>NC_133760.1:68411765-70811765 GCF_036562045.2 Rhinolophus sinicus
ATACCGGGTCTTATATTAATTTTTGTTCCAAAAGATGCATTATAGCGATGGTCCGGCTAGGTCTTATTTTCAGGGAAACAAGATAGCATGAAAGCAGTTAAAAGGCGTAATTCAGACTGAAGGCAATTTCTTAGCAACAATTAAAGGTGAAGAAATTAAAAGGCTAAGTCTGTGAAATAGCAAGAGAAGAATCTGTCAACAGGATGAAAAAGTTGTGATGACAAATCCCTGTGTTTGAAAAATTAGGTCAGTGTGAAAAGACAATATGGGAAGTTAATAACATTTAATAAGGCAATGAAATACAGCTTGGGAATGGATTCTAGGTTTATAATGTGAATTTGTTCATTGATGAATCTACCAATCCAGGCAGGTATTCGAAATTATCATTATTACTTAGCTAGAAAACACAGAGTTCCAAATATTTACAGTCTTTTGATATTTATCTATGAGTTTTTTCCTTAGGCAGTGAAACTGGTTTAAAAAATAGTTTCAATATGTGACTTTTCATTGAAATATCACCTTCTTAGAAAGGCCATTCTGGATCACCTTATCTAAAAATAGGCTCTTCCATCAGTTTTACTCTGTTTTAGTCTCTTAACACTGTTGGAAACCCTAATATTTATCAGTTTTTGTGTTTATTATTATCTGTCTCTGCTGTAAATAGAAAGCTCCATGAGGGCAGGGGCTTAATTTTGTTTATTGTTGTATCTTCGGTCTACACAGACACACACACATACACACACACACACACTCACACACACACACAGAAAAAAACAGACACATAGTGGAACCTCAATGCACATTTCTTGAATAAACGAAAATAACAGTAGTTTATACACAATAGCCAAGACCTGGAAACAACCGAAATGCCCGTCAGTAGATGACTGGATTAAGAAACTGTGGTATATTTATACAATGGAGTATTACGCAGCCATAAAGAAGAAAGAAATCTTACCATTTGCAACAACATGGATGGACCTAGAGAACATTATGTTAAGTGAAATAAGTCAGAAAGAGAAAGACAAATACCATATGATCTCACTTATATGCGGAATCTAAAGAAAAGAATAAGTGAATGAACTAATCAGAGACAGTTTTGGAAACATGGAGGAAAAACTGAGGGTTGCTAGAAGGGGGGGGGTGGGGATAAGGGGAAGGTGAGAGGTTTTGAAAAATAGTCGGTAACCACAAGATGGTCATGGGGGTTTGAAAATTAATTTGGGGAATGTACAGAGGGATAGTGGATGGGGGAGGGGGGTTCACACAGTGTGAGGGATATAAATGATAAACGTCTAAGTTTTGCTTTGTCTTGTGCACCTGAAACTAATAAAAAAAGAAAAGAAAATAACAGTAGTTAACATTGATTGAATAGACTTCCTTAACATTCACACAAATCTGAATAAGTACCAACTGTTAGAACTTCATTTTACAGATGACAAAACTGAGGCATTGAGAGGTTAAGTACTTCCCCAAAGAAACCCAGAGGAGAGATAGCAATCCCTAGGAAGGGAAGTTCAGTTTGAGCCAGTATGATCAAGACAGTCTTCATTTATTTTTAAATAATTTTTTATTTTGCAATTACAGTATACATACAATATTATATTAGTTTTAGGTGTGCAACATAGTGATTAGACATTTATATAACTTGCAAAGTGATCGCACTGATAAATCTAGTGCCCATCTGATACCATACATACATAGTTATTATAATATTATTGACCATATTCCTTACGCTATATTTTACATCCCCATGACTATTTTGTAACAAACAATTTGTACTTCTTAATCCCTTCCCCCTTTTCATCCAGCCCAACCCCCCTCCCCTCTGGCAACCATCGAAAGGTTCTGTATCTATGAGTTTGTTTCTGTTTTTGTTTGTTTATTTATTTTGTTGTTTAGGTTCTATATGTAAGTGAAATTATATGGCACTCATCCTTCTCTGTCTGACTTACTCAGCACAATACCCTTTAGGTGCATCCATGTTGTTGCAGATGGCAAGATTTCATTCTTTATTATGGCTGAGTAATATTCCATAGTATATATGTACCACCTCTTTTTTATCCATACATTCATTGATGGACAGTTAGGTTGCCTCCATATGTTGGCTATTGTGAACAATGCTACAATGAACATACGGATGCACATATCCCTTCGAGGTAGTGTTTTGGGTTTCTTTGGATAAATACCCAGAAGTAGGATTACTAGGTCCTTCTTTGTCTCTTGTTATTGCCTTTGTTTTAAAGTCTATTTTGTCTGGCATAAGTATTGCTACCCCAGATTTTTGTTTATCTGTTTCCATTATCATGAACTATCTTTTTCCATCCCTTTACTTTCAGGCTGTGTGTATCTTTCTACCTGAAGTAAGTATCTTGTAGGCAGCATAGATAAGGATCTTGTTTTCTTATCCATTCAGCCACCCTATATCTTTTGATTGGAACATTTAATGCATTTACATTTAAAGTACTTGTTAATAGATATATAGCAATTGCCATTTTATTATTCATATTTTTTATCTTTTTTTTTGGTCTTCTTTTTAAAGAAGTTTGCAATACTAGTTTGGTGGTGATGAGCTCCTTTAGCTTTTTCTTGTCTAGGAAGCTCTTTATCTGCACTTCGATTCTAAATGATAGCTTGGCTGGGTAGAGTCAGCTTGGCTGTAGGTCCTTGCTTTTCATCACTTTGATATTTCATGCCAATCCCTTCTGGCTTGTAAAGTTTCTGTAGCAAAATCAGCTGACAGTCTTATGGGAGCCCCTTTGTAGGTAACTAACTGCTTTTCTCTTGCCACTTTTAAAATTCTTTCTTTGTCTTTAACTTTTGGCATTTTAATTATGATGTGTCTTGGTGTGGGCCTGTTTGGGGCTTGTATGTCTATTTCTTTTGCCAGGTTAGAGAAGTTGTCTGTCATTATTTCTTCAAATAGGTTTTTAATTCCTTGCTGTCTCTCTTCTTCTGGTACCCCTGTGAGGTAAATGTTGGTACACTTGAAGTTGACTGCCCAGAGGC
This sequence comes from Rhinolophus sinicus, assembly GCF_036562045.2. Taxonomy (NCBI): domain Eukaryota; kingdom Metazoa; phylum Chordata; class Mammalia; order Chiroptera; family Rhinolophidae; genus Rhinolophus; species Rhinolophus sinicus. The sequence continues at coordinate 68,414,772 of NC_133760.1, forward strand.
CGCTTAATTATCCTTATTTATTTATTTATTTATTTATTCATTCATTCTTTTTTCTTTTTGCTGTTCTGACTGTTTTCTGCTACCTTATCTTACAAATCACTAATTCTATCCTCTGTTTCACCTAATCTACTGTTGATTCTCTCTAATGTATCGTTCATTTCAGTTATGGTATTCTTCATTTCTGACTGGCTCTTTTTTATGCTTTGTGTCTCCATTTTTATGTTTCCTATCTCTTTGTTGAAGTTCTCACTGAGATCATTGAGCATCCTTATAACTAGTGTTTTAAACTGTGCCTCTGGTAGATTGCTAGTCTCCATTTATTTTCAGTCTTTTTCTGGAGCTTAGTTCTGTGTTTTCATTTGGGACATGTTTCTTTGTCTCTCCATTTTGGCTGCTCACTGTGTTTGTTTCTATGTATTAAGTAGAGTTTCTATGTCTTGGTCTTAGTAGAGGGGTCTTATGTAGTAGGTGTTCTGTGGGGCCCAGTGGCACAGTCTCCCTGGTCACCTGAGCCCCGTGCTCCAGGGCTGTCCCTTGTGAGGTTTGTGTGTGCCCTCCTGTTGTAGTTGAGCCTTGGTTGCTGTTTGCACATCAGTGAGAGGGATTTACCATCATGTTTTCTGGTTTGAGTACTGGCTAAAACTATATTGGACGAACTGTTGTGCAGGGGCTGATCCTATGGAACAGGATTCACTTTAGCAGGGTTTTAGTGCCTGCCCACTCTGCCCTTTGGGTGTGTGGTCCATGTAGGCAGTCAGTTGGTGCTCCCATGTGGTCCAAAGCCAACCAGTGGGTATGCCAGCTTTGGGGCCTCCTGGGAAGTGCCCCACCACAGGCCAAGTTCAGTTGCATCCTGGCCCTATCTGGTGCCAGCTGGCATGAGCCACAAAGACATCCATAGATGTCTACTACACATGCTGGGGTTGGAGGTGCCTGGGGGTGACTCAGCCTTGAACTGAGGCCGGCTGGTGCCAGTGCTGAGCTTGAGGCTGCTTAGCAAGAGGTGCAGGGCATGCTGAGGACAGATGCGACTTATTTTGTGTTTTTGAACCTTTGAAAGACTTTAGGAAAGTTCGTAGCATGAGCCAAGAGAGACCCTTTTTTATGGAAAAGCCACGGGAAGTGGCTTGTGTGGGCCTACAAAGTTGGGTGGGGTGAGGTCCCAGGGAATCACCAGGGAGGGGCCAATGGTGTTAGCAAGGTTGATGGAGACTCACATATGATGCCTGCCTGCATTTGCACGACGCTGGGAGTGGGCAGAGCTCAACAAAGGAACAGTAACTTCTGCCCACACTTTTGTCTGGAAGAAAGTGGCCCCTCCTGCTTTCACCCTGTAGCCAGACAATTCAGTTCCTCCCTGTATGTACCTGGTGCCTTTCGACTTGTCTCAGTACTGGAGTTCAGAGTCAGTGAGTTCATCAGCAGTAAGTTCTTGTGTGGGCCCTTTAAGTAGAATACCTGGGATTCTAGCAGCCCTTTGTCTCACTCAGCCACAATATTCTCTTGTTTCCACAGCCAGAACTTGTGGCGACTTATCTCCCTGCCCTGAAACCCTGGGTGGGGGGGCAGCCTGTTTGGGGCTAGGACCACTTTACTCCTCAGTGGGTCCTCTGCAACTGAGATATCCCTCCTAATTTTTAACCACCATATATGGGTACGAGAACCAGCTCCCTCTGCGTCACCCGTCTACCAGTCTTGACCTGGCTTCATCTGAATATCCTTAGTTGTAAGACCTCTGTTCAACTAGACTTCAGGTGGTTCTCAATGATGGTTTTACGGTAATTTAGTAGTAATTTTGATGAGGTCATGAGAGAAGGCCAGCACAGCATTTCCTTACTTCACCATGTTGATTGGAAATCTCAAGGCAGTCTTTAAAGAAGTGTTTAAAAGAGCTGAATTTTCAGGAGGATGAATTTTGCAGTGGAGAAGAGAAGGGCAGAAAACTATGTTAGTATGAGGAAAACCATATCTAAGATGGTTATAAAAAAAAGTTTTCCATAAAGATTTGTAAAAAGGTACATTGTGATATAAGATTGGAGAGTGCATGAAGGCCAGCTGGAGATTAAAAGTAAATAAATTACTCAATTAAAATAACTAAAAATAAAATTTCTCACATTACATAGATCTTTTCTGGGTCAGATAGAATTATTCTCCTAATTAAGGTGAATTTGTGACGTTTGTCTGTCTATTCCTAGTTTAAAAAGGACCCAAAACACATTATTTGGAACCTTTGCTTTTTAGGGATAGTTCCAGGCAAAATTATATAATAGGCCATGTTCATCTTGCTGATGTTCTCTACTCATTTCTCCTCTATTCCTGTATCAGTCCAGGTTACCAAAGGGAACACATAGCATAACCAAATGGGGTGATTAAAAAGTTTCTTTCCATTAAAAAAAGTTTTTATGGTGGAAAAATTTAAACATGTATAAAAATAAAGATTATAAAGAAGACTGTGCACCTATTTGCCAATCTCTTAGCTTCAATGATGGTCAACTCATGGCCAAACATGCTTCATGCAAATATCATTTGTCCCTAAATATTTCAGGATGTAGCTCTCAAAGATGAAGTCCACTTTAAAAAATAATCACAATTTTTTTTCACCTAAGTCCACATATACTTCTATAAGAGCATGACTTATACTAAAGAGTTAATGAAAAAAATCACAATATCATTATCACACTCAAAGAAATGAATAATTCTGAAGAAAGCTGTGGTTGAAGCTCAGAGGTATAAAGGGTTAAGCTTTGAGGGAATCCAACAAGTGTTGGTGAAGCATCCAAGGGTAGTGGGAAGCTCCCTCCCCCCTCCCCCTCCATCTCTAGCCTTGAAGTGCTTACTGAAGCCCATGGAGACCTGTAGCTATAGGCGAGGTCCGCCTGGCAGGAACTGTGGCTGTGGGCAGAGAAACACAGAAACTGCCAACCCAGCAGGGAGAGAATGGGGGCTATAAATATCCAATTTTACGCTGCATCTACCTTCTCATTGCTGGCAAGTCCTTTCTATTGACTAAACTCAACAGGAAGCCAGAGGGCAAAGGCAGGCTGGTATGGTTCACAGAAGTTAGCCTCTGAGGCACATATCAGGATGAGAAAGACAGAGAGTGGAACTGGAGCTGCAATTCATTCCCACTTAGTGTTACCCACTCCCTCTATGCCACAGACCTTCTTCTAAGGATGCTTTTGAGGCTCTTCTTTATTGCACTGTACCCTAGACCCTGGTCTGTCATCTTGGACCTTACCCACCACCCATATAACTAAAGAAAATAATCTGCATTCTCAACATTGATACACCAGTGGGATTAGATATGTTGGTAAAGAAAGTCCTTTCCCTTCCAAAAGCATTCCTATTTTCAGCTGGTCTTGATGCTATAAAACTGGAGCTATATTTCAATATAGCAGCCTCAGGCATTGATAAATCAAGGCAGAAGGAAGCGATTCTAACCGCTTTTTGAACTTGCATTGCTTTGCTGTGTCCCAATTAGGTTTAAAATATTTAGATGAGAAAAAGTAGTTCTGGTCCATTAAAGAAAAGCCTCCAGTAAGAGGCAGTTTGGAATTTGCTGTTGGAAGTGGGCAGGGGTTATAAAATATAGTCTAGTTAAATAAATCCTTTTATTATTAACTCCCTAGTAAGACAGGAGGGAGAAACCTGAAGAATGGTTAATCTAGCAAGAAAGAGAATAGGAATTACTTCCCGTTAATACTTGGTTACCCAGGCAACTATTCCCTGACTGGAAGAAAGCCATCTGGAAGTCTTGATTAGATGGAAGAAAGAGACATCTAGTCTTTTTTTTCTGTATCTCTCCTGGTCGGGGAGAAAAGGGACCAAGAAGTAGGTGACAGGACAACGCAAGTGGGGACAACCCCTGAATGGAGGTGTTAGTGGGATGGGTGGTGGCTGAGGGAGGATGGCTGCCTTTTCATTGGCACCTCCTGTAGGAGCTGAGATGGGGGTCCCAAAAAGGCTCAGAGTCCCCTGAGGCCTTCCAAGCAGCAAAACCCATCTGGAGCTCCTGCTTCTTATCGCCTGAAACACTTCAGGACCCCAGCGTATCTTAATTCTGGGAGAAAACCAGAGATCTGGAACCATAGAATTTTTACAATATAAAGGAATCTTATCGATGATACAAATGATCAAAGTCCAACACTTGTATAGTTGAAGAAACAGACCAGGAGGATTAAGGGAGCTGTCAATAATTACGCAACTAAGGCTGGTATGTGAGGGCTGAGTGATATTGCATTTCACCTACTCTAAGATATACTATACATTTGAATGTCCCTGTGACCAGAACTGTCCGACAGTTGATGTGATAAGAAGGTACTGAGTTACAGTTTATGGGGTAACATGTTTTTCTTTCATCATGGCACCTAAAATATGGTGCATCGTTTAATCAGTGATCCATTGAAAGATGGCGAACAGTGGCAAACAGTGACAGAAGAGTACATTATTCTGCTGTGTTCCCTTTAAATTTTGCTCATCATTATAATTCTTGTTTATTCATGTCTTATCAAGGTTATTTAAGTCATTAGCAGGTGTTTTTTTTTTTTTTTTTTTTAGAAAAAGTACATTCAAATAAAGGACTATATGTTTTCTTTCAGATAGTAGCTCTTCATGTTTGGAATAAGTCTATTATTTCTGCCTGAGCAGCACACACGTAACCCACACACATGCACACACACCTACACATGGACAGACATGCATCTGATTAGTAACCCAATTCTCACTTCAGCCCCCTTTAATTGCTGCCCAGACTCTAGATGACTGAAACTGGATGTCAGGGCTTGCTGGTGATTGCGGTAATGGGAGAGTCCCTCGGAAAAGTGTGGGGTGGGAGGGAAAAGCTAGGACCAGAAGACAGACTCCATTTCCACCAACTACTCTAGGATCGTCCTGGATCCCGATGTCTCACAGATCAGTTTCCTCCTTTGTTCTTATCGTTTTTGTCTAAATCTTGATATTTCCTTCCTCTGTTCTTTCTTTTCTCTTCTCCTCTCGAAGGTCAAAGTATGAAATGGGTTGGATTTATTTGATGAAGATGGGAACCTTATGGGAACCTCAGGTTTATGAGTCTGAAAAATCAGTGTGGTGAGCTAAACCCCAGTCACATTTCTTGCTGTCAGTATTTTTTAAAGAAAAAAGATTTTTCTTTTATACGAAAATTCAAGTTCATTATAAAGACTAAGCAAATCAGAAACGTGCAGAGAAGAAAGTAAAAGCAATGACCTCAGTCCCCTCCTCCAGAAACAGCCACCGTATTTGATTGTCTTTGCCCCTTTATATGACAACTGCTTTCTCCTAAGAAAAGACAGCTCAGGCTTTGCTTTTTCTTTGGGTTGGATCCACTTTACAAATTCGTGGCAGGGACCAGGCAGGCTCAGCCGAGATGGACGCACTTGTTAGATTGTCTGGTTGCCACTCTCAACTCTGAGCACGGTGCTGCTAAATGTCTGGTCGGGAGGTGACCTCCATTCCCAAGAGGGGGGCCTCACATGCTTCTGATCCTTCCCCAATTCATCCTGTGGTTCAGAGGCTTCTCTTTTGCCAGAGAACTGCACACATTTCTCTCCCAACAGCCTCTCTATAGCTCCCGGGGGAAGGCGGTGGGGTGTGGGGGTGGGGAGGGGGAAGCAGCCCACTAAGCTTGCCTCTCTCTAGATTTATTATTGATGTGAGTGCTCAAGATTTCGCAGCTCTCCAGTGTAGCTTGTGAGGGCCACGTGGGAGTGTGTGTGTGTGTGAGTGTGTGACTGAATCTCCTTACACAGTGATATTTTGCTCCCCTCCTAAATCTTTTTCTTTTCTCACTATCCTCTGAGGTAACCGCCTTAGGCTGTAGACTTTTCTTTGTTTGCCATGTGTTGATCAATTTTTGCTTTACTTCTTTTTTTTTTTTTTTAACTAGTTTTTGTTTCATTACGTTTGGGTAGAGGGAAATGACATGAGCTAGTTTATTCTGTCATTCAAAGCAGGACGTTTGATTGGCAGGTTTCTATGCTCAGTTCAGTGTGAGTTCGGAAAAGTCACTAACAACCCTTCTCCAGCCAGAATGAGCTACAAGTATCTGAGAATAGATAATGTTGGCTGGGGTTTTATCTAGGCAGGAAGTGCACAAATGCTACTTCTTTGCTATAGTATTAGATTAGTGTTTTCTTGGAAGAGGTGCATGTTAATAGGATTTAAAATACCATTTTTTAGTTTTCTCATGCTTAGCCAATGCTTTTATAAAATAGGTCTATTAAATATGTTCTTTTACATTCCATTAGAGTATTTGTTCTTTAGTTTAGCTTTGCTTTCCAAATGTGGAAATAAAGTTAATCTTTAGAATCATTTTTTATTTGCAAAAATAACAAAGTAATATGCTTCAGCCTTTCAAGCATGTTTTATTGCCCTGAAGGGCAGTATCTGTCCTTCAGGGGGAATCCAACATTTGGATTATTTTGTTTAAATTTTAGAATTCTCTAATTTAATGACAGGCAAGCCTTTTTCTTTGATCTATTTCCCATTTAAATAACATTAACCCTTATCAAAACAAAACAATATGAAGATCTATGGCCCTATTGTCAGGTACAGTTGGGGGGAAAAAGCCTGAGGCAAAATGACTACAATCTGATTTACTAAATCGGGAGTATGTTAGGAGATACATGCAGATTAATAATTACCAAAATAATTTTTCTATGGTCACTTTTCAATCCCATCCTTTCCTCCCACCCCCAGACTTAAACGGTTTTCTACCCTCATGTATCCATCCTGGCGTGTTTGACAACTGTGTTAAAATCATGCCAGAAGCTTTTATAGAATTGCTCCAACAATGTCATGCATTTGAAGTTACTGGTGGGTTTGTCTGAAAGCTTTGCCTGTATTTCTTTTCTCCCCATAGCCTATGTAACAACTAATTAGGTCATCTTTAAAAATAGATGCTGGTGGCTAAACTCAGCATACACTCAGACACTGTTTCCTTTCCATTAATTTTCTGTGTTCACAAGTGCTTTATCTTGCATCTTATTATCAAACTGTGGCTAAAAGACTTAACATAGCTGAGTAATTTTAGACAAGAGAACCTGTATATAGATCAGATCTGTTATTATTAGTCCACAAAACAGTGACCTGAAGAATACCCAGGGGAACCGGAAGCAAAGGTTTCATTTTCTTTCTCTGTGGCTTGCTCCAGCTAAGCAGCTATGTGTACTTGTTCCCAATTTAGTATCTTCTCTTGCCAAACCTGAATGCAGGAAAGCATGTGTCGCGTTGTTTCCCTATCACCTTTCTGTTGTGAAGTATGCTTTATGGCATGTTTGGGGACCAAGAGGACTTGTTTGGAGTGTTTGGTATACTGGCACTCCAGTTTGGTTAGGGCCCTGGGGGAAGGTTGCTACACAGATAGAGAAAGAGACAGAAGGAACACCAACTAGCTGTGTATTACCACCACCTGCCACTAGGGGAACAGTGACAAAACCAGGAGGGTACCTTCAGCTGTCTTTTGGGTGTGGATGGGATGTCCTGACTCCATCCAAATGTCTGGACAGCCACTGGATTCCTGAGTTTGCTCTGGGTTCCAATGACAAGAAGGGGAACAACAATGAGGGTGTCGTATGTCTGAGCTGGAAAAGACAATCTGTGACTAGCCTTTCCGAGGCCAGTTCTGAGGACCATCCTATGGCCCCTCCAGTTTCTCAGGCTCTTATCCCTGACCTGGCCTCAATGTCATACTCTCTTGAGATGGGGTAAGGGCATCTCTGAAAATAGCAGTTTCGGGGCTACTAGACCTGACAACATCTGCTTCTGTACAAGCTCTTTAGTTGCTATCTTCCTTTTTTTCTTTTTCCTATCTAGTCTCATAAATGCCAATTACTCATTACTTTCAGCCTCCAATCATCCGTAATGGTGGTGTTTGTTTGTTTTAATCAGATCTCAGGTACAGAGAGTTAAGTTAATTATTTTCCTTAGTTCATAGTTCATCAGCATCATTGATTGGTGCGAACACCTCTTCTTGTTTTATTTTCTTTCTCTTTCATCTTCCTGGATCATTGCAACAATTCCCTTCCCTCCCTTAGCATTCACTCCGGGGCCTTTGATGTGTGCTTTAAATGTATGGTGTCTTAAATATGTGTGTGTCCTTGTGAAGTCTGTGGTGTTGTTTTGCATGTGAATGTGCTTTTAATTTTCATCAGTGATATTGTACTAACACTCTTACTGTGTCTTCTACTTTTATCACTCAGCTGTATCATGCAGTTGTGTGTATCGTTAATGTTTCGTTAGGCTGCAGTTATGGCCAATCCCCTACATTTCAATGTCAGCAACAGCATAGGTTTTCTTATTCATGCCACATGCTTGTAGTGGGTGGGCTGTGTCTCGGTTCAAAATTACAGTAGTTATTAGACCTTCCATTAAATATTGTTATGTAACATGAATAAAGGAGAACATATATTACTGGCCAAAGCCAGATCCTACCTTGTGTCATCCTGGTGGCTTTAAGGAGGGGAGGTTGATGGTGTGCCTCAGAATAGAGAGTTCATAGCACTAAACCTTGGACTTGAGCTTCACATTTGCTCCCCCTCACTAACAGTCTGTGAGTGAACCTCTCTCTGTGCTTCTGCCTCGGAGCCTTCTCTCTACATCTTTTTTAGCTGGGTTGTCTAGTCCTACGTCAAGGCTGTGTAGGTGCCAGGCAGGTGAAGGGACCACTCAGGGTTGGGCTAATCAGCCTGCATCTGTTTTTAGCTTCTTGCAACACCAGCCAGACCCCAGCTCCGCCCTGAAGTTATCCCATGTTGCTGCAGGGCGGTAAGGGGCAAGTAAAGTTCTACAGAGTGAAAAGCACACACTTCTGCACACTACCAACCTACCTGCTCGTGCCTCTTCCATACTGGCTGCCATTTTTCTTCCCCACTTAGCTATTACCAATCTTTTTCTTCCCCGAGTTTCTTCATAGTCTTTACATTAGGTCTTTAAAGTCATACACTTTTCTTTTCCTTTGTGGCTTCTCTAGGGTTGGGTGAGGGGAAGAATTCAAGAGCTCTTGCATGCTGAAAGAAAAAACTTTCATGGTTACACATAATAGTTATTGTATAGGAACAGTTATTTCAAAGATTCCTGAAATGTGTGTGCCAGTGTATGATTTTGTCAGTGAGAGGAGAAGGATCTTAGTAAATGGTTATTTTTTTCTCAGAAATTCCTCTTATGACACAGCAACCCTATAAACATAAATAACCCCTGCTGGAATTAGCCACTTCCTGTAACCATGGGCACTGGTGGTTACTGAACATCTGTCAGTTATCACAAGTGCCCACCCCCAAGTCCCTGGTTACCTACCACTCCCCTCTCCTGTGCTGAGACACAAGCTCTGCCTTTAATTGTTCCCCAATTATCAAGCTAAGAGATCCCTTCATTTTCTTCCAAGTCGGGAGATCCCACATTGAGGTAAAATGCGCATAAGAAAGAAGACTAATTTCATTGTCTTTCTCTACTTCCTTAAATATTCCTGACATGTGCTTCCAGCCGTTTGTATGCAGTTTGATAAACAATATGTTTATTGAGTGAAAATTTTGAGGACTCTACATGGTGAAATTTGTGAATAAAACTTTTGTGAACCAAACTTGCCATTTGGTTTTAGGTAATATCTTTCTGCTTTTTTTCCCCTTTAACAGGGGACATATGGCTTAGCATACTAAATGCGTGCATGTGGTAACTCAGTTTTTCCTTCCCCAAGTACAGATGGTTTAGAAAGACATTCAGCTTGTGGCAGGGGTACAACTCTTTTTTGACCTGCCTCATGTACTTGTTGAATGAAGTAACTATTTTGGAAGATATTTTAAATGACTGTTGACAGTTAAGTTATAGAGGATGAACCCAAGAAAGAAAGGCATCCTGTTTCAAAAAAGTAAATTTCCCCAGACAACCGAGCTGTGATTTTAGAATATGAAAGCACCAGAAATGCCATCCTGGGTTCAATCAGCCCAAACTGGACATATCCTGCTCAGTGTTAGAGCTAAGGTACAGATGACATTTTGGGGAGAGGGGGGAGAAGGGGGGTGCACCCTACTGATAAGGTAAATAGCTATGATTTCTACTCAGTGACATGTTGGAACCGTCATCTTACATTATAGCTAAGTCCTTCTTGGAACCTGCTTATATTCTCAAGTCTGTACCAATTCTCAGAATGAAGAGTTTCATGTTGGCCACCTGCTGTGTGAAGTGATGCTCCCTTTTATTTATTCTAAAGCCACCTTCTTCTGGCTTCAAGGGGTGCCTCTAATTCTAATATTTCCGAATTTGGAGCATGAGCAGAATCTTATTTCCATAACCCTCATGTCTTTGGTAATATTTGAAGCATCTTTAAATTGATATCCAACTTCTGGCTTCTAGGTTGTTTGAATTGAAAAATAACTGATAGAACAAAGTAAAGAAATCAGTACTCATGTAAAATACTTTTATGTTTCAGGAATTTATTCAAAACCCAATAGTATATTTATAGGATGAGGTCCTAAAATCAGTGTAAGAAGAAAAAAGATTTTTTACTGCATGGGTTGGAGAAAGGAAATTTCAAAGTGAAGTTATACCTCAGACGTAGCCATTTGTTCGCAAGGTAGATGAGTGGTAAAACGCTGTTCAACAAACATGCGCTGAGTGTCACTATGTGCCAGTCACCTTTCAAGCCACTGGGGGGAAGGTCAAATCTAATGTGGTTTTCTTCATGCCTACGCGTCTGTTCCAGGACTGAGAAGAGGTGGGCTCCAGCACTCGGGGAAAGACAGGCTTTGTAGAGGAGGTGGCACCTGATAGCGGGGAGTAGGCGTTTATAACAGATGGGATCGGGAGAGAGAGGCCTTCCAGTGGGAGGGGACATCCCGACATCCCGTACACAGCTGGGAACTTAAAACAACATGTGGCGTCTTACACCAGGAATACTTTGGAATAGCTGGAATGTGATGTGCTAGTTTGGCAGCCATAAGAAGAAGCTGGAAGGTCTGTAGGTGGGAGCAGCAGCTGGATCCTGAGAAAGAGAGCTCAGCATGCTCTGTTCCTTCCCTGAGTGCCAGGGAAGAGTGCTCTTCCTAAAACTAGAAAGCTGGACTAGGAGAATGATGAGTTCCTTCAAAGCTTTTCTCTACATTCCAGCGTAATTTTCCCAGAGAACCAGGTCGTGGGGTGACGCTGTGGATTCCCTTGATCCTGTTTCTGGAACCCTGCTGCCCTCAAGGTGGCACTCAGCAGGGGTGGCTGGGCATCCAGCTAATCTTCACACTCCTGCTCCCCAGGCCCCCTGCACTTGAACCTCTTCTCACCTGGCCTTTCCTCTACCACTGACTGACCTTGAATGTAAAGTCCAGGCCTCGGGTTTTCCTCCGCGCATGCATTGGACTTCACTAACAAATCAACTGTACTTTGAAAACTTCCAAAAGAAAATCTAGTAATTAAAGTTTGTTTATGCTCAGACAGTTCAGACATTTGTCGTATCTAATTGACTTCAAATGACATTTATGAAGAACTACTTTGTGCCAGGAGCTGTGCTAGGTGCTGGTGACTGTAAATCAACTAAGGCCTTTAGGAGTCCAGTCGAGCAGGAGAAACGGGCAGAAGTGGGTTGAGAAGTCTGAGACTCATATTCACCAACTTCAAATGGCCGGACAACCCTTTGTGTCCCATTTAACTGGCTCTGCAACAGCCAGCGTGACTCTTTCAAATCACCACTCTCCCCACATCCCATCTCTCAACAAAGGACTTTCTATTACTTCACAGAGAAAATAGAAGAGGTCTGCCCAAGGCCTTCTCAATGTCAACCAAGCCTTTAAACCAGCCTACAGTCCAAACCACCTTTCCCCTTTCCCTCGTGTTATGGAGGCAAAAGTGTCCCCACTATGAAAGTTCCAGCTGTGGTTTGGATTTGACCTTCTCCCACATTCTCATAGTCCTTCTGCTATAGGTGTTTAGAAAATGAATTTTTCTCCCTCTTTTACTGGGTTTCTCACTGCCAGGGACCCCAGGATTGGACTTGCACTAACTTTGCATGGCACTTAGGTTAACAGTGACTTCTTGGCTGCAAGGAGTACTTATGATGGCCATGACATGTGCCTTTTCCCATGGACTATAAATAAAATGAGCCTCACATGTCATTAATGAACTCTTCCTTTCAATATCCCAAATGATCCAAATGCTAAAGATACAGTATTTCACAGCAGGTGGTGCAACCTTTTATGTAATATCCCTTTGAGTAAGTGGACTATGGTCTTGTGATGAATGTAACCTGATGTTCACATTGAGGAAACGGGAGGTGTTGAAGTCCTTAAGAAACCCAAGGTCTTTAAGGAGATTTTTGTGATTCATGCTAAAAAGGTTGACTAATTCGTTATTCTACAAATGGAATACCTACAAGTCAATTTTTGACTGACAAAGGGTTCCACATTGTTAAGAACATAAGTATCGTATAGCATTTGAACTCCAGTTCTATAAAACATGTCTGAAAAATAATTTAATTTATGTTTTTCCTCTTTGGAAAATTTCTTCAGGGATCTTTTGTTTTCTTCAAGTGTCATCAGCTGTGCAAGTGTCTCATAATACCTCCATTCATTTATAAAAAGAGCTCAAAAATAAACTTGCAGAGGAAAAAGCCACCTAAGGATACTTTAGGCCGACCTTCCCCTGGGATCAATAATTGATTACTGTGAGTTTGAATGTGGAGATAAATGCAGTCGGATTAGAATATACGTGGATCCCAATGGAATTTGCAAGCTTGCTCAAATCTTTCGTAACAGAATCAAGTTGTTAATCAGATTGGGAGAATAACTGTTATAGGTACTCAATCATGATCATTTCCTGATTTTAGGGTAAACTGTATCCAGTGTTGTCGTCTCACTTTCCTACTTTTACCCTCTCGGCCCTATCTTGTCACTTTTGCCCGTCAATTGTCACCATCACCGTCACCACAACCACTACCATCACCTTTGTCATAACTGGGATTTCTACACTGTGGCAAGTGCTTTCCCTCCATTTTATCTTAGCCTTGGACCAGCCCTGCAAGGAGAGTATTATGCTTGTTTAACAAATGGGGAAAACGAGGTTCATGGAGGTTGATGAACGTGTGCAAGTTTCCTCAGTGAGTGTTAAAACCCACGTTGGACCTTGGGCCCAAATGACTGAAATATTTCCGTTGTTCCCCTCCTGTGGCTTCCATGGGTCCCACTGGTCTAATCTGTTCCTGTAGTTTCTACACTATATGTATTTGTTCCCTTTTTCCCTAAGGTGATGGGAAGTCAGGAGAGATAGCACTTTCCCTATTTTCAAGATTAAAAATAAACATGAAAATTCAACAATTAGCAAGTGAGACATAGTAAGAATAATTTCACAGTAGACTAGGAACATCTGATACTAAAATATTATTTTTGATTTGCAGAATTAAAAGGCTTTGGAATGCAAAGGAGAAACCGATAAACCTTCAGAAATTAAAATAGAATCTGTGCGTAATACTGCCAGGAGAAGAACAGGGTAGCGTCTAACTTTCTAAAGACCCCTCAAGGTCCACTATCCTTTCTTCCGGTTTCTTATCTGTAAACTAAATGGAAGCAGCTTTTCTCCTACGTGCTTCCTAGGCTTCTTATCACACAGAAGAGTCGTTTCCCTGAGATTCTCTATAAATACACAAGCTCAGATTTTGAAACCACTCTAAGTGTATTTCTGAAAAGCCCAATAGACAGCTATAAACTCGGAGATTCAACGCATATGGGATGACAGTGAGGGGAAGGGCAGAAGTTGCCATGTGACAGAACACCTTTCAGAAGATCAGCCGACGTGTTTACTGTTGAACATATTGTTGGTAACCTAACCTCAGTTTCATGTGGCTTTTCACAACTCCCTGTAATTAGGTTTTAGGTGCTTTTTTCTTTTATAACACAAGCAGATTCTTTGAAGGGATAAGTTACTTCCCACCGGATGCTGCTCATGGGGAGTTTTCTGGATGTACTTGGTCTGCATACTCAGAGGTGACCAGACCCTTTGGTGATTGAGTTCATTGTAAGAGTGTGTAATATATAACTTTCCTTAGGCAGGCCAAGGCTGGGAGACGAGTCTGGGGTCGCAAAGACTCCAAGGACACAAGCAGACCCCCCAGCCAGGCTGAGAGACCTTCAGAATATAGAGTCTCTGTGCTGCCCTAATGAGACCTGACTTCCCACAGAGTCCTTCTGTACAAGGAACCAGGTGGCCACACACTTAGCCATGCCAGCATATGCTATTCCCCAAGGAAGGAAAAGTGCTTCATTTTTGCTAAACCCTGATGTTGTTCATTGTAATGTATAGCACATACCAACAGGGAAAGGAAAACAAAAACAAAAACAAACACCTTTTGAAGACAGCATTTCATAATGCCAGGTCCTTAAGCTCCTTGGGATGGCGATCTTGTTTTTGAGGTGAGATCTACTTATTTCAGACATGAGCGTGTAGTGATATCTGGAGGGCTTCCTCATTTGTGGACTTCATGAAGCCAACAAAGGGTTAATTTGTAACGACGGAGTCCCCACTATGTCATGAAAACCCCGGGCACTTCACTCACCTGTAGTAGAAGGAGACAGTGAAGCACAGGGTAAATTCAGGCCTGGGAGCCAGGCTGCTTATGAACCCTGTGTCATCACTTTCACTGGTGTGTCTCGGGTGACTTTCACAGTTTTTCGGTTTTTTTAGTTCTCCCATCTGTGAAATGAGATAATAACACTTATTATAGTTGTGGTCGAATGAGGTGACATAGGTGGAGTGCTTAGTCTAGTTTCTGGCACACTAGTGTGAGGCTTCCAAGAGCCAGTGGGCTGTGATTGAAATTTCCAGTTGTTTCCCATTCAGACCCGGGACAGCCTGCACCTTTGTCTTCTTTTCTGGTCTGGTTCTGGTGACTCCCAGCCTCTGCTGGGCGCTCTTGGGTATCCATCCTGGGTGCTCTGGGACCTGCCTACCTTTGTGGCCCCTGCTACTGAAAGGCCTCCAGTGTTGAGTACCAATTCTTTATCAGTTGTTTTCTACAAGGTGATTCGTCCTTTCTCATCTGAGCCCTCTGTTCTAGGTCTGTCTTCTTTCCTGTTTTACTGAGGCAATGAGAAGAAAATTTGAAATTTGTCTGGTGGGATAGTTGTTTTCGAATTGATAGGTTTGATTGGGCAAAAATAGAGACATCTGTGTTGACTGCTCTGTTGCAGCCAGTGAAGAGATATTCTTTGTCGATTTTTTTCATGCCTGGTATGGGAAAGTCAGTGCTTCTCAAACTTTATTGTTCATACTACTCACTCGAAGAATCTTGTTAAAATGTAGATTCCGATTCCGTGGGTCTGGGTTGGGGCGTGAGACTCTGCATCTCAACAGGTTTCTAGGGGATCCTTGTTCACGGACCACAGTTTGAGTAGCAAGTGGATGGGCCACATAACTGTGTTGAAGAGTTGAGTTCCAAGATGGGCAGACGTAGACACACCACAAACTTTGGACAATGAAGTTCGCGAACTTAATTGTCCGACAGTGTGTGTCTCAGAGCAACAGAGCTTTCTGTGCTCCTTTATACTAATTTTCATTTGCTTAACTGCTTTCTAAAGCAACATGTGAGGCACCAATAATATGCAAGCCCTTGACGTTCTTTCTCTGAGTAAATAACATATATATAGGGTAAAGTCCTGACACATAAGTGAGTAAGGGTTCAGGAAGGAATAAAAAGAGAAAGTAAAATTGCATTGTGTGAATTAATT
Organism: Rhinolophus sinicus; assembly: GCF_036562045.2. Lineage (NCBI taxonomy): Eukaryota > Metazoa > Chordata > Mammalia > Chiroptera > Rhinolophidae > Rhinolophus > Rhinolophus sinicus. The sequence goes on from NC_133760.1 coordinate 68,430,485, forward strand.
CAGAAGAGGTATTTTGAGCTCAGCTTGAAAGATGTGGCAAATGTAGATTGGAGGATATTGGAAATATGGTAAATCAGTGCTCTTATAAGGGGCAGAGGGGGCACTGAACCCCTAGAGACAGTCAAAGAAAGGTGGGGGAGGGAGGACTTGCCCAAAGCTGACACCAAGAATGAACGGCTGCTCATCTGCAGTAAATAAAGGAGTAGCCAGCCAAGCTTGCATGGAGGCTTCTGAGAGAGTTTAACAATAGGTATTAGGAAACAAGATCTCTTCATAGCACGCCCTCTGGTAGTGGGGCCTCATCCACAGCAGTAGGAAGGCAGCACCTCACTCTCTGCACTTCCGCCCACCACTTCAACTTCCAGCTTTGTCTGGTGGGGGAGGGGACAGCCTTCAGATCTCTCGGGAAACATTGATTAACCCTGAGGGTGTCTGTGTGCTGCCCAGCTTCCACTCACTGGTCCTCCATTCGTACATTCTATATTGTTGAACTGAGTGCCTCGTATGTTTGAACCTCATGCTAAGGGTGTCCTAATTGTGTGTTCCCAATTAAATAGCAACAATAGCAATAGCATAGAGACAGATGCTTTCCCCATGCCTGTTAAAGACCTTCTTACATTGCAGGTAGACCATAGTGTTAGGTGATTGGTTTCTGTTCCAGTTTTATTTCTCCAAATACCCACCTTTTAAAGCTGGGGATCCTTTGAGTTGAAGAGCAGCCAGGGGCCTTCTTTCAGGACGTGGAATTTTCTCTCAAGAGATGTGGGAACTGCAGAAGTGGGGTGGGGTAGAGAGTTACTATACGATAAGTGACTCCAAAATTATAATGGACTTTTGAATAACTGGAGGTGAATAGAAGGATGTTTTTGGAAGAGAGGGGATCACTAGCCCTAGCTGTGTCCTATTGGAATTGATGCTTCTCTCTGGTGAAATATCTGTATAATTGAATTCGAATATTCACTTCTAATCCTGTTGATGAAAAGATAGGGATTTCAAGGAGATGCTGTTCTGATCATCACATCCCTTCAGAGTTCTCAGCGAGAAAAAAATGCTTTCACATCCAAAAGCTGGGATTTTTTTCTCCCTCATCTCTCTTCATTGGTCCCTCAGTCGGTGGATGTGTCTGTCTCCTTGTTCTTTTGTCTCCCTGAGTCATGAGACCCCCATTCTTTTATCGGAGGCTCACATTTGCCCTGGAGAACATTTGTAAGTCTTGTCAAGCCGTATCTCTTGGAACTGAGTTGTCTTCCAAGGATTTCCCCTCAAGAAACTGGGGAGTGCCTCAAATGGCTCCAGCATTCTCCTTCAGGGACACAGTACCCCACACCGCTGGCTGTCCTCTGAGAGCTATGGATAACTCATAATTAAAAAAAACAATTAAAGCAGAGCAGATTAAGCAGTAGATCAATAGCTTTTTAACTTCAGGTATCACTTATTAAATAGAGTGCTTGTCTCCTGTTCACGCTCCTTGATGCTGGCTGAGGGCCCATCCTGGTACCCTCAGAGCATCGTCTGCCACCAGATGCTCTTTTTGCTCGCTCTCTATCAGAGACCAAAAATGTTTTTCAAGGTGAATTTATCTTACAGCTACTGCTCCTTTAAAAGTAGGGTTGCCAGATAAAATACAGGACACCAAGTTAAGTTTGAATTTCAGGTAAATCATGAAGAATTGTTTAATATAAATATGTTCCATGCAATCAATATGGGACAAAAACAAACAAAAATCTATTTATCTATCTATCTATCTATCTATCTATCTATCTATCTATCTATGCTAAATCTGGCAACCTTGAGAGCAGGGCTTATTCTGGTTTTCTAGACAATTCAATGTCTGTTAATATTTTTGGCATCATTTTCCATATTATCACTGCACTCTGCTTCAACGTGTTGAATGGCTTATAATTATTATCAAAAATAAAATGAGTTAAATCCAATTTTGCTTTGATAAATTAATAGTGCCACTTGGCACAATTAGCAACCCCCAGTGTGTTGCAAAACTAGGGACAGGTGTCACTGACCTATGGCAATAGGAAAGCTGGATATCATGGAATTGTGTTGCTAAGCTTGGCAAAATGGTTTATCTCTATTTAACAACCAAATGTGAATCTTGAACTATAGAATACAGCTGTAAGTACATCAGTACTATGTTTTGGCCCAGGACATAAACAGATGCTCTGAAACATGTAATTATTCCATGACTATACTGTTGCTTGTGTACCATAGGAAAAGAATACAGTTTACAACTCCGAGAACCTTTACTTGGAAACTTACTATGGACATAACAGTATGACTATGTAAATACTTAAAAAGGAGATTGTCTGATCATGGGTAGTTTGAGGTCTCTGTTTTATCAAGGAGAAATATTACAATCAGATTTCGCAATGACTTCCATCAGGCTATTTACAGTTGAGAAAATTAATTAAAATGTCATCTGTTTCATTATTATTTGTTATTCTTAATTAAAATGTTAATTGAGTACATTTGTATGTGCAACATATTTAATGTGTTGAGTCTTTGACAAAGGTAATAACACCGTTTTTTACCTTCTACATTCAAATGCTTAATTGTTCACAAATATTTTGGAAAAAAGACAAATATGTGGAAACCACCTAGGAGCATCGTTGGAAAGGTCATTTTTCTGTTAGGGCTGTAGATAGTAGCAGATCTGTAGGAAATCATCATTTTAAGCAGCAGAAAGAAAATGTACCAGAAGTATGCTTTTTGGTCTTGTATTTGCATATGAGAAAAAGGGACAAAAATTAACCAGCTGTAAAATGTCCATTCAGGATGACATTTTCAAGTACAGAGATTGATTATGAGGAGATGCACTTTAAACATATTCTTGCCTCGCTCCCAGAACAGGCGAAAGGATGGTGAGAAACCTTACGCTTGACCTTTTCATCTGACAAACATTTGAGACTGTTCTTTAAAACAACATAAAGACCTATGTTGCAACATGGGTTTGAATTTTCTTTTAACAATGGTTACGATTTCTCTTTTCCCTGCAAACCTATGGTACTCACCCCTGTTCAGTAAATAAACGTGCTGGTTGTGTTTTGCAAAGCGAAGATATCTCATATACATCAGCATAAACACAAAATGGGTTCCTTTCCAAATAATTTATGAAGGGTAATGTTTTCCAAGAGCAGCATGAGTTTGGCAGTGGCATCGCTGTGCCCTGAGCAGCAGCTGAAACAATGAGGGAATGAGGGACAGATGATTTGGAATGGATATCATTCTCTGCCTTTACAGAGCTCAGAGTTTAATGATTTCTTCTTCCCCTCCCCCACCCCAGAACTTACTCTTTGGTTTCTTTCCTTGATGCATTCTAAGACTTTTCACGCTCAGTGGAATGAGATGAGCTACTGCTTCTTAGAAAAGCCATAATCATAAGGATGACAAATACATAGTGTTTAGGTAGGGCTCCCGTTGTTCTAAGTGCATTACTGATAATACCTCATTTAATCCTTAAGACAATCCTCTACCTAAGCACTATTATTATTCCCATTCTACAGATGAGCAAACTGAGTCACGGCTTTCCCAAGGCCATACAATTAATAAGCAGTGAGACTGAGAGTTGAGACCAGACATTCTGGACTAGTCTGTCCTCTTATCCTCCTACTATCCTTATGGATAATAAGAGGGTCTTGCGCAAGAAATATCGAAATGTTTTGAGCAACCAGATACTTAAACTTATTGCAGCAAAAGTAGGACAAAGTACCTGTGCTTACACTTTATTTCTAAACTTAATGGGTTATTTATAGTCTTCCTCAATGACCACTAAAGTATTGAAGAGTGATTAAGAGCAACCAAGGGGAAGCACAGGCTTGTGAAGTAAGTTTTCTAAGACTTAATCATTTTTCATACGTAATGAGTCTTCCGCCCTTAAGGGACATAGGATCAGTAATTTTGTAGCGCTACATGGTGTTTGTTAAAATTTCAGCTCTGCCCCTTTATGAGTCAAATGGTCACGGACCATTTATTTAACCTCCATAAGCGTTAGTGTCTTCTTTAACAAAGTGCAGATAATTCCTCCCTCACAGGACCATTGTGAAGATGAAAGACAAAGCACATAGTACAATGTTGGGCTCATCCTGGAGACCCACTAAATGGGAGCTACATCTGCTACAAATTAAATAAGCAAATCATTATGTGGAGAACTATTGAATTGGACGTTAGTTAATACCTATTAGGATATCTCTGACGAGAGTTAGGAAGTATATGTGTAGAACTGTTGTTTAACTGGCCTAAGAGAATAGGCTATTATAATTTCAATGGTTTGCCTATTACTAGTAGTGAATATTTATTAAAAATTAAAATGAAACTTCTCCATGTGTTACACTACCAGGGAGTAGCCAACAACCAACAAGAGCGTGTTTGCTTTGCTGTTTTCCTTCCCTTTTAACAACTTTATCTACTAGAACTGGCACAAAGAGACAACGCTAAAGGAGAAGATGCAAAATAGAGCAAAGAGAGGATGGCTTGACCTTGAAAGCAGGCTTGGAAGGGGAGAGAGGGAATGACTTGGGTTATTCTTTCCACTTCACCCCTGTTCAGGGCTCTCCAGTGTAACAGGGTGATTACTGGGTGATCCTGTGCTTGACTGAGTGCTGGAGACAACGCTTGGCCATCTCTGTTCTATAGACAGTGGCTTCCCAACTTGAAAAAAAAAAAATCTATGACACACTAGGAAATACATTTCACATTTCTATCTAGTCTACTAGTATGTAATATCATGAGTGCAGGGATTTTTATCTGCTGTAGTCACAGATGTATCTAAGTGTATGGAAAAGTACGTAGTGCATAATAGGTGCTCAATAAATAGTTGAATGGCTATGTCTCTATCAATCATCTATGTATCTATCATTTCTATCTAGGATATGTATCTATCATTTATCTATCTAGGAAAAAAGTTTCATGGAACATTTTTACACTTACTATTTGCTTGCAGTACATTCTGAAATTTTCTATTCCATTCCATAAAAAGAAAAATAATTGCAGTCAAGACCTAGTAAATTAATTTTAGTACATTCACTGGGGAGAGAACTGTAAGAGGTCATTCTTTCTAGTTCACTGGGTTATGATCTGCAATTTGAAAAGCACTGCTTATCACTGGGAACAGTTGGCTTTGTGTGTAAATTGGCTTGTGTCGTTGAGACTTATCTTTCTTGCTGTCACAATACCTCATTTAGCCTGCATATTTCCCCAGTCACTGCCTTGGCTTGGGTACTCACCCTGACCATGCTGTAGGCTGGTAGCAAAAGTCAAGTAGTATTGAGGGTTCTCGCCCAACTTCCGGGCAGCTCTGAAAGTATTTGCTCTACTCTAATGGGTCTTGTTTTTGTGAAACCGCCATGCGATTACTAATTGTTGGGTAGTGCTATAGCCTAGCCAGTGTCTACGTGTGATTCCAACCGTTTGGATGTAACTTTCCATTATGGAAGCAGAGGGTTGGAAAGAGTGACCTGTGACGTTTCCCTCCACAGTGAGCATACTTTTAGCCCATGAAAATGCTGACATTGAAATTAATTGCTTGGTGGATTTTGACACTTTCCAAGTCTTTATATTTATTTCTGTTTTTTTTTTCTGAGTTACCTGTGCTTACATTTTACACTCACTGGGGTTATGAAGAAGGAAGGAGATGAAGCAGAGACATTGATGCAGTTAAGTGTTTTGATAGGAGTGAGAATTGCAGAAGTCTTTCATTTCCTGAGAAAATATGTGGGAGTAAAAAGGATAATGTATTCAAATGTTACATTCATTGTGAAACTCAAGATCCTGTTCCTGTTAGGTTTCTAATCGTCCCCCCTTTTTGGATGACCTAACTAAAAAAGCAGTATTCTGGCTTCAGGTTTAAGTAAAATTGGGGCAAGCTATCCAGAAGGACTAATTGGATATTAATTCTGGTGTCCACTCTAGGTCTGAGTGACAGCCTAGCTAAGGTAACTAACATCATGACCAAGAAGCTGGCTCTGGAAACCCCCCAATTGAGTGGGTGAGGCTGGTACTGGGGAAGGGGCAGGGTTGCAGAATGAGACTGACAGGTGGAAGAGGGCATCCTGAGGGGTCGATCAAAGCACAGGTGGTAGCAGCTCAATGCAGCCATTGACCTGTTGTAGGTGTGGAAAGGTCTAATGAGCATGTGTTGGCTGGCTGTGGAAGCTCAGTGATGGCCAACGCCAAAGCAGGCGATACTTGGAATTGCGAGGAGCAGGAAAAATAATCTTGGGCTAACAATTCCATCAGCATGCAGCCAGTCACAAGTTCTGAGTCAGAACTGGTCAGAATAATTCAGGGTCCTGATCCTAGAACGTCATGCTTCTCAGACTGATTATAAAGCACAGGAACAAGGCAGAACTTAAACTGTCAACATCAAGTGTTAAGTGGAAACCTTGTTTCCTGTTCATGGCTCATGCCTGTGTTTTGGTTTTGTTTTTTAATGAAATTTTATCGGGGTGACAATGGTTAGTAAAGTTACATAGGTTTCAGGTGTGCAATTCTGTAATACGTCATCTATATATCACATTGTGTGTTCACCACCCAGAGTCAGTTCTCCTTCCATCACCATATATTTGATCCCTTTTACCCTCATCTACCACCCCCCTCCTCCCTCCCCTCTGGTAACCACTAAACTATTGTCCGTATCTATGAGTTTTTGGTCACAAGGATGCGGTTTAATGACAAACAGCAGGAGAAACAGGACACTGATTCTGAGGACATTAGTGCTTCCAAATCAAGATCAATCCTTGACAGAAGAGGTTGGAGGTTAGTCTAAAGCTGGGTAGAATTTGAGGGTTCCAGGTGTTTGGTACAGGAAGATGGAGAGATGGAAACCAGGCAGGGCCTGGCACTTCATCCGAGGACATTGAAGAAAGGCAGCACGCTTGATGTCTGAATAAGTCAGAACCACAGAGACTCATAGTAATGAGGAATAGGAAGTGCCTTTTAAAAAGCTGCATTGTAGTACAGAAGTATTACATTGGCTTTTCAAAGACCACTGACATGGGCCATACTGAGCAACGAGAGCCTTGATTCTCAGCTAGCGATGACTTGCTCTCCAGCAACCTTTGGTAGTGCCTGGAGACATTTTTTGATTTTCACAACTTGGGAGGGAGTTTGCTATTGACATTTAATGCTGCTGCTAAATATCCTACAATGCACAGGACAGCCCTTCACAACAAAGAATTATCCAGTCCCAAATGTCACTACTGCCGAGACTGAGAAACCTGAAATAAAGTAAGACGATTACTACGTAGACTTGACTGTTGAACTTTTAGGAGCAATGCAATGTATTTCTGGGTGCACATAAGTTAGTTCTGACTTTGTTGTTGGTGACCATGAACCTCTCAGAGAGTGAATACAACTAGGAGTATATTTTCCTTGAGGTGCAGAGCCACCCAACCAGCAGGCAGAGTGGGGCTGGCTGAGGTGGCATTTGAACGTTTATCAACGGGCCTGCGAGGGAACCTGTGCTTCCAGTGTGAGTGGAGAGCTGTCCCCAGCTGTATCCTGGCATCTATGGGATTTTGTGTAGGATGTTTTCTAGGGGTCACTCAACCTTTCCAGCCACTTTGACTTTTGCCCTCATTGTAACTTCGATGGTAAGAGCCTAAAGTTAAGGACTTATGTCCTTTTTTCCAACAGACTTCTGGCCAGTGTCCCAGTCTTGGTCTGCTCTGACACGGGCTTTCCACGAGTTACAGAGATCTAGAGCAGACAAGGGAAAATAATAATGATGAAGCACTTGGAAGAGAAGGTGCTGACGAAGGGTTGATAATTATCTCCCGACGGTCTGGTAACTTTAAAACAAGTGACTGATTTCACAGCTGAAACTTAAAATCGTTGTTCTGGAGTCAGTGACTATTTTGAAGAACATATCCAGAATTATTTCTCAATCAATAAGTCTATTTAGACTTGATTATTGGGCAGTTTGTTCACTACTATTTCCTTTCTGATATTGTTACTTTCACGGTTGGCTCCATTATTCAAGATGGGGTACCACAGTGATATGTCTGTTGTGAGTTACGATGAGCAGTAAAGCTTGCGTGGTGCTCTGATGTCCTTAGGTTACATTTTATAACCTTTCTCCTGTGGAAGGAAGGAAATGCGCCCCTCAATAGGTTTGTGAGACATTCAAGGGGACTGACAAACTTAACATCCAAACTGTAGTGTCGCAGTTCATGGGAACTGTTTCTGGATAACTCACAATCAAGAAACAATGTGAAGTACACCTGAAACTAATAAAAAAAAAAAAAGAAAAAAAAGAAACTATGTGAACACGTTACTTTCCCACTGTCCACCAAATCGGAGCTGATGGGCTGCAAGCCAGACAGCCACGTAGTTAGTTTTGGGCTCGGGTCAGACATACCGAAGCTGAAATCCTAGCTCTTCTCTTTAAGATCTCTAAAACCTTGGCCATGTTGCTTAACATTTCTGTGCCTCAGTTTCCTTATTGTGAAATGGGGGCAGTTGTGAAATTAAATAATACACGTGGCTCATTTGACAGTGTGCCGGTGTCAGTAAGGACAAATTAATGTTAATTATTTTATCATTGCTGTTACTGTTAATTGCATGGAACCATCCATACTCCCCATTCTGATTTTTCTCATTGTGAAAGATGGAGCGTGTGAGCTGAGAGTTGGGTTTCAGGTAGATGGGGCTGTTGGACACTCTTCAGTGCCCTCCCCACTACAGATAGATGTTTTGCCTTTTTCCTTCAGCGTTTCTTTCCAATTGCCTTGATGTATGTGTTACACATAACATTTTAAAATTTATGGTGACGTAGTTCAAAATCTGAGATAAATGCTTTATTCACACAAATATTAGTTACTATGAAATGGAAATATTGTGACTCCATTCAGAGTTGTGCTTAAACACTAAGTCATTGAAATCCTGACCCTGAGATTCGTGACTGGAAGTCTTCAGCATGTTTATAAAAATGAGAAGCGATGAAGGAAAGCTGCCTGGCTGGGCTCCATCTTGAAGGGCTTGCACAGAGGTACTCAACCTTGAGTGCACATCAGGGTCACCTGGAGGCTTGGGAAACTCAGGCTCTGCGCCCCCTGCAGGGAACATGCAGTTCCTGCAGGTTGCTAACCGACTTGACTCTCAGATAGTTTATAGGAAGTGTCAAGCTTCTGGGTATGCAGGCCTAGTTATACAAAATTAAACAACAAACAAACAAAAACTCATAGACACAGACAGTAGTATAGTGGTTACCAGAGGGAAAGGAGGGAGGGGGGATAGATAAGGGTAAACAGGATCAAATATATGGTGATGAAAGGAGAACTGACTCTGGGTGGTGAATACACAATGCAATATATAGATGATGTATTACAGAATTGTACACTTGAAACCTGTATAACTTTACTAACTAATGTCACCCCAATAAATGTAATAATAAAATAACATAAATAGAAATTGAATTCTATTAAAAACAGAAGGAAAAAACCAAAGAGAAAAATTTTTCTAAAGGAGAATGTGTGTGACTGGGGGTCAGGGTTGGATTACATGCCTTATTTGTTTGGAAAAGGTAAATTGAAGAAAGGGCTTTGCATCTCTGGACTAAAAGGATTATAAAGATTCAAATTAATGATTGTCTTCTGTGCTACCTGTTTGGGTCACCCATTGTGGAGAGGAGACTGGAGGAGCTGCCTGTATTTCTAATTGGGATTAGGCCTCCAATTTGGAGGACAGAGAGAAAGGTGAAATATGGAAACAATCTGATTTGTGCCCAGTAGGCTGCTGTAATCTTGGCAAATTGTTAAAAATTAGGATCTCATTTTTAAAAAGGATGTGAGCTTGGAAGACTAATACAAACTCTAGTCTTTAACTTTCCTTTGGGTTTACAATCTGCAAACAATATTTTGTTTTTTTTAAAACAAAGAATTGTAAGTGGGGAATCTTGCCAGTAGGCAGAAATTAATTATTATTATTATATTTAAATTTCCTTTTTTTAAAAAAACTTTTATTTATTTTAAATGTGTTTTTCCAGGACCCGTCAGCTCCAAGTCAAGTAGTTGTTTCAATCTAGTTGTGGAGGGCACAGCTCACAGTGGCCCATGTGGGGATTGAACCAGCAACCTTGTTGTCAAGAGCACCGCGCTCTAACCAACTGAGCTAACCAGCTGCCCCCTTCAATTTTTACCAAGGAAAATTTATTGTATTTTGAATAAAAAAAGAAGCTCACCTGATATTCAGGACCCACAATTCTGTGTTTTTTTTTTTAATAACAAAACAAATTAAATTTTTGTAAAGGTACCCATATGAACCCAAAGATGGCAAAACTATGGGGGAATTTGAAATTTCATACTTTAAATAGAAAAACAACAGCTGATGGTCACAGCTACACAAATTTCCACCTACGTAAGTTTAACAAAAACAGAGGGAGAAAAATTAATAGGTTAGGAATGAACACTCTATTTTATGTTTGACTTACTTGATAAAATATGTTAACCTATAGGAGAAGCCAACTGCTAGCACCAAATATAGTAGCAGTTGATTGGTTGCTACTGTACGCCAGGCATTATGTTAGCCCTGGAGGTTATAGAATTGACTTTAGCACAGATCCTACCTGTAGTGGCCCGTAGTGCAGGGAAGCAGGGAGAACATGAGCAGGTAATACTTATATAATGTGGGAAATGGGGCTGTGGAGATGCCCAGGCGTCATTATGCGTGTATGGCTGCAATTCAGAGTGCCTAGCCTGTAGTGTTGTGCTGGAGACTTGTCATATATGGTGCATGCACACACACGTGTGTGTGTGTGTGTATGTGTGTGAACTCTGACTACCTCTGCAGTTCTACTTTTATCCCCATTTTACACACATTGGAATCAAATGACCAGAGAGATTGTCCAAGTTGTCCAAGTTGTCCAAGATCCCGTCGTTTTTTATCAAAACTGAGATTTGAACTTGGAGTTCTGAATGAACTTGAAAACTTGGCATTATAATGCTATGTTTTTTAACCATCGGATCAAATTCGTGCAAGCCTTCTGTCAAGCTAATATGCAATTATTCATTTTTCCAGGTAGATCTGGAAACCTCCTTAGATTGCAAATATTTTAGAAATTGCTCACGTGTGATGAGGAATCTTCTCAGCAGTGAAATATTAAAAAGGAGAGCTGGAACTCACAGCACTCTCAACTTGAGCTTTACTGTGTAGTACACACTTCTCTGTAGGAAGCAATGTGACCGTCCGTTACTTTCTCAAATACAGATATATCCGCCATGTTAAATGTACAATAAATTTGCTCTTCATAAAAATGTCCACTGCCTCTGCACATACGTGTTTATAGAAACAGTGAATTGAATCTCAGAACTACACAGCAGAAGTTGACACATTTTTCTCAGTCCCTGATAAGTTTTGTAGCTGATCTCAGACATTAGGATTTGGAAGATTTGAATAAAAAATATATCCCTTTAGTGGAAAGAGAGAGAAGCGTCTGCTCTGCCACAACCTATGAAATTTATGTTTTAAATATCTTCCCAATTTTATGTTATAAAGGTTTTGTTAGGTTGTGCTTTATAGCACACAGTTGAATGCTATTATTATGGATGCTAGCTTTCTTCCTGGAGGTAGAATGAATACAACATAATCCATTCTGCCATAACATGAGCTATTAGAAGTGATGCTTCTGGCTATTAGGGGTAAATCATATCTGTGGAATGAATTAAGAGTTGGGCTGTTTGCAGTATATTGAATTTGCCCATTTCACAACTGCATTCATTAAATCCAAATTTGATGAGAGCTGTTCATATTAAATTTGATAACCCTAATCTAGCAATTCACACAGATTATAATGCTCCTTTGAAAATTCTATGACATTTGTGTTATTTTTGTCCTTTAATAGCTAAGTCATTTAAAATTAGGCACCCGTACCTAACTATACATATTGGTGGAAGTACTTCATAATTTATGACTCTGAATTAGTTCAGAGTTCACTGTTCTAGTCTGATTCTATCTTTATGCTTTGATATTGAAGAATCTAAGATTCGTGAATAAGCTTAGGTTTTCAATGGAATTCACAAACTTTTGAAGGATTCCTACGATGTGCATAGCACTGGGCCAGAGACAGTTAGTTTGAGGAGGAAAAAGAACTAATCCTCACTCTAGAAATTACTGTCTATTGAGATAGTAACAGGCTAGAATTCTGTACTGGCATTTTCCCTATTATTTATCAGACTGGGGCAATCGCTTTGGGGCTAGCCAGGTGGAGAAAATGATGTATTATATTTAAATTCTCCTTGGGAATAAGTACAATTCTAGATGCTTTGTATATAGAGTGGCCTTGCCCAACGACTTCTAAAAGTCTTATACCGGGTTTGTTTTTTTAAAAAATAAATGACCCATCAATTCATTATCTCCCAACTCTGACTTCTCATCTGTTCCTCTGAACATCAGAACAAAGTTGCTTCTGGAGAGAAAGGTGAGAAAAAACTCAGTTGGAATTAGTTAAAAGTCTTTATAATGAATATTTAAAAATTTAGTTTCATTATTTTCAAACATCTGCAATAGTTCAAACAATGCCTAAAAGGAATTGCTTGGAATATTTCACTGATTTCTGTGGACCTGCTTTAATGAATAGCTAAAAAAATCGATTTATAATTAGTTTTATACAATATTCACATGTATTTATATGGAAATGGGCATGCTTAGAATCCTCAAAATAGTTTTTCTTCTTTTGAGTGGGTTAAATACTGTTTCTAAAAATGTTTCCATCCTATTAATTTACTGAGTAAACTTCCCTTTTAAAAATGGGTGATAAAAACATAAACTCAACCCAACATTTTCTGTAATCTGAATCAGTGATTTTCTAAATGCTAATAATTGATGAGTTAAATATAAAAATCCACTTACCTATTAAATTTTTTATCATGTTAAATTTTTTCCATTAGCCATACATTTAATATTTTTTAAAAGATGATTTCTGAAGTTTGCAGAAATGTCAGCCTGTTACAAGGTCTTTATGAAAAGCTAGCTGAAATTTGGATAAACTCTTCACTTAGCTGAAATATTTTCTATGTTTTGCCTACATTTTATAGCTAAGAACATAAAGATTTTTTTTCATATGAAGAAAATGTTTATTAGTTAACACACCAGAAAATATCCTGAGCATTGCTCTGACAATTATAATGTTTCAAAATACTGTGGTAGTAAGATGAACAATATTGCATTTTATTTTTTAATTTTTCTTCTTTAAAATTGTTTTGACCTTCTTGTAATTCAAAAACTATTTTGCCTGCATTTAGCTTTGGTAGCAAAATGTTTAATTAATTCTTGAAATAATCCCACTAGGCTCTCACACTTCCTTTATTGAATTCATAGCAGGTTTTAGGGCTAAGTCAGGCCCACTGAAATTTATGTAATGGTAATTTATCAAGTTTAGGTGGTATTTCATGGAGGTGAGATCTGTAGCGAGATGTGACTATGTTTTAAATTGATCTTCGAGGTGTCGAACCACTCTGTCTATTGCAACATTTAAAATATTTTCTCACCCATTTTTTTCTCAGTAATTTCTGTCAGTTTTTTCCCCTCAAGATTGGAAACTCTGAGTACAAACGTACTTAATGATAAATTTGTGATTTACCTGCAAGTTAAATCATTGATAGAGGACTGTATGATAATAAAATGAAATGCTAATAATAGCAGCTAATGCCCAGTTGGTACTGGCTCTGTATTAAACACTTTACACGTATCATTTCATTTACTCTTCATAGTTAAAGGTACATTTGGATGGAGACGCTAAGGGATAACCCTATGAAGATGAATGGAGATAACATCCAAGTCACATAAATAATATGAGGTGGAAATAAGATATAAACCCAGATTTGCCTGGTGCCAAAATCTATGTGCTTAATGGTCACGTCTACCTCAAGAAAACTACTTTCCTTGGCCAGCGCGCACCGTTAGGGAGTCCTATGTCCTAATAAATAACCTGGTATAGACTGCAAAATGGCTTCAATTCTCTGCAGCATTAGAAGGTAATGCTTACTTTTTGACTATCTGGTTAGTCATTAACTTACACATCAAAGAAAATTAGGAATAGCACAAAAAGAGTAAGAACAAAATGTCAGTTTATTTGATTTTTTAAAAAGTTGGCAGAGATTTATGGAGTTAATTAAATTTTTTAAATATCTCAGCTACTACTCTAAGGATCTTCCTTAGGGAATGTGGGTCTGGGGACAAAGGCCGTATGTCTTGCTTTCTCTGGTGAACGTCCAGGACTCATCTTGTCAATCCGTCCACTGCAGTCAGAGAGAGTTTCCCAGAGGCCTCAGACCCCATCCTTCCTCAGGGCTTGTGCACAGCTCTTTCCTGCACTCAGCACCCTCTTCCTCTGGTGCTTACAAAGAAAGGCTCCCCGTCCTAAATCTCAGCCTAAACGCCAACTCCTTTGAAAGCCCCTCTCTTCACCCCCAACTGCGGTGAGACTCCTCGTTATTGTTTCTCCCACACCCTCTTTATTTCCTGTGTCAGGTTTTCATTAGCTGTTGTCAGTTTGTTCTCATTATCTCCCACCAAAGGGTGGGGTGGGGGCCTCTTTCCCTCATCATATGAAGTGCAGCCTTGCTTGTCCCCTTTGAAACTGAACAAGGGACTCACAACTTCACCTCTGAGAAGCAGCTGTGTCCCTGGCCTCTTCTTTTAATGAGGCAGGACCCCAATCCAAACTCCAGGCCTCGGATTTGCTGTATCCCAGAGAAGGCTGTTTGTACGTTGCCATAGATAATGAAGACTGGTCTGTGGTGCATAATAGATTCTATTTTTTTTTTTTCTCCAAGAGTACAGAATTCAAAATAAATAACATGTTTTAAAGTACGGTTCTTTATTTTGAAAAATGTTATTATTAGAGTTAAAAATTAAGTTCACACTGTGCAGATTAATCTTTTGCATTTAAGAGTTCAGAGATGCATGGGTTTAGAGAGGAACACATAGCGAAATATAAATAGCAGATGCCAGGAAACAAGGGATAAAAGGAAGAAATGTTAAATTACAACAGTAATATGGCAAGAAGTAGTAGACTTTTGACAAAGCTCCTTCCACCACAAAACCACCACGGAGGTGACCAGTCAATTCCATTTTAAAATCCTGGATTGAAAAGACACAGAGACGAGAATTAGGTAAATTGATTGCCTAAACGTACATAAATCACATCATTATTTTAAGAATACGATATAAGAAGAAAATTAGGAATTTGGGGTGGTGAGATGCCTTAAACTAGGTTTCCTCTGAAACCTAGATGTTTCTGCAGTTGTTACTTGGTCTGTCTCCCCGAAGGTCAAAGGCTAACGGTTTAGTGACATTTTCACGTTATGACAATTTTGGTAAATACTGTCACTGTTACATTACTGCAATGAAAGGAGCTTTCAGATAATCACAGATCACTTTGGTAAGAATGAATGGTAAACCTTGTGCTTGGTGGGCAGGTTTCGGGCCCTTTAGAGACAGGGTATAAACAAATAACTCAGCTTGAAGGTCTTGACAATTAGACTTTCCTCCAAATAGCCCTACTGACTTTATAATATGATACTCAAACCTCATGATTTTTAGTTCAAGGAACGTTTTACTGTCATCTCAGAACAGGAAATATGAATTTTTAAAAGTTGTCTAGGTGATGCTGATAATTAGACAACTTTGGGAAATACTTCTTAAGATTCATACCCAACTCTTCCAGACTAACTTTGGGCATCACTGAGTGAGTAGCTACGAATTATTCTTAAGAACTCTTATCTTTTTAAAAAAACTATTATGCTTTTCGGAGGGCTTCAGGTTACTGATTCAATTTCCTTACTGGTGATCAGTCTATTTAGAAAGATGATTGGATAAAGAAGTTGTGGTATATATACACAATGGAATCCTATTTGGCCATAAGAAAAGATGAAATAGTACCATTTGCGACAACATGGATGGATCTTGAGATTATAATGCTAAGTGAAATAAGTCAGACAGAAAAACTAGAGAACCATACTTCACTGATATGTGGTATATAAAACTGAAAACAACAAAAGAACAAGGCAAACAAATGAAGAAACAAAAACTCACAGACATAGACAATAGTTTAGTGGTTACCAGAGGGTAAGGGGGGAGGGGGGTGGTAGATGAGGGTAAAGGGGGTCAAATATATGGTGATGGAAGGAGAACTGACTCTGGGTGGTGAACACACAATGTGATATATATACATATATATATATATAGACACACATATATATGATGTATAACAGATTATATACCTGTGTGTGTGTGTCTATATATATATATATATATATATATATATATATATATATATATATATGATGTAATACAGAATTATATACCTGAAATCTATGTAACCTTACTAACAATTGTCACCCTAATAAACTTTAATTAAAATAAAACATAAAACAAAAACTATTATGCTTTTCAACTCTGAACAAAATTAATGCAATTCCTTAATATTACCTAAAACCCATCAATGTTCAAATTGCCCAAATTGTCTCAAAAATGTCTTTCACAATTGGTTTGTTTGAATCTGTATCTAAACGAGGCCCACATATTCCATTTGGTCGATATGTCCCTTAAGTCTTTCATCTTTTTTTATATCATTGATTTGTTGGAGACCCTGTGTCATTTCTACTATAGAGTATTCCATTTTGGATTGGACTGATTGCTTTCTCATGTGTTACTTAATTTGATGCTCTATCCTTGTATGTAATGTAAACTGGTAATTTGATAGAGAGGCTTTATTAGATTCAGATTCAATTCGTTTTTGGATTATTATATTTTCAATGTGTTTGAATTCATTGCAGTCATTATTCTTTGTGATGAAAATTGTCCCATCTTAGGTCAGTGGGAACTCCTTCATACTGGCTGCCACGTCCTTGGACCCAACCCTATTAGTTATTGATAATGTCTTTGATTTCTGGCACAACATGTGCCAGGTTCACCTTGTTATTTATCTAGAACCAGAGATTCCTAGAAGGAGCCTTGCTTTATTTCAGTGGGGAATGGTATTTAGAGACCATGATCTGAATACTAGGAGAGCTCATTGCTACTGCGTTGTTATTGCGTTTAGCCTTTCCAGGAGATAGAGTTAGGAAATTCATAGTCAAAAATAAATCATGAGTGTAGACTAATGTTTATAGTTCAGGTTTAAGGTTATAGAATTTTTACTTAATTTGCTTGGTTTTATACTTTAAAAATAAAGATTTTATCCTTTATGTCTCATGCTGGCAATTTCAAGGCTTTTGCCCTAACCTTCATAGTTGCGCCGGCCCTTGGTCGCTCTGATTTTATCTGCATGCTTTGCCCATCCTCTTGTTTGCCCTGCATTATGGGAGGTTGATCCCTGCAGTTTGCATTTCCCTGGCACCCTTGTCAGTTAGCTTCCAGCTGCTGTTTGTCAATGAGGGGCACTGGTAGGAGACTGGTATACAAGGTCAGGTCAGACAATTAAATTCACGAACTCATCCTAGAAAAAGTGTTGCATACCTCATTGCTGAATATCACTATGGTCACCTTCGAGGTACTCCCTTTGGGAAGCTGTGCACCAATGCTAGCCCCTAGTCCACCCTTCAAAGCAATTTTGGAACTCTTCTTCTGGAATGGCCATCAGAGCTGTTGTCGTATTACTCTTGATGTCCTGAATGTTATCAAAATGTCTTCTTTTCAATATTTCCTTTATCTTTGGGTAAAGAAAGAAGGTATTGGGGGCCAGATCAGGTGAGTAGGGAGGCTGTTCCAATACAGTTATTTGTTTACTGGCTAAAAACTCCCTCTCAGACAGTGAGCTGGTGCATTGTCGTGATGCAAGAGCCATGAATTGTCGGTGAAAAGTTCAGGTCGTCTAACTTTTTCACGCAGCCTTTTCAGCACTTCCAAATAGTAAACTTGGTTAACTGTTTGTCCAGTTGGTACAAATTCATAATGAATAATCCCTCTGGTATCAAAAAAAAGTTTAGCAACATTATCACAACCAGTTCACATACCTTATTATGGGAAGGAGAGAGATTTCAAATTATTTCTTCCCTTCCACCTCTGACTGAGAATACTCTGGCCATGTCTCCTCTGAAGCCTCTGCTCCCACTGTACTGTGGTGCCATAGTTTCAGGTTTCATGGGTGACACTGACCACTGGCTCTAGTTATACCACCTTCTCACTCTCTCCCTGGCTTGGGCACTAATACATGCAGAATCAATCATTTCCATGATGGCGACGCCCAAACGTGTTTACTGCGTTTCAGCCTACTTTGATTTGGTTTCTCCACAGGACATTCCAGATGGCTTTCTCTTGGTGCTAATCTCTGGGTTTTCTCACTGTCCTCTGGGTTTTCACCTCTCCTGTCACCTGTGTAAGCAGTTCCCTATATTGTACCCTTTCTATTTTAAATACTCAAGTGGTTTCTATTACTTGGTTAGATTCTCATATATTAGTGTTGTTTAATAACTTAGAATTTTATTTTACCAACAGAATACTGTGGGTTTTTGATTGCTTGGAGCTTGCAAACTGAATCCTGACTGTTTCTATTATCATTATCACAAGTCAGTTATTAACCACCACGCTGTGGGTACCATTTCATATATTGATGCTTTTCCTTTTTAATCATAACTGTTAGCCTTTGTCTAATTATACTTCCCCTCTGGCTTCTGAATCTGCCATTCCCAGTTCAGGCGATTGTGACAGCCCCCTTAGTGTTTGCAACAACTTCACTACTCTCTCCCCACCTCTAGTCCCTAAAGTCTCCAGTCTGTTTTAATATATGCTGCCAGATTTATTTTTATACCATAAAACACAGCTCTGAAAATGTCACACCATCACTCAGAAAGAAAATCTTCTGTGACCTCCCCATCACCTGCCAAATTAAGCACACACTCTTTGGGCTGGTCAGAAAATACCCCAAACTTACGTCTGTGTGAGTCTCTCATCATACAAACCATACTTCAGACTATCGATCCATTGTCATGGAAGGTCCTTTGAAGTAAGAGGGATATTCCTGACTTTGCCATCTGGAATATCTTGTGGAGAAACCAAGTCAACAAGTCAAATTAGGCTTATAGGCAGTAAACAAATTTGGGTGTCACCATTATAGAATTGATGCCTTTTGCCTTTGTTAGATGGAATTTTTCTAAAAAGAACTTTCCCTCATGTAATATTTTTTCCTCTGAAATACTGAAAATGCAAGTTAAATGTTAGACTTTTTCCC
Organism: Rhinolophus sinicus; assembly: GCF_036562045.2. Classification (NCBI taxonomy): domain Eukaryota; kingdom Metazoa; phylum Chordata; class Mammalia; order Chiroptera; family Rhinolophidae; genus Rhinolophus; species Rhinolophus sinicus. Next base: position 68,449,662 of record NC_133760.1, read on the forward strand.
TGTTTATTATCAATTTTCAGTGTCCCTATTTGGGGCTCAAGCAACTTCTAATGCTGACCAATGAATTTTTGAGTATCATTATGAATTCATGTATCATTATATATTTTATATATTTACAGTCATTTTAGTCATTATTCTTGATGCACATTGTCCCATCCCAGGTAATGAGTCCATCTCTTTTAGATTTTAAAACAAATTACAATGAATAAGCCCTTAGAATGACATTCACCTTTTATAGCTTGTTTATTCTACTCTGAGTTCTGGGTCCCTCTCGACTCATTTTAGAGACAAAATGTCAGTGATTAAAGGAGCTACTTACTCTCAGAGAAGGTCATTGTTGCTACTTTATTTTATTGTCACTGTGGGCTCCCTTGGTCTTACTTTGTTCTTTGTTGTAGGCTATATTCATTCATTTGTTCATGTTTGTTGAACCTTTAAATAAAAGGTACTGGGGATACTGTGGTGAATAAGAAGGACAGGGCTACTGTTCTTGTGAAGCTTAAATTCTACAGGAGATACAGACATTGAACGATAAACTACGCAAATAGTAATACAATTCCAACAGAAGTAGGTACTATGGAGAAGAAACCCAGCTTGATATGAGTCACTGTGTGGAGTGCTCTGACCTGCTGGGGGAAGGGGGTGGGAAGGCTTTCCTGAGGAAGGGATGTCTGAGCAGAGATCTAAAGGATGAGCCAGGATTTAGGTGAAGTGGGTATGTGCAGGTATTTGAGTATAACACTCACAAGTGAGAAGCCTTAAAGAAGAGAAGCAACAGTAACTTTCAGGACTGAAAGAAAGGCCACTGTGGCTGTGTGTGGAGACCTACAAGATGACTGAAATAGGTGGGAGAAGCATGCAGGGACCAGTCCATTTGGGCTGCTATAACAAAAATACCCTAAACTGAGTGGTTTATAAACAACAAATACTTAGTTTGCACCGTGTTGGAGGCTGAGAAGTCCCAAATCACAGCACTGGCAGATTTAGTGTCTGGTGAGGACCTGCTTCTTAGATGGCAACTTCACATGGCGGAAGGGATGCACTAGCTCTCTGGGGTCTCTTTCATAATTGCAATCCTGAGGGCTCTGCTGTTATAATCTCACCACTTCCTAATGGCCCCAGCACCTCATACCATCACCTTGGGGTTAGGATTTCAACAAATGAAATTTTGGGGGACACAAGTATTCAGACCATAGCAAAGTCCAACTTACCAATTTGTTTTTAAATGGACTATGCTTTTTGTGTTCTTTCTAAATATCTTTGTTTAACCCAATTCTGTAAAGACTTTCTCTTGTTTTCTTTTAGTAGTTTTATAGTTTTATCATTTATGTTTAAGTCTATTATCCACTTGAAGTGAACTTTTATGGGCAGTGTGAGAGTCAAGGTTCATATTTTTTTTCCCCATATCGATTTTTAGTTGTTCTACCACCATGTGTTAAGATTATCCTTTCTCCTTTAGGTTTGGCACCTTTGTGGAATCTCAACCTACTATCTCTCGACTTGGTATTTTATTCCATTCATCTATATGTTTATTTTTATGTCAATGCTTCACTTTGTTAATTATTATAGTTTTATAACAAGTCTTGAAATCAGAAAATGAGTTCTCCAAGTATGTTCTTATTTTTTAAAATTATTTTAACTTTTGTAGATCCTTTGCAATTCCATATAAACTTCAGAATCAGCTTGTCAACCTCTACCAAAAAAGCCTCCTAGGATTTTGATTAGGATTACATTAAATCCCTAGATCATTTTGGGGGATAATTGATATTACGACAATATTGAGTTTTCTGATCAATGAACACATTATGTGTCTTCATTTACTATATCTTCTTTAAAATTTCCCAGCAATATTTGTGGTTTTCAGCATACACATTTTGTACATATTTTGTTACATATACCCTATGCATTTAATGTTTTTCAATGCTATCATAAATGGTATTTTAAATTTTTCATTTTTCAATGTTTGTTGATAAATTTATCCATTCATTTTCTTAGCTTTGTTGTAGATTTTTAAGGATTTCTTTGTAGGTGATTATGTGGTCTTTAAGTAAACACAGGTTTTACTTCTTCCTTTCCAAACTGTTGTGCTATCTCTCAATTATCCTCTCTCTCTCTCTCTCTCTCTCTCTCTCTCTCTCTCTCTCTCTCTAGTCTTTGCTTGCCCTATTGTAATGGCTAGACTCTAGCATAATGTTGAATGACAGGGGTGAGATAGACATCTTTGCCTTATATACAATCTTAGGGGGAAAACATTGAACTCAGCACTAGGTGTGATGTTAGACGTATGTTTCCAATACACATCCTTTATTATGTTGAGGAGGTTCCTATTTAGTCATCATTTGCTGAGTTTATTATTTATCTATTTAATCATGTATTTTTAATATCATGAATAGGTGTTGGATTTTAAAAAGTGCTTTTTCTACATCAATTGAGATGATTATATGGTTTTGTTTATCCTGTTAATAAGGTGAATTGATTGCATTCCTGGGATAAACCCTGTTGGCCACTGTTTATCATTCTTTTTATATATTTTTGAATTTGATTTGCTAATATTTTGCTAAGGAATTTTGTATTGATATTTTAAAAGAATATTATATAGTAGTTTTAATTTTCTTGATGTCTTTGGTTATGGTATCAAGGTAATGCTGTCCTCATAAAATGAGTGCCTCTCTCTACATTTTTTGAAAGAGTTTGTATAGAATTGTTTTATTTCTTCCTTAAATGTTTACAAGAATCTACCAATGAAGCCATCTGGGTCTGAGTAGAAGAGGTGCGATAGATATCTTTGTCTTATACACACGTTAAGGGAAAAGCTTTCTTTATGGCAAAGTTTTTCAATTATAAATTCAATTTCCTCATTATATATTGTCCTATTCAAATTTTGTATTGAATTAAAAAAAATAATTTGTGTCCTTAATTTATGAATTTGTTCATTTCATCTAAATTGTTGAATTTATTGGTATTGAGATTATTCATAATATTTATTTATTATTCTTATTAAATCGGTGGGATCTATAATGATGTCCTCTAAGTCATTCCTGATATTGGTAATTGATATTTCTTTTTTTTTCTTGATCAGTATTGCTGAGTTTATCAATTTTATTGGGCTCTAAAAGAAAATAAGTTTTAATTTCATTGATTGTCTTTATTGTTTTATTTCTATTTTCATACCCAAAGATATAATTTCTACTCATATCTTTGTTATATCTTTCCTTCTTCTTAGTTTGATTTTAATTTTCTCTCCTTTTCTGTAGCAACTTAAGACCAAAACTTAGTTAATTGATTTGAGGCCTTTATTTTATTTTATTTTCTAATGTAAGCACTTAAAACTATACATTCCTCTTAGAACTGCTATATCTGCACCCCAAAATTATCATCTGTTGTATTATCAGTTTTATTTAATTCAAGTTTTTTAGATGTCTTCTTTGACCCATTTATTCTTTTAAGTGTATATTTAAATATCTAATTATTTGAGGGATTTACCAGATGTCTGCCAGGTATTGATTTCTAATTTAATATCGTTGTGGGCAGACAGCAGACTTGATATGATGTCCATTCTTTAAAATTTTTTTAAACATGTTTTGTGGCCCAGCATATGTTCTCTTAGTGAATATTTCATGTGCATTTCAAAAGAATATGTAGTCCGCTGTTACGGGCAGAATGTTTTATAAACGTGAATTAAATGAACTTGTTTGATAGTCTTGTTCCACTCTTCCATATTCGAACTGATTTTCTATCCTCTTGTTCTATCAATTCCTGAAGAGGAGTTATAAAATCTCCAATTATAATTGGAGATTTATATGCTTTTTCTTTGAAGTCTATCAAGTTTTGCTTCATGTATTTTGATATTCTATACTTAGTTTCATATACGTGTAGGATTCTGTGTTTTTAAATGTTTCTATCATTATGAAAAGTCTGTCTTTGTTTCAGAAAGTATTTCTTGTTCTGAAGTCTTCTTTGTCTAGTTATAGCTATTTTAGCTTATGATTAGCGTTTCTCAGGTATATATTTTTATGTTTTTACTTTTAATCTCTCCGTATTTTTATAGTAAAGTGAGTTTCCTTTTTTCAGCTTTATTGGGGTATAATTGACAAACAAAATTGTAATAGAAAGTGTGCAATGTACTTAGTACTTAGCAACAGGGTCAAGGAGAAACCTATGCAGAATCCGGAGCTCTTTCTCTGCATAGCTTCCTCTGCTCTGGTTCTTTGACCTACCAAGTACTGTCACTTCAGCTCCTTTGAACTCTGTTTTCTCAGTTCAGTGGCACACCTCGCTCTGCTTGACGTGTCCCTTCCTACTGTGCAATCCAGAAAGTGCTTCCAGACACAAAGCCAGGACAATCCTAGGGCTCAACACATTTGTTTCCTTTTCTCAGAGATCACAGTCCTGAACCGCCCACTGTTTAAACATAGTTATTTTATATATTTTGTCCAGGGTTCTAGTTGTTTACAGTGTGTGTGGAAGGGTGCATTTGGTCTTAGTTATTTCATCATGGCCAGAAGTGTGAGTCTGTGTATTCTGTTTTGATCATATTGAATTTAAGGTAAGTGTGAAAATTCTAACTGGAGGTCCATTATCCAGTTGGTGTTAGATTTATGTTTTAGAGAAGAAATTTGGGTTGAAGAGATAAGTTTGGTCGTTGTGGTAATGTGGATGGTAATCAAAGTCATAAGGATGGTTGGATATTATCACCTTGTGAGAATGGAACCCTGTGAAGAAAACTGGGCCTCACTTTTAAATTCTAGGCAGAGAGAAATGAACTAGAGGAGATGACAAAGAAGGGACACCTAGAGAGACAGGAGAAAACCAGGAGAGCATGTTGCAGAAGCCAGGGAAAGTATTGTCTGAGCTTCTGCACATTGGCTCAAGCGAAATGAGGCCTGAAATCTGGCCTTTGGATTTTGTGATATGAAAAGTTTTAGTGACCTTGCCCAGAATCGTTTCAGCAGAGCCTCGGGACGGAAGCCATATTGAATGCTGAGGACAGAGTGGGAGGTAAGAGGGTAAGGGTAAGTTTACAAACGGAGAGGGTAAGTTTAGATAATTTGAAGGGTTTAGTTGTAAAGTGGAGGCAAAAGTTAACTTGAGAGCTGTAGCTGGATGAGAGTTTCAGAAGTGGTTTTATTTCTTTTCTTTTTAAAAAATGTCTTTTTTTTTTTTTAATAGGCTTGCATATATAGAAATGCTGGTGGGAAGGACCTGTTTGAGAGTACGAGGTTAATGATTTGAGAGAGTGGTGATGATCTTTAGTGTCAAGACTAGAAAGGCTGCTGTGTGTGCAAGTTGAGGCTTGACAGAAAAATCGATGTATTTTGTTGTAACTGAAGGAAGGAAGAGAGAATGGGTGCCCAGGAAGTCAGGTTTGTCTGCTTTGTGGTGGGAAATTGACAGTGATCCTTAACTGATGGCATCTATTTCTTATGGGGATTATAAAGATGCTTTCTACAAAATGCTTGAAAAATACTTGACCTGTTGTGGGAAGAGGTGATTGAGAAAGCGTGGCTAGCAGCTGACCCCAGAACTGGACTTGGCAACCCCGGGCTCCTCAGGCCATCCCTGTGCCTGGAATGTACCTCCTCCCCACCGTTTCCACAGAGGGAGCCGTCTTCAAGGACATAGCCTTGAGAAAGCAATGTGTTGTGGAGACCATCTGGATGATATACGTGACTGAACCCAGTTAAGGCCTCTGCATAGCTTTTAAGGTTCGGCGGGCATGTGTGGTTTTGCAATTGCCCAAGATAAGCCTTTGTGAATAAGTTCTCTTGCGTATTGAAACTGCCACTTACCAATCTGGAGTGGTCTGCCTCGGTTTGGTCTCTCCCTGCCTTCTGCGTATGGGGCCCGGTTTCAGATTATACTCAGGAAGCTCCCCAGGACGTTGTGAGCTAATATCCATATTGCCATAAATCTGAGGAAGTTTTAAAGACAATTTGATACTGTTTAATCAGAAACCACAGGCAGAATAATGCCATTAAGTTTGTGTAGTCCCAGACATGTTTGATTGTAACATCTGTCTGGTGATAGTCACGAGGTTACAGCAGTCCAGAAAGATGATTGGCAGACGAAGAGGTCGGTGGTGGCAAGAATGGGAGGCTGGAAAGATAGCAGAGGTTTCCTGCTTATTCCATCTCCTGCTAAAGGCTTCTGCTTCTCTCTCCTTTCAGGTTGCTGTGCCTGTTTCTGATGTTCATTCCTCAAGCCCCACTCCTGTCTCCATTCATCCTCTTCGCCTCCATCTCTAGCCTTATTTCTTTAGTCCTGGTTTCTCACCTGGTATTTAACCTTCTTCTCACTCTTCTGGGCCCCTCTCCTGAAAATAGTCTCTTCATTACTTATCAAAAATCTTCTTTTGTGTTTTTCAGCATTTCCAGTTCCTCCTCTTCTTGTGTGTTTGTCCTCCTGTTATATTTTTTTCTTATCTTCCTTGAATCCCACTGTTGTCCCGCTCTCTATTTGTTTACGAAAGAAAAAGTCTACATTTTCAGTATTATCGGTCCCAATTTAAGGTAGATTATATTCTTAAATGCCATCTTGAACTGCTTTAAATTTTCTCAAAATTTTTCCCTTAGAATTAAAAAATTAAAGGGCGTCTAAAGAGCGATGCCTCTCATCAAGTTTGAGGTTCAAATAGCATTTTTTTTTTTTTAAATACAGAAATGCCTGAAAGGTTTTTTGTTTTGTTTTCTTGTTTGAAAAAGAGGGCCCAATATTTACATACAGTCTCTGGCAAACCATTATGAAAACATTTACATATTTAGACTATTTAGAAAATTAGAGAGAATTGGAAAGACAATAAATGTCTTCATATATCTAAGTTATGGTCTATGAGAAAGGAGTTAGCTCTTCATAAAAAAAAGTGAAGTATATTTTCACTTAAGCACCAAAAAATGTGGGAAGCTTTTGAGAAGCAGTTTTACCAGGTCGTCTGCAGATATTAAAAGTCAGAAATCCTGAGTTGTTTTACTGTCACTAGTGGCAGTTAATCAACGGCATATATGGGTCACCTACTATGTATTAATACACAGTACTTTCCTGGCGTCTGCTAAAGAATAACAGTGGATCTCAAAGTCAGTTCTCAAGCCTACCCCCCGATAGGGAGTAGGCATAAGGAATGAGTTTGCTCTTTAAAACTCAAGTGCAAGATTTCTTTTTTCTTCTACATCAGATAACTTGGCATTGAGCCTCACTGACCAGAGCGTCGAGAAATTCACGTGTTCCCAGTGCTACAGAGATGTTCATTATAGAGATGCTCCTTGTAACCCCCAGAGGCTATTAAAAGGAGGTGACTCCATTTCTTCCATGGCAAACACAGGAAAGGGGCTTCTTTCCTACAGTTTCCAGGCACCAAAAGGGAGCAACATGATCTCCACCATTCCCCATGCCCTAATGGAGCACTATGCTCTCTCCATTTCTATTTCCACATCCTCCTCCTCCTCAAACCTTGGGTGCTCATTCTTCTCTAGATAATTCGTCAGTACAGTGCCTGTAGGTTGAGGCTTTAGCACAGGAGGTCTGTTCATTCTCTAGGGTACACAGGCTTGATACGTTTTGGGGAGGGTCCCCCCCATAAAAAAGGAAAAGGAAAAGAATTCTTTCGTGGGTCTCCAAAAGCAACAAGAATCAGATAAACATGAATATCACTAAATTATCTTGCACATGAATGCTGTGAGAAATATATTGAGGACGAGGTACATTGGATTTTATATTTGATATTCAATCATTTGATATTCAAGCAGCCTTTGTCAAATTTTTATGTTTCAAAAAGTCATATGTTAGTTCCAAATAAGTAAGAAACATATTTAAAAACTTCTTACTGACTCAACATTGGGTGTGATGTATTCACTAATCACACACCATGACACTGAAAATAAACTTCATGTCAGCATCGGATGCAACAATTAAAATGTAATACACTTGGTGGGATTGCAGATTCGTGCAGCACTATGGAAATCAGTATGGAGGTATCTCAAAAAACTGGAAATGCAACTACCTTATGCCCCAGCAATTCCACTCTTAGGTGTCTATCCAGAGAAATCCAAGATGCTAATTAGAAAAAAATTATGCACCCCTATGTTTGTTGCAGCTCTATTCACAATAGCCAAGACATGGAAACAACCAAAAAACCCATCAGTAGATGACTGGATTAAGAAATTGTGGTACTTTTATACAATGGAATATTACACAGCCATAAAGAAGAATGAAATCTTGCCATTTGCAATGATATGGATGGACCTAGAGAACTTTATGTTAAGTGAAGTAAGTCAGATGGAGAAAGACAAATACCATATGATCTCACTTATATGTGGAATCTAAAGCATAGAATAAATGAGCAAACTAGTAAGAAACAGTTTCAGAGATACAGAGAAAAAACTGAGGGTTGCTAGATGAGAGGCAGGTGGGGAGAAGGGAGAAGGTGAGGGGATTAGAAAGCACAAATCAGTAACCACAATATTGCCACGGGGATACGAAAGATAGTTTGGGGAATATAATCAATGATGGTGTAAAGATTTTGTAGGGTATCCGATGGACACTTGTCCTATTAGGGAGACCATTTCAGGGACGGTGTAGATGTCTGACCACTGCATTGTACACCTGAAGCTGAAGCTGAATAACACTGAATGTCAAGTATAATTTTATATATATATGATCACAGGATGTGGAGTACAGCATAGGGAATAGAGTCAAAGGAATTGTAACAGCTATATACGATGTCAGAGGGATAGTAGATTGGGAGAGGGGGGTTATCACTTTGTGAGGGGTATGAATGTCTATTCCATTGTTTTGTACACCTGAAACTAATAAAAAAAAAGAAAGAAAACACAATACACTTAAAATATAATTATAAGTTTTGAGTAGTGGAATACTTTTGAAAAGAAATGTCCAGTTATCAGGAGATGTTGTTTACCTCAGGGGACGTGACCCTCATGCTCAAGTCAACAACAGTATCACCAAGTGACCTTGGAGCATCTGCATCTCCTCATGATGACAACCTGCAGAGGTACCAAAATCAGCCTTGCAACGAGTGCATTTAAATTTTTTGAGCACATCTTTCCATTTCTTTGTGTCTTCTTCAATTTCTTTTAAAAATGTCTTAGAGTTTTCAGTGTCTTAGAGTCTTTCCTATACCTGGTTAAGTTTATTCCTAGGTATTTTATTCTTTTTTGTTGCAATTGCAAAAGGGATTGTGTTTTTATTTCTTTTTCTGAGATTTCATTGTTAGTATACAGGAATGCAATGGATTTTTGCACATTGATTTTGTAGCTGGGCACTTGACTGTATTTGTTTATTGTTTCTAGTAGCTTTTTGGTGGAGTCTTTAGGGTTTTCTATATATAGCATCATGTCATCTGCAAAAAGTGATGATTTAACTTCTTCATTCCCACTTCGGATGCCTTTCATTTCTTTCTCTTGGCTGATTGCAATACATTTTAATTAAAAAAATTATTTGAGCATGATATGGAAATCTTTCAAAAGAAAATACAGGGCTCGTGAATACACATTCAACGCTTGAGACCACAGCGGTGCTTCTCCAGTTTCACTGTGCTCCCAAACCACCTGGAGTATTTGTTAAAATGAAGATTCTCATTCAGTAGGTGTGAAGTGGGGCCTGAGGTTCTGACTTTCTAAGGAGCTCTCAGGTGGTGCTCATGCGGTGGGTTTGCTGGGAACACTAAGCAGCAAGGTTGTAGAGAAAACTTCATTACTACAGAAATGCTCGTCAATGCTGGTAAATTGATCTTTTGCAACGTGAATGTATCCTTCATACTGAAGCACGTGGGTAATTTCTTTCCTCTTAAGGAACCGCGCACCCAAAATTTAATTTTTAAAAAGTCTGCATTTATGGCGGTTAACCTGACCAATGAAGGCTATAGGGAAGACGAGGGCCAGACAAGGTACACCAGAGTCACGCATTGTAGGCCGTAGGTGGAGAACATAGTACTGCATAATTGTTATCCACAGTGAAATGTGTAGGACTTACTTAAATTTGGAGCCAGGCTGATTGGCTTCTTGTGATTTGAGGCCCTTGGTGTGTCAGTTGGCTTCTGGTTTATGCTGAGGAAGATATGACAAGTTCTGGACATGTTCTGAGATAGCTGTTGGACACTCCGGTGGATATTTCAATACATAGGATATGGGTCTGGAGCTCAGTAAAGGGATTTAGACTGGATGTATAGAATTGGAGTGGGTGTGAAATGAAAAGAAAAGAGAGCCTGGGCCATATCCTAACGAGTACTAACATTTAAAGAAAAGAACAGGAATAAAAGCCAATGAAGGCGATAGAGATTTGCAAGGAAAATTGGGCGAGTGAGTCTTCATAGAAGCCAAGTAAGAGTATTGGCATCTAGTAGGTACTTAACAAATGCTTGTTGAAATGAAAAACAAAAACTAACAAACAAAAAATAAATGAACAGGAAACCATGAATTGGGCTCATGAGCACCTTGTATCAAGACCACTGAATCCATCACTTTTCCGAAGCATATTTTTTTATGTTTGTTTCTATCAAATGCTGTCCCCTCTGCCTGGAATAGCTTTCAGTCTCCTTCTACCTGACCTCTGCCTCTGCTACCCACCCTGTTGTGTTTGCACATGCGCTCTCTGGCCTTTGAACCTCGATTATCCATCCTCTTTTGCTCCTGGCTGCCCTGGTGGACCTGGGTGATTGCTGCCTACCCTGCCTGAGTCCTACACGTGCCAACCCTGTCTCTGGCACTTTTGCTGGTACCCACCTGGGCTAGGGACTATAGCAATTGATAGAAACCAAAGGAGGGAGATTATATTTGCTGATAGTAGATCTTAGTGTTTCCTTTTTACTATGATATCATATGTGGTCATACGAGTTGGTGTGTTCACGCTTGAGCTGAACTATGTATGACCTGTGACCCTGAGGGGGTGTGTATGTGACCGGAAGAAGTAGGAACAGGGAACTGTGGTTTCTCCAGGAACTTGAGCACTCATGAAAGACAAAGCTACTGAAGAATGAACATTTTAAAATGACCCTGAGGTAGTGGAGGGTAGAGGTGTTTGAGAGATAAGTGGAGAGTCAGACTGCCTGGGTTTGAATCCCATTCTGCCATTTACAAACTATTCAGCCTCAGGAAAGTTACTGGACTTCTCCAGATCTCAGTTTTCTCATCCATAAAATGGAGCTAGAGCACTCAGCATAGTTCCTGGCTAATTCAGCCTGTTGAATAAATGTTGGCAAAACCAACCAAATACCTGTACACAAGTATTGGTCTGCATGCATACACACATGTCCATGCAGTGTTTCATATGTTAGGTGTGCAGATGGGATATGGGGCATAAAAGGGGTTTATTAAGAACAGTGAGCTAGTCTCCTCAAAAAAAGATTGTGGATGGTGCAGAGATGGGCAGAAAGGGTTAATCAGTCCCCTTTGGGGAAACTTAACTTACTGCCGTTTGGACACTATGATGAGGAGATGGTGTTTGCCAGAGGAACATGTGCTTGGCGTGTTTCCAGTTCGTAATAATGGAAACTGAGTCACTTACATTCTTTCATCTACTTTTCATATTATCCATTGATACTCATTTATGGAATCAGCTATTTGGTCTTGGACGTGGATCTTTTTTTTTTTTTTGGTTCCTGTGTAAAGGAGCTTTAATTAAGACCTTTAGCCGCATATGTACCCTCTTCTAACATGCTGAGTTCATCAACTTAGACAACATAAAGGAAATGAAAATGTCCAGTGGTATTTGGTATTCAGAATCAGTACCTGAATGCCAGCTGGGGAATAAATTATCAGTCGAAGACCAAGATGTCAATGAATGTAGATAATCACCAAAAATCCAAGAAATTGTCAACTGGGAGCCTTATTTGCACAGTCTTTATCAGCATTCTTTCTATTTTCAGCATTCAAACCATGCATGATTGAGTGGCAAAATAGCACTCAGCTTAAGTTTTGTTGACTTCAATTCATTGGTTATAATTGTTAACTTTATTTTTTAATGTTCTAGTACTGACATGCTTGGGGGGAAACATTGAACCACGGTGGTGATTACACAGCAAGGAAATCAGCAGAAGAGGAAAATTAAATGCTAGGTGATGGTTTGAAGTCAGCAGTGATGGGAATGAGTGGGTGGGAGAGTTAAATTTTTAAGTGATTTAGCAAATGATGCTAAGAAAGTGCCATAGCATCATTTTGGGTTTTTGAATATAACAAATGGTAATTGATCATATTTTTGTACTCAAGTAAAAAAAAAAAATTCAAACTCTTTATATATAATTTTGACTGTCCGAAGCAACTCATTGCAAAGTTTTTCCTATGTTTTGTTTAGAAGAATACTTAGAGATAGATTTCATTTTGAAATCCCAAGCTGCTTGAAAACTTTCTCGAGAAGGTATCAAAGAAATATCTTTTATTCCGGCATGCAGTGGAATCCTGGCAGTAGTAGTTAGAAATAATGAAATCGGGGAATGACATTCTCCTTGTCTCTCTGGGGTGCTGGGTCACTGAGCAGAGTTTTCAGAGGTGGACAGATCCATTTATTTCTCTTTCCTCCTTGTGAGAGGTGCCGAAAATGTATATTATCTTGTAAAAAAAAAAAAGAAAGAAAAAAAAGGCCAGATTATTTTTCTCCTGGGTTAGTTCTAACCTGCTTCTCATGTCTTTTGAAATCCTATCCTGAAGCCTTCACTGCCTGAGTAAAAATGAAGTTTCTTTTTACTTTTCAATCAATTTTTTTTTATTTTCGTAAGGAAACAAATAGTAAAGTGTGTAAGTAATATAAACTATACATTTATGTTTTTCCTGGGCTCTTGCCTCAAAATGGTTTCTATGGGCTTAGTTTCTGCTGGATTCATTCTTTTTTTTTTTTTTCATCCTCCATCTATCCATTCATTTATTCATTCATTCCTGATCCTTAGCACCTATGACAACATAATGCAGTTTCCTGATGATAATTGCATAGTTATTTTGTTAAATAGTTCTGATATGAGAACTCAAATTATGCATGTATGGTACTACTGTGTGTAAAAAGCACAGGAAATGGTAGTCTTAGGTTTTAATATTATTCAGCTTGTGGCAAGTGTTTTTTTTTTTTTTTTTTTTTTTTTTTAATTAAATTTATTGGGGTGACAATTGTTAGTAAAATTACATAGATTTCAGGTGTACAATTCTGTATTACATCATCTATAAATCCCATTGTATGTCTGGTGTTCAGTGTTCATTCCCTTTTGCCATCTTTTTTCATGAGTCAGCTTAATGTCATTTCTGCAGGGAAGTCTTCCCAGCCCCCCCAGAACAGATGAGTTAGGCCATTATTCTTTGCAACCTATATTTCTCTTTCACAGCACTCATTACACTTGCTCTTAAATGTTTATTTGGGTGATTGTTTATTTAATGCCTGTCTGTTCCATCTGACCATAGGCTCCGTGCGGGTGGGAAGACCATATGTTGTTTGCTGACCTATCCCCAGAGCCTGTCATGGTGTCTGGCACATAGTGGGGGCTAATTTGTTGAATGAATTAATCCAAAAGTAACCTTTAAAAAAATGTAAGTTTCATTTGACCAGTAATCAGAAAAAGTGTGTGTATTGAATTAACCTTTTTAATTTGGGTGTGATATTGCTTATGTCCTAGTTATAATTTTCAAGACATCGCAGAGTACTGAAATGTATGAAAAGAAGAAAAGATAGTGTTCACTTTTTTAAAATGAGGAAAAATGGAAGCTCAGGAGAAGCCAAAAACTAGAGAAACTATAAAACTAGTTGAAATATTAAAGACCCTTCCTTAAAAAGTAAAGGTTTTAATCAAACATATGGTGATGGAAGGAGAACTGACTCTGGGTGGTGAACACACAATGGGATTTATAGATGATGTAATACAGAATTGTACACCTGAAATCTATGTAATTTTACTAACAATTGTCACCCCAATAAATTAAAAAAAAAACAGTAAAGGTTTTAAATTCAACTTGCTATTAGAACTTATTTTCAGGGTAGTTAGGCTTAAACATTCCCACATTACTAGTGACTTGATCAATTATAACAAGTCTTTCCCTTCAGAGCTGCTGTGCTTTCTCATTGTAAAATGTAATTAGCAGATATAAAAAAGGTTTATTAATCTTATTTGGTATACTTGTACTTAAGGTTCTTTATATGTAAATTATTTCATGGTCTCAGATTACTTGTCTTTCCTTTTAAATAAACAGGTCAGAAGTCAAGTGTCATTTACCAATTTGATTAAAATCATTACTTCTTTTTTAAACAGGATGTTAGTTTTCTTCCTCCCCCCGCCCCAAATTCCATTAGTTGGCCGAGTTGCAACATTGGAATTTTCAGTAGCCAGACCAAAATATCTTAGTGTAGATGTTCTGCCAAAAGTATTTGAGAGCATCGTTATAAAAAATTAGTATATCACAGGAAACTGGAAACCTGCACAGCCATTCATAAGTGTATTTAAAGTGTCAAATGATTGATGATAAATGAGACCCGGGATGGATGGTATCTGCTTGCCCCTCACATCCACCTTCTGTCTTTTGCCTTCTGTTTGCTGCCCTGGGAGGCAACTGTCCAGACAATATCAAGAGGTCCTCTTGCCCCTTGGTTTCCAGTGAGTTTGGTCAAGGGGAGAGCCAGCAGGGAGGGAGGAGAGGTCAGTATATAATTTTTTTCGATCCGTCCCTGTGGGGTTGCCAGGGGCTGGCTGTGTCCCCCCAGGGAGGTCACTGCTTCTCCCAAGATGACTTCTGTTCATGACTCCTTTTGGCTTCAGTCACTTTTCCCTCCTCTGCCCTCCTTTGACTTTTACTGGATTAGGGCTTTCTACTGCCATTCCCTAAATAGTGCCCCTGCCTTGAAAATAGTCACTTTATGAACACTCCTTGAGTTACCCTAATTTGAGTGTGCCATTTCCCTGACTCATACAATATCCTGGAAAGAGTGGTGAGAAATGTACCCTTTTACAATTCAGTAGAATATCTAAATGGATTACCTGAAACCCCAAAATGACTATATAAGTGTAATATGTGTGTATGATTTCAAGCATACATATGGACAAAAATGCACTATTTATGTTTTGAAGTGTGTCTTCAATGCCTTGATAGTCTTCATATTTGCTGCTGAAATTTCACATTCACCATCAGTAAGCGGCAAGCCATCTTTGATTTATTTATCTAGTTATGAGAATGAACTGACCTTATCTCTCCTCTCTGTGGTTGACTTTATTATTAATGTCGTGTATTTGTGAAGAGGAAGGTTCTGGTGAGGGGTATATTCTGCATCCTGGCCCATCATGGAATTAAACCTTCTAAACATAAACCTTAAATCTTCTAACATCATGCTATACCCAGCAATGGTAACCAACCCGAGGCCCTTTCAGGTGAGCATGTAGAGTTAGCTTACTGTGGATGAGCTGATGGTGGGAAGCACAATAAAAATATAGCACAATAAAATCTTCTCCTTCCTTCCTTCCTTCCTTCCTTCCTTCCTTCCTTCCTTCCTTCCTTCCTTCCTCCCGCCCTCGCCCTCGCCCTCGCCCTCGCCCTCTCCCTCTCCCTCTCCCTCTCCCTCTGCCTCTGCCTCTCCCTCTCCCTCTCCCAATCCCAATCCCAATCCCAATCCCAATCCCAATCCCAATCCCTCTCCCTCTCCTAATCCCTTTCTCTCTCCATGGCCTCCACAATTTCCCATCTCAATTGGCCTCTCTCCTTTTCTTTTGCTAAGCTCCACCATGTATCAAAACACAAAAGTTTGTAATCTTCTCTAAATCAACTGCGGGAATTCAACTGAGAGGAAAGACAGGGACTGAACTTCACATTTGTCACTAAGTTTTCAAATCAGGATGCCTACTTTCTGTCCACTGTGCGGGTCCACTGTACTGAGCAGGTCTTGGTTTGGGAGGAGAGGAGTATTTCTTCATGTTTTTGGAAGCAAACTCAGGATAGCCTCACTCTTCTTTATTATCCTGTTCTTTGACTCTACATTTTCTTCCTCCTTTTGCCTCTCCTTATTCCATTTTCTTGAAGCTGAGAGGAGCATGACAGCTCAGGGCAGTGTGTGGAGGGGAGGGTCCTTGCTGGACATTGAGTTCTAGCCCTCACTCCTTATTTTTATCTAATTTCTGATTATATACTCATGTTTTGCCACAAGCAACTAGTCGCTTTAATACCAGAGAGCAGTGAAGTCTGAAAAGACAAAGTTAGTAGCTGTAATCATTATGCTTTCTGGGCCTGATTCTGCAGCAACAACAAATCCATCCCCAGGCCAGGTGGCAGGAAGCGAGCGCAGTGGTGGCTGCTGTTGCGAAGGCCAGCATCACTGAAGGAGTGTTCAGGCAAGCACTACCCCCTGGGGAAAGAGCACAGCTTCAGGCTGATCATTCGCCAGAGAAAACCAATGATGCTATTGAACAGCACAAAGATCAGATCGCACCCCACCAACCTCCGCCAGTAAGTTCGACAGTCAATGGACAAGGTTGTTTGTGAAGATAAAAAAGAGCAAAAATCTTTTCTGGCAGGAATTGCTGGAAATGTGTGCCTCAGATCTTAAACTGACTTCGGTCTGCAAACGAGTATAGGAGTTTCTTGCCGGATGACTTCAATTTACTGTGATTCTGAGGGCCTTCCTCTGAGCTGTGCTTGAAGTGGCTCATTGCTCAGCAGGGGTGGCTTGGCTTCCTAGGGATCTTGGGCAAAGCAGAAACTGGGGGAAATGGATGCAAAATTCATGCCATTTTGAGCAAACACAGAAAGTTTCAAGCTCACCACAGTGTTTTGATGTGCAAACAGCGGGGGGCCTTAAGAAGGCAGGTGGAGCGGAATTGTAACCTTCTTGGAACCTGAAAGCCTATGTATGGTGTCTAAAGGTCCCTTAGCCCCTTCGCATATTAGTTACACCCCATATCATCCTCCCAGTCATGTGCCTTCAGACTCAGTGACGGCAACAGGAAGAGACACAGACCGTGTGAGGGAGATGTAAGAAATTTCAGCCCTGTCTAGACTATCCATCCTGTAGAGAAAGATGAGCAAGAAGGGACAAATAATTAAAGAATCTGTGACTTTGGTCCTTGATTGGAAATGTC
The DNA here is from genome assembly GCF_036562045.2 of Rhinolophus sinicus. Classification (NCBI taxonomy): domain Eukaryota; kingdom Metazoa; phylum Chordata; class Mammalia; order Chiroptera; family Rhinolophidae; genus Rhinolophus; species Rhinolophus sinicus. The sequence goes on from NC_133760.1 coordinate 68,466,703, forward strand.
ATTTTTAGTCTTCTTTAATGACAGACTGCAGTCCATGGGCTGTCAAAGTATTTGCCCAGATGGTTATAAAGTTTTCATGACCATTTTCAGCATTGCAAGAAGCTGCGTGGCAATTGTTTGCTTCCCTATGATGTGTCTGCGTGGATGTGTCTGAAATGGTACTTAGTTGATTTGGACTGGAATTCTATGTCCTAAGCTTGGTGACAACAGATACCTCATGCTGATCAGACGCTTTAGCTCGAGGAGAGTAAGAGGTGGAGCTCTAGGTAGGAAATACATATTCTGGAACTCCCCAAGAGGGCTGAGGTGGGGGCAGGAATCTGTTCTGTGGGCCGCCCTGAAAATGGAGTGGGAGAAGGGGAAGGGTTTTTTCATCAAAAACAATTATCCCCAAAGTGGAGGCTAAAGCAAATGCTTAAGGAAGGTATGGTGGTGAGTATTTTGAATTGTGCAATTAATTGTCTCAATTGTCTGCTTTACTTGGGTGATGGAAATAAGGTCTTTTTTTAAGCACACGTCATGTTCTTCTGATACTTCAGCACAAGGAAAGTAAGAAATGAAAAAAAGCAAATGGGCAGGTGTTTTCAAATGATGCAGTTTGATGTCTTAAGGTACTGAACGAGAAAAGAAAAAAAAGTCATGTAAGGACAGTGGCAGAGAAAGCTGAAAGGGAAAGTGGATGGAGAAGGCATAGGAGGCCAGGGCAGGGTTGAGGGTAGGGGAAGAAGGCAGTGGACGTCCCTTCTACAGAGACCTGGAAGAGAGGGTATGTTAATAGGCTCTGGCACACTCAGAGGGAAGAGAGGTTAACAGAAGGACTATTTATAAGGTGTGGGCAGAGTGAAAGGAAACAGTGCAGGAGGGGGAATACGCAGGAACTAGTAGCAGTGGCAAGACCTGAAGGGACAAGGGTAGAGAATGGTCAGTAGAACCTGGCAAGAGCTTTAGCTCTGGATGAGGGTTTAGGTAGAGAAACATAGAGTTGGTGGGGCAGGAGATAGGGAAATCAATACTTTGACTTTTGTCTCCGCCGGCTCTCCCATTTCTTACTGGTGTCCCATTGCCCAAACGCAACTGAAAGCCTGAGGCTTGAGACCCAGGTCTATCATTATGGTGTAACCTTCCAGGCCATGCAGCAGGAGAGAGAAGGCTTGAGAGGGGCAGATGGAGAAGAGCCTGCGTGGTGTTTTGGTAGGATGTAGGGAAGAGACTGTACCAAACTCTTGCCCCAGTGTAATTAATTCATTGCCTCTAGGCAGTTGCTGAGCACTTGCTCTGTTAGGTGCTGGGGATACCAAGGAAATCAATAGAGACTTTGCCCCTGAGAGTCTCATAAGCCAGCATGTTGTCGTGGTTCTAATGTCAGAAGATGGAAACTATGAGAGTGAGGAGCAACACACAACAGCTTGGCCTGGGAGTTAATGAAAGTGTCCCAGGGAGCAAGTGACTTTTGAGCTGGGTATTACATTTGTGCAAGTGGGGGAGAGAAAGGAGTCTCTCTACACAGGGATTGGCATGGGTGGGGGTGCAGACACTGGCAGGGTACGGCAGGGAAGACATGAGGATGGGACAGAGTGTGACATCAGGGCTTCAGGAGCCAGCCTGAAGAGTTTGGATATTATTCTTTGGATGGGCAAGTGGGAATTGCCAGAGGCTTAAAAAGGATGTTACTTCTTACACAGGATGGGAGAGCTGATGTGGAATGCTTTTCCTGATATCTTCTTTTCTTGGTATGTTCTCCTCATTTTCCCTCTGATTTCCCTCTCTACTTCTATTTCCTACCCACCACCTTTTTTCTTTTTTTTAAATTTGTTGTTGTTGTTTCTGATAGATGGAACCTCCAGGGTGAAGGGATTAATTAGGATGGATTTAGTGTAGGGAAAAGAAAAAGAAACATTCCAAGTTTTAAAGCAATTCCCACTTCAGTTGTCAGTAGGGGTTTAATTTGAGGACAGTGGAAATATTGGGGATGCTGGCACAGAAATTAAAATGCTTAATGAGCCAATGCTTAGTGGTCGAACACAATAAAATGAAAATGAGATGTGACTTCATGACAACTTGAAAAATTGTCTTGAAGTGCTGTCTGTATACCCTGATGTCTAGCATTGTAGACTGCACTACAGCAAATGTTGAGCAAATGAAAATACAAATAAACGTACTCTCACAGTACTTTTCCACAAGTTGATAGGCAAAGAGAAAACTCTTCAAGAGTTTGGGGAGAAGTCCTTTACCTAATTATTAAAACAACCATTCCCCCTCTGCACTTTTATTTTGTACACCCTTTACACCTGTTTAATTAATCCTAAACATAATGCTGACTGTTAATTAAACAGCCGTGGAAGTGACTGACTGAAGGTAGTAATTTGAGATAATTAGTTTTGGTTTCAAACACTCAACTTTCACACTTTGTGCTCATTTTCAGAAAGGGGTGGCTCATTATTATAGGCAGGGTGTGTAAGGCATTTTACTGCTGGACTCTGAGTAGCCCATCAGCTACTGGACTCTGAATGATTCTCAGTGAGAGGATTATTATATATCTGAATAGGACAAGGAAGTGTGCTATAACATGTGCTACAGAGTGCTCCCCTGCACACACACGGGTACACACACAGACACACACACAGACAGACAGACACACACATACACACAGACAGACACACACATACACACGCATACACACAGACACACATATACACACACATGCACACACACACCTATATACACAGACACACATACACACACATACACACAGAGACACACACAGACACAGACACAGAGACACATACACATGCACATACACACAGACACACACACAGACACATATACACACACATACACACACATACACACAGACACACATATACACACACATGCACACACACACACCTCACACCTATACACACAGACACACATACACACACATACACACAGAGACACACACAGACACACACACATACACAGACACACCCACATTCCCACAGGCACAGAATTCTTTCCAAAGTGAAGGTCAAGCTGCTGAATCTCTTTCATTGGAACATAGAAACGCACATGCTCTTGATCTTTGGGAAGATTTTACCTACTAAGGGGTAGATCACACTGAGTCCTCCCTTGTCTCTTTCCCAGGTCCCTTGGAAGCGAGCAAGAAAAGGTGAAAAGGCCAAGATGTGGTGTGTGGTTGAAGATTGGAGGGTGTCCTTGATGACTAGTCATATACGACAAAGGCACAAAACCTAATCAAGGGAACAGCCTGCCAAGAGATGGCTGTTGTACTTGGCAGAGAAAGTAAAGGGGCAGGGAGGAGGCAGGTCAGACTGGTTTTCATGGATCCACAATGATAACAAGCTAGTTAACAAGCTGTCCTTAGGGGAACATGACTGGGAAGTACTGGGGGTTAAATAGGGTAAATCATTGTTATAGCCAATATAGAGAGATACAGGTTATACAGAAGCTGAATGGATCCTGCAGCACCCTGGAGAGCTCCAAGCACTTTCCTCTACTTCTGTTCCCTGGGTGACTGACACTTTTATATCTTGGGAAGTTCATTGTCACTTCATTAGCCACCAGTATGGAGTAGGACTCTCTAGACCCAAGAAAGTTTATCCAGATGTAGAGGGCTTTTCGAAGATATCAAGAGGAGAGTTAAAGCCTTCAGCTGGATTTGGAATCATTTGGCCAGGGGGTGGTGGGTGACGGTTGGATTCCAGAGGGTGTAGGCCTGTTTGGGGAGATGGAACTGCAGACTCTTTGACACCAGAGCACTGACATTAGCTGCAGGATCTGAGGGAGAGCAAAGTTAATGTTTTATGTAGAAGGCAAACTTGCATTTTATTTATTTATTTATTTATTTATTTATTTATTTATTTATTTATTTTTTCCAAGTCAAGTTGTTGTCCTTTCAATCTTAGTTGTGGAGGGTGCCATTCAGCTTCAAGTTGTCCTTTCAGTCTTAGTTGTGGAGGCCGCAGCTCAGCTCCAGGTCCAGTTGCCGTTTTCTAGTTGCAGGGGGCACAGCCCACCATCCCTTGTGGGAGTCAAACCGGCAACCTTGTGGTTGAGAGGACACGCTCCAACTGCTCCAACCAACTGAGCCATCCGGGAGGCAGCTCAGCTCAAGGTGCCGTGTTCAATCTTAGTTGCAGGGGGCAGAGCCCACCGTCCCTTGCGGGATTCGAGGAATTGAACTGGCAACCTTGTGGTTGAGAGCCCACTGGCCCATGTGGGAATCGAGCCAGCAGCCTTCGGAGTTAGGAGCACGGAGCTCTAACCACCTGAGCCACCCGGCCGGCCGTATAGCTCAGTGGTAGAGCATTTGACTACAAACTTGCATTTTTAACAAAGCACCCTGAGTTAGTGCATCTTGTCATTTTGACCTATGAACTTTCACACCACAGCCTGGCAGCAGAGGCGTGATGAGACGCATAGCTGCATAGCTCACCCTCCCAAGTTGCCCTTCTCCTTTCACTCTTTATACTTTCCTTGAGTAACCGCTTGCCCTCCTGTGGCTTTAACTACTACTTCCATTATGCATACCCCCACCTTTCTTTACCTCCAGTAACGAAGACCCTCGTAAACTCCAGATCTCTCAATATTATTGCCCATTGTTTAGTTGCTTTCATTCATCTCACAGGAACCTCAAAAGAAGCAAATCAAAGTTAATCTTATCATTTTTGTCTGACAAGCCTCCTCTTCTTTTATCTATCTTGGTAAATAGCAAACATCACCTACCCAGTTACCAGAGCCATAGAACTGAGAATAACCCCCCCTTTTTCCTCATCCACTGCACCTTTCCTCGTCTTTCAGATACTTACTGGTTCTACACCCTCCCTTTCCCCCTTCATCATCTAGTTTCTGTCTGGCTTTGCTGTTTTATTTCCTGACACACCTCCCTTGGCATCCTACATTCCTGTTGTCTGAAATGCTGCAATTCCTGGAATCTATCACACCCTTTCCTGACTCGATGCTTTGGGCGTGCAGTTCCCAGTGGCAGAAATGTCCTTTCCTGCCTTGTTTGCCAGATTTCCTGCATGTCCTGTGCCCTGTGTAGCCTTTATGTCTTTCTGCTGTACTCTTTTAGCAACCACGTGTTCTTTTGTCATAGCACTTCTCACTGGGAGAGTAACAGTTTTAGAATGTTATATTTTAAAAGTGTTTTTAGGGGGAAATTCGTGGCATGTAGTTAATTTGTTACTCAGTTTGAATTTATTTAGGAGAAATGACATAGGAGTCCTAGTTTTGAAAACCTTCTAGTAATTCACAGTCCTTATGTCAGAAAACAGTCTCTTTTCCCAAAGAAATTATGGTATGGATTCCTGTTTTGTGGTGGCTTTTTTTTTTTTTTTTTTTTGGTGGGTGGGCCAGGCAGTTGAAGAGATATTTTTGTTAGAAGATACATGGTTGGCTATTCCCAAATCTGTGTGTGGTACTCAGTGATTATATTAATAATCAATGAATAGATTTGCAAAACTGTATGTTTAAAATACTTTACCAAGAATATAATCCTAAAACTGAAATGGTATCAAGTGTAAAAAAATCTCATCTCAAAGTCTCTGTTCATTATTGTACAGCCTTTATGTCCTAAAGCCAAAGACAATTTCAGAGATGACCTTTCTGATGCATGTATATACTATACCTTCAATTTTGCACCAGAACTTACCATGCACAGAATAAAACAGCAACAGCAACAAAAAGAACAATTATTTTTCTTTGGTTTCAGAAACCATGGAACCTGAAGCAACAGTGCATATTTTCTTGCTGTTTAGAAATGTGCTTTGAAAGAAAGTGAGCCCACAGACCATTATAAAACACTTCCTAATTAAACCGGTAGTCATCAAACCTTATTTTGGTTTCAGGTTGCTCTGTCATCTCGGTTTCTGTGATAGCTTGTTCAGTCTCTTGTGACAATCCATCATTCCACATGATTCCTCCCAGGTTGAAATGACATATCATTTGTTTTGCAGATACCTCAAATCAGCTATGCATCCACAGCCCCAGAGCTAAGTGACAACACCAGGTATGACTTCTTCTCCCGTGTGGTCCCGCCCGACTCCTACCAAGCTCAAGCCATGGTGGACATTGTGACGGAACTGGGGTGGAACTATGTGTCAACACTGGCTTCTGAGGGCAACTATGGAGAGAGTGGCGTGGAGGCCTTCACTCAGATCTCGAGGGAGATTGGTAAGCATGGGTTTGTCACATGCTTGTATTTTGAGGCGATGGGCTGAGCGAGTCTGAGCATGCCCAAGCACGCTCTGATCTGTATGGGATAATTAGAGCCCTACAGATGCACGGCCGAGGCTGTCTGCTCGAGGGGGAAGCTGGGTTTATTATAAATGATTTTGTTGTTCATGGTCTACCAAGGTGACCCTTTGGTGCTAATTTAGGAAACAGAGCTCCTGACTCAGGCGAACATTTTTTAAAGATGTCTGTTTTGACGAGGGAGTTTGCTGGCACATTAGAGTCACTGTAAATTTGAATAAATGACATACTTTTTGATTGTTGTAGATGGAAGTTTACATTAGCAAGTCATTAAATTAAAAAAAAGGCACTGGAATTTAACATCCAACACTAGAGGGATTAAGACTGGTAATCGTTTTAAAACAATACTGAAGTAGCCCCCAAGGCTATGCGTAAGCAATATTGTTATTGTCATATTTGACTTTTTGCATTTTTATTTTTACCTTAAACTCTGAAGCTTACAATGAAATGAAGGGCAAGATGTGAAAACTTGGTTATAATAAGTTGCTGATGAGCTCCGTTCTGGGCTTTTTTAAAGGTGCTTAGACAAATCTCTATAGGTATTTCACCATGTGTGTGTTTACTTATGAGGTTGTACATCCATTCCACTATGTAGGAAAAAATAACCCAACAGAACAAAACAAAAAACAACTTGGAGGACAAATCTTAATGCTGATTGGCTAACAACATGACTTTGTGGATGAAAGGATACATTACTGTTACTTAACAAATACTATAACTCTTATTAAGAATTACTGAATAAAATTTACATTTTTTTCTGTAAGACTAATAATATTTTTGTGGAAAAACTAAAGTACCCATTGGCTGTTTCTGAGTAATTTTGACCTCGAAGGAAGAACTGATGTTGATAATTTATTGTCTTTCCTGGAGACTTCAACTCAGGAAAAGATTTTGGGGAGTGATTTGGGCTTATCCATAATTAGCAAGGACAAGGAGGTATTGAATAAGTTATTGGAATGAGGTGTTCTCGAAAAAGATTAGTAGATGCTTGGGATCTGTTTTGCACATAACAGGGCATGGAAATTTATTATACATAATACTTAGCATGTTTAACATTTGTTCCAGTGCTGTGCTTTTGCATAAAAGATGGAAAAGGCCGGGCCTTGTTGGACAGATTGGGTTAATTGATTTAATTGGACAACTATTTACACCTGTTGTAAGTGTCCATGCTACCATAATCATTGCTCTTTGGAATTTAAAATTATATCACTATTGCTATAAAAATGATTCAAAACACTCAATTTAACTTTAAAGGCTGGCAAATTATATTACCTTCTTGGATAAGAATCCCAAGTTTATCCTTAGAGGAAATGCCCACTCGAAAATAGTAGCTTCTGGAAAGGGCGTCAATGCATTATTTAAGCAGCTGATGTCAGTTCTCACCAGAATGACAATTCAACAAAAGAAGGAAACTAATAGAGTATCTATTGAAATGATAAGTTTTCTGTAGTGATCCTATATATTCTTCAACTACTGGATATATTTTTGTGACATGAAACAGATGACTATGAAAAATTCAGTACAGGACAATTTGCCAGTCGTTGCAGAATCTGATAAAATGCATTGTTCTAAAAGTTAAGTGAGATACCACTTTTATTCTTTTGATTAAAATAAGAAATATTTAGTTTCACTATTGGGGGAAGCGTTGCTATACTTTGGTAATACTGTCACATAAAATGATTCAGATAGTGCCATTCAATATTCCTGTTTCTATCTTAGTCATCAGTATGGGAGAAAATAATTTTAGTGCCGTGTGTATGCCCCTGATTAGAGCAACATGTTTCTTCTGTGTCGATCTTTCAGTATTCTATGACTTGATTGGCTGTCCATTCTATTTCCGTTCTTACTTATCTGGGGGAATGGAGGCAGGCTGCATTGTCAATTAATATGCAGAATACTGAAAAGGCCAAATTAGTACCACACTAGAGTATGCCATGGAATATATTACATATCAAAATCATTCCTCATTTTAATGACAAAGATTTTATCTAGAACAAAAATAGCTGAAAATTAAACCTTTTACATGACAATGATGTTAATGGGAATGGCGAATGGTAGCAACTTAACCCATTCTGAAGTGAACTGATGACTCTAACACGAATTCATTAGTTCTGGAACGTGCTTCTTTTACCACGACACTGATGGCATCCCTGTCACCGTGTTAGTAGTGTGTTTTAAAAAAAATCTTAGTGTCTTGACTGAGGGATGTATGCATTCATTTCCTGGAGTGTTTGCCTATTATTAATAATGAAATTATGGATTTTCCCATCTCCTATAAATTTTCCTGTAATCTGTTCTGAATTTCCCTCTTTAGCAACATTGATTGCTAAGATACTTCCGGGTACATTGAGACTTCCTATGTTTTATCTCTGATTCAGACAGATCATAAGGGAATGATAGTGAAATGAAAACCTGTTTAGCAATAAATTGCTTGTATGGTTTGATTAGAACATTTTTCATTTGAACAAAGTCTGAGACATGGGGCAGTATCCTTCCTGAATCTTAGAGAACAAAGTTTAGGAGTAAATGGCAGTCGTGAACAGAGACATCGGTGATGGCTTTTCTCTAGTCAAGATCCTTCTGGGGGAGAGAGGGGCAGGAGTTATTTGATAAAATAAAGACAAATAGCTCCTCAATATCCTAGCTGTGATAGTCTCATCCCAAGGCATCCTTTACTGTGGGATTTTTACTGGACAAGGCAAAAAATATATTTGAGATCAGCAAATAGCACAATTTGACTGAATAATAGTTTGTGTAATGAGGTATGGGCACCAAAATAAGAAGGCTTGACATGGACACATAATAGAGTATTCCACCTGATAATTTTATCCTTTATTTGCCAGACAGTAAAGGAAACTGCTGAGGAGAGAGGGATCTATCAGGATATGTATTTAAGAGTGTACAAATCAGAAGAGGAAGATGGGGAGACTGGTTGAGAGGCCATTGCAATATCAATCTCACCAGATATAGGGCAGTAATAGTAGAAATGGAAGCGGGAACAGACTTGAGAGACATTTTCAAGGTAGAATGTATGGAACTCAGCAACTGCTTGGAAGCAGAGCTCAAGGGTTAGAAAACAAGTAAAGTTGAACTTAAAATTCTGAACCTGGGCAATTGGGAGAATGCAAGTGCCACGAATAGGAAAGAGACAGTAAAATGGAAAGGTTGGTTTGGGGTGGGCAGCATAGTTTAGTTATAAACACAATAAATCATAGGTACCAGTACAAGTCTTTGTGAAGAAGAGCAGCAAAGAACATTGGTCTAGAGCCAAGGCAGGAACTGAGATTAGATCTAAAGCTCATTCTTACAAAATTGATAATTGAGGTGGGAAAGGTCATTGCTGAGGTAGAATATGTTGAAGGGGGCTGAAGATAGGCCCATGGGATAAATTTTTACATAAATGTATGGAACAACAAGCACTAGTGAGGACGTGGAGAAAAGGAAACCCTTGTACACTGTTGGTAGGAGTTTAAAATGGTACAGTTGTTTTGGAAAATAATAGAGGTTCCTCAAAAATTAAAAACTATCATATGATCCAGCAATCCCTCTTCTTGGTATATATCCAAAGAAAAAGAAGTCAGTATCTTGAAGCGATATCTGCTCTCCCATGTTCATGGCAGCATTATGCGCAATAGCCAAGATATTGAGAAAACCTAAGCATCCATTGATGGATGAGTGAATAAAGAAAATTCATATATAACGGAATATTGTATATTTCAAAAGAAGGAAATCCTGCCATCTGTGACAGCACAGATGAATCTGGAGGACATTATGCTAAGGGAAATAAGCCTGCCATAGGAAGACAAATACTTATACGTGGGACCTGAAAGTTGAACTCATAAAAGCAGAATAGAATGGTGGTTTCCAAGGGTTGTGGGGGTGGGGGAGAAATGGGGAGACATTGGACAAAGGGTACAAACTTTCAGTTATTCAGGATGAATAAATTCCAGAGATATAATGTACAGACTGTTAACAATAGTTGACAATACTGTGTGGTCTACTTGAAATTTGCTAAGAGTTGATCGTAAGTGTTCTCACCACACACACACACACACACACACACACACACACAACTATGTGAGGTGATGGATATGTGAACTTGATTGTGGTAATCGTTCTACAATGTATATGTACATCAAAACACTATGTTATACACCTTAAATACATACAAGTTTTACTTGTCAACTATACCCCAATAAAGCTGCAAAAAATAAAATTGGTATAAATGAAAAAAAAAAAAAAAAAAGGTCTGGGAATAATGGCCTAGACTTAGTAATGGAAAGCTAAGAGCATGGCAGAAGGTTCTCGTGATTGTTTTGTGGCCATGGGAGGTCCTTGGGCTCCTTTGAAGAAGATTCCCGTGATGGGAGATGGCAGGAGTTCTTGAGGAGAAACTCAGGGATATTGAGCATATTTTCATAAGAGAAGAGGAACTTCTATGAAAGGGCATAACTGCACAGGTGTGAGGTACAGTGACAGAGAATCAAGGACTGTCCTTGAGAGGGGAATGTTAGTCCCTAGGGCTGCCATAACAAAATACTGCGAACTGGATGGCTTGACAATGAGGGAAATGTATGTCTGATAGTGCTGGAGGCGTGAAAATCAAAGAATCGGCAGGGCCATGCTGCTTCTGTACACTATAGGGGAGCATCCTTCCTTGGCCCTTGTAGCTTCTGGTGTTTGCTAGTAAACCCGTGTTCATTGTAGACACATCACTCTAATCTCCGCCTTTATCATCACGTGGCCGTCTTCTCCCTCCTGTGTATTCTCTTCTTATAAGGACCAGTCATATTGGATTAAAGGCCCATCCTGCTCTACAATGATCACATCTTAGCTATTATATCTATGATGATCCTATTTCCATATAAAGACACATTCTGAGGTATCTGAGGGTATCAATATATCTTGTTGGGAGACACAGTTTAATGCCCATTGACACGGGCAGTACTGATGAAGGGGGGACTTAGGGAGGTGATTTCCAATGACAGGGATGGGAAGGGGACCAGGAGAACAACAAAGTTAGCAATAAGGAGGAGAGGGGTGCTAAGTAGACAGAAGTTGGTGAATGGAGAAGCCCAGAATATCACCAGTTCACGAGTTCCTTCGGAGTGTTACAGAATTCTATTCTCCCAGTCCTGACTACTTGGGTAGATGGGGTCAGCTACTGGATATGTCAGAGTTCCAGACTGAGGTAGGTGGTGGGATCCTAGTGTCCCATTTTCCCAGGATCCTGTAGTCAAGAACTTCTCAGTAGGATCGCAGTGGGTACTTTCTACACCATGGTGTTCAAGCTCCCTGCTTTGTGTCATTCCAAGATGCTGCTCTTTTCCATGACACCTGGAAAATTATGGCAATCCAGGAGGTCCTTTCTGTCCTAATATATTTTTACTTCTCCCTTGGGTCTCTTTTGGTTTGAGGGGAGGAAATAGCTTAGTTGCCACTGGTTATTAAGACTTACCCATCACCTGTGTTCTACACCCTCAGTTGTTAGGACCATCGTCCTCTATTTCTGTCTTGTTTTAATTATCTGGTCTGATGTTTTCATTGATAGTCTAATAAAGAGGTTGAGGATATAGGCTCATGCTTTTCCATCAGAAGCTCTGGGGCTTGTAGCTTGCGACTTAAGAAATGACTTCTGTGAGTCTTCTGATAGGTTCTTTCACGTCTTTGTCTCCCTCTGTTATATTATTTTAAAAAAGAAGACAGGATAATAAATGTTAAAGCCACCACTATCATTATAAGGGGCAGGGAAGCTGAAATGTGATCTTCGAAGATAACATGAATTTGTGAAAGCATTGTATCTTTTCACGGCGGATTTACACAGTGTGGCAATACACCTCCTTTAGTCACTTGTCGTGTTTGTGAATGGCTTCTTGGAAATGACAGGCCTGAAAGTCATCATTGCACACATTATAGGGGGCAGAATAGACCTGATTCTGTCAAATCTTCTACCATATGTGACCCCACCCTCACCCCCAATGTGCAAATGCTGGCAGCTTCTGGCTATTGTCTGACACATGTTCAGAACCTTAAAATCTCAGAGTTGGAAGGGACCACAGAGGTCGTTGGTTTGGCACAATCTGTTTGAAATGTTAATGCAGTACACCAATTTAATTAATTATTTTTTGGGGATATAAAATGACTGACCCTTGCCAGAACATGTAATAGTGATTTAGTTTTGGTGAGGGTCAAATAATGACGTAAGGGACATTTTATTCCTATTATACAATTGAAAAGTACCCACTGACCATAGTTTTAAACTATCTCAGTACAGTTTTCAAAGAAGCATTTTTTTTTCCTCTTGGATTATAAACAGGAACCAACTTTCTGTTAACTGAAATGGATTCATTTCAAGATTAAAACAAAGTATTTTCAATGACACAAAGGAAAGAATACATAAAGAGCAGCTTTTTCCCTCAGATGTTCAGTACTCGGGAAAAATGATTTCTAGCAGGCAGAAATCAATTTGACAGAAGTATTAATGTTGTAAAATACTACGAATGAAAGGAAACATTTTAATTCAATTGAAAATTTTACTTTATATTTCTACAGCTGAGTTCCATTGATAACACCACATTTCAAGTTGTGAATCATATTTAATTAATATTAACACTAGGTAATTGACAAGAATAACTTCAAAGGAAGGCTGAGGAAATTGCAAATTGCCACTGCAGGTGCAACCACCTTGTAGAGGCTTTATAGGGATCCAAAGAAAGTGTATATGATTTTAACAATTACTGCAGAAAATGATCAAATAGAGTGTCATTTCAAAGCTGTTCTTCACTCTGCCCTTTCTTAATATTTAGGGCTTAGGACATGCTAAGTAGCAACGGCCCCTGTTAATGTGAAATAACAAATGGCATTAAGTAAGTGCTTTCAAACCTAGGATTCTAATGCTGTAGTTAAGTGTTTAGTAAACAACGCCAATTGGATGCAATGGAACCTACCTTGGAGCCAAGAACTTCTCTGAAATCTCTCTTCTTCAGTTACGAGATTTCATCTGAAGATCAATTTCCTTGTCTGTTAAATGGGAGCCCTCTGCTCAGGGGTCATCAAATGATAGAATACTTGTGAATGTTCTTCCTAAACTCTAATGTGCTGTTTGATATCGGGTACGACTAATGAAAGGAATGGGGCGAATTTGGGTTTTTTTCCCCAACGTGTGGCAATGCTGTATATTATTATGAGGGTGATAGATGCCCTGCCTGGTGTGTGAGAGAAATAGCTGGAGGGCTTGGCTGGACTTGTTGATGACCGTATTCTCAGTCATGTTCTGCCGGAAAGGTCAGAGAGGAGGATTTTGAGTGGCTCCTGACCACCTGCCCTTTCACTTCTCCTTACTGGTTCTCCACAACTACCATAGTAGGTCTTCTACCCTAAATCTTATTCCTGTCACCCTCGGTTGTCAAAATTACTAATCCTGGCACCTGACGGCTGTCTTTGCTTGGGTCTGATCACGCAGTTGCCATGTAAAAGGTTGGGAATCAGGACCAGCTTGGGGTATCTTGCCTTGTCTGTGGTGACGTGCTTCCAAAAGTCCCTGAGCTGTGGCACCACTTGTCACTCTGGTTGTAATGCCGATTTCTCTGTAGATGTCTTCCACCACAATGTGATTTTTTCAATGGAAGGAACCTCCCCCTGCCCCCAAACACACTGCGCAGCAGAGTGCCTGGCAGATAACGGGCTTCATGACTTTCTGTGGAATGGCCATGGTCACCAGATTTCTGGTTGTGTGGGTTTGTGAGCCTAGGGGTCAGGCTTGCTCAGGTTCTGGGGACTGAAAGGAAGAGAGATTTTCAACAATGGCTTATGCATTTTCTTTGCTAATATGTAATATATATGGGAAACTTCAGGGGCTTCCAGCTGTTAAAACACTTAGAATCCAAATTTATTTATTTGTGTATTTAGTTATTTATTTTATTGATTATTGGCAAATACCAAAGCCTGTAGGTACATCCCAGCCCTAATGCCCCAGGCCAACTAGTGCTGGGAAGTGGGTCAGAGCTCCTCACCAGCTGGGCATGCGTGCTAGATAATGTCATGTCCTAGCTGAGACCTTGGATGAATTGTTTAATGTTGTTGTGCCCCAATTTCCTCCTCTGTAGAATGGGGATAACAATTGTATAAAATATTGGACAGAATCATATGTGACAATGTATGGCTCATGGTAAATGCTCAACAACTACTGACTCAGTGCTGTGTTCAGAGTCCTTCGTCACCAATAGGCGACTCAGGAGTGGTCTTATTGTCCTGAGTCTGTGTCTAGTTTGCTCAATGAGGACGGAGTCCAGTTTGCTCAAAGGCCACCAGAACTGTCAATTCCTGAAACTGGCTTTGTACCTCCTAGCAATGACCAATCCTAGTATGCTTTTTCTTAGTACGATTAATCTACTACAAAGAATAGCGCTGGCACCTAGTTGAATGCCTGAATTAATTAAATACTAGTCAGCGTTGGTGCACCCAATCTGCTTGTTCCTCTTCCTTTCTCAACCTTTTAATTATTAATTGATTCAGCCAGCATTTATTGTGCACCCCCATGTATCCGGTCACACGTGTGCTGGGCTTTCAGGATACAGAGATGCACTGTGGCCTCTGCTTCCCAGTGGGTCACTGTGTATCAGAGGACGCAGAGATGCAAACAAATGATTACAGAGGGGTGTGACCGTTGCCTCAATGAGGCATCATTTAGAGGCATGGCCCAAGAACGCAGTGCCTAAGAGAGGGCGTCCTGCGGTGCATGGAACAGGAAGACCTGGCATAAGGCAGTGGAAGGCGGAGTGTGTGGACCTCAGCTCACAGGCAAGTGCACCCTGTGATGTGGGTGAAACTATGTTAGGTAACTTAACTTCGACAGACACATTGATTTTTGAGAAAAGGAGGCAGCACCAAAATTGAATATGGAATGTGACGCCAACTCTGTAGTGTTGTGTATGTTTGTGAAATGTGTAATATGTGTGAGATACACACACACACTCGTATATAGTTTTTGACAATTCTGTTTCCTTGATCTACTGATAACTGTTCAGATGTATCCACCCATAGACAGTCGCTGTGTGATTTGCCCTATAGCTTTAGCCCCTGTTCTCTCTGATGGCTCCCACCTGGCTTCACCCATGCCCTTGGCAGCAGTTTCAGTTTTGTTCAGTTTCTGAGTCTCAGCCAGGGCCAGTAGTTTGTCCCCAACTTCAGCCCTCAAGTTTCTGGGGTTCGAAATGACTTTGCCATGATAGAATGTGTACCTGGTGGTCCCAGGGTGAGCCCGGAGCCCCTTTATCGCTTACTGCAAACTTAGAGTGTTGTCCCACATCTGACTCGCACTGTGGATCCCTAGGGATGGGGTTCTGCCTCAGACTCTGGCCTCTCCTTGGTCAACTCCTTCACCTGATTGGTGGGGACGCCTGTCCTCTGCCTCTACTCTCGTAGCTGCTAAGGTCTGACTATGCATGAAGCCACCGAGCTGAGTCTCGCCTATCTGCCGGGCCCCTAGTGTGTGCTGGGGTCCAGACCCTGTCTTAGAAGCTTGTTGTCTTTACATTTCTCATGTCCTTTTAGTGTCAGATGTCTAGAACAAGGGAGTTCAGCCTCAGGTGATTCTTTGAGTTTCTCTCTCAGAGATTCCCATGCAAATGCTCAGAAAGGGCCAGGATCTGCCATATCAGTGGTATGGCCCCTGTTCTGAGTTATTTTTTCCTGCTACCTAATTCTCATTGCCAAGTGGATTAGTCTCCAAGGGTTGCCATAACAAAGTACAACCAACTGGGTGGCTTAAACAACAGACATCTATTGTGTCATGGTTCTGGAGGCTAGAAGACCAACATCAAGGTGTCGGCAGGGTTGGTTCCTTCTGAGGGCTGTAAAGAAGAATCTGTTCCATGCCTCTCCCCCAGCTTCTGGTGGTTTGCTGGCAATATTTGGTGTTCCTTGGCTTGTAGAAGCATCAGCCTCATCTCTGCCTTCATCTTCACATGGCATTCTCCCTGTTGTGCGTGTGTGTGTGTGTGTGTGTGTATCCAAATTTCCCCTTTTTAATAGGATCCACTCTAATCCAATACAATCTCATATAAGATGAATATGACATCATCTTAATTAATCACATCTGTAATGAGCCTTAATTACATCTGCAATGAAAATAAGACAACATTCTAAAGTGCTGGGAGTTAGGATTTCAATATATGAATTTTGGGGGGATGGAATTTAGCCCATAAGACCAACCATAACGGCTAGATTGAGCGCTGATCTATGGAGTTCTTTCTGAAAGGAACCTACATTTGTCCTGGCTCTTGAGATGGATTTCAGGCTTTGGGTTACCCAGTTTCTCCCGAGGGCTTAGCTTCTGTCACTGGGCTGGCCAGCCCTGCCTTCCCTTCTCTCTGCCAGCTGGTCTGTGCACACCTCACATCTGAATGCCTGAGTCATGATAAGAGTGTGCTTCTCCTGTGCCTAGCCCAAAAGAAATTGCATTCTTTTATTTCCCTTCCCAAAGTCATTTCCTTCTTAAAGCCATTCTGTTTGGAAACTCCAGCACTAGATGAAAGCTTTAAGGTGCAATCTGTACTTTACTGTGTTGATAGAAGAACATTATATAAAAACACCCTTTTGCAGAAATGAAGCAACATCAGAATCCTTTTATGCCATTTTTGCAGGCTCTGAAAGAGTTGGCTTGAGAGTTAGGAGTGTGTTTTCCCAGTTTGCTTCATATCTTATCAACTGAGCAATAATTATGGTTTCCTTGAAAATAAATGGCTCAAGAAGAATACAGTCAGAAAGCTATATAAGATGAAAATAGTTTATTGAAAAAGTGCCAATTATTTCAAGGGTCACGTCCCTCGGCAAAACTGTGCCACAGTCTTTGTTCTTTATCATCTGCATGTTTGACAGATCCAGGGCTTCTTTCTTGGCTGCTTTCAATGTTACCTGATGAGAGGCTTTTCATGATTCATTGGGGGCCCCACAGGGCAAGGCAGGGGAAAGGAGAGAAAGTGCAACTCAAGTCAGCACATTTTGTTTCTTGTTAACAGCTCTGGGAAGAGGTTTTCTTGGGAAACAAATTTTAAGTAATGATTTAAACATATCTTCTGGCAGTTGTAGCAGAAAAAAAACAATGCCTCTTGTAACAGCTCAGATACACTTCAAAGGCAGTGGTCCTCGGCCTTGAGACTCTGGGCCCACATTTCCATCATGCATCATGGCGGACATGCATATAAAGGGCTAGTAAGGGAAAGAGCCGTGCTCAGAGTACACTGCTAGCCTTTGGTGTTTGATGTCATGGAGGGCAACCACTGTGTCCACTGCAAAATGACGCTCAATGCTATTGCCAGAAGGAATCCTGTGTTAGATGGAATTATTTGTGGGAGATCATGTGACATTTCATTCAACACGTATTTGAGCACCTACCGTGTGTTGGGGCCTCATTCTAGGAGAGTAGGAATAAGGTGCTGGATGAGTCAGACTTGATTCCTGCCCTTGTAGGATTTCCAGTCGAGTTTACTTTCTTTACATCTCTTATATATATCCTTTCAGTCTCCTGTCTCTAGGCTATAGGAAGTCAACCTAAACCCACAGTGTGAGATGCTTTGAACTGACTGTCCATGAAAATGCCGAGAGAGGGCCTGAATCGATCCCATCAACAACTTGACCTTTTGGGTGTTGTGGAGATGCCAGAGTTCTGCTGAGGTTCCCCAGGCATGTTGGGGGTAAGAGACACATATGTGAAGGCAGACGTGCATGTATGCATGTGTGTGTGGGCTCAAACAGAGGGACAGACCTGGATGGTGGAAGCCCACCTGCATTTGGGACCAAGCTGAGTTCAGGGCCAGAGCTGTGCTAGGCCTGACTAATAGGGCGGATGCAAAATCAGAAAGTAGGTAAACATGCTGAAGGTATTACTCTTCTTTCTACTGGCTTTGCGTGTTCCCGGTATACAAGTATACATCATTCATGACTGCAGGATGTCCTGAAGGTATAGGGCTTCTGATATTGAGACTCATGATGTCAGGCCCTGGGCAGCTTGTTTATCATGACTCATATGACAAATGAGTAGAGCCCAGATGAAGTTCCAAGAACTATGCTAGATGCTGGGAACGCCAAGGTCTTGATCTCTGGCCTCAAGGGGCTTTGATTTGAGTGAGGAGACTGATTTGAAAAGAAACCAAATAAACAAGTTAATAATTATAAATGTTAGCTAACAAGTATAAATCATGCCTTATTAAGACAGAAACAAGGGAGTGTTTACGGTTTATTTGTGAGACGACGGGGAAGCCAGGGAGACTAGAATCTGGTAAGGGAGAGGGTGACAGCCTGTGGGATTGAGAGCAGTCAGAGGCACGACTGACTAGTTTCAGAGGCCATGGCATGAAGGGTCAATTTTATTCTCAAGCAACAGAAAGCCTTGGAAGGGGTTTGATTTGGAGAGTGGCATGGTACAATTGAGATTTTAAGGAGATCACATGTACAGAAACTGGACGGTAGGGGCAAGGTGGAAGCAGAAGGTGAGTTAGAAATTTATTGCCCCTTAAGGCCTGGGGCTGGATTGGATGAGAATGGGGGCGAAGGGGGAGGTCTGTGACCTGATGTAGGTTTTTAGATTCTTAGACAAGAATCTAAGTCACAAGCCTGGGAGAATGAGGGGATTTGGTACTACAAGAATCTAAGCCACTGAAACCAATCTCCAATCAGACACGTTGGCTGACAACAGGGTATGTCCTAGAGCCCTTAGACTGGGACAGGTCTGTTCCAGATGACTATGTGGCTCCCCAAAAAGGATGATTCAGGGGCGGGCCATCAAGTGAATTGTTTCCTGGTAAAATTTCACTCCAATGAGTGCTTCAGTGACAAAGAGCTAAAAAGATAAGTGTCCCCAGGTTGTTGTGACTTTTCCTTTTTTAAACAAAATCCATTCAGAGATCTTTTTCCTGGGATCTAGGAGGCCCTGAAATTTAGAGTGTTCTTGTTCGTAGTTCTAAACATTTTCCTCTTAACTCATATTTCTTGTTGCTTTTTTACTGTCTTGTGTTACTGATTCATTTCAAGGCTCACTAATCATTATGTTGTTTTCCGAACCGCATTTTTGTCCTGGATCCACATAGCCAAGGATCATAGATATGGGTGATTTGTCACTGTGGTCTCTAAAAATTAGGTTTATTGCATCATTTATTAAAGGACATAAAATTATAATCTGACGTAACTACTTTTGATTTGTAAATTCCACACGCACTATGTTCTATTAAATGTGAATGTATCTTATCAAAGTCTCAATAAAGCTTCAATAGCAGATGGAGGTTCTTTTGGGTCTCTCTCTCTCTCTCTCTCTCTCTCTCTCTCTCTCTCTCTCTCCTTCTCTTTCGCTCTCACTCTCACTCTCTTTGCCTTATTTTCTCCAAATCCAAGATTGTCCTTAGATAATTCATTGAAAGGAGGAACCTAATATTTATTATTGCTTATTACTTTACATGTATCATCTTATTGAATTTTCACTATGTCATAAGGCATATATCGTTCCTATTTTACAGATGGGAAAAATCAAGCCTCAAACAAAGTATGCAAGAGCCTAAGATAGCCTAATTAGCAAGTGGTAGCATGCGATAGAAACCCAGGGTTCTCTGACTGCCAAGTTCATGTTCTTTTTACCACATCTTGCTACTTCCCTTTTGAGGTTGCAGACTTTGGTTTCTGCCATCATGTGTCCCATCCTTGCCTGGCCAAGCACAGAGGACCAAGAGACAATGCCCTTTACATTTTGTACCTTTCCGTGCCTCTTTTCTCACTCATCGCACTCTGTGCTGTACCTGCTGGGTGACCTGCACAGTTTCTAATGTACCTGTGTGGATCCTCTGCCATCTTCTGGAATTGCTGCATCCTGGTATCTGTCTGGAACTATTTTCATTTTTCAAGACCCAGCATTAATGATACCTCCTTCCTGGATTCCCTGAAGTAGCAGTAGTTGAGCTCTTTTCTGTGATTGCAACCCTTTGTACATACCTTTAGTGAAGAAAGAATTTACTTCACTGTCTCAGTCAGGACTCAAACTTAAGCCAATGAGGGAATTTGGGGTTCGGAAACTTAAGAAGTCTAGGGGTACATCGGACTTCAGGTAGGTTGAGTTCCACATTTTGAAAGGAAGTCAACAGGATTGGGTCCTGTTCCAGCTCTGGGCTTGGCTTTCCTGTGTGTTGGCTTTATCCTCAGGTCTCTTCCCCATGGTGGGAAGAGAGCCCCCAGCAGCTGTGGGCCCACACACTGCCAGTTTAGCAACTGCACGAGTGTCCTGGGATTGCCTTAACAAATTACCCCACACTGTGTGACTTAAAACAACAGAAATGTATGCTCTCATAGTCATGGAGCCAGAAACCCGCAATCAGTGTATTGGCTCTGAGGGATAAACTGTTCCAGGCCTCTCTCCTAGCTTTTGGTGGCTGCCAGCCGTTTTTGGCATTCCTTGGCTTGTGGCTGCATAACTAATTTCTCCATTGTTACATCGGCTTCCTCTCTGGGTGTCTGTGTCTTCTTTTTCTGTCTCTTATCAAGGCACACTCTAGAGCCATCCTAATCCAGAAGGATCTTATCCTGAGCTCCCTCCCTTAATGATATCTGTAAAGACCCCTATTTCAGGTAAGGTGACATTCTGAGGTTCTGATGGACATAACTTCCGGGGGGAATCCCATCCAAGCCACTGTACTAGTGTTAGTTAGTTCCAAGCAGACGTCTGAGCTCGGCCTCACCCTGTTGGGTTACAATCCATTCCTGAAGCCACCACTATGGTCTAGGGAAAGCGTTGTTCATTGTGCCCACACATGGGTCACCTTGGAGCTGGGGCCAGGAAGGCAGGGTCGACCCCACTTGAAACACATGTTCAAGGCTACAGGGAGGGGTCACCCCTTAGAGCTAAACTGAGGTGTTGTTCTTGATCAAGAGGGAAAGGCTGCCAGGCAGGTGGGCTACACAGGTGTCCTGCACACGCTGTGTGGTGTTGGTCTGCTGACATCTCTGCCTCCTACCTAGACCATGGCCTTCTCAGGGGGAGCAGCCACCGGCTCTTATTCATCAGTGCCTGCGACATCCTGGAGCTCTATGAACATGTATGAAATTAAGTCACAGGAGCAAAAATTTCCCCGACAATAGGATTGAAATGGAACCATGAATGATGATACTTGTAAAAAACATTATGTGGAGGTATTCTCCTGTACTTTGAGAAGGATCTTCATTCTGTCTGGCCTCTCCCAGCCCTAGTGTATTGGAAACCAAAGGACTGAACCCAGGGGTTTCATGCTTGTTGACATGAGCCGTGTCAACCTACCCAACAGTTATCTGTGATGAGATGTACACGGCCACCACCACTGGTGGAGTCCAGTCTGTGAAAATAGCTCAAATTGCACAGCGACCAAAGAGCGGCCCTAATAGAACTTCTCAGCCATGGGCGAGGTCTCATCAACAGCAATCCGAGGAGCCCAGGTCAGAAGGAAAGAACTAGAGCCTTTTGTTTGGCTGTAATAAACGTGGCCCAATCCTCTAGTTTAAAAGCAGCTATGTGAATTCTTATGGTTTCTAAATCAATGCCTTTTTGATTTCTCTATTAAAAAAATGGAATTCTCTGTGGGACCGTCAGGAAGCGTGGAAGCCTTCTGTGTTCTCTGAGTCTTGAAGGGAGGAAAGCACTGTGGGAAAGCCCTATTATTGAGAGCTGATTGAAAACATGTAAATGTAATTGTCTCGTTGGGTATAGTCTGGTGTATCCCTTCTTTATTTTAAAATTACAATTCTTTTATTTTAAGGAACTTCTTTAATTAAGCAACTTCTTTATTTTGCTTCTTTCCACCGCTTCTTCACATGTGATGATATAGCTTCTCCATACCCCGCTCTGGAGGATTTCTTGGCCTCATACTCTTAGTCCGCTAGTCACTTCTAAATATATGAAGTCTTATTTCAGTTATGAAAATGTCCAGTCCAATGGAGTCAAACTTTGAGATTTAGCCAGACTCAAATTTTCTCCCCTGCCATAGTTTGGGGCTGCTTTCAGCTGGAACTCTGGAATGGAGAAGGGGTGGGGCCTGCGGCTACCTGCCCCCTGCTGCCTGGTCCTGCTTTAACATCTCACAGCAGTTGAGGAGGCAGTGGGAGAGGTATTTCTAATGTGGCATGGCTACAGTACCTGTCCTCCATTAAGGGTGTCTTCTCCTTGCTGTCCGATTTATTTTTTCCTTGGAGAAACTTTGGTTTTCTCCCTGGCTCTTGGCATTGGGCCCTCCATGTGGGCTGACATATGCTTTGGGTCTTGATCTCAGCAGTATGAACTTGTGAGTTCAGCTTTTCTCTCCCTCGCTTGTAAACAAAAAGCTGGAGGTAGGACTTGATTAATGAAGGTGGAACAGGAGCAGAACTCGGGTTGCTTTGATTGATGCTGTAACAGGCGGTGTCTCTCAGTCACGCTGCATAAGATGTGGTGCAGGCTGGCTGTCAGCACGGCACTGTGACAGGCACAGAGGGGGGACAGCAAAATGGGTGTGCTATGACTGTAAGACTCCAAGGGCTCAGAGCCAGAATGAGAGAAAATAGTGGCTGGAGAGAGGGTCAGGCCATGAGCTGTGTAAATGCAGAGGGTGAAGTGACGGGCTTCAACCGGGGACATTGCAGGAGGGGAAGCACTGGGCTAGGTACGGAAGGAAGAAGAGATCCACGTAGATGGAGAGCAAACAGATGTTAGCATTTCAAACACTGTGTGCTTCGCAGAGTTAAAGACGTTCATTAATAAACACGTGAGATTGCTTTGGAATTCTTTTTCTTTTTTTGGTTTAGAATTCTTAATTATAAAAATAAAAATAAGTCTGCTTCTTCTGGCATGCGTGCCTTTGTTTTCCTTTACCTCAATTTTATGTTCAAGATGGACCTGCTGCATCGACAGCATTTATGTTTCTGAGTTTCCAACATTCTTGATATGCATTATTTTATCTCATACCTTTACCACGTTCATGGTGACAAAGAGTTTTTACTCTGTTCTCACCCTGAAACATTCTGAATGTCATTGGAACTGTGGTGTTTCCTTCACTCGCATTCCGTAGCAGTGATTTCTAAACAGGTACCAGGATGGGTGGGTAAATTAGTGAAGGGGCAAAAACACTTCTTAATATCCTCAGGGTTGGCCGTGTTGATTGGGGCCTGGAATCCCTGTCTCCCTCAACACATCTTACCTCCTGTAGGTGTGACACAATTGCGTTATGGCTTTATTTTAATTTATTTTAATGACTTGTAGAATCTAAAGTTTATTACAACCTCATGTCCCCCAGGTTGTTGATGGTTTGTGTTCACCAGAACTGTAAAGCCAATCTCTCTAATGAAGGTGACTTGTGGTTTCATGTATTGGTTACTATAATGAACATGGGTTAGAGTATACTTGAAGTTTCTTAGTCTACTCCCACCAGTCAAGCACTCAAGTTCATAGCTGCTGGAAATAGCAAGACAACTACAGTTCAGCCTATCTCCTTAAAAGGATTCACCCCCTAATCTGTTTTGTGTCCGAAGATTCCAGTGTTTGCAAGTATCTTGAAGAGCAGCTCAGTCTAGCTCTGTCCTTTTCTCACGATCCTAGAAATCATTTCTCCCTTGGTTACCGATTCTTCTTAGAGGGTGGGAAACACATTTTTAACCCTTGAAAGACAAAAGAATATATTCCTTCTCAAGGAAAAGTGGGGCTACTTGCTATTTCTACATCTCTTCAGTGATTTTTAAGCCCTGTATTACATTATGAGACAATAGGCAGTTTTTTTTTTCACTAAGTGAGAAGGGAAAACCACAGATGTTATTTCTAGAGGGTCATATTTCTGCTACGGTCTCCAATACACTTATAAAGTACCTGGTCTCATGTATCCAGGTTCTATATTGTTAGGTGTTTAGGTTACTCAAATGCCCAGCACATAGCACTGTCTCCTGGGGATTTACATCCAAGAGAGGGCGTTACGTACTGTGGTTGGTTAATTCTACATCGAGACTCTAGGATGGCAGGTATGAAAGTATTTTGCCCCAAGAGTTCAGGAAACACTTTCACCAAATGTTGATGTTTGAACTGATTTGGGTAGAAAGGGGGCTGGCATTTGAGGTAGAGGGAAACAACATTTGCAAAAGTT
Source organism: Rhinolophus sinicus (assembly GCF_036562045.2). NCBI lineage: Eukaryota > Metazoa > Chordata > Mammalia > Chiroptera > Rhinolophidae > Rhinolophus > Rhinolophus sinicus. Next base: position 68,491,071 of record NC_133760.1, read on the forward strand.
TAGAACCAAGAAAGGATATGGCAATTTTAAGGGAATGCAAATGTTTTTGTAAGGCAGATAAAAAGAGTATGGGGGCTTATGAGGGTGTGGATGATAAGAGATGAGACTCCAAAATCAATGAGGACAGGATTGTGAAGGGCCTTTTCAGCAAACTAAGGCAATACGTCTATTGATGGATTTAAAATAGGGCAGCAACGTGACTAGATTTGTGTTTTAGGAAGACCCCTCCGACAGGTGGTTGAAAGGTGGACAGAGACACTCAATTCATCTGCAGGCAGCAAGATGAGTTACTAGGTTATTGCAATAGTCCAGGAAACAAGCGACAAGGCTTTAAATAAAGCTGTGGTAGCGAGAATGGAGGTGAGGTGACAAATAGGAACACTGTTGGGAAGTAGAATCAATAGGGCTTTGCAAGCAACTGGATGTAGAGTGAGGGAGAAGGAAAATTCAGGGATAACTCTCAGAGTTCTGGCTTGGACACCTGTGTGGACAATTCTGTTATTAACCAAACTGAGAAAAACAAAAGGAAACGTTTTAGAGTGAACTAATGATTTTAAAAAATATTACTGAGTACCTTGCTTGGTTAAGTGCACAGGTATCATCGTCAATTTTATGTGTCCCCTTGGCTGGGTCATGGAACCCAGAGATAATGGTCAATCATTGTGGATATCTCTGTGAGGATATTTTTGGAATGAGATTAACATTTAAATCAGTGGACTTGGAATAAAGCAGATTGCTCTCCCTAATGTGGGTGGGCCTCATCCAATCAGTTGAAGACCTAAATAGAACAAACGATTAGCCTCCCCCAAGCAAGAAGGAATTCTGCAGCAGACAGTCTTTCACCTGCACCATTGGCAGTTCTTCCCTGGGTCTCCAGCCTGCTGGTCTACCATGCAGATTCTGGACTTGCCAGCTTCCATAATTGCATGAGCCAATTCCTTAAAAGAAATCTCTTTCTATATATACACATCCTACTGGTTCTGTTTCTTTGGAGAACCCTGACTAATACAACAGGCTTTGGGGCCAGGCTGCCATTGGTCTAGCAATTGTGCAGTGATTAAAACTACGTAATGACATTAGGCAAGTGATTTCTCCAAGCCTCGCTTGCTTCATCTGTCACCTGAGGATAATAATGGTCTTCACCTCTAGGGTTTTTGTGATGATGAAAAGAGACAATCCATGTAAAATGTTAGGCTCAGGGTCTAGCATGCAATAAGCTCTTAAGAAATGTTCGCCATTATTTTAACCAGGAAAACATTAACACTAGAAATCACTTCCTGGTGTTAATGACTAGCAACAGCTCAGATTGTTACCTTCCCCAGGAGGGATTTATGTGATAAGAAGGATCAGAGTTTTCCATTAGAAGAATTAGCCTCTTAGCTTCATGCTTTGCACATTGAACTGACAGGTAAATATTTGTTGAATTCTTTCCCAGTACCAGTGAGTGGGATCAGAGAACAACAGCAGGTTAGAAAGGGAGAAACTGAGGCCCAGACAGATGAATGGCTTAGTAAAGATCAGAGAGTGAGTTAGTGGGAAATCGAGTACCAGGACTCAGGTGTCCTGGCTCCTGTCTAGTGCCCGTTCTATTGCAGCAAGGGGTCGACCCTGAAACCACACCATGTGGCCGTTCGCCAGGTTATCAAGCCATCCTGTGCAGAGTGGAGTATATTCTATATCCTTCTTTGTGTAGCAAAGTGCAGGATAGTCATCTGGTGACCAGTTTGGTAAAATTCTTAAAGGATTCATTCCTGAATGGACCAAAATGTGTAAAGGCTTTTTATTATTATTATTATTATTATTATTACTACATAAAATTGTTTTCAGGATTATCATCTTATATGAATACAGAACAAAAGAAGACAAAGAGTTACATATTTTGTTCTTTTTTTCTGGTCAAGCTCTCGCACATGCAGGGTGTGATTGGCGTGAGCTCACCAACTCTTTGTTCATTTCCTCCTTAACCCCCTGCCACCTGACCTCTTCTCTACTCATCCCAGTGAAATATCTTGCTTTGAGGTTATTTCTCAGAGGTCAATGCCAAAACCTTTCCCAGCCCTCTTCCCTCTTGACCCCTCTCCATCATCTGCTGCTGCTGATCCCCTCTTCTTCTGGAAGCTGTCTCCTCTAGCAGCTGGCAGAGCTCCTGCTTCTGTTTCCCTTTTGGCACCTTTACCTCCACCCACCCTAGTGGTAAATACTTCTGAAGGATGTGTTCTTGGCCAGCTCATTCAAGCTTTCACTTTCAACTATCTTCTGCATGCTGATGACTCCCCAAATTATATCTAAGTCCTGATGTCTCATCCGAGCTCCAGACTCACACTCCCTCCCTCCTATTCATCCTCCCTTCCTTTCTCTCTCCTCCTTCCCATTCTGGGCCAGGCATGGGACGAGGGGGTCACATATGAAAGCCACCTCTTTTGCTTTCAGAGCCCAGGTCAGTGGGGGAAGAGACAGACGTTGGCTCACACAATCACAGCAATCCTAACAACTGGAAACGTGCAGATGAAAATGTGTCAATGATTCTATGAGAACACAAGTAAAGTTAGATTATTAATGTTTAATTCTCTCTGGGTAAGAGTGACGGCAGGGTGGGTTGGTTCCATGAGGTCCATATGAGCTGAGTTGTGAAGAATAGAAGGGGTTAGCCACGTAAAAAGGAGTCCAGGGACCTTTCTGCTCCACTGAACAGGGAATGGAAAGCAGGTGTTTGCAGTGGCAAGTTGTTCAGTGTGACTGGGGTTCAGGCTACATGAAGGTCAGGATAGAGGCTGGAGGGGGTTGGGCTAAATGAGAGGGAATAGACTGGGAATATGGCAAAGGCTAGAGCAACAAGGCCTGTGGTATTCTAGGGCTTTTTTTTTTTTTTAATGGTCTGCTCAACATCTCTAATTAGCATCTCATTCTTATAATCTCTCAGACTGAAGTGAGCTTTTATTTCAAATATTTCTGTTCACCATATTAAATTTCAGCTAATGAGGGGATACCTAGCGGTGGGTGTTTTGTTTACAGAATGAGTTCATTTCTGGTACAGGGAGGAAAGTTTGCTGTTGATAGCAAGCCTTGAATCCAATCCAAACCTGGCTTAAACAGTAAGTGCGTTTTTCTTCCTACATACCAAGAACGCTGAAGGTATGTCATTTCCAGGGTTGGTTATGTCAGTGTCCCATGGAGGCAGTGAGGATTTAGCTTCTTTCCATTTTTCTGCTCTTCTGTCATTAGTGTGTGGTCTTTCTCTTCATCCTTCTGCCCTCGTTGTCTCATTGTAGTAGGTTCAGATATCACATGTAGATGGCAATATCTATAGAGAAAGGGACATTTCTCTTTATGGGTATCTCCACTTTTTTTTTTTTTTCAATCTCCACTTTTTGAGGAGCACAAATAAACCTTTCCCAGAAACCTACATAAGACCTCCCATCACGTCTTGGTCAGAATTCTGTCACATGCCTATTTCTAAATCAATGCTCGGGTAGGAAAGTAGAAACACAACAGTAGAGGTTGACCTTGCGTTCATAATGGTGGCAGAATCGCTACCACAGTGACAAAAAATTGATTTGGGGTGAGGAGGGGTTTAGTTCCTATACTGCTATTATAATACCACACACTTAGTGGCTTAAAAACAACACACATTTATTATCTTATGGCTCGGACGCCAGAAGCTCACAGTGTCTTGCTGGGTGATAATCAAGGTTTGGGCAGCGCTGTGTTCATTCTGGAGGCTCCAGAATTCTGGAGGAATCCATCTGCTTGCCTTTTTCCCTCTTCTAGAGGCTGTCTGCTACCTTCGCTCGTTGTCCCCTCTTTCCATTTTCAAAGCCATCAATGACTGATTGAGTCTTTCCATGATGCCCTCTCTTTCTTTCTGCTCTTCTGCCTCCTTTTTTCCCCATTTAAGGACTTTTGTGATTACATTGGGTCCACCAGGATAATCCAGAATAATCTCCCATCTCAAAATCAGCAGAATAACAACCTCAGTTCTATCTGCAACCTTTATCCCCCTTTGCCATGTAATCTAATATATTCACAGGTTCTGGAGATGAGGATGTGGAAATGTTTGGGGGACCGTTCTTCTGTGTATCACAGGGACAAAAGAATCTTAGATGCTACAATGGTTTGTTGTCCTCCAAAGCGGCACAGTAGATGAACAGATGTATATCTATGGTATTAAAATTTCATGGGAAAGGGGTTGGGGAGTATTTGAGGAAGAAGATGTCTACAAAAGGCTCTGTAGAGGGGTAGTGAGGGACAGAAGGTTGAGAACTACTGAATTAGATGAACTAAACCAAGGTTCACCAAGGGGCTTAGAAAGAGCCCCTGTGCCCTGAGGCTGATGGCCAGCTCTCTGTGAACAATCCACTAGCAAGGAGGAAGGGGAATAGTTGGGCCTACTAGTAAGCAGGAGCTGCTCCAGGAAAGTAGTTGGAAGCTGGAGCAAGAGAAAGGGTCATCAGTAACTGGGTAATGGCAGAGAGCCATCAACTTTGGCAGGGATGGAGTCATGCAAACTCCCAATGATTTCTGCCACCATTTGCTCTTTATCTCCGCTGATTTTTATTGTTTTTATTTTATCTTTCAATAAACAAAATGATGTAGTATTTATCGTCAGAAGGCATCGAAGTCTGATTGTCACTGACTTTTAAAAAATATATAAATAAACTTGCATCATCTTTCAGTTGTGCTTCTATCTGTCATGGTTGGATAACTTGAAGTAATAATATTTGGAAAGTGAGATCAAAATAGTTGATTAGAAATGTTATCATGAAAGTTCATATTTGTTTTATGTACGCTCTTCTTTATATGTAGGCACCATTTTTATTTTCTTTTTCACTGATCAAATTGCTTATCTGGAAGTTAACCATTTGAAATTTCATTACTTCATGAACTGCTCACAAAGCTTTGGAAAATGACTGATAATTGCAAAATAATTGTACCACTTATTATTACTTAGTCAAGCAAAATGGGCATTTGTATGTGCTTTAGCAATGTTTAGATAGGCTGTTATACCTCTTCCTTTAAAATAGTCCTGATTGCGAGCTGTGATACCATCACTGAAAATTGGAATGGTAACAGTCTCTTCTAGTTGATATCCCCTGTTAACAATGTGTGCTTCCAATAGTTGTGCGCAGTCATCTTTGGATCTCTTCGCTTAGAGGATCAGTGTGTGGTCTTTTCAATGAAGGCCATACCTGGCACCATCATCTAGCCATTCCCATGGCGTGTATGCTTTCTCTCTCTGACTGGAATTATGATTTTCTTCTGCTGTCAACACAGTCTCCACATTCTGCCAGGCTTAGTACCGAGCTTGGGGGAGTTGCTCTGTGAACATTGAACTCAATTTCACAAACACTATTAAATGCCTGTTCTATGCCAGGCTCTGTGTTGGGGGTGGCCAGAAGGGGATGACCAATGCTGCTAAGCATCTGTGGTCTACGAAGATGGATGAATGATATAATGGTGGTGTGTAAAAATGCCATGAAAGCACAGATGAGGAATGGAAAGAGGCATCAGGGAAGGCTACCAGAGGAGGTGACATTTGATCTGAATCTTGTTAGTGCAACTGAAATAAGAACATGCTATTTTAGACGATAGCCAGTTCTAAGGAGGGCGGAAGGAATTCAGGTAAGCTTACAACTGCATTGGGAATAAAACTGGCTATAGCCACGTTCTTCCAGCTAAGGAGTTCTCAGCCCTCAGGACTCTCAACGCCAGGACACTTTGGGCATAATTCATTGTTGTGGGAGCCTGTCCTGTGCGTTGTGGGATGTTTAGCAGCCTCCCTGATCTGTACCTACTAGGCCGGTGGCACCCCCTCACTTGTGACAATCAAAAATGGCTTCAGCCATTGTCAAATGTCCCTTGGGGGTCAAATTCACCTCCAGTTGGGAATCATTGTTCTAAGCAATGGAATAAGAATACAGAGTCCCGAGCCATGCAAAAAGGAGGAGAATGGGAGGACAAAAGAATGGTATTGTAAAGAAGAGTACAAAGGGGTCAGGGAAATGGTAAAAGCTTAGGCTACCAAGGAGGGTTGCCTGGCCAGTAAAAAAATTCCTGGAGGAAGAAACTTTAAAAAAACGAGGCATGTGACTGGCCAGTTTGAAGTGGTTTGCATTGCTTAATGTGATGGCCTCACGCAGTTTCTCGTATACATGGTAGTCTCGTGTGGGTGGGTTTGTTTTTGAAAAGGGTTTGACGTCCACATACAGTGTAGAACAGGCAATATCACATCCCCTCCCCACTCTCATAACTAAGCCATTACTAGAACTATTTGTTAGGAAAGAACCTAGAACCATAGGTGACCATAAGGCTGGAAACTGCTCTGGAAATCCATGCACGTATGCAGGGAGTAACATGGAGATATAGGCTAATACCGTTGAACTCTCAAGGTGGGTGGAGCACCTCTGTCTGAGATCTGGGTTGTATGGGAGAATATGCCAGTTCAAGGAATGTCAACTTCTGAAAAGCATTTTACCTGGCAGAACCCCGAGGGCTAGAATGAGCACATGGACACCCCCAAGACCTCTGCATGCTCTTATTCCAGCACAGCTTCCTTGCTCAACACAGACACACACAAATGCACGCACATGTACTCACTCCATTCAAGGTCAGGACTGGGAAGAGTGGGATGGCCAGAGAATGATTCAGAATAATAGAGGCTGTCTAAAGGGGAGAACAGCATACACATGCAATGTGTGGACAGTGGTTGGAGCACTGGCCAGGGAATCAGGAGACTGGGCTTCTGGCCTGGTTCACCCTCCAATTCTCCATGCTACCCTAGGAATTATTTCAGCTCTCTGGACTTTATTTTCTTGCTCTTTAAAGACTTTGGTTGGGCGACGTTGTCTAGCCATCGACCTCTCCTGCTCTAACATCCTATGAGTCCGTGAGAAATCTAAGGCATCAGTGATGTGACTCCTGTTGTCCACTTGAGTGGATATTTGTTTCTAGTGCCTCAGCCAGGCCAGCTCATTGAATGTCAAACCCAAGTGTGGGATGAGCACGATGGCCAACCATGAAGCAAAGGGTCCTTCCTTTTGCAGCCTGAGGCTTCAATCAGCCACCAGAACCCTGCAGGGTCCCTAATAGATCTTAGTCTTCAGGGACTCCTTAAGGGCATTAAAATCTGGATGCTGTCACCAGGGGAAACAGGAGGAACAGAAGAATGGAAACTGCTTCCACAGCAGGAGCTAAGCCTCCTGTGCTGGGTGGCCCAGAAGCTTCCTAAAGCAGCTGCTGCCTCATCTCAACCTTCTGGACTCTCTCTGTTCTTTCTGTTTCCCTGGGCTTCAAACTGCAGCCCTTTTAGTATTTATTCACCGTCGATAATGAGGCCTCAAAACTGACCTTCTCTTGAGTCCCTGTTTACCGTGCTTTCAAGATAGGTCTGAATATGGAACAGAAGTAGAGGGTTTCTCTTCCTGTTGTGCATTAAAACATTGGAAGTCTATTTGTATTCAGAGCACAGGGGAATTTTCGGGCAGTGAAACTACTCTGCATAATAGTTTAATGGTGGATGCATGTCATTATATTAGGTTGGTGCAAAAGTAATTGCGGTTTAAAAGGTTAAAAACAATTGCAACCATTTGTCCAAACCCATAGAAGGTGCAGCACCAAGAGTGAACCCCAGTGTAAACTATGAACTTTGGGTGATGACATGTCCATGTAGGTTCATGCACTGTAACAAATGGACCCCCCTGGTGGGGGGTCCTGATAGTGGGGGAGGCTGTGCAGGCTGAGGGGGCGGCAGGGGGATATGGGAAATCTTTGTACCTTCTGCTCAATTTTGCTGTGAGCCTAAAATTGCTCCAAGAAAATAAAGTTCATTCTAAAGAAGTCTATTTACCTCTTTTTTTGGTTTCTCTCATCTTTTCCATCCCTCTTTGGGGCTCTGAGCTGTCGTAATGAATCTTTTACCATACTATGGGAAGTTGTTTACCAATTTCTGCTTTTAATGCAGCTGTCAGATACTCAAACTGTCTGTTAACCAATCTGGCTTTCTACCAACCACCTTTTCCAAGCTTCTGTTTCTTAAATACAATGTTTTTGATGAGACTAAGCACATCAAACAGTCTTTTAACACTTCTAAAGCATGGTATTTACCACCGTACTATTCAATTCAGTAAATGTCTTAGCACTTTCTCTGTGTGAGGATTCTGCCAGGTGCTGTTGGGTTGTATGAAATGAATAAGGTACTCTGCTATCCTTTTCAATTTGAACCCCAGGGGGAGCTTGGGAAGTAGGTGGGGCTGAATTGGTTATTTTTCTCTACTTTTTTAGGATCTTTGTGGACACTGGCCCAACCAGTTGGTCAGTGCTGGCTATTTACATACCTTTCCCTTTGTCCCCCAATAATGGGAAGGATCCCCTTGGTGACTGCCTCAAAAACAGGACAGGACTATGTTCAGAAACTAGATTCAACAAATTCCTGGCAGACTGTGTAGGTCAATGCTACCCTCCTCCACTTTACTCCATTCAATCACCAAGAAGGTAGTAGATTTATCTCATGGACAATGAGATAAATAACCCAATTTGTTTCTGATTTCTCTGTTGTTATCATACCATTTTCCTCATTGCTTTCCAACAAAATCAATACATGAATGGCAGTTATGAAGTAAATACATGGTTGTAGATCTACCAATTTTACTTTAATAAATTAACTTCATTTTACTAAATTACTAGTACAGCCACACTTTCTGCATGATAGTCCATTAGCTATGTCCTTGTGGGGAATATCTAATGCTAATGGACTTAAGGCTTAACTTCAAGTGATGCTATGTTTTACTGTGGAAAGCAGTATTTGTTAGGAGTTCACAATCCAAGCTGGGCAACCTACAGATAGAATTTAAAGCCTCATCTGGTGAAAATGGAAGATGCTGAGTGCCACCATTTTGTCTCCCACCTCTAGCATTAGGTCTTTACTAGGAGCCTGACTGTGGGCAGCATTTCCCACCCCAGAAATCATTAGGAAACTAAAATAAGCCAGAAACCATTAGGAAAATAAAATAAGCCTCCATACAAAATGGGTAGGAGTCCCTATATTTGATGTGGCTATCCGAGTGTAGTAAATACTCCTGTGGTGCTGCGAGCGAAATGAATGTCAAGAATATACAAAGGGTGGGGCTGTCCTTCTGTTGGAACATCTCACCTGGGAGAGTGTTTGTAAATGGGACACTAATGGGCACCTGAAGAGGATCTAAAATTCTAGAATTTGCAGTCAAGAGATCAAGGTGTAGTCCTCACAGAGCCTGACCAGACAGTGACCTAGATAGCTTGACCTAGAGAATGGATTCCAAACTGTGGCAGGGTTGATGGTGCTGATGTTTGAGGAAGAAGGTGCCTACAGAAGATGGGATTAGTGTAATGTTTAAAAGGAGGGAGGAGAGGGTATGGACGGCAGTTATTGTGTATCCAATACTATTAAGAGCGAGGGCCAGGAGACGGGATGGAATCTTATGGCCTCAGGGGCAAGGCAGCTTGCTTTATAATATCTCCAGAAGCATGTCTCAAAATCGTCTTCTCATTTCAAAAGCTCGTGAAGTGTGTGAGCGTTGGTTAGTGTCATCTAGTTCCCAGGTGTTTAACAAAGTTGCTGGATGTACAAAACGGAGGATCATCACCCAGAACAGGGCAAGTGGGGACATCCCAGAATCTCTGTCCCTAGAGGAGGAACAAGGCTCAATCCCTTCCAGTACACACATCTGTGACCCTCTGCTGTCCTTGTCCTTTGCCTATATTGCACAATTTCATGCTCAGATGTGATGTGTGAATGAGAATTGGAAATGTAAAAAAAGGAACTAAGTGGAATTACATTTTCATAAATGGCAAAAAGGCTGAGTTTTACATTGAAGTCTCAAGAGTTTCCCCCACCCCACTAATGGTGCTTGTAGCCTGGATTATAATTAATCAGAATACTATTTTATTGCTATCTTCTATTACTTAAAAAATTCAATATTGTTTAGAATATCAGATTAATTCAGCATACTATTGTATTGCCATCTGGGCTTATCAATAGCAACTACTTCCGTTTCCAAGGGTTATTAAACCAAACACATTACAACAATTTGTACATGAAACATTCTGGCATTATTAAAACTTCTCTAATCGTGAAAACACAGGTTAAATTAAAGCATACTTCTTTGGTTACCTAAGATTTTATTAATGTTGCAATCTTATCTGCAGAAAACTTTTCAAGGACAAAAATTTGTTACAGAAACTTCAGATTATTTAAGAGCTAGTGACTCATACTTGACAGGATTTTCTTCCTAGTTAGAGACGCACAGTCTTATCATCTGCATAAAAAATGTGGGAGGGAGACTGATCTGCTCAAGAATCTGGGTTGGGACTTTCCTCAGGTCCAGGGGGGGCTGCCCCCTCCCCATGAGCGCCTGGTAGCTCATAAAGTTTGAACTGAAAATGCTTCCGTGTTTTTTTCTACTAAAACCAATCTTTGCTGGGTCAGTTTCAGTTTATCATAGACTTTGCGAAAATCAAGCTATCCAGCCTATGTGATCAGACAAAATAAGGGCCCTTGCCCCATACGTCCACCTCTCCTGAAAGACTAAGTGGAAACTTATAAGCCAACGACACCCTCTGAACCCCTTTGAAAAGTTCATCTTATCAGAACCCATTCCCATCATAAGCATCCTGAATAGTCATGTCTGGGGTGTCACTGATGGGATGCAGACCATCCCTCTCTGTGCTTCTTCATCCTGCCCCCTTTGGAGTCATGGCCCATTGCTTCCTTCTTCCGGTTTATGTGGTCACACTGACCCGGAATCATTTGGGCTTACCCTGAAGGCCTTTTGTGTGGCTGACACTCGTCAGCTGTTAAGTGATTTCTCCCCTAATAGGTCCCTATAGTCCCTAGAAGTTTTGATCCCTGCAAAGGTCTGCTCAGTGGCCTGGAATGCAGTGATATTTATTCCTGCCTTCGATGTAGAAAGAGGCTGCCTTCCTCCAGCTATAGCTGTGATGAATGAGTGACTTCTCTCTCCTTATTCCCCCTTCACCTTCCCGCCTCTCCTCTAGGAGCTATCTCCACAGAATACTACTTTTTGAAGCAAGAAGAAGAAGAAGATAAAAGGAAAGCATGGCTTATTTGCAAGCCACTGGTAGGCTAGTTTCACCTTCCCTCGTCCCCTGCCAAAATAAAAGAAGGGAACTAGAGGAGCATCTGACCTTATCTCCCACTTCTTCAAGATGAGCCTAAAAATAACATTTGAGATTTATCATGTAGGCTGGAAAAACACCTAAGCTTTCTACCCTAAATTGTACTTTTTACCTCTCTATGAACATTCTTTGTGTTTTGTTGTTTTTAAGGTAGCATTGTATTTTCATTTATTCATTCATCATTCTTGCCAAATTAATAATTATTTGTTGGGTGCCTAAGATATGTGTGTTGTTGAGCCAGATGCTATGGAATAAATATAATAAGAGGGTTCAGTATTTGGTTACTGATAGGACAGGCAAGAAACACACATACCATCCTTATGAGACAGTGCAAGGAAGTATATAATTCAGTTCAAGAACAAATGATACAGACGCCAGTACTAAAGAGTTTCAGAGAAAAGGAGATCGATGTAATCTGGAATGGGTGGGAAAAAGAAATCCACAGACACAGTGAGACCTTGGAGAACCTTAAAATTCAGGCTCAGAGATGACACTTTATTCTATGGATAATGGGAAACTTTTTGGAAATATGTGAGATGAGAGGGTCTATTGGATAGATGTAAATTGTTCAGGGTGATATTTGAGTGAACCAGGGATTGAGCAGATAAGATGGGCAGGGAGGCATGAATACATTAAACAGACTTGGGGCAGCTAGGCGAAAGCCCTGGAAACAGAGCATAAGCCTCACAATGTCGCAATGGGTGGAATGGCAGCACTGAAGACAGCTTGAGCAAGAGCTCAGTGATCAAAGGGAATGGAGAGACATCAATGAGCTCAGGAGATATTTATCAGCAATATCACTGGTATTCCATACACAGCAAAGTTGGGCACGTGGGAGCAGAAAGGGAAAATCCAGGTACAGAAAGACAAGTATTTCTATTTTTACCATATGAGTAGTTATTTTCAGTTGGGGGGTCTGAAATTCAGTTTAAAATATTTTGAACAGCGGGGAGGCCAACGTGATTTCTTTCTGCCAAAAGAAAAGAAGTATACAAAAGGTCAACCATGAATCTCAACTGTGTCACTATATTTCAAATCTATGAATTTGATTTACATTAAGAGACAACATGTTCTTTTGAGCTACAGTGTTTCCCATTATCTCTGAACTGACACCTACAAATAAGAAGAGGGATAGGAAAGATGTCTGAGTTGCCAGGCAGGGTTATTTTCACCGAGTTTTTGATCTATTCTAACTAATGAAGGCACCATCAGGGGCTAATAGAGCAGGCTTGTGGGTGATGCAGAGAACGTAACTCTAAATGGTCTTAAATTAATATCTGTTCACCTTCTTGATTGACATTGGCTGAGCCTAATGTTATCAACGCACAAAGGAGGCAGGATGAGGTGCTCTTAAATAGTATCTGAAGTTTGTAAGAAAGAAGTTCAGTTTTAAACTCATTAAGGGATACTCTGAATATTCTAGGATACCAAATTAACCATTAAAAGCCTTTGAAAGTTGAGTTGAAAACAGGAACATGTTTTTCAAGTCTTTTGAGATTCAGTTTTTGAAGTGAATAAAACTCAGAGCTTTTTAGTTTTTTTTCCCCCAGACATGATGAAAGGACATTTGCTTAAACTACTTACATCAAGTCTAAGAAGTTAGTTTGGAAAAAGAACTTTGGCAGTGATGTTCTTTTCTGGAGGACAGTAAGCATGATCCAGAGTCTGAAGGTCCTAGAAAGTGCAGTACAGAGTCTGGTATGTGGGCAGTTTGAAGGGTAAAACCAAGGTACCTGTTAGGATACATCATTTAGTGTGATCAGACTCTTAGGATGAAGCTGACTTGTTCAATAACAGCTTAGTTAGAATTATACTGTTACTGCAAAGGAGAAAAATTCCCTTTCTTCTTTTATACAGTTGAGGAGCTTAAAAGTATGGGCTTTGAAGTGAGATAGACACAGGTTCAAGTCTTATCTCTGTTATAACCAGCTTTGGGATTTTGGGCTATTTTCTAAGTCTTAGTTTCTTCATCTGTAATATGGGGATAACAGTAGTCCTTACAGCACAGAGAATTATTGTGAGTTTTGAACCAATTAACCAATTTATCATATGTATGATGAATTAATATATATGTATTATATGTATATATCTATCTATATATCTATATCTATATCTATCACCTATCTACCTATCTATCTATCTATCTATCTATCTATCTATCTATCTATCTATCTATCTATCTATCTATACCAGGGTGCCGAAAAATGTACACATTTTAAGAGATGTTATCTATGTATTGCTTTTCAAAGTTGAATTGAATTACGGTAGCAATGTGTAGTATGACGTTTGCTCAAAACATGGTGTCAATCAAATGAATGCCAGCATCATTCATTGTATTACAATTTTAATACAGTTTTTTCTTTCTTAAAATGTATATACATTGTTTTGGCACCCTTGATTCATAACATTAAAATTAGGAAAGATAGTCTCCGTGCTAGCTCCCTTAGTCTAACAAGCTCCTATGATGCATCCTGGTTTATAGTGACTTGTAAAGTCTTTACATGGACAAGGTATTGGAAGAATTATTAAATGTATTGACTTTTGTACATTATTACCAAAAGAACTCCTGATTTCTGTCATTTTTATTATTGCTCAAAAAAGATGGTAAACTCTGTCATCTTCTACTTGATGCTTATGTTGGTGATATAAGTGAAAAGCAACTGGGGAGGGTTTTAAGTGTAGTATTTACCCTTCTACTGGAAAATCATGATTTTCCTTAGAGGACAATCAAATCCAGTGAGGTGCTGAGAATGGGGCCTATACCTAAGTCTCCTTGTGTAGAAATGAGCTTGCTTGCAGGTACAACGCACACATAGCGGATAGATTAATTGATTGTCTAAGTGCATTTTAGAACTTTTCAAGTACAAATATCAGGTTGTCTCTACCAGACATCCATTTGTTCTGATAAACGTACTTTAAAACAACATTTAGATTTTGAAGGCTAAGGTTAATGTAAAAGACAAAAAAAATGAACTGAATTAGTTCCCATCATGCTGCTGCTGAGATCGGAAATAAGTGGTGGTAATGAACATTTTTTTCCAAATTGGAGAGTGACCTATTTGTTCATTTTCAGACAGGGTATTGGCAGGGAAAGGAAAATAACTAACATTTGTTGAACATCTATTAGTGTCAGGGGTAGCAGTCTACATTTGTTATCCTGTGTACTTCTCACAAAAATCCTGCTAATTGTGAGTTACCCTGCCCATTTTGCAGATGGGAAAAGTCTGTCTCAGAGAGGTTACAAAACATTCCAAGATCCTACATTTAACAACGGAATATAGATGCTCCTTATCATGGCACCATGATGCCGTTTGATTGTGAAGGAACATCGTCGTCTCCTTTAGTGAAATAAATCAGTGTATGGAGTAGCACTAATGTTTAGTTCTGAGAGAGGAACCTTCTGGTGGGAAGAGATGAATGTTGATAGTTCTACTTTTCCACTTCTCTCATCTGATTACTCTGATTGTACGAACACTGCCCAGGTAGTGAGTCATATTCCCAGGTGTCTGTGTTTATAAAACAAACAAACGAAAAAACCCAAAACAACAAAAAAGGGAGTTCCAAAGCACGAGGGTGAGGGTTCTTAATACGGGTTATAATAGATGTAACAATGCTTACTGGCTGCCTGTGGAGAGAGTGGTAAAGAACTTCGGTTGCCTTCCAATGAAAAGTGCTTCAGTATAACAGAAACTCAATCTGAGTACTAAGTTTATGTGTCTTTAATAACATGCAGAGACCTTTCCCTCACGAAAGCAGGGAAGCCCTATAAGTCTGATGCAAGCCTTAGGCCCTTAGGCCAGTGTTGCATGCTGTATTCTGTCCACACTAGTATAGAATGGTTGCATCTCGGTTTAAATGAAAGCAAGAAAACAGCTGACCCATCAGGCTAGCAGAGGACGGCAGAGAAGCTAGGCATGGAGAATAGAGCTTCTGGATACATCCTTCCCATATTGCTCCAAGCTCTGTTGTGGGCCCATCTGTGCCCCAACTGCAGACTCAGCCTGTCTCCTGCTCTGAGGCTAATCTTGTCCTCAATTGGGAGTCGGTAAAAAGCTTTAGTTTAATCCTCCTGTGACATTGCATTGAGGCCTCTAGTCCCACTCCGACCTTGAGTTCTGGCTCTGGTAATGCAGCTTTTGTCCCATTCCCAGGAGCGAGGCCTCCTCCACATATGCCCCAGTTCTAGTTGGAGGTTTTTCTTTCATCCCGAATCTAAGGAATGCAAACTGGTGTATCTGGGACTGTCCGGATTTTAGCACTGAATGTCCCATGTCCTGGAAACCTCAGTCCCAGGCATCCTGAAGGGTCAGGCACCCTCTAAGCCCCCATGTAGACAATATGCCTGGAGTCCCTTTAGCACTAGGCCTAGTGCTCTTACTGTTTCTTTTGAAGTTTGAAACCTCAGACTAAATTGCTAGAATACACTGTAGTTATTGCTGAAAGTGTTCATAAATTGAATTTGGAATTCTGGCTGAGAGTCCCCCTAAAGAATGTGATTTTGACTAGCAAACCACCTACGTCTTGATGTAAAGTACGACCTAGGGAATATAGTCAAATATTCTAATAACTATGTATAGTGCCAGGTGGGTACTAGACTGGTGAGGATGACCATTTCATAAAGCATATAAATGTTTAATCACTGTGTTGTATACCTGAAACTAATATAATGTTGTATGTCAACTATAATTGAAAAATTGAAACAAAAAACAAACAACAAATAAACAACCCAAAAAATCCAGCCATGTCGTTTGAGCACAAATTCTAAGTGATTAAAACTTCAGTTCATAAAAGAGTTCTGTTACTACCAGGTATTTTGGGAAGTTATCCTCGTTTAATTTGAGGGGGTGAAAGGGGTTAGGAAAACTCAAGATTGACCATATTAGGGTAAGTGTTTTATTTAGTGGGAAAGCATTCTGCTCTGTTGTTTGTTTTCACTAGTCTAAAGGGATCAGGCACATTCAGTTACCTAAATATGTACAATTATAAATCATATTTCCCCTTGTTCCCCCTAAATCACAAACCACTTTTTCTGGAGCTTTGTCTAAAAGCATGTTTTACATGGATCCTTGGAGTGTTGTTACTTATAAGTAAAAAAAAATTATGTAATAATTGAGATGAAAATAAATATCATTGTCACAAAATGATTTATGTAACTAGTAAGGAAGGGACCTGCCATATTACTCTAAATTGGATTGAGTTTACTTTTGCTATAAAAGAAATGTCAGTTTTATCTAATGACACTTTTAATTGCTTGCATCTAGTGCAGGATAATATCCTTTGAAACAAAGGGGAGACATTTAAGCATAATGAGGAAATCTCAAGAGCAGATTATAGAGGTAAAGCATTGCTTTTCATCATAGGCAGTCTTGGTTAGAGAAAGAGAGAGACAGAGACAAACCTGATAAAGAATATTCCAGATAACTCTTCAAATCAAGCTAAATATTGAATGGGCAAAATGAACTCTCACAAAATTAGCTTCCAGTGAGGCAAGTCTCCTTTAAGAATTTGAAATAAAGAGTAATTCTTGATTGGGTAGAATTCTGTTTGCTGTTTACATGACCTGTCACATGGCAGGAATCACTGTAAACAGAATAAATACAGCAGTTGTTACAACCAGATGCGTGGTTCCTTAGCTACAGAGATGATGGATGTACATGGCAGAAATGCTTGCATGTGATTTGGTTCATGAGAAAGTGCGCATTTGTGCCCCGGAAATGGTAGCTTATGGTGCTCCTCTAGCGGGAGCTCACGGGAGAACCCTTGGTCACCAGTGGGAGGTGGCCAAGAGAGGGGAGCTGAGCCATAGCACGGCTGGCTGTTGCAGCTGTGTGAGAAGCACTGAGCCTGCTTTAAAAAGCCCATTGACATCAGTATTTTTCACACCACAAAAGAATCTTGGTGCAGAAGACAGAGCATGATTTTTGGGGGGACAATCTCAGCGCTACCACTTAACAGCGAAGCAGCTTTAGGCAAATCACTTCCTCTCTCTGTGTTTTGTTGTCTTCACCCATAAAATAGGTCGGGTTAATAATACCTCTCCTGCAGGGTTGTTTTGAGCATCAGATGAGATAATATCTGAGAAAGTACTTTATAAACTTTTAAATGCTACACAAAGGTTAACTATTTTCCCATAATGCATATATTTAGGTATTCCATGCATCACAATGTTATCTCCAAAAGCTAAGACCTGATATAAGTTAGTCTGCGACACAGATATTAGTCCCCTCATTGGGTAGAAGCATTATAAAAGGTTAGCACTAGATTAAGTAATAGATCTATTGCTCTACTAAATTATTCATGATTATGTATTCAGTCAATGATCAGTTTGATTGAAATAATCGTCAGGTGTTCTGAGGGCTGCGGAGAAGAAGCTGATGAACGACATAAGTCTTCTCCAGCGCGATGACTTTGCTGCTACTCAATGTTAAGAAAACCCAATTAATGGAATCTCTGTGAAAAGTGTCATCAACCTACAGTCTGGAGTGTTAAAGGAATTATCCCTTTTTTGAAGTAATTTATCTTTTAACAAATCAAAGCTTTTCAATAAAAGTTTCAGAGTGGTGAATGATTTGAACCATTTTCTAAAGATCAGCTTTGAGTAAAACAGAGCGGAAGACATTTCTTTTTCACAGGGAAAGACATATTAATTTTTCTGTTGTTGTTTTTAAATGATGAATGAATGGATTTGGTTCATTTTGGCCAGGAATTTTAATTGTTGTTGAAAAGATTTCTGTTGAGCCTCTTTTTGGGAAATAGGTGTCCTCCATCTCTCTCCCAAACTTCTTCTGTGGGCTCTTGAACCATGGTAGTGACAGTCAACATGAGAATCCTATGTGGGTACCGAGTGCCATCTCAAACTGCTCACATCTAAAATGAAACTAATTTCCTCCTCCACCATTTCCGCCACCACAACCACCTGACATCCCCATTTCTGTTAGTAGTCCAACATACTTCCCATCTCCCATGCTAAAATTCTTTAGCGTTATATTTGTCTTTCAATATGTTCTGACTTTTAGACTGCTGAAAATGTCTCTGGTTGGATGCTCACTCCCCCACATCCCCTGCACCAGCCTAACCCTAGTTCGCATGCTTGCAGTATCATGGCGGCTCTGACTCCAACAGTTGGCTTCCTTCAGTTGCTTGTGGATCTTTCCATGATACCACCTTCATTACACCATTACGTCTTGTGTAACTAGCAATGGCTCTGTACTGCGCGCTGCATCAAGCCCAACTCCCCTCTTGGTGCAGCTTTTTTGGTCCTCTATGTCTCACCAGCATTGTTAGGACTCTGCCGCTGCATACTGGGCTTGGCCACTTTAGCCACTGCCTGCTCCCCCTTGCAGCTCTGATTATCTAAACTCCTCAGGATTGGCTTTCCCCTACATGGGAAAGGCCAGAGGCAGCGAGGCGTGAAAGTGTTTAGAAAACAGATGTTCACCAACCCCCAAGTTCAATTTGTGCTTCTCTCTTCAGTTCATCATAGTCTGGGACTCTCTCCCTATTGTGAAAAAGCAAGTACATCCTGTATGCAAGTGCAGTAGGCCATTTGCATTCTCTCCAATATTGGCATCTACAGCCCTGGGTCTCTGGGAGGGACCAGGGGACAGCCAGGATAGCATTGATAACGTCTGTGTCATTAGTAAGAGTAGCAGAGAAATGGCAGCAAACACCCCAGATAGTAGAGTAGGATCTGGGGGACACAGCAGAACTTGGGATGTCCACAGCATTAGCAGGAGGAAGAGGGTGTGAGGAGATGAAAATGGTGGTGGGGTTGAATGTTCCACTAGAGGGGTCCCAAAGCCAAAGAATATTAATCAAATTGGTAACTGGATCTGTGCCTACTCACCTAGAAATCACAGGGAAATGACAGCAAGTTCGGTTAATTTTAAAATAACAGTGCTCAGGTCATAGAAGCATTTAAAATATTAATATATCTATTGTTAACAAATGATGAGCTATCAGATTAATTCAAACAGCTGAATTTTGTTGTTTGTATTGGTTAATAGTCATGCTTCAAGATCATTAAAGATGTGACTGAGTTAAATAACATGTAAAGTACCAAGCACAATTTCTAGTAGCTAGCACATCCTTAAAAAATGGACTTCCCTTTCCCTGAATTCAATAATTTAAAGAAAATTATTCACATAGGTAAATACAATTTGAAATCTCCCTGTAGGCTGTTTTGCTCTAGTCCATGGGAATCTGAAAAGTTCTCAAGAAGTAGAAAAAATGATACGGGGGTAGGAAGAGTGAGTACAGGTGTTTAATCATATCTGTTAGACCTGTCTCAGCTGCAGGTGTAGAATATGCATCTCAATGTAGGTACAGACCATGGAGGCAGGCTCCATACGAACACTTCTAGCCTTACTCCCAGGCTCAATCTATCACTACAGAACTGAGACATACTTCACAAGTGAGTCCCAATTTGAGAAAGCTAGTATGTGGAACTCTGAATTTATAAAACAGGCAAGTTATGGGGGATTATTCTACTCCCAAAGTTTCTTTGTTCCAAAAGATATAAGCCAAGTGAAAAATATTTGCCACATGCATTTGTTGCATAAAATGAATTCTAGCTGGATGAAAAGTACATTACTAGCCACCTGAATAAATCTGCAAAAACAAGGAAATTTTGGTATTTGTAGTCTTGTTTTCCTTTTGGATTTGGAATTTTTAAAAAAGATGTACCTAAAATTCTTAAGGAAATAAGTCTTAAGAAGTTCTATAGTTGCTGCCTTGCAAAAGAATAGTATATCTAGCTTAGAAATGACATTTTAGAAACTTGTTTAAAAACTTGGCTCTCAGTATCATGTAATTCTCAGAAGATGGAGGCAAGTCTTTTGGGGCTAAAATTTCCTTGAGTTTTATTCTCTTGTCATGTCTAGTTTTTACGTACCTCTTGAGGATTATGGTAGCAGTAGAAAATACTCACCAGTGGCTTTGATACAGGAACCAATGTCAGAATATATAACCACTTACCATTGACTCGGCTGTGCTGTTTCTTCACATATATATATATATATATATATATATATATATATATATATATACACATATATTCTTTAATATATTCCTTAATGCTTACTTTAAAAAGGTGAGTCATCAGCAGGGATTTTTCTAATCCATCTTTATGTACATACCAGAGAAGACGTTACCAAGATCTTTGTGGCTAGTCAAATGTTTTCAAGAAAACACAAGTGCCTTTGATCTCCAATTTGTATTTGGTTATGACAAGAGAATGACATATTTAACCTCATGGATAGAAAACTCTCCTAAAAAATAACTCCATGCATTGATGTATTTAAGGGTCATCTAAAAGCTGTTCATAATTTTGATGAAGGATTATGGAAATGTTAGTGTGTGAGTCAGTACCCTTCAAAATAGCATTTACGTGAACCAATCATTTTGAGAAAAAATATCTACAAAACAATGAATTCGTCTTATACTTTGGGGTCTCCTATATACCTGGTTTTTAAATTTCGAATCTGGAACTTTTTTCTTCTCAACCTATTCCTTTCTCAAGATTCAAAAGCATGTTATCTCCCTTGCAGGATCCCTGTGGCAACTCCCGATATTCCTTTCCTTTTCTGAGTCTCCAGAACACTCTCACCATCATTAGCGCCCGTAGCAGATTGTCTTGAAATCTATTGCTCACCTGTCTCCCTTACTGCTCTGTGAGCTCCGAAAGTGACACTGTTTCTTCTGCTTGACCTGAGCCCTTATACTTAGAACAGTGCCGGGCACACCGTGACTGAGATAATAACAGAGAGGTCATACACTGACAGTATGTATAAACTGCATGTTATGTTTCATGAACCGTTAACTATATCTTTTCGTTTGGAAGAGTGTCTATAAATTCAGATAATTCAGTCCAAACATCATTTGGATAACGTTTGCATATGTCTCATCTAAATGCCCCATGTTTATAGTGGTTGCTAACATGGTGACTGTTTGTCATCAAGGTTGTTGTGATGGCAAAACGTCCGCTGTCACAGCTATCAACACTCCATCCAACCTTATATAAATGTTTCTAGTCAAAACTATTGACTGCATCTGCCCCCTGCCCTCTCATTATTTGCTATTTCAGAATGTGGGGGAGGAGGAAAAAAGAATTGGAGGAAAGTAGATGGTGAGGGCAAGAAATGAGGAGTCAGAGAATTAGGTTTCTTGTTTCACCAGCCCAAACGCTATCCTATAATATGACCTGGGGGGAAAAAAAAAGAAAAGAAAAAGAGAGAGAGAGAGAGAAAGACTAACCTATGTGAATATTTATCTCTAACATGGGATACAGGTGTTATTAGCTGTGGGCAAAGCACGTAACAACCCATGAAAACCATCCCATAAACTCTCCCCTGTACTTTTTAAACACCCCTAACTCTGAGATCCAGGAAGCTTTAGGAGACCAGGAATGATTGTGAAGCCGGCTGTGCTCACCTACAGACCAGGAAGAGCTGACAGGAGCAAAGCCAATTGTATAATCTCTCTCGCCCTTCCTGGGGCCAGGCTGAGGGAATGCTGACGAATTTAATTTGATGATATTATGCCATGATATTGTGTCAATATGCGATGATGTGTGTGATGGCACAGCGTCATCACATGGTGGCGCAACATCACGACGTAAGACGTCACAACGCCAATTAAGGACGTGACTCCAGGAGGGTTTTAAAATTGAGCAACACATCTGCAGCTATTTGACTAAGGGCCTGAGATGTAAAGTAGTGAGGCAGCTGAACTGTGAATTATAGATTAGAAAATGTTTCTTTGCATGAATTATGACTCTTTTTAAATTTGTGTATGAAATAATAACCCTGTTCTTACAAGGCAGGTTTCAAAATCAAAACGTAATTTTGTTTAATAGGTTGCTCCTATCACAGGTTGTCCCTGTATGAGTTTTCTTTTGTCTGTGGAATATGAGCTGGTGGTAAATTTAAATATATTTTCAGAATGAGATTAAGAAAATATAATCTACTCTTAATTTACATATTTGTTAAAAATTATTTAGCACTTCATAGAGCTCCAGGTAAAGTGATTTATGACTGAAATTATATTGTAACTAATATCTTTTGTAGGCATACATTTCATAATAATAATCTTGCACTGAGATTCTAATAATATAAAAATATTAAAAAGGAGAAATGAATTGAAAACTATGGTTTACTGTGTGTGTGTGTGTATGTGTGTGTGTGTGTTATATCTTGGGCAAGCTTTTATCATTTTGTACCTTAGTTCTACAATTTAAAAAAATGAGGATAATACTTTTTTTCCCTGAATTTTAAAAGAATATTGTATGGACAAATTACATACTGTGTGTGAATATTCTTTGAGCTCTTTGGAACAAATGTTGTTATATAAATCGAGGGTACAATATTAAATACCTCCTCAGAAGTACGTAGCCTCTATTTATAAACTTGAAATCAAATAGGGAAAAAATTGTTAAGTTAAAACTAAGATGTATTTCATATTTGATTCTTCATTTTGACTTTTTTCCTGATTATTTCATTTCTAGATTTATGTGTTCAGAAATGAACTAGATTCTGAAGTCAAGAAGATAGTGATATACATAAGATCTTATTTGTAATACTTAAAGTTTTGGTAATTTTCTCTCTGGATTTAAGGTATATATTTTTCACCAGTGAAAGGAACTTTAGAATCCACCTCAAAGAGAATATAGTTTGAGCAAAAGTTCAAAATTCCTTCATTCACATGTAGCTTTGACAGTTCACAATCCAGAGAATACTGAGGAAACCTAAAGTGCTGTGAGGGTTCTTTGCTATTTCTAATTTTCCATAGTGAAGTGAAGAGACTGTTTGTTTTCTTCAAATTCACACTTGCTTTATCACTTCTGTAACTTCAGTAAAGATGCACCAAAATTTCATGCCTTCTGAAAGTGATACATTACTTTTTGATGGAGTTTGAAATGGTGGCTGATTGCTTTTGAATACTCGAGCTCTACTGGTTGGCAGCTCACATCTGGTGCAGAGAAAAACAATTAGCAAATTTGTGAATTAGCTTTGGTTTACACATTAAACAAGCAAAGTAATTCTTTATAACTTTAACCAACAGGCTGTGTCTTGATTACAGGATATTGTTGCTCATTAATAAATGGAGATATTTTTGGATTTTGCCAGTGTGTGTGCATTTCATTTGCTTGCCTTTCGTATCTCTATACCGTTATGTACCAGACTCCAATGCCACCTACATAATCTGTAAGACCCAGTGTTCAAAAAGTATTAAGACTTTCAAGACATTGACAGTAGAACATTAAATCAAGTGTGCAACCATTCTGAGTGCAGGGC
Source organism: Rhinolophus sinicus (assembly GCF_036562045.2). Lineage (NCBI taxonomy): Eukaryota > Metazoa > Chordata > Mammalia > Chiroptera > Rhinolophidae > Rhinolophus > Rhinolophus sinicus. The sequence goes on from NC_133760.1 coordinate 68,514,533, forward strand.
CATTTTAAGTGCAAGGTCCTGTGCGACTGCGTCAGTCGCATGTCATGCATGTGGCCTTGCCAGTTACACATTTAACAGCATTGGATTCTATGTGCTGACTCACAGTTTTTATAATTTATGGTCAATTTGTGTGATCTCTAGCTTTTGTTGGATCCTTTAAGGTAAGTTTTGGACTTCTCGTAATACTCATTTTTATCTCTCTCTAGATCAAATTTACGTTGTTTTGGTTGGTAATTATCTATTGTCATTTCTTGCTTTTCTGTAATTAAGAAGAACTCAAAAGCAATGTATCATCAAAAAAGTCCCTTAAATAACTTGAATTCATGGAACCTATTTTAAACTTGGGAAATGCCCAGTTCCCATGAAAGCTGGATTTCTTAACATTTAAAAAATAACTATTATTTTCAAGTTTGTCACAGTGTTCAGAATGAGTGCTGCCAATAAGTACTTATAACTGTTAAGTCCTACCTGACGTGGGGTAAAGAATGGATCATTAAGAAACCAGAAAGATTTATTTGTACAGAAATCATAAGCTAATTATTTTTAATGGTGTGTTTTCTTGACTTTATATATAAAGCCAAGTTTTCTCCCAGAATCTTGTTTGCACTAACAATTTACTTCGCAAACAGTTTTTGGCTGTACAGATGGCAAACTTTGATCCTATTTCTCTCTGAATAATTACAAATTTCAAATAGTAGAATATGAACTGATGAGGCTTTTCTGGTTATTCCACCTTAATAAGAATCTTATTTTTTTAATTTTTATTTTTTTAGTGCGTGTGTATATGTGTGCATGTTTGAGGAGTGGGTGGGTCAGCAGATGTAACTTCAAACCATATTTTGCTGAGACCATTAGTAACACGAGTAAGTCTTTAACGTCACCTTTCTTTTAGGCAACTTGTAGATTGTGAATGAATTTTTCTTCAGGTTTGCAAAAGACCTCAAAGTTCATTGAGACACACTCCCACTGATGTGTTCATCCGCTAGACAATATCCCACCAACAGATTATTTAGTCTATTATCTGCCTGTCTAGTGTGTGGGAACTTGCAATCTCATACCATGAATTTCCTTGTTATGCTAAGTTGCAGTCTACTTTCTTGGAGTCTGTTGATTCTAATTTAACCTCTGTAGGTCCTTCACAGTCAAACTTCTTTGAAAATATTAAAAGATAGTTATATCCTTCTAGAGTCTTCTTTCCTCCAGACTAAACATTCCTCTTTCTAAAAATTTTATTATTATTTTTTAATGTCTCTTCATCAGACATGGGACCCTTCCAGTGTGAGTGCCTAGTTTGCCTACATCTTTAAGTTTCAACACCCCTTTGTCTATGTTATTGAAGTTCAATACTGAAAACTACATGCAACATGGAAGTAAGTTACCAGTGCTGAGAAGAGCAGGTCTATGAGATACTGATTTCTGTTTTTGCAGAAATTTCTTATTTGTATTATTGCTAGAGGTAGCACCCCCACTGTTGATTCATATTGAATTTACTGTCAGCCAAAGTCCTATGTCTCTGTAAAGGTAGCTGAAAAACCATTTTTTTAAAAAAAATTCGGTACTTAAGTTTGTTTTTTTGGATCATAAACTTATCTCTGTTAAATTTCAATTTATTTGACTGTGACTCATCTCTTCACCCTGTCTATTTTGATTTATATAATCCATTATCCCACCCAATTTTTTTGTCATCGTCACATGTTAGGGCCTTGCCATCTTCTTTCTAAGCCATTGATAATATTTGGGACCAGAAAAAGGTCAAGAACAGAGAACCCTATGGCACAGTTCTTGATCCAGTTTGAGATTCTTCTCTTAATCACTAACCTTTTGAGTACAGATGTCCAACTAATCACTAGTGGGGCTAACGTCCAGTTTACATTTCTCCATCTTTTCCATTTGGGTAGGAAAGACCTGGTCAGATGTTTGATTGTAATCCAGTGCGCTTTACTGACTGCATTTTCTTTCTTTCTTTCTTTCTTTCTTTCTTTCTTTCTTTCTTTCTTTCTTTCTTTCTTTCTTTCTTTCTTTCTTTCTTTCTTTCTTTCTTTCTTCCTTCCTTCCTTCCTTCCTTCCTTCCTTCCTTCCTTCCTTCCTTCCTTCCTTCCTTCCTTCCTCTCTCTCTCTCTCTCTCTCTCTCTCTCTCTCTCTCTCTCTCTCTCTCTCTCTCTCTCTTTCTTTATTAGTTTCAGGTGCACAAAACAATGTAATGGTTAGACATTTATCATTTATATTTCTCACACCGTGACAACCCCCTACCCCCATCCACTACCCCTCTGATATCGCACACAGCCATTACATTTCCACTGTCTCTATTCCTAATGCTCTGACTGCAGTTTCTGACCATATTAATTGTCCCCTCAAAGAAAGTTATGGAGCTGATGTACATAACGTAATTTACTGAGAAGTTTGGTGAAGATAAAATAGGTACCACTGATAATTCACAACGTACAGGTAATAAAAGTCAACTGTGTTTATCTAAGTGATCCCACTGACTTATTCTCATTCTAGGCACCATTAGTTTAGCTTTGTTTTCTAGTCACCAGAGAGGCACATCATCATGGCAATGGATAATCGAAAATGTCACAGGAGTACTTAAGTAATAAATAAAAAGATGCAGGTAATGTTGAATGGAGGCTATAAGTGGTTAGAGTGATACATGAAGGTGAAGCTCTTAAACAGTTTATTTACAAAGCATGTGTCTATTTTTTTGGCTATTAATGTTGTCACTGAGATGTACCAAACAGACTTAGAAACCTGATGGCATTTAAGAGTATGGTGATTCATACCAGGTAAGAAGTATGTGCTTCTCAGAGTTGTTTTGAAAGATTAAATGAGTAATTGTCATAAGTACTTAGCATAGTCCCTGACATAGGATGAACTTAATAATTAATCCTCTTAACTTATGCAGCAAACATTAACTGTATGCTATTGTATACTGGATGCAGGGAATTTTTTTTTGCATGATAACTGAGAAGCTATGTGTATTTTTCCCTTTTGGTTTTATATATGCATATATAAAAATAAATAAGTAAATATGTATATACACAACACTACATTGAATCTAGCTAGAGTCTGCATGTCTCATTAATGAATTTATTATTTTTTTTCAACTAAAAAGTTGAAAACTTAGACGGAGACTGTATTACAAAGCCAGAACAATTGGTTTCTTTAGTTATTCCATAGAACCAATGGATTTCAGAAATTGGAGGGATCCTATAAATAACAAAGTCCGATTTGTACATATTGTGTATTAGGAATTTGACACCAGGAGATGATTTCATGAAGACCACTTAGTATGTCTTAAAGCTAAAACCAGATTTGCTTGCTTTTGACTCGTAATCCTAGTTAGTCAACATAAGTTATGTTTCCTAGCATATCACACTGAACAAACTCCTCAAAAGGGGGTGGGCACCCTCAAACTTATCACAAACCACACAGTGGAAAATGCCATCCTAACCTGGCTTGCTGATTTGAATATGCAGATTAGTGAAATGTAAAAAGATGTGACAAATCTTGGTGGTGGCCATACTTTTTTGTGCAGTTGAAATATTTTTGTAGTAAATAATACACTCATCAAAATCTGTCACCCGTTGTAGGCGTAGCTCATCAATATTATGATGTTTATATCAAGATGACTGATCACATTCAAAGGATAAACAAACAAACAAACAAACCTATTTGGAAAGGGAATTGCTCATATAAGATATAATTTGAGGGAAGCTGAAAAGAATCAATGGAAAATGAAAAGCTAGGTTACTTCCTGGAAAGAGTCAGTGAGTTAGTCGTGTTGAGTCATATCTGATGTGGACATAAGGGATAAGAGGTGGAGGTGATGCCTGAAGAATAGCGACAAACTGGTGCACGTTGCTGTGATGCTGATTCTCTTCCACTTGGTGAAATCCATTGCTTAGAGATAAGATTCTCCTTCCAGGAAAGGTTGCTTACAAATTCAAGGTCATTTTCTAAATCCTCCACAGCTTTTCTTTATGCCAAATTTCTTTGGTTTTATTTTTGTTCTTTCTGCCTTAAAATATATCTGAGAACACAGGTTCTATGATTCCTGCTTTGTGATATGTTGTTAGACTCCCCCCGAGTTGCCGGAGCCCCTGAACAAGGGGCATTTAGGGAGAACAGCTGGATGAGGACCGACAGCTGAGGAGGCCACAGCCTATCCATGGAGAGGAAAAAGGAAAGGGGTAGGGCATTTTTCTAACAGCACCAAAATAGGTCCAAGAGGGTGAAAGAAGCAGCAGGAGTTCAGAGATCACTGAATTCAACCTCCTCGATTTTGCAAATGAGGAAACTAAGGCCCAGAAAGAGAAAATAATCAGCCTAGTGCCAAAGAACTATTGCCAGAGTTTGCCTTAAAGCTTGGGTAATGTGACAGAGGAGTCCAGCTGATGTTCTTCTTATCAAAAATTTCTAATGAAATATTTCAAGTATATAAAAAAGTATAAAAAGTAATATAAGAAACGCCAGTGTGCCATCTCCCCATGTCAAATTTTAATTTATCGCTATATTTTCTTTAGTTTTTTTAAGAAATAAAATTGGTGAAGCCTATTGGTACACACCCGTCATCCCCTTTCCTCTTACCATCTTTCTTCAGGGCTAACTATAGCTCCGTTCCCTACGTATAGCTTTATAATTTTACCACTTGTAAACATGCCACAAACATGCCCCATATTGGTCAGCATGCTATAAACATTATCAAATTGTATGTATTCTTCTACAGCCTGTTGTGTTTTTTTCTCAATATGTCTTTGAGATTTCTCTGTGTTGAAACATATAGTTTCAAGTAATTCATTTTAACTGTAAATGGAATTCCAATGTACAAACACACCACAATTTATCCATTCTTCTCTGTGGATAGGTGTTCTGGTGAATCCTGATTTTTCATTATTAGAGACAAAACCACAGTGAACATTTATATATATTTTCTCTTGCACTGGGGTGAGTTCCTCGAGGCTAGAGTCTCCCTGCTGGAGGGCTGTGAAAGGGTTATAGTGAGCTGCTCGAGCCAGCGCTACGGAACTGGGTCTAGGGCACCCAGAGCCTCTGGGATGGTGACTTCAAGCCACTACCAGTCTCATCATGGTGTACCGTACAAATACCATCACTTTCTATTTTTGCCGAGATACTTAAATGTCAGGAAACACAGTCATAAGGTAATGATTCTCAAACATTGTCATGTATCAGAATCACCTGGAGGGCTTGTGGAAAAGATTGCTGGGCCCCACCTCCAGAATTTCTAATTCAGTAGGTCTAGAGTGGGACCCACGTATTGTAGTCTAACAAAATTCCAAAGGGTGCTAATGCTCCTGGTCTAGAAACCACATTTGAGAGCCACTCGAGTATATATTTAAGAATTGACTAAGAAGTCATAAGAAGCCCCAGTTGATTATTCAAGTGCCTTTGTATTATTGTAAAATACTTTATCATAATTAGCATGTCATGTAATCTAGAGTATAATTTAAAAAATAGAACTATGATTCTTTAGTCCAATAGCTTGGTGTTTGCAAGCTATTGTGTGAAAGAAAGATGGAGAGCATTGAACCATGCTCAGAAATAACTTCCCCAGAACTGTAAATTATGCATTCCTTTTTGAGTGTTTGGAACCAGGAAGAGGGCTTCAAAAAGGTAATTGAATGGGAAAAGCAGTCTTCCCTTTCTTCCTCTTGTTACATTTGTGATGTAATCAATAGGTATATCACCCATTCACCAAGAAAAGAAAACAAAAAGGGAACTGTTCCAGTTAGAACAGGGTCAGCCTTCGGCAAAGTTGTAATCAGAATGTTCTTCCATGGGTACCTTCTTTGGGTCAGTGGTGTCTGTTGTGCCCCATTCCGGTTCCAGTTCCTGCCATTGCACCCCATCAGTACTCAGCCTTCTCTGGAAAGCTCTGCTGTTAGAACTTTTCTCCCTCTTCCTCCTGCCCTTCTCAAAAGGCATCTGTGTCTCAACCTTGTAGAGGGAGACCCTTCAGCAAGAAGAGACCAATGAAATAAACTCTTTCGCAATCAAGAATTTAACCTGGTATGGAGAAGTGGTGCTGAAATGGACTAATACTCCTGCCTGCACCCTCAAACACTCTTCAAATGGGGTCAGACCTGGTGTGAAGCTGCACTTCCTCCATGTTCCCCATCTTAGTGAATGACCTTTACATCCACCAGTCAGAAAAATGAGGGCTCATCATTGGCTCCCACTTCTCACTCGTCCCCACCCCTCAGTCCCTATTGATTGAATCTGTTCACCTTCATCCACCCCACTGCATCCAGCTCCATCCGCATCCTGCCCTTCTCCTCAGGATGACTTTGACAGCTGCCTAAGTGCTCTCTGTTCTGTTCCCTTCTGATCCATTCTTCACGTAGTAGCCAGACCGACCTTTCAAAAATGAGAACAAGATATGTCACTCCACTGCTAAAAATCGCCCCTCGTGGCTTCTCTGTGCTCTTAGAGTTAAATCCAAAACTTTTAGCCCCAAATGACCTGCTCTCCATCAGGCACACCAGACTTCTCTCTTTTCCCCCAAGGCATTGGATGCACTCCTGTATCAAGCCCTTTGCACAGGTTCTTCTCTTTACTTGAAAAGTTCTTTCATCCTCTACTTCTTTGCTCTTCTTCTTGGTAACTTGTGTCATCCTTCAAGTCGAGCTGAGACATCACTTACACAGGACAGGCTTCTCTGACCATCCTCTCCTTACCACACTGGGTGTGGTCCCCTGTATTGAGCAGCCCTGCACCCTCCCTTCTCCTCCATGGCGCTCCTAATATTTCTAATTATGTATTTATTGTTTGGTTTCCTTATTGGGCTATAAGCTTAATGAGGGCAGGCGTCCTCAGGGCAGGAGGCCTGAGGCAGTGCCTAGGGGCCATAAATACAATAAATGCCTATGGCTGATTGGCTTAAATTCTTGACTGAGTTTCCATATACTGACTATATACACACACATATATATTTAAATTTCTCAGCATCGTTTACCTATACAACTGAATCAATGTGCCTGGTTTAAAAACTCAACACCAATAGACTATAGATAAAATTTATATGACCTATTTTTATGCTGTTTTTGTTTTATGTCGAGTGGCTGGAGCCACCTAATTTGTCACCAGAGAGTAAGTAGACATTTCATTAGCAACTCCTTCTATTTGACTATCTCTCCTACCAGTAATATTACAGAAGATGACATTTCCAGTGTGCAGGATGGGATTTCCCCTTGGGAATGTACCTATCAGTCAGCAGAATTTTAAAGAAGACTCACCACTCAAGTGACATGAATTTTAAAGAATATAATCTGAGATCTTCGAGGAAAGTAGGAACATAACGTTGAGCTCCTGATTTCTAGGGTTAAAGTAAGTAAATTGGTAGGTCCTTAGGTTTGTTTGAAGCAAACCTAATATTTGAGTCTAGGTTTAATTTTTTTTTGTGTGTGTGTGATTCAAGAACAAAATCCACGAGTCTGGATCTATAGCATCCACATAGTTTTTATTAAAAAGAAATATGATGTATCCAAAAATCTATGAAATCTATAAAACATAAATAATCTAGAATCATGAAACTCTTGAAATAATTAGAATCGCACCCACTGACTAACAGTTACCCATGAAGCACTTCGACACAGTGAGATCCAAGTTGGCCTGACTCCAGATACCACCCTCTGATCTTGGACACACTGGTTTGAACCTGTTCTGCTTTATAGTAGCTGAGCAACCTGGCAACTGATCCTTCTGTAGCCTTAGTTTCCTCATCCATAAAAGGACATCCTGGTAATCTCTGTCTCATCCAGCTGGTGGCGGACGAAACAACCTAACTTCTGCGGAGTTGCAATGGCCTTGAAGCTCCTGTGACCTGTCCTACCCACAATAGCCAGGGTGATTAAAAAAAAAAAGTCTGCTAAGTCACTCAACTCTTCTGCTCAAAATGGTTCAGCAACTTCTCGTTTTCATCAGAGTGAAGCTACGAGGATCTGACCCCTCTAATCTCTCTGATCTCACCTTCTAATTTTCTGTTTCATCTGTCCCAGCTACACTGGCCTCCTTGCCACTCCCTGAACACACCAGGGCCACCCCTGCCATGGGCCTTTGGGCTCCCCCACTTACCTCCTTCAAGTCTTTGCTCAGATGTCACCTCAGTGAGACCTGCTGGCCGCCCTGTACGACACGGTACTCCTGACCCCTCCGCAATCCCCTTTACCCTCCTCTGTATGCTCTTTCTCCATCACTTACTATTTGCTCTACTTTTTGCTTTTTGTTTCCCTCCATTAAATTAGAAGCTTCATGAGAGCAGGAATCATTGTTTGGTTCACAGATGTAGTTCAAGCACCTAGAATAGTACCTGGGGTTTTAGTGCTCAGTACACATTTGTTGTGTGAATGAATTTTAAATGAAGTAATTTAATATAGTACCTGGCACATATTAGATACTGAAAAAATACTGACCAGCTTTCCTTTTGATTTAATCAGAGGAAGAGATTTTTGCATTGCTATTTTAAAAATATAGAACAGTGAGAGAGAGAGAGAGAGAGAGAGAATAAGAGAAGAGAAAGGGAACTAGGAAAGGAGGAAGGAGAAAGAAGAGGAAAGAGAACCACAGGCATGAGAAAAGGTAGAAAAGAACTGAGATTTGGAAGGTAGAAAAGATAGTTTTAAAAGGGTCTTTGGCCTGCTTCCCTGCTTATAGTGTAAAATTGTAAGAGGGATTTAATGCTATGTATATCAGGATGGGCAGATTCCTTCTGCAAAGGACCAGCTGATAAGTATTTCAGGCTCTGTTGGCCATTTGGTCTCTGTCAACTACTCAACTCTGCCACTACAATTTGATAGCAACCATGGAAATATGTGAGCAAATGGGCGTGGCTGTGTTCCCATAAGCTTTTTTTTTTAAATTTTAATTTTTCTATCAAACAGATCGTGTAACCTGTCGTTTGCTGACTCCTGGCCCAATGTATATTGCTGCTGAATGTTCACTGAAAACTTCAACGTAGGGATTAAATGAAGAAAAATCTAAGTAGAATATCTAACAAAATGGCAATACAAATCTTTTTTTTTTAAATTAAAGTTTATTGGGGTGACAGTTAGTAAAGTTACAAAGATTTCAGGTGTACAATTCTGTAATACATCATCTATATATCAAATCTTAAAGGTGAAACTTTAGGACATATCTTTGAAAGAGAATAAGACAGGAGTGTTCCTAGGTCCTGCTCCACTTATGATACTGTTAGTCTTGGAGAATCCAGTAAGACAAGAAAGAGAAATATTTCTAGGTATAAGGAGGAAGAAGGAAAAAACAGTTTGTCTTTATTTGTAGATTATATCATTATTAAAAACAAAATCTAAGGTAATCTACAGACTATTTGAACTAACACCAAAGTTTGCAAGACTGCCAGATAGAAAAACAATATATGCAAATTAATAGTATTTTTATAATAAAAGCTAACATTTGTATTTGGTTACTATGTGCTGGGTGCTTTGCATATGTTAATTTATTTACCTCTCGCAACTACCTTATGAGGTAACACTTATTATTCCCATTAGATTTTGTGAAAATCGAGTCACAGAGAGATTAAAGAATTTGTACATGGTGACAGACAGTATCTGATGAAATTGGGGTCAACTGACTCCAGAATTGGTGATATTGCTTCTCTTCCTCTTATATACCAGACATAGCCTATTAAAATGTAATAGAAAAAAAACACTTTTCTTGGTATCAACTAAAACCATATGGTCCTTATGAATAAATGGAAGAAAAATCTGTAAGACCATTCTGGAGAAAATATAAACATTACTGGGAGATAGAGAAGAAGCACTTAATTATTAGTGAGATAATACTATGCTTATATAAATTCATATATTGGGTATTTCAGTACTGCAATGTGTTATAGTGGGTGTGTGAGAGAGAGAGCGTGCGTGAATGTGTGGGACTTGACAGACTCTAAAACTCATATGCTAACGTGACGCTGTAAGACTAGCCAGACAATTCTGAAATAAACAAGCAAAAAAGCAAAACACAAGGATTTGCCCATATATTGATTTATAAAAAGGTTTTAGTACATGGCACAGTTGGGAATTTGGAGTTAGCACTGACCTAGACAAATAGATCAAACAGAGCAGGATTAGTAGCTTGCGAAGGTGCTCACACACATATGGGAGCTTGGAATCTGATGGAGGTGGGATTGCTAGCGGTACAGAAAGAAAGAACTCTTCATTGGATTTTTGTTGTTGTTAAAAAATAAAATTAGGTCACTACCTTACACCACTTATAAAAATAAATTTAAGATGGAGTAGAGACAAATGTGAAAAAGAAAACTTTTATAACTGTATATAGGAAATAGAGTTATTAGATAGATAGATAGATAGATAGATAGATAGATAGATAGATAGATAGGCAGACAGACAGATGATAGAGATATGGGAGGATATCTTCATGACATCAGGTAAGGAAAAACTAATGGATTGTACTACATGAAATTAGAAATCTTCTGAATGACTAAAGACCCTAAAACAAAGCTAGGCCACATCCTAGTAGAAGATACGGGCATATATAGCAAATCAAAGACTCCTGCAAGTTATTTTTTAAAGGCAAGTAATAGTCAAATAGATAAAATGGGCAATGAATATAAATAGTTCCACACAGAAGAGGAAATCCAGAGTCGGCGATGTATGAAGACACGCTCAATCATACTAGTGAGTAATCAGGAACATGTAAATTAATAGGAAACTGACATGCCCGTTTTACTCTTATCTGACTGTAAAAAGAAAAATAAATTGATAATGGCAAGTGTTAATGAGCAAGTGAGAAAGCAGTGAGAGTGAAAGGTGGTAAATAAGCCTCTTTGGAGAGTAACTCGATAACGTGCAGTGGAATTTAAAGTACACAACCCATGACCTAATAATTCTGCTTTAGGTAAATGCCTCGCAGGGACTTCTGCACAAGTATACAAGGAATTCATGCAATATTGTTTGCAACATCAAAAAAAATTAGAAGTAACCCAAGGAAGCCTTAGTACAGAAATGAACAAATACATCCCGAAGGATGCGTAAAGTAGAATATTTTAGAAGTTAAATAATTAACTGAATTTATATTACTCATTCAACAAATATGTCTTAAGCATCTACTATATGGCACGCGCTGTTTATGTGCTCAGGATATATTGTTGAAAAAAGCAGGAAAAATCCCTGTATTTCTTTTATAATCTAATGATAAGAAGACAATATATTATAAACAAAACAAATGAATAAATTTAATAGCATGTTCAAAGTTGATAAGTGCCATGGAACAGATGAATCAACAGTAATAGATTTTGAAGTCATACACTTGAGTTGATAAAAGAAGATTTCAGGAAATGAAACAAAAACCTAAAACAGTACGCTATAATATTTGTAGGTACAGATAAATGTAGTAAAATATGAAAATATAATTGAAAATCGGCACCTGACTCATGGCATAATGGCTGACTCTGAAAAGAGAGACAGGGAAATGGAGTTTAGGAAATGTAAACTTTTTTTTTTTTTAGCTTTCTTTTTATTAGTTTCAGGTACACAAAACAAAGTAATAGTTAGACGTTTATCATTTATATCCCTCACACAGTGTCAATCCCCCTCCCCCATCCACTATCCCTCTGACATCGCACAGAGCCATTACATTTTCACTGTCTCTATTCCTAATGCTGTACTCCCCTTCTTGTAACTATATACATATATACATATATATACATATATATGTGTGTATATATATATATATATATATATATATATATATATATATATGTATATATATAAACTTGTAGTTGACATTCATTATTGTTCAGTTTCAGCTTCAGGTGTACCGTGCAGTGGTCAGGCACCTACACCATCCCTGAGGTGGTCTCCCTAATGAGACAAGTGTCCATCGGATACCCTACAAAAACCTTTACAACATTATTGATTACATTCCCCAAATTGACTGTCATATCCTCATGGCCATGGTTACTGACTGTGCTTTCTAATCCCCTCACATTTCCCCTTATCCCCACCCCACCTCCCATCTAGCAACCCTCAATTTTTCCTCTATGTCTCTAAGACTGTTTCTGATTAGTTCATTCATTTATTCTTTTCTTTAGATTCCACATACAAGTGAGATCATATGGTATTTGTCTTTCTCTGTCTGACTTATTTCACTTAACATAATGTTCTCTAGGTCCATCCATGTTGTTGCAAATGGTTAATAATTCATTCTTCTTTATGGCTGCGTAATACTCCATTGTATAAAAGTACCATAGTTTCTTAATCCAGTCATCTACTGATGGGTATTTCGGTTGTTTCCATGCCTTGGCTATTGTGAATAGAGCTGCAATAAACATAAGGATGCATAAATTTTTTTGAATTAGAGTTTTGGATTTCTCTGGATAGACACCTAGGAGTGGAATTGCTGGGTCATAAGGTAGTTCCATTTTCAGATTTTTGAGATACCTCCATACAGTGGAAATATAAACTTTTTCATCTATTAAGTTTTTTTAAAGTGAAAAATCTGAAGGAAATGTGACAAGCTGTCATTTATCAGTTTTGGATGGTGGGGACATAGGTGTTGCTGTATTTTCCTTTGTACTTTAATGTCTGTTAAAATAAATGATTGAATAAGAAAATGCCCAACCCACAGAAGCGATCTAAGTAAACATTAGTCACTGCTGCTATCATTGAGATAGTGTTTCTGTTTAATTCTCTGCCCACACCAGCCTTTAACAGCCCTCAGCCTGCCTGGCTCCCGTCCTGGCTGGACTTGTGCACGGAGTGAGCTCTGCTGCCCCAGCTGACATGGAGGGAGGTGGCGTTCTGAGCCAAACTTTGTTACTTAAATTCCATGATGGTTGCTTGAATTTTAGCTAAACTCTAGTTCTGAAGAGTACCTACTGAGAGATGCATACTTTAGGTAAATTGCTAGTAAAAGATATGCTTTAATTACTTTTGATATATAAATTGTAGTAGGACTTCTAAATAGACTCCATATGAAGTCCCACGTGGAGTGGTGAATGTGTTTTTTTAAGCTTGGTTACTGCAGGGCCAGGCACCTTCGCCATCCAGATTGATCTTCCTTTCGGTGGCAGGTGGAGTTGGCAGGAGGCTGGGCTGTCTCCTGTACACTGGAAACAGGACAAGTGTAGCTCTTGAGCTTGTTTCTGCTTCAGAGAGTGTCTGTGTGTGTGTGGTGTCTGTGCGTGTGTGGTATGTGTGTGTGTGCGTGTGTGTGGTGTCTGTGCGTGTGGTTTGTGTGTGCGTGTGTGTGGTGTGTGTGTGTCTGTGTGTGTGCATGTGTGTGCACGTGTGTGTGCGTGTGTGGTGTGTGTGTGTGTGGTGTGTGTGTGTGTGTGTGGTGTGTGTGTCTGTGTGTGTGCGTGTGTGTGTGTGTGTGTGTGTGTGTGCGCGCGCACCTGTGCATGTGAGAGCCTGGTCCTCCAGGGGCCGGTTTCAGAAGAGAGTTAATGATCTGGGAGCAGGCGCCCTCCTGTGCACCTGCTGCGGGCAGTGTCTGGAGCTCTGAGTGTCCTCTCCCCACAGGTGCCAGCTCTGGCGTCATCACAGCAAGGGCTTAGGCCTGGTTGGAGAACGTTAGATCCAAACTAGCATTAAAAAATATAAATTCGACATGACACGTGATAAGGATAGAGAAAAGAATTTAAGCTTGTCCTTGGTGTTCTCTTACTGCCCTGTCAGGACCCTGCACCCACTTGGCCACTGTTCTTCCAGAACCCCAGTGCCTCACCATGCCCCTGCATCTCCTTCAGGCGACTCCAGAGCCACCTATTTGTAATGAATTTCATCTTTAAAATTATTTCCTTGTTCCTGTCTCATAACCTTGCACCGTCCTACTTCATCTCAATCAAAACCGTTGCCCCACTGTGTCTTTGCACCTGCCATTTCTCTGCTCTTCTGTCTGGATGGAGTACGCTTCCTGCTTTCCCGTGTTCCACTTGGCCAGGTGCGAGTGTTAACCTGTCGTGATCCCATTACTTGCCCTGCGGCCACTTCTCTGTCTTTTCTCTGGAAGCTCTTTATACATAACCTCTCTTACCACATCTTACACATTGTACTATAATTGCTTTTTGATACATTTAACTTCTTCAATAGCAGAGAATACATTTTATTAATTTGTGTTCCCCCAGCACATAGCCTAATTCCTGATCATGGGCCCTGAATGAATGAATGAACAAAAACTCCATTTTGTCAGCATCAGGAAGACACTGGTAAATTCTGAACAGAGTTGATACTGGTTTGGAGAACCTGTATGTCCTATAGTTCAGCCCTCTGTCCCTAAATACTACCCTTTCCTGGCATTATAAGAGGCAGCAAAATGAAACGCCTCAACCTCGTCCCTCCTGCACATGCACTCCTGCCCTAAAACCTGCTGCTCCCAGCCCACTGTCTGTGCCCCACTTTGTTTTCCCACTTTCGGGGTTGGCTCTGGATTCTGGAGACTTCAGAAGAAGCTCACGGCAACTTTCTGCTCTGGGTAATTTACCCCCTACTTATCTGACCACTGCCAAGCTAATTACAGTCATTTACAGGAACTACTTCCATTTATTATTAATCACTATGAAACCCTATAATTCAATATGTGTGCTGTTATTTATTCCTCTCACATGAACTGAACATCTACCCTCTGCCACAGTGCTGGGTTTTGGAGATGCAAGGATTGAATTTACATGTCAGATTAACTTGGTTACATTTTGGTTTTGATTTGAATCTCACAAATCCTCTCTTCGTGCATGCTTGTTTTTTATGTTCTATTCTTCACGTAGTATGTTAAATAGTTTATACCTTAAAAAACAACAGGCATTTTGATTCTCCATCCACAAGAAAGAAGGCAGGTTTGAAACATGTGGGGCTGAGTGAGCCTGTGAGATCTTGGGGCCAAATCCCCAACATTACCTTTGATATTCTCATCCAGGGTCAGCCAAGGAAGACTGTGCCACCCTTAGCACCTGCTTTGGAAGTTCCTCAGCAGTCATCGCTATCTTTATTTACATTATTAATTTGAGTGGCTAGCCTGTCTTTTCACAAGGAACAGAGAGGTAACTTGCAGGACAGTTATCTTCCATGTGGCCAGAATTCGTCAGCCAATGGGGTCTAACTCCATTAGTTTTTACTCTGCTGAGCGTGGAACAATACTTGTGTCTGAGGGAAAATGAGAACATTCTGTAGCATCACATGGTAACCAAATTGAAAAACTGGTTCATTCAATGGAAATTTCCATGGGCATTTGTATTGTCTGAATGTAAAGTTCTTCCTGGATTGTCTAGAGTCATGGAGGCCTCCCAGTGTGGACAGCCACGAGAATGCACTTCTCAGATTTCCAGACGTGGGGAGTGTGATAAACTGATCATTCCAGGTTCTGTGCTCTGAAATCCATAACCAAAGCTGCCCATGAGCAATTTCAGCCAGTGACTGAGCATGGCAGGGGTACAGAGGCAGCCCATTCCAGGGAGATGTAGGACTCTATGGCCTTGCCAAAATTGCCTTAGGCCTGCATCACAGTCTTAGACTTCCATCCCTCCGCTTTCTCCTTCACTCAGGTCAGACCAGCTTTGTGGGGTCCCAGCTGCCACCAGCTCCTTCCTCTTTCCCTCTCATTGGAGTTTCCTGGAATGTATTAGTTTGATACAGCTGCCATAGCAAATCCTACAGACCAGGTGGCTTTAACAAAGGTAATTCATTTTCCTACAATTCTGGTGGCTAGCAGTCCCAGATCAAGATGGAGGCAGGGTTCCTTTTCTCTGAAGCCTGTCTCCTTGGCTGGGAGATGGTTCTCTTCTCCCCTGTGTCTTCTTGTGGTCTTCCCTCTGTCTGAATCTTCATTTCCATTTCTCATGAGGACACCAGTCCTACTGTATTAGGGGCCACCCCAGTGAACTCATTTTAACTTAGACGCCCTGTAACCTGTTTAAAATCCTTAAAGACCATATCACCATGTGTAATTATGTTCTGAGGTCCTGGGTGTTAGGACTTCCACATAGGAATTTATGGGCAATTCAGCCCATAATACCTAAAAAAATGTCTCTCATGTTTAATTCTATCTGGGTGTTTGCTCTTTGGAGGACATGGACCAACACACCCAGCCCCCCTGACTGGTCTCCAGAATTCAGATCGCAATGCAGTAAGTTTGCTAAGCCCCTGGGCACTGGTGCCAGTGGGGTGAGTCTCCTTGCCCACTAGCTGTTCTGGTGACTTCCTGAAATCTTTAACTCGGACTTTCAAACGTTTCACTTGCTTTTACCATATATAGTATAATACGTTTTGCTAGGGTTATCATGATTATATGAGTTTACTAACAACAACTGTCATTAATTTTAGTTGTTATCTGATCAAGTATGATCATTACTTTAGTAGGTTCAAACCAATAAGTTGAAGAAATACCTCTTATCAACCTGCTACTCCATTTACGCAAGGAATATAAAGGTTGGTTGTGTTATGCACTGTTGGTGACTTTATTATGCCACTTTTACAATAAATTATTTTTATTACTTAAGCTTTATAGGCGACTTTATGACTTCTGGATATTTCCCGGGCTTTTTTTCGTAAGCTAACTGTCACGATATGAATATATATTTCTGTAGGTAAATAAATAAAAATAATGCTTTGAATTTCTTATTTATAAGAGTTCATTCAAAGATTGTCTTATTTCATTATGATGTAGTAGGTATATTAATATGAAATAAAGAGTTCTTTAAAATCTTGAATATCTTCTATGTTACAGGAAACAGTTTTCTGCCTTAGCTGGAATGCCCTTCCACCAAATTCATATCCGAGATTTTCTTTAAGGCTAAGTTCAAACCCCACTTTCTTCATTTTTATTTTGGCCCTTGCAAACCCTCCTCCACCTAGTTTTTTGCAAACCATATGTATTGTAATCTTCTTTTATATTGTCTTTGATTTTTCTCTAGGAGTTTCAGATATGTATGCGAACTTGGTCCTCATAACAAGACTATCAATTTCTAGGCATCTCTTGCCACATTATTTAAGTGATAAGGGAAAAACAAAAGGAGTATAAGATATGGTTCCTGTCCATATTTCCCTTAATGTTCGAAATTGTAAGCTGCAAATCAGGAGGCCCAACTGACAGGAAGCAACTTTTAGCATACAATTCATATGCAATTTACAACAAAATCAATGACATATAAGTATACAGCTATACTAGTTATTTTACATATGGTAATTAGTCACAAATGGTAAATATATTTCATATGTAACTGTAATTGCCATTTCTTTTACACATTCAAACCATGTTTTAGTTTTTTTTCTCTTTATTAAATCTTAGGTGTATATTAAAAGCATCAGAGTTGGCATTTTTTTGCTGATACTACATATGGTGTAATTTTAAACACACACACACACACACACACACACACACACACACAGAGCTGGAATTCAGCATCTGTCTAGCCATGGTTCCTTGGGATCCTTGGGCTCTGCACAGATGAGGTATCTTCTGTTTTGGTCCCTGCTTCAGCAAGCTCCTCGGTCTGCCTCTCTGTCCCCTCACTTACAAGGTCCTGATAGCCTTGTTCACTTCTGTCCACCACTGAAATTGTGAGGCAGCAAAACTTTGGGGTCCGAGGCCTGAGCTGGTGGACCCAGCCAAAACTCATACTTCGAGAAAAAGGATGAGATTGTTAAGATGCAGTTGTGGCATGAGAGAGGGCAAGGAGATAGCAAGACAGCCTGGAGGAACCAACATGTCCCAGTCTTTTGGCAAAGAGGGAAGACACAGGGGTGGGAGGTGGGGGGCACCATAGCATGGGAGGGCTGGGCCTCCGCCTTGGTGACAGGGACTCAGGAAACTCAGTGAGTCCCCGTTCTTCTGGGCTGCCAGCAAATCCTGGGAGGTGATTCCAGAAGCCTTGTGCCTTCACCTGAGCAAGGGTCTGTTCCCCGCAATCTGTAGACCAGGGTCCAACTTCAGAGGTTAAAGAGCCCCTGGATATGTGCTCAAAGATTTTGGATTTGGGGGGAGGGATGTACATTTTTCTGGTGAGAAGATCTATTCCTTTAACAAAGGGATCTCTGACTCAACAAATGGTTAGAAAACATTTCAGCATTGGGTAAAATGTCTTTGTAAAATCTGTGTTTGAGCTGATGGTGTTAGGGAAGGCGGGGAGGGCATGAAAGCATTAATAGTGGGGACAGGGGAAGGCTGAGAGAAGTAGAGGGATAGGCACGGTTCCATCGCCTCTCTGGTGGTTTATCTTCCTGTTTATCTACTTTAAATTGAAAGCAGGGGACAACGGAAAGGAAAAGTAAATGTGAGTCATTAAATAGAATCAGGAACAAGATTAAGGTGCCTCTAAGATGTGTTTGCTTGCTTAGGGTAAGTCACAAATTCAGCTCTAACCAAAAAGGGAAACCTGATTAGTTAAAAATGCCATAGGGTCCATTAGAAAAGGTAGAACAATGGCTTTGGAAAAGTAATTGGTACCAAGACCAGACAGGGCTCTCTTTCCCAAGAATCTTAATGAAGGGGACTCTGCAATTTAACAAGCAGTGTCCTTACAATGTCCTAACCGTGGACCCATAGTCGAATCTCACAGAGTTGGCTACTTGGCAAGTTGCCACTTGGCTCAGTTAGTAATATAGCCAACTCTGTAGCTTTATCATGGTCCAATACTATTAGGGTGAACTGCCCAGTTCTCCTGGACAGGAGATTTCCCAGTGTGTTGAGAGTATATGTGCTTTAAGCAGTCCTGCCAGATAAAGGATTCCTTCCACCTAGTTGATGAAACATAGTTTGCATTAAGATTGTACAATTATGTTAAGAATCACATGCCTTAATAATAATGCTGGGGAAAGGGTAAACATCTTAGAAACGCTGATGAGCCTTTGTTAGAATATGTGCCCCCCCTTTTACTCACAGGGTCCGAAAGAGATTTACTATTTGTGTCATCATAAGTAAGTCCCTTAACGTCTCTAGACTTCCTTTTCCAATATGTTAGATGTAAGTATTAGAGCTGCCCTTATAGCAATTGAGTGAAATAAAGTTATAGAATGCTGGACAACTGTTATTGTTTATTATCTAATTGGTCACACACACAAAAACTGCTGGGCACAGCTTAACAGATGCATTGGTCTAAATCTCAAAGAGTTTAATAATCTTTGTGGCAGGTGATACAAAGTATATACTGATGAATAACAGAGCAAGCCGACGGTTTGTAAGTGAATGCTCAGATATCGAGGGTAAACAGTAGAAGAAGTCAGAAGGGGATATATCTGTCATATTGTCAGGGAATGCTTCCTGCAAGGTGTGGCATATGGAAGTGGACGAGGGAGAGGCTGGAGTGGAGATGGCAGAGTGGAGAAGCCGGCTGATAGATAGGCAGGGACAGCCGTGTAGAGACGAGAAAATGCACGGCACCTTTGGGGAAGCACTTAATGTTTTCCTAGGGCCCTCTAGACAGGACCACACAATGAAACATTTAGGGATTAAGAAATATGGCAGGACCGGCCGGGTGGCTCAAGTGGTTAGAGCTCCATGCTCCTAACTCTGAAGGCTGCTGGTTCGATTCCCACATGGGCCAGTGGGCTCTCAACCACAAGGTTGCCGGTTCGACTCCCTCAAGGGATGGTGGGCTGCGCCCCCTGCAAGTAGAAAACGGCAACTGGACCTGGAGCTGAGCTGCGCCCTCCACAACTTGAAGCTGAATGGCACCCTCCACAACTAAGATTGAAAGGACAACAACTTGACTTGGAGAAAAGGCCTGGAAATACACACTGTTCCCCAATAAAGTCCTGTTCCCCAATAAAATCTTTAAAAACAAAGAAATATGGCAAATTCCTATCACACCACAAAGGCAGCTTGCCAATAACCATGCCATCAACCGATTCCTCACATGCTACAGACCCTGACACTGAGCAAGGTGCTGAAGGTCGACGATGGATAGGAAGCCGCCCCTGCTCTTTGAGGAGCTCAGCATTGAGTGAGGGAGATAGAACTGTACATAGGTAATTACCCTGCAGAATGTAGAAATGGGAAGTGAGTGCTGTGGTGACTGCTCCAAGTGGCCGAAGGGGATGCTGGGAGAGCAGACAGGGTCCAGCGAAGTGACCAGTCAATCAAATAAGCCAGTCAATCACTCGGTTCACGTAGGCAAACAACATGGGCTTGAGTAAATGTTTCAGTAAGTTGACTGGTTGCTCGAGTGCATCAACCTAATCAAGCGTTTGCCGGCCTCATATAGACAGAGCCTTAACAGGGCAAATGCTGTTATAATCCCTTGCCTTTGAAATGATTTGATGGGACTTTCCAGGGAATCGGGGCTCCAGGTGATGTCTAGGCTTTTTTGGCTTTCTTCCCCAAGGTGAGAAGAGAATTGGTTGTTATGGAATATCATTCACTGTCTGAAATACAGCTCTGCAAATATTTCCAATATTGACATTATTTGTACGGTTTAAAAAGATATATTTGAAATCTCTTTTAAGGCTAAAGTCCTTAGCTTAACCATTCACTAGGAACTGATCTAAACCAAGCTGCTGGAGTTTATGACCATAACCACTTTCCTGGGTTCTGCTTTTAATGCTCTGCAGATTTTTTTCCATGCCCACCCTCACCAAGCACTTTTAAAGTGATTTGAGTAAAAGCTCAGAGTTTTATGGGCTTTCTACAGTAGTGCTATTTTTAAGATGGAAAGCAGGATCTTTAGTTCTTTTCTTTTCCAAAAAATACAATTTTGTGTCCATGATCCACTCTACATCAGTGTCAAGGTTATGTGAGGGACAGAGTGATTGCAATTTTGCTTTTATCTCCTGGAGCTTGTGCCATACCGGACACAAGGAAAGCACCGGATTTGTGGAAGGTCAGAGATGTACCTCTGTGACGTAGACTGTGTAACCAATTTTGTGATCTCACTCTGCAGCGTCCTGGTCTGAACTTGAGTAGCGATAAGCACAACTATAAACCTCGCCATTTAGGGCTTGGCGTGGAGAGGAAAAGGAGGAGCCAGGAGGATAAGGTCAGGATAGCAGAGCGACTGTTGGTTGATTGTGCAGTGAAAGAGGACTTTACCCCTTCATTTTTTGGTGGGAAATGTGCCTATAGTAGGTTCAGATAATAATGTCTCTAATACGGACGTCTCACTGTCATTGCAGTCACGTTATCTATTCACGGACCATAAACTCAAACGCTGATAGAGGTGGACCAGGTTACATAAATATATCACATCAGGCCAGGTGTGACATAGTAGGGACTAGTATTGCCTGTGGAAAACTGGAGACACAGACACTCGTGTGGACCAATGAAGGTTTTTCTGCAGGCTGATTTTGGCCACTGAGCATTACCAGTTTGCAACTCCTGAATTTAAAGTTTATGAGAAGAACATATATTTCCATGTAACTGATGAAGAGATGTGCAAATTAATTATGCAGCAGTGTCCCTGTGTAGTTTGCCTTCTGTGTTCACCTCCAATTTGATGAATGGAATGAGGAAACGATGGATAGGGACGTCCCATCTTGGAGATTCAGAATTTTCATTCTCTTTGAAAACTATTCCATTAGACCATGGCAATGAATCTTCCAAACTTTAAGTTTCGTGGTGTGTCTTATGGTCAGCAAAATTTGTGATGCATAGTTAGTGCTTATGGGGAAATAATTGAATAGATTAAAAGCAATATATTTACATGTGATTTTAGCTTTAATTATTAATGGAGGGTATTCTTCTTTTCCCCCCATCATAATCGTTTTTTTTTGGAGGGCATTCTTTTTAATGTATGCATCCAGAATTTATATGACGGAGGATTGTTCTGTGGGTCATCAGTACTATACCATATATATGTATTATACGTATATGTAATACATATAATACACACACATACACATATACTATATAATCTATGAAATCTGACAATTAAGTTCGCTAACTCATCCTGGAAAAAGTGCTACATACCTCATTGCTGAATATCACTATGGTCACCTTGAAGTACTCGCCTTGGGAAGCTATGCACCGACACCAGCGCCTAGTCCACCCTTCAAAGCAATTTTGGAACTCTTTTTCTGGAATGGCCACCAGAGCTGTTGTCATATTATCCTTGATGTCCTGAATGTCATCAAAATGTCTTCCTTTCAGTATTTCCTTTATGTTTGGGTAAAGAAAGAAGTCACTGGGGGCCAGATCAGGCGAGTAGGGAGGGTGTTCCAACACAGTTATTTGTTTACTGGCTAAAAACTCCCTCACAGACAGTGCCGTGTGAGCTGGTACATTGTCGTGATGCAAGAGCCATGGATTGTTGGTGAAAAGTTCAGGTCGTCTTACTTTTTCATGCAGCCTTTTTGGCACTTCCAAATAGTAAACTTATTTAACTAAATTTAATTGACTTAGTTGTCTAGTTGGTACAAATTCATAATGAATAATCCCTCTGCTGTCCAAAAAGGTTAGCAACATTGTTGCAACAAGTTCATGAACTTAATTGTCTGACCTTGTATATATGAATATACTCTATAGCATTTATGACTTGTTCAACCTTGAGCAAACTGCTTAACCTCTTTAATCTTAAGTTTCCTCATCCATAAAGTGGAGTTTTTGTAAGACTCAAAAGAAATGGTGCAAGTAAAATAACCAGGTGTGTCCATGGTTCAATAAATGTTCATATCGCTATGATTACAATTATAATTACAATTATAATTAATATTGTTAGAGAGATAGGTATTAAAATCTGATACAAGGACTACAGAATATATTTGGAGTAAGTCTCAAGGATGATATAAAGCTTAAAATGAACCTTGGGAAAAACTGGAAGAAAAAGATTTAAGATTTTTAGATTAGAGACGATAAGGTTGAAGAAAGTGAATATTGCTTTTCATTTTGATAAAAGTATATGTTACTCATTTCTATAGGTTAAAAGAATTAGAAATTGACATAAAATATATTTTTATAATTTTTGGGTGGGGAAGACACTGCAAAAAAAGTCCAAAAGCAAACAACAGACTAGGAAACAAAAATCACAACACGTATACCAAACAGAGGTTTACACTGAATTAAAAAATACATCTGACAGATAAAAGCACAATAATATGTTGATAATTCACATGTGAAAAAATGCTTAACTTCACTATGGTCAAGAAAATATAATTAACACAAGATGTCACATTGGCAAAAAACAAGAAAAGAAAGTAATTTCTAGATAGAAACCCACTGATTAAGGATATTTAGAATGGTCTTCGAGAAAAGTTTTAGATAAAAGCTCTCCAGGCTGTACAGCCAAAGATCTTTCCCAATTCAGCATCCAGTAGAAATAAAACAAAAACAGCAAAAAGAGAAAAATCAAAATTTAAAAATAGAAAACTCTTACCCTCTTTATCTTATAAGAAAAAACAAAACAAACACCCCACAGACGCCTTCTCACATTGCCTCTCATCCCCAAATCTGGATGCCATCCAGACTGGGAAAAGTGGAGTTCTGAGAAGTTAACAGATGATTTGAAGGCTACACTGTCTTTTTACATTTTCTTACATTTCCTATGTTCATGCATAGTTAAAGATTTGGGCTCTTTACCTCCAGTGGGAATTAAGATTGGTATTGATTTTTTTTCTTTAAGTACCCCAAATAGAGGCAGTAAATGGGCCTTTACAAAGTACAGAGCTTCCATTGTCTTTAAGGAGCACAGCTAGAAAGATGGTGAGAACAGTCTTCTTTGGTGGCCGACTGCAGAGCTCAGGTGTCCAGAGAGGGTGCCCTGGGTGGGTAATGAAGAGAGGTGGAGCCCTGCACTTTTGGAAATGCTGCTAGACGCCAGTTGACCACAGATGAAAAGGAGCTGAATGTGATCGGTTGCTGGGCAGGAAGCCTGTGGGAATCACTGATGCACGATGAGGGGAGAAGCCAAAGCAGAGAGAGAGAGAGACCTGTCGGAGTGTGTGTGAGGATTTAGTTCCTGGGCTGAGCACAGTGGTGTCAGGAGAGCTCAGAAAGAATAAACTGCAGCTCTGAGAAATGCTGGCCCATAAAATATCCCTTTAAAAATTTAAATTTGAAAAAAGTAATCATGAAAGAAAAGGCTCACTACTTGAATATGATGATATTATTGGGTAGATTGTGGAGAAAAAGAAGAAAACGCAAATAATAATTTTCTTCTACTTCATCATTTCTAGCAGAGCAAATAATCTTAAAATTGGGAAAGGGTGGAACAAGCAATATAAATAATGTAAACAATGGTGAATTCCTGCTGTGGACTGAACTGTATCCCTCCGAGATCCGTCAGTGGAAGCCCTAACTCTCAGTGCGATGATATTTGGAGAGAAGGCCTTTGGAGATAATCACGTCTTCAAGTGTAGATGAGGTCACGAGGGTGGGGCCCTCATGATGGGATTCGTGCCCTTCTAAGAAGAGACACTGGAGCGGCTGCTGTGGCTCTTTCCGTCTTTGCCATGTGGACACAGTGAGAAGATGGCCACATGCAAGGTAGGAAGAGGGCTCTCCCCAGAAGGCAGCCATGCTGGCACCTTGTGCTGGGACTTGCAGCCTCCAAAGCTCTGAGAAAATAAATGTCTGTTGTTTAAGCCACCCAACCTGTGGTGTTTTGTCATAACAGCCAGAGGTGACAAATACAGTCCCTAAGATAGATGAGGATATAATAGAGGAAGGTCTAGCCACTGTCAGTGCTCTTGGCTCAGACAGAACTTCCTAAATACTAAAGAAATGTGAAGATTTAGCCCTGGAAACTGTGGGGTTCTGTGGACATTTATGGAGTTTACGAGGAGTCTGAAAGTAGACAGATATGCAGATTTTCAAACAGGTGCGAAGGCTCTCCGAAGATCAGGAGAACACTATTGATACTAATCAGGGTAGTTTTTAATAATCTAGAAAATAACTATGTTTTTCAAACTGCTTAACTATGTTTTTCAGTGAGGAAAGTAACCTAACAACATATATATCATACTAACTCAAACAGACCTATGAGGACAGGGTGATTTAATCGATAAATTATGGGACTGTTGTACATGTATTTTTATTTCACCAGAGCATTTCTTTGTCTTTTTATTTATTTAAATATTTATTTATTTATTTATTATTTTTTTTATTAGTTTCAGGTGTACAAAACAATGTATTTTTTAAAAGCTCCAGAGTTTTGTAACAAGAGAGAAAGAGATTAGAATGTGGGCTGCCTGAGGGCAACATTAGGTAGATTTAGGTGGATTTGCAGTTGGGTGAGCAGCCATATTCAAAAAGTGCCAATCAAAATAGAGGTTTCCAAGAACACCCTAGGGCTCTGAACTGGCTTCATTCTCTGCAAGTTTTTGGAAAAAAAAAAAGAAATTGTGGCTTAAACGAAGACAGAAAACATGTTTGTCAAATTTGCAGGTAATGACAAATTTAACATCTCAATATGGTCTCAAGATTTTGAAAACCTCTGGAGACTGGAACGAAAGGACAAAAATAAAAGGAGCTAAATAGAAGTTTTGGCACTTATGTTTGAAAAAAGGCACTTAAACCAGTGTGGGAGGGGAAGGTCTGACTTGGCAGGAGTCCATAGAAAGAAAATCTGAGGTTTGTTGACCACACATTTAATGTGAGCCAGTTATGTGGTTCCTCTGCTGAAAAATTAACCCCACACAATGAATGCCCCGATCCTAATGCAAGTGTAAGCTGCATTAACAGAAGAGGAGTGTCCAGTTCTCCGGAAGAGATTGTCCACTGCTCTTGTCTGGTTAGACCACATCATAAAAGTAATATTAATGTCTAAGGAAGGGCAGCCAAGATGGTCAGTGGGTCTGGAAACAACGTGACCTAAGAAGGAAAGGGGTTAGGGTCATCATCTCTATCTGGGAACCTTTAAAAGGGATGCCATGTAGGAAAAAAAAAAAAGTTATTCTGTTGTTGTATTGGGCAGAAATACAATAAAATGGATGTATGTTTTAGCTAATTAAAAATAAGATTCTTTTGATTTTTGAACCACTAGGGCCATTCAGCACATTATGAGTTTCATTATGATGTAGTTAATTCCTTATATTAAAAAAGTTCAAATCTTTAATGAGCACCTATTAGGTGTCAAATACTTTTCTAGGTGCTGGTGGTAGACGAAGATGGTTGAGATTAAGAAAGGAATGAGCTGAGATTGACAGAGAATAAATCAATACTCCGCAATGGTATTTTCCCCCTTAGTCCTGGAATTGGGGCTTGGACTCAAAGCTGGGGACCTGAAGAACTATGTACCCCTCTAAGTTCAGGGTGTTGCTATAGACCCACTCTCACCAGTCAATATAAGGAAAAGACTGAGAAGGATGGAGAGTCAGCCTTTTGAGGAGTGTATATTCAGAGCCTGGCTATTCCTTTCCCTCCTCATGAGGGAGAGGAGAGGGGCCCTTTTCCCTCCTTGGAGCTAAGGGAGCAGGGCTCTGAGTGCACCAGTATTGGGATGTGGCCAGAATGATGGGCTAGCATCTCATTCCCTCGTAGAATGTGCAGTAGGCATTCTTTGATGCTGCCATTACGTAGAGTGGGAGAAGAGGCTTGGCGAGTGTTATTGGAGCCCGCAATAAGGCTCCACCCCCACCTCTCACTAAAGAGAATAAAGAGTGAGTGTTGGATGTGTTCCCCTGAAGATTGGGGGAAACGTGTCTCAGGTACATCCTGGATGTCCACTGGCAGAACCCAGGACAGGGGTGTGGGTGGTATGCCTGGGAAGATAGGCGTCCTTACACCATCCTGGTTACTGGCAGCCCTCAAAGGGGGGACTCCAGTGGGTAGTGTGGCTCCACTTGTAGGCATTTGGGGAGTAGCCCAGTTCAGGAGCTGGGCCAAGTCTTGGGGCTCTTCACTTGGGAAAGGCAGTGTCATGGCTGCTCCACTGGAAAGGTAGGGGTGCTTCCCTCAGAAAACCCACTCCTCATCTAAGCAAATGTCTTAGAGCCATCTAGAATCAGAATAAGATGCAGAAAACCTTTTACCACCAATGCATGTCCAGGCACATCAAAAGATTGTCTCCGATGATAGTGGGAGAGGTCGTACATGTTGGGGCGGGGGGCAGGGGTATATGGGAACTCGTTGTACTTTCTGCTCAATTTGGCTATGAACCTAAAACTGCTCTAAAAATACTAAAGTCTATTAAACAATGATAACTTATCTGACAAGGAGGATCCCGCCGTCTCAGAGTTGTCTAGAATTGACATGATTGTAATTGTTCAAATAAAGCAGCTCTAGCTGTTTGTACTGAGAGCAAGCCGAGCTCCTTTGTTTTTCAGAATTATAAAGATTTAGCTAAACAGAGACAATAGAATTTGCTTCTGGCCAGCTATCTTGGGGACTGTCTTCGGACGGGATATTGATTGCCAGTGAGTTGGACATGACTTGCAAGGGAAGAAGGAACTGAATGTCAAAGATGTATGAGAGTCCAAGAAATGTTTAGACATATGCCTGCCACAGCATCTGGCTCATACTGAGCACCTAACACACGAGTGCTTGTCTGAACGAATGAAAACGTGAACTAGACAACTAAAAAAGAGGCAGCTCTTGATCTAAAACAGCACACAATGGATCACACTCTGGTGGCGAGAAGGATGGGGAAAATACGAGAGAGAGAGAGAGAGAGAGAGAGAGAGAGAGAGAGAGAGAGAGAGAGAGTCTTCTTCTTCTTCTTCTTTCTCTTCCTTTGTGAAGCTTTTCACCTGGGTGTGGTGGGTGAAAGTGAGGTTATCTGAGAGTCCAGTGTGTGAGCGGAGAAGAGGAGGAAGTTTAAAGAGAGGAAGGAAAGGCAAAGTGTCTAAAAGAGTAGATTTCACTCCATTCCCTACCGTAGGATCCTAAGGTCTGGCCTGTGATGGGGAAAAGGGAGAGTGTAGGTGTGAATGAGCTTTGAGGTGGGTATTTGAAAATGAAGAGGGCCACGTTTTAAATACCAAAGTGACACTGCTCCTCAGCCACAAGTGACTGAAATGCTGTGGAGTTTGGCCAGGATGCCATGTGGAATCTGTGTCATCTCGAGAAAGGACGTTGACATAGTACTGTTAGGGGCAGTGTTTCATATTTATGTCCCAATAGGCGGAGATTTCCCCACAAATGGATTACATAAATAAAAACGCCCTAGGCAGAAGTGAAAGAAATAAAACGGAATGGGGCACAGAGTATGATGGAGGAGGCAGGGGGATGGCGAGAGGGAGAGGCTTTCTAGGCAAGGGTATGAGTGAGGTCGCCCTGAAGAGCAGGCTGTGAGCTAAAGTCTTCGTGAAAGGAAGGAGGACAAGAGGAGCATCGGCAGACGCTCAGGCCCTGAGGTGGGAACAGGTTTGGCCAAGGCAAGGAACATGAATAAAAACGGCCAGTGTGACCGGAAGGAGGGAAGACAGGGCATAAGCCGAGGTCAGGGGTTGGTTCTGGGGAGGCCTCGTAGGTTACAGGATGAAGTTGGATTTTATTCCTGGGGTGAAGATCAGACGTTGGAGGGTTCAGTCAGGAGAGAGACGTGATCTGATATATATATTGGATGACTTTGAGTGGTATGTGGAGAATTGAGAAAATGAGAGCAAGAGTGGAAACGAAGACCAATCAAACAGTGGCTAGCTCTGTTTTCTCAGTTAAAATAGACAAAAAATAGTAAATTCAATGATTGTTTTCATCATTAATGATACATAAAGAAAAGCCCCAGACAATAGTGGAAACTCTTACTGGCTAACACTGAACAGGTCATTTTCTCTCTCCCTCAGTTTATAGCACTTGTAAAATAATTGCTATTAAAATATTAGTAGCTGCCATGAGTGCTTATTGTATGCCACACCCTGACTTAGGCGTGTTCTTTAATTTTACCTTATTTAATCTTCATTAAGAATATGCACCAGAAATGCTGTAGAAGAGGTGGCACCTGTTAATAACCAAATATGCGACTTGACAAGCTATCAATTTAGTCAAGCAAATGATTAGCCATGCAGTGATTTAAAACCAATTTCATATTTGACTAAATTCCATCTTTTCTAAAAACGACTTTATTTACAGGCTTAGCCTTGGAGAGAAGACTTTCATATCAAAAGAAACACTTGAAATATTCTTCTCTAGATGCAGAGATATTTTGAAGTCACAGGCATTGGCAGTCACATACATCCTAGAAAAATTACCAAATCCTTTTCTAAAATGCCCTTCAGATAGTATGGCTTTTAATATTCTGAAATTTTATAACATATACAAAAATCACATTGGAATCCACTATTTACGGAGGGCCCCACTTTAATGAGCAAACAAAACTCCTTGGAGCTGTGCAAATAATAAATGAGAGATGACCATGGATTTAAAATTGGAAATTTTCATCAGCCAAGGAGATTTTTTTTTTTTGGTCTGTCTCCTTGAATTCAATTTTACAGTTTTTATTTGATGAAATGATCAAAGCCTTTTACTTCTCAGCTAACATCGCTTTGAAATGTAAAATTAATAGTTTAAAACTTGAAGGCGAAATAATCATGGTCTTTGGGGTCAGAATATCAGCAGTTGTTGTGAATATTTGGAAAGAGAACTTCCTCTTTAAAAACCAGTGTTGAGGTTTGGAAATCAACCTCCCTCTTTTCTGTACAGATGGAAAGTATTCTCAGTGTTTGTCCCTTTTTGCATAGATACCGTGTGTTTCCACCAACAGCGTGGGGGTTGTTGGCACTCACCGATAATGAAGACTAAAATATATTTTGCTATCATAAGAAACTATAAATAATAGATGAATAAACAAAGTTCATAAACTTTAAATTTCATTCTAAATAAAGAAAAAGCATCCATGATAGAAGCGGAGAAAATCTGTTATGAAGAAAATAGCCACTGAAAGCATAAAGGAAGAAGTATTCATTCTAAGTATTCAAGAGGAAATGTACCTACAAGTGGAAGTGCGTGGCTACTCACAAATGGTAGCCCGCAGAGTAAGGGACACAGGTGGGTTTCTAGAAGGTCAGTTCATATTTTTATATTTAATATATTATTACCATGAATTAAGGGCCTACATCGTGGCAGGCTTTTTGCAAGAGACTTAAAAATGTGTTATCATAATGCAGATATCATTATTCCCATTTTGTAGATCAGAAGATTGAGGCTTAGAGACATTAAGTGGGAGAGTTAGGTCTTAAACTCAGATCACTATACTACACTGTATTTCAGGTGCTGTAGAAGCTTTAACATTTAGGTGATTGGTGAAATAAAATCTATAGGAACGTGTGTTTAATGAGATTCTCACATTAAAATCAATTAGATTCTATTGACTAGTTAAGAAATTCTCAGCTGCTGATGTTTTTCTTTCCTGGTTCATGTGTTTCTCCCTAGAAGAAACAATCATGGAAACTGGGTTTGCTCTGTTATTATTTTGCCAGAGGCTAAATCCTTTTCTCTACCTCCATCCCCACCTCCCCTCATGCCTCTTCATTTCTCTTCTCCTGCCAAGAGTGGCTGAGGAGAACAATCTGTGATGGTTTGGGTTGGGAAAAGAATCATTCTAGTTATTTAAATTAAAAAAAAATATTTTGGTTATATTAGAAATTGACATTTGTAGTAGAAGCTCTATCGTATACTTTAACCAGTTCTTCAGTTTTTAATGAATTAAAGTTTGGATTAATTTTTCGAACATCTAGAAGATTCTTATAAGCTACAGTGGAACTTTTCTTGAAGAACTGCTGTTCCCAAGATTACTTAGAATTCAGATATTTACCAGGCAGTGACTTATGCAACCATAATAAAATGTATGCTAAAAAACAAAAGGGACACCATCAATGCAGAGAAATGTAATAAATGCTATTATTTTAAGAACATCCAAATGCAGCTTTAACTATGAATTTCTATCATGTTTGGGCTGTGAGCCAGGTAGTTCCTAGACAGAGAAGGTAGAACTGATAAGTGCGAGTTTAATATTGTTGCCAATTATTAATTTCCTAAAACATAAGACTTAGGTTTGGGTGACATACTGTTTTGTCATCATTTAACTCAATTGAATTATGGAAACAAATTCAGCTGGACTAGAACGAAACAAAATTTCAAAATATCCTCCAAAAGCCAGAGAGATAACAATTGCTCATATCTTTTCATTGTGTTTTGTAGTAGTCTTCCTAGTCAGAATCTAATCTTGGAATGTATTTACCACCTTAAAAACTGGTTGAATTTAGTCCAACAAACATAATAACCGGAATTTAGTAACTGTGTGGCCAAATGAATCTATTTTCTAAAAATGGTTTTGTGTGTCTAGCTGAGGTCCCTGTGTTCAAACATCATGACAGGTAGCAGATTTCCTAATGATATTATTGATGGATGTTGCCTTTTTCTAAATAAAGTCGACTTAGGAATATTTACTTTGGGTATAATTTTACAGGGTTAGAAGCCCCACCACTTTGATTCATTGATTAAACCGTCCAAAAACTGGATTGATTCACTTTTTCCTTTTATTGCACCTACAGCTCTAGTGACTAAATTGATCAGTTATATGTAAATGACTTGCTGGAAGTTAGTAGCATTTAGTTGCTACCTTTATTAGCAGAAAAAAAAAAAGTTACCAAGGAGAGAAAATAGTTTAACAATTTAAGTTTGGGCTTATTATATTTCTTAGATGTTTATGTGCATTCAAAACAAAACAAAACAAAACAAAAAACAAAACAAAAACCCTCCCTGCATTTCTCTGGCTTCAGATTCTTAAAGGAAGAAGTTGGTAAAGTATTGGGCCTCCAAGCCTCACAGTGAGGGCACAGTTTTGGTGGGAAATGTTATGACTATGCCACTCTCCAGTGTGGAAGCCAAGACTCCAATCTCTCTGTTTCTCTTTGTCTTTCTCTCTCTCCCTCTCTTCTTGAAATCATAACTGCTGTATTTGCAGTACTTGTGAATGTAAGTGCGTGTAAGTGGCTTTCTCCTATAGCAGCCTTTTGAAAAATGTGAAGATATTATTCCTTGTAAGCATTTAGAACTGAAGTTGAAAGACTAGAAAGTGTTGGCAGTTGTACATCACACAATTGCTTATCTCTTTTTCAATAATGTACTCTTCAGCACCGTGTCCATTACCTTAAGAAGCTCTGTGAAATTGCCCTTTCTTCCACTTAGAAAGAGAGCTTTAATTTCCTTCCTGTGTTACTCTGAATGGTAACTGGACTTTGAGAGTCTTGTTTCCTGATTTATGATGATGATTAGGGCAACAGAGGAATAATACAAATTTGGCCACTCTCACATAAAATAAAATGAAACATCCCTGAATAATTACAAGGCAATAATGATGGTTCTCCTCTCCTTCCCCAAGCCCCCTCCCACCTTCCTAGGAGAGAATCAAAGAGACAACCTATTTGTATCCACAAATGAATTGACATTTTTGCGACTGGCCAAGGAAATGTTAACATTTCTTACGGGAAATGTCCCCGTAAGAAAAAAAATGTCAGTATCCATAAATATTACTGCTGTTTTATCGCTAGGGTCCTAATTATAAATGTTTTGCTCTCACTGTCCCTTGCCTGCCGGATTTCCCTAAAAGGAGTGAAATAGTCAGAGATGGCTCATCAGGTACGTGATGCTTGCTGAGGGGCTCTGCCATGCTCTCCTAGGGAGATATTTGCTGCAGCTCTGTGCTGGTTCAGAGTGAGGGAGGCAGGGAGACAGAAGCTGTGGGGCACACAGCTGTGGACGTAAGGAAGGGTCACAGGGTGATAAGCAGATGGTGACACACATCCCTCATCCTTAACCTTCTCTGCTGAGGGCTCTGCCCAGGCACATTCCCCACCCCACGTCTATAGGACAAGGAGGGTGAATCCTCAACATTCTTTTATGTGATTTGTACTTTGTGATTACAGAATACTAACATAGCCTTTTGAAAACAGAAACAGCCCTTAAAATATTCTTTGGTCTGCATAATGTTCCAATAATGGACCCAATTGATTTTTACCACCCTCGGTGTGTTTATTATCTTTGCTTCGGAATTTAAGTAAAAACCCTCTCTTCACGGTGCACTTAATCAGGTGGGGATCTATCCTGTAGGAACAGATTTTACTAGCTCTTGCGTCTGTTTTCCTTTAATGAAACTTTTCCAAATGCAATTCAGTATAGGAATGCTAAAACGGAGAGGAGACAATGTTTGCCGAGAGCTTACAGCAGAGTAAGCCTCTGAGTTCACTTTGTTTGTAAAGGATCTCATTTAATACACATGTAGGTATTCAGAAAACCAAAGCTCAGACAGATTGGGTAACTTGCTTCAGGTGACACAGTCGCAAGTGATAGAGATACAATTCAAATTCTAAGGTGTTTGGCTTCAAAGCTGCGTCAGACTTGAGACACTTTACAGGGAAAGTCATGCTACAGTGGACAGCACTCTAGAATGTACCATGTAATGGTTCTTGGTCAAGCTACCCAGAGCTGACTTTATACACCCTTCACATGGGAGTGTCATGACTGACCAATGTGTATAATTAGGGAAAGGAAAATGTTGGAAACCTACTTATACTTTAATAGCAAAAAAAAAGTGCTGATCTCCTGCCAAATTGACATCCATTTTTGGAAGTTGAGACTCTAAGATACTCCTTTATATGCTACTTATGGTAAATAATTCCATTAAAATGTCCACCACCTGCTACAGCACATGGCAGAGTTTTCAGAATACTTCCATTACTTCCTCAGATGGTCTTGATTAATGTTCAACAATGGAAAATGTTTTATTGTTTTTAAGAAAATGTTATGATGTGACAACTACATGTCTTTAAATATACTGGTTTTCAGGGGTTTAAAGCTCAACAGCTTCTGGGGATAACTTTTACAGTTCCAAAGCATTACCCAAAATAAGGTAGCACTTGTTTTATGGTATAGCTTGATTATGCCGTGTATTTGTGGCAATAATGGTGTCTGTATTGTAAAAAGAGACTGGAAATGGCTTTTGATTCCTTTTCTCTCCATGTCATGTTTACTTTGATGACTTTTAACAATGACAACTCTCCCTCCCTCCCCACTACCACCCTGTATCAATTAGGGAGTATATTTGACTGCAAGTAACAAGAACTGGTCTATGTTGGTTTAACCAAACAGGAGTTAGCTTTTCTCACCTAACAAAAAGCCCATAAGTACAAAGTTTGGAATTGGTGCAGTGGCTCCAGGATGTCATCAAAATTCCAGGTGCCCTCTATTTTTCAGTTCTGTAATCCTTAGTATGTGGCTTTTCTTCTTATGGTTGCCTCACCTTACAAGATGGCTGCTTCACTACCAGCCTCACAGCATCATTCCAGGTAGGAAAAAGAAAACCAGGTGTCAAGCAGGAAGCAGCTGTGCTACTATCAGGAAAGCAAAACTTTCCAGAAATCCCCAGCAGCATTCTGCTTGTGTCTTATCAATCAGAATTATCACAAAGTCACCTGTAGCTGCAAGGCAGGCTGGCAAAATTAGTATTTATAGCTGGGTTCATTTCAACCCGAAAAAACTTAAGGTTCTGCTTAGCAAGGCCGAATGGGTGGACAGATATTGGATAAACACTTAGCAGTGTCCATTCCAACACAATCTTAACCCTGTACTGCCTACTTATACTTGGCTTTGAGACTGGATTGGAAAGTGCAGGAGGAAAGAAAAGGAGGCCTCTTAAGGGTTACTACATGCCTCTATTGCTACATGCTAGGTGTTTCACCTTTCTCTTCCTTAGTGTTGCGATATCTTTGCTCCCTCTGACTTTATCAATTTCCTTTCCCGTCCTTCTTTCCTTCCTTCCTTCTTCCTCCCTCCCTCCCTCCCTCCCTCCCTTCCTTTTTTATTACTCATTTGCTAGGTATTGTCATTTTCTCAGGGTAACCTTCTCTGACACGTCAAATAAGATGAGGCAGTTAGGTCCCTTTCATATATACTCCTAGGACCTGAACTTTTTTTTTCTTTCTTCTTTTTTGATCATTTATCACAATTGTCCTTACTTGTGTATGTGTGTGTGGGGTGACAGTTTTGTTATTTGTCTGATGTCTTGGTTTCTTCTTCACCAGACTGTAAACTCCATGAGGGCAGAGGACATGTTTCCCTAGGGAAATAACCAGGTGCATATGAAAATGGCCTCTTTAGGTGCAAATAAACATGGCCTCTCCAGGTGCAAATAAACATGGCCTCTTTAGGTGCAAACAAACACTCAAGTGTCTAGCACAGTGTCTAAGACAGAGTAGATCTGCAATAAATATTTGTTGAATAAATTAATAATGAATGAATATATTTTGAGGCTCTTCTCTCACCTGCTGTTTTTCCTTTTTTTTAATGCATTCTTTTTTTGTCCTCAAATGACAGTGCATTCTTTAAGTACTGTCATTCATCTTCACTTATTCATTTATGTTTCTTTTTCTCTGTCCCTACCACTCTCTGAATTATTCTTCCTCTCTCTCACATGGGTGTGATCTTTACTTGCAACTCTACATTTCTCCCCCTACCTCCTGCCCCGTTCTTTTACTCATGTTTCAGTATCTCACATCCAATTGTCTACTCCTTTTTAACTGGGATGCCTCTCTATTACCTCACACCCAACAATTTCCAAATGACACATAAGAAATGTCCAAAACCATAGAGAATTTTTATGTGTTTGAGTCAAACTGACGACAATTGCCAGGCAGCAAAACCTCAATGAATTGAGAAAATGCTCTGGAGAATGGCAGTTTTGCAGTTTATATATTACATTAGAATCAAAGGGGAAGATGTAAGGAGGGTTACATGGAATCCATGGGTGGTAGATTAGGGGTGGAAGAAAACAAAGCGGGGAAATCTCTGGGATTGGATAAAAAGTAAAGCAGAGAGACAGGTACTTATTTTACACTGGTGGGTACAGGATAGTTAATAGTTAACACTTACAGCACACAGATATGGTATGTGGGGCACAAGATAACAATTCAGTGGTCTAATGCTCTAGTGAGGTGTGTGTGCCCTGAGAAGTCTGGAAAAGCAGATTACCCTGACATTTCAAAGGTGTCTTGTCTTAGATGCTAAGAGACAATAGACAGGCTCACTTAAGGTAAAGATGGACCTTTGTCAAAGAAGCTACAGGCCCAGGATGTGACTACCCACGATGACCTGCTTTTAGGAATTTTTATGTTCAGACCATCCTATGTGGTTACTTCAGTCTCTAGCTTGTAGGGCCTGCCATGAGGGGCTCCCCTGAGCTTGTCAGGTTTAGTGTGTGGCCCCTTTTGCATCCACTTTCCTCTTTTGGTTATAAATCAATCTGAGGGATATGTTAATGACCAATTCTTGGTTGGATAATGTGGTCCCATGGTGCTAGGAAGGCTGATTCCTAGGAAGTCTCAGTGTCATCATTTGTCTTGCTGAACTGGTGGACCTCTGGGGATGAGGCAAGACTGGAAACTTGGATGAAAGTCAAGGCTGAATTTTTCTCAAAAGGGAAAGGCAGTCAGGTCTTATGGGCCCTTGTTAAGCAAAAAGACCTCTGTATCATTTCTAAACTGCAAGCTATCATGATCCAAGTTTTGCTATCTGTCTTACTTTTCTGTAGTTTGCATCTAATCTAACATCTACTTATAGTGTGAGGGCACACACTCTTTGGTTTTCACAGTCTGCCCATGAGATGGGTTCCCATTTGCTGGTATTATTATTATTATCATCATCATTATTATTATTATTTTAATATGGCTCATCTACTTCCCATTGGAAGCATTCAAGGTCATCATTACAATTGGGATCTGTAAGTTTAAGGTTTAATCAGGGCCAAGGCTGGAAGAACACAATGGTATAAATTACAATTACCATCTAAAAATTTCCAGAGGCTAGGAGGACAGTAAAAGTTTCATAACTAAATTTCTTGTGACTTAGTGCCATGATAGAGGCCCATTTTTTTTTTTTATAGCCACTCCAACTTCCATCTGAATTAATATAATTACTAGTCTTTGTTGGGTTGAGGGGTAAGCACGTTCCCATGATTGGGTTCTGGTGTTTATGCATAAAATTTCCTTCTCCTTGAATCTTCTACAGCTTCCCTTGTTCTTCGCAGTTTGTCTCTTTTTACTAATTCAGAAAATAAGCAACTTTTTTGGGCAAACTACTTCCTTGTAACTTCTCCCAAACCCACACATCCCTTTCCTTCCTTCTGCAATAACATTCCTCCTAAATCTCAAAAGAGAAACCGTAAGAAGAGTATTATTGATAATACAAAAGTTATCTTATGTACCTTCAGCAATTATTAACAGTTGGGCTATATAAGAACAAGGTTTGAGAAAAGCCCAAAGAACAAGTGTAAATATAATTATGACTAATAT
The DNA here is from genome assembly GCF_036562045.2 of Rhinolophus sinicus. Lineage (NCBI taxonomy): Eukaryota > Metazoa > Chordata > Mammalia > Chiroptera > Rhinolophidae > Rhinolophus > Rhinolophus sinicus. The sequence goes on from NC_133760.1 coordinate 68,551,672, forward strand.
TGTTAGCAGACCGATAAAGACAAACAAATGTTTTAAGTTCAACATCAGTTTGTAGGTGACAGGCCTTCTTGGTCTTGGGATAACTATCCACCTCTGATGTTGGTGGCTTCTCATCCTTGAGGAGTCTTTGATGCCGCTGATAAGGTCCCTCTCAATGAGGCTGGAGAGTCTTTAATTGACGTCTTTTTCTATGGACAAAATCTCCTGGTTGTAAGTTGTGGTCTTTGAAGTTTTTGTTTCCTGGGAACACACTGTGAAATGAATCAGTTAGTAATTTATCAATTTCTTTAAGCTGGTTAATAAGTCCTAATAATAATGGAGACTGTCTCCTTTTAATAAGGTTGGTTCATGTATTTCTTCATTCAGGTGCATAGGGTGACCAGCGAGTATTTAACGAGGAAAAAGTTCATGTTTACCAAAAGGAGTAGATCTCAGGTTAAGGAGCTCTCTAGGGAGAGCTTTTGGCCAAGGGAGATCAAAAGCTGAAAATTTACCTAGTTGAGCTTTTTTTTTTTTTTTTTAAGATTTTTGTTAAAATATAGCTAACACAATATTAGAGTTTCAGGTATACATCAAAGTTATTCAAAAATACCCATCTAGCACTATACAAAGTCATACCACATTATTGATTTTATTCCCTATGCTAAAGAAGTGACCTAGTTGAGTTTTAATTGTACCATTTTTATGTTTTACCAATCCAGAGGATGGGGCCGATAAGCACAACGAAAATGCTGCATAGAATAAGCCAAATATTACAAATGGATTGCATTGTTTGCCCAGTGAAATAAGTCCCTCAGTCATTATGTAACTCGGAGGGAATTCCCCAATTGGGGATTATTTTTTTCCAATACTAATTTACCTACCATTCCTCTCCTGCAAGGGAATGCCTCAACCCAGTGAGAAAACTTACAAGTGATAACTAACACATATTTATATCCTTGAGATGATAGCATTTGGATAAAGTCCAATTACTATACCTCAAATGGATCTAAAGGAAGTGGGAAATGTCCTTGGGACCCATGGAGTGATTTTTCCAGGGTTATATTTTGGACAAATAGAACTTCTGCTATACACTTTATGTAGGAGAAGGTTTCCAGTAATGTTGTTTACTCCATGAAATCATCTTTTCAGGACCCCAGTGTGTTAGCTCATGTACATGTTGAATTAGGTGATTGAGCCCGTATATGTAAGATTGATTTCTGACTGGGTCCAAGCCACATCTGTTTGTCTGGGTCAAAGGTTCCCCCTTTTTGTTGCCATATCCTCTTTTCTTCTTCTGCAGCTGTCCATTGGAACTGTAAAAGAGAGTCTTTTATTACTTTAATAGGGAGAAGAAATAATCTCAGGGCTGGATAATTTGGCTGCTTGTTATACATGCTTGTCTAGCTGCAGCATCCGCTCAATTATTTCCTTTTGCTTCCGTGGTGGCAGCTTTAGAATGACCTGAAATTTTGATAATTGCCAATTGTTTCAGTTGCTGTATGACATCTAACCATTCTGCAACCTGTTTCCCGTTCTTTATGAGTTGCCCTGAGGAAGTTAAGAAGCCTCGCTGTTTCCACAACATTTCGGAAGTTGTGAGCTACCCCAAAGGTGTAACCACTATCAGTGTAAATATTGGCTGTTTGATCTTTGGCCAATTGACAAGCTTGAGTTAAAGCAATTAATCCAGCTTGTTGGGAAGATCTTATTCAGGTAAACAAGAACCTTCAATTTTGTCCACCATGGAAGTCATTGCATATCCAGCTCGGTAAATTCCATGTTCATTTTTCAGATATGATCCATCTGTAAACCAAATTAAATCAGCATTAGCAATAGGAATTTTCCGTAACTCATTCCTAGGAATAAGGAAATGGTCAGTAAGCAAAACATAACCATGAAGGTCTTCATCCTGCAAAGAAGGTAGCGAAGTTGCTGGGTTAAGACTGTTACATTGCGTTAAAGTAATATCAGGTACAGAAAGCAAGAGTACTTCGTGAGAAGCCAGTCGTTGAGTGTGACGAGAATTCAGTGGCAATTCAGCAGAATCAGGAACATAAATAAAGGAGAGCCCAAACTGTTTCTTCTGTTTGTTTGCACAAAACGGCTGTAGCAGAGATGGCTGGCGACTGAGTGTAGTTGCTGAAAGACTATAATATCCTGCAGGTCTATGTTGATTTCTGTGTTTTAGAGTTAAAACTCCTAAAGCATTTTCTTTATTTTCATGTATAAGAAGAAATAAAGTGTATAACTAAAGTGTCCCAGAGCGGGAGCGGGAGGTAATACTTCTCTAGAGCTCTTTAGCTTGTCTCCCTTCTGGGTTCCATTGAATTGGATCAGGTCGATCTGATTTTAATAAGACTTATAGAGGCTGGGCCATGAATGAAAATTTGGAACCCAATTGTGACAGTATCCAGTCAGACTCAGGAACCCTCTAAGCTGTTTTTTGTTTGTTTGTTTGCTTGTTTTTGGAAGAGAAAAATATACGATTCGTCTACATCTTTCTGGGTTAATTGGTAGCCCATCTTGAGATGCCGAGTGGACGCCTGTCCTTGGAGACCCTGTGTCCCTTTATGGCTAGCTGCTGTGCTAGGAAATTTGTGTCCCCTTGGGAGTCTAATATGTCCTAGAGCATAAAAGTAAATCATCCACATATTAGAATTTCTGAAAAATTCAACAATATTCAAATCAGCTTTTAGTATCTGAGAGAAATAAGTGGGACTCTCCATATATCCCTGGGAAGTTACTGTCCAAGTAAACAGCGATTTTCCCAGGTAAAAGCAAAGAGGCATTTCCTGTCTTTTTTTCACAGGAATGCTAAAAAAGGCACTACATAAATCTATGACTGAAAAATATTGGCAGTCCACAGGAATGGCTGATAATAAGGTATATGGATTTGGAACCACAGGATGTCTTTCTTTATAGCTCTGAGATTCTGTTCAAATTTCCATCCTTTTCCATTTGGTTTCTTTACTGGAAGGATCGGAGAATTACAGGGGCTCGTGTATGGAATTATAAGACCCTAATTTAAGTAATATTGTATAAAGGGCTTAATTCCAGCTAGTGCATCAGGTTTTAAAGGATATTGGTAAATATTAAGTAGAGGCAAAGTATTGTCAATAGTTATTTTAATAAGAGTGGCTGACTTAGTCCTGTCAATATTTGTGCAGGAAAAGGCCCAAAGTTCCTTTGGGATATCCTATGACAAACATTCAGTCAATTTCAAGATTAGTTTCATTTTGTGGAGATTCCCTTAAAAATCATTATTTTTCCAATTGGTTCAGTATCTGATTGATTTAGTTCTAAATACATTTTGCCCTCTGGGAAAAGGATATGTGGGCATCATTGCTTTTAAGAAATTCTCGCTCTATCAGGTGAATTGGGGCAGATTAGACTAGTAAAAATATGTGTTGCCCCATAATGTTCCCTGGCTGGAAAGAACAGGTTCTGACTTAAATTGATTGATTAGATGTCCCTACCATTCATACAGAATCTTAGTCTGAGGGAGAGGGCAACTTAATTGGGTAGGGTTAAGAAAGATAAAGTAGCCCCAGTATCTACAAGAGCCTTTAGGGGTAATTACCATAAATTACCCCTTTATGGTAATTTCAATTTCTCCTAACGTATTAGTAAGGAGAAGGGGAAACACCCTCTGAGAGTCCTGAGAGCAACTCTATGCTTGCTACTGATTCTTTTCTTTTTCTAAATCCCTTTTTAATTTTCTACGATCCTTCTTAAGGTGACCTGACTTTTGACAATAAAGCAGACTCCTCTACCAGAGTTTCCTCATCAAAGCTTATTTTGTAATTCTGTTGTTTTGCTCTCAGAAAATAGTAGGTGTATTAATTGGAATGGGTCAGAATAGCCAGGATCAGATGTTCTAACAGTTAAATCAAATTCCTTTATGAACCTGTTAGGGTCTTGGAGAGGGTCGGGGAATCTTTAGTTCGATTCCTTAATTGTGTCCTAGTGTAAGGAGAATGGATTATGGCTGGTTCTCCTTGTCCTGAGACTGGCTTTTCTCTAAAGAAGGGCTGCCATGATTTCTTTGTCTTGTTTTTTATTTTTTTAGTCTATCCTGGTCTGGGTTTCTATTCTGAGTCTCCTCTAGGTCAGTGGAGAGCTGCAGTGGAGGAGGTGTAGAGGAGAGCGAAGGAAGAAGAAAGGAGAGTAAGTCCAGACAGTGAAGTAAAGGGTACACTGAGGCCGTAGGAGAAGAGGGAAAAGTGGGGTGTTGGCATTGAGCAGCTTTGGAAACCTTCTTTAGTTCAGAGGCAGCCTCTAAAATATTCTTATTAATCTCCTGGAGAGAAGAAAGTCTCTCTGTCATTTGTTTCAGAGGCTTCTATGTACGAATTGGGGTAAGTTTCTCATTCATTCAGGCTGATTTTAGAGCTGGCTTTTTGGTAGCCCACTGTGGTGCACACCAAAAAAATTAGGTGTCAAAAGAACTCCATTTCAGCCATCTTAAGTTGATATCACTTCTGGTTAGATCTTTCCATGTCGGTAAGTACTTGCAAGTAAAGACTCCCTAGGAACTTTACATCTGCAGGAGTATGAATGGGACTGGGGTCTGGGGGCTTGTTGGCCTTGGAGGCTAATTTAAATTTTCTTTTGACATCTGTAGAGTCTGAACACATTTCTAGGGTTATTGTGAAGTGGGTTGAAGTGTGCTGCTTATGTGTTGAGCCCCAAACGGCTGTCACCTCCTGACTCATTCCAACTCTCTTAGGTGTCTCCATTTTTATCCCCATCTGTTTAGTACAACCAACTGTGAGGACTCTGAGTGCTAGGAAGCCAGAATCTATGTGCGTATCCCCGGACGAATCAATTATTTAATTACAGTTGTGTGGGAATTCCCTATGGGGCTCTGCTTGTCTTGAGAGGTAGTCTCTGACCCTCCACATAGATTCTTTAGTAACCTAAGGATGCCAGAAATTTGAGCTGAAGGGAGTAAATGTCCCTTATCTGTGGAGCTGAACAAGTTCAGACTCATTTATCCAGCAAGAGGTTTTATTCAGACTCGCAGTAAGCAATTCCAATTGAAAAGCGGGGATTAAAAACCAATCACCCATATTTTATTTTCTCCTGTCCCTGAGTTATCTCAACCCTTATCCTTAGCCTGGGTTATCTCAACCCTTAACTTTTAGTGCCACCTCGAGGGATTGGATGAAAAGTAAAATGGAAAGACACATATTTCTTTTACGTTGGTGGGTACAGGATAGTTAATAGTTAATGTTTACAGCACATAGAGATGGCATGTGGGGAACAAGAGACTAATGAGGAGTTCACTGGTCTCATGCTCTGGTGCTTGCATTTGTGCCTTGAGGGGTCTGGAAAAGCAGATTACTCTGACATTTCAAAGCTATGTTGTCTTAGATGCAAAAAAACTATAGACAGGCTCACAGAAGGTAAAGATGGATCTTTGCCAAGGAAGCTGCAGACCAAGGATGTGACTACCCTCTGTGATCCGCTTTTAGTTATGAATTTTTATGTTCAGACCATCCTATGCGGTTAATTTCAGTCTCTGAGTTTGTGGGGCCTGCCATGCGGGCCTCCCCGGAGCTTGTCAGGTTTAGTGTGTGGCCCCTTTTTTGTCCACACACTCATCAGCAGCTCCCGTCTCAATGTTCTAGTCTCCAAAAGTGATGACACCTTCTTTTTGTTACTTAAGGTTGAAATCTTGGTGCCATTTGTGGCACCATTTATTTACACCATGAAGCTGCTGTTTTCTTTCCCTTGACACATAGCGCTAGATATTCTCCATTCTCATGGTTGACACCCTAGTAAGTTTGTGGGTGGTGGCACACGTGAGATAGCAAGCTCCAAGGTGAAGGAATCAATGGCCCAACTGCTTTCTCTCAAGCCTGCGGCAGAGCAGAGGGTTCTGCCATTTCACACCACAATGCCCTCATTTGGTGCTCGTGACGCATTCACGACCTGTTGGATAACCTGGGATTATTCTATAGTAAAATCCCAGAGGATTAGCTACGTAAAATAGTGGTACATTTCCTGATGGTCTGCATGGACAACTTTTGCGATATTGATGAAAAGATCACAAAATGGTATTAAAAAACTGCAGAAGTATAGTTTCACTAATAAAGGGTTTTGTAAAGACAGATTAAATGTTCCCACTCAATCAATTTCATAATGCAGAAATTAGTGGAAATTTATTGGAATTAATAGGTATGAAATTTAGAAAAGATAGCACAATTGCTTCACAGATTATCTCATTAATCAAGATGTGTATTTTTCTTTTATAGAAAAATTGTGGATAGATTGGATGAGTAAATGAATGCAGCAGTGTCTCTATGATGCCAAATGATTGGTTGAAAAGTGAACATTTTTGATAAACTTTCTATTTAGCATTTGCAGTCTACAACTCATTATTAGTTGGAAAAAAACAACAACCCTAGTGTTTGGAAACATTATAAGCAAACAAAGCCATATTTTAAAATGAAACTTTTTAAAGTATTTTGTAAAAGGATAATTTCTGCATGGTTTTAGGCTAATTATACATAGAGTTTTAAAGAAATTCAGGAAACACCTTCCACTCTATCCGAGTTATTTCCTGTAGAGAATGTACATTTCTTCGGGATTTTTTGTTTTTGTTTTTGTCTTTTTGGATTGAGAAAGAGCAATGGTTTATGACATAGTTCATTTTTTAGTTCACTGCATTTGTCAGATTGAATTTCATCTGTCACATGTTGTTCTTTAGGATGTGTTCTTTTGATAGATTGATGTTTAGAAATATAGGGAATAGTGGTTCAGAAGCACAACTGGTATCAATAAAAGGCTCATGTCACCCTCAATTTCCCTGACTTTGTACCTTGTGCCTTGCTTTGTCATTCAAGGATCTTCTTGATTATGGGGGTTATATACAGAGAAATTGTGTCCTATATGAATCCATGAAGAATTTGTTTCCTTTCAAATTTATTTCAGCTAATTCTGGTTCTCTCAATGTCTCTAGCACTGGGATGTGTGAGTTAAGGCCGTGTTTAGATTCCTGCCATGGGGAGGAGTTGGGTTCCAAAAGGAGGGCAGGGATCAAGATTCTAGTCCCCTTTATTGGTGGGTCTATTTCATTTGTTACTTGTAGAGAGTTTTCTCCTCTGGACATTTTCATGTCTTTTCCAATAGGATAGAGTAAATATTATTTGTGTTTTCATCCATCACAATAGAAAAGCTACTGTCAAGGAGAAATGTGAGGCTTGAGAACTAGGACAGTGCTAAGTCAAAAATTTAAGCTTGTTTGTATGACAAAAACAGTGAGGAAAAGGCATGCAAGAGATAAAAAAAATGTGTGCTTAAATCTTTGTTGGGGTGTTTCATCTTCATGGATGTCTCAAAACAAGTGGTTATAATGTAAAACTGTTTAATTTTTTCCATTTTTGGTAGTTAAGTTTTTTATATCCAACCAAACTTCTATACCTTGATATATGTCACTATAGTGAAATAGGAAAATTAGCTCTATGAAAAAAAATACAGCAGCAACTAATACTGAAGCTCTAGTAAAGCATTCTGTTTATAAGGACATTTCTTTTTCTCTACCATGTTTATGGAGGTGGGAAATCCAAGGGCAAGAGTGGACAGCAGCCAACACCATATTTTTAATGTAATATGGTATTGAGCAGAATTACAATCAGTCGAAGTTCAAATGATGGCTGTTGTTGAACAGCTTGTATCTTATGGTTTGAGGTCAAAGATGAGTAAAGAAAATGGTTTTGAAATTATAGGGGCCATTTGTAGGTTGCCTACCTAGTCTCCACCTCCTTTCTTTCCTCTTCCCACGCCGACCTCTAATTTCCCAAACATCCAGCTCTAGCAAATCAGCATATCCTCACCCTCTGGCCACAGGAATTGGTCTCAGGGTGATCATGTGACCTGATAAGAGACGTGTTGGAGGGTCAGAAAGACTACACCTCTCTCTTTCTTGGATCTTTCTCTCCTCCTTCCATCCCATCTTGGATATGCATGAAGTATTATGCTTCTTTCTTGCAACTGATCAATGGACTTTTAATCACAAGAAGGCCTGTTGTAAGGTGAAGTTGAAACCTTAACTTGTGGAAAGTTACCTCATAGCTGATTTAAAACCATTTCATTTAAAGATAGGTGGTAAAACTAATTTATCTACAATTTCTTTTTTTTTACTATTTAAAAAGACTTTAATCCAAAATTTAAATGTGATGCTTTTAAAATCAATAATAGTAGCATCTATCAGAGGCGGAATCACTATTTACAGATTGAAGATGGCAGAGAAGGGAAACAAAAGAAAATCACTGAGGCCATTGATAAGACAGTAAACTAACTAGGCCTCTTATTTCCACACTTTCTGTGAAGTAAACAATAAAGGTAAAGATCCCTGTGGTTTAGACCACTTTTGATCAAAAATTATTTTCCCTGTGACTGAATTCTTACTATGTGCTAGGCATTGCATTAGATAATTTATATGCCTTAGTTCATTTAATGTGGAAAACCACATTATGAGTTAAAAACTACCATCTCCATTTACAGATGAGGAAACTGAGGCACCAAGAGTTTAAGTTACTTGCACAAAGCACACAGCTAGCAAGTGGTAGGGTCAGAATTCATCCCAAAGACCAGGCTTCTAATCTAGTCATCGTGGTTAGACCGTAAATTTGGGGAAGCCTATTCTGATGCTCACGCAGGTCTTTATTCTGCGTGAGCTCTTTGAGGACAATTTTGCAGATGCAACTTTTGAGACTTTAGAGGAGTTAAAGTCGTGGTTATGTTTGTATAGTAAATGGGGTGAGGAAGGCAGAGGTGGTGTGGTAGGAAATAACTGGGCTCTGTGAACACAATTCACTCCACAGTCTTTAAGGTCAGGGGGCTCTTTTACCTGCTTTGCTTCCCAGTATTCCTAGGCATCCTGCCCTTCCATCTTTGACCTCGTCATCATCAAATACCGTGTTCTGGGAACCCGGATGTTGCCTTGTTTGATTAGACTCACTCCACTCTGTGAGGACTCATCCTTTATGTTTCCATAACTCAACAAGCATCTTCTCATCTGGGATCTTATCTGGGCCTTTCAACCACCCTATGAGATGGGCTGTTGTACTCGTTTTCCTTTATGTCTTAGGGGCTTAGATGTCACTCTGCTTTAACTTAATTTGCATGCACAAGTATGTTGCCTGAGAAGTGATTTTTGGTTCTATCTTATAAATGTTGCTGAACTTGCAGCTGGATTATAAGCTCCATGAAGAGAAGAATTGGTTATGAGTTAGATGTGTTTGGCTTTCCTTCAACAATGCCTCCTGTTGGTACACAGTGGTTTCTCAGGAAAAGAAAAAAAAGATAACTCATTATATTAATATCTGGCACTGACTTTTGAGTTGATTATTAAATATTCAAGAATTGTGTTAGCTGGTTGTTATGCTGTTGGTAGTTTGAAATCTATGGTGGGATTATTTACATGATGAAAATTGGCAAAAGCTACACATCCCACCCTCAGACAGCCAGTTTACCAGGACACCCCCGTTTATAGCCTTTCTTTTGGTCCACAGGCAACTGCGTTTAGATCTCCTTTGGGACTTAGCTAATAGCCATGGCCCAAGTGTGTACCAGGGCAAAAGGTGGAGAAGAGGTCACTGTGTCAGTCTCTATGTGTCTGCTGTCCTGAGATGCTGGGCAGAGGATGACAGTTTATATTCATGGTAGAAAACCAGACTAAAGAAAACTGTCAGAGGAAACTTGATTGGGAAGCCCAAAACAGGCATCATCAAAAGTCTGCCCCCTTCCCTGCTCCATCCCGGGATTCCCTTCCTTCTCCATCCTTGATTGAACCAGCAAACCGGTCCAGTTATGCTTATAGGGATCTCTGAGACTGTCAGAGGATGATTAAGATCACAGGTAAAATAATGTTTGATCAAAAGTGGTCTAAACCACAGGGATCTTTATCTTTATTGTTTACTTCACAGAAAGTGTGGAAATAAGAGGCCTAGTTAGTTCACTGTCTTATCAATGGCCTCAGTGATTTTCTTTTGTTTCCCTTCTCTGCCATCTTCAATCTGTGAATAGTGCTTCCGCTTCTGGCTGCAAGAAGGCTGTGTTAGATCTCTATACTAGGAAAGTAGTACACTACCGAAACCCCCAAGAATATCCTAGATTTGTGGTAGCCCCTTTTTTCTTTTTTCTGAAGCAATAACGTTCTTTTACCTTAAATAAAGTGTTTAAGGAATAGGGGCAATGGCACATCTTGTGCAATATTGAAGTAGCTTTATAGTAAAAATAATTTTGAGGTATTCATTTCCAATTATCAGGAAACTCCAGTGATTCTATGTGATGAGAAGTTAATTAAGCAAGCTATCAACCCAAGACCATCACAGAAGCTATAGTAAGAACTAAAGGGAAAACACTGCAAGAAGAATAAACAAAAGCTTCCATTATAACATCCAAGGCAGTAAAATGCTATTTAAGTGGAATTGAATACCCAAATGGCTTCAATTATGGAATATTGCAAAAATTTTCACATTAAGAGAAAAGATAACAATATTTTTATTTCTATGGGAAGGAAAATTAGATGAAGCTGCCACAGGAGACAAAATGTCTAAAATCATAACGAGTCCTGTGCTAAAGGACTTGTTCTTTGTTTCCCATCACTAGCATAGTACCTGGCATACCATGCCAGTGTTGAATGGAAGAAAAGATAGGAAAGGATGCAGATAGTAGAACTGTGGGACCAGGTGCAGCTTGGCCATGGTAGAAGGAGCCCACATGCCAATTATTTGAAGTGAGGGAGATAGGCGTCAGATGGAATTGGGGGTTTGCTAATATTTGGACCCGCATTTCCCTCATTTGCTGCAGGGGGTACAGATTGGCCCCATAATCTGATGAAATTACTGTGAAGGTCAGAGGACTTCAGGGCTGGGTTACTCAACCCACGTTTCCACCAGGGCCAGCTTTCTGGATCAATCTTTTTGACACCAAATATTATTTCTCCTTCCATACTATTGGTCAAAATTAATTAATGAAACGATGAAAGTTGATTCACTAGTGACAGACATTTTGTAACCCTTTTGGGAATAGGTGGGCAGTCATTACAATGGTGAGGCTGGATTAGAGAACAGCCATACCATTTAGGCCAGTTGCATCATCAACTTACAATGCGTTGGGAAGGCATTCCATGCCAAGATGGCACAGAAAGGACCGTCACACAGAATTTAGAGTATGAAGAAAGCCTTGTCATCTTTCTTCAAGATTTTCATTTTTTAAAACAGCGATGTATGAGTACATATGGTAGGACACTTTTCTTTTTTGGAAATCTGCCTTCATCAGAAATGAAAATCTCCTTTAGACCTTGAACATCAAAACACATTTTCATAGTAAAAAACTACCACCCTTTCCTAAAACACCATGGATTTTGTCTTTTTCTGAAGGCGAAGTCCCCATAGACTCCAGATACAGAATAAAGAGGGAGAGAAGAAGAATATAAACACAAGGAGTTCAATAAGTGTGATATTCCAGCTTCACAACTCAATTCATCCTAAGTGAGAGGTACAAATCTAGTAAAAAACGGAAGCACCATATTTCTGAAGGATAGCAGCTTTATTCCAAAAATTTTAATTTATATAATTAACTCCCAAGTCATGCTTTGCATATGGGTTTTCAAATTAAATGCATATGTTCAAGTTAGTACTGTGGTTTTATTTCACTGAATTTTAAGTCCTTTCCTTTCTGGGGCAATATCACCACTTTCACAATGAATATGAGAGACCAAGTCTGCAGAATTTTATAAAAGTTGTTGTGGGTTTAAGATGGTGCTGTTTTGGATTCCATGCATTTATTATTGAGTTTCATAGAGTCTGACACTCAAAGGAAACGTGTCTTAAAATATTACCTCTGACTGAATAATGCATTGACTTTTTTTTTTTTTAAGGCAATATGTGAGAAAATGAAATAGTATCTAGGACAATAAGAGAAACTGAAGGGCAGTAATAAGTAATAATGAACTAGATGGTAATCTCTTTGAGTTCAGGATCTTTCCTAATAATTATTTCCCTTTACTGTCTTCTTTTTCCTCTGTTTGCCTCCTGCTCTTCCTCCGTGTATCTTCCTGCCTCTCCTTTTCTCTTTCTTTCATGACATCCTATATAACAAGTGGCTTTGACTATCATAGCAACTAAAAAGAATATCTTCTGAATAATGAGTGGACACATAAATCTTTTTGTTCCTCCCCCAATCTGGCTCACCATGCCGGATAGACGAGTGATTGATAAGCATTTGTTGAATGAAATTTTTGAATTAGACTTTTCGCTCTAATGGGTTCAGTTATATAACCTTCAAGCTTGTTCTCTATTGAGCAGAAAGCTGTGAAAATATTGCTGAGTAAAAGTTTCGATGGATCCACTTTAATAAATAAAGAGGAGTCCTTTAGAATTAATACGGTGGTATACAAATAAATACTAGGAATGGGAATGAAATTAATTTGTTCATCCAAGTAGATGGTTTGCTTCATATATAATTTTCTAATGGGTGGTTTTATATATATATTTGTAACATCTAGCCATTTTCACCACTTTTATGATTTTTTTTAGATATACTTGCTTACCACCTGTACAGTTATTACTCAATATTTTCTTTAAATTGATTCACTTTGCAATCTAAATTTATTTAAAGAGAAAACTTTATATTAGCACTGTGGATAGAAAACCAGCATCCTCCCCTGAAAACAGAAGGCAACTATAAAAATAAATGTAATGTGATGAAACTGACGTTATTAAATTTTGGCCAGTTTCTGTTGCCTGGAGAAAGACTGAGCCTGAGATAAGTTTTCTTAAGAAGAGAGTTTGTCAAATGTTAGAGAAATGTTAAAAACATACAGACACGGCCTTTGTCTCTGGCTGTGTTATAAGAATTGAAAAAGAATCTAAAGAAGAATCTCTACACTGAGTCTAATACAAACTTGAACAAAGGAAAAAAATCTTGATTTTTCACAATTCCAAATTTGTGGAGCTATAATTTGTGAAATTTTAGTGTTCCATGATTTTCTGATGAAGTAAAAACATTGTCTTCATTTTTAATTTCATTTAAAATATTTAACACATACAATATTAAGAATATAATTAGAGAGAAGCTTCTGTTTTCCTTATTTCCTCCCCAATGGGTTATATAAACAATGTTTAGGTTTTCTAAGTACCATATGCTGAGTCAGGTTGTACTTTCTATATCGTTAGTGCTTCATAAGGAATGTCATTCTCAGTATTGCCCATGAAGTTATGATATATGAGTGAGTACAATTTTGTTAACAGTTTAGTGACTTATGGAACTAACCTAGCAGAGAATAGGTCTAAATGATTAAAATTCTAAATTAACGTTATGGATACTGAGTTAGAGAAGTGTGAATGTTAGTTTTGTAACTTTTGAAATACTTTATTCTTTGCTTTGGACTGGTTATCTCAACATTGATAAGGATCATTTTAGGTCATATCTAAAGCAAAATCAGCTTTACACTCTTGATTGAAAGAATTGATTTCTTAACAGGTAAAGTAATAGTCTGTCAATTCAGTCAAACCCCTGGTGATCAGTCCCTTTAATCAAACTCAAAATGATTTTGTGCACAGATGGAAAAGAAAACTTGTAAGTTCTGCATCATTGGTCTCCACTGCAACTTCAGGCAAAGCTATGTGACTCAAACTCAGCCTGGAAAATTTAAACAAGAAGAAAGGCAAATGAAAGATATGATTTAGACATACGCGTAGTGGTAACATGTGTTATGTAATGCTTTTTAATGAGACTTTCATAACTGATACCTCCCACTGATATAGGTAGAAATATATTTGAAAGACTGAAAAGTCAGAGCAGTTGACTTTTCAACTGCTTCTTTTGTTTGTTTTTGGATAAGCAATGGATGCACTCTTTACTTATGCTACATGGAAGGAAATCTACAGTGACATGGAAAATACTTCAATGACTAATGACTGATGCTTCATAACAACTGGGAACAGAGGCGATTTTTAAAGTGGACTTAGAATTTTTAAAAATTGTTTTTATACTACTAATTGATTTTAAAAAATTAAGTTAAATCAAGCAGAAATGCTATTACAAGACAAAAGCAAGGCTTAGGCAAATGTTTTACTTTTAATAGTTAATCTGAACAAACACTGAGAGATTAAATTTCCCCCCATGAAATGCAAATAGTTTTAAATAATTTAGAAAACAGCACATACTTTTCAGAAATACATTGCAGACAATTTAGTACCCAGGTTTTGAGGCACAAGGAAGAATTTTAATAGTGCTGCGTTTATAAGCATGAATTTGCTTCAAAATGTAGACATTTGACATTTTGGCCTGTTTAGCCTCTTCCTTCATATTCTATGGCTGAAAGTTTTTAAGGTTTTCTAGAGGGAAGCTCATTATTTGAATCAGATGCTAAGAAGAGCAGGATGAGGGTTACAATTATTATACAATTCTTCCTCTGCGTCACCTAATGTTAAACGGTTATATTCAATCCTATGTAGATATTTGAACCTACATGAGGAATTCCAGAGAGAAGCCATTTACCCTTTGTATTATACAATCAAATACATCTTTAAAACCTCTGCCTGAAAGATAAAAACGAAGAGGACTAGGAGGGACTGTACCTCTTAGTTTGTCTTTCTTATCTTTGTTTGTTTCATTGTCTTTATACTTTCAGATAAAATCCAAAGAGACCATTGATCCCGACAAGCAGTGTGGGTGGTGATCTTCAGACACTGGGTGTCCGTTATAAACGTAAAAGAGTTTGGTGAAGTGACTCCTTTCTTTGGTATAAGTACATGTTTTATGGCAACATAGACGCCTGGCAATGAACCTTGTTAAATCTGTGGAAGCTCCTGGAAATTAGGGACTTTATCAGTAGCTCTGTTATAATGAATTCTAGATGGCGGCATCTTTGACTTCTGAATCCTGTAATCTTGTTGGAGTTACTTAAGCAATAGCTATGTGTGTGGATTTATGTTAAGGAGATACTTGATAACGTAGTTTAAGACAGTTTCATTTGGAGTCTTTATAAAAATCATGAAAAAGCTTTTCCTAACTATGATTATAAGAAAATTATCTTAGCCTTGAACTTCCTAAGAATGCAAAAAAGTTATTCTCTTTTATTAAGATGTGAATCCTTATCATATTGCCCTATAGTAATCTGAAAGAATTCACTAGTGATAAAACACTGCTGGAAGCCAAAAGTTAATAGTAAAATTAATGAAAAAAGTTATTAATATAAAATAAAGCAAAGTGATTGGGAGATAAAGGATTCTTCCCTAATGTATAACTGTTTTCTTATGGGAGAATTAACATTTTTTAAGAAATTGAGCATAAAATGTCACTAGAAACCTTTATGTTTTTACCACCTGTGTTGAGACAAAATCTCTCCTGCAGTCATGAGTGATCAATATATTCCACATTTTTTAAAAGGTGTGAGTGGTAATTAAACAAAAATGACAAATTTTCTCATAACTGAAAACTACTGCTATATCTACCACACAAAGTCACAATGTGTATTAATTTCATATACAAATAGTTCTGAGATCATTTGGGGAAAATGATAGTCCTGAAAAGAAGAGGATGAAGAGTTTGTAGCTCTCCCTCTTTGCTAGAGGGAGAAGTTGGAATTGTTTCGCTGAGATAGAATCTTGGGCAGGATGGGATCTACCTACACTAACGATCCCAGTGTGCACTCTACTCTAGCTGACAGGCTTAAGCTGGCTGAGTACAACCCAGGTCTGTTACTTAGAAAGAAGGAAAGAATTGACATCTCCACAGGGAGAAAGTTGATTGCAGAGCTCCTTAGGAGGCAACAAACAGAGGTTATTGTATTAGTCAGGATACTCCAGAGAATCAGAATAGAATGCTTATCTATCTATGTATCTATGTATCTATGTATCTATGTATCTATGTATGTATGTATGTATGTATGTATGTATGTATGTATCTATCTATCTATCATCTATCTATCTATCTATCTATCTATCTATCTATCTATCTATCTATCATCTATCTAGCTATCGTCTATCTATCTATCTATCTATCTATCTATCTATCTATCTATCTATCTATCATCTATCTATCTGTCTATGTATGTAGAGATTTATTATAGAGAATTGGCTCCCACAGTGATTATGGAAACTAATTAGTCCCAAGATCTGTAGTCTGAGAGCCAGGAGAGTTGAGGGTATAAATCCCAGTCTGTGTCTGAAAGCAGGATAAGCTGAAGATTGTCAGGTAGGGAGCAAACTTTCTCTTGCTCAGCCTTTTGTTCTATTCAGGCCCTCAGGACACTGAAAGATGCCCACCCACATTGGGGAGGGCAATCTTCCTTACTCCGTCTATCAATTCAAATGTTAATTTAATTCAGAATCACCTTCATAGTCAGACCCAGAATAATGTTTAAATATTTGGTCACCCTGTGACCCAGTCAAATTGACACATAAACTTAACCACTGCATTTATTTAAAACTGTCATGAAAAGTTTTAGCACCTATAAATTGCTGGAACTCTCTGTCAAAAGTGGGGAGGGAGAAAAGTTGGGGAGGCTGAATTGATAGCATATAGAAACAGCTACATTTTGGGCACCGTTGCATCTTTCCATAACATGATTGCAGTATGCTTGCTCTCACGGAGGTGTTCGAGAGCTCACAGAGGCCGTGATGTGGGTCATGTGTACATGCAGACAGCTACCAGGTAGCATGAATATGGTGAGGGGAAAGGACATTAGAAAATAGGAAAGTGGTTCAAAAATTACCAGGTTGAGCATTGCCTACATTGAAATTTCACCTGGTTTAAGCTGTCCCCACATAGAAGACTGAGTAATTGTCACTTAACACTGTAAACAGAGTTCTGAGTCAGGCAGATGTTTCAGTAGGCAAAAGACCATTCATTCATTCATTCATTCATTCATTCATTCATTCATTCATGAAATAGCTCTTAAGCACTTGGGGCTGGTACTAGTTTCAGTAAATACAGCAGAGTTCCTACCTGAAGGGTTACATTCTAGTGGAGAAGACAGCCAATAAACAGATGGTATAATACAATGTATAATAAACAGATGAAGAGACAAATAGTGAAGTATATACATTTCAGGCTTTGTCAAGGTTGTGAAGAAAAGAAAGCACCATAAAGAAACAGAGCAATAGGAAGATGGGGTGGGGTTGTTTTACATAGGCTGGTCAGACAAGACCTGTTTCTATTAATGATGTTGGAGAAGATATTTGAATGATGTAAGCAGTCCATTGATGTGAAGATGTTAGGGGAGAGAATTCCAGGAAACAGTGTGTGTACATGACCTGAGAGAGACAGAAATTTTGTGCGTCTGTGGAGGTAAGAAGGAGGCGTGGTTGGAATGGAGTGAGCAGGAGATGAAGTCCAAGTGGTAGGTTAAGCCCAGGTCACGTGGAAACCTGTGGGCCATGGGAGGAGCTAAATTCTATCAAAAGTCAACTGACATATATTATAGTTTTCATCAGGGGAATGATACAATCTAATCCATGTTTTAAAAAGTTTAATTTGATCATTTAAGGGAGAACAGAGTGAAGGGAGGCAAGAATAGAAGCAGGGAGACTAGTTACTAGTCTAATACAGTTGTCTAGATGTGAGACGATATAGTTTGGACAAGGTGATGGCATTGGAGGTGATGATACATGTTGGATTTGCAATATTTTGAAGGTAAAGCCCACAGGATTAGCTAATGGTTTAGATCAGGGTTGAGGAAAAGGGATAATTAAAGCTCTTTGATAATTAAAATTATAAGTAATCCAAAGTTCCACTTAGATTTTTGGTCTGAAAAACAAAAAATGGGGGTGATTGGGGAAGGTTCCAGTGTATTGAAGATTGAAATGAAGAGTTTTTCTTTGGCCATTAGTTTAAGAGGCCTAGTAGACATCCTAGTGGAGATGTTAAATAGACCGTAGCAGGATATTGAGAGTTGTGTGCTCATGGCACAAGTGGGAGCTTGGAAACAGAATACAAAGATTAGAACGTGGAATGTAGAGACAATAAAATACCTATATGGTTTGGGAATGATAAGCATATTGGTGATTATATAATACCACGGAACTAGATGAGACTACCTAGGAAGAAATAAACTTAACGAAAAGAAGAGAACCAAAGAATAAACTCTGGAGAGTGCTAATACAGAGGGGAAGAGGAGCCACCAATGAAACTGAGGAAAAAAAAAAAGCCAAAGAATTAAAAGGAAAACCAGTAGAGCATTCTTCACTGGAAACCAAGGGAAGTAAGTATTGAAGAACAAAGCTATTAGACATTAAGTCAACACATTTGAGAGGTTCAGTAATTTGGAGACAGATGTGGCAAGATGGAGGTTGTTAACGACCTTGATTTGAGCAGCTCCATGGGAGAGGTGGAGTTGATTAAAGAGTCAATGTGACCAAATGGAAATACTCTTTCCCAAAGGAGCAGCAGAGAAATGGGCAGAAGCTGAAAGGGAAATAGGATCAAGGAAGTTTGCTTTGTTTGTTTGCTTTTCAAGATGAGAGATTTTTTATAGCATGTTTCCATGCTAATGGAAATGATCCAGTTGAGAGGAGCAAGTTGAGGAGGGAGCAGTAAAGAAGGGAAAGAATTCCAGTAGCAAAATTCTGAGTAGGTGAGAAGGGATGACAGCCAGTGCATTGTGGGAGTTTGCTTTAAATGGACCAGGGACAGGTCCTTCTGTCAGGAGGAAAGACAGAGTGGATGGCTCAAATGCAACGAGGTTAGAAGATTTGGTGATGGGAAAACAAGGAAGATTTTTTTCGGGTTGTTTTTAGTTTTTCAGTGAAATAGGAGTCAAGCCATCAGCCCAGAGTGAGAGGCAGAGGGAGGAGGGAGTATTGAGTATTTGAGGTGAGAAGAAAACATGTAAAATAGATTTTTAGAAGAGTGGAAATATGAATTTACTATGGAAGCATGGAAGGATCCTGGGTGGTGATGAGGTCTTTCTTGAGATTTGTGGTCTGAAATTTATTTTAAGAAAATAAATAATTTTCTGAAAATTCTTTCTTCAATGTTTACACAAAATTAGATAACTCAGGTGAATGTTTTTTTCCAGCCACTTTGCTGCTGCTGGAGTGCAAGTGAGGAGTACATAGAAAGTTGGATTTTAACAGAGTTTGGGTTTTGCTCAGTGAGCACAGTAGAGAGAAAGGGAATAAAGAAAGATCTGAGTTACTAAAAATAGTGCCTGGCATAGTGGTGGAGAGGTTTACAGTGAGCCTGTTGCTAAAACCCTACATGAAATGCAAGTGAGTGATTAGGAAGTTAGTAGATAATTATAAGAAATTCATTGCAAATAGAGTTCCGTTGGGCAGAGTCACTTAGATCTGCAGCTTAGTGGAGATTATGTCTGATCAAGATAGTTCATGGTCAGCCTTGGGATTTGAAATAATATCATCACAACCATCAATTAGCTCACAATTTTTTCATTTTTATTTTTAGTATTTCCACACATTATCTGGATAAAAGAGAAAGCATAGCCTATGTCTTCAAGGAATTGACAATTCTACTGGAGATCTGGTAGGAAAGATAATTAGATGTAGAAAATGACCCACCATTGTTTTGTGAGTTGAGTCTGTTTAAGTGAGAAAGCAACAGGCACACCAAGTTGTCTCCGCTCTTGTAAAACAGAATGTAAATATTTATGGAATACAGACCTCTTTTCTTCAGTAGCACAGTTGGGTCTCTACAAATATGGAGTTCTCTTTTAGATACTTCAAATTAGAGACAAATATCAGGCAAAATTACTGACAATAAAAACTCTAATATATCAAGTATAAGGAGATATTCCCAAGACTTCACATAATGCGATTTGTGATCAACACAAAATGAATGATTTTTCTCTTTTTTGCTTCCTCCTCCTCCTCATACTTCTTTTGCTTCTTTTTTTGTGATGAATAGATAACTAGGAAAATGATAAAATAGTATCTTGGCAAATCAATAGTCCCTTTCCTTCCTCCCTCCCTTCTTTCCTTCTTTGTTTCCTTCCTTCCATTTTCCTTTCTTTATATTAATAACTATTGCTTTTGTAAAAGTAACATATGTTCATTATAAATACATAAGCAACAGGAAAGTACAAAGAAAGATGTACTCAAATTCTACCTTCTAGAGATAATCATAATTTTGATGATTATCATTCTAGAAATCTCTCAATGCTTATATGTATAGATAGAATAGATGGTGAGAACTGAAAACTAAGTTGTTTTCCTTCATCCTCAAAGTTGGAGGACAAAAATGTAACCAAATCTCTTTCTTGTACATGATTGTTGTTTATCAATTTTTTTTTTCTTTTTTTGGAACTGCATATGTCCTTTCAATCTATTGACTTATTTTTTCCCTTAATATTAGAGAAACTTCATTGTGCTATATCTTTGGACACTTTTTCTGTTGCATTTATTATGTTATCTACCTTTTCTGCCTTCTATCTATGTTACTTTTCTTATGATTATTTTAGTTTCTGTATGTTTTCTCTGCATTCACTGTGATTTTTCTCAAATGTTTTCTATAGTAATTCAATTTTACACCTTGTCTATTCAGTTCTTTTATCTTACTAATTTATTTTTTATTTTATTTTATTTATTGAGTTTGTTTAATTAAATTCATAGTCACATAGTTTATTTTATAGAATAAAGCACTCATACCGTGTTTCCCCAAAAATAAGATCTAGCTGGACAATCAGCTCTAATGAATCTTGTGGAGCAAAAATTAATATAAGACCTGGTCTTACTTTACTATAATATATGACCAGATCTTACATAATATAATATAATGTAACGTAATGTAACGTAACGTAACTTAATATAATATAATACCAGGTCTCATTTTCCAGGAAACACCATAGTGAATTTTTAAAAAACTCTCTTAAAAGTCAAGAGCCACCAATAAAAAGAGTTGCTCTTATTTTATCATAATTGCAATTACTGATTGGATTCACCTAGTTTGAATACCTTTTCCTCATAACGCCCATGGTTATAAAGTTCTTCAAAGGATTTACTGAAAATGGTATCATCATTGCCGTACCCTGTAAAATAAACTGTTTAAATTGAACCAAATTGTTCATTAATTTAGGCATATATAAAGAAAAATCTAAAAGTAAATGACATACTGATATAACTGTTGGGGGAGGTCATCAAGAAGCTGTGACCCCGGTTTGACCCTCGAGCTGGTCCCGGGCCATTGGCGTCTCCTTCTTCTCTCCCTGTGCTTGGAAGGTGTGCTCCACTTGCCTTCCTGCACTAGCAGCTGTCCAAGGACACACAGTTATGATGAGATTCACTGGACTGGGTACATGACTGAAACCAGTTCAGGCCCTCTGTGTATGTAACTGAATCCACTTAAGTCTTCTATGTAATCTTTGAAGATTCTGGCGGGCAGGTATGGAAAACTACTCGTTATGCGGCTAAAACAAGCCTCACAGGGAAGTTTCCTTGCTTCTTAAACCTGCCACCTACCAATCTGGAGTGGTCTGACACTTTCTTCAGTCTCTCCCTGCCCTCTGTGCATGGGGGAGAGTTTCAGCCTACACCCAGGATCTCCCGGGAGTTTTCAAACTAACAGGAACTCCTGTTGTTCTGTGAGTAACTGTCAACTCCACTCGTGAAATCATTGGTGACGCCCTTAACCATGAGAGGCTAAGAAGGCATCCCTCGGGCTGGTGGTGGCTGATCCTTTCTCTGTCATCCTCCCAGTTCTCTTCCATTTACTAATCCTCTCAGCAGCCCATGTGTGTTTATGCTGGATTGGTCATTTTCAAGACCAAAACCAGATATAATTGTGGAAAATTGCTAGTCTGCTTACTCTTGTTTAAAATTTAGACTTTGACATATTAATCAACTCAGTTTGTAGTGTAGTTGTCTGTTCCATTTGACACTACACAGTTACACATAATATAGATCACCCCCAAGAGTTGTAGTATTCTTACAAGGCAGAAGTTGCAAAATTTCTTGGCACAAATTGTCTTCCCTTTCTTCCACTGTTATGGAAGAGGTTTTATAGATTTTTCTCATGTGGGTGGGAAGGGACGAATTCCCCATCTGGATACCACCTGTAAGAGTTCACACCTTTTCTCAGAAGAAATTTAATCTGTAGCAGCAAGCTATTTCAAGTGTTGTATTTTTTTTTTTAAAGCAATCTGTGTTGCCATTCTCTAGGAGTCAAATGGAAAGATTCTTTATGAGTTGTTTTCCTAGGATGTTGCTGTTTATAGAATCAATGTCACTTGTATCTAAAATTTGTTTAACAGAAGCAAGGTCAGCAATGAGTTATATATTGCCCCATGCAAAAATAATCATGGTACATTTTCATGAGGGACAGCTTGAAAAAGGTATATTGTAACTAAATTGACTTTGATTATGTATAATATTTGATTATTATCTAGCTTGCTTGTCTACTCACTCCAACCTCATTGGAGGACTAAAGAGTAAGTATCTCTGTAAGGGTCTCTGGCAGAGTAATGAAACAGTGAAGCCATTAGAACAGTGTTTCTCAAACTATGTTTGACATCTATGTGAGCCAGGTGTTAAAATGCATATCCTTGAATCCTAATTCCAGGCCCGTCATAGACCTCTGAAGATTTGGGTTATGAAATATGAATGTTTGAGGACTATATGAGTATTGATATTAGTATTAGAAGCTGCCTGAACTTTTATTAAGAAATTTAGGAAAGCTACAGAATGAATTTTTATCTGCACAATGAAGAATACATAAGCCATCACTTTAGTTATGCTTTCAATGTTTTAAAATCATTTCTAGTTGAAAACTAGGGATTTTGAAAAAATTCCTAAGGGACTATCTTGGAGGTGGGAGATTGAGAATTAGAGAGCTTTTTTGGTGAGGGAGGCAATGGAAATGACAAAAATGCACAAACATCTTATTATCACTCACAGATAAAATAGTTTACTAAAAAATTCACCTTCTGGAGAGCTGGTTGTGACAAAAGTTTCCTGAGTCCTATCTCAAGTACCCACTGCCAAAAGCAGCTCTCTTTCTCTAGGGGGAAGATGCTGTGTAATTTTTGTCCTGGCTCTCGAGCTGTTTACCTGGGATATGTACACTGACGGCAGAAAATAGTGTGGTCATTTCCCCGCTGGGCATGATGGCAAGATGGCCCCTGGTGCCGCCCTTGACTCTGAATTCTGTCCTCAAACTGTTTGTTTTTGTGTGTGGCTATTATGAGTAAATCTGCTATGGTTGGTTATTCATAAATCTGCATATAATTTAATTATTCTTGGGATTGTTGGATCATATGACAGTTACGTGTTTAACTTTATAAGAACCAATCTGTTTTACAAAGTTGTCGCATCATTTTACTTTCCTATCAGCATTGTATGAGATTTCCATTTGCTCTAGCTTAAAAACTTTTTATTTTTAGCTATTCTAATGGGTGTGTAATGGTACCTTAATGTGCATTTTCCAGTTGACTAATGTGGTTGTGAATTTTTTTTTTTTTATGTACTTAGTGGCCATTTGTATCTTTTCTTTTATAAAGCGTTTGTTCAAATCTTTTGATAATTTTTTAAATGGGTTTTTGTCTTCTTGTTTAGTTGTAGGTTATTAAGTTCTAGATATAAGTCCTGGTATCCACAAACACATACCAATTCATATACATATGAATTCATATACAAATATAACATTTCTTCCCAGATTCTCCCAGTTTATGTCTTATCTTTTCATTTTCTTAATGGAACTTGTGAAAATCAGATTTTAATTTGGGTGAAGTTTATCAATTTTGGGTTTTTGCTAAGTGGTTTCCTTTTAGGAGACTCATAGGTTTAGTTTTACATTTAAGTCTGTGATCCATTTTAAGTTAATTTTATGTGTGATGTGAGGAAAGGTCAAATTTTATTTATTTGTGTGCATGTATAGATATACTACCCCCTTTATTGAAAAGACTCCTCTCCCTATTGAATTACCTTGGCACTTTGTCAAAAATTAATTGATAAAATATGAACCTAATTCTTGGCACTCTATTCACTCCCATTGATCTGTATATCTACACTTACACCAATACCACACTGTTTAGATTATTGAAGCATTATAATGAGTCTTCAGATCAGGCATGTGTCTTCCAACTTAGTTTTTTTTTTTTTTTTCAAAATGATTTTGGCAATTCCAGGTCCTTTACATTTTCATGTATATTTTATAATTAACTTCTAGATTTCTAGTCAACTGTAACTAAAAAAATAAATAAATAAATTTAAAAATAAAATGACTATAAAAGAACATTAGGATTATAAAAATGCTGAAAAAAATCTATAAAAGAAAACATTGAAACATTTTTCTTTAGAGATTAAAAAAGAAAATTATCTCAATTTTCAAAGTGGGTAACATTCAAGGACAATTTGTAGCAATCATGATGACTCTGTTAAGGTCAGATTGCAAAGATGGAAGGAAGGGCACATTTCAACTCTAAATAGTGAGCTATCAAGGAATAAAATGGGGTGTCTTAGAAAGAGCTGAGGGAAGAAAAGAGAAGTGGTTCTATATTATCTGTAAGGTTTCTTTCAACTTTAAAGATTCTGTTATTCTAAGATATGTGGAAATAGATTTTTATTCAACATTTAAAAAGTGTTTTTAGATAGTGGTGCTAAACAATAATTTTCATATTAGAATGATGCTTTGTAATTTACAAATTTTTTGATGTGCATTATCAGGTCTCACCACAGCCATGAGAGCTCAGTTTATAAATGAGCAGACTGAGACCTACAGAGATTGATCAGTGGTCCTAGGAGACACATTTGTAGGAGTCAGGGCACAAGTACAAGTGGAGGTCCACATACCTTATGACTGAATACTTAAAAGTTATAAATCAAACAATGAACAGTTAAATGTGTCCCAGCCTCCTACCTTGGAAACTATATCTTCAAACCACAACATCAAAAAATATATTTTTTTATGACTAAAAGTTGGCAAAATATAAAAGATGACTGAATTTAATTATTATTAATAATTACTATTGCAGGTCTGAATGTTTTGTGGATCGGCCTATGACATTTAAAAATACATTTATAATTCATAAGTTATATATTTATTCCACAAAATGTTTTCTATAATTTATTTTAATAAAGGTATAATTACGCTGTTACCAATATTTTCACATGATTTAGATTCTATTGAACATAATGATTTATAATTTTAAAAAATGTAATCATATTCAAAGCACATACATTTTAATGTACTTTGATAAAGTGCAAATTAATATAATGTAAAAAATTAAAAATATTTTCATATATAAAAAAGCTAGATTTCTATGAAAAAGTTTTCTAGAATATTTTTGTAAACAAAGTTTTATTTATTATGGTGAAACATATAGAATGAAGGTTAACATTTTAACCATTTTTAAATATGGTTAGTGGCATTAATTACATTCCCAATGTAATGGTTTTGCAACCATCGCTACTATTTCCAAAAATATACATCACTGCAAACAGAAATTCTGTATCCACTAACCAGGAACACCCAGTTTTCTCATCCTGTGGTAATCTCTAATCTTTCTGTCTTTATGTATTTCATATAAGAGAAATCATACAATATTTGTCTTTTGTGCCTGGCTTATATCACTTAATGTTTTCAAGGTTCATTTATGTTGTAGCATGTATCAGAACTTCATTCCTTTTCATGGCTCAATAGTATTCTATGGTATGTATATACCACATTTTGTTTATCCATTCATCTTCTAATGGATAGTTGGGTTGTTTCTACCTTTTCACTATTGTTAATTATGCTGCAGTAAACACTGGCATACAAATATCCTTTTGAGTACCTGTTTTTAATTACTTTGGGTATATATTCAGGAGTGGAATTGCTGGACTATATAAGCCTGCTGGGATTTTATTTGGGATTGTGCTGAATTTGTAGGACAATCTGGAGTGAATTGATATCTTAACAATATTGTCTTCTGATCCATGAACATGGTATGTCTTTGTCTTAGCTTGGGCTGCCATAACAAAATGTCATAGACTGGGTGATGTAAAAATTGGAAGTTAATCTTTTCATAGTTCTACAGTCTGGGAAGTCCAAGATCGAGGTGCCAGCAAAGTAAATTTTGTACTGAGGCTTCTTCTTTCTTGACTTGTAGGTGATCGCCATCTTGCTGTTGTGCTCACATGATCTCTTCTGTGTACGTGTGTGTGTGTGGAGAGAGAGAGAGAGAGAGAGAGAGAGAGAGAGAAATAACCTCTTTGTGTGTCTTCTTACAGGGGCACTAATCTCATCACGAGGGCCCCATCCACATGATCTCATCTAAACCCGATTACCTTCGAAAGGCCCCACCTCCAAATACTATCACACTGGGAGATAAGGCTTCTACACCTGAGTTTTACCAAGACTCAGTTCAGTACACAGCAATCTCCTTATCTAAGTCCACTTTAATTTTTCTCAGTAATATTTTGTTCTAAGTGTATTACCCGTGTACACATCTTGTTAAATTTATTTCTTAGTATTTTGGGTTTTTTTGATACTATTGTAAATGCATTTTTTGTTTAATTTCCAATTGTATATAAAAATACAAATGATTTTTGTTTATTGATCTTGAATCTTGTAACTGTGCTCAATTAACTCATTAGTTCTGGTAACTTTTGTTTTTTTGGTTGTTGTTGTGGATTCTTAAGATTTTCCACATCCCCAATCAAGTTGTCTGTGAATAAAGACAGTTTTATTTCTTCCTTTCCTAGCTGTACAGCTTGTATTTTCTGTTCCTCCCTTGCTTTATTGTATTAGCTGGGACATTCTGTACAATGTTCAAAGGAAGTGATGTGAGCAGACTTTCTTGGTTTTTCCCAGTCTTATGGAAAGAACATACAGTCTTTCACCGTTAAGTGTGATATTAGCTGTGGGACATCTTATTTGCATTTTTATGTCTGTAACTGGTATGATCAATTTATTGGCTACACAGGCCTTTTCTTTACCCAGATTCCATAATCAGTGATTATGGTAGCTTCAGGCCTTTTACATCTGTTTTACTTAGACAAGTTCTTATTTATTATACATATTAAGCTGCTATATAATATTTGATTTTCCAGGTCCCATGGCTAAAAATAATTAAAAAAATATTGATATAACATTATGCTATTGACTTTTATTGAAGCTCAAAGCAGCCACTGAACCTCATTGATGAAAATACTGTGTATTATGAAACTCAATTGTCCTTGAAGAAGGGCCCAGAAGATACATTCCTACTGGAATTTAGTACCAAGTCCACACTTACAAACTTAGAATTAATTTACAAAAGTATTATAGATCTGCTCTATAAAGTAATGAGGATTACTTAATCAAATGTATTTCCATTTTTGTCTTAGTTTCATGACAGCTCAAAGCTAAATTTTATGCATAATCACAACAATGATAATTTTTATATTTACATCCTCTTTTGTAGTGCTTTGGTATGTTTTGATTTATTTTAACAATCTTTATTTATGTCTTTTATTGTAGGTCAACTCAAATCCTATTAGAAAGGATTTAGAAGTATAAGTAATTATCTCTTTTTGAATGAATAAAAATGCTATTTCATAAAAGGACCTACCTTTTAAATATTTAATTGGAATAAATACCTACCTTTAATAGGCTTAATGGAAGCTATAAATGGAAAGTCTCTAGGCTTGGGAACAGTCTTTTATTGGTCTTGCAAGATGAGCTTCCAAAGAGAAATAACTGGAATGATGATCTTGTTGAAATGAAGCTAAAATGCTTATGACTAAAACAAAACAAAACCCAAGCCAAAAACCTGCTGTTTTCTTCAATGTTCCAAGAGAAATGGTGGAATGTCCTGAAAATAACCTAATAAATGAAACACTAAAGATTCACAATCCCTCGGGTTTCTGAGTGAGGCGGTGAGAGAAAGTTTCGGGGTTTCTATAAGCTGTTTCAGTCTATCTTTGTGCTTGAGGAAATAGTATGTGTTTAGTGACAATAATTAGAACAATATAAACATTTAAATTATAGTAATTATTAGTTGATATTTGTACCACCTAATTTAATCACACATGCGTATATTTGTGCATTTTAGTGCTAATTGTAGATGTCCTGACCTTAAAGGTATATAGAGTGAGAGTTATTTGATAAGTAATTGAATTCTCAAACAGTCTAAATATTTAATTTTTTGTATGTAATTATTTGGGAGGAGGGGTGAAGAAGCAACATTTGCTTTTAAAATATTTCTAAGTGTTTATATTTAGTATTAAAGTGTGTCTTCAATGTTTGAGAGTAATACTATATGCCAAGCTCAATGTGAATTACTTTACATGCATTATCTCGTACTTCTTACAATGGTTCACAGCAATCCTATAGTAGCAATTGCATTGATGCCTGTTTTACAGATGAGAAACTGAAGTTTAGATATGTTTAGTAACTTGCCCACGGCCACACAGTTAGTACAAGGCAGCACCGTGATTTAAACCATGATTGTCTTAACCAGCGTCACAGTTGGAAGGCATTTGGCTGTAACAGTAGCTTCCACCAACAAAGCTATCTGAAGGTAAAGGGTCGCTTGCTTTGGCTTAGTTGTTCAATAATGCTATTTTATCTTCTGTTGCACTGTCCACAACAAGTGGGCTTTTCATTTTCATGCTTTTTTCTTCATGGTTGCAAAATACACAATGCAGATCTAGGCATTTTACGTTCAAGACTGGAAGAAGGGGAAGTGGCAGTGCCAGCCAGAACTGTGTCACATGGGGACCCCTTGCTGCAAGAGAAGCTAGGAAAGTAACCATTACTGTTTGTAACCACAGAAGAAGGTGGCTGGGGCCAGGGAATGGCTATTTGGCCAAACAAGTGTCTGACACAATCATATTACATAATGCCACTGCTGCCAGTTTAGCACTAGTAGAATAGGATTATGTATACATGTTAAAGGTGGTGATTGAGATAGAGAGAATGAAGGAGAATATTTCACTTCTCTTAGAAACTCTAATTCAATTTTCTAGCAAAGGCCTTTGGGATGCTTTTCTCTGCCTCCCACCCCCCATTTTTTTGCAGTACTATATTATCTTTCTCAAACGTGCCCCTGGAATGGATTCAATAGTATGTATCCTGTCAGGGTGTGAGGATGACAAGGAAGGACAGGAACCTCTAGCTCTAGCTTTCAGTTGGGAGACAAGGCAAACATGTATTACAGTAGAATGGGTACAGGATAGCATGACTGGACGTGCAGACATCATATTACAGTACAATCAAAGTTATAAAAAGGAGATAAGCTTGAATAATCATGCATTGAAGCTGGTAACCAAGAAGCAGAGCTATTTATTATTTTGTTAGCTTCTAGCTTAATAATCAGAATAGCCTAAAAGATGAAATAATAGTAAAACACAAAAACAAAGCAATCAGTGATGAAAAGTTAAGAGAATTAAAGAAGTCTCACAGAAATTAACAGTTGCTAGTAAAGTTATAGCTTGTCTTGGTTAAATCATCTAGTTAGTTGCAAATTAATTTGTCTTAAGAACCTCAATATGATGTCTGCATTGAGGAAAGGTTAATATTATAAGGGTAATGGCCAAATGGCCATCTGCATATCTGGTACCCCTGGAAATTTTTATAAATGGCATATATTTATCTGTGTTTAAGAGCAGTTATGTGGGGTCATTCTTTCATTCACTCAAAGAACCATATATCGAAGCACACTCTGTGTAGGAAACACATCCAGCTACAGAAGTCATGGTACTTACCTTCAGGAGCTAATGATCTAGGAGGGTGTTGGTCTTCCAGTGCCCATTCAGCTATCTCCTCTAATGGACTCATGGTCGACCCGATCTAAGTGCCAAAGCCAATTGAACTATCTCAGTGAATTGACTGATCAAATTAGGCAAAAAATGCAAAATGAATAGTTAATCAGAACACTGAAACTACATGTATAAGTTGATACATACTTATGTATGTTCCTGCCATTCAAGATAAAATATAGGATTATTTACGTCAACTAAAATTCTGCTCTTCTTTTTCATGCATACAAAGAAGTCACTATCTAATGCTGTTATATTCGACAAAAATCTTGGCATTACTAACCCAATTAGAAAATATGGTTTTATTGCCAGGAAAAATGATTCATATAAGTTCACCCGATAGAGTACCTAGCACATAATAGGTACATAATTAACAATATGATGAGTGAATGTTGGCTGAATGAAAGCAAATAAATCATTTCTCTGTAGAACTCTATTTTCCAAGAGTTTTCTGACAAATTTTTCTACTTATAAAGAAGTAGACATTTTAGAAAAGTTATAGTTTATGTTGGTTAATAAGTCTAGTTAGGTTCAAATTATTATGGCTTAAGAGTTTCTATAGCAATTTTTGGACACACTTAAAGTGGTACATGAAAGTCTTCCTGTGGTGTATCTAAATCCTTTGTTAAACTGACAAGTTGTTTTGATGTCCTTTTCACAAAATGACATAACGTCGTTTCTCGGGGAGAGCAATGTGCTCGCTGGCAATTGTTTGCTTGCTGCCAGATTTCAAAGGAGGTGTTTTGTTACAGTTGCCTGGTATATGTTCCTTGACTTTTAGCTTGAAATGCTCACTGCAGCTGTGCTGGCTCTTCTTCAGACAAGGACTTTTAGTGTCTTTAAGTCCAACCCCCACCCCCAATTTTGAAAGCTCTGTGCCAAGACGGGAGTGGACCATTCATCCACTTACTTCTCTGCAGCATCATTTCCTTAAAATCAGAAGCCTACTTCCATACGCTTGCTAATTTAAAAATTGGGCTGGGTGCCTACACCCATGGGTAAGAGAAGATATTTATTATAGGTGTCATACTTTGATAAGAAATCAGTGTAACTCTGTGGCTGCTGGATGATTTTTAACAATGCTTTACCTGTACAGGTATAGTGTGTTGGAGATGCAACTGTGGGAAGGCATACTCCCTGCTCTCAAGTAACTTAGTGTTTAATAGGCAGTAATCGTGGTAGGTGCCACCACAGGAGAAGGCACAGAGCTGGATGGTGCATAGCAGGGGGGGCACCTGAGCCATAGGGTGTGGGCTCAGAGAGACCTTGGGTTTCTGTGTGGGAGCAGCCACAAAGCCATTTCAGATAGCAATGGG
Organism: Rhinolophus sinicus; assembly: GCF_036562045.2. Lineage (NCBI taxonomy): Eukaryota > Metazoa > Chordata > Mammalia > Chiroptera > Rhinolophidae > Rhinolophus > Rhinolophus sinicus. The sequence goes on from NC_133760.1 coordinate 68,582,663, forward strand.
AAATGCTTTTTTTTTTTTTTTTTTTTAATTATAAGCTGTAACCTCCTTATATAGAAATTAGATTCCAAATATGGAAATAATTTTGAATACTGACAGGCAGCCAAGCAGAGTGCTTCGGAGCTCAGACTCTGGAGCCAGATTTCTAGGTTCAAATTCTGAATGTGTTATTTACTAGCTCTAGGGATTTGGGCAACACACTGAACGCCTTTTGGGCTGCAGTTTCCCCATTTGTAAAACAAGGATAATGACACTACCTAACTTACAACATTGCAATGAAGTAGAGCAGAATTAACAGTTATAAAATGTTTAGAACAGCGCCTGGCATAGGAAGTGCTATATAAGTGTTTGTTAAATAAATACTGCATACAAATATAGAAGCATTTAAGCACAATTAAGTATCTGCTAGTGACCTGTGACATAACTTATGTCTTTTGTTCTTTTCCAAGTCAATGAAGATCATTCTAGTGACCTAAAGCTCCTGTCAAATGGTACTAAGAAAAGGGTTAATCAGTGATTGGTTAGGATCTAGTCTCATCTAATAGAGTTGTTTATGTATAGTAATGTATATTATGTTGTGTATACATGTTTATATATTAATAATTTTGAACATATGTCAAGGGATCTGAGTGAAAGTCTATGTAGTTTCTCAGAGTCTCGTAGATTCATGGTAATAGAAACAGTAATTATTATGAAAAAAATATTGCACATTTGGACGTTAGTAACTTTAAGCATCAATTAACTTGTATAATTGTAATAAGGATATAACTACGAGAATTAATTCAACTGCAATAAAATATGACAGAAAGATAAGAAAATCTTCTTTTCCCTTGATTGCTAGGGCAGGTAAGGATAATAACAAATGAGACTTGAATTTTCTTTTCTATAATGAACCCTCGTGAGAAAGGAGATAGGTATTTTTGAAAAGGTAACTAGAATATTTTAATAAGGAGTCTTTCATTAGTTCTGCCTCAGTACCTAATGAAGTCAAAGCGCAATTTTGTTGCTCTTTGGACAATTAAAATACATGGAAGATAAATATTGAGTTTGAGAACACAATAAAGGATGAGTTTGTGATTTTTAGTTTTTAGCATCCTGAACGCTGGCAAAATTACTAGTCACTACTGGATCCTCTGACCGGATGCCGAGCTGGTTTTCATTTGTAGATGTTGATCCAAAAGTTGTCTGAAGAAAGTCATTCTAACGCAAGTTGTTGGGCTTCAGATGCCATGGAAAAAGACAGTGTAGGCTAGACAATAGGAACAGTACATAAAATTGGCCAGAATATGCTAAAATAGTTTTCTGTACTTCTTAAAACTCCCATTTATATCAGTGAACTCAGTAAATTACCTTTATAAGCTTGTTTCTCTCTCTCTCTCTCTCTCTTGCTCTCTCTCTCTCTGTGTTGTGAAAGAAGAATTTGGTGGAAACTGTGGGAGGAAGATGATTAGAAACACTTTAAGTAGATAAAATGAGGAGATATATGTAGGTACATAATATGTCATAAGAGCCAAGAGGTACATCAGCCTGAAAAATTTAAAGTCATTTTCAGAGACAAAACAGGTTATAAGTCTTACTCCTAAATGAAACAGTCACTTTAATAACAGAATTATTCAGTATTAGCCTTATCTCCCAAAACAATAAGTTCATTAAACAGAAACTTGATTCTGCAGCTCACAGGGTACCAGGACGGGTTTTTGGGTAGGGTAATGACAGGCTACTTTTTTTTTTCTTATTCGTACAGCATTTATTTGTCTTTCCTCTGTTGAACCCTGAGCCAACCACTTTTCCCAGGCTGCTTGGAGAGGTACGGGGAAAGGGACATAACAGGTCAGATGAGATGTGGAAGAAAGAGCTATGAGAGGTGGAGATGGCTCCTGTGCGTGGCAGACAGGATGAGAAAGGCCACTGTCAGGTCAAAGACCTCCAGGGTCTCCAGAGGGCAAAGCCCAGCACGGCTCAGGAGAAGAGCTGTGGCTTCAGAGAAGGGTTCCTGGCATAAGCAATGCGGAGGCTCCAAACTCAGTCCTAACCCCCGGTCAGAACTGGCCATCCCTACTGTGGCAGCCCCCGCCCCAATGAACTTGGCTGCTGTGTCTATATCCCTCGAAATGGCACTGGTTTGGAAGCTGCTGCTAGGGCTAAGTGAGGTCAGGGGACACGAGGCTGCCGAGCTGCTGAAGTTCTCATCTGTCAGTGTCTCTGGTGGGTCGCTTCAGTCACTGCAGAGAGTGGTTGGCCCAGAGCTGAAAGGTGGAAGGGGGAGAGGCAGATATACACTCTCAGGAGGTGGCGAGCCATGGCCAGAAAGCTGCTTCCAGTGCAGAGAAGACAGACAGGGGTGATGACAGACCATTTTAAGATTAATCGTGACTTGTGTGCATGATCGATTGCAAGGAAGGGAAATTGAGACATTAAATCTTTCTGGGAGGTTGCTTTAGTAATTCACGTATGAGTAGTGACAGTCTGGATTGTATATCCACTGAGAATGGAAGAAAGACATTAGTTTAAGAGACATCTTGAAGCTCTAACGACAAGGCTAAGAAACTGGGAGTGGGGTCTTCCAAGAGGTAATATGGAGTAGTTTGTTGTACTGTTTGGGAATATAAGTAGTTAGGAGTCACACCCAAACATGTGATAATTGAAATATAAAGCTTGGAGAACGCTTTAAGAAAGAACCAAGGACACAGGCAAGGATTAAGCAGTGGGTAGGAATTCTGAAGAGAAGAAGACTGAAAAGAACACCAGACTCAAATAAATCCTAAAACCATCAGTGTTGCCACCGGAAGAATGTCATGCAGACCCATTGCCCTGGGGCTGTGGTCACTTGAATGAAACCAACTCTAGTCATTAGGAGGCTAACGGGGAGATTGCATCTTACATCTGAGATAGTCTTTCTCCATTAGCTCTTTACCTGTTGGTTTTTCCCTTAGAACTAAGTTTCACGAGAGCACGTACAGTGTCTGTTTTGTTCATGGTTTTATATCCGGCAGCTAGAAAAGGAATTGATAAGTGTTTGTTGAATGAATAAATGAGCGTCTGCACACTCTGAGTTGCACACTCTGATATTTAGCAGGAGATAGAGTCTGATCAACTCCAAGAACAATGTTTGCCCAAGTCAAGAATAATGTTACCCCAAGTCAAAATGGGATCCTGGAGCAATCCTCCAGTAGAGAAGGACGAAAATGTTCTCCACGCCAGCCGCTGGCCATCTGTGGCTACGGACCTCTGAAATGAGGCTAGTACAACTGAGGAAGAGAACTTTAAAAATTATTTCATTTGAATTAATTTAAAATGAAATTGAACTAGCCGCTCGTGGCTGGCGCCTACTGCATGGTACAGCACAGATGTGTAGGGAGACTTCTCCAGTTAGGAAAGCCTGGCCGCTCTGGGCAGATTCGATCAGGGCCTGGAATTGGAGTGGGACTTGGGGAAAGGAATTAAGCGTCAGCTGCTAGGGTTGTTTTTATTCATCCTTTGCCCAAGGGACAGGAGGAGTCTGCCATGCTCCCATGAGGTGCAGGTGACCTAGACAGGGAAGGAGACCACTGAGGGACCTGGGGCCCAAACCCTAGTTAGTGATAAAGTTGTGTTTACGCTGAGCGTTTTGATGAACATACATGTTAGGGAACACTCTGGGCCTGGTAAACGCCCCTAAAAGAATTCACGGCTCAGGGATTCTGCTCACCTTTCTTTGTACCATGGTAAATAATCATTGCATCTGATCATTCAAAGATGGATGAGGCACCTATGATAAACTCAAAATAAACACTTGGACACCCAGGAACTCACAAAATGGAAAAGCAACATCTTTGAATATTAAAGTACTGCAGGTGAAAGATACTTAGATACTTGTTTTTATTAGTTTCAGGTGCACAAGACAAAGCAATACTTAGACATTTATCATTTATATCCCGCACACTGTGTGATCTCCCCTCCCCCCATCCACTATCCCTCAGACATCGCAAAGATATTTTAAAAGACTTATTAAATTAGAGAAATATTTATCAGACTTATTATGTTTATTTAGTTTCTGTTAGATTTTGGAATGCTCTACTGGGGTTTGCTTTAGCAGATTTACCTGGTTAGTTATAGCTTGTGTAGGCAAATAGTCAAATTATTCTGATTTCCTTGAGTTTTCTGTGACTGGGCCGTGGGATAGGAGGGAATTGTGTAGGAGTGTGTGAAATAGGCCTCGCATTCAGAATTCACCCAGTGATAATACCTATCAATATCGCGTATTGAACCGTGTGTAGGAGCCGATGTTTGGCATGTTTCAGGCGACTTTGGGGAATAGTCTCTATTGAAGAAAGGAAAGTACGCTTCAGATCCATTCACATAATTTATGAAAGTGAATAGGGATTTCTCACAAAGGAAGAATGCTGGACAGACTATTATATTTCACAAGATAAAGCACGCTATGTGTAAATTCCCCAAATCAGCCAGGATAGCAGCGGACAAAGAGATATTAATACCTTCCTAGGGAATGAGATTAGCTTTCTAAAGAGTAAACGGGCAAGAAAATAAAGGATTCTCTTAGGATTTCCTAAAGACTTGGTTCACCTCCCTGAAGCTAACCATTCGTTTTCATTGTTTTTATGAGAGTATCTTTTGCAAGAATCTAATTTGTACCACAGGAAAATGTCTGAATATTGAAATCTTGAGGTTGGGCGGGACTTCCAGAGATCATCTAGTCCTACCATCTATTTTATGCTTTAATTAGTTTTGCAAAAACCTAGTCAAGGATCTCCTAGTCAGGACTCCAACGTCTGGACAGAGTGGTCAGTAGCTGCCAAGCTGAGCCATTCCATCCTTGGAGAACGGAGACACTGGGATACTCTCACAGAATCTCCTTCTGCTCCTCAGCCTTCAATTCATTCGTGCTACTTGTAACTATCGGGTCAAACAACACCACCTCCAATTCTTTTTCTATTAAAGTTCTTAGGATATTTGAACATGATTATTAGATCTCCAAGGCTAAATAAGCCTGTTTCTTTAAAAAATGTCTTGGATGTTACTGATTTGAGCGTTTGTACAGGTCAGCTGAGTGTACCCAGCTTGTCCGTACTTGTCCTGCAAGGGTGGTCTGGGCTCACAGAGACAAGGGCGTCTCCTTTCTCCTCCTTCTTTTCCTTCTTTCTTTTTCCGTCCCCTTCCCTCCCTTCCCCTCCTCTCTCATTGATTCTGCACTACCTTTATTCATTCGTTCAACAAACATTCCGTTCACTGTTGATTCATATTAACCTTTCTATAGAATAAGTTGCATGGATTGCTAGCTACTACGCTGTTGCTACTGTCTGTTCTGTACAAAACAGCTGTCCCTTTGGACTCAATCACCTCATTTTAAATTGATTGCTATTACCTTTCATCTCATTAGATTTAATCGTCGTTTCTAATCAGTCAGCTTCCTTTTCAAACCCGATTCGGTCATCCAATATGGTCACTCTCCCTCCTACAAATTTTATGATGTCCTCTCTAATATTTTCATCCGGCACATTGAGTAAAATGTTGAAACAGATGGATCCCAGGAAAGAATCCTTTTACGATGCTGGAAACGTAGAACCAGGTTGATGTTCCATTAATTAGCACCCTCTGGGTGCTAAACAGTTTCAAGAGCTGTTTGTTACAAATTTGCCTTACGACTCAGGCACTCAGCTTCTGCGTATTCCATTTTGGCCACAGGTTAAGTTGAAAGATCTAAAGGTCTCTCTGAAGGTGATGTGTGTTAGGTCTCTACATTTTCTGTAATCCTAGGAATTATACCAGAGAAGGAAAGGTCATTTGACTGTTACTCTTTCCTCCTGAAATTGTTGTGTCATCCTGTCTTTAGCGTATTTCTTCTTAAACAAGCAATACCGTTTGATTCCCTAAGAGACACAGAAGACTGAGAGAAGAATATTGGAAAAGCCGAACATTCAGATAATTATTAGAAATGGCAATGGCATTTTATAGGATTGCAAAACATAATATCAAAATGCTTTGACGTATCAAGTGAGATCTATTAGTTTCTAATCAGCAGAGGACTTGAAATAATTGATGTTTCTGTTAAAACAAATCAGAATCTCCAAACTGTTGCTAATGCTTATCTCTTAAGGTTTCCCTTTTGGCTTACAAAGACTAAAAATATTGAAAGACGTCCCATACACCAATGTGATAAAATTTTGGAAGTTTATACACAAAAATAGATAAGGTGCACGAAGAATCTCTCAATGAAGATAAACCCTTGGGGAAAAGTGTGTGCCAATAAGTTATTTGGATGTTGCTGTGGTGGATGGAATTGAAGAATTGCAAGACCAGTCATTATCTTCTTATGTGGAAGATAGTGGTTGCATTCATGGTGCAACTAAACCTTTTAAGACAGATCAATTAAAAAAAATGCTGTCCTCTATATTTATAGTAAAAGGAATTAATTTCCTATAAAGATCTTGCTGCTTCCTCCTCAATGGTTTCTATGACCAGTGTGACTGCGTCTAAGCTGTCCTTATTCTAGTGACAACATTTTATATTAAATTATGTTCTACATGTTCAGTCATTTAAATTAGGTAGACATTTTTGTTGAGTTTTATGATATCTTGTATTTCCCATTCTGCAATTAGAAGTGTGAAAATTTAAGAACATCACAGTTTAAAAAATATTATGGCAAATATTGAATGTACAACTATAGAAAGGAATTTAATATGAGCCAGGACCAACAGAGATTTCCAAGGTACAAAAAAATATTTGGGGAAGTATAGATTTCATTGACTTTGTGTGTATGTGTGTGGTACCAATGCAGTAAGAAAATGACAAAAGCATTCATACTCATGCACTTTTCAATTTTAATAATGATTGCACTGGTTTACCACTATTTGGACCTTTATACTCCCTGACTTACACACCTTATCTTTGCCCATCTGGATTGAGTCCTAACTAGAAGACTATTAGTTGTTGGCGATCCCATTCATTGTAGGAGGGGCTGGGTAATCACAAGATAATCACAAGTTAAACTGAAATTTTCATGGTTGAAAATTTGCAAATAGAGCTATGATTTTACTTTAACATTTCATTAGAGATGTACATTCTTAGAATTTTCAGAAGTTAAGATGAATATTATTTTATTTTCTTGTTATAATTAGTTTCTGTGCATGGAGACTACCAGAGGCCATTTACTGGAGTTATTAAAAATTCTTATCTCCCAAGTAAAAATGTCAGAAAATATTGCCATGTTCCATGGTGCATTACAGAACACGTGTATTTCCTATGGGTGAGGGCATTCGTGTGAAGTTGAGGGAGGTCATATGCTACTCATGTCTTCATCCAAGATTCCCAGAGTGAAGGGAAATCTCAATAGCCATAAACTTGAGAGACTAATCAGATTATACCAAATCAGCTCTTTATGTTTTACAACACTTTAAAAACTACAATTTAAAAATCATGATGGAAAGTGAAAACCTATTATGGCCAAGTTCTGGTAATATGTGTGACCTCTACCGTCCTCCCTTCTCCCCTGAAAGTAAGCCATGGTTTGCTTCCCTTAAAGGTGTTCCCCAGTACTCCTCAAATCTCAGGATTGGAATTCATGTTTAGATAAGAAAAAGCTATCTTGGCCTGACACCTTCCTGCTGACTCCGTTAGGCTCTCCTGTGATCTGACTAGCTCTATCAATGGACTGATTTGTTCTCATCATGTGGGTAACTGCATTCAGTGGGAAAGCCTCCTCCAAGATGAGAGGGTGAATGCTGCTATCAAAACAAATGGGAATGTTTTTCTTTCAGTAACAGCCTATGGAATCATATGGTGGGTTGTGACATTGGGCTATGTTACAGTGCTAAGGATGGGCTTCCGACCTGCCGGCTCTCCCAACTTCAAGGCTCCTGAACTTGGAGGTCAGCTTGCAGTTGTCACATTGACTAAGTGAGTGTTTCTCAACCAGAACTGCATATCACAATAACCTGGGAAGCAAGCCCAAATTCACATCAGTACCCATTGTATTTTATCGATTCCAGGATGCACATTTCTTCCCAGTTTCTCATTTCGGAAATGCGAATGTACATTCCATTAGTTTAATCATGGTATAATTGCAGAATTTTCTTTCTTATCAGTAAAATAATAGTGCATCTCATAATCAGCGGCATCTTAGTGTCAACTAAATAGGGACTATATCAGAATCTGTGAGAGTGGGGGTGTCTTATTGTATGAATTTTGCAAAAGCTCTCCAAGTGAATCTTATGAACACTGCTGATGATAAATACTTTGAACTACCTCTTGGCATATTTTCCCAATTAACAATACAATAAACTGCTGCCATGCATTGACTTTTCCCTATGCCAGGAATGGGGCTAAGCACTTTCCATGTTTTTTGTCTCATTTAATGCTCACAACAAGCCTATTGGATAGATATTATTATCCCCAGTATGTGGATTAAAAAATTCAGGCTTAGAGACATGAAATAACCTGCCCAAGACCACATAGATATTAGTGGAAGAGCCAGGATATGAACCCAGGTGGGTTTGATGCCAGTGGCTCTTAAAGTGTAGTCTGCTGACTAGTAGCATCAGCATCCTCTAGGGACATAGTAGAAATGCAAGTTTTAGGAGCCTACCCCAGATCTAAGGAATGAGAAACTCTGGAAGCAGGGCTCAGTAATGTGTTTTAACAAGCACCCCAGGTTATTCTGATGCATCCTAAAGTTTGAGAACCACTGTTATATAGCATAGACACCTCCTACAATAGGAATATAGGAGGCATTGCTAATCAAGATCGGGACTAATAAAGTTTATTGACTAGCTGGCCGGCTCGAATTGTAATCCTAAAATAATGCTATATTCGCAAGGTTGACTAAGCTTTTAGTTGCTTAATAACAAATAAAATTGCATTTGCTCAAATGTGCTTTAATTATGGTTCCCAGTAGGCAGAACTATGGTAACAAAATATTCTAGCCTCTAATGTTTTTTGCATAATGAGCACCGTCAAAACATTTAGCGTGAATGGGATTACAATTCCCCATATAAAATGGGAAAGCTCTAGAAGAAGCCTTTGTTTGGTCTGACATCCTCTTGTCCTCAGTCTTAGTCTAATCCTATTATTTCCTTTTTTAAAAAAAATACAGAATGCAGTATCTTTGGCCCTGAGAGGAAAGGACGAACTGACAAAGTCCCTATTAGTATTATCTTGGGTTGATAGATTGGCTCAGTCTACCATTTGTAATACAGATAGAAATAAACAGTTTCTGAACAAAAGCTGATTAAAGAATTTAGTGGAAAAAACAAAGAACTTGCTTGCTTAATGGAAAAAAAAATTGACTGACATTAAGGAATTAAGCATCCCAAAAGGATAAATAAATTTGATTCCAGGAAGAAAAGGCAGTTTAAAAAATAATACACCAAAGTGACAAAGTGTAGAAATGCCTGGGAATATGATTATGTCTACCCAACATCAGTACAGCTACTTGAAAAGCACAACATTCACATAGTAATTTTTTGGCTCTGGATGATGCAAAATAAACAATTTGATTTTCCTCTTTCCACTAAATGGACTGGCTCTTGAATGCATGATTGGACCCACAGTTCTGTATCATCACTAGCATTTCCCAGACGACTGAACTAAGTGGATGTCGTATTGTGTTGTTTTACTAGATATGTATGAGGATGAAGATAGTCATAATTGGAAAACAAGAAAGCAAAGAACTTGGAGGTTGGGAGTGGAGCTTTTAGAATCATGAACAGTCCTCGGCCTAGAAGATACGGTGTTTGGCTGCAGTCACCTACAGGCCCTGTCTCCACCTCCACAGGCTTATACACACTTATTAGCACTGATTGGTGCCTTATAAATAGGGCAAAAGGGCCTTGTTTTATATCTTGAAATGCTCCCTTTTTAATATCACTTTCTAACTTTTCTCTGATTTGTGACTTGAATCTCAAAATGGGCCCTGATTTACACCTATGAGCTGTTTCCTTCTGGGTCTTTCTGCCTTAAATGAATCTCTGGACTTCGGTCCCATATATCCTGACCCTGGAGCTGCCTACCATGGACTTCAGCAACGGGAGCCCAGACTTCTGGTCCCAGCCTTGAACATGCCTGCCACATTGCTGCTTGGGCTGCCCTTGGAAATTAGCCTTCTTCATAGGCTTATGGGGGAGAAGGAACTGGTTAAGTATGCTGATTGTTAGTTTGGGCAACTCTATAGACAAAACCATTGGTTTGGGTTTCAAAGCGTGGCTTTTGCTTGGCCTTGCAGTAGCACTCAGTCTATCTAAGCAATTTGTCATTCTTATAATGAGGATACAGAGGAAGACCCACAAGTGGTAAATGGATTGGGAAGTCATTGCAACTCGATGGAGTTAAAGGAAAAGACGATGACTGACATAGAAATGCTTTATTGACCATGGCTTCACAATTTCTTTTCATTCCTAGAACATTTACATAATTCTGAGTTGCTAATAGATAAAGCTTACACAATGGCATTATACCATGATGATGACACGTATTATATCTAATGGATATCAAAAGTGGTAGTTTCTCCAAGACCAACATACTATGTCTATAAGACATTTTTGTAAGCTGATGTCATAAAACACGTTTACATCTGCATACGTATCTTGTGCATTTAAAGGTGCACATTTCACTATGCATGAATATTTATATATTCACACACATGAATTGGGATTTATTATAAATGCTGAATATGGAATTGTAAAGACATGGATGGTTAAGGCAGTTTCCTGAAGACCTACACTTGCTTGATTGTGATTTATTAGTTTAAACTTAACCAGTTGTATATTAATTAATAGTATTGTTCTCTTTGAAGAGAGGACTATTATTGAAAGCTTATTGGGACTATATATGCATTTTGGATCTATTTAAGAATTGCCAAATTGGATTAAAGCAATAATATATGAAATCTCGCAAGTGTCTAAAAATGAAGGCTACTTTCTGTTTTATGTGATTGAACATTTTAAGATGCTTTTGGGCATTTTAAGGGATACATTCATTTAGGGGGGGGCAAAAGGAAGAAATGATTTTCAAGAAAGACAAAAATGAAGAAAAAAGACCCATAAAATGTACCTGAGATTGCTATATTTTTTCCCCCCAAGGTGGGTAGATTTAAGAGCTTGGCAGATAACCTTAGCTTATGGAGTTTTTATTCTGACATAGGTTACTATTATCCATTGAATTTACAGAATTATCTGTATTATTCATATATATGTATTCATACTGTGTTTCCACAAAAATAAGACCTGGCCAGACAATCAGCTCTAATGCATCTTTTGGAGCAAAATTTAATATAAGACCCAGTATTATATTATGTTATATTATATTACATTACATTATATTGTATTATTAAAGACCCAGTCTTATATTATAGTAAAATAAGACTGGGTCTTATATTAATTTTTGCTCCAAAAGATGCATTAGAACTAATTGTCTTATTTTCAGGGAAACATGGTACATATATATGAATCATAATATATATGTATATAATATATATATGAGGTGTGATCAAACAATATGGTGAATGTTTAAATAAAAAAAGTTATTACAGTAAAAGACACTGCCATTAATCCTCCTCAAAATACTGCCCCTCGCTTCAACCACACCTATCCCATCATTCTTCCCACTTTCTGAAGCAGTACTGGAAACCCTCTTTCGTGAGTGTCTTTAGTTGCGCTGTAGTGGCTGCCTCAACATTCTGAATTATTTTGACTTTGGGGAAGAGCCAAATGTTGCACGGTGCCAGATCCAGAAATTGCCACATACCCGAAGTGATGTGTGACACAGAGTGTTGTCATGATGGAGGATGATTTACAGTACACTTTAAAACACACCTCTCAACCATAGCTCATACCCGACTGACTGCACTGAATAAGTTGAAACTTGTCACACACTGTTACTAAGGTTGGACATATTGCTTCTAGTATTGAAGATCCCTGCCTTTCCATTGGATGGTCCCTGGCAGCGGCATTCACCATATTTTGTGATCACAATGGAAAGGCTCCATGTCACATATCACTTCTGGTATGTGGCAATTTCTGTCAAATAAAAACATTACAGTGTGTCCTCATCCACCTTTTTCACTGGATCTGGCACCATGTGACTTCTGGATATTCTGCAAAGTCCAAATTACCACGAAAGGTAAACATTTTGAATTCATTCAGGACATCGAGGCAGCCACGACAGTGCAACTAAGGACATTCACGAAAGAGGACTTACAGAACTGCTTCAGAAAGTGGCAAGAGCAATGGGATAAGTGTGTTCAAAGCGAGGCGAGGGGGAGTATTTTGAGGGGGACTAATTGCAATGTGTCTTTTACTGTAATAATTTTTTTTAAGTTTAAACATTCACCGTATTTTCTGATCATACCTTGTATGATATATATGGTGAATGTTTAACTAAAAAAATTGTTACAGTAAAAGACATTGCCATTAGCCCATCTATCTATCTATCTATCTATCTATCTATCTATCTATCTATCTATAAATCTATATATCTGTATATATATATGAAACCCATCTCACCCATGGCCCCAGTGTAAGATACACTTATGGTCCAGGCATTCTGTGTCTCAAGGTGAATTAGTCCAACAGCAGATGTAATGTGAGGAAATCTCATGGAGCAGGGCTTTGCTCTGTAAGTCCTTATTTTTTCTGCCCTGGGAAGATCAGGGGTGGTAGGGTTGGGCCCTAGGAGTGATACTAAAACATACAGTGCACATCCAGCAGCCCCAGCCTGTGAACATTGGGCGATTTACCCCTCTCCCCCATGCTTTGTCTGCCCCTTGACACGTGTTCTTCAGAGCGTCTTCAGGTCAGAGCCACATTGGTCTATCTCTCCCAAAGGCAATTCTATTTCTCATTGACTTATTTTTCCTGAAGATTTAGGGAGAGTCTTGGGCAGTGCATTATTATTTCTGTTGGCCTCGGTTAGCTTTGCTTTACTTAGGAAGACATGTTTAGTAAATCAAAAGTCTTCTGGTTGAGTCATCTGACCAGCACAGCAGTATCTCCAATTATTTTGCTATTAGAACAAAACACATTCACTCTCTAAACCCTCAGTGTAGAAATCATGATATATATGTTTCTCTCTTTCAAGGAGGGAGGTAATCATATTATTTTGTAGAAAAATTTCCAGTGCAGAAGCTGATATCATCTGTTGATTCGACTTTCCTTTTAAGGTGATATAATTACAAACCACTTTAAGAAATATCTGTACACCCTCACTGAGTGCATACAGTTTTTCTTTTATTCTTGTGGAAATATATTTTGGGTTTTGCTTTGGCTCCACGAAGTGCCATTTTCTTGGTTTTAATCTAACTTGAACAATATTTTTGAGTACTTACCATGTGCCACACTTTGTGCTGGGGTCGGAGGAAGATGAGAAGACATGAAGATCACTGTTTTGTGCTTATTTGTTTAAGGCACAAGTAGAATGAGACGCTGTTCACATTGTACCAGGCAACACAATGGGAGGAGAGGCGGGGGAGGGGCAGGGGGAGGGAGTCAGGGACTGCTTCCCGAGGGAGGAGCATTCTGAGCTCATTTGTGAGCAAATAAGGGAATTAAAAGGCGGTATTAGTCAGAAAAAGAAATTTAGGGAGGGTGCTGGAAGAATGTTCTTATTTTACAACTAAGGTAGGATATATGATAGAAAACGTTCTCAAAAATTTATCGTGCTATGAATCCTACTTGACGGAAGAACAGATTTAAGAATTTGTGCTATTATCACAAAAATACATGTGTGGGATAAGCCTGAATTACTATGATTTTCCTTAAAAAATATGATGGGATCACTTTAACAATGTTTTAATAATACGGTAAACTAACTGAGATTTAAAAACTTACATTTGTGAATGTGTCAGTTATTTTTATTTATTTAGATAATGTATTAAGAATTCAAAATGTTCTGTTAGTTTTCCTTTGCAAACCTTCCCCCACCCCCATCCCCCATATTGAGCAAAAGCAAATTCTGGCCCAATGTCTATCAGTAATTATAAAATCTGAATTAGTTAAGTGCTGATTAATGAGGTTTTTACGGTATCAACTAAAATGCCTTTTGCTTAGGTCACTGAAAACCTCCTAAGTGCCCCCTTCGAATAAATACTCTCCACTCCTGATCTGGCAGCAATAATAACCTCTGCCGGCCTGTGCATGAGCAATTGCCCTTTATCAGTTTTTGTTCTTCTTTCCCTCTCTGCTATCCTGTTGTATTTTATTCACATTTCTATTTGAGTAGTTGTCACAGCACTGTATGTACTTGTGATGTCTCTCTGTCTCTGTCTCCCCTCTCTGTCTCTTCTCTCCTCTGTCTGTGTGTGTCTCTCTCTCTTTCTCTCTCTCATTATGAGCCCCTTGATGTTATTTATTGCTGCCTCCCCTGACATTTAAATGAACCAAATGACTATGTCCATGTGTTTGTTAACTTTCTCCGTATGTTTTTGGTAAGTGACTGTCAACTTTGGCTGCTCATTGGAATCACCTGGAATCTTTAACAAATATTGATGTTTGGGTCTTGCTCCCAGAAATTCTGAGTTCATCAGTCTGGGGTGTGGCTTGATAGCAAGATTTTTAAAAGCTCTCCAGGTCACTCCAATGTGCAGTGAGGCTGAGAACAGGTGATGTAGATCCAGCACTCAGCACAGTTGGCTTTCAGCGCTTCACCTGTGGCTCGTCTGAATTGAATGTAAATATATACACCAAGTTTAAAATATTTAATACAAAGAAATGTAAAATTTGTCAATCATTTTTATATGATTACACATTGAAATGATAATATTTTAGATATGTTGGGTTAAATAAAATTCATTTAATTTATATTAACACTTTAATCCATTATAAAAATAAAATCAACTTTGCTTGTTTCATTTTACCTTTTTTAACGTGGCTGCTAGAAAATTTTTAATTACATATGTGACTTGGCATCATACTTCTATTGAGCAGCGCTGAGCTAGATGATGTCTAGAATGGAAGGGGCAGAGATGTTTAATTAATAAAATAAATCCTTAATAAATGCTTGCTGGAAAATTAAATTGATAGTGTTCATGTTTTGTACAATCTGTGGTATAAATATTTCCTCTGTATAGCTATTTATATTTATTTAAAATAACTCATATTCAATTAATACTTACTGATTACATGAGTTGTAGAAGTTACTGTGCTGAAAGAGAAATAATACTCAAGATGTAAGCAGAAATAAACCAGTGACTATATGGTATCAGATATTGGGGAGGGGGGTTGTCACTGTGTGAGGGATATAAATGATAAATGTCTAACTATTACATTGTTTTGTGCACCTGAAACTAATAAAAAATGTTAAAAATAAAATAAAATAGTTAACACACACGCACACACAAAGAAAAAAGAAAAAGAAAATGAAACAGTCACTTGAAACTGCCCCAAATTAGGGGGAATTGAGAATTTGAAGTGCTGTTTTTTGTCATTACAATTGCAGTATAGGGCAAGTAAAAATATTCTTCCTAAACTAGATTTGATCTGTTCTTAATCATAATAAAACAAAAACAAAAACAAAAAAACACCTGAGTGGGTTATTTGGTTTGCATGCAGAAGAGATGAATATGTTATTTACATAAAGGTACATAATATATATTTACAAAGGTGGAAAAGTGATCTCAGGAAGAGAAGTGAAGGTCAAAGGTGTCTACGGTTTTCATGAGTAGAGAGATGGCTATAGACATGAAGACATGAGACAATGAAACCATCTTGAATACTGAGCTGTAAACTCAGTTTGTGGGGAGCGTACACAGGAGTAACTTGACCTGTATGGGCAAGCCACTGGGCAGAGCAAATACGTGGGTGGCAGGAGGCAAACGTTTACTGCAGGCTTTGCTGATTGGATTATCGTGGTGGGCAACATTTGCACTAACCACAGGTATTCAAAGGAAACGATGTTAAGTGTTTTGAGCAAGCTCCTATTGAAGAGGATTGGTTAAAACTGGAAATCCTAACTGTGAATTATTAAGAGACACAGTGTCCATAAATCAATTTAGGTGCATTATATTTTAGCCCATGGCCAGTATTCATTTAAACTTGAACTACTGCACGTTCTACTCACAGGAGTACAAATCTAAAGTTTAGGCAACTTGAACTTACTCTATAGTGTTCGTCTTTTGTTGAACTACAATGAAATACTTTTTTTGATTTGGTTTCTGATAAGCTTAAAGGAAAATACATTTGTATTCAGCAAATTCCTTGTGCTATAATCATATTTTTGTTTTGCTTCTCAACATCTTGACATAACGAAGCAGTGTGGGGGCATTTTGAAAGTTGGGCTTTGGCATCTGAACAGACCTGGTTTGAGTGCTGTCTTGCTCACTTGCTGTTTGACCTTGGCCAAGTTACTTAACCTACCCATGCCTCAATTTTCTTGGCCCTAATACCCACCTTGCAGGGCTGTGTAGGGGAGGAAATGTGAAATGTATTGTCTAACACATGGTAAGTCTGTATAAATATTGTTATTATTACAAGATTGAAAAGCATTTTGAGCAGGGCAGCTTTTGTGTAGTCAAAAGCTATAATTAAAATTAGTATTTTATATGTGAAGAATATTATTACTCTCCCCCGAGAGTAATATTATTCTCCCTGAGTTTGGAAGGTAGAAAAGCGGGCTATAGCACAGAAAGGTTGGGGAGGGGAGAGAGAGGACATATGGTGTCAGCAGGAAAGATTTCCCATTAATCGTTGGAGCCATTGAGGAGTTAAATCTCCTCTGTGGTAGGAGGAGGGATACTTAAGGGGAGTATTTAAGATGAGAATGGATGAGTGTGGAGGTAGCAGAGCTGGGTGGTCCTCCTCTGATCACGGAGCAGGGGTCAGCTGTGCTTGACCAGCAGCTGTCCAAGTAAAAAGCGTGTGTGGACTGAAGCGCCTCCCCTGGCCCTCCTACAAGCCTGGGAACAAGTTCTTTTCTTTCGGATCCTGGGACTCGATTTATGTGCTGCCTGATATGTAGTTGGTGAGCAGAACGTTACCTTGGGATTTGCAGAGTTGGTGACATATCAGGAAACACCTGCTGTGTCGTGTTCAGAGGCAGGAGCAGAGCCAGCACCAGTCTGAGTAAGCAGAGCCAGGCACATAGTAGGAATGCCTTAGTTATGGACAGGATCCGAATGAATGCACACATCCTACACTTTGTCCCCGCGAGTATCTGGAGTGGGGACAATTCGAGCTTTACTCCAGACAAATGAGAATCTTGTTATATTCCCTTATACATGGTGACGGTATAAGAGAGGAAAAGAGAATGGCAATCAATAATAAATTAAGCAAAGGGTATTAACTTCCAAAAGACAAGCTCTTTAAATGCCTCTCAAAATTCTGCATTTGCCTGTTTTACAAAATGCTTTGATCAATGAAATGCAGTAAGTGAGGAGTTTCACACTTAGTGATTCTTTCTCCAAAGCCTATTTAGAATGAACCAGAAAAATCTTTCACTTTTTCCCCCTTAAGCTTAACCTTTTTACATAGAGAAAGGATTTCTGTTATCTTCATTTAAAGTAAGACTTAGATAACTAAGATCAATTGAGTTTTGAGAGCTATATACTCGTCCTTTAGCTATGATAATATGGTCAGAACCATCTTTATGAAAATGAGCGAAGAGAATTTGTTTGATGTGTGAATATTTGCAAGAGAAGAACTGGCTCCAGTTCTAGGCGTCACATTTGTTTATGTGTCAGTCATTCATAAGGATGAAGGAGAAGTATCTCCCGGAGCTGGGGATGCTCTTTGTTGCATTTTAAGTGTTGTTAAACCATTTAACAGGGTGATTTGGGGTATCACTCAGTTCATAGAGAAAGTGGGAGTAGCAGGAAAAGAACAAAATTCAATGGAATAGTTTTCAAAATAAGGAAGAGTTTGGAGTTTAAAATTTATCTGCCTGGAAGTGATATAGTCCAATGCCATTCACATATTTCAATTCTGTTCCTTTCTCGTATGTACCTGACATATATTATGCACAAATAATTTTTCTGGGTCTAGAACAAAGCCAAATATAAGTCCCAGACTAAGGCTCAAACATTTTCTTGGATCTACCCAAAATACATTAAGATGATTACCTATACTTCTCCCCTGATAACTTTCTTCTCTGAATATATAACTTCATAAACTATAAAGTATTTCATTTTCAATTCTAGGGTCAACATTCAAAGAATAGTGTTGTCTTTGGGCCAGAATAATGTTATTAATTACTTTACTATTTTTTTAAATTCATGTGCTAATAAAACATTGTCTACTTTTTGATAACTAAAGCTATGTTATGTTCTCATCATTTTTTCAAAAGCCAAAGCATCACAATTGTTTTGTAGGGGGTGTATTTTTCATTTATTAAATGTTTTTTGCTTGAGTCTTTGAAGAAGGCAGAATGAAATAGCATTGTATTTGTAGATTTGTCTTCATTTGTAAAGACTTCTGCTAACTGTGACATCATCTGATTCTGTTTTGATAACAAAGATGATGCATCTTTGCAGCAGACTTTTTTTTTTTTTTTTTCCCTCACCACCAGTTGCCAGGATCTTGTCAGAGAAGGAAAATTGGAAGATTGATTGGTGTCCTTTTCTTATTTATTGATTGACTTGAGTTTCTGGCTGACTGATGTATGTGTAGCCTAAGGCCATGGATTATGTGTGTGAGAAGAAATAATAAAAAGTTCAATAGTATAAATAATAAAGACTACCATTTTTTAAATGCTTACAGTTTGCTAGGCCCTGTGATAAGTACTTTATACACATTACCTCTTTTAATCTTCAGAACAATTGGATCTTATAGATGAAGAAACTCTTTAGAGAGGATAATTTATTCAATGTCATACAGCTAATAAGTGATAAAGTTGATTTCAACCTAAATCTATCTGACTTCACAACTCAGACCAGATAGTTTTTGATCAAATTATGATTTATGATCATGTAAAATTGAAAATATTTGAATCAGGCCTTTTACTAGGCATCATGCAGGATGTGGAGACCAGAAAAAGTTTAGAGTTAGAGTCCCTTAGAGAAAAAGTGACAAGTACACAAATAATGAAGTAATTATTCTAAGCAAGTTTTACAGGTAAACTTTAGTTTTTTTTTCCTTTTTTGCTGGAACTCTCTGAGTCTTTCAACCCAGAAAGTAGCCTCTTCCTCCCCGAAATTTGGGTTTCATGTCCATTGGTTCTCAAAGTGGAATATAATGAAGATAGTAACTTCCTATTACTTTCACTCAATTCCAGGACAATGTTGTCATCTCTCAAATAAGGAATCAAAGATAGTCTTTAACTGAATGGTTTCCTTTATTTCTCAAGTTCACTTTTGCTGAATACTGCCTCTGCATACTCTATCTTTCCCTATCTTCTAGGCACAGCTTGGGTTTGGAGACTTTCCATCTATGGTCTGGTCAACCGTAGTTTTTCTTCTGCCAACAAATGGCACCACGTTCTGTAGTCTGTCCTCACTGACTCTCATGATGCTGTTTGACTCTCAATTAGAGATCAACCAAGGCAGTCCTTACAGTTCTGTGGATGCACAAGACCCTATAAATGAGAACTAACAGCCTCTACTTTCCTTCAAAGTCTTTTTCCAAAGTTACTCTTACAAGTTCACTGGCCCCATCTCCTTTTGTCTCCCAGCTTTCTCCTAACATTTGCCCACATTTAATTTCACCATGTTTTGAGAACTTGATAAGGAGTCAATAAAGTAAATTTCGAGTCTAAGCATATTCTCCATACTGGTCATGCATTTCCTCACAGGAATGATGACATTGGGCAACTTTACTGAATGTACTTATTCGTGAAATAAACTGGGTCATGTGTTGACTATTTGTTATTTTAGAACACTAGAGGGGGTTGGGGGACATGTAGAGAAAACCCTTCATCCAATAGACATGGCTCTTTTCCATGTAGATTTTTCTTTAAGGAAAAAGGTCCCATGATTATCTAATTCTTTCAGGGGAGTGGAGGGGAGTCTTCTTTTATAGGTTTTCTACTTTTTTTTTCAGTTAACATTTTTTTTTTTTTGGTCTTAAATTTATGTTTTTATTTAAGTAGAGCTGAATATAATCTTCTATTGGTTATATTGGTTGCAGGTGTACAATATAGTGATTTGGCATTATTATTCCTTACAATGTGATCACCCCACTAATTCTAGTAGTCGTCTGTCACCGTGTCAACTTATCCCAATGTTATTGATGTTTCAGTGTTACTTTTGTTCAGCTTTCTGAGAGCTTCCTTATCTTCCGGGCGCAAGCTCCCTCGGTATCAATGCAGTAGTCAAACCCCTGTTCTAGGCACCAGACTCATCTGTGGAATCTTTAAAAACTGTCCACACAATGGTCCCACTCCCATGTTTCTGTTTCTGTGATTTGTTACCCCGGGATGAGAAAGATGCATGGGCTCATTAGACGGGCTTCCATTGCATAGACTATTTTTCTTTTCCCAGATCTATCCTCATGACTCATTTTCACAGTAATAGTAGGCTCTGTCTTGGGTGAAGAATTCCATTATGAGAGCAACGAAAAGATAAACTTTGCAAGTTGAGTTAGGCCTAAGAACAAACTTTGCTCCTAGTATATTCTATGGTGAATTCTGACAAGATACATCTCTCCTCATCGCAAGTTATTGATCCCTTCCTGTCACGTGCTTGTTCTTTTGCCCTGTTCACACTCCTGCCAGGTTAATAACAAACATATTAGAAAGTAATAAATCAAGTTGTAGCCTCTTCAGTGATATTTTCATTTCAAAAGGGAATGTTGAAGATGACCCTAATGGGAATTAGCACTTAATCACCCAGTACTAACTGTCAGACACTATTTATTCTTAGTGGTATTATATACTCGTACACTATTATTTTTAATTGAACAGCAAACTATGAGGTAGTCATTATTAGTTGCCTTTTACAGAAGAAAATGATGCTCAAAGAGATCAAATATGTAATAGTAAGTAATAGGGTGGGACCCATGTAACACCACAATCCATTGTCTTTTCTCTCATCATATTTTCTGCTGAGGACTCTCAAACCTCAAAGGTGATTATCTATGCATCCTTCTTCCTTTTTTTTCTCAAAATAAAATAAAATAAAATACCCTAATTTTATAGTGATAAACTTAGATTTATGTTTAGGTAGTTGATAATATACCAAAATGGACTGAATTTGGTCCTCTGTGCTGAGCAGGTCACACATACATGTGCAGAGGCTGCCATTTTAATGTACTCAGCCTTCAACTTGACCGCTTCAAGTTCTATTATTATTATTATTATTATTATTATAAATGGGAATGTGATGACTAGAACAGAGTTCCTATAATCATTGAGAAAATCCTCCACAACAAACATCAGTGTGTACTCATGAAGTTGATAAAGTTGTCAGACTGGTTTCTTATTAAGGAAATTAGGGGGAAAAATGGAAAACCTTATAGAAATCCATATATTCTTTAGAGGCTGCACAATTAAGCAGCAATGTAATGCAGAAAGAATTTTCTTAAAATGTTGGAATGTGGAGTTGATGTGATTGAGTAGGGAAAGAGACCCACTGGGATTTGTTAACAGGAAGACAGACTTGAATTGACAGGAATAATTAATCTCTGGAGGCCAGATAAAGCAAAAGAACTCATTTGGGTCTGTGGAACACCCTCAAATACCTATGAATACTAATTATAAAGAAAATGAATCATTTATGCTGATCCTAGCTCCTGGGAAAGAGGGAATGGTCTTAGAAACTGCTGGTGTAACTGGAGACTCGGAGCTCTTTTTATTTCCTTATTTTTGTACCCCTCCAGTCAGCAGAAAGAATGAATTGATAGTGATTCAAACAATTTCCATGGAGGACCTCTCTGCAGTTCTGGTTTTTGCATCCAGCCAAGAGGAAAATGTTATTTTACAGTCTTTGTATTCGTGTTGATGGGTTCTTAGGAGACTTCTTGAGGAAATGAAGGTGGAAGAGGAAGATAGGACACTTCTCTAAGAGAAGCGCTTAATATTGGCTATTATCCGAGCATAGGTAATCTTGGAAAGGGACTGTAAACCAGCCTCCAGACAGAAATATTTTACTAGAGGTCACTGTCAATTCGCTCTCTCTCTCTTTTTAAAAGAGCTAGTAATAAGTGTGTTTTTAATTTACATAAGTATATACTTTTCCTTCATTTTTTTGTTTGGGCTTATCTCAGTTGTTTCACTCCAATTCTTTTACCTTTTATTCTGAATTAAAATGAAATGTATAAATTATTGCAAGCACATTCTGTAAGCTTTCCTCATTCTGAAGCCTGATGGTAATTATTATTAAGGGATTACAGGAAAATCTTGCAGTGTAATTTAGGGATTTTCCATTTATTCACAGATTCTTCTTCTCCCTCTCCCTTGCTTAGCAAAGACATTTTCTATCTTCCTGACAAAATCTAAACTTTGCTTATTAACTTGTTTGCTCTTCCAACAAATATTTTATTCAATACAGACACAGTAATAATAATTATAATAATAAAAGCAAGCGTTTATTGGATACATAGTATATGCCAGATACTGTGTGTGCTAAGTACTGTGTAGGTTATTTGATTTACTCAAAACAAGCCTATGAGGAAGTTACTATTATTATTATTCTGTTTTACATATGAAGAAATAGACACATTAAAGAAATTGCTTGAGTATCAAATCAGTGAGGAAGTGATGGATCTATAAAAAAATCTAGGCCTGGATATTAAATTATAGGATGACATCCATTTCTCAGAAAGGGGAGGGGAGTTGCCAGATAAAATACAAGACGCCCTATCAAATTTGAATCCCAGATAAACAATGAATAATTTTTAGGGTAGTATGTCTCAAATCTTGCAGGGGGCATGGGCATCCTATATTTTTATTTTCTAGACGTGGCAACACTAGGAACACGACTTTACAGAATCATTTTTGAGCTGGAAAGTTTATTTGAGGCCATGTAACTCCAGTATCTTAGTATACAGGTGAGGAAAGGCTAAGGGGTCAATGTTTTCATGTTCCCTTGACTGGTAACAAAGCAAGCTTTAGGCCTTTGCCAAGCTGCGTTGCCTAATTCCTCAGCAGTTTTTCATTTGACTACCAAGTGAAAGTTCCTTGTTATTTCTAAGGGTGTTTATCTTGTGCCTATTTTCTGAATTGTTGTCTGGAAAGCTAAGCTTTGCAAACACTCTACCAATAACAACACAAGGAAAAGCGGAGGGAGGGAAGGAGGAAGCAACAAATATAAGTTACGAAATATAAGCTCCTGTGTGCTGGCAACACACATCATTCTTTGCATATGGCATCTCCTTTGGTAGGAAAAAGCGGCATGAGTATAATGGCATATGTTAAATATCTACTTGTCTTAGTCAAGTTTCGTCTAAGACTTTGGCCGGGGGGTCCAATTTGAATGACAACTCGGTGTCATCAGAGAACGAAGAAATACGAATGCATTTTATAAAGTAGTCATCCTTTTAGCAGATAGTAAATTAAAATGTTGTCTCATCCACTGGAGTTCAATATTGGGTCATTTTCTCCAAAGAAGAGAGAGGTATTAATTAGGCTGTTGCTTCGAGGCTTCATTATGTATGCTCCATTCCCTTTGCTGTTGTAACAAACAGTTCCTGGGCACTTGGGCCCTGACTGATTAACTTGTAGAGCTGCCTCTCGATAGCTCTTCTTCTGACAGACGCTGTTAAATAAGGGAGAATGGGATCAAGGAGTAGAAAAAGAAAAAGAAAAAAAACAAACCAAAAACTTGGCTCTCTTTGTGACGTGATAATGCAAATAAACGCAACACCTGATCATCAAAAGTAAAACCACTGTCTGAATTGTCCATCTTAGCCAGAAGCTTCCTTTAGACTGAAAATCATACATGCACTAGAGGATTTTCGCCTCTGGATTTGTAAACAGCTAAGAGATGACAAAAAGTTTCCTGAGGTCCTCATCTTTGGGAACCACGCCTCTCTGCCAAAACCAGAAAATTAAGATTGATTAACACTTGAGAAATAAAAACTCATAAATGTGTTTAATACAAGGGACAGAATTGATACAGATTCTTAAGTTGTAATTGTCAAATAGTGGGAATTTTTCACCAAATGTAGTTTTCCTGGTATTATTTTCACACCAGAGTGCTTTCCCACCCCGGTTTGATCTTTCCCCTTAAAAGAGATTTACTTCTTCAAAAGCATTTTCAATTCTGTTGGAGTAAACACAATATCTTGTTTTTTTACTTTTGACTTTGAACTGTTCTTAAACTTACAAAAAATTCTCAAAACTAGTACAGATAGTGTCCATATATAGTCACCGTAACCTCCCCCGGTTAAAACCTTACTTAACTGTGACACAACTATGAAAACCAAGAAATTAACATTGGTATGATACCAATAACTAAAGACCTTATTCAAATTTCACCTTTTTTTTTTCCCCGTTAATGCCTTATTATTGTTTTTGTTGTTTCTCTGGCATTCTATTCAGGATCCTACGTTGCATTTTGTTGTTATTTCTCCTTACTCTCTAACCTTTATTACCTTGACATTTTTGAAGATATAGATCAGTTATTTTGCCATATGTGCCTCGGTTTGGGTTTGTCTGGTGTTTTGCCATGATTGGGTTAAAGTTATGCAGCTCTGGCAAGGATACTACGGAAATGGTGAGTTCTTCTCTTCTCAGGGCATCATATCATGGAGTTCATGATGTCAACATGTTTCATTACTGGTTGAGTTGACCTTCGTCACTTGGTTAAGACATTTTCTGCTGGGTTTCTTCGCTTGACAGTTACTGTCTTTTCTCTTGGTGTTAACAGATATCTTGGGGAAAATATCTTGAGGGAATTTTTCACCAAATAGAGTTAAGTTTACTGGTTAAATCCAGATTCTCTTCAAACGTGCGCACACTGATTTTAGCACACATCCGTGGATCGCAATTCTGTAACAATTGTTACTATGGTATTTGCTTACTGGTGATTTTATATTTTTCTCTTTCCTTCAACATTTTTTAAACTAGAATTCTATAGCAAGGAAGAGTTACCTTTCTCTCCAATCTGTCTAGATCATCGAGCATTTATATCCATGAGTATGGACTCGTGGATATTTATTTGATTCTATGGGTAGTAATCCAATATTAACATTATGTAATTTCTTGTTCAATTTGTTCCAGCTTTGGCTATTAGGAGCTTCTTTGGATCAGTGCTCTCTTGATAAGCCCTTATCTTTTTTCCTTTAGCATTTTTTAATTTTTTACTTTACACTATATTTCAGGCTCATATGTATTTTCCCTGCTGTAGCACTGGACTCAACCACTTCTCCATGTTTCCTTTGGTTGGAGAATGGTGTTTAGAAACTGAGATCTTGGTGCTAGGTCTACTAACTGAGGCAAACAGAGCTTGGAAATGATATGCATGTAAGCCAGCATGCATATTATGCTCATCTGTATTTCTCTCTCTCTCTCTCTCTCTCTCTCTCTCTCTCTCTATATATATATATATATATATATATATATATCTATCTATCTATCTATCTATATATCTATCTATCTATCTATCTATCTATCTATCTATATATATATAGAGAGAGAGAGAGAGAGAGAAGGATATATATATATATATATATATATATATATATATATATATATATATATATATAGCCATACATACTGTTACTTCAGGATTCATTTTTGTTTCCCGCTTTCTTCCTTTGTAACTTCTTTCTCCTATAGTGAGAAATCCAGTTCTTGTTTTGCATAATATATTTACTTATTTAGTTTAATTCTCATGTATACATAAGTAGTTTCGAAATTGCATACCCAAAGTACTTTCTGAATTGCATTCAGAACCCATACCCCTGTAAGAAACACATTTACTAACTAAATTATAGTATTTTATACAGTTCTTTTTGTCTTTAGCTTTATAGCCTCCAGTCAAGATACAGTTTACACAGTTTTTTTAGGTTAGTTTTATTATTCCCCACCCTCTTCAGTATGGTTTTGTGATTCTTTTGTTATAGAGTTAAGTTTACTGGTTAAATTTTGTATTTTATTTTGGTATCCCCCTGCTCCTCATCCAAGTTAGTTTTAATTGTTTATTTTTTAGGAGTATGTGAAAAATACCAAAAATACAAACCTTAACTGTGGTTCTAAGAGCCAGAGCTTTACAGAATGTACCCAGAGAAGTGTCACCTTTCCCGTGTCCCTTCCAGCCTATATCTAATCTCCCCTTCATTCCAGCCCTTTCATGCCCACCCCCTATACATAACCAATCTCTTTAGTTTCTGGTTAATCCTTCTTATATTTCCTTTTGCACGAATGGGCAATCATACATATATTTTTATATATGTTGTATATATACTTTCTTGGCAATCAGTTCTTTCTTACACAAAGGGTACCATGCTATAGACACTATTTTACACTTTGTCTTTTTTGCTCAACAGTAAATCCTGGAAAGCACTCCGTATTAATTCACAGAGCTCTCCCTCAATATATTTTGCAGCTGCACTATACGCCGTTGTATAGCTGTATCACAGTATCTTCCTCGTGTACCACTTTCCGTAGGATCTATGCATGCCACTTAACAGCCTAGGGAAGTTTAATATTATAACAACAAGAAGAGAGCGTGGAAAGCTTTAAAAAGCTTAAAAACGGAGCAAATTGGGCAAAGTTGGTAAATGTACCTGCTGCATTTATATCAATCCAAGTGGAGCAAGCAGAAGTCAATCATAGTAATTCACTAGCTGAGCATTATCGGAGATAATAAGTCTTGGCACTCCTCTGGGACTCTGTTAACACTTGAACGTGGTAACTAAGAGCAGTCACTGCCATTACTGGTTTGGACCATCGAAAGGTTTGGACTTTTGCAACTTACTAGTGGTATGAATCTGAGCAAGTTATTTAACATCCTCATGCCTCATTTGATCTTATCTGTAGAATAGAAATAATAAAGGCGTCTGCCTCCCAGGGTTAATAAACCATGGGAAACAGTACAGTGTATGGAACATGACAAGCCCCAAACCAGGAATAATAATCGTTATTGTGTTGCCAATTGCTCTTGCATATTATACTAAAGAGAATACGTAAAAAGAAAATGAATATTATCTCTAATTTTACTAACCAGAGAAAACCACTGCTAATATCTTAGTGTAAATCCTTTCAAATAAATTTTTCATGTTTATGCACACAATGTATATCTTTTGACTACACACACACACACACACACACACACACACACAAATGGTATCATATTCCACATACTTGCATCATTCATTTAAATTTTTATTGTGAATATTTCCATAGTATTATTCTTTCCACCAGAAGTCTTGACCAGATCATTTGGCCATTTCAGTCTCAGTTATGATCAATCAAATGAGAAATAAAATTGAATAAGCAGACGGACAAACTAACCAAAAAAAAAAAAAAAAAAAAGCTCAGTAAAGCTGGGTGTTTGAATTGCCTGGGTCCTCAACTCAACCAATCATATATTTTTGTAAATGTGCCATTTGCCAAGTACTTACCTAGAAAAGATATAGTTAAATCCAAGGGATTAATTCCTTGCTTTTAAAATTTTTGTTTGCGATGTCCATGTTAATGTATTACAAAGTGAGGAAATTAACCTCAACTTCAAACCCATGTCTTTGATCTAAAATGCTTGACAGAAGCCTTTGGGCTTCCCCTAAGGCTGCAGTTCTAAAGGAGGTACTTCCATCATGACAGCCGTTTGTAAAAGTCATAAGTAAATTTTCAGACTTTTGAAGAAGAATTATTTAAGTTTATGGTCTTTTAAATGGCCCCTTCCTCTTCTTTCTAGACAAAAGTCGAAGCTCCTCTTCTTGGCATGATCTGTTCCTGCCTATTTCTTCTTTCATGTTTCCTAACATTCCCAACCTGCATTCTAGGTTCAAGCTTATCCAGCTGCTTACAAGTACGTGTGTGTGTGTGTGTGTGTGTGTGTGTGTGTGTGTGTGTGTATGTTTCAAATGCCTTTGCATATGCTGGGTTCTCTGCCTGTTCCAACATGCCTGGTAGGCCTTGCAATCTCCCTGTTTTTCAACATGCCCCTCAATTGTCTCTTCATTCCTCCTCTGGGTTCTCAAAGGGCCCCATGAATACCTCTGCCTTGGCATATGTGTTAGGGTTTGGCAGTGTTCCCTTCTCTTTTACCTCCCCTGGGTTGTGAGCTCCATGCGGGTAGTGAGTTGGTCTCAGTGCCCTTTGTTCTTAGTGCCTAGCAGAATGCCTGGTAAGTTTCCATAAATCTTGCTTAAATGGATTATGGATGGGCCAAGAATTAAAAAAACTAAAATTAGAACTTGCCCTGTCCATCAAGACACTATATGGCATTTGGTAAATGACAGGACTTTTTAGGGCCTCCTTTGCCTCATCTGTGAGATGAAGATGTTGACCATAATCCATGGCTTTTCCTTGGTGGACATACCTACAATTTAGCCAGTTTAACAATGAGGGGTTAAGGAGCTTCTGATGGCAACTACTTGTGAGCTTGCTTTTGGCAGACATCTTCATTTCAATCCAAGTCTTTCAAGTGAGTGATTTGGACTGGAGAAAGGAAACCTAAGTCTGGACATTAAAGTGGAAGGAAAAGGTGGTTTTTATGATAGAAAGCCTTGTTTCTTTGTCCTAGGATCACAGAATGTTCAGATTGGGAGGAACCTAAGAGATAAGTCATCCAGCCTCTTCATCTTATACAAAAATTAAAAAATAAATAAATAAGTAAAAGGACCTGGAGAGTGTAAGTAAGTTGCTCAAAGTCACAGCACTAGTTTGCAGCAGAACGAAGCCTGTGGATTATCAGTTTATAACTTCCTGCCACACCAAGCACTTGATGTATGTAACTAAATCAAGAAGGGGAATTACATTGTTTGCTAAGATGTGCTTCTGTTTCACAGTTGATTTAGTTTGGAGCAGACATAATGAAATGCTAGACACTTTTGGTTTCTTTGTGTGTATATTGACTGGGAACTCTACTGTCAAATGCAGCATGTTTTTATGAACAATGTGTGTTGTTCATTGTCTTTTTTCCTCCTCATTGGTTTAAGAAGGCTCACGAAGGGTACATGAAGGCACATGACACCACGCTAGAAGATTCCATGCTGAAAGATCCCACTTGAGTGTAGGCTTCTGGGGCTCCCCATTAATGGAAGATGAAGTAAACATCTTCTAAATAAGAAACTGAACAGTGTGTGGACCAAATAGACCGAGTTCTGATGTCAGACCCTAATGGTGATATTCGTAATAGAGGCTTGAGTTGTTATGCGTTGTGTATAGATATGAAGGTCACCTTTGTTTCAATGCATGGACCTTGTTCCACTCTTAAAAATTTCATATGTGGTGAATGCGTGTATGAGCTCTTAAGGCATAACAAAGCCACTCCAAAAACTCAGTGGTGGAAAACAATAAACATTTATCATTTCTCATGAGTTTATGTCTTATGGGTATATATCCTCCTTTGACAATATGTATAGCTCTCGATAGACTTTGTATATACATTTACTTAAAAATTGATTATGAAATACTTCAAAAATACAGGAAACACAGAAAAATAAAAAGTCTATACACCCATCTCCCTGATTGAGTAATATAATATTTATAATGTAATTGCATCACATCCCTGTTTTCTAAAGGGAACGAAATAAAATACTACAAGTAGAAAATACCGACATTTATTTATTAATTGTTCCTTGTTTATGAACATTTAACTTTCATTTTTTTACTGTTACAAACATTTCTACAGGGAACATAATTACCTAGACGTGCAATTGTGGGGTTTTAGGGCATCTTCCCATTTACAAGATGTTGCCAATTTGCTCCCCAAAAGGTTGGCACCAGGTTCCCCTTCCACCAGCAGTAAATGGCAGTTTCCTCATACTTAACCCACCATTGGTATCAAATTTTTAAATATTTGTCATCCTGATTATTATTTAAATTGAGCGATTTCTCGTATACCTATTGGAATTTGAGGTCTTATTTTTGGTGAAATATCAATATGTATAAGGTGTGACAAGTAAGCGAACTTGTTGCAACGATGTCACTAACCTTTTTTGATATCAGAGGGATTATTCATTATGAATCTGTACCAACTGGACAAACAGTTAACCAAGTTTACTTTTTGGAAGTGCTGAAAAGGCTGCATGAAAAAGTTAGATGAAAAGGACCTGAACTTTTCGCTCACAATTCATGGCTCTTGCATCACGACAATGCACCAGCTCACATGGCACTGTCTCTGAGGGAGTTTTTAGCCAGTAAACAAATAACTATATTGGAACATTCTCCCTACTCACCTGATCTGGCCCCCCAGTGACTTCTTTATTTACCCAAAGCGAAAGGAAGTATTGAAAGGAAAACATTTTGATGGCATTCAGGACATGAAGAGTAATATGACAACAGGTCTGATGGCCATTCCAGAAAAAGAGTTCCAAAACTGCTTTGAAGGGTGCACTAGGGGCTGGTGTCGGTGCATAGCTTCCCAAGGGGAGTACTTTCAAGGTGACCATAGTGATATTCAGCAATGAGGTATGGAGCACTTTTTCTAGGATGAGTTCGCGAATTTAATTGTCAGACTTCCTATCTTTAGTTCATTTTTCTATGGGATATTTTTGCTTTTTCTTATTAATTTTTGCAAGTCCTTTATATATTCTTGCTTCTAACTCTGTATTTTATGTATATTCACTTATCCTTTTTCAGTCTGTGGTTTGTCTTTTAGGTTTGTTTATGTTGTCTTTGGGTAACAAGGACATACAGAATTTGGCTAATTTTTTTTCTATTTCTTGGGACAGTTTGAATTTAAGATAATGGCAAGAATGACTTCTAAGTTTCTTTTTACTGTTTAACATTTTAATACTTTACGTCTACTTAGGGTAGGGACTAAGCTTTGTTTCAGGCTCCCTGGGTAGAGTGAGGTTTTTCCTGTCCTCTCTTTATAGCCTGGGCAGCCCTGTGGGACAGATACTCAGTTCTACTTCTTCTCTGGGCCAAGTCCAAGATCAGGATTCGAGGCCTGGCCTTGGAAGCCCATATGCTCAAAGTACACCTTTGGGTTACCACAGTTCAGCTCCATCTCACATCCCTGACTTTGACTTTCCTGTTTGTTTATGACACCTGAGAATCTTATATCTTTCCTTCAAGTTCAGAGTACATTATGATGTTTATTTTGGTTGTGTTTGGTTCAATATTCCATGTGTTTGTGGTCAGAAGAAGGTTTGTGTCAGCTTAGTGTGTCATGGTGCTGGGTATTCTCTGGGGAAGTTTCACAGCCACATTCATGATTCTGATGGGACTATTGTGTCTCTTGGGTATAATACTTACCTAATAACCTTATTTTTATTTGCATGCTAATAGTACTTAGCCCAGGAAGGTGGTTAGCTGAGTTATCTGGAAAGATACAGAAAGAATTAATGTACATTTTCTGCTTAAACGTTTTATATTTAAACTTTCACCAACCTTACTGATGAAATGAGTCCTTTAGAAAGGAAAATATTAGGACTATGCCTTCCTTAGAGAGGGAAAACTCTTTTGGCAAATATTTGACAAACGTCTAAATCAATCCAGACACGAATGTAAATTTGTCTATTTACTCTCTGTTGAGCTCATGGGTGACTCACCCTCCTTGTAGCACTTCTGTGAACGTGACTCTATAAGTTTTCTTTCAGCTGCCTCGCTGCTTTTTGCCTGAGAGACCTCAACTAGAGAGGGAAAAATGGATAATATCTCACCTTAGATTACCCCACAACTACTCCACTGTGCTCAAGTCAAGTGGAGTCTAGGGCCATGATTTAATGTATTTGAGATGGAGAAGGCTGCCCACAAGTCCCCAGACATCCACTCACTTGTGTAAATGGTTTGTAAGCCATGTGCCAAACTTTTGCCAATAGCTGTATAATTCTGATTGTCGCCTTACAGCAGGGATCTGAGAGTTGAGTAGCTATTACTTCCTTGACTCCCATCAGCTTGCAGCTTCCTATGTGAAGCAGCACACCTATCTCTCTAGCTTCAGCTGCAGTGACTTCTCTTGCCCAGTGTCCACAAGATTAGACCCCTGCCTTGTGTCCCACAGACCCTCGCTGCCTGGTCTGGGAAATGGAAACAGAGCATCACGTGACTCTGAGCTCAGCACTCATCCAAACTTACTTCCAATCTCTCCTTAGTGATTGTGAGTGAGTCTGATCTCCAGATTCCTGAAAATGTGTGGTGATCTTACTACTATTTGTCAGTTTGTTTAAACCTTCCTGACCATCTGGTCTGCTGGGGTCCGCGATTTCTGTGCACATACCAACCTGAGAAACTCTCGAGTCTTGCTACTTAAAGTGAGGGTCAGGGACCCATCCACCTTGGCGTCCCTTGCGAGCTTATTACAAACGCAGAATCTCAGGTCCCACACCAGACCTACTGAATCAGAAATGATTTTAATCAGATTCCAAAGTGATTCATGTGCACTGCTCCCCTTGACTGAATTTCAGTTCAGTAGTAGGTGTCATTATCAGCTAGGCTCTTTGCTTTTTTCAAAATATACACCCCCCTAAATGACACGGCAAGCCCCCTTCACCTGCCCAGTTAGAGTGTTTGATGCTCAGGGCTCACGAATCACTTGGGCACATTAGAGAAAGAAACCAGTGAGGACCAATGAATCCTATCTTGGCGGTGCCTGCATCTGACCTTGAGCATAAACTGGGTTTCACAATGTGTGCTCACACCTCCCCAACCTGGTTGTCCTGGGCACTTGAACCAGCACATTCCCATACTCATGGTCAGCACCCTCTCTCCCCCCCCCTCACCCCCCCCCCCCCACACACACACTGGGTGACAACAGCACAGACCAAAACATTTGGCTTATTGTCACGGAGCAGAGCAAACACACCCCCATGGTCCAAGGACCTTGGCCTTGTTAGCTCTGACCTACAAACTGAGCTTGTTACTGCAAAGTTCCTCGTCAGGTAATGAGTGCTTAAGCACCTACTGCTTCCAATTATAGTGAACTATTGGCAATATGGTCTCAGCCTTCCAGCAACTTTTGCGGTCTGAAATGGGAAAATGACACAAGGATGGAAGGACAAAAGACATGCAGAACGAAAAAAATAATAGCACACAGGCCTGCAAGGTGCTTATCTTGACCGTATGGGGATCCTGATACATTATCAGGAAATGCTGGGTTTTTAAAAATAGACACATTCTCGATATAGCAATGAGGGATCTCCATACGGTTATCTTTAGTTGGGAATGCGGACGTTTGGAGATTTGTGGCTTTACGTAATCAAGCCATCCAGAAACTAGTTTTCCACTTACAATTTTTTTTTTTTTCGTTTAGAGAAATTGCCTCCTCAATTTCACTACCTAGAAAACAATTCATGCATTGAACAGGCTTCACTAATTCTGTCAAAGTTTTACTCAAATCCAGATAAGGAAAAATATTGCCAATGTGCATTTTAATTATAAATCAAATTTCAATTTTAAAAAAAGAGGAATGCTTTCATTTATCCTTCGTATTTAGAAAAAAAGTATTTATGCTCATCTGATGTAAGAGTGGAGGGACTTACCAACAGATTTCCTTTCTAAAGAAATATTTCCAGGTCGATGCAATTTTCATGTTCAATATTGATTATTTGTAAATCTAACAAACTTTGGAGTTTGTAGCTTTTACCATCACTGTTGCATTTGAATGTTTTTGCTATTTTTCTGAACATGAAAATTAACTACTTTAAAAGTTCTATGAACTTATCCTGCTGATCATATGGATTCAAATAAATATTAATTAAGACTGTTCCCTGAAGCCCTTCCTAGGAAGGGTTTTAATTTGTCTGCTTTGGTTTTAGCAGAATTCTGTTTTAGAAAGTGAGGGAAGAATTGCTCCCACTCAGGGTGAGGAGATCTACTGGAAATATTGTGTGGTCTTTGGCCCAGGGTTTCCTGAGCCCATGACGGACGCTGTGCGGGGCCCTGCAAAAGCCCCCTGGGGGAGGCGGGCATGGAGACTGTTCTCCAAGAGCTTGGGAGTTCGTACGGGAGACAAACCTGATGTGAGCCATTTTAATCCATGGTTGGAAATGACTGTCGTGGGAGATATAAAAAGAGCAGTGGCCGTTCAGAGAAGGAAACAGGAGTGAGGGGCGATAGAAAGCTCAGTGGAGCAGAGACAAATGGACTCGGTTTGGATGGATACGTGCAATTTGAACATGGATCCCATTCCTGTCTAAAAACCTGCTGTGGAGATGATGAACTAAACTGTGTAAAAGCAGGCTTCATTACCATTGCCTTTGTTTCAAGGTAGATGCAAACAGCCTGCAGACGGGCCAAGCCAACCAATAATGACATACAAAGC
The DNA here is from genome assembly GCF_036562045.2 of Rhinolophus sinicus. NCBI lineage: Eukaryota > Metazoa > Chordata > Mammalia > Chiroptera > Rhinolophidae > Rhinolophus > Rhinolophus sinicus. The sequence continues at coordinate 68,616,891 of NC_133760.1, forward strand.
CACCCTTTCAACCACCTAATCTGCAATGATTGCACAGTGGGCACCGGCTTTAGCCTGGGCTCGTAGCCGGGACAGCCAGCCAAGCAGCCAACAATCCTACAGGACAAAGTTGAAAACATCCCCAAAGAAAAAGGAAAAACAAACAAACAAACAAACAAAAAAACCCAAAGGACAACCATAGAAGACAGGCAAGACTTTACAAGGGGATATTACAGCACAGTCAGGAGTCCTGGAATCAGACTGCTTATGTGAGGCGACCCAGTAGAACACTTCAGTTGGAGTTCTTCTTTAATTTCTTTTTTGATTTACAGAGGTTCAAGGGCTCTTGTCTGCATGGTCACAAGAAAGATGATGGGTTTTGGTCTTAGTACTGTCCCCACCGAGCAGGGTGACCTGCTTACATGCTCCCCTAGGGCCTGAGTGACGAAGGGCAGCAGCACTGCCCGTTTCACGAAGTGCCCAGAGGTGCCCCCTCGATGTATGAGGATGGTTCTGAGGTCTGTGGCATTAGGGAATGGAAGGAAGTGAACCGTGAAGCGACTCAGCTCTGCAGCTGAGAAAAATCAGCTTAGAAAATTGGGTCAGATGGGGTGGTGACTAAAATCAGGAACCTGCAAGACGAAACACTATAAACACGTTAGCCTGGGCAAAATGGATTGTTTTAAAGGAAAGATGAAGCAATGGATTAGAAGAAGCACTGCTAAATCCCTTCTGCCCAGAGAGAAATGGGATGAGGGATTTGAATTGCAGGTGGGGGAAGAAAGATCCTATTTTAATCCAGAAAAGAAAAGCCTCATTTTCCCTACAGCTTCAAGCATATTTTTCAGTTTCGGGTTCCTCTCTACTTTATGGCAGAAAGAGAGCCGGCCTCACTCCATCCCGGACGTTGGGTTAGTCGATGACACTAATTGTCCCAATCAGCTCCCTGAAGGCTAGGAGGGCATTTTCTTTGCAAACTTAATTTTAGTTGTGTGAAATCATTAAGTCTTGGAGGATGCTGGGTGACACACACCGCTGTAATTATTTTTTAGCCATGTCTGCAGTGGTCAGCAGAGGTAGATAGAATGTGACACTAATAAGAAACAACATTGTGGATACAATCACGTGAAGCATATAGCTTCACAGCAGGGAGAATCTATGTTTCCCCAACGCGTTCCATCCCTGGACAACAGGCTTGCAAAAATAATGGTTTGGCATGGATGGGGATAGGGAGAGAACATACTTCAGTGGTCACTGTGACCCATTAGCGTGATGAGGAAAATGGCACAAAGTACGTGCCCTACAACCAGTGGGTCTCACATTCACGTGAGGGTTTCACTGTCTGATGATATAGACAGTATTTTACCACAAAGAAAGTTTCTGTTGTGCGTCACCTGAATGCTTCCTGTATGCCAGGCATTGTAATAAGGATCTTGTGTATATAATTTAACAGTCGTAGCAATCCATGAGGTGGATATTATTGTCTCCATGTTACAGATGAGGAAACCTAGTTTCCAAGATGCCTGGTAACTTGCCCAATATCACACAATGAGGAAATGACAATTCAAAGACCCGGTGTTCCTTGTACAGTTGGGCACAGCATGGGGAAATAGAAGTTGGCTTCTCAGGGTTAGAAGTTGTTTTTAAGAAAACCTGTGAGTCTGATGTTTTAATCAGTACATTTATTTCATTACATTAACCATGCCCTTCCTGCTAGGGTATAAGCTCACTTGGTAAATAAATAAATTCCCTGTCGGATTGCTGCCTCCCCTTGAAACCCCGGACATTCAACATTTTGTGGCTCAGCATCCTGAGAAAGAAGTTAGTCTCATAGAAAGCCTGCAGGTTCAGAGGCCTGGCTTCTAATAGTGACCTTTTCCCAATCGGATGGTAATGATTTTAGACAGCATTCATTGAAATCTTGCTATGATGTGGGTCTTGCCTTCAGTGTTTGGTTCATCGTGCCATTTAATCCACAGGAAACTGAAACACAGGCAACCAAGGCATAGAGAGTCTAGGTAAGAGTTCAAGGTCAGACAGCTTGAAATTGGGGAGTTAGGATGCATAACTAGTCCATCTGTCTTCAGGACCAGAGCTCTTAACCACTAGCATTTACTGCCTCTCTTCCCTTTCTGGGGCTTTTTTTTATTGAATAGATCAAGAGACCTTCTATTTTTACCTCTAAACTATTGAAATAAAAAAATAAATGACCATTTTATAATTCATTTTATTTTGTTAAGATAAAATGTTTTCAGGCCGAATGTGGTTTTAGTTATTTACATGCATTTTCTTAGCGGTGCTTCGATAAGGGCTACTGGATTTCAAAGCACTCACTACATCTTAGGACCACCTCTTCTTTTTAAAGTGACAGTTTCTATTTCCTCACTTTTAGCTCAAGTGTGTGGATATACAAATGTATTTTGTACTCAAATCACTTTGATTCCCAATTTCCCCCCATATTAATTAGGGTACAGGCATAACTGCTATAAACATGAGACTGCACAGTATAGTGCCACAAACAATGCAGACATTATTTCAGAAGGCACTTCAGGGAGAGTAGGAGGCTCGACTCCAGGAGGTCACCCAGAGACTCAGGTTCTTTCTGTCCTTGCTCTGCGCTGCTAGGGGCGGTTCCCATCTGTGTGCTCAGCAGAGGCTCACACCATCACATCTGCATTCCAGCTCAAGGGAAGAGGGGAGACAGAGAGAGAGACAACGTTGAGAACAAGTAATTTTCCTTATAAACATGTACTCCACTGGTCCAAATCCACATCCCGTGGACCAAAATCTAGCACTGCAGTCATTCATGCGTAGTCAGCTGCAGGAAAGGCTGGGAGTGCAGGCTTTGTCTGGGGGAGCTCAAAACTCTGTGCCTGCTGCTAAGAGAACTGACACTGGAGGTGATGCCTGGTCTCTCCCTTGTAGCTCCCAAGTATCCTGTCGCATTTGTCATCACACATGGAGGACATACTGCCTTACTTCCCAAAGGAGACAAACCGAAGTCCACTTAATTACTGCACCCAGCTCAGAGCTCAGGCTCTCTGGGATGGGTCCAGCTTCCCTCTCAGCTCATCTGTGGGTCTGATGACCTCTGCACATAGAGGTGGCTCATCTGCTTCAAAACCCTCAGTTGGAAAGCAGGGGGGAGTGGTGCGAGAACTGGAAGCCCCCAGCTGAGTGCTTCCAGAGAAAGTAGGTAGCAGTGATCACAGTCTGCTGGGTAAGAACTGCTTGGTGGTCTTTGGTAAACCTTGGCCACCATACACTTACCATCTGGCAGTAACATCTTTGTCCCTTGTTCTCGGTGGCCCCCATCTTTTGTGGCCACATCTGTGGTGAGTGTTCTCTTATTGGAGGTGCCCTCTTTTTACAGGCTGCTTGTTACTGGTACAGGTTTGGGGACCTGAAAATTGGTTTAGTGATTAAATACCCACAGGCTTCATCAACTAGGTTTAGTTTTCTTTGGCAATGCAAGTTCCTCAAAAATTCCCGTCTGTCCCACATGAAAGTAACGTTTAGCTATCGTTCTTCAGCTTGAAGAGTCCACCTTTTTATTTACTGGCTTCAGTGCCCATCCCACAACTCTCTCTCTCTCTCTCTCTCTCTCTCTCTCTCTCTCTCTCTCTGTTTAAGAGCTTCTACCTTGAGGTCATCTGAAGCAATGGACTGGAATGGAAAAGCTATACCTATGCCATCTGCATCTTTGCAGCTGGGCTGGCTCCCATTGTGTGGCCTGGGACAATGCCCCATAGCAAATTCTCGAAGTGGGCTCTGAGTGACAATCTTGTCTTCTACTGCTTGGAGAAGAGACACCCTTGGCCTTACGAGGAGGGGTCACTAGTTTTGCAGCCTGCAATATCTGTGTCCTCACCACCTGCCACCTGGTCACGACATCACTACCACATATGTTGAGTTTGGGTACAGCAATACCCCACAAGAAAGGGAGCAACTCTTTATTAGGTTACAAGCTAAGCTGCTGTAACAAAGAGACCCAAAATATACTGGCTTAAACAAGGTAGGAATTTCTTTCTTTGTCACTTACTGGTCTTGATGTAGGCAGGTGGTCCAGGATGGGTCAGCATTTCTCTACAACATTGGCTAGAGACCCCATTCCTTCTGTTTGTCACCTCTATCTGGTCCCAAGGCACTGTCTTCAGCTACAGCACTGAGGCTGGCACATACCATCATGCCCACATTCCAGACAGTAGGAGGTGGAAAAGTGGTTGGTAACTCATATCTTTATGAAAAGATGAACTGGACGTTACATGCGTTCTTCCCAGTGACACTTCCTTAGCCGAAGCCTGTAGCCACACCTGGATGCAAAGGAGGCTGGGGCATCAGGGAGGGAGACATAATAGTCTCTAGTGGAGCAGCCACTCATTAGTTCTTTTTTTTTTTCTGGATTTTTTTCGTTTTTAAGGATTCTGCCCCCTTGAATACATTCACATGCCATGCATAAAATGAAATATACTTAAAAAAATGTTTTAGCTTTGTTGTGGTATAAATGACATACAAAATTATAAGATATTTAAAGTGTACATCATGGCAATTTATTTGATATATGTATACATTGTGAAAGCATTGCTCCATCTAGTTAATAGTTATTATAATGAACATATCCATCACTTCATATATTCCCTCTCTCTCTCTCTTTGGTGAAAACATTTAAGTTCTACTTTCTTAGCAAATTTCAATTGTACAACACGGTGCTATCAACTATATAAAATGAAATGTACTCAAAGTCCTTATTTTGGTGCCACTGCCCAGAATTAAAGCTCTCCTCCGTTATGTAAGTGAATTGAGAGTTCCTTTTTGTCTTAAATGCTTGCCTCCAGGGTGTGTAAAAATGGGAGCATAATTAGAAACCTGAGGCTAAGGGGGATGTGAATGAGATTAAATAAAATTCAGGGGATTCTACAATTAGAAGGAAGAGGGAAGAGTGTATCTTGGGAGTCCGAGAGTCTCAACCACAATCCTGCTGACTAATTATAAAATGAGGTTAAAATGTGACCAGATTTCTGACATGCTCGTAGGAACTTTCTCCTTCATAAGAAGCCTTATCCATCATGGAAAATGATGGGAAACATCAATGTCTCCCTGGTCTTGTTCATTCAGCTCTCGCCCTGTGTTCAATACTATGTGGATTGAATGTTAAGAAAAAAATAGTGCAGGGCAAGGGATTAACTTTTCATTTCAAATATCCATATTTGTTGAGTTCCCTTCACCCAACCACATTGTAATTCCATGACAGAAACTTATTTGTGTCTGGAAAGTTGCAGTCATAACTAATTATAAGCAGCATGATTTCAATGTTTTTTGTCTTTTTTTTTTAAGACAGACCAATGGATTTTAATGTAATTATAAAATGTTTATTGATATGGTTTCAGATTCAATATAGCCACTAACCTTTAAGAAACTACTGCTTTTCAAGTTTTGATGTAGTCTCAAAGGGGAATATGCATGGTCGTCTGAGATTATTATTATAATACTCCTCCCTCTTCAAGCTATTTGAGAGAGGCCAACATTTTTTTCATATTATTCATTCAATATAACATTAAAAATTTTTTTCGGGCTGGCCCGGTGGCTCAGGTGGTTGGAGCTCCGTGCTCCTAACTATGAAGGCTGCTGGTTCGATTCCCTCATGGGCCAGTGGGCTCTCAACCACAAGGTTGCCCGTTCAATCCCTCCAGTCTCGCAAGGGATGGTGGGCTCTGCCCCCTGCAACTAAGATTGAATACGGCACCTTGAGCTGTGCTGCCTCCCAGATGGTTCAGTTGGTTGGAGTGCATCCTCTCAACCACAAGGTTGCCAGTTCGATTCCTCGACTCCCGCAAGGGATGGTGGGCAGTGCCCCCTGCAACCAAGATTGAACACGGCACCTTGAGCTGAGCTGCCGCTGAGCTCCCGGATGCCTCAGTTGGTTGGAATGCATCCTCTCAACCACAAGGCTGCCGGTTTGACTCCCGCAAGGGATGGTGGGCTGTGCCCCCTGCAACTAGAAAACAGCAACTGGACCTGGAGCTGAGCTGCGCCCTCCACAACTAAGACTGAAAGGACAACAACTTGAAGCTGAACGGCACCCTCCACAACCGGGATTGGGGGGACAACAACTTGACTTGGAAAAAAAAAAAAGAAAAAGGCCTGGAAGTACACACTGTTCCCCAATAAAGTCCTGTTCCCCGTCCCCAATAAAATCCTAAAAAACAAAACAAAACAAAAAAAACCCAAAAAACCCAATGCAACTTAAAAAAAAAATTTTTTTTCAGCTACAGTTGACATACAATATTATTAGTTTCAGATGTGCAACATAGTGATTAGGCATTTATATACTTTGTGAAGTGATCACCTCAATAAGTCTAGTACCCATCTCAGATCATACAGTTATTACAACATTATTGACTATATTCCTTATGCTGTATTTTACTTCCTGTGACTTTTTTTTTTTAATTTTAAGACTGCCTCAACCAAGAAGCTTTTAGAAAACAAATTACTGAGTACCACTTGATACTTAATGAATCAGAATTTCAGGAATGCGTGCGTGTATGTGTGTGTGTGTGTGTGTGGGGGGGGTATTTGATGTTCTCAAGTTGATTCTCATAGAACTGCTTGCAATGCATGGAAATCACTAAACTAGAGTGCCTGTAAAAAAGAAAAACATCTATATATTTGCAAAACATACCCTTGGTTGTAGATCCTTATTTCTAAATCTTTTCCAGTGAAGCCTCCTTCTTTAGCACAAATTCCTGGGTAGCTTAAAATGATCTACCTCAAGCATGATTCTTCTTTGTAGTTTCATGTTTTGCTTTAAGAATGAATGCATATCTTGCATTCTACGGCACATCATTTAAATGATTTAAATTACTACAGGGAAAATGTTCTCCCTCTGTCTCAGATCTGCAAGTAAAACTTCATTTGCAGGAAAATAAGCCATGTGTATCCTGTGGCTTTGCACAATCTTTTGCCACATGGTTCCAAACCTCCATGGAGTCAAAAAATATTCCAATTTAAGAAACACATAATTTTTAGACAAAAAATTGAGCTCTAATTGTGGGATTTGAGTTACAGGATTATTTTTATCCCTTATTTTATTTTATTTTTTTGCTTTTCCAGCTTTATTGAGGTATAATTGACAAATAAAAATAAAATATATATATATATATATATATATATATATATATATATATATATACTTAATGCATACAACTCCATTTTGATATACATATATAGTGAAATAATTACCACGACCAAGCTAATTAACAGATCTATCACCTCACATAGTTTTACCATTTTCTGTCTCTCTCTTTTTGTGTGTGGTGAGAACATTTCAGATCTACCCTCGGCAAATGTCAAGCATACAGTACAGTATTATTAACTGTAGTCACAGTGCTGTATATTAGATATCCAGAACCTATTTATCTTGTGTAAATGAAACTTTGTATCCTTTGACCAACAGCTTCCCATTTCTCCCTCCCCCGGCCCCCGGCAACCACCATTCTGCTCTCTTTCTAGATGAGTTTGACTATTTTAGATTCCACACATAATTGAGATCTGACAGTATGTATTTATCTTTCTGTGGCTGGCTTACTTCACTTAGCATGATGTCTTCCAGGTCTATCCATGTTGTGGTAGAATAATATTCCTTTGTGTGTGTGTGTGTGTGTGTGTGTGTGTGTGTATGTGTGTGTGTCTTTGTTCATTTATCCCCTGATAGATAATTAGTTGTTTCCATATCTTGGCTCTTATGAAGGGTAAGCCTCTTTCAGAAGCATAGGGGTCATACCATGGAAAAGATGACTCATAAGTGTAGTCTAAACAATTGTTCTAATTTCTTCCCATGTCTTGTTTGACCCATGTAAGTGTAGTTGCCTCTCTTCTGACTCTTAACTGCAGGCACAAAGGACCTGAGGACCTGAGATTTCTTTCCCTGACCCTCAAGAGTAACCTCTTCAGAGTAACCATTTGAAGATACATTTTATTTATTTACCTTTCAATTATTTTTGTGTTGCTACTTTCCCTGGCCTAGAGATTACTGGTATGTTCATTTTGACTCTGTGGTTTAACCTCTGTGGGTACCATTATTAAAATTGATTTTAAAAAGTCACAAGCATGCTGTGGAGACCCATCACTAAACACTTTTATGAATGGTTTAAAGCCAAGCTAAATAATTACATTTTGTGACTGAAAGACTCTCAGTTGATGAGTTAAAGGTATTGGGCATTCTTTTTGCCTTTCTGAAATATATACTAGAATGATGAACTTTCATTTACATTTATAACATAGAGAGCATTTTGATAGCACAGTTGAGAACTCGGGGAGATTTTGTCTCTACGTACATTTGTTTAAATTTGCCTTTTTGAGTATTAGGAAAGTACCTGGTTAAATTTAAGCATGACCATCACAAGCAGTTGTCCAGGGCATAAAAAAGGAATGATGTCTTTCTCCTAGTGCCTGGAGAACAAGGGGACAGAGTAAATGGGTATCAACATATATATCAAGAGCTTAATGAGAAACAAATTATGGAGACATTATTTATTCGTTAATCCCATGTATATTGACTAAGCTCCTCTTATCTTCCAAACACTGTGCTATGTCCCAGAGAAGTGGTGGTGGATGAAACAGACAAGGTCCCTACTCTCAGGGATCCACTGGGGGTGACTCCATATTTACTGGAGTTATTACATGCCAGACATCATTTCTGCCACCTTCATGCATGCTAACTCTTAATCTTTACAGTAACTATTATGAGGCATGGAATATATGTATTTACAACTAGTCAATGGTGGAACCAAGATTTGAGCTCTAGCCATTATCTCTGTAGCACAGAGTTTTGGCTTCCACACATAACCAACGAATACATACATCCAGGTTTATCAATCTGTGAACTCTGAGAAGTGCAGGATGCTAACTGGAAGCAGTAAGAGATGTGGGTTCAGAGAAGAGCACATGAAGAATGGCTAAATGCGCCAGCCACGTATGAACAGAAGAGACAGTGGGCCATTTGAAAGAACCTGGTGTGTTGAGCTCTGCTTTCACTTGGCTAGATAACCTCTTGCCTGCATCGCCCTTCACATTTGTAGGATTGTATACAACTGAATAGAAACCTCTACTTTCTTTCATTTAAAAGCTTTTGAAGTCTGACTCTTTTAAGATGTTTGCTTGAAAAAAGTTAGGGAAGTCTGTTTCCATTAATTGCATCCTGCTGGGGGCTAATCCATGTTGCAATTGTATTGGTGTCCAGGTGCAATTCTGCCAGCTTTGTCCTTGCAATGAGAGGACGGGTGTTTCTAAAAAGTCACAGGACATAGTTCCTTAGAGAAAGAATCTTGGGCTTTTTACAATCCAAATCATCCTCATCCTGATTCTAGCCCTTTTCTGGGTAGAGAAAGGGGTTCCCGGAACCCTGCCATACCTCTTGACTTACTGCTTTTTCATGTTGGACAACTGCAGAACTTGAATTCTTTCTATACTTCATCTCATAGCATCTAGTCTTAGTCACACATTTGAGGGATCCATCTCTACCTCTCCTTTCTGTCTCCCTAACTTAATACAGATTCATTTCTGATCGTCCTTTTGAATTTTCTTCATTAGTTATAGCCTGATAACATTCACTCCTTCCAGGACATAGGGCATTCTCATTCTTTTTTTTCAATACATTATAATTTTAAAGACCTATAGCTCTTTAAGAAAGTCTTCTTTGATTAACTCAGCTCATTAAACTTTATTCCAAGTCTCTAGGTATTTTTTGTGTGTTATTTACATGCTAGCCTTTGAAGCTAACAGCACTGTCTTAGGCGCGTGTTTGTTTATGTTCCCAGGTGACATTGTGTCAAGTTGAGCACTGCACCTTTCCTTTATAAGTCTTCCTTAGCGTCCTGAGTGTTGACCATCTGTCAATTCTCAAAAAGATTTGCTAAATAACGAATACTGTGTTCATTCTTTTTCCGTTGACTGAGGTTTGCTTTGTATGGTACCAACCTTGAGTTTAGTTTTTCAGCAAAAAAAAAAGACCCCTTTATTTGGTATTAGCTAAAGACAAACAGTGTGTTCATCGATTGGCTTTCTTACCTTCCAATCTGTAGTGTTGACATTGGCTAGTATTCGTCTTTACATGCTTTGGTTTTCTACCACCCTTAACACCAAGTCCAAATGCTACAATGAACATGACCTGTTCCTAAGGAAAGACCCACAACAAAGCTAGACCAAGCGAGGCAGCTGACCTACCAATGGACGAACACAACAGTGCTTCAGAGATGCTGAGGAAAATAGAAAAATCCTTTGTGGCTATTTGTTGGATATGCTAGAAAGATTCCTATATTGGGAGGGTTGACCCTAGATAACCCTGAAGTTTCTTTTTAACTAAGATTCTATTTTGAAATTTAGAGGAGAAATGAAAGAAAAGGATTAAAAGGAATGTTAGCAAAGTGAGTGTAAAAATGATTTTACATTTGTAATGTGTTGTGAGAAGGTCAATAGTTATTTTCTGTTGAGTTAGATGCTAAGTGCTATGCAATGCTTTCAGAGCAACCATGATAAATTATTAAGTATTTGTAATTTATTACACACATCAGGGAATAATATATTGCAATGTGAGCTGATGTCACTGAACAGGGCTGGCTGAAGCATTTGTCCAGATATTGTACACGATTGTCTGAAAAGCAATGGACTCATTAGTAACTCAGATTGTTGCCAGAGACTGTTTTCCTTCTTAGGCGTTTTTCTGTTTCAAATGAGAAAATGAAGAATTGTGAAGATGTATTTACATTATTCAAGTGTCCTGGTGAGACTTCTGCCCTCTGAAATTATTAAGATAATCACCGGTCTTTTCCAAGCGTAAAAAATGAAAGACAGAACTTGGCCCCTTCTATTTAAAAACCAATATTTTATGATTTCTTAATAAATATATATTTGGGCTTTTGACTTATCAGTTTTCTATGGCTAACAAGAAATGCTATTAGATTATTCTTTGTTAACCTAGTTACAAGCTACATTTTTAATCCTGCTCTGTATACTTTTACAAGAATAATTCACACTAAGCATTCAAACACATGCCTCAGGTAAGGATTAATTCGTAAAACCCCTTGCAATGAGTGTTTTTCATAGCATCTTAACAATCTGAGTGTTTTCTTCCACCAATTCAAAGTACAGCATTGGATTTGTTATTTGGAGGAGAATAAAAAACATGCCTGTATTTTCCTTCCTAGTAATTATAGGAACCCTTGTCATATGCTGTAACTTGTTAGCTCTGTAACACCTTGAAAATCTTTATTTTATATCCATCTTGAAAATTATTTTTTTTGGTAATCATTCTCTATTTTAACTAATGCTTTTCTTATTAGCTATTCTAAATATCACCTCCATTCCAATGTGTTCAACATCAGCTCTCCTTACAGACAAATTATTTCACTGCTATTGAGAGCTTTCCATAAAACTTTCAAAGCTGCTATCCAGCTACACGAAGCAGTGAGCTGGCTGGAGAGAGGGGGAAGGAGAGGTGAGGGGTATATGAGTAACAGATGGAAGGGGACAGTGGAAGCTTGGAAAAGCAGAGAAAGTTCACACAAAGGCCAGGGTGGAACCAAGACGCAGATTGTGAATACAAAGTACACTCCAGGAGCAAGTTGGGAAGTAGGGGACATTGAAGAATCCTGACTATGAATGTCATCTCTAGTGCTATGTTCATATGGACGCATTTAATCATTCGTAGGAACCATCAGCTCATAGTCTCCGCTATACTTTGGAACCTGTTAGAAGGAAAAGTGATCATGAAAACAAAACAGAATAACAAAATAGAATAGGCTGATAGAACGAAGGAATTCGGTTATGAGGAGGAAGTGACAACGTGGTTGAAGACCTGCTCTTATCACTTGTTTAATCCTCTCCTTTGTCTGGGACCTTGTCCCACATTTCAAGAGGCAAAGACGTACCAGAAGAAAGACTCAGTCAAGACCAGAGCAGTGAGTCCTTCCCTAAGAGGTTTGTCTGTGCATTTGAGGGACTGCTAGTCCCTTGGTTAATTGCTCACTCATACTGAGCAATTGGCTGTGGAAGCCAGGCACCGCCCTCGGTTTTGCATGTGTTAACTTCTATCGACCTACGAGGTCGGACAAGTAAGATCGCGAACTTGTTGCGACAATGTCGCTAACCTTTTTTGATATCAGAGGGATTATTCATTATAAATTTGTACCAACTGGACAAACAGTTAACCAAGTTTACTCTTTGAAAGTGCTGAAAAGGCTGCATGAAAAAGTTAGACGACCTGAACTTTTTGCCAGTAATTCATGGCTCTTGCATTGCATCACGACAATACACCAGCTCACATGGCACTGTCTGTGAGGGAGTTTTTAACCAGTAAACAAATAGCTGTATTGGAACACCCTCCCTACTCACCTGATCTGGCCCCCAATGACATCTTTCTATACCCGAAGATAAAGGAAATATTGAAAGGAAGACATTTTTATGACATTCAGGACATCAAGGGTAATGTGACGACAGCTGTGATGGCCATTCCAGAAAAAAGAGTTCCAAAATTGCTTTGAAGGGTGGACTAGGCACTAGCATCAGTGCATAGCTTCCCAAGGGGAGTACTTCGAAGTTGACCTTAGTGATACTCAGCAATGAGGTATGGAACACTTTTTCTAGGATGACTTCGCTAACTTAGTTGTCAGACCTCGTATGAGGTCAATACTAGTACTGTTCCCATTAAGATGAGGAGAAAAGTGAGGCAAAGAAAAGTTAAGTAATTTGACTAAGGTCACACAGCTAGTAAGTGAGAACTGGGCTGGGTATTGAGCACGGGTAGTCTGGCTCCAGAGTCTGCGTTCTTACTTGCTCACTATCGTGTCCTGGCTATCAGCATGGCTCACTTACAATCTCCGCTCTGCAGGAAACATGTTGTAATTAGGTGAAGGCACCGGGCTCTGAGGCCTTTCTTATTGCCTCTGTCGATGCAGGTTCTACATTCACCGTCAGCTCCTATACTCTTGCTCAATAAAACACATGAAAGTACGTTATAAATTGTAACGGCCAAGAAAAGTATTATTTCATTCTCTCTCAAACAGGTATACTTGCCTCTTAAGCCCTCTTCCTACTTAAATTTAAAAGTTTTCTTATTTTTTTAAAGCTTGTAGAGATATAGACTTCTGCTCTGCCCACAAGGGCACTAGCCACGTGTGGCTATTTAAATTTAAATGAAAATCAGGTCCAATGAAAATCACAGTTCCTCAGCCACACAGTAGCCACATTTCACATGCTCAGTGGCCACATGCTGCTAGTGGCTACTGATTGGACAGACCACGTCTGTGATTGCATAAGGTTCTACTGGGCAGCACTAAGCGGATGACAAGAGGTAGTATTCCCTTTCAAATGCTGCAACCTAGTAATTAAATCACTAGTATTGGCCTGTCTTATTTTCTCACCATTGTCTTCATGCTTATAGAATAAATAGGATGTGATGTCCTTTCCTCCCATTCCTCTTGCTGACTTACGTCTTCCTGTACTTGACACAAATACACTTGGTCATATTCCTTTTTGTCTCCCTATCTCTTGCTTCAGCTCAGTCTTCCATACTGAATATGTGTGAAAGCAGCTGCCACAGCCCATTAAATGCGTCAGCACCTCTGCCCCCGGCAGCCTCCTTCAGACTGTCTTTTCTGACCTGCAGAAGGGCTCTGAGACAGACGGGTCGGACCCGAGGCTCTGCATCACCCCCAGATTCAATTTGGCCTTAAAGACATTCACACTTCATTTTTTCCCCCTACTATGTATTTTTCTATTATTAGGGCAACCCTCACATTTAACGTACACTCAGTATTCTATTTAGTAAATCATCCAAGAGGACCGATGTCATGTATCTTTCAGGCCACCGACCACTCGAACACTGCTTCGCACGTTTCGGCAGAACATTTGCCCAGTCATATGTAACAGAAATGTGATAATAGCTCTCTAGTTTTTAAAGGTCGCAACAAACAGGATGGGCGATCGCAGTTAGGAATTATCATTGGAAGTCACTGAGAGCAGACTGGACCGCTCATTCATTCATTTATACTCCAACAGGCATTTATTCACCACCATGGAGAGCTCGCAGAGTGAAAGGCACATCTCTCACCTTAAAGAGCCAAAGAGGCTAGTTGTGAAGATCAACAGCTCAATAGGCCTCCGCAGTACAGTGGGATAAATGCGGTTTCTAATCTCTGTTGATGGAATTATGGAGAAGCCCAAACACTGGAGGATGTGAAGTTAGGAAAGGCTTCTGGAGGAGTGGACCCGTGAGATGAGTCGGGCAGGACAATGGCTGCCCAGGTGAAGGCTTGTAAGAGCCATTTGTGGGTGTGCAATGGGTGTGGGGTTAATGGCGAGAGATGAAACTAGAGGCTGAGCTAGATTGTGAAGAGCCTCGTATGCTAGGCCACAAAGTTCAGATTTTGTTGTGGAAAAAAAAAGACTCACTATTGAAATATTTAAGGAAAGGAGTAACAATCACCATCTCAGCTTAATAATTTAGGCCACACACGCTGCCAACCATTGAACTGGAGGCAGAAATGCTGCAGAAAAGGTTACTGTAACCCAGGTGAGGGCCGAGAAGGGCTTGAACGAAGCTATGCAGGGGAAAGAAGAGTGGGCAGACTTTAGAGGGATTTGGGGTGTGAAACAGCAGAACTCAGTAACACATTGAATGAGGACAATTAAGCACAGTGATGAGTCCAGGGTAATTGCCAGGTTCCCATCAAAGAAAAGGCCGCAAAAATTCCTCCATGGGTGAAAGACTAGGTTAAATTATAGCTATCGTCCTTTACAGATCTATGGGTCATAATATAAAATTTTATTAACTTTCAGAACTCCTGGCAGCTTCCTCTAATTATCATGAAATATATAATAAAGCCAACACCGTACATCTAACAGACTATGGCATGATATCCTTTTTCAGATATTAGCATTAGCAAAACATTAAACATATAATATTCCATACCGGCAAGGCTGCTGTCTAATCACATATTCCTGGTCACCGTATAAGTTGGTATAAATCTTTTGGAAAAGAATTTGGTGGTATGTACCAAAACGTGTAAAGCATATATAAGGATGTGTATCTTGCCATGAGGTTATATCAAGGCTATTCTTCAAAAGAAGAAAAGAGCGATCTCAGGGCAGTGTGTATTGCAGTGGTATTTAGACCTGTGGGATACTGGTCATGACCTAGAAGTTCAAGAACAAGAAGAATAAGTAAAACTGGTTATATCAAGTCCATACAAGATTGGGTAGCTAAGACCTTCATGACATTCAGGACTATATAGGAACTAATTTGTGCCAAGACTTAATCTACACCTTGCTCAAAATCCAGTGCTCTTTCTGCTGCTTCTCTTGAAATTACATGGAAGAATCCTAACGATACAATGCTCAGTGGAAAACCAAACACAAAAAGTATATGCACGTTGGTAATAACTAATAATTATGGGTTAATGTGGATAAAGACTGAAATCGTAAAAAATGTTAATGCTAGGGTGGTAAAATTATGGGCAATATGCTTTTCCATCTTTTTCTTCAGATGTTCTTTATGTGTCTTGTGCTATGATGGCACATTGATATTTTATAAAAGTAAAAAAAAAAAGAACGAAACAGTTTTCTTTTGGTTTCAGAATTGTATTGTTTAGGTCTTCAGCTTTTCCACACAAGACTGCTTGTTATTATCCTTCCTAATTTGGAAGTGAGATATTTAATAATAGAACACATGTGCAACAATTCTAGTACTGCTTTCTAAAAATTCATTCAGCGCACATTTCACAGAAGCCCACCTACACTTTTTGAGCTATTTAGTTTTTCACAGTTTTATGCCCATGTCGTGCTCTAGCACCCATGCAAAAATAAATCGAATGCTAACCATTCCACAGGAAAAATAGAAGAAACATAAGCTATGAGCTCTAAAAATGACAAAGCAAGTATTATTTTGGATGTCTTTCACGCTTACTAATCATAAATGGAAAACAGGAAGAAAAAGTTTCTGTATTTGACGTCTTGCTGCTGAAGTTATTAAGAATCTCCTTTTCATCCAGATGCTGTCACGTCTTCCCTTTCCTTCTTCTCTCTCCTCTTTGCCCATGTTTTTCCTTTTCTCACACAAATTGTGATCTTGCCTGCCTGAGTCCCACAGACATTTGCTGGAGACTTATTTTCCTGGAGTACTGTGAAGTAGCAGTTTTTTGGCTATGGATTTGGTCCTTATAAAAAAAGGCATTGACCTCTTTCTCCCTCTTTTACCTCCTTAAACTAATCACATCAATTGTAAACTCTGAGAGGCTCCCACATTCGTTAAGTTCCTTTGTATGATGCTATGTCCAATTAGAGCCTAATAAGAATCTGGTTCTTACTGACACCATCAAAATCTAAGATTTGTGAACTTTTTTCTAAAAAAAAAGGAAAAAAGTCACACAGATGCCATTTCAACAGGGAGAAAAAAAGGAAAGAGGTGATATCATCCTTTTGAGGGTAATGGATATGAGTTGGTGGAGGGTGAGAAAACCTGTTACTGGAAGACAGTGTAACAACCTGATGTCACATAAATCATTATACCTGGGACACCCATGACAGAGATTATACCGTAGAATCCCTGTTGTACAGTGACCTAATGCAGGAAAACAAATGAACACTTTTTGAGTTACATGATTATTCCCAATTTTAAGCCCAAATAGTGGTGGTACAAAATCCATGAGATTTAAAATGAATTATTTGGTATTTGGTATTAAAATGAAGGAATGTGTTCTGAATATAATACCTTTTATTTCTTTCACTGCTTGGAACCCATATTCTCTGAAAATCAGTGTCTCGTGTCCTACCCTTCATGCCTGATTTGCCACGAGACTTTTCTCCCCAGTACTGATGTTTCATTCTTCTTTCTCCTGTGTACGTGCTAGGTGCCAGGGGCCTCTTCCTTTACCACGTAGTCTAAAGGTTTTTGTTGTGGTTGTTGGAAAATAAATCACTGCAAATCTTTTCCAGAGAACTGTGAGGTACAAATTAATTCCCAGGGCTTCATGTACAACATATATTTAAAAATACATGTAGATATATTCGCATCACAGGTTATTGAAATCTGTGATTTATATCCCACCTAGGATTCATCAAGTTCCAATTCTGGACAAATTTAACTGAAATATTGCCAAGAAGCTCCTGTATACCTTCTCATATCTTCCTGAAAGCCCTTGCCAGGGCTTCAAACTCTGTCTGGAGGGGTTTAGATGACACCACTGGTATATTTCCCACTCCCACCCCCTTCTCTTATGAAATACTGTTGAACACCTACCGAAGTTTCTATAAACTCCTGTACCTGATAGCTAGACCACTAGAGTAGCCGCTACCAACACACAAAGCTGCAAATACCACTTCTGGGTCCACCTGTGTTCTCTGCCCTGCAGCCACTTACCTGTAGAGCGTCATTTTTTCGTGGACCTTGAAATGCTCTAATAAGATTACCTGGGAGACAAGTATCTCCTTATTCACACATGAACTCTTATTATTGTTTTTTAATAGTAAAAACAAGCATGGTGTTAAATTGTAAATAGTATCCAGATAAGGTGTCAGTTGTGGTCTTATTTAAGGCATAAGTCTTTTATGTCATAAAACCAATCACTGATATATTTGAGAAGAATCTTTGGAGTTTGAGAATGAAACAACTTATGGACAGGTGAGCGATGACCTAAATGAAAGCTGATATTTGAAGCCCTGACAAATGGATTATCATGTTGATTTTATTAATTATTATTTTTGTCAAAATACATTATTGGGTGGGTTTGGTCCTAAGAAGACTAAACAAGCATCTGTTAGGCCACTAAAAAACCAAATAAAATCCCCAATTAGATAAGATAATACAGGCACAGGTTTAAGGAGACAGAAACATTTTTAAGAGAAACCCAGTGACAGAAGATGCTTCTCTTAGCAGATAGGTTTAAAATCATCTTGCCATCTTTAAACCTTGTTTATAATTCCTACTTTATGACTTCAGAAAGCAGAGCCCCAAACATGTATTTTATCTAAGTGACATCATATGTAGTGCAACTAAGCTTAACAGAAAACAGTAGTCACCCACCCATTCCTCCCACTTTTGAATCTTGATCCCCTAAAACATTTGTTTTCAACCCCTTTAGTTGTTTTTTTTTTCTATTTATTGCCACATTTGCGCATAACTTGTTTATGCTGCTATCTTGATTTTTATCTTTCATTTTTATTCTCTTCCTACTATGGAGGATGATGGCTTAACTCCCCACCACACCCAAATTGTGCATGTGTGTGTACATGGACACACACACACACACACACACACACACACACACACACACGTCTCTCATCCCAGGTGGATTGTATCACAGTTTTGGTTCCATTAATGCTCAGTGTTTGTATTATCACGACTGCGCACACGATGTCACAGTTCATCTAGCTAGAGTGCCAAAATAGCTCATCTCTTGTTCTACAACATTTTATTTTGCCTGGAAATAATAATTCCTTGCTTTGTCATATGCTTGGCTTTTCTTTGTATCTCTTATGAATTCATCCTCAAACTCTGACAGAACAGTACGTATTCTTTCAGTACATTCAAACTCATCAAACAGCCCATCAATTCTGTTTCTTTGTCTTCTTGGAGAAACTTCTGGAGTTTTCCATCTTCCCGCTGTAATTCGGTCTGGAGGATCTATAGACCAGTTGCATAGATGTTAATTCTGACTTCCCGTCATCATCACTTTGAGAAATCTCTGTAACTTTCCTGTGTTGGATTACCTGTTACCTGGGTTCATAGCCTTTTTTTGTTGTTGTTGTTTCCTTTCTTGTTTGGATGGTGTACAGTCTTCAGAATCTTCTTTAAAAAGGTGCATGGGAGGTAAATGTTATTTTAGATTTCTGCATGTCCAAAATATGCTTTATTCTACCCACACACTTGATTTATAACTTGGCTGGTTTTATGTGTGTCTAGATGAAACTCATCTTTCCTCATTATTTTGAAGGTGTTGCTGTATTTTCTTCTAACTAGCATTGTTGCCACTGAGAATCTTGAAGTCATGCCGAGCCCTAATCTTATTTTCTGCAATCTATTTTCACCCTCAAGTGTTTTAATTTGTGCGGACGTTCCGTCACGTGGGTCTTTCCCCATCTTATTCCTTCTCTTTTCTTTTTGCTGGGGATTTGATAGGTATTTTCAAATTAAAAACTCAGTGCTCCTCAGTTCTCAGTAATATTTGCTTATTTCTTTGTTAATGACATCCTTTTATTTATTTATTTATTTGAGACTTCAGAATTTGAATGCTAAACCTCCTGAATGAATCCTCTCATTTTCATGATGACTTTTCATTGGTTGTACTTTCTCAACTTTCTCATATTCTTAATCTATTGAAATATTTCTATTTCCCTTACTCTTTTTTAATTTCCAGGAGCTCTTTTTTGTTCTTGGAAAGTTCCTGTGTTTATAGCCTCCTGTTCTTGTTTCATGGACACAATGTCTAATCTCTGAGGAAATTAATATTTTTGAGTCACTTTCACCTTATGTCTTGTTTCTCTCTCCTGCGAGTTCACCTCTTCTGTTTGGTGTGACATTGAGAATGGGGTCCTGCGGTGCTGTTTGGAATCGTAAGTCAAGTGGCAAAGGTTCACTGACTGGTGGCCCTACGTAAAATGGGCAGGTAGACATGGCTATTTTGTTGGGAGACATCCATATATGAGTGTCAGGATGTCACTACCCTGTAGCCAGTTCTCCGGAGAAAAATCTTCCAATTACCTGCCTGGGAGAGAAAGTTAGGCTGCTGGATACTGGGTAATAAAAGGGAAGGGGGGCCAGGGGCTCCCCACTCCACATGCAAGCTTTCACTATATAGAAACTTACTCGGTCCTCAGCTGTATCTAGTGTCCTCGAGTTCATCATCTAGAGAAAGTGACCCTCTGATTTTCTGTGCGGATGGACTGCAGTCTGAGGAAGGGACTTGCAAAGATGTTCACCTAATTCTACTATATTTTCATCCCCACCTTCTGGAGTTTCTGGAGCATCCATTTCCAGGTCCTTCCCGGGGCTGGTTTCTGTTGGCATTAGACTCATCCCCACACCTGGGAGGCTTTTGTTTCAGTGTTTTCTACTCTGGTAAGTCAACTATGACTTGGTCATCATCTGCTTTTTAGCTTTTAAAACATTGAAGGCATTTCTTTCCTGTTTTCCCTATTTTATACTCAATAATTTAGTGGCTAGTGGAAGAAGCAGAGATAAACAAAGGTGTTCTATTTTTCATGCTTCAGCAGATTCCAGGCCATACAACAGTTCTTTTTTGCTTCTGCTGTCCTGTGAGTGAGTTGTAGAAAAACCGGACAGACGTAATTGGAAGGATGCTGTATCATGTGACCTGTCACTATTTTCTGGTTTTTGAAAGGGGAAAGGGTAGAGTAAAAGATGAGAAAAGGAAGAAACGGGGAGTGGAGAAGAATAAAGAAATACAAGAGGGAAATTAAACGATGAGAGAGGGAGGCTATTATTGAATAGTGGAATGAAAATTATGAATGTACAAATGAACATGGAGATGTCTCATCTTATTCATGACTATGCTTAACCCTTGCTCTCGTTTTATTTTTATGGACCTGACAAGAAGTTGTGGTGCTTTGACAAACTGGTGTCCAGATCCCACGCACCTGACTGAGGCTTTAACACTTATAAAAATTAGTTTTCAAGTTTCCCAGTCACACTCTGACTCATGAAGCCATGCTTCATAATTCTGCATTGAACAAGCTTTCTTGTGTCTCCTCTCATTCTTCTATTGCAGGCTTTAAAAAATGATTTATTATATTTTACATGATGTTCTATTCCCATATTAGAACTTACATAATTCACAGCACTCCTGGAGGCAGTGTATGAGGTATATTCATAGAAACACAAAATGTTGAAATTCAAAGGTCTCTTGACATCATCCTATCAAGTACCCTTTTTACAAATGAGGAAACCAATAGTCAGAGAGGCTAAGTGTCTGCTCAGGGTCATACAGAGAGAAGACGGGCAGGATTCAATGTAGGGATAAGAAAATTATATCATATCACAAACAAACTTGTTGTTATAATGATAGAACCAGTGCTTCTGGCATACTATTTATATTTCATGATTTTTTTTTTCACAAGCCAAGCTGCTTTTCATTTTATAGACATTCACATGCTATATATGGTTAAGATATAATGCATTTATAAAGAGAATGAGTTTTATCTAGGAGTCACTGCATGAACAGAAATTGTAGAAATTATATCCCAGAAATTTATGAGGTAACAAATTATCTTTTTTGTCATTTGCAGTTCTGATTGGTTTTCATTTTTGTGCTTGGAAGATGTTGGGGCTATTGAAAGCTTAATGTTCTTTTCCAGAAACCCCTTAGATAAACAATATAATATAATGCAAAATGTTATAACACACCTGCCAAATTTTCAATAACACTGAGGATGTAGAAATTTCTTGATTTCTGTGAAGGAGTATTTGATGGTGAATACTTAAATGGTACAATTTTGCCCTGACTTAAACATTTTCAGTTTACAGTAATAGGAGTAATAAACAAACAAACAAACAAACAAAAACAAAAACTATTCTCTCAAGTTCTGACATATTTTAACACTGAGATAAATAATGCCCCATATATAGCTGTTTGATTAGTTGTGCTTAAAGTTTATTGAATGCAATTGAAATCCTTGGTTCTTTTTTTAGGATTGATGCTTTGCTATTTCCCCTTCATGCGACCATTTTAGTATATGTGCTGCCGAAGCGAGCCCGATGCGGCCATTTTAAAGGTTATTTAATTGTTTTTCCCTCTGTGTTCCTTCCACCCCAAGGTGAGATGTTTGCTTCTTATTGTGGAAAAGTGAAATTAAATCCCCCTTTGTATGTAAATGCAGAGTGTTTATTATATCATATTTAAATCATTAATGATAATCCCATTTTCATGGGAAACACTGACCATGACTGCTGTCTGATGGTATCCATTCGAAATAGATTTTGCTGGCTTCTGGCTGGCTAAAGCAATCATAAGCTCATGTCCAGAATGCTTTCTGACTTGTTCATGTCAGTGCAAATCAATGTGCCACCTCCTTTTCATGCTTCTCTGACCATGTATTCCCAGGTCACTGGCAGGGGCCGGTGAATCTTGTTCACACTTACTTGACTCCATTCTCTTGGTCTCTTGTTCCGAGGCTTCCCTGTAGTATAGCATTTCTCACATCAAATTGTAATATTTATTTACATGTTGTGTCACTTACTCTGAGTGCCTCAAGACCAGGGACTGTGTCTACTTATTCATTTTGTGACTCCAGATTCCACCAGAGGACTCTGCCTGTAGTAAGAGCTCAGTTAATGCTCTGTGAGTGATAGTGGGTGGGCCTGGGTTGATGGGCAAGAGAAGCCCATCAAGAGGACACTCTTTAGAGAACATGTTAATGAATGAAATTTTTGCCCAAAAGGGAACCAGACCAGAAAGCATTTTTCTAAATTATTCAGTCCTGATAGTATAAAACTTTGGAGTTCACATTTTGATTATACTACCTCACCTGTTGATTACACATATTGAGAAGATTTAATGACCAAGAAGACTATTGTGGAGAGACAGTAGCAAAATACAATGAGTATGTTTGGCTATTAGGATGAGGTTCATGAGGTCTGTACTTAAGGTGCTCAGAATCGCTAATCATTAGGGAAATGCAAATTAGAACTACAGTGAAATATCACTTCACATCTGTAAGGATGGCAATTATCAAAAACAAACCAAACAAACAAACATAAAAAACCCAAAACAACAAAATATAGCAAGTGTTGGCAAGGATGTGGGGAAATTTGAGCATTTGTACACTGTTAGTGGGAATGTAAAATTGTACAACCATTAGGGAAAACAATGTGAAGTTTCATCAAAAAAATTCAAAATAGGACAACCATATAATCCAGCAATCTCATGTCTGGGTACTTATCCAAAAGAGTTGAAATCAGAATCTTGAAGAGATGTCTGCACTCCCATGTTCATTGCAGCATCATTCACAAAAGCCAAGAGATGAAAACAGCCCAAATATCCATCCTCAGATAAATGAATTAAAAGATGTGGAATGTACCACAATGGAATGTTACTCAGCCTTAAAAAAGAAGGAAATCCTACTATTTGGGCCAACACAGACTAACCCGGAGAACATAGCGCTATGCTCAGTGAAATGAGCCACTCTGAGAAGGATAAACATTGTCTGATTCTACTTATATGACCTATGTAAAATATGTAGCCAAACTCATAGAAGCAAAGAGTAGAGTTGTGGTTGCCAGAGGCTGGGAACGGGGGAAATGGGGAGTTGTTATTCAATGGGTATAGTTTCAGTTATGCCAGATGATCTACAGATCTGCTGACAACACATTGTCTATAGTTAACAGCACAATATTATGCACTCAAAAATATGTTAAGAGGGTAGGTCTCATGGTAAGTGTTTTCACACACACACACACACACACACGAGACACAAGGTAACTTTTCGAGATGATAGATACATTGACTACCTTGATTTTGGTGATAGTATCATAGGTGTATGTGTATGTCCAAACTCATCAAATTGTGTACTTCAAACATATGCAGTTCTTTTCCATATCAATTACATTTTAAAAACACTGTTAAAATTTATTTTTAAAGAGTCATTTAAATAATTACAATGTAAGATGATCTGCTATCAAAAACATGTCTTCTCACTCTCTTTTCAGTTTTATTTGAATCAAAGAAGCTAAATATATAACTGTATTTTTAACCTTTTTATATCTCGGACACATGATCACATCCTGCTGTGGAATAATGTTGCATTACTTAAAGAGATACTACAAGTATTTCCATTCGCTTAAAGGCTGAATTTTTAAATGCTTTTGGTGCCTATTGTTTTTCTTTGAAGACACCTTTGCTCTACAGTTATTTAGCTAAAACCATAATGATCTTTAAAACCATAATGATCTTCTTCCTTAAATTGAGAATGCCAGCCTGCTTCGAGTGTCTGTTGAAAACGCTGCTTTGAGCAAAGACCACTGATTGAAATCCAGTATATATATCACAGAATTCAGATAATGTTGAGAAGTAGAAGAAGATGTTCCTTGTGCGCTGGCTAGAAGAATGTTCTTGGTTTGCAAGCTTAGATAGTTGCTGTTGAGATACTTTTGAGACGGTCCTAGTTGCAGAAGTATTGAAAATGACTTGGTTATGTACACAAATAACAAGAGATGCATTTTCTCCCAAATGATGGTATTTTTAATCCATGGATGTGCTTATTATCTTGTTAGATCATTCCACTCTGGCATGAAATAGGAGCTTCTTGTTCATTCTCTTATTCATCAGACATCTAGGGAATGCCCACGGGTGTCAGGCTTCACTGGACTCTAGAGACAGGGTGGGATGTGAGTTCTCTGAAGTCAGGGCCTTTCTCTACGTTGTTCACTGCTGTATGCTCTGTGTCTGAAAAACACGTGACATGCAGTCCGTGGTCAATCGATACTTGTTGAATGCAAAAGGGTGGATGCCTCAAATATACTCCCTCCCTTTCACTAATTGAATGGGTGTGTAATTCTTTAATCAATTCCTAATCTGTAATGGAATTACTCATTTCTAATCTGTAACTATAGTGGGTTTAATTCCAAGTCCAATACTAATTTCGTTTTTTCTCATCCAGAATGGGTAAGAAATTTAAATAGTGCCCCCTTTGATTCCAATAATCTTTGGTGTAATAGTTTTTCTAGGCAATAGGCTGGAAAATATAAATTGGGCATTTGAGCATTTACAGGGAATGTGTTTTAGCTTTTGAAACCTTCTTGCCATGTTGTTGGTCCCAGTATCTGGTAATCTACTTTGAAATGGCAAGACAAAACAAAGCAAAAATCCCCAGACACTCCAAAAATAGTACTCAGAAATGAATCCCAATAAATCCAAATACACACCACACATTTGTAAAACTTATTTTAAGTGCTCCTTTTCCAAATCTTCCGAACTGCACATTTGCTCTTTTGACCCTACAGAGAATCCATGTTTTGCCGAGCTCCAAAGATACTTATGGTCTGGATGGTCTGCTCTCTAGTCTTCGTTTTCTCTACTCTTGTTCCTTTTTCTTTCTTTCCCCTGTCATTTTTTTTCCCTCACTCTCCCCCTTTTCCTGGTTTCCTTCTTCTTCTTTTTTTCTTCTTGATTTCTTTCTTTCTCTGAATCTTTCCCACATACTATACTAATGTCTCCTTAGATCTTTTCTGTTTTCAGGAGTGGGAAGAAGCAACGCATCAGAAGTTTAGCTCTAGCTTGTGGCAGGCACAAGTTTTCCTTCTGACTGTGGCACTTTCTGCAGTTAACACCCTCATTGACTGGAATCTCTAGTAAGAGTTATTATTCTGTGTCCATTTGGGGAATGAAATTTGAGGTGTCTAGAAATAATGTTATAGGTGGATATTGCTTAAAGTGAGTTACTATATCTATTTGGGGTTTGTTGATTTTTATTTTAAGTAATTTACAACTAATGTGTTTTCTGAGGGAAAAAAAATAATCTGTTAAGTACTTATTTAATCCTTTCACAATCTAGCATTTTCTCAGTCTTTAGATGAGAAACAGAGAAGTCACATAACTTACCCAGAGCCACACAGCCAATAAGGGAAGGGCCAGGATGTTGCACCCCAGAGAGATTTTGTAACCACCATACCACTGCTTTTCTGAGCAGACTTTTGGATCTGTGATGGTCTGTGGCTAAGTTAGAAAGCCTGGTATGCACAGACCCTGAGCCTTTGAGCCTATCACAGCCCAGTTTGTCTCCAGAGCATCAACATCTGAGAGTACCCATGGAAACCAGCAGGAGAGGGGCTCTCTGTGTCGTCCTCTTCCAGTAGTGGTGATAAAAGTGAACTGGCGTCTTAAGATGCTTAACCATAGAGCTGGGAGGACTATGGGTATAGTTGGGCCCCTTGTTAATTCTCTAATCTTGACTTCCTGTTGAACTTTGTGGTAACTTTTCAGGAGAGGGATGTGAATAAAGGGGGAAGCCATGTTGGTCTGGGGAGTGTTTTCCATGTGGGCGGCCGGTTGGGACACCAGCCAGCTAGTGTGCATATACACACTCCTTAGTGGCTTTGTTTCTTTTTTCTTTTCTTGAATAAACCGTTCTTTTGGTGGATTTTCTGGAGAGTTATTTTTTGCTGTCGACAGTCCGTTGTCTCTACTGTTGCTATGGGACAGTAGGGGAGTTGCATTTGTCTCATGCTTCTTCTATGAGCTTCATCGCCTCATTTCAGTGGTTTTCAGAGTCACTTTAAGAGGCCACATGGCTTTTGATAGAGGACAAAGCATAAAATGTTAGAGAGAGAGAGAGAGAGAGAGAGAGAGAGAGAGAGAGAGAGAGAGAATGAGCACAGATTTCAGTGCAATTTTGCTCTTTTAATCTATGTTGTTAAAGATAACACTTTTTCTTTACTGTGATGTGCAAGATAAATCTCTCACAAGTGCGCTTTAAGCTGACAAACATACACTTTCATCATGTTATGCACTTTCCTGCTAAGTCCCAGTTGGACACTGAATAAGGAAGTGAAAAGACTATTACAGGAGGCGCGATTACACTTATTTGAACCTTAGAACAAATTTTACTCAGCTATCACTAAAGGACCAATTACATTAGGCCAGATTGTTATATTTTACTTATGCTTCCAGAAAGATGGAAAGAAACGATGCCAAAGGTAATCAGGGTGGAAAGTTGTGATATTGTGATTTATAAGAAATATGTGTGTACTGTATTTGGTCTTTGTTTCTGACACTGAGCTCCTAAAAGCCTTTGGAATTTCCAAAGTGTTTAAAGTGTCTTTTGTCATACTAATGAGGTGACTTGGGGGGTGGGGAAAGCCCTTAGCTGACCTAGGAATGGGGGCTGGTTGCCAGGAGAACTCTACTTGTGATTAGAAGGTTAGAACTTTCCGTCCAACCTCCCAGTAGCTGGGGAGAGATGAAGGGCTAGCGATTAAGTTCAATGGGCAATAGCCAGTGAATTAATCAGTCATGCTGGTGTAATAATCCTCCATAAAAACACAAAAGGACAGGGTTCTAAGAGCTTCCACGTTGGTGAACATGTGTAGATTTGGGAGGACTGGTGCACTTGGAGAGGACATGAAAGTCCCATGCCCTTTCCCTGTGCCTTGCCCTATCCACCTCTTCCATCTGGCTGTTCCTGAGTTGTATACTTTTAAAATAAACTGATAATCTAGTGAATAAACGGGTTTCCTAAGCTCTGTTGGCTGTCCTAGCAAATTAATCAAACCCAAACAGGGGGTCTTGGTGAGGACAGAAAAAGGCCCGCAGGTTAAGCCTGACAAGGTCAGGAGCCTGAAAATAACCACATAAGATGATGTGAACATAAAAAATTCATAACTAAGGTGGGCCATGGCAGGAAGTCACGTCTTTAACCTGAAGCTTTCTGCATACAGTCAATCTTCACCTTAAGTGAGCCTGTATATTGTCTTTTTGCACTTAAGATGACATCCTTGGAATGTCAGTAATTCCTTTTTTCCAGACCAGAGCAGGAAAGTACAGAATCCCTCATTATTATTCTTGTTGCCTGACTAATGTCTCCATGTGAACTATTAACTGTCCTGTACCCACCTATGTGAAAGAAGTACCTGTCTCTCCAATTTACTTTTATCCAATCCCAGAGAGTCCCACCCCCCTCCCCGCTTTGCTTTCTCCCATCTCCTTAATCTACCACCAATGAATTTCATGTAACCTTCCTCCTTTGATTCTATGTCTAAAATAAGCTGCAAACCACCATTTTGTGGAGCATTTTCTCAATCCATTATTTTGCTTCCTGGCAATTTTTGTCAGTTTGACTCAAATAAACTCAGAAGCTTTCTCTTAGGCTGGATGCTTTTTGTTGACATCGGGAACCTCTGATTTAAAGCCAGTTGGTCAGAAGTTCAGATAACAACCTGGATTTGCAATTGGCACCTGAACTGTGTAGGGGTGTAGTCTTGTAGAACTGAACCCTTAACTTGTGGAATCTGACCCTATATTCTGGTAGTGTCAGAAATGAGTTGATTTGTAGGACACCCAGTTGGTGTCCAGAGAATTGCTTGATGGTGGGGGGAAAACCTTTGCCTCCACCCCCAATTTGGAATTGGGATCTGGACACTTTAAGAGTTTATGTGTTTGTATTGTCTTTAAGGGAAAAAAAATAAAACACCCAAAAATGTTTATTTGGGTTTGCTCATTGCTATTATCTGAAGGTGAATTCATAAGAAATAAATAATAGTTGATGGGGTATATCACATTTTTATTATGTCAAAAATGGTCAGTTATAGGCAATTTCTTATGATCAATCAAACATTTTGACCAATCATTTTTTAACCAATAGGTTAGTCATTCTCTTTAATGATTGATAAAATGCTAATTTTGTTTATTTGTTTATACACCAAAACCAAAGTCTGTCATGCAGATCTAACAAGTTATTCAACCAGAGACTTAATCTGATTTATTTAGAG
The DNA here is from genome assembly GCF_036562045.2 of Rhinolophus sinicus. Taxonomy (NCBI): domain Eukaryota; kingdom Metazoa; phylum Chordata; class Mammalia; order Chiroptera; family Rhinolophidae; genus Rhinolophus; species Rhinolophus sinicus. The sequence continues at coordinate 68,645,359 of NC_133760.1, forward strand.
CTTAACTTGACCAAAACTGTGAACCAGCCTCAGAGAATGGTAATAATCATGTTTAAATAAAAATCACATTTAATATTCTATACATAGTTTTGTAAGTAATTTCATTCCTAATAATTTAATCCTCCTTAATTTCTATCACAGTCGGAACTTGGTGCTTTGACATTGTTTCTTCTTTTATTTTTTCCCTTGGATATTATTAATAGAAATTTTGTTCTTAAAAATAAGCAACAAGTAAACACCTGATTCTTTATCCTTTCAGATTGTTTTAACAAAACTTCTCTATTGAAATACCAGCGAGTTTTATGATCCTAGTTCTCTTTGAGCTGGCTACAATTCTAATTTTGTACTGTTTCTACTTCTTTTCTCTGTGCAGTAAGTGCTCTTTGAAGAGGGGTTTTGCAATTAAACAATAACATTTTATTAATTATTTGACTTATACTGTCATTTCAGAGATACATCTTCATTTCTCTAAAAAATTTTAATTTGTGTGTATGGTCAGTCTCCCTTGGGATCCCCATTAGTGAAGGAGCCATGGCTCTGTCCCCAGAGACTGCTCTCTAGCCCCTTGAAGGGTTGTCAGGCTGCAGACAGCTGCCCTGCCCAATGTCTCTGTTCCCCTCCCAGGATGGTCCACATCCAAGGACTGACTGATGTGGAGGTGTGATGGCCTGGCCTTCCTGACTTAATTCAGAATAACTCTGGAGGCCATTCTAGCCTCAGAGCTTTCTGCGGCATTGGGAGTTTGTCTTGGGTCCACAGCCAGCTGGACGTCTCCTTTGCCCAGTCCTGCTTCATTCCTTGGCCCTCCATAGGGTGGATGCCAAGGGCATATACACATTTCAGACTCCTTCTAAGGGTCTGCTGCCTGGGGAGCCCAACCTGCAAGAGTCTTGTCTCAGACTTTAGATGCTAACCAATTGATAAGGTACAGGCGGGCTTTTAAATGAAACAAAACATGTTTTTATTTCCACAACAGCTTTGCTTCTTAATAGTTGGCACCATTCATAGTTTAATAGTTTTTACCCTTCGTTTATTCTTTTAAAGAGTAAATTCTACTTTTCAACTCAGCTCTTTGAAATACTTATGGACTCCTTTTGAAAGGAGGCTTGGATCCTCAGGGTAGGAATTGGGGCATCGAGGAGAATGTAAGTAACTTTTAACATTGTCTCCCATTGAGAGTCCCCTGATCACATTGTGATGACCAGTAATAGGTGAAATTTAATCATTTATTGGCATGGACAGTGGGCAAGTATTAAGTCTCAGAAATTAGTGTATTTGATAATATTATACAAACAATGATGAAGGATTAAGAACATAAGTTGTTGACAATCCCATGTTTCAGATTTGAATATCAACTATCTCCTATCTCAGGTTATGGTGATGATGCTTATCTGGTTATTATTATTATTATTAGCAATAATAATAATTATATACTTCATTTGTATAGGACGCTATCATTTTACCCCCTTTAATTAGATTCTGTTGACATCCTGGGTAGTAGTTATTATGAACCTGTCATAGAGGTAAATAAACTAAGAGATGAGATACTTGTTCAAGGTCATACAGGATCCACCGTCAGGTTTTCTGGCTGCAAGTCTGTTTTCTTTCTCATTCCAACATCTTTCTGCAAACCAAACTAGCAAACCGACACATACAAATGAACCTTCCGTCTCTCAGAAAAGAGACATCTGGACATTCACCCAATGAGTCTTGGCTTTCTAAAGAGATAAAATTATGAATGGAATTGTTTACTAATTTGTTCTTATGTCTCATTGACATAAGAGCAAATTATTGTACCACCTTACAGATGAATAAACTAAAGCCAAGGTGATGCTCTAATTCATAGCATCCTGGTAAAAACTATTTTGGGAGACAGCCCATTTCAATGCCAACTTCCTCTGAATTACAAACGGTCCAAATTTTTTAAAATTTCTTTTATTCCATTTATTTTTAAACGCATATTTATATGCATCTTTTGTTTCCCTACTTGACTGAAAGGAGTTTGAAGGCAGGACTGCCCCACGACTATTTTTCCATACCAGCATTCAATATTACAGGTCTTGTGTGTAGCAACAAATATTGGTTGAAGTCTCTGTGTATCACACAGTGATAGGTGTCGTGTATGGTGGTAAATGTAACAGACAGGGTTCAGTAGTCAAGGAACTCATACGCTAGGGTGAAAATAATTTTTTTAAATACAATTATTATGGTTGCTGTGGTGCAAAGGTGAAGGGGACAACTAGACACCTCGGGAAAGTCTCCTGAGGACATGCATTTACAGGGGCAATTGGAAAGTTGTTCGTTTTTACTTTTATTTTTGTTTTTTAGTAGGAAGCTTTATTTTTGATTTTTTGGCATCGCACTTTGTAACTAACTTAAGATGTAATTTATTGATCTTGTTATTTTTATTTTTTATTGAGGGTGAACTGGTTATATAGTGAAGAAGTTTAAGTCAATTCTATAATCTGCGTGACTTCTAAGTGTCGTAATTAAGTTCTTAATAGTCAATAAAAGAACTATATTTATGGAGCTATCAATTAGACTTACAAGGGGTGAGCTGCTAGATTTTTAAAATGAGTCTTTAAATTTTCTTATCTATCAATTATTTGTATCCATTTAACATTAAGCAACAGGTTTAGTCAATCATTGATGGGAAAATATGATGGAAAAGTCTAGATTCGGAGTCAGACAGATCTGGCTTTGAACCTGGGTTCCAGCCTCTTGCTAGCTTTTGATACCCCTGTTTCTGAGTTTCTGCATCAGAAATATGGGGATAATACCAACGTTAAAGTGCTGATGTTAGGACTAGTGAGGTACCATAGAGCAAATGAGACTGGAAGGGGCAATCTCATGTGTTGTATACTTACACTTAAAATGTTCAGTTGAACAAATGACCTTTTAATTATCATTAAATAATCCAAAGGAAAACATTTACACAGGCAAGGAAGTCAGGAAATTCTAGAGAGCGGCCAATTGTACCTTCCTCCATTCAACATTCTTTTCCTAAGTGCTAAGCTTTAAAAATGACTTCTTGCAGAACTGAGCACACCTGAAGAACAGAAAAGTTAGTGTCCCTGGAATTGTACACAATCAGTACTTTTTCAGAGTGAGATACGGGAAAATAGATGCAATTCTATTTTAGATGCATTCTTCAAGGGAGGGCCACTCCTCTTTTTCCTACTCACCCCAAGAGTCTAAATCAAGTTAGCGTCTCTTTAAAAATTAAAACAGTATATAATGAACATTGTAGGAAAATGTACCTTGATTAAGCCTGAATGTTTGACGAAATGTCACTGGCATTTTAACCAAACTCTAACAGTATATAAGGACTTCTTCCTATGAAGTATAGGACTGTTTTACGGGATGATGTCATGTGTTACTGTATTTTAATATGTCTTATGCTGTTATCTTTCATCATTAGGTAATTTTACATCCTTATCTGGCTTTTCTTATGTGTGCATCTTGTCATTGAATTATATTATAAGATTGCTGAGGACGCACAATCTTTGAAGGTCGGTAGCTCCTGAAACATAGTAGACTATGAGTGCTTATGAATGGACTAACTGTCTGGCTTTTTGACAGATGTGAAGATAGAAAGTGTGAATGAGTTTCGGGGCTAAGAAAAGAATCCTAATCTGCTAACGCCAATCACTTGAGAAGCAATACAGTTCATGATTTAATAAAATATCTGTAAAGCATCAAATAGCAAAATGCCATGTGAGGCAAATTCTCCATTAGAACTTGTTTAGCCAAAGTAAATTAATTATGCAGTCCCTCTTTCCTGGAAAATACAAATTGGCCAGGCTGACAAAATTGGGTGAGGAAGAGGAATAAAAAAAATATGAAATGGATTTAGACTCTAAAAATCCAACCTTACTAGCAATTTTTTACAAGCAAAAATGTTCAGTAGATTCTGAATGAATGAATAAATCAATGAATTCAGACTAAACCCTAAGTCTGGATTGTCTGTTTGCCTCATCTGAAATAGTCATAATAAAAATTTTTCAGCCTTTGTTTCTTCTGGCTATGGAGTCAATAGTGATCTCTGAATGACACTTAGGATATGGCATGTCTTTAATGGGATGCTTAAGTAATCACAGCGATTTAATTAAGAGGGCAGTCATATTTTAAAACAGCTATTGTTCCCTAGAGAGTGTTACAGTTGGGTTTTACATTTCTACAGTTACCTAATGCTTCCACTCACCACAGTTTTTGTTTGTTTGTTTGTTTTGTTTTGTTTTGTTTTATCTGTTTGATTTTTAAAGACATTATACATGGTTTTCAACTTACCTCTGAACTTTGTCCCAAAATTTTCCTCCTCAACATGTGTGGTCACTTCTTTCCATTCTCATTCATTGCCCCCTCTCTCCAAAACAGAAATGTTCAGTAGATTCTGAATGAATGAATGAATGAATGAATGAATTGATTCAGACTAAACCCTATGTCTGAATTGCCTGTTTGCCTCATCTGAAATAGTCATAATAAAAATTTCCAGGCTCCATCATTCATCGTTTCTTGTTGTTGATTGAAATATCCCCTCTGATCTCTTCACTACCAGCACTTCATCTACCTACTGTATCACCACCTGACAAAATTGTAATTACATTTCCCTTCTCTCTCCTTAGCTCCAGACCCACTTTTTCAGTTTGATGATCCACGGGTACTTCAAAAACAACCTCTTCTGAATCAAAATCATGCTTGTCTCCTCTGTATACCTGCTCACCCTCCTGTATTTCTTACTTGTTTAATGGTGGCCTCACAGAAACTGGTCACAAAGGCCAAAACCTTAGCGTCAGGCTTAGTGGCTTCTCACTACTCCCTACTTAGATCAAATCAGTACAACCTAAATACCGGGGGTGCCAAAAAAATGCATCCACATTTTAAGCGATATTATCTATGTATTACTTTTCAAAGTTGAATTGAATTACATAGCAATATGGAGTAAGATGTTCGCTCAAAAGATGGCGTTAATCAAATGAATGCCAGCGTCATTCATTGTCTTACGATTTTGATACAGTTTTTTCCTTTCTTAAAATGTGTATACATTTCTTTTGGCACCCTCTGTATATACGATTTCTATCTGCCAATGATACTTCAATAAGGCTGGGAAAAAGGTTCAGTGCCCCATGGATTCTAACACAGAAATTCTAACAGCTCCATCGGCTCTAGCTCAGCACCATAGCACTATGTTTCCCCACGGCCTATCCCCATGATCTCTTAACTGAGATCATTGCTTCCTGGTCTTTTCCACTCCAGGTTGCCTTCTACGGCCGCAATCCTCGGCCATTGTTCTTCCATAAAATGCAGCGTTCATAGACAAGACATATTCATATGGGTTATGAAACATTTAGTGAGGAACGTAAGCATTTTAATTATTCATAGTCTTCCACAGGCCCTGCCCAGCCATGCATCATCTGGCCCCTGTTTGGCTCTTCTTTGTCACACTTCTCCCCATTGTTCATTAACTCCACTGGCTCTTCCCTGTCCTTTCCCATGTTCTCTCCTGTTCTCTCTTCTTTTTGACCTCAACTAAGTGATACCACTTTAAAAAGGCTTTTCCTGAACACGCCTCAATCTCAGTTAAGTTCCCTTGCTCTTCCTCATAGGACCTGCCATAATTTATAATTATAAACTTTTTTTTTTTTTTTTTTTGTATTAAGCCTGGTTCACTCACCACATTTCTGAACTCTGTGAAGGCAGAGACCGTGTCTATTTTATTCACCATTGTATCTCACAGCTACCACACAAAGTCTGGCAGACTGTGGGCACTCAATATATATTTACTGAAGGAATGAATCAATTATCCCAACTGTTAGTGGCATATTAGTAGGCAAGCTAACTACAGGCTCAGTCTGTGGGTTACAGGCAATTTCCATCCTCAAAGAGCATATTGTAAGGTTAGTAAGCGTATTGCTATCATGGGGATAATTCTGACTGTGTTCTAACTTAGAGAAAAAGAAACCTTCAGTACTCTAGCCCTGTTAATCATACATTATTGCCACACCTGTCACAAGACACTGGACACCCATTGTCTGGCTGTTAGATATTTCTTCTTTGTTTGGTTACCTGAGATTTCTTTCTAAAGCATAAAGCTCATCCTGTGATTCTCCTGCTTAGGAACTTTCAGTGGGTTCCCTTTGTTGTCAAGATCAAGTTCAAATTATTTGGCATGTCTAACATAGTCATTCTCAACCTGGGCCTGACCATTCTTTCCAACTCCAAACCTAGCCAGTCTCTACTATGAACCATGATCAAGCAAGGTTCTTTCATATCGTGGTCTCTTTCAGAAATGTCCCACTTTTGTCCCCACATGGCGGTGTATTTTCCCTTTAAAATCCATCTTTTCCAACCTTTTGAGTTACAACTTCCTCTGTGCTCCCATAGTATGGTATATTCTCTTAATTCTAAACTTTATCACATATTCCATGATGATTTATTGGAAGGCCTATCTTTCAGACTGCATGGTAACTTCTTGGATTAGACTGTACATTCCCAGGGTCCAGCCCAATGAGTAGCATATAATGGCATCCAGTAACTTGGGTGACTGAACGCATTGCTAATTGTTTGGAAGTAAAAATGCCTTTGCCTACTGAAGCAATGGTACAAAGGGTGATTGAATTCTCAGCTGACTCAAAAAGCCTGTTTAAACCATAATAGAACTGAAACATATTGCTGATATTACTTTTTTTTCTCTAGTATTAGCACATGTTATTTCTCTGCTCTATTGAAACTGAGAAATCTCTTTATTCTTCTTTATCCCAGCCCAGTGGCAGAAACCTTTTCTAAACTTTTCTCTTTGGTCTTTCATTGTCTTAGAAGGAGGGGCTAAAAGAAGAATTCTTTTTTTTTTTTTTTTTTCTGTGATAGTGGGATGGGATTTCTGCTGTTTTGATTTTCATGGTGGAGACATATGTCAACAGAGGGTTTACATCTTTGGTACTTGCCTATGTCTCAAATAATCTTGAAGACCGCTTGTCTGATAACATGTCATTAGGCTAATGCATAAGCACTTCCTGTAATACTATGAACTCTAAGATGAAATTAACTTTAATGGAGGTCTACTAATAAATAAAAGGAGTAAAAGGACCTTCCTATTTAGTAGGTGCTCTCACATGTAAGGCTTACTCATGCTTTTTATTAATCTAGGCTTTTGTCCTTTGTTTATGTTAAATGAATCAAAACAGCTCTTCTTCTTTGTTTGACTCCTTGACTCTCGTCACAGATTTTGTACACGTTGGTTTTCTTATAGACATCCACAAAAATAATCTTTAAACTTGGGAAAAATAAACCCCTGTGTAGGAGTAAGTAATTGATGTAATTTATTTGCTACATATATTAGAATGCAAACAAACATGATTGCTTTTAATAGATGAGAATGACAGATGTTTCGTGAAACAATATGCTATATCGAAGCATGTGTTTTTATATATAGTAGCTAACCTCATTAAGTTTGTTAATTAAATAAATGCCCTTTCTGAATCCCTTTTTCTTTCCTTCTTTTCACAAAAACAGGTGGTGTTTGTATTGCTCAGTCACAGAAAATCCCACGTGAACCGAGACCTGGAGAATTTGAAAAAATTATCAGACGCCTGCTGGAAACACCTAATGCTCGGGCAGTGATTATGTTTGCCAATGAAGATGACATCAGGTACTGGTTACTTTTCTTCCTTATGTAGGATCAGATTTGTGGCTCACATCCTTTTTTTCTAACATATTTCATGTTCAGTGTAAAATCTTGTGAGACTTCACAGGAATCTCAGCCTTCTCATGTAATTGCCGACTGCCTTCTGCTGCACGGAGACACCATAGCCTTGCAGTTTCGAAGTCTGGAATGTCTATAGAGTCAAACCTGGGCCTGAAAGAAATGAGACAAATAAGGATGACAGCCAGAATGAAGTGAATGAGGTTAAGGAGAAGGCTAATTAACAGGTGCTGGAGTTAAAGTCGCCAATATACTTCCTTTAGGAGATGATAAAACTCAGGCAGTTAGAATGATTGACTAATTGCTTAACGGTGACCTACTGAGTGCATATAACTTGAGATAGCTGTCTCATAACAGTCATACTTGTTGTGTTTCTTGATAAATGTGGTATGTTTTATTTCTTTTTATTCCTATAGGAGGATATTAGAAGCAGCAAAAAAATTAAACCAAAGTGGGCATTTTCTCTGGATCGGCTCAGATAGCTGGGGATCCAAAATAGCACCCGTTTATCAGCAGGAGGAGATTGCTGAAGGGGCTGTGACAATTTTGCCCAAAAGAGCATCAATTGATGGTAAGGATGCACCACAGACAAATTGTTTCATTCCAATTAAATCAAAACCCAAAGGCGTAACCAGAGTAGCAGCATATGATGAAATGCACCCATTATTGATGACTCAGGAGAGAAGTTTTAGCTCTGATAGCAGAATTGCCAAGAGAGTAACTATTTAACCCAGCATACATGTATTTTTTTATTAGAAAAGAGTGCCTGTTAGATTTTTTCTTTATGAAACGGAAGTATGGTTGGCCTTCGATATTTCCGTGAGGTTGGCCATTTACTTGATGTTGTCCTCTAAGTTTGCATATTTCCATGGATATATATGATGGTTACTGTACTGTGGGGTAAGAATGCTCGCTTCATAGAAAATGAAGACATGATGCCGGACTGACCCTATGGACAAAATAAACACAACAGCAAAGATGAGGAGCATCTCTGAAAGGCACTCTGTCTCCCAAATAACTTTGCCAATGGTCTTGACAGTGATTGAAACTCCCACCTTTCCCATTATTCTTTTGAGTAAGGCATTATTTCCAGGTGGTCTCCCTTCAATGAGGTTGTTACCTGAGCAGGCTGACACTTTAGCCCATTACCCACAACTCCAGAAGATTACATTAGTACTGATTCGTTAATTGAATTAGCTGAAAATGGAACATATAGGACAGATAAATTCTAAGGTGGGTAGGAGCACAGAAACCTGGAACATTAACCCCTGCTAGGATTGAGAGAGAGAGAGAGAGAGAGAGAGAGAGAGAGAGAAATGAGAAAAGTCTGAGCTGGTTCTGAATATCCAGCATGAGGTTACCGGACACTGCCATTTGGAGACATAGAGGAGAGGGAGAGGTTGTGACAATAACACCAATAAAAGGCTTTCCTGTTATGCTCATCCCTAGAGCCAGGTGCCTGAATGGTGAATGGTGGGGTGGAGATATTGTTCACTGAGGCCCCTTGGCTTTTGTCATAAGGGAAGCTTTTGGCTGTCCCCATTTGTGTGTGTGTATATATATATATATATATATATATATATATATATATATTTTCCATGCAATGATCGCAATATAATTTAATATCCATTCACAAGCTCTGACAGTATTTGGTTTTGATTTTGAAAGAATATTAAAATCATACCTTTCTTCTTTATAATAGGGTTTGATCGATACTTTAGAAGCCGAACTCTTGCTAACAACCGAAGAAATGTGTGGTTTGCAGAATTTTGGGAGGAGAATTTTGGATGCAAATTAGGATCCCATGGAAAAAGGAACAGTCATATCAAGAAATGCACAGGTAGCCACTTAAATGTTTTCCTTGGTGCGTTTGTTTTATTGCCTGAGGCAGGAAGTTTTTCTCTATGGATAATCGTGAGGGTATTTTCTGGTTTCTTGTGTCTCTTTCTACAGTTTCTCAGTAGGTCTGGGCATACACTGATTGTGCAGCAAACTCAGGTGTATTCCTTGGTTCTTAGAGTTAACCAACAAGTATTTATTGGACATGTGCCACGTACCCAACATGGGGGTATTTCAATTCTATTAAAAAGACATATTTTTTGAGATTCTACTTTGGGAAAGTACTTTGTTAGGGTTGGCGGGTTATAGACAAATAAGTAAGATGTGATATTGCTCTCCAGGAGCTTAAAATGTAATGAAGATAATGGATCATAATAAATTGCTACAGACAGTGCTTTTTTTTTTTTTAACTATTTCAATCTGTGTCCCCTATAAAACTGTTCTCCCCTATATCCTGCATAGCACTAGCAGCTATGATTTTCAATGATTTATTTTCTGTATCTTGTGCTTAAAAATAATAGCACAAGATTTAATAATATTAAATAATAGCACAGCATTTAATGATATTAAATGTTTTCTTATTTTTAATGTAAGAATGAAGCATTTTTTATTTGCAGATAACATGATTGGATACCTAGAAAAATCTTTGGTGTTTAAAAAATTATTTAGAACTAAGTAGTAAATTTACAAGTTTGCAGCTACAAGGTCAATATAAACATCTTTTTTAGAAATTCATTTTATATATATTATATTAGAAACTAGTGCATGGAAAATGAAATTTAAAGGATATTGATCATACTATGATCAGAAAAACAAAAAAATTAGGAATGATTTTAACAAAGATGTATAAATCCTCTACATTCATTACGACAAATCTGGAATGAGCATTTTATAACCATATACACCTCCCTCTCCAGGCCCATATTTTGATACATCGTCTTTTCCCTCTACTCACTTCCTTTGGAAATAGCTGTCCAAATAAAAGATATAATATGATAAATGCTAGAGCAGACATATAAGCAAATCGAGGATGGGGATTGAAAATAGGTGCCAGAGTGTGGAGGGGTCTGACTTCAGGCTTCCTGTGTGCCAGGCCCCGTTCCAGGAGCTGGGGGTGAGGAAGGGGGACAAAGTCTGTTCTCACAGAGCTTATACTCGATTGTCAGGGGACAGACACTAAATAAGTAAATGTATAAAGAAACAGAGACTTTCAGATGCTGAGGCACGCTTGCGGGAAATACAGCCGAGTACTGTGAAAGGGTGAGTAGGTGGTATTGGCAGGGAGGGCGGCAATTAGATTGTGTGGTCAGAGAACGGCAAGGAGGTGACAATTTGAGATGAGATCTGAATGGCAAGAAGGTGTCAGCCATGTGAAGATATGAGGGCAGCCCCTTCCAGGATCTAGGGCAAGTCTCTTTTGTTCAAGGTACAGAAAACAAAGTTCAGGGAGGCTGCAGAGAGTGAGAGTGAGGCAGGGAGTGAGAGGGAGCGTGAGAGCAGACAGGCTAAAGAAATACTTAGGCTGGGGTCAGGTTATGCAAGGTCTTCAAGTTCTTCCTAGAAGCTCCAGACCTGAGGAGTTTGGGCTTTATTTCACCTGTCAGGTAGAATTACTTGAGGCTTTTTATCCTGGGCGTTGCTCAGATGCCTGTTTCAAAGACGATTCCTCTGGCAGAATCGTCAGGAGGGTTGGAGATCAGGGAAGAGAAAGGAGAAAGGCCAGGTCTGGCTCATCCAGGAATTCTGGTATTGGGCCGTCACAGTCTAAATAAGGACCCGTGAGTTAGGGGCAGATCTCAGAGGACGGAAGTCCAGTAGGTAGTGTTTACAGTACATGGTGAGTAATTAACGCTGGGGATGGGAGTAAGTGATGGAAGTTCTGAATATCAAATCTCTACTAGCTAGGTCCAGGAAAATGGTGATACACTTACTTAACAGAGAAGAACAGGTTTGGAGGGACTAACTTGAATTTGGTTTTGAGGCAGCCCCATGAAACTGCCCAGCAGGTGGCAGCATAAGGTCTGGGACCCCACAGAGCATTCAACACTAAATACAGATTAGGGAATGGCAGCTGGAGACCAGGAAGTTAGAGACAAGGGCAGAGGTGCAGATGCCAAAAGGGACTGAGCAGAGAGGAGGGAGGACCACTGAAGACTCTAGGGGAGAAGCGGGGAAAGGAAACTGAGCAAAGTGAGTCTGGGAAGGAAGTTAATGTCTTCCCAGTCTCCAGGAGAGAAGATGGGCTACATTTATGTATTTTCTGAGAGGTGTGACTGAGGCATAGGAAACCTGATAGAGAGATGCAAATTGTGAGACAGACCCAGAATAGAGGAAATGGAAGACAGAATACCTTTTCAAGAAGTTTGGCAGAAAAAGGAAGTAGCCATAATAGGAGAACTTGAGAAAGAGGTGGCAGGGCTTGTGGGAGTTTTCTTTAGAAAGAGCACGTTTAAGCATGTTTTTAGACAAACCTAGTATTTAGAAGGAATTACTGGAGAAAGAGAAATTAAATGTGGAGTAGGATTTTTGACAGAAACTTTAAAGACAGGCATGAAAACTGTTATCTTTAAATAAAGTGATTAAATTGAGGGGGGAAAAGATACAGCCAAACACATATATAAGTAGAGGGGGGAAATCCTATGATTCAATGCTAAATTTGGACAAAGACACAAAGGAAGTTCAGAAAATGGATGGCTAAGTTCAAGTTATAAAGTTCACAGCTTCGTGGAGAAGGTGAGTGCTTGATACAAAGAAAGATTTCAGAAAGAGCATCCAAGATGAGGGCAGAGGTGGATGAGCAGATGTGTGAAGAACAGTGCAGAGGTCTGGCTTATTGGAGGGGAGGGTGCTTGTTAAGGAATAAGGGGAAATCAAGGTGCCAGTTTAATAGGATTTGAAAGGAGAGTTTATGCACCGAGTACCCTCTATGTTTTTCATTCAGATATATTTTACACTATACTTCATTCTGAATTCTGAATTTGATTATGTACTCATTCATATCCTGTTATTGTTTAGACTCTATTAATGAAAATCTACCAGTTAATAAAATGGATGAACAAAATTTTTATTTACATATACGTTATATGTGATAAAATTGGTAAGAAATTAGTTATTCACTAATCACATAACTTTTCAACAGACTGTTTTCAGAATAACCAGTTTCTCCAAACTCATATTTTCCCAAAATGTTGATGTGCATAGATTTCCTTTTAGCATCTGTGGATGGTGTGTACTGCATACTTGTTTCAGGTATCAATACAGAATGGCGTTGTAAGTAGACTCCTGACATGGTGCCATATCTGCTTTAGATTCCTTTGATTTATTTGGGTGTTGCTAACATTGTAACCATTTGTCCAGTTAGAACTATTTCTATTGCAATGGAAATGGTGTTGACTCCAAGTGCTAGTGCAAGCACACTGTTAGGCAACACGGGCAATAAACAGATTTGCATGCAAATTGCATTGTGGGTGATACTGAAATAACTTGCCTGTGGGTAGAAAATAAATAAATAATGCAACATCCTAAAAAACAACAACAACAACAACAAAACAGTAACACATGAACATTTCCAGATGGTGAGAGAAGATACTTGCATCCCAAATTACCATTAACATCCAATTTTCATCTTTGTTTTGGGGGAGGAGAGAAGGTGATACATAGCCTGTTAATGGTCAAATGTACTTAAGAGGAAATATCGACAGGATATTCATAAGCAGAAGTGTCCAGGGTGGGAAAATTATTTATACTTCCAATTCCACCTAATTCAGAAGTGAATTTGTACAGATGTGCGAGTTTCAATATTTGGCCTTACAAGGTTCACGTTTTAACCATACACAATGAGTCCAAAAGTTAGGGAACTCTGTGAAAGTGGCATATATATAAGGCCTGTTTTGCTGCATTTAGAGCATCATTTGTGAGTTATGTTTTGAGTACAATTTTACCTTTAGCAATGGTAATCTGGGAACATAATTATCTGCTTCCATTGGGGGTGATATGGGCAATGATGTATTTACGTGCATAAGAGAGTACTTCCCAGCAGGGTAGGGCTTCTGTCACGTCAATTTTCAGGAGCTAGAATGTCTTCAAGGAGACTCCTCTTCCTAAAATTCAATTCACTCAGCAGAGTTTTCTGAGATGATTTTCCTTCCCAGACTTTCAGGGAAGCTTTGAAAAAGATGCGATACTACTGTTAACTTTGATATGCTGGCCAAATTCCAAAGTGAAGTAATTCCTACCATCCACTTAGCTATTTATGAAGTTATTATTGCTTCTGAGAGCTGCTGAGTTCTGAAAACTACTGCTACTTAATCCTACTTAAAATTCCCTTTGTCTCCTCAAGAAGAAAAAAGGATTCTTTTATACTTGTTATCAGTGGTGATGGGTGTTATTTTATAGACATTTCTCTGACTTCTCCTTTTTTGCCCTCCCTTGGTCTACTTTCAGCCTTAATACCTCTCCAGTCCTCCAAACAGATACCCATATCTGTGGGTCTTCATCATCTCTCCCTGTCTCCGCAGATTTTCCACACACCTATTTCCCTACTCAGGCCTCTGCCTGACTTCCTCTTCCACTGTTCCCCTTCACCTCATTTTTTCTGTTTTCCACCTCTCGGATCAGTTCCTTACCTGACACTGTTTAGTTCAGGAAGACTGTCTCTGGCAGTGGGGGAGAATTTCTTTTGAGGTCTCACTGAATTTTTTTAATGGCTGCGATTCTGATTTGTTGTCTTTTATGAGCCCCGGTAGTGAACATTGCAGGGACCTGAGTATGTGCAGTGGAACTGCTCATCAAAGTCAGGGTCCCTCTGAGTCACATTGTGCCTTGGCTTTCGTGGCTCCATCATGAATTGTGACTAGCCCTGCCCTTATCAAAACAACATCCCTTGACCAACCCAATAAATCTAATCGGTTCCATATAATATCTTAAAACCTTCCTTTTGCTCCATCCATCCATCCATCCATCCATCCATCCATCCATCCATCATTCATTCACTTGTTTATTCATTTGGATAGCCTGCCTTGTGCCAGACCCTGTGCTACAAATATAGAGACAAAGAACAAACCACCCTTGCCCTCAAGTTGCTCACACAGACATATGCACTGTTACTGAATTTCAAGAGTTTTCCTTGTCTGTTGGGTTTCAATCCTCAGCAAAGGGCACCGCTGCTCAGCTTGCACATGCCTGACACTCAGATGCTAAATTGTGGTGAGCAGATGCTACTTGAAATGGCCTAGTGACTCTTATTTATGATGATAGAAATAATGGTAATGGAAAAAGCAATGGCAGAAATATGTTTCTTCTCTCAGACAAGCAGTTCTGTCAGGGAACCAAATAACAGGCTCAATAATTAGCTTCCTGAAAGATCTGTAAGTTTATCTTCTAGTGCCAGAGTAACTAGGTAACTTTTCAGGCATAACTACCTCTCAATAGTCCTCTTATTTGCTTTGGGAAGCTATGAAAGGTGGAAGCTTTCACCCATTCACCCAGGACTCCTGGAGACCAAATGAGTGAATTGGGTAGTTAGTGAGGGGGATGGATTTACAGAATTGAATTTCATGATTCAGAATGAAAGGAAACCAAGATAACGTCTCCTGTGTTAAAAATTTTAACATTTGCCTTTTGCCTGGAGTAAATGTCTGTTGGGGACAGTGTCCTTACATTAGCACCATGAGGTGGCCATTAGCTCACATGCTTCTGTTCTTAGTGGAGAACAGAAGTAAAATAACAGAAATTCCAGAATGACTTATTTATGCCACTTCTGAGGTTCCATATTGAATTTCAATAAATGCATCCACGATGACAATACAGACATTGATTTCAGACATACGAGATTTCAGAAATTTAGAACAGGCATTGATTTCAGACATACTAGATTTCAGAAATTCAGAGCTGGAGTGTAAAGTCAAGATCATCCTTTCATATCCTAGATGAAAAAAACTGGATCCCAGAGAAATTAAGTGAATTGTTGAAAAAAATCACACAGTCTCAGAGCTGCAACTAGAATCCTGGTCTGTTTTATTTAAATTTGTCCTTGACTTTTATATACTTAATTTATTTTATTATTTACTTATTTCAGAGTTTCTACTATGTAGTTGAATGTATATTTTTTCTTTATGATATTTTATGTAGGACAGCAATACATTATGGGATTTTAAAATTGCAAGCTATAAAGTGAAATAAAAATAACATATTGGTTGTTAGCTAATCTTATAGAAAACAGTAAATATTTTAATATTCATATTCATTTTCTTTATTTTCAATGATGTATGTAGTATTTGCAAGTGGGTCCTGAACAGAATAAACTTTTTCATCCAGTTTCCTGGCCCCCTGTCTTTTATAAAAATAGACCTAAGACTATATTTAAAAAGAAAAGAAAAGAGAAGAAAAGAAACTCTCAACTCTAAGCTTCTGTAACTCTAAGTCCAGTGGCACTAAATTATAGCCCTTCACTTTGCTGAATTAGTTAGTTTGCTCATTTATTCATTCCTTTATGGAAAAAACAGACTTACCTATTTTAAAGCAGTGAGGGAAGCACTATAATGTATAATAGCACTTCTAGAACTTTAGTGTGTACACAAATCACCTGAGCACCTGGTTAAAATGCAAATTTTGATTTTGTAGTTCTGGCGGGAGGCGTTCTGCATTTCCAGCCAGTCCCAGGTGATATGGATGCTGATGGGCTCTGGGCCACACTTTGCGTAACAGTGTATGATAGAGTTAGTTTGTAGAGATAGTAACAGCGTCTGACGTTTAATTAGCAGAATAAATATTTAACCGTGCTAATGATTACGGATAAACCCAAGGTATCCTATAGAGGATTATCTAAATAAGGCTTTACATTGTCAAATGTAAAAACTTACAATCAAAATCCTGTGTTATACATACAATCTAAGCAGATCAGTAAAGTAGATGAAGCTGCAATAGTGTGTGTGTGTGTTTGTGCTTGCGCACATGCACGCCTGCCTGTCTTTTCATTAGGAAATTGAAAGTGGGAAGCTTAATTACTAAATTTAAAGAAATGTACACAGATGCACCTATATCTCTAAAATTTGCAAAGTAGATCGCAAAGTTTGCCATGTCAGTATCTGAAATATTCTGAAAACTTAAAAATGCTGCACTGTCAGTCATAAACACACATAAAGTAAAGGCGTTGCAAAGGTCCGTAGAGACTATTTTGCTCAATTCTTTCATTTTGCAGAAAAGAAAATTAAGGCCCGTCTGGCCTAAGTGAGTTGTGTAGAACCACCTACCTACCTGATGGTGATGATGAGACTGAAATCTTGTTTGGCACTTGATTCCTTCCTCCATCCTTTGCTGCTCTGAAGGCTTTTCCCAGTGAGGGATTGGGTTGCACTGACACATTCCACTAATTTTTCCTGGTCTCGTTGCCTGAATTCTTTTCCAATGGCCATCTAGAGTCAACTCTTCCCTCTCTGTGAAGCTCCCTGCCTACTAAAGGGGTCAGATTGATGCTCTCGGTCTGAGAAGCACTATTATTGGTGGAATTGTGGAAGCATGAGGAAGTACCCTCTAGTTAGCACGAACGTCAAGAGTACATAAAGTCTCACATTTTTCAGGCAGTGACTTAAAACAGAGGAAACACCCATTTTTACAGAACAAAATGAATTTAGGAGTCTAGGAATCCCTTCTTGCAAAACATGGAAGGGATGCTGGCATTAGCTCGGTTGGTTGGGATTCACACATATTTGGATGAACGTGGTCTCTGGAATATTATATTGAAGGACTCAGAAATGGAAAAGGGAATATAGGTAATCAACTGACCATTAAGCACTTTTGAGAACCAATTATTTGAAAATTCACAATCAGACTTGGGCCAGGAAGATGAAGGAAGAGGTAGAAAAGTACAGAAACATTAGAAGAAACTGTCTTTCCCTCAATGCTTATTAAACTTCAAGAGAGGGAACCAATTCATTAAAACAAAACAAAGAAAGAGAGAATATACAGGTGGCTCAACATTAGGAAAAAGTGATATCCCTCCCCTCTAAAAGAGTACAAACTAATTATATGCAAGGGGCTAATTATTTGCATTGCAAAAAGAATATTTATTTTTTAAGAAGCTTTAATCTTGGGATTCCTTTAAACCCATGGGATTTGAAGGAATCCGTGGCGACCATGACTTGATGAAATAAAAGAGATTTACCACAAACTTTTAGGAACACATCCAAACAAAAAGAACTATCTAGCTGAACAAAGGACTGAGTACTTTAGGGCAAAGAAGCTGTAAAATGAAGTGCGACCAGGGTTTACTAAAGAAAACTGAGCAAACCTCCTGTAGAGTCTTATTTTTTGGTCCTTGTGCCATTTAGTGAAACTCTACATCTTGCTAAACCTCTTCAGTCTCTCTCCTCAAAGAGCTTATATTTTATGAAAAAGAAAATAGAAAAATGAAGTGATTGGTCTGTAAGTTTCTAGTATGCCAGACTTAGAATATGTTTGTGTTATATATTTGTTAAATTAGTTATTTGGTCAAAAATGATGGCAAAATCGTCCTCTTGCTCTCCGTTCCAGTCGTGGAGATATGATGCACGCGGCCTAATTTGGTGTGCATTGCACAGGTATTTTGATGGATGGAATGGTATTTTTAATGAAAGAAATAGCTCAGGACAGATGGCTATATTCTAAGGGACTTTACTATAATTTAAGAATAAAATTAATTCTTCTGGTAGTTTATCCATTTTAAAATTTTTGACTGCCCTGCTAATAATATAGAGATGACAGTGTGAGTCCAGAAACACATATAGGCCGGTGTCCGTCCATCGGAATTCTTGCTTTCCTGATTATAAATGCCATGACTGTATCATTGTGTTTTAAAGAAATTATGTTTATATTTTTAGGTGTGTGTGTGGCAGGGGGGAAATACTACATGTCCATATGACCTCTAAGGTAACAGAATAATGAAAAGTTAGAAAATATGATAGAAAATATCACTTAAAAATGTGTTCATTCATTCAATTTAAACATGTGTATTTGTTTGGTAGCCTATCATTGGTTTTCTTTCCCAACCAGAACACAAACTTCATGAGGGCAGAGACTTTGTTTTGTTCTCTGCTGCATCCCAGTGCCTAGGATGACATTTGGCGCAAATCAACTTCCTTAAGATGAATGAATGAATGAATTCAATTCAGCTTGTTTATTACTTACTCTTTGTCAGGCTCTGTCTCTTAGATGTCAGGGTCATGTTGGCGAACAAAGCAGCCATAGTCCCTGCCCTCATGGGGCTTACAGTTTACTTGTGAAGATGAACATTGAGCCATATCCCTGAAAAGAAATGTGTTCTGGTTAGTGAATGGGAGTGTAGATCAGGGCGACCCAATGTAATGTAGGGGAGAAGAGTGGTGTCATTTAAGTTGAGAGTAAAACATGAGCAGAATTTAGACAAGATGAAGAGGTGGTCAGTAGGATTATTTCAAACAGAGGGAAGCACAAAGGCCAGTTGACAAGAGAAAGGATAGCAGTTTGAGGATGTTGAACACGTTCAGTATGGTGGTGGTAGAGAGCAGGGTGGGAGAATAGTAAGACAGGAGGATAGGGACCTAGCCAAAGGGCAGATCATGTCAGATTTTATGTGCCTCTTGAGGGAGTTGAAATTTGTTTTGAAAGGCAATGAAGAGGCACTAAAAGGTTTTAAGCAGACCAGTGGCATAATTGGATTTCCATTTCAGCAGGCTTATTCTCGCTGTAGCATAACACTGGCAGGGCATGAAGAGAGACCAGTTAGATAGATAGATACACAGTAATTCCTTCCAGGTTATGATGGCTGTACTGCATTGGGAATGGAGAAAAGTGGGCAGATATGGAAGATATATAAGTAGTTGCTTATGTGAGTCTGAAGCTGAGAAAAGAGGTCTTGCTGTAGAGACAAAGTTGGGACTCACTAGTCTGTAAATGAGGCAGGGTGAGATAGACACAGAAAGTATGTGAAGAACAAATTGCAGAGGGCCTGAGTCAGAGGTTAAGGAACTTAACCTTTAGGGAATGTGTTGAAGGGGAGGACACTGGAATTCCAGTTTTGCTGGGAATTGTCCTCAGTATTCACAGATGGACCCCCTGAGGACATATCTGTGATCTACAGCCTTAATTCCTTCCCCAATGTCTCTTCAGCTACGGCTGATTGGTTTAAGGTTGGGTGCTTGATCCGAGCTGGATCATGAGTCCTTTCAAGGCATATTGAAACCTGGAACTGAAAGAGACAGATCGGTCTCTCTTGGGAGTTTGGGGTGAGGCTGTGAGATGGGAGGCTGGGGAGATTGTCAAGTTCTTCACCATGAGGAGAGAGTTGGCCTGGAAACATGATATTGACATGTAGACAGAACAGAGCTGACAAATGGAAAGAGTTCTGACTGTGATCAGACTTTTTAACTATGCCTTTCCTGCAGGTATGTGAGAAGATCAATGCTTCTGATTAAGTTTTCTCATCCTTAGGCAGCAACCTAGTGTCCAGACTAACATATGACAGTGATACCGGGGAAGATTAGAGATGATATGCATAAAGCTCATGGCCTTCTACATAGAGAGTATGGCAGGTACTGTTGCCAACAGCAATTTCTCTTTCTTCTAGGTCAGCACATCCAATAGCACTTTCTATGATGAGGACAAATTTTCCATATCTGCATTGCTCAATGGGGTAGCCACTAGCCATGCAACTATTGGTCACTTGAAATGTGGCTAGTGAACTGAGAAACTGAATTTTAAATGTGATTTAATTTTAATTAGTGTACATTTAAATATGAAGGGTGATGGGTGGCTAGTGGCTATCGTATTGGACAGCAGAAGTCTAGGCTGACAGACCTACAGGACAATACTTCTGTTTTAGGGTATACCCTATGCAACTCAGTAGATTCTGATTGGTTTGACCCAGTTATGGAGGTCCTATCATACTTGTCAGCTTTGGTTGAAAAGGTAACTTGTAATGCAGTTCTGGTGAAGGAGATAGATGAGAAAATCTTCCAGGACTCTTCAGGGAGTGGAAGGTGGGTGGGGAGTTCTTCTGGTTATTACTGTGTCTGCAATTGGTGGCTGGAACTGCTGCAGGAAAAGCCTGCAATAGAAAAGTAGAAGGAATCTCAGTCTCTGCTAACTTCTTTGAACCTCTGATTTAACCAGCCCTGGAATGCCCCTCCATTCTTGAGCTATGAGATAATAATAAATCCTCTTAGTTTTAAAGCCATTTCACATTGAGTTTTCTATTATTTGCCGCTGACGACATTCTAAATAGTACAATGTATTATCAATAGGTGGAAATTATTTGTTTAACGTGACATGAACATGCCCCATTTTAAAAAGATATAAAAAAATTAAAAATTCTAAAATAAATCAGGGGGTTAATATTTGCAATGCAGAGAAATTGTTTATATTAAGTGGATTCACCACAGGTTTCTTAAATGCTGACTTCCCTGTCAGTGAATATAAAATGTGATTTGATTTATTAAAATTAAACAGATGTACAGCTTTTCAGCAATAATTCACTGAGACATATTTCCATATAAGCTGCAGAATTATAAAGCACACATATTAGAGAATGTGCCTTAATTTATCAAAATAATTCACCTCTGGGTTCCTACAAAAATACTGTTTTACAGATGATGGGGATGAGCTGATTACCACCCAGACAAATGATAATTTAGCTAAGCATTTTTCTTTGCAGTGTAAGTGAAAACCTGTTCAAAGTGCTTGCAAGTTTATCAACTAAATGATAAGACCTAAAAGGAACCGGGTGTTTCTATTATGTTTCCTGTGTCTAGTACAATTCTCAGCCTCACTGTGTAGACGTTCAAACAGTGCATCTTAACTGTGTGATCTTGGGCAAGTGAGTTAACCTCTAAGAATTCTTTCTGAATGCTAATTTTTCCTATGTCTAGATTTTGGGGGTGATGGTTCTTATGGTATACCTGTCTTTCATACAGGCTATTCACTTTGCTTTGGTTATCCCTATGTTACCAAAATGCTCTATGGCTAAAATATTGAGCTTACATATAGAACTTGTATTATTTTTACAAATGGTGCTTATTTCTTTATGCACCTTTCCACTATGTCCCAACAGTGAACCGACTTGAAATGTGGCTATCTATTGAAAAAGGAGTTAGTATTCTGACTAATAGGTGATGTCATTCTACCCCGTGTTACTTGCCATTAAACCACTGACCTATACAGAACCTTGTAACTTTAGGTTTATTTGCTTACAGCACTGTGGTCAAATGGTTAGATTTGTAGATTTGCATTTGGAAAAATGATTAATATCTTTCATTAAGGACATTAAAATGCTGGTTTGAATTTCCCTTTCATTTGTGGTTCATGAACCACTGAAGCTTTCCCTAGCCCTGCTGTGGGAGGTGGGAATGTGCTGTGTATCTGTCTCCGACCCAGATCTTTCCAGAAAGAAGATAGGCAATGTGAGCAAAGCAGTTAGATGGGAAAAGAATTCAGTTCTTTGCCAAGACAGATCCAGGATTCCAAATACGCTGATTCAGCAGACCACAGCAAGATGGTCTAAAACTGAAGGGCTCAGAAATCCATCAGAACATGTGATAATTTAACTAAAATTCAAATCCTATTAGCCAATAGAAAATCAGAGGGCCTTAGAGAAAGAAGGAAACATAGAGGTCATCATGTCCAATGTTTTGCTGAGCTTCCCCTATCAGACTGATGTAAAATGAGGACAGGGAGGGTACAGAAACATTTTGGTTTTACTGATTCAGTAGAACTCATGAAGCCTTTTATTGATGCAAAATGAGGCTCTCTCATTGACTCTAAATAGGCTTATTAGCAGCATACAGAGGGATTTCCACTGCTATCGTCTCTTTGTCCCCAGGCAGAGTTGAAGGCATAGGTCTGAAGCAGCAGATAACCATGGGAGTGAAAAGTACCAGCAGACCCGAGCACAGAGAATGGGCTGTCTGCCAGCTTTGGGTTTAGCACTCTGAGGAGTGTCGTTTGTCTGAGCTACACTTATGAAACAGAAGCCCTCTTTTGTGTATGTGTACCCATGAAAGGGAGCAGCGGTGTGTGGTTGATTCAAAGTAGCAGAAAAACAAATAATTCATATTGCTTTAAGATGCCCACGTACCCCCTCTTGTATAGGAGTGTTAGTTTCCATTTTAATACGTGGCCAACGTTCTGGGAATTCTGGCTCGATGCTTCCCACGGGGGTTTCATTAACTGGTATGAAGGTGTAATCCAGTCCAGTCCAGAAAATTGTTTAGCTTTGTCTCCCTGCTGAAAGACAATGTCCATGTTAACTGATTTCGTGTGGGATCAGTCTGAATGCACCCATCATCCTGACTGACACAAAGTCCCTCTTCAGTGTGCCGTGCTCACTGCGTGACTCCCAGTCTTCTCCCAGGGGACAGGTTTGAGTGGATGTTTAAATGAGCTTGTAGGACAAATGATTACGAGGGTAGGCAAGCAACTTGTTCTTCCAATTCTTAATAACTTCGGTGTGTAATCGGGGTAAGTGTAGGAAGAGTTGGGAAGAATGTGAACAAAAGACTTAGGTAACCATTGGCCATGCAGTTGTTGATGATGGTGATGGTGATAATTGTGATGATGATGATGGTGGTGGTGATGATAGTATAAATAAGCAGAGAGTAAGATTTGTCAAAAGAAGGGCAAACTCACTCAGTACCTCACCACGAGCTCCCACTTCTCCCTCTCAAAGACAGACTCACATAACGTGCTTGACCACTGGTGACTTTTTAACTACACAAGAGTTCCAGTACCCTTACAAGGACAACGATCCCATGGCCAGGGCACTTTTCTCCTTGATAGCTCTCTGGGTAGCTTCGTACTATCTCTAACACAGCAAGTGTAATTTGACAGTAGATTTACTTTAAGGAAATCTCCAGGAAAATACTGTGTGCATTTGTAAACTACACACAATCTCATTATTCAATCTGTCCTTACAGCATCTTGTAAGTTGGCTATAGGTTTCACTTCCCAGATTTCAGATATCTATCTCCAAGCAGTTCTTGTTCATCTGATTCTAGTTCTGGAAAAAGCAGTCTCTCCTCATTTGATTTTCAGGTGCATCTCATTCTCCCTGCAGGTCTGAGACTGAAAACTTCTTTTGGAGACACCCAGATGGACCATATCTTTGCCCAGTTGGCTCTCGTCATCTGTGTCTCTTGAATGAGTCTACCTTGTCTGGACACATTTGCAGAAGAATGCTTCTCTGTCCTTTCAAAATGCAGCCTTTCCTTCTTTTGGCCATTTTCTCTGCTGCTCTAATACAGTCGTTTACTGTCACTCAGAATAAACACTACATAAACATCTAAGGTTTAACTTCACATTTTAAATATTTTATTATCTGGGAAACTGGCGACATACAAACTACAGTACCTTAGGGATGGGGTGTTACTCAAGAAAATCTCCATACATATGTATTTTGGATAACAGAATTTTGACTCTATTAGAATAACAAACTATGTTTTTTTCCCCAGAAAAATATATATTCAGTGAGTTTTCATTTCTATTAGTATGCTATTAATCTGTAGGCATTAATGGATTCACACAGCCTGCTGAGAAATGAATGAAGCCTGTTTACCCTATGGGATTTCTCATTCACCCTTCTCTTCTTGTCTTCTTGGCACCACTGTTGACATCTCATTATGGGAGGCTTTGCAAATTTTTTGTTGATTATTACACGTTTAGGGACTTGTGTAGTAGTGGATCTCTGGTCAAATTATTTTGAAAGTGTAATACAAAATGCACAGGAGAAAATGTGTAATACAAAATGCACAGGAGAAAATGTACAGAATTAGGCAAGCTTTTTTTGTGTGTGTGAAAAATGCAATCTACAGAAAGAGTAAGAGGTATACAATGTGTTTGGGATTTTGCTGCTCTGTTTTCTTCAGTCCTTGCCTTACACATTTAACTCATTGATGTCAAGATGTGTTAATGGGTATGACAAGCATATATGCGTATATAATTCCTGGCAGTAATGGGGGAAAATTCAGATTAAATTATGTGGTTTATGTTCGCGTGTGGTTTATGTCTGTGTGTTACATAACACCTGCTTTGGCTTTATGACCGAGTCCTTATTTTGGAACAAGCCAACTTAAGTAAAGTAGAGCATCATTGTACCTGCCCAGTTACCTGGGTTACTTTGTGGGTTATAAAGTGTGAATGAAAATTACACAGTTATAATCACTCCATGTTATTTATAAGGCAGCTTGACAGAAGTAATACAGTGACAAGTGCCAAAAAGAATAAGAAAATGCAGCCTCCTGCCCTTGAGGTGCTTATGTTTCCGAGGTGAAAAACAAGCTTGCCTTTGAATTCCGGTAAGAACCTTTATTATGATGACAAATAGGGTTACCTCATTTTATTTCTGGAAAGTTACATTTGGAAGGTAACAGATAGCTAGAAATGCCTCCGTCCCCCACTTCCTGAGGATTTAAAACCATTCTTGAATTAGTCAATGTACTCAAAAATTAAAAATTGAATCACATTTGTTGTATGAAATCTCTAAACCTCATTTCTCTATTAAGGCTATTTTAAGTTGACTCTTCATTTCTTAAATGTCCCACGATTTCCTGCTACAGAAAATAACAATAGATTCACCTGCTAGTGTGAAAGAACTGGGCTCTTTATCCAGCTCTCTATTTCCCAGATCTACCAAAGACATTCAAGTACTGAAAAAGACGGATCTGGCTACGGTACCCCTCAGACTATTCTAAGGTACAGAGGATGGGAAGGAGCGGGTTGAGGTTGCGGGGTGATCTTGGATTGGTTTTGTACTCCTCTCGATGCTGATAGCTATCTCGTCAGGAACTTCTATTTTTAGAAGTTAGGGTTCAGTTTACGGTTGGATGTGTGCTTCTCAACTCTAGAAAGTTCTGAGTTCATCCAGTCCTTCCCTTGACTTATTTACTGAGGCTCTTAAACTACACAGCATGTCACTCTGGCAGTAAGCTGGGGGATGGGGCCGGGGTTCCCTGTAGGGTCCCCACAGAACCAGCGATGGTGTAGCAACCACCACACATGGCTCAGGACCAAGGCTGAGCTGCTGAGGTTTGAAGATGATGTTGGATGATGTGGGGTTTGTGTCAGAGTGTTGGTTCGTCTCATGACGTGTTGAGCTCACTTTCAGCAAAGCCAGCTGAATAGCAGAGTTGGCTTTGGAAGCAGAGGTAAATAGGTAGCGGCTGCTCATAGGACAGGATTTGGGGATGTCCAGGACGTTCTGTTCTTGGAAATGCTTCCCTTACCTGTTTGCTGATAAGAGACACTTCAGGAATTGGATACCTCCCTGAGTAGGTCAGGTCTTGTTGTTATATCCCCATAGAGCTCGATCCTCACTTTTACATAATAACTCAACGGGATCATTTCATTGATGTTTATCCCCTGTTAAATTGAAAGCTCCACCTTTGTGTCCACTGTGCCTGCCACTTAGAAGACACTGGGTAAATATGTGTTGAATGGACCTAAAAATACTTCTGTGGTATGCGATGCATTCATTAAGTTTATAATATAATGAAAAACAGTTCTGCCCAACAGAACATCATCTCCTTTGTCCTTGTATGTCATTTCTAGTGGCTAAATTGACTTTGAGGGTGAGAGATTGGGTTGTGACTTAGTATGTGCATAAACTAACAAATACTGTGCTCAGTTGTCTTCTTTCTTTCTTTCTTTCTTTCTTTCTTTCTTTCTTTCTTTCTTTCTTTCTTTCTTTCTGTTTTTTTGTCAGAGGATAAGGATGATAAAAGACAAAGAAAGTGAAAGGTTTGTTAAGCTACTGAATCCATTTGTTGGTTGAAAAAAAGTATTTGGGTTGTTTACATTTTGTTTAGTCATGAATTCCTATATAAGTATTTCTATCTTTGATGAAGCTTTATGCAATTGATCTGGCTGCTCGATTCTCTTTCTCTTGATTTGCTTTATTTAATCAGCTGGTGAATGGCATTCAGTTTTTGGTTGTGGAAAATGTTCCCATGTCTCCATCTTGTAAGGAATTGTTCCTATATAGCTCAGTCATTTTGAACACAGTTTTTTGGTGTGTTTTGTTTTTAATTTATAGTACTAGTAAATGATTTATATCATACTGTTACTAGTATTCACGAGGATGATGATTTTTAACTAAATTCTGGGGAGTTAGAAGAAAAAAAATTACAGCTCATTTTATTGCTCTGTGGGTTCTCATGACAGATATACTTAAATACTATTATTGACCTTAATCTTTTCTTACTAAACTATCTGTATTATCTCTAGTCTGATTTTCATTTTTCACTGAAAGTACGTATTTTTATGTAACTACTTTTTCAGAAAATATAGTTGAAAACTCTCCATCTCTCTATTGATTATCTATCTATCTATCTATCTATCTATCTATCTATCTATCTATCTACTATTATATCTTATTTATCTATCTCTAAATCAAATTTTTTGATACATAGCCAACAAATGGGTGTGGAATACATCAACAATATAACTAGATATGAGCCCGTCTTGGTTAAAGGATTTATTTTATCTCTGTGACTTGGATTCTTCAACTTGGCATTATTCTGGCTGAGTCCTTCTTTTACCTGGCATTAGAGTTTTGAATATACATTTAGCTGTTTCAGATCCAGAAATGCAGCCTCATTGGAACACAGGTCTGCAGTTCATAAAATCATAGTCTTATGCTTCTTGATACATACAACAATAGCTTTTTTATCGAGTTGAAAGAAATAGTAGAGATTATTTATTCTGTATCCTTTTTTTTTTACAGATTAAAAACGAGAATTGATTGGAATAAGTAGCTTGTTTAAGAGTCAGAGAAAGGAACCAGGACGTGAAATCCTATATATTCTCGTTGTCTTATAGTGAATCGCTCTTAATGTGATTTACTAGTCAGAATGATTTGTGCAGACCATTCTATTTGTCTTTCTGGCATAAAAGTAAAAGAAAGCCCAGTTTGTTTTACTTTCTTCTTCACATTTGCACGAGTGAAGTGAGGCTCAATATTGTGTTGTAAATTTAGAATGCTTATCTAGTCTACAACAGTCAAGATGAAGGAGGGCTTTGACTCACCTGTCTAATACAAACACCGACATTTGCTGTGTATTTATTTGTCTGTGAAGCTTCTTGAGTGTTGTTGCGGTATTTTGGATTGAGGCCAATCAGAAATGACCCTTGAGTTCTGATTCTATCCAGCCAGTCTCTCCTTGACGGAGGAGAGTATGTGGGCATGAAACATAGTTTTTATTCCTGTGACTGACTCACATTAGAAATAGCTACCTGAGGCTGGCTTTCTATTCTATTTTGATCTAATTATTTTATAGACATAGCCTCTATGACCTTTGAGGACTGCCCTGGGGCACAGGGAAATTACAAATGCCATTGAGTTTGGATAGTGTCTCGGTAATGAGGATACTATTGTATATACTTAGGGATAGATGCTTTTTCTCTGTGGGATGCCTGAGTAGGAAATTTTTATGACCCTGAATGTAGCCACAACATCGAAACATAAAGAGAGTCTCGTACTACGGAAATTCCCCTGAAATTGAACTCTGAAGTATCAAACTGTTCCCAGTACAGACACTTGACCTCCTAAATATAAAGCCTTGATCTATCTATCTATCTATCTATCTATCTATCTATCTATCTATCTATCTATCTATCATTTACCACCTGTCATTTATCTCTCTATTGATTCATTTATTTTTGCTCTCATAGCAGAGATAAGTGTAGAATCTCATTCCTTTCCAGTGAACATGACATTCAATTTTTATAAATATTCTCTCAGCTTTTAAGTTCCTTTTTCTAGGTGAGTCAAATTGCCCACAGATTTTTATAGGCTATCTTTAGTATTCTTGTTTCTTATGATTTAAAATATTCAAATGTTAATATTTTTGTAATGAGAAGTTCAAAAAGAGCAGAATGCCCTCTTCCTAACATCCTTAGTGATACAGAAATAACAGCTAGAATACGTTTCCACATTTTCTTTCACCTTTTTTTTTTTTTTTAATCAAGGAGATTGAATTAGAGACATAAAGCAAAATAAGCAAAAACTCGAAGCTATAAATTTCTGGGTTAGTCCAAATACATAAAGTATTAAAAAATGTCAGCTACAAAGCTAGATGCAAACTGACAGGGAGAAAAAAAATCTGTTTGTGTACTCAAAGCCCCAAAACAAAAGCAAAATTAAAATCTGTGCTGACCCTTCTCCCTTGGGGCTGCAGATGTCACTGCTGTTCAGGGCACCGTCTGTTACTGAGTGGAAGGAAGATAAATGGCATCCAAATCACTAGTGTAGAATAAAATAGTTTGCCTGCCAAGTCCGAAAGATGTCGTGCCATATATTTTAAGGCAAGGGGATGGGGAATAGAGGTGAGCTACAAAGGTGACCACTCACACTCATTGATTCTTATCTTTGATGATTCATTTAAAAAAATTATGAGATGTTGTATAAGAAGGCATATACAGAGGGTGCCAAAAAATGTATATACATTTTAAGAAAGGAAAACTATTAAAATTGTAATACTCAACATATACCGATAACAAAAGATGAATACAAGTCACGATTGACTTTTGCAATTACAAGAAGTGCTCAAAGTGGTTACCATCAGCATAATTTTAATACACTTTTTCCCTTTCTTAAAATGTGTGTAAATATTTTTGGCACCCTCTGGTATATATTTCTGCATATGTGTGTGTGTATATATATATATACATATATATATATGTATATATATATATATATACACCTTTGTAGCTCACCTCTATTAAATATATGGCACGACATCTTTATATATATATGTATATATATGTATCTATATACACATATATGTATATATATATATATATATATATATATATATATATATATATGTACACCAGGGGTGCCAAAAAAATGTATACAATTGGACACTTTGGTCAGCTTTGCTCAAGCAGTAGTTCGCCGTAATCAGAAGTGTCTGAACGCTGATGGTAACCACTTGGAGCACTTCTTGTAATTGCAGAAGTCAAATGTGACTTGTATTTATCGTTTGTTATTGGTATATATTAAGTATTACAATTTTAATAGTTTTTTTCCTTTCTTAAGATGTGTATACATTTTTTTGGCACCGTGTGTGTGTGTATAAAATTTTCACTTAGTCAAAAACAATATTACCATTTATTTAGTGTTTTTTGTGCTAGATATTTTATATACATTTTTAATTTATATGAACACATTCAGAACAATTCTATAAACTGAGTGCTGTATTATCCTTATATTGAAGATAAAGACACTGAGCCTCTAAGTAAAGTTGCTCCGAGTGACACATGGCTGCGATGTCAGTGTAATCTTATAGCTGTTTTCTCACCCAAATGCAGGTGGTTTCAGAAACTGCCACCCTTCCGAAGGCTAGGACTTGGCTGGGGATTGTCCAAGTTGTTCTCCACCTGCCATCCCGGCAACCATTCTTCACCTTTCTGTGTCCTCCCTGGGCCTTGGGAAGCTGACCTTTTGATTGTCCAACCAGGACTCCTTTCCCCTCTGTCTTCATCTTGGGCTTAGCCAATGGGACACATTAACAAGATACTGGAGGGTTAGAAGAGAAAGAGGTCGGGATACTTGTAGTCCATATCCCACTGTGGTCATGTCCCCGGCTGTGGTGGTGTCCTTTCAGGCTATCACTGCCTCCAGGCTGCCCTCGTCCATGCCTGCAGCTTTAACTGGGCTCCCGTGGAAATGCTACCCCTCCTCCTGGTCTCCTCATCTCTACCAAAAGGTTTACCTTCTCATTTTTGCTAGTCTCTAGATGCTTCACCATCTTGTTCATTCCTTAACTCTGTCTATAATTTGGTAAATAACTCCTTTATTAAAATGTCTTCATTTAAACCATCTGGGATGAATTCTGTGTCCTTCTGGGACCCTAACTGATACAGAGACTGATAATACACCCACATGGAACTATGTCAAAGATAATTTGCAAAGCAGGTTCAAAGGCTCTAAATTAGGATGATTATACTATTATAGCATGCTGAAAATCACAGATAAGAAAATAAGTTTATTTCGTAGAGAACATGGCTGAAGTTTCTGTTTTTTTTTCTTTTGTTGTTGTTGTTTTCTGTTGTTTTTTTTTAAATTAATGGAGAATCTGCCTCAGGATGATGTGAGAGGCTAGGATGGTGAGGGGGCGAAGACTTTAAGTGTCTGTTTAGACCAGGCTTTAGAGAACTGTGATAGGTTGTGAGCTTGTGATAAATACTGTGTTGGCTAAGATTTTTCTAGCAACTATTTGTAGGAAGAGTGAAAGTTGGAAGAAAGGTTGACAGCAACCAGATTCACATAATGGCTGCAGGTATGGAAAACAAGGAATGAAACCCATCAGAAAAAAAAAAAAAAAAATCACTACTACTTGAATTTGCATTCTTGCCCATGGGATGTGTTTTCAAGTGGTGTAAACTCTTCGCATGAGGAGGACCCATATGCCTTGATGTAACATCAGATCAAATTGCAGAAGTTAAATTTGGAATTAAGGCAATATTTGGTTATAGTGATCACCAGTCCTGTTTGCATCGCTTGGACTTTATGTGGAAGCACTTACAGTCCTAAGAGGCTAATTTCAGTTCAATCTATTTATTTAACAGTATCTGAGAGCCTTGATTTTCTGTTTCCAGATGATCAGGCTCCTCAACTTGAAATCCAAGGGCATTACAGACTTCAAGCAAATTGCTTGTGCGTGAACACTGTTGAACTTGGGAAGAGTAATCCTATAAAAGCCCCATCAGTGCTGAAACATTTTCCTAATTTTCTATTTCTCTTGAATGTTTATTTGCAAATGTTCTGTCATGGTGGGGAGATAAATGAGCTGATGTATATGGAGTCTCCTCTACCCATTCCTTGGTTTATTTATTTATCTAATAAATGTTTTAGTGTTTAAGTATATGAGAAAATTAACAAAATATTGAAGAAAATATAGTATGGCTTTTTCCTCTGTTATGTAATGGGTGTAAAATTAATTCCTAGAATCTCACAGTTTGTCAACAAATATGATAATGCATGTTGTGATATATTGGTTTGCCTTGAGAAGGAAAACGTAATTATAGCCATAAAACACTTAAGAAAATTCTGGAAAATAAGAGTAATAGAATTATTTTTTTTCAAACATTTTCTAAGTGCATTTTAAATCGCTTTCCTGAAGGAGCGAGAAAGAGAGGGGAAAAAATGCAGATATAACTACAGAGCAGGTCCATGCATATTATTCGTGGATTTAAAAATAATCATGCATATTCATAGCTAAATTGCTAATTAACATTCCCAGAATTTTGTTTAATATAAGCAAGTTAGTTTAATGGGGTTAGGGCAGAAACAATATGATAAAGGTCTAAATATGTGGCTATTTAACCAGCACAGAAAATGACTAAACTGCCTCTCCCCTTCCCACAGACATAAACAATTAAGCCTCATCGTCATGTTTTTTAAAGAATAAAAAGGGCAAGTAGAAAACAGTCTGTTGAGATGAAGCACTTTGAGTGTTGATTATCGATGGGTTTTGAACCCTCAGGGGATTTGAAAGAAAAGCTGATGGAACTTGGAGGCGGAAAGCCTGGACTGAAGTTCCGTCCCTATCACGAAACAGCAATGAGAACTTCCGAAGGCCTCTGAACTCTCAGCCTCTGGGAAATGGAGATAACGTTTCCTGCAGGGCTGCCTCAGAGTTGTTGGAGAAATTATATGGAAATAAATTATGGCTGTCAACAAGTTTTAGGAACTGTAAATTACCTTATACATATAAGGCATTAGTCACGTATTCGCTCATTCACCAATGGAGTTGTACCCCGTATGACAAGGCATGTGGGGTGGGCATTAATTACTGTGCCAAATGAGATGCAGGAAGCAGTGTGTCCCTGTGATTAAGGGTATGAGCTTTGACATTAGACCCACCTGGAATGATTCAGGGCTCACCACTGCAACTCTGGACACTCGCCTTCCTTCTTGAAACCTTCATTTGGCCAATCACATCATCATCTTCAACCTCAGTTTATTTAACAATGTGGTAAAACACCCTAGTTATGAGGATCTGAGAAACGTCAAGCTCTTAGCTTAGCACATTGAAAACACTCATTGACAGCTGGCAAATATCAACTCTTCAGACACTTTAGTCTCTAGTCAGGGAGAGCAGAAATTCATCCTGGTAATGACAGAACAAAGCAACATGGGTAAGAGTGATATAAAGAACTTTGGGAGTTCAGAGTTGAGCTGCCATGCTTTCAGCCAGAGCGATCAGTAGAGATCTTAGGTAAGTATTTACAACGAATCTTGAAGAAAGGGTCAGATTTTTGATAGGCAGAAATATGATTGATGGACAGCATTCCAGGTAGAGGGAATCAAATGGGCTAAAGTTTAGAGTTTAGAGGTGAGAAAGTCAAGTAGTGTAACTGTCTAAATTAGCTCTGCCCAACAGGACTTTCTGTCATGATGGAAATGCTCTATAAATGTGTTGTACAGTATGGTAAGCTCACCACAGATGGATATTGAGCACTTGACATGTAGATAGTGTGACTAAGGAATTGAATTTTTAATTTCATTTAACTTAAAAGCCACAGCTGACTATTGCTGGTCTAGACCATAGGCTACATGGAGGGGAGTTTTGTGTGATAAGACCAGAACATCTTTCCACATTTGGAAGAACTTAACTGCTACACCAACATGTTTAGGTTTCAAAATGGAACCACACATACCTAGGAGAAGCAAAAGACTGAATTAGCAAAGGAGACCCAAAAGTAGCAAAGAGAGAAGTAGGAAAAGCAGGAAGCCAGCAAGGAATGTGTGTTGAAGAAAAGCTTGCCCGGAACTCTTAGTTCAGAGGCCAAGATGAGCCCCTAAAGTTCATTAGATTTGGCAATTCAAGGATTATTAGTGATTGTTAAAAGAAAAGTTTCCATTGAGTGGTGGAGTTGAAAAGATTATTGCAAGAATTAAAGAGGGAGGTATGTTGAGTGGGTGACAACATGGAGTAGTCTTCTCTCTTTGAACAAGTTTGTGTTCCTAGAGTTAAAGAATAAAACATTACACACTAAGTTAGTTTCAGCAAGGACTGTATAATCACCAGGTAAGTGGAATTCTTGCAGGCAAACCAGGTAGTTTCAATGCCAGGTGTGAAATTACAGTGGTTTAGATAACATTTTGAAGCAATTCTGCAAATAACTACTCTGAGTCATGACACTTTTAGGCCACATTGAAAACACTGGCTGAAAGAATACAAATAATGTTGAAATCATAACCTAGCCCCTTGCTGAGTTTATATTCTGAGCTAAGAATAGATTATCTTTATATCCTTATTTTTATATGATGAAATACTGTTATTGTTTTCTTTTGACATACACAGCACAGAGAGGCACCAGATAAAGGGAAGTAAAGGTCCCCAATGGTACCTCAAAGAAAGGTAACCCAAGGACAGAGATATTTTGTACAAAGACATAGATTTTCTTATCTCTCATGGTGAAATGACTAGAGTAATTCTCCCATTTCCTCATTCATCCTTATGAAATCACTTGGAATATTTGATAAATGTACAAAACCTTTCGCCCAAATCCAAACTGGTCAATATAAATCTCCAGGGGAGCTGCATTTTTAGTTAGCACCCAAGTGATTCTTAAGATCAGGCACTTTGGGGGAAATACCCTTCTATTTTATTTATTCACCTTCTCAGCAAACATCAGCTGAGCATTTTCCATATTCCAGGCACTCAGCTAGATCCTGGGACACAAAGATGAATAAGATATAGTCTCTGGTCTCAAGATATTGTTCTGGTTGGGGGAGATAGTAAATGTCATTATAGACTAAATGGTTTGGTGGATGTTGCAAAGAAAGCACAGAGGAGGAGCAGATCAGCCTGGGAAAGGTCGTGGAAAGCTCTACTTGGGGGAGATCAAGTATGAGTAGGGTGTCAAAGAAGAAGTCAAGCAAATGAGAGAAGGAAAGAGAAGTATTCTACTGAGAGGAAATGTCACATTGAAAGAAAGAGGAGAGAATGTTGGTTCTGGGAATAGTACTGAATTCAATATGGCTGGAAAACAGGTTTTCCATGAGAAAGTGGGCCAGTGTGGCTGGAGACAAAGGCATTGGTCAGAGCACAAAAAGCGTTTCTAATTATTCTCAAGGTGATGGGAAGTCATTAAAGGGAGATGTAGGGTTGATGAGATTGGAGATAGAAATACCTATTTAAAGCTTAATACAATCATTCAGGTGAGAGGTGATGGTGTCTGACTGACAGCAATATCCATAGAGGGAGTATGGAAAGAACATTTTTGAGAAATAGTTGGTGATTTATTATGTATGACATAACCAGCCAACAGGTTACCTGATTCTTTTATTTAGGTTGTCTTAGTGATATGAATTGGATTGCTGAACAATTGATTGTGTAGATGGCCCACATGATGTATTTTGGACATGATGGGGAACATATAATTACTTATTCATAGCTATAGTAACTGCTTAAATTAGAATGCTATTGGACAAGATTTTTCAATATTATCTCATTGGTGCACGACTCTATCAACTCAGGATTTATATAGGTTTTCACAGTTGCCTCTGCAGTTATCTCAAACGTTTTGATTTTATGTAGATGAGGAACTGTATATTGCTTATTACCTATTTAATTCTCCTAGTATTTTGGCCCTTCAATACTTTATCCTGTTTGTTTTTCCCTCTATTGTTACTTATAGTTGTAATACAATTTTAAAACTTATTTTGTATCTTTTCTTGAGCCATTCCAAATTTAAATTAATGTACAGAATATGCAGATTTCCAAAATATAAGTGAACTAACAGAATTATTTTTGAGATTTTTTTTTGATAGTCACTAAAACATTTTAATATACCTTGAGTTATGAAACTAAGTTTGAAGAGTGCTGGTTTATAGTGATAATATCTGTGGCAACCCAGGAAAACAAGGCACTGGACATTTTTAATAGAATCCTAATACATGACATCCAATTATCGACAAATAGAATATAAAGCATAACATAATGCTTGGCTACCTTATAATTTACAGACACATTTTACAAGTTGGAATTATTTAAGGATTCATAGCATTTGTGTAAAGTGTAGTTTGTGTAGTTGTTAACACATTTTAATATTGTTTCTATTGTGGAAAATCCTATACTATGAAGGGTTTAATGGTTAAAGTGGTCACAGGTATTTCTATGTTTATGCGATTTGCATTCATAAGAGGGAAGTGGTTAACACAGAAGGAGCATTGGTCTTGAGAAGCTAACACCAGGGAATTTTGAGGGAAACAGAAGTGGTTTCGGATTCTGACTCTTCCACTACATACACCTGGATGGACAGGTTCATATTCCTGAGCTTTTCTTCTCTCATTTGTCATGTGGGGTATTAATGCTTACCTTACAGGGTAAGGAGTAAATAAAATACTGCAAGTAAAACAGTCACCATGGTGGTTGACTCGTAGTATGTCTAGTATAAAGGTAATAGCAGTTACAGACAATAAGGAATCAACATTCTAGTTGCTGCTTAGCTACGAATTCATGATGATGTTTAACAAGTCACATTTCTCTCAGGGTGTGAGCCTCCTTTTCAGTTAAATGAAGCAGGTGGATTAAATGAGTTCTAAGTTTGATGATTGGGCTTAGGATTCGATGACTAATATGAGTCACATCTAAATTTTTGTCAGAAAATGTATCATTGAAAGTTTTATTTTACCATGAGTCATGCATTCCTGTAGGAGCATCGAGAATATATTTAATTTAAACAGATTTAGAAATTTCAGGAATGGTGGCCTGTTGATTTTGAAAGCATACTAGCAACCCGATAAAAAATTCCATGAGGCAGTGAGAGGTGAAACTCAAGGAAGAGGTCAGATCTTTAAAACACATGGGAATTTAACAATACAAATGATATTTGAGGAGTGAAAGTTACTGAGACTTCTTTAGAAACAAACAAAAAATGTACACTGGAAAATTTCATATATTTATTTATTCATTTTCCAGCAATCATAATAGGGGTAAACCATTAAGAAATTGATGCTCAAGTAAGACTGTTTATTATTAATTGCAACACTTACAACATAATGACTTAGAAGGGATATAAAATTTTGAAAACAATTTAAACTGCCACATATTTCTATCATGATAATTAGCAATGTTTGACATATTCGGAATAGGCAAGGCCAGATATTTTTGAGAACATGGATAAATTTTGTATGTCTCAGTTAGGTAGGTTCCTGTATGGAAAGCCTGGATATAGACTACTGCTTAGGGCAAAACACAGCTCTGGAAAGGAAGTCAGAAACTGAGAGATTCACAATTTTGCCTTATTTACCCTCAGCTTTATCTAGTTAGTTTGAATTAATGATAGGTCTCTGCTTATGTGTTTATATGTGCGCTCAGTCCTAGGGAGGCTGAAGTGTATAGTGTATTGGTTAGGTGATTGACTTTGGAGCTAGACTTCATAGGTTCAAGTCCTAGCTCTATAACTCTGGGAAAATTATTTCACTCTCAGAATGTTAGTGACCCCGGAAGGAAATGGAGATAATAATTAATAGTTGATGTGCCAGTGCACTGTGCAGACAAAATTTGCATTGAAAAGTTCTCTTCAATGAGAAATACCAAAGGTGAAACAATACCGATATATGAGGTCAGACAATTAAGTTCACAAACTCATCCTAGAGAAAGTGCTACACACCTCATTGCTGAACATCACTACAGTCACCTTCAAAGTACTCCTCTTGGGAAACTATGCACCGGTGCCAGAACCAAGTCCACACTTCAAAGCAATTTTGGAACTCTTTTTCTGGAATGGCCATCGGAGCTGTTGTTGTATTACCCTTTATGTCCTGAATGTCATCAAAATGTCTTCCTTTCAATATTTCCTTTATCTTTGGGTAAAGAAAGAAGTCACTGGGGGCCAGATCAGGTGAGTAGGGAGGGTGTTCCAATACAGTTATTTACTGGCTGAAAACTCCCTCACAGACAGTGCCATGTGAGCTGGTGCATTGTTGTGATGCAAGAGCCATGAATTACTGGCAAAAAGTTCAGGTCGTCTAACTTTTTCATGCAGCCTTTTCAGCACTTCAAATAGTAAGCTTGGTTAACTGTTTGTCCAGTTGGTACACATTCATAATGAATAATCCCTCTGATATCAAAATTTTTTTAGCAACATTGTTGCAACACATTGGAGAACTCAGTATGTCAGAATAGGAAGAATGCATCTATAAAACTGTAACGTGTGTGTATACATGTGCGCAGGTGTATGCAGGTGTGTGTGTGTGTGTGTGTGTGTGTGTGTGTTTTAAAGTGTAGTGGAGTGTCTAAATATCTAGCATAATATGGGCCATTTGGTAGATTATTTTTCTTACTGTAAAACAAATTTTATGGTATTGTATTATGAGAATTTTGTAATTGTGTTTAAAGAATAAAAGGAATTTCACAAAAGTTGTCTTAGTTTTTCTCCCTCTGAAAATTCTGACATATGCCTGATGGATATAGATTTTGATTTTAAAAATTAAAGAGGGGCTCAAATGAGTTTAGTTATTTTCTTCAATGATGAAATGCTCCCCGGAGGTGGACTGAGGGGAGTAATAAATCTTTGATGCATCTGTGTAATATATGCAGTGCACTGCTGAGAATATCTGGTTTTGAGGTTTTGGTGGCAGTAAACCAACTGCAGGGGAATCTGGATATTCTAGTACAGTTCTGACCTTAAATGTTTTATCCACTGAAGAGTATCAATGCACAGTTTCAAGAATGTTAGCATGGTCTTAAAAGAAGGTGAGGTTTGTTTTTTTCTTTCCATACGGCTTTAATTCCATTGTACTAAACGGGTTAAACCACTAGTATCACTTTAATGCTAAAACAGAGGACTCTTTAGAGTTCTGCTAATTGGGGGTGGGACCTGAACAGCATCTTAGCAGTTAAGAGTTAATGCTCCTAACATTTCTTTCTGTAAATGGCCTCCATGGAAGATAGAACAGGTCTGGAATGAAGAAACAATGGAATGGGAATGGCTTTCTTCCATCATGATCCTAACTGTGTGATCTCCTGCTTCCCCAACCTGGCATTTCAGAAGGAAGAGGAAAAAGGGGAAAAGATAGGAAAGTAGGAAAGAAAAGGTGGGGCAGAACAACCCTGAGAGGAGTTTGCTCGTCTTCAAAACTAAAGACAGAGTTGAAGTTCCCGGAGAACAGCAGAGCCCTTTCCCTTCCTCCGTCCTATGCAAACACAAAGCCAGGAGCAGAAGCACATTTTCATGCCAAGTCATAGACCAAGCACCGAGGTCGCTTAAAAACATACACCATTTACTCTGCAAGTGTCTTTTGCTGTGAGCTGACAATGTTAGAAAACGCGTCATGCAAAGGATAAAATATGGATAATTTGGACCCGTGAATATAAAACATGTTCTGAATCGTATGTATTAGAAAGATTTTAGTTTATCATGATCAAGCACAAACTTGTCTCTTCTTTGTAACACCTCTTTTATTTAACGTGTCTAGTGTTTAATAAGTGGCCATAATGCTTATGGATAAATTTAATTTCACTTATACAAGTCATTTCAGAAGGCAGTCTTTCCTGTAAATTTTAGCACAAAATGTACAAAATAGTTCACGCACTGCACTTTTGTCATACACTTTCAACCTCTTTAACATCTAGAAAGACTATTGGTTATAATATTAGGACTCAATTGTCCATTATATGCACAGTAAGGTAAAGCACAGTTTGCAGGATATACAGGACAGTGGTTCATCTTGTCTTGTGACAAAGCTGCCTCAGGGATCCCCATGCACTCCCTCCTCCCTTGTGGCCTGACGCTGCACACACAGTATGTAACTCTCCAAGAGGTGGGTTCCATCTCCAAAAGACAAATTTCATATGAATTTTAACAAAAGAATATTTACAAAATGTGTTATTTTACTCGCTCCTTTAGACATACATCAGCCACTTTCTAGAAGGATTAGAGATTTCAAAACAGTACTTAGCATTGTTAACTATCTACCCAGTTGTGAAGAATCAAATGCACATAACAGAATGATGGGCGTGATCTCACCATGCCTCCTAAGCGTGACCAGTTTGGCACAGTGAACCATCAAATTCTCCTCATGGCCTTTGGTTCCATCGCCTCTAACCTACTGAACAAATGTGGACTCACGTGGCTTCTGGCCTCTCTTCTAGCAGTGGTCTAAAAATTCCATCTCCAAAAGTCAATTTCAGTAGACATTTCCTAAGATTTCTTTTTCCATCTTCTTTCAAAAGGGCATTTTCAAGATGTGGGATTTTCTATTGTACATCGGAAATTCTTTCCATCTAGAGGGCCCAGATGTAGTGAAATAAGACAAAAATTAATCAGCTTCATGGAGGTGTACTTGACAACTAAAATTGTAGGATATTTGAAGCACATCGTGATTTGATATACCTGTGCCTTGAGAAAGGACTTCCCCCATCGAGTCAACACAGCCATCATCTCATTAAGTTCTACTCTCTGAGCAAATTTCAATTATACAAGACAATGTTTTCTTTTAAAAAGATGGGGGAAACTTGAGAGCAGCAGTTTCATATTATATTTACCGACATTGTATAAATGGCAAGTAAATCTTCCCAAAGGGTGGTGGGCACTCCCCATTGGCCCAGCGTGGAATGCTGTTCTACCATTTCTCTCTTCCCAATGTCAAGGTCTGAAGGAATAAAGATTCCAACCAACTCTTCTGTTCTCTGCTCCTTCCAGGATAAGAGGTGTAAAAGGCTGGCATCTTGTTCACTAGGGACATAAGGGTAACCCCAGGTCCAGGATCTGTGTGGCTCAGTGGCCTGGGGCAGATGGGGCAGCGCTGCAGTCCACACTGAGCTGCCACTTCTGGCATCAGAGGCGCTTCGCAGCCCACCTGTGTTCCTGCGGCCGCCTTTTTTAACTTCTGGGCCTCAGCGGCTGGCTGCCCGCAGAGCAGGGGCTGAAGGCAGGAGAGGCCATGGACTCCTTAAGGATAACGTCACAGGTGGGAAAGGGGTCATTGCTGCCTCAGAGCCTGGGCCTGGCCTCCCTGGTGCCCTCAGCTCACCAGAGGCCTAGAGGGCCTGCCTGGCCTGAGGCTGTAGGCAGCGCTCCACTAGTTACCACACTTTTTGCTGGAACTCCTTTATTTTCATATTTCATTTTTTTTCTCTGATTAACACTTTAAGATCGGTAAGTATCCTGAGGTCCTGATTATATATATTTTTTCTGTTGCAAACTGTTACTAAGATTGAAACACTTTATAAATACTATTAAATATGTTGTTGATTACTTCTGTAGAATGCCATTTAAGATGATGTCCCTGGGTCACAAACTGCATTCTTTTTAATACAGGTGGATGATAATATTTTGTCCCCATTTCTTGTCCTTGATTCTCTGTTCCCTCAGTTTCCATGTCCTCCCCCCTCTTTTTCTCTGGCTCTCCTGTCTTCTCTTTCACCCTGTTAGCATTCTTACCATCCTTTGTTCCCATTGACCCTTTTGACAGGGTCTTTTTTTCTTTTTTCTTTTCTCACTTCTCCCTTGAATCTCTCTTATTTTCTGATATTGCAATATATAGAGAAGTGCAGAGAAGAACTACTTACTAGGATTTGCCATATTATAAAGCATTTCTCTTTTGCCAGTGATTCATTACGTGAAAATATTGATATCAAGTTCCAGAAATTCATAAAAGTCTCCAGTCAATACATCTAAATTTCAGATAAACCTCCAGTGGTTTTTGGTAAGCAAATGATCAATTTATTACTTTTCTTCGTTTCTTGTACATCACAGTCGTGAGAGTTTGGAATAAGTCTGCATCAGGACACTGTAAAAAGTCAGCCTATATAAAAGAGTTTTTTTATTTCCTTAGAATCATTATACTAGTGATTCAAGTTGGTTAAAGTCACTGAATGTTTAGTGCTGGTGCTTCAGTACTTGCTCCTTATATCAAAGTAAAACAATGATGGCTCCTTACAATTCTGTTAACTATGGAAAAACATACACACCAGGAAATATATGAAAGAATCACCATCTCGGCACTAAGGTTTTATAATCCCATGCTTTTTAGAGAGATCAAAATATCAGGGAGGCTGGTATCTCATATCATCTAATATTGCTGTGATAACAATTATACATAATGACCCCAAATCAAGTCATTTACTTGTCAGATCTTTAAAGCTTAGAGAAGACCTCTCCCAGCGGTAGCCACTTTGAAAAATACTGTGTTTATAGCATATAAAAAATGTAATTCAAAATGATCAAAGACTTAAATGTAAACTTGAAATCAATAAAACTCTAAAGCAGGAGTTCCAGAAGGAAAGAATAGAAAGAAGAAGAGGCAATGGCCAAATAGATAACAATAGAGAATAATCCAGATACGTAGAACAAAATGGGTCCTGAGACTGAAGGAAGAGCCAGGACCACTTACACACATCACAGCGAATCTGTGAAATGCAAAGACCAAAGGAAGTCTTTAAAGATACCAAGGAGAAAAGACGTATTATCCAAGATGGTACAGCAATAAAACTAATAGCAGAGTTGTAATTAGTCAAATAGATGCCAGAAGACATCAGAAAAATATTTTTTAAATGTTGAGAAAAAAATAACAATAGTTTTATACTCAAACTGTCATTTAAGGGTAAGGGGAAATGGAAATGTTTTATGTTACATTAAAAAAAAATGAGAGTTTTCCTCTAATAGACTCTGAAGGAACTACGAGCTTTAAAAGGAGGAAACTGATTTTAGAAATAAGCAATAGGATGTAAGATGCAATAATTTTTCAAAAAGTGCCCAGCACTGGTTTTAAAGAAAGTGGAGATAAAGTTCTAGACAACAATTATGTGTTTGAAGGGCTGGAATTAAGCCTTCCTAAATGCCTGTGTTATTCAGAAGAAATGTAAAAATATTATCTTGACATGTCATTAAGTAATTGTTCATATTAAAAATTTAGGTTAATGATTAAAATAATAAATGTACAATTGTTAGCCTAGAAATCACTAGTAACAAAAAAAAAGGATATACTGTACTGAAAAGCTGATCAATCTGAGGGAGGGAGAAAAGGAGAAAAAATAGAAACAACCAAAAGGATGATAAATGTGTAATAACAAAATAAATTGGTAGAAATAGGTATCTAATAATATATCATTACAGCAAAATTCAACCATTGAAACAGAAAATTGGGTAAAATGTAAAATCCAGCTAAAAAGCAGTGTATTACACATACACATATGTATGTGTATGCATACGTGTATATATATATATATATATATCATAGAATAAAAAATGAAAAGCAATATACCAGGAAAATTTGAACAAAAGGAATAAAGAAAAGTGATATAGCAAATTAATATCAGAAAAAAAAATTATTCTAAAATATTAGAAGAGATTATGAGAAATATAAAGTAATAAAAAAATAATGCGTCCAAAGATAAGACAGTTATGAGCTGAAATAAACTTAAAAAGCAAAAAACACAGTAAGATAATATTAACAAAACCATGATCCAAATGGGAGCTGTTAACACATTTCTCAGAAATTAATAAATTAATTAAACCAAAGTATTCAGAAAGGATATAGAAGATCTGAATAACTCAATTAACAAGATTGATCTGACAATTGTGTACACAACTGCACGCTCAACAGAAGTAAACATCTCTTCTCTTTAAGGACCCTGGTTCAAGGGAGTTTGTTGTGGAGGTTATAAGTATAGACTCTGAAGTTTCACTAAGTTGGAGTCAGCGCTGCCATGTAGTAGCTGTGCTACCTGGTTAAGTTACTTTATCTGCTATGGCTTAGGTTCCTCATTTGTAGATTATAAGTGATAATAGTCCCTAGGACTTCTTGTGAGTTCTAACAAGTTATAACGTGTAAACTGTTTAGAGTAGTGCCTAACATAGTGAATATTGGACTAATTAGCGTTGGTAGTGTCATTATACACAGCTGCAAAAAAAGGAGAACAAAATTCCATGAAATCAATTTAATAAAATTAGGTGCTACCTATCAAAAAAGCAGCCTAAACTCTCCTGGACAGCTGGAAATGGGAAAAATAGGCTTCTAAACAATTTATGAGTTAATGAAGAAAGTAAAATAGATATCATACAATATTTATAATTGAATGATAGTGAATATAGTAAATATATAATAACAGATTCAATATAATAATCACTTAAAGGGAAATTTCTAATAATAAATACCAGGGGTGCCAAAAAATGTATACAAACAAGTGGACACTTTGGTCAACATTGCTCAAGCAGTAGTTCGCCGTAATCAGAAGTGTCTAGACGCTGATGGTAACCACTTTGAGCACCTGTTGTAATTGCAGAAGTCAAACGTGACTTGTGTTCATCTTTTGTTATTGGTGTATATTGAGTATTACAATTTTAATACAGTTTTCCTTTTTTAAAATGTGTATACATTTTTTCGGCACCCTCTGTATATATATTAGAAAATAAGTCATGTGAAAATCAATGAGTGAGGGGTCAACATTAGCCATATCTTGAAAGCGTACCTGTGACTGAAAAAATAAAAGTTGGAATAATACAAACAGTCCCCAACTTACGATGGTTGGACTTA
This sequence comes from Rhinolophus sinicus, assembly GCF_036562045.2. Classification (NCBI taxonomy): domain Eukaryota; kingdom Metazoa; phylum Chordata; class Mammalia; order Chiroptera; family Rhinolophidae; genus Rhinolophus; species Rhinolophus sinicus. The sequence continues at coordinate 68,689,398 of NC_133760.1, forward strand.
CACTATTTTGAGTTTATGATGGTCAGCAAGCGATGCATGTTCAGTAGAAACCGTACTTTGAATCTTGACCTTTTCCTGGGCTGTGACATGCTGTAGATACTGTCTCACGATGCTGGGCAGTGGCAGCGAGCCCTCAGCTCCCAGTCAGCTACGTGACCAGGAAGGTAAACAACTAATACTCTACAGTGTACTGTGTTGCCAGCATTTGCTGGATATTGTGTTCAAGCAACCTTTAAGGTAGGCCAGGCTAAGCTATGATGTTTGGTAACTTCGGTATTCAATGCATTTTTAATTTGTGATGTTTTCAATGTGTGAAGAGATTATCGGGACGTAACTTCATTGTACATCGAAGAGAACCTGCAGTTACATTCTTTATGAATAGAAACATATGAGGGAAAATGAAAATATGGATGGGGAAGGATATACAACTTCAATACTGGAGTTAAGCTGAGGAGGAAGAAAGGGAATTATAAATGCTTCCTGGTGGGTATGCGAGTATTGCCTATGATCTCTATGCATTTTTGCATGTTAGAAATATTTCAGACTAACAAAGTCCCACTCAGTATGGTATCCTTATGAGCTGCTGAGATCAAACAACCAAAAGACAGGCCTGGGCATGGCTGAAGGCCACAGAGGAAAATTCACCAACAAAAGATTTGTAATAATTGTTGCAGTCACAAACCATAGAACAATCTTAACATATTTGTCATAGCAAATGGGTTCTTTATTATTTATAAGTCTTTTCAGTTATATACCGATTGTCACAGGTCATGAAAACTAAAAATGATTTCAGTTTTAGAAAAGCAAGAGGATATCAATAGATAAAAATACACACTTAAAAAAGCGACATTGCACAGATGTATTTTTAAAAGTGCAGTATTTTCCTAGTGTTCCCAATGTAAGATATTTTTTTTGGCCAGTAAATGTATTATGTAGGATGGAGTGGAATATTTGAATTTAATACGCTTGTAATTCCCATAAATAAATCTGTTGTAGTTTAAAAGAATTGGAGAATTGTAGTTAATGTCTACAAATGGGGTAAAATACTAGCACATTTCTAATGAGGTTATGTGTATGCTTTTATTATACCACTATTTATTCTGTGCTTATTTTAATTTGTAATCATTTCTCCATAATTGATAACATAATTTTACAAATATATCTGCATTGCAAGTATCTTAGTTGAGGCAATCATCCTTTAAATAAAATTGTTATCAAAAACATGTTTCTTAAGAATGAATACATTCTTATGCATACATGTAAGTAATTATATTTCACAGTAGTACTACTGAGTCTATTAGCTGCTCTCATAGCTGATTTTTGTTTAAGAAACTTAGTTTAAGAGCAAGGAAGCCCGTGTAGCTCGGATCCAGTGATCAAAGTGAGCATAACAAGATGAAGACAGAGTTAAAGGAAATATCCAGATCGTTAGTTAAGTGAGAGAATGAATGTGCCATTTAAAAAATATGGATATATTTTGTGACATAGAGAACATGAGTTTATAATCTGGATACGAATCTAGGCTCTATCATGGATTTCTTACATGAAAGTTTCTGGACCTCATTTGTCTTTAGTTGTTCGATCTGCAATAAAGGGGCTTATTGACCTCACAGGTTTGTTTTGAGAAGCAAAGGGAGTAATCCATGGAAGGTGTATCATATAGCGCTGGACACATATTCATGTCCAATGAATGTTAGTATTCCTTTTTTTCCATTGTTGTCCCCAATTTACTTATTCTTTCTCTTCAATTTGTAAGACCTTCATAAGTTGGGGACTGTTTGTAAGGGCGACGGAGAAGTCCAAGTTGCTTAAGAAAGAATTATAAGCAAAACCAACAATGACCCAAGATTTATAATGGGAGAAAAATGGAATCTTGTTATTCACATAATAAATAGAAGATTTATTTATTTAGAACCCAGTCTTGAGAGTGCATAATAGATAAACTTCAGGAGGCCTGTGTATCACTCGAATTGTATGTAAATTTTTTGCATTTGTCAATTTTTTTCCAGCCATTTCCATCCTGACTTGTGTCAGGCTCTCAAAGTACCCATGACTCTTAAAATACTACTATGCACACGAGTGGAGTATCCTTTATAAAATAAAGGGCATGCTTTTGAGGATTATCTGTGATATCTTTCATGTTGGAGTAAACTAAGGATTCAACTTCAAAGACTAATTGTAGCTACAAGAAAAAAAATCTGTTTCTCTCCACCTTCTTCACCATTAAAGTGCAAATAGCCTGGGGAAAGTATGACCTAATCTTGGTCAATCAATCTTCAGTCTGAGTTAATTCACTGGGAGTGTGAAGTGGCTTGACAAAAAGGCTTATGAAGTGGAACTGGTTTCACCTTGTCAAATTTGATGGGGGCAAGCCCAGCTTTCATTCATTGATTCATTTAGTAAATTTTAATTTTAAACCCACTATATGCCAGAATCTATGCTAGGCACTGGAGCTGCTATGGTGAACCAGAGAGACAAGTAAGCAAAACCAACAAGATTTTAAGTCACAATGGCAGGGAGGTTGGTGGCAAGTGGAAGTGTGTTGGGAGAAGTGGGAGTGCCATGGTGAAAACCAACTGAGCTGCTGTGGAGGAGGCAATGTATAATGTGGCAGTCGGGGAAGGCCTCTTTCTAAGGAGGGACATTAATCTATTGCTAAGCAAAGAACAGTGAAAGGCACCTAAGGCAGAGGACATGGCCGAGGGCTTGGGTAAGTGGGAAAGTGTATGGTATGTTCAAAGAACAGAAAGAAGCCAGCGTGGCTTAAGCATCCTGAGTGACAGGGAAACAGGTAAGATGTAAGGATGAGAGGTATGAGTAGGCAAGAGTTAAATCATTCAAATACTTATGCACCACGATTAGAAATTTGGGTTTTGCTTTAAGAGTAATAGGGATGGATTGAAGAATTCGGAGTAGAGGCCTGACCTGACTGAAGTGTTGAAACTATGACTCCACAGCCAACAGTAGAGCAGGGACACCCCCCCATCCAAACCACCAAGATATGTCAGTTCTATCACCACCAAATGCATAACAGATCCAACCTCTTCTTTGGTCATGGGGGCTGAGGGAAAGAGTTAATTACCACAGTTTTGGCTTTAATAACTAGGTGAGTGGGAATATCATTTTCTTCAATAGAAAAAGCTCAGATTTCAGTGTGTGGAGGGTAGGAAAATTTGTTTTGAACATATTAATTTGTAGGTACCTACTAAACCTCCATGTAATGCTAGAGTTGTATATAGGAGGCTAAAGAGTAGAGGAAATGTGTGGCCTGAAGATGAAAGTTGAGAATCAACAGTATACAATGTTATTTTTTTAAATTAAAATTTATTGGGGTGACAATGGTTAGTAAAATTACATAGGTTTCAAGTGCACAATTCTGTAATACATCATTTATATATCACATTGTGTGTTCACTCCAGAGTCAATTTTTCTTCCATCACCATGTATTTGACCCCATTTACCCTCTTTTACTATCCTTCCCCCCCCTTACCGTCTGGTAACCACTAAGCTGTTGTCTGTGCCTGTGAGTTTTTGTTTCTTTATTTGTTTGTCTTGTTCCTTTGTTATTTTCAGTTTTATATCCCACATATCAGTAAAGTCATATGGTTCTCGACTTTTTCTGTCTGACTTATTTCTCTTAGCATAAGAATCTCAAGATCCATCTATGTTGTTGCAAATGGCACTATTTCATCTTTTCTTATGGCTGAGTAATATTCTGTTGTGTATATATACCACAACTTCTTTATCCAATCATCTATCAAAAGACACATTGATTGTTTCCATGTGTTGGCCACCGTAAAGAAAGCTGCAGCTTTATAAATTGACATTTAAACCACGGGATTAATAAGGCAGAGAAGCAAAGAGGACCTGGGTGCTACCTCTGCCCTGATGAGTCTTGCTCTGATGGAGCACGTAGATATGATGCTGTAGGTAGAAGTGGGTGGAGGGTCAAGCCTAGGAGCCTTTTTTATTTTGTTATGTTTTGTTTTGTTTTTTGTTTTTATTTAAGATGAGCGCTATCAGAACATTTTTGTATGCGACTGGAAATGATCCATTTTTAGGGAGTAAATAATGGTGGTGAGAGAAGATGGTTTATTGTAATTGTCAGAATTAAGGTATTTCCTTTATTGATGGGTCACACATTGTAGTTCTTTTTTTTTGTTTTGTTTTTGATTTTTTGTTTTTTTCCTGATGAGTATTTGAAAAACCCAACATCTTCACTCCCTTTATCTGGGTAACTAAGTGGAAAATGGTTGCTTATAAATGCAGCTGCCATCTCTGCCTGCAGAATCACAGGCACTAGTGCTATTTGGTTCAGAGGCTTTATAAAGCTTAGACAGATTTCTCTAGGCACCAATAAGAAGCAAAGGTACCATCCCATGTTGTAATGGTAGTCTACAGAATTTTTCTGTTTGTGTTTCTCCCTTGTCCCTTCATTTAGAAAAGGCATTGTTTCTCTTTAGTGAGTAATTAGGTAAATTTTCATGATCCTTTGAGTAAAGAGCTCTGCTCACAAAAAGAAAGTTTATTTTGCTTTTGTCACAGTCAAGGGACCATGTAAATACAAAGAATTTGCTTATATCATTAAGACCTGTGCCTCAGGAATCTAGTGGCAAAAGAGGGGAAGAAAAACATTTATTCCCCAAATATCATAGACAAGACTTGAGTTAATTAACCTAACCGAGAAGACTACCTCTGACAGGGTGGAATAAAAGAATGTGTGGGTCTTATAGTGGATAGTAGGTCATGTTTGATGGGTGTTCTCCAGAACAAGAATTACACAGCAGTGTGGAACTTGACAACTTCTCCCTGCTCTAAGGGCTTCGACATTTTGTCATTGGCTCGTTTAGATGGCAACTGAGCATTGTTGTGAATATCTGCTCCCATTTCCAAATCTTTGCATAGTGAAGTCACCCCCAAATGAGTTAGCTAAAATGTTTCCAGGTTCATCTACATCATGGAGCTATGAATTTATTCATTGGTCTTACTGACCTGTACACTTAGTTGTGTAAAGGAAGATATCAGCACATAACAGAACTCACCCCTGAAGCTACCCCAGACAAGATTAGGAGAATAACAACTAAATGCAAATGAAAGGCAAATGGAAATAGCACTGTTTTCCCTACAAGTTCTAATCACTTGAGACCAAAGTCCATATTTAAACTCATCTATTCAGATCCCTCAGAATGAATTGCTAAAAAAATAATGTGGAATGTTATTTTGGTTATTTGATTTTTTAATTTACAAGCATTCCCTGTAGATATCACAGTGATGGCAAATTTATGGAGTGCTAATAAAAAGAAGTACTGGCTGGAAATAGTTTAAAATATGATATTCCTTAAAGTAATTACTCAAACTGGTAAGGTCCATAGCTGTAACATTTTGTATATTAGCCTGATCTTTCATTAATTATTTGAGTTACGTTAAAAAAAAAAAAGCTGAGGGGAAATTACTTTTGAAAAAAAGGAGATTTTAGTGATACTTGGGAACAAATGAAAAAAGCTGGAGAAAGTCCATGCTTCTTAATCATTAAGGGCATTTTAAACATTCTCCTTTAAAGAAAGACTTTCTCCTCTTGGTCTGAAATGTTTTAGATTTCTTGAGGTCAGGGTCTGCATCTTTAATTCAATTAAAAATACTTATTAAATATCTTTGGCATGCATTAACGTATTTCCCCTATAATACGACCTAGTCAGACAATCGGCTCTAATGCGTCTTTTGGAGCAAAAATTAATATAAGACCCGGTCTTATTATATTATATAACATAATATAAAAGTATAAGACCGGGTCTTTATCATATCATATCATATCATATCATATCATATCATATCATATCATATCATATCATATCATACCAGGTCTTATATTATTTTTTGCTCCAAAAGATGCATTAGAGCTGATTATCTGGCTGGGTCTTATTTTCAGGGAAACACGGTATTAAAGATGCAAATTGCTATCATTATTCTTAAGGAATATTCACTTATAAATTAGCCCTAATGCAAGGTAGAGAGGTGATGGTCCAAGACAAGTCCAACTAGTTGCAGAGGCACCGAGGAGAAATAAATTATTTTTGGTTTAATGAGTAGATTTCCTATAAGAAACAGCACGTAATAAATGAAGGAAGGGTAGCATTTGCATGCCGTAGATGAATAGAAGAGCATTCCTGAGAGATTAAACCAGTAGTTTTCAAAGTGTGACCCCAGGAGCAGTCGCCTTAGCAGCACCCGGAGATTTGTTAGAAATGTGAGCGAAATGTGAGCTCTTGAGCTCTGCCCCAGACCTACCGACTCAGACATTCTGGGAGTGCTTCCAGTGATCTGTGTTGTAACAAGGCTTCCAGATGATTCTGATGCTAAAACTGTGAACCCCTGGATGAAACTATTCAAGGGAAAGTACGAAGGTAGGAAAGACAAAGCCATTTCAGGGATGGGACATATGTTTATTCTTCTGGGCTTTTATGGTAAAAGAGGAGCAATAGGGAAAGAAAAAGGAAGGTTGCTAGAACCTAGATTACGGATAATTCGTGTTATGCTTCGGAGTTTTGGCTTTATTCCATTGGCAGAGGGGAACCATGGAAGGCTGACGAATAGGAGAGTGACCTCAAACCTGAATTCAAGGACTCTTCTGGCAGCAGAGTATAGGATGGAGAAGAGAGTACAAATGGCCAGACCATTTAGCAGGTTATTGCAATTGTCCAGGTAGAAATCGATTATGGTGAGAAGTAGCATGATGACAGGAACAGAAAGAAAGGGACTCCCAGGGGGACCTGTTTTAACACTTTTCCCAATGGAGAAGAAAGAGAAGAGGGAAGGAAGTAAAATAGAAATTAAGTAAAGACAGTAAAGGGAACAGATTTGAGTGGGTAGCATTAATCTGGTTTGGGAAACTTTAAGTTATCCTTGCAGGTACTGAGGTAGAGGTGGCTGGGGCAGTTGAAAATGAATCTAGACCTGTACTAGCTAAGAAGACAACATACATATGGCTGTTCAACACCTGGAATGTGGCTGATTCAAAGTGAGATGTGCAGTAAGTATAAAATACACACTGAATTTTGAAGACTTAGCATAAAAATGTAAACTCTCTGAATGATTTGAACACTATTCTTTGAAATGATAATATTCTGGATATGTCTAGTTACATAAAATACATTATTAAAATTAATTTTATCTTGTATCTTTTTACTTTTAGTGATGTGGCTACTAGAAAATTTAAAGTGATATGTTTTTTCTCATTATAATTCTATTGGACCGTTGGTGTACAGTTTTGGTGAGAGGTTTCATCGAAAGAGTATATATTTGGGGGTGCTTTGCCCTAACTCTATAATATACTTGAAAGTATCGGATAAGAGGACACCCCAAAGGAAGAGAATTTAGAGGGCAATGAAGGGAAGCCGAGGAGAGAACCTTAGAGAACTCTTATCAGTTAGAGAGAAGTAAGCAGACGAGGGGCAGAGAAGTTCATAGCTTCATCTCCCACATTTATGATTGTTATGTTTCTGTAAATATTTGTTGAAGGAATAAGTTCAAGGCTAAGTGAATGAATCAATGAATGGTTACTTACTTCAAGTGGACTCTTCATGCTGCTCTGCAATCACACTTCCTTTCCCTAAGGACCTCATTTACTTTCATTCTTCCAGACCACTATTTCCTGTCCTTCTCTTTAAGCCTCTAACCTCCAATCTGTCCTCTTCTAACCTCATTCTGAGCTGTCAGCTGATGATCTCACTTCTCGTTTCACTGAGAACTAGAAGGAGTGTCTTGCCCATGCTCCGCCCCACTCACCTCAGGGGCCTGCATACCTGCCTGGCCATCTCCTTTCTGTTTCCTGAGGAGAAACGAGCACTCCATGCTCCTGCTTAGCCAACGCTTCTGCTTGTGCAGCAGATCCCAGCCCCATTTACCCAAGGTCATGGTCCCAGAAGTTCTTTCTCTCTTGCCTCGTAATTTCCCCCATCTTTACTTGATTGTGGCAGTCAGTATGGAAATATCACTATTTCTCCCATCTTAAAAAAACAAAACAAAACAAAACAAAACCTTCTCTTGATCCCACTTCACCCTTCAGTTATTACCCCAACCTTTTTTTTTCTTCTCTTCACATCAAAATATCTTGAAAGAGTTGGTTATAAATGCTGCTTCCAATTTCACATGCTGAACTCTTACCCCCAACATAATTTGTTTGGAGATAGGGCTTTTGAGAGATAATTTAAGGTTAAGTGAGGTAATAAGAGTGGGGTCCTAATCGAATAGGATTGGTGACCTTTTAAGAAGAGGAAGAGACAGAGAGATCTTTCTCTCTCTCCTTGAATGCACTGAGGAAAGGCCATCTCAGCACAGAGTGAGAAAGAGGCTGTCTGCGAGCCAGGAAGAGAGTTCTCCCCAGAACCTGACACTGCTGGCACCCTGACCTCAGGCTTCCAGACTCCAGAGGTGTGAGAAAACACATTTCTGTTGTTTAAGTGTATGATATTTTGTTATGACAGTCTGAGCAGACTAATACAGCAAGTGACTTAACCCTTTGCCTCTTCATCAGAACAGGGATAATAATAATAATAATAATAATAATAATAATAATACCTAAATCGCAAGAGTGATTGTGAGGACTCACCAACCATGCACATAAAGGCTTGGAAATTAAAAGAAAGGAGCTTGAGCCACAATATCACCGTCCTGATTTTTATATGATTGCAGAACAGATCTGGTTACATATTCCTGATCCTATGGATCAGAATCTCCCAGAATGCTTTTGAAAAATATATGTTCCTGGACCGCACAGTACACCTAAAGAATTAGCATCTCTCTGATGGGGCCCAGGAATCCAGAATTCCAGGTGATCTCCCAGTACACTTAAGGGTGCTGCCTTAAAGGGAAGGTATGCTGATCAGGGTCTCAATGTTGTTCTACAGATGCTTCGTGCCAGATTAAAGGAATTTATGTTAGTACATGCCAGTCGACAAGATAAACAGAAGTCTTATTCTGAAAGCTGTTATCAGAACCTGTCTTAGCTGGTAATCTGTGCCCAAATACTCTGGATGTACCACAAAGGACAGTGGCTGAGTGCTGGTCGTAAAATTAATTAAGATAATATCACAAGATTGCTGTGTAATTTTGCCTTTCTACCCAATTTAAGTATCACTTGGGTTCAATAATATATGAGAATGTAGTGTGTTCGAGAACATGAAACGGAGTTACTGCTTGTGATTCTTTATCTGTGCTGTCTTGAGTAAGTAAGGACTAGGTGACGTTGGCTTTTGGTGGGCATGTAAAATAGCTGAACAGAAGGAAGACATCAGTGTTATTCTGTCCCCAACTCACAGAAATATTGACTTCTTTTTTAGGGATACTGAGTCTCATCTTAATGATTAAATCTTTAAAAAGAATGCCAAATACCTAGCAAATGGTAATTACCATGCCTAATCCACCTCCTCACATCTTCCTGCAAGACAATATTTACTCTGGGTTATGTGTTTGCCAGAACAATCATAGCCCAGCTTTAGCTGGTGGGTGTTCAGCTGTATCTGCGCCATGAATTTTTGCAAGATGTTATGAAGCCCCAGCTAAAATTAAAAAAGCTTTGTCAATGGTTAAAAATGTCTCACTAGGAATGTATTAGCATTTTCACTCGGATCTCAGTTTACCTTCTATTTTTATTCCAATTAATTTTAGCTCCCTTCTCCCTTCCTTTACTAATATATTCAGTATCACAAGCCATATGTGATAGTGCGTTTTGCTACTTTATAGCCCCATTTAGTTTATCTAATGGATTTATTTCCTTACTGAGCTTCTACTATGTACCAGGCACCATACTAGTTACTGAAGTCCAGCTCTGCCAAAACTGTCATTAAACAAAACAGGAGTGGGCTGATAGTATTCCAAAGAATACATGGAGTGCATTTGCTATGAACTTGACAGGGTAATGTTAAGTATTATGCGTTACAGGAAGTTATCTTCTTTTATAATATATCTGTAAGTTCTGGTATCCTTTTGGTCATTCTTGAACAACTCTTCACAAACTTAAATGCTTTTATTTTTCTCTTCCAAGTCCCCCATGCATTTTTCATAATTGTATCCATTTCCTATTGCTTCTATAACAAGTCACCACAAACTTAATGTCTTAAAGCAACACAAATGCATTATTTTACAGTGCTGGAGGTCATGAGTCTGAAATGGGTCTCACGGGTCTAAAACCATCGTGTCAGCAGGACTGCATTCCTTTCTGGAGGCTTCAAGGGAGAATCTGTCGTCTTGCTTCTTCCAGCTTCTGGAGGCAGCTGGCATTCCTGGGCTCATGCCCCACCTTTCATCTTCAAAGCCAGCAATGACCAATCACATCTAAGTCTTTCTTGGGATGCTGTTTATTGTGGACTGAAAATTTGTGTGACCCCCAAATTCATATCTTGAAGTTCTAGCCTCCAATGTGACTGTATTGGGAGATGGGGCCTCTAAGGAAATAATTAAGATTAAATGAGGTCATAGAGTAGGGCCTTGATCTGGTAGGATTGGTGTCCTTATCAGAAAAGTCACCAGAGCGCGCGCTCTCTCTCTGTCTCTGTCTCTGTCTCTGTCTCTGTCTCTGTCTCTGTCTCTGTCTCTCTCTCTGTCTCTCTCTCTCTCTCTCTCTCTCTCTCTGCCCCCTCCCCCCTTCTCCCTCCCTCTGCCTCTCTCTCATTTCAGAGGCTGAAAGTTATTTACTAAGTTCTTTTTCCTTTGATTGCATTGTTTGGGGTGGGAATGCCTTTTTTCTTTTCAGCAATTTGTGATTTAGAAATCATCTGCTTCCACTGTCAGATAAATTATAAAGGCCTATACTGATTTTCAGTATCCTAGTGCTCTTAAATATCTCTTTGAAGACCCTAACCCTCATTTCTCCTTCTGGTAACCTTCTTGTGTAAGGCTGTCCTGGTTTTCCTCCTGGGTCTGCTGCTGGGCCTTCGTGGTTTGCCCTTGTCATTTAGAATCTTTTGTTCCCTTTTGAGAGTATTCTTTTCTCTATTCCATGTCAATATAGATGCATAAATTACACTTAAAGTTTTTTGTCCAAATTCTTGTGATCTTTCTTTTTAGCAATAAATCACACACAAAAATGAATGGTTAAGCAATTTGTTGGTCACATCTAACTTTTTTCTTATGTATCCTCCTTGCAACTTTTAAAAAACAAAAACAAAAACAACAACTAAAGGCCACATTTTATTCAAATTTCTTTGATTTTCCTTACTGTCGATTTTCTGTCCCAGGATGCACATTACATTTAGTTATCATATTCCCTTAAGATCCTCTGGATGGTGACAGTGTCTTAGATTTTCCTTGTGTTTGATGACCTTCACAATTGGGTGAGTCCTAGTATTTTGCAGTGTTCTTTAGTTTGAGTTTGCCTGAGGTTGTCTCAGGATTAGACTGGACGAAGGTGTTTTTTCAGAGGGAGACCGTGGATGTTAAGTCCCCTTCTCTTCACAGTGTGTCAAGGATGCATGCTATCCCTAGTGACTGATCACTATGAAGGTTAACTTTGACAATGGCTGAGAGGGTGTTTGTCAGGTTTCTTCATAGTAAAGTTACTCTCTTTTCCATTTTTCTCTTTGGAAGGAATCGCTGTGCACAGCTCACATTTAAGGGGTAGAGAGTTGTACTCTACCTCTTTGATAAATATAAATTTAAATGTAAATATATTATTACGGGGGTGCCAAAACATGTACACATTTTAAGAGATGTTATCTATGCATTACTTTTCGAAGTTGAATTGAATTACGGTAGCAATGTGTAGTATGACGTTCGCTCAAAAGATGGTGTTAATCAAATGAATGCTAGCGCCATTCACTGTATTACACTTTTAATACAGTATTTTCCTTTCTTAAAATGTGTATATATTTTTGGTACCCTCTGTATTTTTAATTATCATTTAAATACTAATATGACATACTATATTAAATATAAATATATCGTTTGGAATTCTGTGCAGATTTTTTAATTCTTCCACATTTATTTATTCAAGCATTTATTTTTATCAGTATTGACTCATGAACATTTATTTAATACTTTGTGTTATGACCCAATACTACATTATTGATTTTGTTGTTCAAATTGTTCCCTCTTTTGCCATGGGAGCTTTTTAAGTTGGCTCCTTTGTTTCTTTGACATACTACCATCGATGTATTTTTTGAGCACTTCCTCATATTCTGGCATGACAAGACATTCAGGCTTATCTCATATATTTTCTGCTCTCTACTAGAATCAGTTATTTCTCCAAATATTTCACTCAGTTCATTGGAGAATGAAATTAGAAATCAAGATCTGGGTCCTAGGAGTGCTCATTGCTTCTGAGGTGTTGTTGCTTCTAAACTCTCTCAGTGGACAGAGCTTGCAAATATATAGGTATATATTAAGCTACATACAAATACACATATCTATGATTATTTCTATATTTATCCATCTGCATCTATATTAAACTGAACAGGAGTTCATACCGATGTCTCAAACTCTAATCTATTGCCACATGGATAATTCTAGCCTTTTCCTCTTGCTTCTGTGTAACCTTCCACTCAACAGTGAACTCCCACCAACAATCCACGTACAGCTGTTTCAGAGTTGTTATATTTAGGTACTGTTCCTTTTGTCTTTAGTCATTTCCAAAGTTACTTTGGTCAACATCATTTATCCCCACCTCCTTCAGGGAGGTTATGTCATGCATTTGTCACATAATTAGATTTTCTTGTTATGGTCTTCAGTCCCTACTGGGTTCCTTAGGCTTCCTAGTTGATTTTTAAAAAATCATACATTAAGTTTCACTCTCTGTACTATAAACATTCATGGGTTTTGATGAATGAAGTGTCATGTCTCCATCACCTCAATATCATACAGAATAGTTTCACAGTCCAACAAGTATCTCCTGTGTTTTGTCTATTCAACCCTTCCTTTACCGCAAACCACTAGGAACCACTGATAGTCTTTCCCAGGTGTCATGTAAATTGAGTTACACAGTATATAGCCTTTTCAGAGTACCTTCTTTCACTTAACAGTGTGCATTTAAGATTCATCCGTGTTGTTGTGTGGCTTGATAATTCATTCTTTTTTGTCACTGAATAGTATTCAGTTGTCTGGATGCACCACAGTTTGTTTATCCATTGCTTTTTGGAGGACATCTTGGCTACTTCCAGTTTTTGATGATTATAAATAAAGCTGCTATAAACATTCACATACATGTTTTTGTATACATAATTATCAGATCATCATGGTACATTCAGCAATCGCTGGATCATATGGTAAGACTATTTTTATCATTGTAAAAAAATGTACAACTGTCTTCCAAAGTGACTCTACTATTTTGCATTTCTACCAGTAATGAGTGAGAATTTCTCTTTCTCTACATACTTGACAGTAATTGGTATTTTCAGTGTTTTGGATTTTAGCCATTCCAATAGGTGTGAAGTTGTCCTCCTAGCAGCATCTGAGAAGTGTGCTAAGCAGCTATAAATGGTCTAAACAAGAGAAATTAAAAAAAAAAAAGAAAAAAAGATGGTGGTGGTGGTGTATATGCTTTTAATGTAGACGGTTAGTTTGGGGAAAATCAAATTTTCTATACTGTATTACTTACTCAACTTATTTTCTAGGCCGGGACTCATTGAGGGAGTTACATTTAGGAAAGTGGAGCTTCCTTTAAATTATATAATACTGCATTAGGGATTTACTGTATTATACATTTAAACATATGTCTTCATCTTTCTTTTCCTATCTACACATCCAACTCTACTTATTAGGTTGAACAAAAAAGGCATAAAGATCTAAGTGGTTACCTGTGGTGGATAAGATGGCTTCACATGCTTTGCTGCTCCTCTTATTGAGAAGTAGAGTCTGATTTTATTTCTGTTTAATTTGGTCTGGCTTTAGTGACTTGTTTAATGAATAAATGCAGTGGAAATGACATTCTGGGACTTCTGCATCTAAGTCAGAAGAAGCCTTGCATTTTCTGCCATGGACTTATAGGGCATTTTCTCTGGGAACCCTTGGCTGCTAAGTAAGACACCTGACAACTCTGAGACCACCATATTGCAGAGGCCATATGTAGGTACTGCAGTCAATTGCCCAGCCTGCTCTTCTAGCCATTCCCACCAAGATTCCAGAAATGTAAATGCAGCTGGCTTGAGCTGTCTGGAGAAGCCCAGCCATCAGCTGAATACCATCCAGTAACTTCTGTCAATGTCTCAGGACACACAAGAATTAGACAGGCCCTTCCTGAATTCTTGACCCATAAAATTATAGTACATGATAAAATGGTGATGTTGTAAATCACAAAATTTTGGGGGTAGTTTGTTATGTAGCAAGAGGTGACCAGCACAGCGCTCAGTAGGTTTTTGGGTCTGAAAGTGAATCTCACAGCACATGTTAGGGCTCATTCTATGAGATTTTAAAGCAGTCACAACACCAGTGAGTGCATTATTCTATTAAAGAAAATGAAGGATTTCATTTTCAGGCACTGCCAGTGTCTTTAATCTTCACATACGCAGCTACTTACACAAAATGAAATATATTTTTATTAAATTTTCAGATCTTCTTGTGATAGGAGCTAGAGTAATCTAACAAATATTGATTATAAAAACAGAAACTCTAATCTCATCTGTGACATAAAATTAGTGTATACATTCCATTATTAAAATGAAACTTTGATGAAAAATTATAATCTGCCTTTCAAGAATGAGTTGCCTGGTATTCCCTTTCATTTATATTAAAAATATACACAAAGCTCATTTTTTCTCTGTGGAAATGTATTAACAAGTCATGCTATGATGTGGAATTTGGGGAAGTTTTCATAATGAAAAACCATATAGCCAAAAATTCGTTTTTAAATGAAGAAACTCAGAGGCATAGATATTGACACAACACGAATATCTCCTTGAGCCACATGGTTACAATAACACAATATAATGGGAACAAGAATAAATATACTTAAAATTAGCACTAGATTCACCTTCAGGAAAAGAAAATACTGAAATTACAGTGTTAAAAAAATAGATACTTTTTTTTAAGTAGAGTAGATACTACGAAAGTCACTTTACGTAATATTCTAGTACAAGAAGAATGAAAAATAAGAAGATTCAGTTAGATTTTCATGAAAAGGGAGTGGAACTACACCTAATGGATTATGATAATTGAATTGTGGATGGCCTACAGTTTGCCTTTCTAATCTGGAAAACAAAAATATTTACTTAGAAAATTCGATAGTGTACATAAGACTGTAGCAGAAATGCTTGACCAACTTAAGGTTTAGGGAAACTTTTCAAGATCAGGTGCTACCTTGCATAAAAACAACATATTTTGATTACGTTGAATTCCATCAAAGCACATCCCGGATGGATGATTGGCTGGTTAATATAGTTTGATTTATTATATATGGTGGAAAAAACTAAAATTGCATTTAAAAATATTCTTACTCATAAAAATAATTTCATTTGTCAGACTTAGTGAAATAATTGGTTTTCCTAGAAAGCTTGATATTGGACTGATTGATGTAAGAACATGAAGACGTATACATATTCTGTAACGGAGTGTCTCTGGATCGTTATTCATAGGATCTGGATTGTCTTAATTGATGAGAAAGTGATCCTGTGCTAATTCAATTAAGGACAGCTTGAGCTTCCCGATGAGGTTGTCAGGTTCCCAGATGTCACAGATAACGTGAGGTGAGCTGGAACAGTTTCAGTAACAGAGTCAGCCTTTAGTCCATAGCCTAACTGTGAAATGGACGAAGTGTGCTTTTAGCCCCATTAGCTTTCCCAGTGGTCCCCTCCTACTCCCCTACCCAGGGTATCTACTAACTCTACGATTGCCAGCTCACCCTTTCCTCCTCCAAAATTTATGCTTCTCAGTTTCAGATTCTGTCAGCTAATGAAAAGTATCATGCCTAAGTATAAATGGACGCAGTGTTTTTCATTCTTTAGGTGTAACTGCAGCAACAACAAGAATAGACTACTTTAATATCTGGAATTTTGAGCTAGACACACCTGAGTTTGAATTTCAGTAATTCTGTTTACCTTGAGCAGTGCATCTTACTATTTATATGCATACAGATCACCCAGAAATCTTATTAAAATGCAGATGCTAATCCCATCATCCAGCATTGGGCCTGAGATTCTGCCTTTCCAACAAGTTCCCAGGTGATGCTGTAGATTCTATTCCAAGGACTGTGCTTTAAGTAGCAAAAACCTGGAGCATGTTATCTTCCTCTGTTTCCTAACCTGTCACTTGAAAATAATGCCAGCGTCACACAGTTGTTACAGGTGTTATGTGAGTTGCCTTATGCAAAGTGCCCGGTGCAGTTTTCTGACTAAGAATCACGCCTTGGATGGTGGGAATGGCAGCAGTGCTGTGCTGATCATAGGCATTTTAATAATATATTGGAGAATTTTGGGCTGAAGGCCTTGGAAATAGTTTTTAGGTATAGAAACTTACTCGGATAGCAAACACTGTCAGAGCACCTTCCGAGAGTCTGTGTCTTACTTGAGTGCTGTGGTCCAGTCACTACCAGTTACCAGCAGTGAGTGAACATTTCCTCACACAGCCTGACTTAGATGGTTTAAGTGGAGATTTCAGGAAGGGGAGACATGCGGAAAGGGTTTTGCTGTGTTTCAATTTGATTTGTTGGTAACTACAGGTCAGGAGAACTCTTCTTTGAGTATTTCAGGAAGGGGAAAGGGAGACTTCAAGTGCAACATTACAGTGCTCCTTAGCAATCATAGAATCATATGTGGGAAATAGAAGGACAGCATGTGTTCATCTCACATTTATCTCTTGGGGTCTCTAAGAATGTGAAATGGAACAGTCACTTTCTCCTTGCTAACGGATAGTGGCTGGGGAAGGTTATGAATCCCGTCTCTAATGTCTTGGGCTGCTTACACTGCTCTGTAATTCCAGAAAACTCTGCATATAAGTGCAGAAAAACTGGAGTTTGAGTACCTCAATGCTGAACAAGCAGAGCAGAGGAAGAAAAGAAGAAAGGTGATATCACCAATACGTGGCTGTGTCGCTGGAGTCCTACTATCCATGTTTTGCTGGCTGATTTTTCAGAGAAACGTTTTTTTTTCTCTTGGGTCTTTTATTTTTCAAGATGCTATTTCTAAAAGGTCAGTTATTTGTCATCGCACTACTACTGCATATTAAAAGGCAGAATGGATCAAATTAAAATAAGGTAAAAATACTCCTGCAGCTCATTCAGCACATATTTTTAATGATATTATTTTTTAAGATTAGTATGTGTAAGGGCACAGGTAGTATTTACGTTTGAGCATCTATCAAAATTTTCACTTCTGTAGCAACGGTTACCTTTCATAATCCATTTGAAATAGCCTTCACGGTGCCTTTAACTTGGAGAGGGTATGGCTCCCTTCTCAGATTTTTTAAAAGAAGCGCTACAAGTCGTTGATTTTTTGCAGTACTGCTTGAAAGATGAAGATGTCAAGATGGATGACAGCTAATGAACTGAATGCTCAATAGTTCATCACCTTGGTTTTTCCTGAAACCATTTCTTGTCCTTGCTTGGTAAATTGAAATAACTTGACTTTGTTGCAATACCTGACAGGAGTCAAATCCTCCAAATATCCAGACAGGAGTAAATTCTTTTAACGTCACAAGTGTTCCACTGTCTGGGGCCATTAGGCCAGTGGGTTAAGGTATAGAAAAGCTGAGGCCATGGTCGTGTTCTATCTGGCACTTGTCAGCTCCTTTCACTCTGATAAAAAGTACTCTCAGACCATAGGTCCTCTCACCTTGCTATTCAAAGAAGGAATGAGGTGAGAATTGTACATTTATCAGCATAAATGAATCTCCAGTCTTGAAAAAATAGCTCAGACAATAAGTCCATTCATAGTTGGTCAATCATATCATTTTCATGTATAAAGTATTTCTGGTCTTCATGTTCATTTAAATAGTTGTTTATGTCAAGGCATATTTGAGTTTATAGAGTGGTGTGTACCCTATATTGTTTTGTCAACTACTGAAATTGTCTACGTAAATAGAACAATCATGTAAGATCAATCGATTTCTTGTGTGTGACATCTTGGCATAAACTGTATTAAAGGAAATAGTCTTACTCAAGATTTTGACATACTTGATGTGGTATCACTTCAGCTATAGATTACAAAGAATCGTTTGTTATTCAAAGCCCATGGTAGTCCTTCGATACCAAGCTTTTTTAGTAGGAAATGTGAGGCCTTTTTGGATATGTCTATATAGTGTTATAACTACTAAATAAAGACTGTAATGGTCAATTAATCCATTCTTTGATTTATAATTTTGATGCTATAAAGATGATATCTTGAATTTGAATGGCACTTTTCACTTTGCAAAATGTTTTTGCAACAATCACTCAAATAAAATACACAGAGATTATGAGATCATTGCCCATGTTTACCAATAAGAAAACTGAAGCTCACAGAAGTTAAATGACTTGTGTAAAATAACATAATTAGTAAGTGTCAGAACCAAGATTTCATTAATTTAACATCATTTGTTGAGTGTTTACCATATGCTGGTCACCATACATATGCTCTCAGAATTGTTATGGTCTAGTAAGGAAGAGAGAAATTAAATAATCACACAAATGTATAATCACACACATTGATAAATGTTTCAAAGGAAAAGTAAAGTGTTCTCTGAGAGAGAATGGACACCTAATTAAAAACGTGGGTTAGGCAAAGACTAAATTTAAGGAGTGACATGTGTGGTCTAGGTCATGTGATTGAGGAGGAGACAGTGGCTGCTGATGGCACCCGCACGTGTTAATGATTAGAGAGAAAGACAGCACATAGCTCATGTAGGGTGTTATGGACTATGTTTCAGAATTTTAATTTGATTGCAAATTACATGAGAAGTAAAAGGATGCCAGGATCAAACCTGAACCAGGTATTCTGCTTCCAAGTTTATTGGCTGTTTCCATCATTTTTTTTTTTTTTGGTGCTGTCTGCATGGAATTCTTGTGGTTTTTCTGTTTGTTTGTTTTTGTTTTTGTGTCTTTATTTATTTGCCTAATGTTTAAATACACTATTTTCCTATGTCAAATCAATATATGCAAGTCTGATCTGTTAGCTGCCATAACTGGTGGCCCCTGCATTTTTTTTTTTTATTTTTTTTTTAACTTTTGCAAGGACATAGTTCTGTCCAGGAAATGAATATAAGGTTTTAGGAAGGCTGTGTTTCATTCTTTGTGAACTTCAGTAATGTGAAATTCAGCTTTGATTTTGACGTCATTTCTTTGTTATATTAAACAAATAGTTACATATAATGCTTTGGAGCAAAACGGAACGAGCTGCCCAAAGAAGGAATTTTTCTTAAAGATATGGGATGACGCCTTTGACTGAACTGCCTTTGCTCTCACTTATCAATCTTAGCAACCTGTACCTAGATGAACAAGTATTCAGGTCTTGAAGCTGACGTAAGCCTTTTAGATCTGAGTTTGTGTGTGTTTTATAAAGAGAGAAACACAATCACTTTGAGGTTGTTTGTTTTAAAACAACCTATGCTTCTGTTTTTTAAATTAATTTTCTGAAGTTTTAGACAGGCATTTAGGACACATCGATGGATCATCCACATAATTTTTCTTTTCCTGAAGCAATCTGTTTCTGTGCCAAATGGCATTATGCGACCATAATTACAAATCACCTGAGACCAACTCCATGATAAATCTACATTTTAAGAAAATTTCATGTTTTCAGAGAAATCAAATGGATTTTGAAAAGATATTAAGTATTCAATCTAATTTCGACAATAATCACTTATTGTGACAAACATTTTTTATGCTTATCAAATTTTCCACAAGGTGCCAGTGATAAGATCCTAGACGCTTGGAACTTGCCTAATAGATTTTTATTTTATTTCCTAAGTCCTACCTTTAACCTGAAGTATTTTACCAGAGTCATCGATAGAGGTAATTTAAGTTGGTATCAAGGAGGTCTTTACTTTTAAAGAGGAGGCCTCTGCCTGTAGGAATTACACCTCTTTTTTTTTTTTTTTTTTAAAGATTTTATTGGGGAAGGGGAACAGGACTTTATTGGGGAATAGTGTGTACTTCTAGGATTTTTTTTCCAAGTCAAGTTGTTGTCCTTTCAGTCTTAGTTGTGGAGGGTGCCATTCAGCTTCAAGTTGTTGTCCTTTCAGTCTTAGTTGTGGAGGGCGCAGCTTAGCTCCAGGTCCATTTGCCGTTGCTAGTTGCAGGGGGTGCAGCCCACCATCCCTTGGAGGGAGTCAAACCGACAACCTTATGGTTGAGAGGATGGATTCCAACCAACTGAGCCACCCGGGAGCTCAGCGGCAGCTCAGCTCAAGGTGCTGTGTTCAATCTTAGTTGCAGGGGGCGGTGCCCACCATCCCTTGCGGGACTCGAGGAGTTGAACCGTCAACCTTGTGGTTGAGAGCCCACTGGCCCATGTGGGACTTGAACTGGCAGCCTTCGGAGTTAGGAGCACGGAGCTCCAACCGCCTGAGCCACTGGGCCAGCCCTACACCTCATTTTTTAACTTGTTCTTTTACTAAAACATAGCTTGAAAAAATCCGAAAAAAAAAAAAATAATTTAATAATAAGCAGCACTGTGAGAAGTAGTCATTTTCATTTGAAACATAAATAGCTTCATGTATGCGTATTTGAAGGACCACTTGAACTTTCGTCGAGAAACATGAGATACACTAAAAGTTATTTTCTTTTTCTCAGCTTATAATTCTGTGTCTTTTGGTTCTTCTATACTGATGAATTATAATAGACTTAAAAATCCTCATAATATCTGTGCTGCAAAATACATTGAACCTATTAAACTTGTGATTTCAATGTTTTAAAAATTAAGCCCCTGCAGTTAATTCTATTAGGTTGGTGCAAAAGTAATTGTTGTTTTTGCAATTATTTTTAATCTTGTAAACCACAATTACTTTTGCACCAACCTAATATTAAAGCCTTGTTCATTCGGGGATTTTATCTGACCATATTACGTTATCTTTAGGACAATTGAATTATCAGTTCTTCTTGTCACTTCTTTTTTTTTTTTAATTAAAGTTTATTGAGGTGACAATTGTTTCTTGTCACTTCTGAATGTTATATTTGTCTGTTTGTTTGTTTGAACCATCTCTGGCTGTAGATTCCCTCTCGTATTTAGCAGAGAAGGCAAATTGAATCAATACATTTAAAAACATTTTATGAATTTAAACATGTCCTCAAAAGTTATTTGTTGTTAGTGTTTCTCTTTCAGAAGACTTTCCCTTGATGTTACACTGTTAGGGAGATGCTTTCTTGTTCAAGTTGAGCTCTGTCTGGCCAGACAAATCCCACTGGCCCCCACACAGATGTATTTATTCCCCAAATTGTCAGTCAGTTCCCTTCTACCGCCCCTCTCGAAATCCATCGAAAAACTCATCTTTAGCTTGGATATGAGGACATTACCCAGGTTTTTCCCTTTTTCATCTCCCGTCTGCTCAATCAATAATAGTTTTCCAGAAGTCATGGAAATGACAGTGGACAAGGGGATGGGACAGTGAGCACATTTCTCAAATCAAGCACCATTTGGCTGACATTTATGTAGATGTGCCTCTGTTGGTACTTCCTGGTTCTCACTCTTCCGCTCTGTAGGACAACCTGATCTCGGAATACTTCCTTTCACTCTTCCAGGTACAGCGCAGGGCCTAACGAGCAATCCCTTCTGCCCAAAGCTGATCTAGGGCCGATCTCTCACAATGGGGTCAGTGGACCCTTACGGTAGAATTTCCTTGACTACTTTTGAAAGTATTCCTTGGCCACCTTCCAGATGGAATGAATCAGAATTTCAAGGGTTGCAGGGCTAGTTATCTGCATTTTTTCTAAATCTCTCCCAGTGTTTCTTAGGCACACTAAAGTATTATGACCTGAATGTTTATGTTCGGCTCAAATTCTTCTGTTGTAGCCATAAGCCCTGATGTGATGGTGTTAGGATGTAGGGTACTTGGGAGGTACTTCGGTTTAGATGAGGTCATGAGTATAGAGCCCCCATAATGGGACTAGGGCTTTATAAGAGGATTAGACGCCAGACCTTCCTCTCTATCACGGGAGGATACAGGAAGAAGGCAGCCATCTACAAGTCAGGAAGAGAGCTCTCACTGGAGCCGAGACCCCACTGGCACCCTGGTCTCTGACTTTCCAGTCTCCAGCTCTATGGGAAATGCTTGTTGTTTAAGCCACCCAGTCTATGGTATTTTGTCACAGCAGCTCAAGCAGACTAAGACTATCAGTGTCCTAAGGGAAACTCCCCGTATCTTTATCCTTTAGGGTGAGAATGAGGACCTGGGGTACAAAGAATGATTATTCATAGACTGGTTTTTGCATATAGTGGTCATCTCAGTTTTTCAATTGTGGTGACTATTGTCTACTTTCAATTGTCTTTGTACCCCTCCTTTCTTACCCTCAAATTGCTCCTTCCACCAGCTGTATTTGGTGCAGAAAAGTTTCAAAGAGCGTCTCAGGTGTTGGATTTAAGCTTCTAAATGTCCTGATTCCTAATCTGCCCTTGGCTAGCCAAGAGACTGTGCAAGACTCCTTATGTTTCTGCAGAGTTAACTGAATTTGCTTTACCATTAAATTTGAGAATATCGTGTGACCTCCCAGTATACATTAAAATGAACAACATCCCTTTAGTGTTCAATGTGAAATCATGGCTTTTCCTTTTCTTTTCTTTTCTCTTTTTAAGATTCTGCAAAATTCATGAACTGTCATTGAATTTCCTGAAATTAAAACAGCAAGTTAAGAAATGGCAGTAAATATGATTTATGGGGTGATGCAGCTATTCAACATATGCTGTAGCTTTTAATTCTTGGTTATTACCGTAAGCCAGGGAATCAGGGCAACATGCTTGAGAAAAGGAACTGATAGAAAAGAGTTTTCTATAAAATGTAAGTACCAAACGCACAGTTTCGTCCTAAGTTTTGTTGGGAAAGATAGCTGTGTGATTTGGAAAACTGAAAATTTACAACCATTTTCACATCCTTTCTTATAATAAAGGTTTCGTATTGAATGGCTTCTTAGTTAATATCATGGCTATCGTCAATTATGTAATACACAAATCTAGGTTAAAAAGTGAAAATTTAGAAAACCAAATTACTATAAGTAAAGAAAAAAATAAGTTGCTATTCCAACTCAGCTTTGTGTTAATGTTATTATTGTTATTAATTTATTTTTTATTGTTTTGCTTTAATGGAATGGAGATTGTGTTTAGATACTGAATATACAACTAGGTTTAAGAATGTCGAAATTTGAGGAAAATGCATTCATTACAAAGTATTAAGATAAGTGGAAGATGTTTGGATACCCATTCCTCACTTTATAAGATTGATATGCTACAACAATCAACCCTTTCAATGTGTACCATTGTCATGACAGAGCACAGTTCTGAGTAGACCATGGATCATCCACTCTCTATGACATTTTGGGAAGACAGCATAGTATGTGTGCTGGCTTCTGGACAAAAGAAAGGCAACGATCTGGATTCTAGATATGACTCTGCCCCAAGTTTGTGGTTCACTGAACTTTTGGTACATAGTAGGTACATGACAAATGCTTGAATATGGATTTGTGCAGTTATGCAAATCTGTACTGATTTATTAAGATGGCTTTCTCATCTGCAAAGGAAAGTACAACATCTGTTTTACAAAATGGCTAAAGATGTAAACTCTTAAAATGAAATAGAAAATAAGTGCAGCCACCCAACTCTGTAAAAGGCAAGGCATTATTTTATCTACAGGCATTTTAGTTGTGTGTCACAATTTCAAAGTTTTGATTTTTGAAAATAAATGTTTAGGTTTCCATTCTAAATTGTCACTTAAAGGTACACTTTCAGAGTTTGTTCTTGGCATGGTTCCCTTGTTTTACCAGCTCCTGTGCATAGCCTGTTGGCAGTCTTCTGAGGCTACCTGTGGCAAGAGCTCTGGACTTGAATTGAGAAACTTGGTGAACTGCCACTTATTAGCTGTTTGACCCTGGTCAAGTTATCTAATGTCTCTAAACCTTGGCTTTCTTATTTATTAGTCGGGCATAATAACAATGATAATACCTCTCTAAATTGTTGTACATTTTGAAGAAGGTCATGTTTTGGTAATTGCTTTGTAAAACTCTGATGCAGCAACAGACACCAGGTGGCCTTCTCAAGTTCTGCTGTTTTCTAACTACTCTCCCGAGGAAGAAGGGGTTCTTGAAAGAGTTCTGTAATGTAGGAGGTTTTGTGAATCTTTTTAAAAAAGATTCTTATTAAAATATAGCTAAATACAGTATACTATTAATGTCAGGTATACACCATAGTTATTCAACATTTATATACCTAAAGAGGTGATCACCATGATAAGTCCAGCAACCATCTGACACCGTACCACGGTATCGCAATATTATTGACTATATTCCCCATGCTGTACATTGCATCCCCATGATTTATTTGATTTATACCTGAAAATTCAGACCTCTTAGTCCACTTCTCCTTTTCTCCCCTTTTTAAATTTATCAATTACAGTTGACATTCAGTATTATTTTATATTAATTTCAGCATAGTGTATAGCATATGGTTAGACATATATATATAATTTACGAAGTGATCCCCCTGACTAGTCTAGTACCCACCTGGCACTATCATAGTTATTACCATATTATTGACTATATGTCCTGTGCTTTACTGTATATCCCCCATGACTATTTTGTAACTTCCAATTTGTATTTTTCAGTCCCTTCACCTTTTTCACCCTGCCCCCAACCCCCTCCCATCTACCACCCTGATAAATCTAGTACCCATCTGAGACCATACATAGTTATTACAATATTATTGGCTGTATTCCTTATGCTGTACCCGACATCCCATGACTACTGTGTAACAACTGCTTTGTACTTCTTAATCCCTTTGTTCCCTTTGCTTATTCAACTGACTTTGCTGTCTTCTTTAATTTTACTATGTATGGGTTAGGGAGGAAGGATCCAATACAATGGAACTGCTGAGAGCTCATGAAGGCTGAACTGTTTCAAAATACTTCTTCATCACTAACCAAGAAGGTCAAAAAATAATAATAAAACATTGTATATTCCTGTTTTTGCTTAAAAAATACTCCTACTGCTATCCCAAGCTGTATTGCATAAAGAATTCTATGTCTGGGACAGGTGCCATTAGTGGTCATGATTATGACATGCCAAATAGAGTGAATGACCCACACCTTCAAGCATGTTGGAGGCTGAGCCACCATCTGTGGCTAGATGTAGCACTTTAATGGGACACACTGGCACGTCAATGAGCATAACCCTTTATGTGTCATGTGCTCTCTTCTCCCTCACAAGACACCCTTCTCCCAATCAACAGCAAAGGGGAAGTGAGAGCGAGCTGCCATCATTGGATAGTAATAACCTCCTGGGATGTGGATCAACAGACTTTTAAAATGTGTTTTATTTGTTGATGTATTATTTGCCATTGACTTTGAACTTTTTTCCTCATGTGTGCTTGTGATATATTTATATATATGTATATATATATATGTATACATATATATATTTAATTCATAATACAATGCTAAGACAATGATTGAAACAAACTCTGCAACATCCCCTTGTCATGAATTCACCCATTCTGAAGTGATTCACTGAGGAATGAGCACCGGCTACCCCAACCTAGGAAATAACAATCCGAGTGATAATATTTTTAATACAAATAAAGTTTCTTCAGTATATAAAAATGAATAAAAGTAGTTTTAGAAATTATATTTTTTTATTTTTAACATAGAATCTAAACAGAAAACACTGTTCTTTTTATGTAAATATAGAGTTAAGACAGATTCCCTTGTGTATTTTCCGCCCCTGGCTGTACACACAGAGACACTTAGACCAACAGGCACACACACACACACACACACACACACACACACACACACACTGGATATAAATATGTTCTGTACAGAAATTCTGGAAATCCACCAGCCGCTAATAATAAAAACCTTGCATTCTTGGTTAGTCGTCTCCCTTCTGTAAGAAATCATGGCAGTGACCCAATACTTTAGTCAATATTATTTTCCTTAGTTAAGGGTAGGGGATACAATGTGACGTGGAAAACACCACAGAGGAGTTTGTGTGAATTGCCTCCTTACTAGGTGGCAGAATATGCCCAGAAATGTCAGGAGATGTGCTTGAGAGGCTGGGGCCAAGCAAATGTCTCCCAATTCCTCAGTCACTACAACAGGACAACTTGGAGAACTCTGGGTTTCATACCAAGACAATTAAGATTAGTAACTAGTTGAATGGCTGTACCACAGGGCTGCTGACCAATGCATTGTTACAGCCCATATATGTAAGTCTCCAGTTGTGTGTGGAAGAATTCTATCCTGCTTTTTCCTATTTTTTTTTTTTTTTATTGTACTTGGTTCTCATGTTTTAGATGAAGATTAAGAAAACATGGTCATTAAATCTGCGATGGCAGGGATCACAAATTCAGGGTCTGAAATGTGGTTGCTTGTTCAACTCTTGTGTTCTTTAGCTTAAAGTGGAAGCTGCTGTACCAGAGACTGTAAAAATACATGTAGTTGCCTTTTAAGCAACTATAATTTAGTTGCAAGTGTAACTTCTATTCACATTCCATTGGCAGGGACACAGCTACACCACTGTATCTCTAAACTGTCCAATACAGTAGCAATGGCCACGTGAGGCTATTGAGCTCTCGAAGTCTGGCTGGTCTGAACTGAGATATGCTCTGAGGGTAACATACACATCATTCAAAAACTCAGAATGAAAAAAGAATACATAATACCTATTTATTAATACTTTGTATATTAATTGCGTGTTGAAATGATAATATTTTGGATATAATGGGCTAAATAAAATATGTTATGAATATGAATTTCACTTCTTTCTTTTCACTTCATTTAATGTAGCTATTAAAAAAAATCTAAATCACCTTATGTGGCTCCCATCATATTTCTCTTGGACAGCATTGCCTCTAGCTGATAGCCAGGAACCCAGGTTAGAGGGCAGTCATGTGAAGAAGAAAAGGATGGATTGAGATGACAGCTGGAAGTCTGTCCCACTATTGTGCCTCCAGTGTCTCAAAAAATTGAGCACTTTGTGCTTGTTCAGTGCACGTTAATTTAATGAATAATTGAGTTACTGTGTTTGGATTCCAGAATATATCAGACTTGAGTGATAGGCCATATTCAACAGCGTGACATAGTATGTCCTAAATTTTATCTGCACAACTACAGGACTGGGGAAACAGCTACAGCAATATATTTATTAAAAATGCAAGGACATTTCTTTTGTAGTCAGCTCAATATGTGTCAGTGATGTAATGTGGTCACCACAAAATCTATTGCAATCTTAGACTGCATTAATAAAAATTATTTCAAAGGACAGTTGACATTCTTGACCTACTCTCTATTTTGTTGCGTTTCCATGTATAGTGGATTAGTAGGTTTAGGGGAGGGGTCCTCCTGAAATGTAAAATCGTATTTCATAAGGCTAAACTTTAGCTATGGTAGGATTGATTGGGGGGTATGTACAGTCTATGATTCCTATAGGCTATCTTACAGAGATGTTTGGAATACAGTGGTATATGTGGGTAAGTAAATTAGGAGAGAGAAATATGGGAATTATCCATATGTGGACGGCAAATGACACCAGAGACAGGCCAGTTCTTCCAGGGAGAGTGCATAGTTAGAAATAAGCACTCTGACATTTTGAGGGAGGGTATCAGAAAAGGAGCTAGGAAAGGGGACTGTAAAAGCTCTTAGAAAGGTTAGTGATAAATCAGGAAAGTGTGGCCTTGTTACAGATGAGTACCTGTGTAGAGAAAGAGAGAACACTCAGTGTTGAGGCTACCGTGTGGTCCAGGAGTAAAGGACAAGAGGTTTCTTTTAACTTGAATAACTAGGGAATTCTTGGTGTCCTTGACAAGTGCAGTTTCAATGGACTGATGGGGCATGAACGATGGATTGAAAAGTAAGAGAGAAGAGATGAAGTGGGGTCAGTGAGAGATCAGTCTTAGAAAAAGTTTTGCTCTGACATATTGATGTCATGAATCTCTTCGCGTGATGTCTTGAAAAGGACACAATATCATTTTTGTGGTATGATTACTGAAAATGCAAGACTTCAAATTGCAACCATGAGAAAATATCAGGCAAGCCCAAACTGAAGGAAGTTCTACAAAATAACAGATGAATTCTCTTCAAACGTGTTAAGGCCATGACTAAGGAAGACAAAGAAAGATTCCAGGAGACTAAGGAGAAATAACTAGTTGAAATGTGGAATCGCAGACGGGATCCTGAAACAAAAAAATGACATTACTAAAAAAGCTGGTGAAACTTGTATAAGGTCTGTAATTTAATAGTATTGCACCGATGATAGGTTCCTAGTTTTGATCACTGTGCCGCGGGTATGCAATGCGTTAAGAGCCGTGGAAGCTGGATGAAGGGCATATGGGAACTCACTGTACTTCTTCTGCCATTTTTCTGTAAGTCTAGAACTAGTTTAGGAAAAAGAAATTTTTTAAAGTTTTGCTTTGAAGGTAAGGTGAGGGATAGGGGATGGCTGGAAAGACTATGAGGAGAGTTCAAAATTAGCGATAGAAGCAGAAACGATTGATAATGTTTTCTAAAGGCTTACTGTACCTTGGGCATCCTGCTAAGTGCTTTGTGGAAATGTTTTCATTCAGTGTTTATAACTATAGTTGGGAAGAAATGTTGCTCTTTTTGTTCTTGTTACTCCACTTTTATAGATGGGGAAAAGGAGACATGAGTGAGGTTATAAACATGATCACACACAGAAGGAAGTGGCAGGGCTGGGATTCGAAGCTGATTTTTTAAGCCACTGCATTAGATATCCTCTTCAAAATCTGAGAGAATTGGGTATGTTTAAATGTTTAAGGGATAGAGGCTGTTAGATGGGGAGAAACAGAAAAGACAAGAAAAAGAGGAAATAGAAAATAGGGGGTGAAAACCAGAATGTGGGTGGAATATAGGCTTGGATCTGAGACGGGAAACTGTCCATGATAATAGTACAGGAAGCTCAGAGAGTAAGGACACAGGTAGCAGTTGTCTTAGACTGGCTGGAGAGTGACAGTTCTCAGCGGTCTTTAATTTCTTTGTGAAGTAGGAGCTGAAAGCAAAACCACCAGTAGCTTTATTATTATTATTATTATTACTATGAGTTTCAGGTGTACAAAGCAACCTAATAGTTAGACATTTACACCCCTCAGAAAGTGATAACCCCCCTCCCCCAAGCTACTACCCCTCTGACATCTTCTATACCTGTTACAATACCATTGACTATCTTCCTCATACCCTTCTCCACGTCCTGTGACTCTCTCTCTCTCTCTCTCTCTCTCTCTCTCTCTATATATATATATATATATATATATATATACACACACACATACATACATATGTATATATATACACAAACATATATGTATGTATATATGTATGTATATACACATATATATTTAATTAAAGTTGACATACAATATTATTCTACTTCATCTTCAGGTGTACAGTGCATTAAACCACCAGTATCTTAATACTAGATAAAAATTTATTTACCTTTCACCACAATTCGAAGATTAATTCTGATGAGTTGCGAAATTTATAACTTTATAAATTTTAAATGAATGACTCAAAGTATCTTCTCCTCTACAGAATTTATGTGAGGCATACTGAATACCAAGAATTATTATAGTTGAAAAATTTGACATTTGATATTTTCCATTGGCACTAAGGGTCTGAAAGTTAGTTTAATAACAACAAGCATCCTTTGATTATATCTTCTGATCTTTCTTCCTAGAAAATATTTAACAGAACAGTTGCTGTTATTCACTT
Organism: Rhinolophus sinicus; assembly: GCF_036562045.2. Taxonomy (NCBI): domain Eukaryota; kingdom Metazoa; phylum Chordata; class Mammalia; order Chiroptera; family Rhinolophidae; genus Rhinolophus; species Rhinolophus sinicus. The sequence goes on from NC_133760.1 coordinate 68,719,215, forward strand.
AAAGAAGGTAATCAAGCCCCACATCAATACCACAGAAAATTAAATTGAAATTTAACTGGTTTTAGGACATGCTTATATTAAGGATCTCATGTTACATCTCATAAGATTTGTGGAAGGAAAATACCTCATCTGGAAGCCAATTTTATTGTTTGACAGCTGAAAATAAGACATTTCTGGTAATATTACATTTGATTAATACATTTTCTATCAAGAAGTCAAAAACATAATTTTCTTAGAACATTTTTCTCTGTTTACCATCCTTTTATCTGGTTGAAAAAAAATCTCTTAAGGAATTTTTGTTTCATTTCATCATTGTTGCTATTTCTCAAATGGAGTTTAAGGCTACAATTCACTAGTTGAATTAGCTCTGATTCTAAGTTGTTGGGTTTCTTTCTCTTTTTCTTTTTTTCCCCATAAGGCTTGTGAAGATTTTGGGATGTTGTGGCATTTACTATAGTTTGTGGGGCAAAGTGTGTCAAGAGGAATGAAAAGAAAAAGAATATCTAATGAAATAGCTATATAGAATGAATCTAAGATATTTTTTTGTTATCCTTTTAAAAAGAATCTTACCTTGGTGAAATTAAATCTTTTTCACTGAGGTGATTTATTGACTCATAAAAACAGAAATGCTCAAACGACCTCCCCTTCATCCACTCCCCTCAAATATTTGCTTCTGAAAATCAATTACTCAAAACTGATGATGGCAAAAGTGGTCAGGATGTGTTTAGAGGATGAAAAATGATAGGGAAAGGCTTTTTGTAAATATGCAACCTACAGGATATTTTCTCAATTTACGGGTAACTGTGCATCGATAATATTCAGTAAATAAACTGAACTTTATAAATGAATCAGACAGGCAAAAACTCATCATCCCTCAGGTAAATTATTTCTGAGGGAACTGGTAAATATTTTTAAAATATTTAAACGGATATTTATGGCACTGATTAAGTGAATCCTCATACATATTCTCGATGATATCATTTGGCTATAATTCTTCTTACTGTATTAAAATGAACTAAATAGTAAATGTTACACTCTGGGTTGCTTGAGTATTAAAATACTAAGAAATTATAAAGAAAACTCACCTAAGGTACTGAGGATAGTTATTAATAGAGACAAAAATCAGTTCTATTCCAAATTCTTCTTCTTGACAAATCTATAGAAGTTATTCAGTTATTAACCATTCATTTTATGAACATCATTTTAAAGAAAAGTGAAAATGAAAAAGGAGCCATAAATGTGTGGAAACAATTGAAGTGTGTATAAATCAATGTTGAATTTCTTACCATATTAGATGCAAAGTACAAGCAACTGGTATTTGATAATATTGAGGAATTTTAGGGGTGATAATGATATTGTGGTTATATTTTATAAAACAGTCATTTTTAAAAAGATACATAATGGAATATGAAAATTGAAATGATGGTGTTTGGGATTTGCTTCAAATAAAATAAAATGGGAGTGAGACTTGGGGGACTATGGATGAAAAAGATTGTGAATTAGTTGATAATTGGTGAAACTGGGTGAGGAATACATGGAGGTTTTATATAAATATATATATAAATATACATACATTTTTTTGGCACCCCCGGTATATATGTATATATGTATATATGTATATATGTATATATGTATGTATATATGTATATATGTATATATACTGGGGGTGCCAAAAAAAATGTATACACATGACTTGTATTCATCTTTTGTTATCAGTATGTATTGAGTATTACAATGTTAATAGTTTTTTCCTTTCTTAAAATGTATATACTTTTTTTTGGATATATATATATATATGAGCATTTTTTGATATATATATGTGTGTGTATATATATATATATGTGCTCATATATATATACATATATCTATACATATATATGTATAGATATATGAACAATTAGTTGTCCCTGTAAGATGCTTTGGAACCAGGAACCTCGATTGCCCAACTTGGGCCATGAAAACAAATTCCATAGGGCATGAGGACCACATTAGAGATCCAGGTAACTTTTCCTTAAGGCAAAATTCAGGCTGTTCTACTTTGCCTGCTTCATTGGTCCATGCACAGCAAAAAGTATTAGCAATAGCACACAGGGCAGCAAATAAGAAATCGAAAGCAATGCAATTGTCCATTACTGCTTCTTCCAATGAGTTGAGACCGGTGTGTATTGCATCTAGGGCAAAGATCATATTGTTAATAACTTCTGATAGAATTAATGCGAAGTTTCTTACAGTCTTTTCTATTTATATGATTCGTACTATTGTGAGCACTTTTCTGTTCCTATAAACTGAGTCTGTAGTTCTCTTAGGTAGCGTGCCTGAATAATCAAGGGTGGCCTCAGTTTGAAGCTTGTTGTTTGAGTTGGAATGTCAAGACTTTGTGATTTTTAGAATTAGGGTCTCCATGTACACAAAAGTCTTGGAATATTATTTTTAAAGTGTATGAAGTGTTAGTCTGAGGCATACAGAACCAAGTATCCTGGTCACACATGAAGTAGTAACCAGTAGGGAACATGGAAAGCCATGAAAAAAACGAAAAGAAAAAAAAGAAATTTTCATTACATGATGTTGGAACCAAGGCTTTACATTAGCTGAATAACATACTGTGTTTACCGGAAAACAAGATCTAGCCAGTCTTGTTTTAATATAAGACCAGGTATAATATAATATAATATAATATAATATAATATAATATAATATAATATAATATAATATAATATAATATAATATAATATAATATATAATACCCAGTCTTATATTAATTTTTGCTTCAAAAGATGCATTGGAGCTGATGGTCTGGCTAGGTGTTATTTTCGGGGAAACACGGTATTTGAATCCCTATCCTACTGTTGTCTAAGTAGGAAGTAAAGGACTCATTGTCCAGTGAAGACTACGAAATTCAAATTTAGAATTTTCTAGGGTCTGATCAATAGATGGTAATAATTGGTTCTTTTTTGGGGATGGAGAGACAATAGCAATGTTACAGGTTGATTTGTTTAAGGTCCTTTGTCTATGTAGGTGCAAATGGAAATGCCATCAGCTGTAATTCCTATGGTGTCAGGAACCTTCACACCCTGCTGGGGAGTGTAAGTTGGTACAGCCAGTATGGAAAACAGTATGGCGGTTCCTCAAAAAATTAAAATTAAAAATAGAACTACATTATGACCTAGCAATTTCACTTCTGGGTATCTGTCCAAAGAAAATGAAAATACTAATTTGAAAATACATATACACCCCTATGTTTATTGCAGCATTATTTATAATAGCCAAGATGTGGAAGAAGCCTAGGTGTTATTGATAGGGAAATGGATAAAGAGGATGTTATCTGTCATATATATATATATATGATAGATAGATATATATATATATATATATATATGATAGATAGATATAGATATATAGATAGATATGATAGATCAGATATATATATATATATATCTGCAATATGACTGAGACATAAAAAAAGAATGACAGTGGGATAGGGATCAAAATGCCTTTTGTGACAACATGGATGGACCTGAATGGTATTATGCTAAGTGAAATGTCAGACAGAGAAAGACAAATTACTGTATGATTTCACTTACATGTGGAATCTAAAATAAAGCATAACAAACAAACAAAATAAAACAGAAACAGACTCAGATACAGAGAACAAACTCTGGTTGCCAGAGGGGAGGGAGGTGGGGGAATGGGTAAAAAAGGTGAAGGGGAATAAGGAGTATGAACTTCTAGTTATAAAATAAATAAGTAATGGGGATATAAAGTACAGCATAGGGAAAATAGTCAATAGCATAATAACTTTGCATGACAGATGGTTACTAGACTTATTGTGATGATCACACCACAGGTACACAAATGTCAGGTCACTATGTTGTAGGCCTGAAACTAATATAATATTGTGTGTCAACTATACTTTAATAAATAATAAAACAGAAAATGGGCCATTATGAGTAGATGGCAAACAGGAGTCTATAGAAAACGGAGTCTATAGAAGAAGACTGGTTATAGGCAAGAAGATAAAGTGAAACAAGAACTATGCAGGGGTTTTGATCTGATGTCTTAGACATACAGAAACTGAGGTCATATCCTTTTTCTGGAGGTTTTGGGTCAGCTGTCTTCCTCTGAAGACTGGCTATTTCTATAAGATCTCCAAGAATCTTCAGTCTAAGTTCCCATATTGGAGTGGCCTTCTAATTGTGTTGCTTTGAAGCAACTAAAATTTTCTTCTTTAGTTGTGAAACATGAACCAAGAAGTTTCACTGCTGTATTTTTTGTTAAGAGTATCTGATAAAGTCCCTTCTAACGAGGATCAAAACACTGTTTTCTGACGTCTGTTCCAGTAGTCAGAATCTCCTGGCTGGAGGTCATGAAGAGGCTGTTTAGGAAGACGTTGTAGGAAGGCAGACTTAACTTGTTGGTGATAAGAGTGGGTATTCTTCCTGAGTCCCTTGCAGTATTTTGTCATATCTTTTGTACAGCACGTCAAAGTATAGTATCAGAGATCTCTAAATGAATAGTCTTCAAGTTGCCATTTTATAGGTGGAAAACTGCTATGTCCCTGATGGAATGGACCATTTAGCCATAAACGCTAGAGTAACTTTTTGTTTAGCAAGTAACTTTGACCTCCCAAAGGAGGCTCACAGGTTGTTGAAAATTTCGTTAATTTTTATTTAAAGATGTCATTGGCTCTTTCAACTTTTCTAGAAGATTGTGGTGGTAAGGCGTAAAAGGGTAATTAATACCTTGCAGATTTCTCATATAATTGTTCCCATAAAGCATGTGTCTTGGTCACTCATATAAAAGTTGGTATGCCCCAGGTTAGAAATCAAGGAGCTTTTTAGTGACTGAGAAGGCTGTGGCTTTTCAGGAAGGAAATGTTTCAACCCATGCTACAAATAGACACACATTAACAAAATATATATTCCAACCCTATGGAAGCTGGAAGCTGGATGAAACCCATCTGAAACTGTGTATGGTTCCTAATCATGTCTTACCTTATAGGTTTTCCAGGATGGTGTTGTCACTTAGTGCCCTATAACCTGAAAAGAGCCTCAGCTGTCTTTATAAATTTCCCCCAACAATGCTGATTTAAGATAGTAACCAAGCTGTCTCTACCACGATGAGTAGTTTCATAGAGAAAGTTCGCTAATGTCCATTTGAAATTATCTTCTGCTTACGAGCATCCTTATTGGGAAGGACAGAGATGACTTGAGGAAAAGGCACAACCAGATTTTTTCCCATTCTTGCATTTCAGGGGCTTAGTCCTGATATTTCATAACAGCTTCTGTGTATCCCAAAAGGGATTTATCTCTTCTTGCATCTGCCTCAACCTTTATACTAGCCACCTCTCTAGGAAGCATCTAAAAGGTCCTTAACTTGTCCATTTTTGATAAAGTTCCAGCAGAAGTGAGAAACCCCTTTGGTTCTAAAGCATTCAAAAGTCATGTATTATTAAAGCATACTTGCTTTCTCTTTCTATGTTTATTTTCTGGTGTTTGGCTGGATGACAAGCTCTGGGAAGCATAATAGGTTCTGCCACCTGAGTTTATTTTATGGCAATAAGAGGACTATATTCTAAAGGAGAACTTAAATTAGTGATAACATAACCTGTTTAATAATAGCCTCCAGTTCTCATTTTGAGATATAATCCATCAACAAATAATAACAGGTCAGCATTCTCAAGGAGAGTCTTTACTAAATCTGAGTGAGTTTCCTTAACTTTGATAAGGTAACCATAACATTTTTCTTCTCCTGGGAGGGGCAAGAGAGTGGCAGGGAGAGGGTATTGCAGTGGTGACTGACAATGTGAGAAAGAGAGAGTAAAAGAATCTCATAGGAAGTTAATTGACTGGCTAAAAAACATTTCCTCTCAGTCAGTAGTTAAGGTCTGTGCTGTGTGAGGAACCATGAAATCAAGCTAGATGCTAGATCAAGCTAGAACTAATTCAGCAAAACCATTGACAAGTTTTGCAGCTGCCACTATTGCCCCGACACAAGGAGGTTAAGTCTTTGCAACTAGTTCAAGGGTGAGGTCATAGTAAGCAATGGGTTTTTGAGGGTTCACATAATGTTTGGAGTTAAACCCTCAACCTGTTCAGATCTCGCACGGAAAAATAGATAAAAGGGTTTTTGTAGTAAAGGATGCTCAGGGAAGGAGGCTTTTAAAGACCCTTCTTCAGGTTACAGTTTGTGCACCCAGGACCCGTGGATACTTGACCTATATCAACTTAAACGCATGTTGATTGGAACCTCTGATGTTAAATAATCTAAATGAAAAAATCTTATTGGACTATTTGTGTTTGGCTTCTCCGAGGAGAGTATCTCTTTCTGAGGCCAGTTCGTGGAGAGTTTTTGCAATCTCAGAAAAAACTGGCACCTATGATCTGCAGCATGCATTACACCCAGAAATCCTCTAAATTGTCATTTTCTGAAGGGGTGAGGTTAAGTTTGATTAGTCTTCAGTGTTTCAGGAGAGTGTGTTTTCCTCTTTATAAATAACTCCTACTCTAAATACTGGCCTCTGGTTTGGAAAAATTAATTTATCTTTTGAAGTGTTGTGTCCTTTTCTGCTAAGGCTGAAAACAAGTAAAAGGAATCCCTTTTACAGGTTTCCATTGTCCTCTAAAAAAAGTAGGAGGTCCTCTACACATTATGTCAGAAATGAATCACAAGAGAAATTTAGATCTTTTAAGTCTTCATTGAGAATCTGGGAAAAATAGGAGAGGGCTTTGGTGAACCCCTAAGGCACAGCTGTGCAGTATTTTCTTGTCCTCACCAAGTGAAGGCAGGAAGGTCTTGACTTTACTGGCTAGAAGCACACTGAGAAAGGTAGAGCAGGGATCCACCTCAGTGTCACAAGTGACTCCACTGGAGCTGAGGATAGAATGGTAGCTGGGTTAGGTACTACTGGGAAGCAAGGGACAGTAATTGTGCTGATGGCCCTGAGGTCTTGAACATATCAATACTTTCTCTTGTTTGGTTTCTTTATTGGTAGCACACGTGTTACAAAGACTAGTGCAGGATATGAGAAGGCCTTTGGATATAAGACTTTTATCTGTAGACTTGAGGCTTCCCTTTGCTTGTGGTTTCAAGGGATATTAGGGAAGTTTGAGTGACTCTTTGGTCAGATCTATCTGAACTTCAACAGAACTTCAGATTCAATGATGGGCCAAGAAGTTTAGGTGGCCTCTAAAAGCTGAAAAATATAAGGCAATAGATTCTTCCCAGAACCTCTAGAAGAAATGCAGCTCAGCTGATGGCCGACACCTTGATTTTAACCCAGTAAGACCCATTTTCGATTTATGACCTCTAGAACTGTAAAATAATAATGCATGTTGTTTTAAGCCACTATGTTTGTATAATATCTTACAGCAGCAACTGGAAATTGAAATAATCTGTGTGTTAAGACCTTTATCTGGCGTGCATCAGGCATAATGTTGGGGGCAAAGATACAACTTGGTTATGAATAGAAGAATCCTCTGGAATGTCAAAAATAGTCCCTATGGTTTGCATTTAGTATTACAATTTCATTTTTAAGGTAAGTGTCATGCAAGGTGGCTTGTGGGGTCTCTGCTCCCACTCCCCACATAAGAATGCAGGGTATGGTGAGGCCAAAAAGGAACATCCACGGAGCCATAGATAGGGGAGCCATACCACTATCATCTCACTGGAGGCTGGAGCCACACGACCTGCAACCTGCTGTCTGCTTCTCTGCCTGCCAACCAACCTACGTCACTTGCTAGCTGCAATCCACCATGCTAACTGCAATCCGCTCTTGCTAGCTCAGCCACCATGTTCTTGCTAGCCCCCATTTGCTGTTAGTGTAGCCACAGCAGTTATATTAGTGGTCAGTGGCTCACTGGTTACAGCTGACGGCCAACTAGCCACAGCTGATGGCCTTCCAATCACAGTTGATGGCCATTTACTAGCCAGCACCTTTCCATGTGAAGCCGAGAGCCTGGAAACTGCACTCCTGGCCCTGTCCTCACAGTAAGTCTCTCCCTATTAAATTTGGAGGAATTGTATCACAGAGCAGGAAGAAATGTTTTTCATTCAAGGGCCTGAGGATTAGGTTACAGTTAAAAGCTAAGAAATAGGGAAAACCTATTCTATTATTTGAAATACCTACCACCTGTGTGGTATGCTTACTCTGAGCAAGAGCTTGCACAAAAGTGGCCGGGTTTAATGAGGATGGAGTAGCTCTTGTATCAACCAGGAGATTGACCATCTGTCTCTACGGTTCATTCATCTTGGGTGTTTAAAGGTAAGTCAGTATATCGGGTACTTTTTCCTTCCTCAGAGCATCATCACTTATCTGAAAGGAGGGATTTTTCTTTAACTTGGTTTTCTTTTGTGAAATGAGGCTCTTTTCCCAGTGTCCTTTCTGCTATAATGTTTACAAATGTCTGGCCATAGGTGATCAATCATAAAGGGAGGAACCTAGCTGTTTGATCTGTAGGACTATAAGTTTATTTTGGATCTTGTCTCATTTTTGTTCCAAACCCTTTCAAAATGTCCTGTAGGATGTTGGAATTCAGGTAAAGTGGTATTTCCCATTCTAATTTCTGTTTATAATTTGCGTCTCCATTTGTAGATGTAACTCCATTGACAAAACTAGATGGAAGGATTGCTACTAAATCAGCACCTTTCTAACTCCCAAATGTTGCCAAAGATATTTTTGAGTCTATCCTGAAAATGTCCTAAAGTGTCATCTTTTCTGTTTCCATGATTGAATTATGGTCCAATCATTTTTATTGAAAATGTTCAGGTATGGTTTTTATGAGACTTTGCCCCACTTTTTCATTTTTTTTTTTTTACTTTTGGGTTTATTGTGGAGAGATCCTTTCAGTCCATTTTTGGGTCAGTCCAATAAGTTTTTGCCATTTAGATTTAGCATTTGAGGTTCTGATCAAATTGTGTTTAAGTGGATATAGGTCAAGTATCCATGGATCTTTAGTGGTCAAAATAATTCTAAATTCTTCAATGAATAATTGCTGGTCTCACCTGGGTTTAGGGAAATCCTTAATTATTGCTTTTAATTCAGCTTATATCTGAGGTTTAAATTCAAGGGTTGTCTGCACACCTGGCTCTTTAGAGGCAATTTGCATTTTACCATCTTAGGATCATTGGGAAAGCGTAGGGGTCTGTTCAAGGGGAAGAGGAGGGAGGAGATGATAGAGGAGTGTTGTCACGCGGGGTGGCCTGTGGGGTCTCTGGTCCCGCTCCCCACATAAGAATGCAGGACATAGTGAGGCCAAAAGGGATCACCCATGGAGCCATAGATAGGGGAGTTATACCACTATATTCTCGCTGGTGGCTGGGTTGGAGACACAGGAAGCAGGAGTCACACTATCCGCAACCTACTGTCCACTTCTCTCTGTCAACCAACCAACCCCACTTGCTAGCTGCAATCCACCATGCTAACTGTAATCTGCCCTTGCTAGCTCAGCCACCATCTTCTTGCTAGCCCCCATTTTCTGCTAACGTAGCCACGACAGTTATGTTAGTGGCCAATGGCTCACTGGTTACAGCTGACGGCCAACTAGCCACAGCTGATGGCCATCCAATCACAGTTGATGGCCATTTACTACCTGAGCCAGCACCTTTCCATATGAGGCCGAGAGCCTGGAAACTGTACTCCTGACTCTGTCCCCACAAGTGTAAGTGGGAAAAATGATTAAAAGGGGGAGAAGGAAACTTAGAATATGGAGGCAACTGGAGGACAAGGAGGGGATGGATTTACCAGGGAAATGAGTCTTTTTGTTGTTTGAGTATATCTATTCCCTTTTTCCCTAAGGCACCGCTCAAATGAACAATTTTGTTCAAGTCAATGTTCCTTAAAGTGGCCTCTGTAGGCTCAAGTAAATCATCCTTGGTGAAGTTACGCCATTTAGAGAGATAGGCCTAAGGATCGCAATGGTAATGGGAGTACATAGAACAAGCAGGAGGAGAAGATTAAGACTTGAAACCTGACAGTGGATGGTTAATTGTGATGCTGTGTGCTTCTGTCTCCGACCCTCAACCTCTTGGCTGCCTATAAAAGCAGAGCTAACAATCTGTGACCCTTGGCAGGCAGAGAAGCCAAGAGAACACTCTCCCTGGATTAAACCCTCACTCTCAGGACAAAAAATTAAAATCGAAGTAAGAGCTCATCCAGTTCATCAGTGACCCACCGCAATGCTGGTCTGATGAAAAACCATGAACTCACCTTATGTGATGCTGGCTCCAACGACAGGCTTATAGGGCCTGTGCCTGTGCTTTACTCTGTGATTCTCCTTCACCGTGTTGTTATGGTGTTGAATGTTGTTATGCTAAACAACACTTTTAGACAGAGGCACAAATAGAGGCACAAAAGTAAGTAATGAATGGGAATGGCCTGCCGAGGGTGAGAGTGTCAAACAAAATGGGAACTAATAATGTAACTCAGGTGCCAAACAGCAAATAGCAGAGAAACAAAAATGTCAGGACAGCTGAGTTCAGGGCTTGTGCTGATTTGCCACATCTGTACAGACTCAATGAGCCACAGCAGCAAGGCACAAGGACCATGTGTGGGTAGCACCTGACTGAAACATCGGGTGGGCAGTGACAGGCAATGCAGACAGTATGTCAGAATGTCCAGGAACAATGTGGAAATGACAAAGGCTACTCATTGCAAACAAACAGGTATTTATTTAGAGCTTGCTATGGCAAGAAAGTCAGACACAATCACTGGCCTTTGTCAGAGACTCATAGACAGGTGGGAATGAGAAAGCTTTGTACTAAAATCGGAGTCAGGTGATGCTCTGGTTGGACGTTTTTGGCATGGAGAAGCTGAAGTTAAGCTAACGAGAGGTGGGGCATCTTATGTGATGGGTTTGGGAGCATATTCCACTTTCTTTGATTGGTCTTGATTTGGAAACAGAGCGGGGACAAAAAGTAAGCACCTGGCAGTCACTGATTTGGTCAAATTCTGACCGTGGTGGGCAAATTCCTGTAGAAGTTGTAGTTTGGCTTCCCAGGCTGATTACTATAAGGCTTGAGGGTCAGAGTTCTATTGTCATTTGTAGTCTGGCTATTGCCTGTTTGTCTACTTAGGCTCAGATGGAGAGTCTCAGCATAGGTTCATATGGAATGTCAAGTTGTGAGAGGATCACAGTTTGGACAAAGAATTTGCTCCACAGTTGATTGATTTATTGGGTTGAGTTCCTTATAGAATAATTTCTGACAGAGCAAGATAGAGCTGGTTAAGATTCTAAAAAACCTACAAACCGTCAATAAGCCTTTGCAGAGGTAGGGCTGATCTAGATGGAAACGTGATTCAGTCAATTCCATCTCCTTTACCTTGTTATAAACACAAGGAGGCAATTCAGCTACCACAACCAAGTGGCTGTAATGCAGCCCAAGAGAAACTTCTAATTCAGGCTGCACCACTTTTGACTTGTAAAACAAAACAACACATTCACTATGAGGATAAAAAGCAGGCATCTGTGTTGAATGGATTTCAAAATAAAAATGGAATTACAGCTAAATTTCCTTCAAGCTATGACCCCTAGGCAAGGGGTGAGGGTTCTGAGATCAATAGGTTAATGACATAATGTTTACTTCAGCTAGCTAACTAGCCTGGCCAACTATGGCAGGAGAAGAAACTGAGGAAAGAGACAATGAAATGGAATAGAGTTGGAGGGGATTTGTAGAAAAGAAAATGCTTGTGTACAGTCATTTCAGTATATCTTGATCATGTTTGGAATATGTTTGGAAAGATAACTACAAGAAGAAGTGACCCCGGTAAGAATTTCTTTAAAGTATTAGAAATGGAAGGAAAAGAACAAAACAAAACATTAACCTTCTAGACAGCTGCAGGAAAAGCTGTGGGGCCGGTAAACCAGGCCAATGGAAAACAACATCGTTAAGAGCTGTAATTACAGAGAGCAGACTGAGAGGACAGTTAGAGAGGAGATTGAAATCAGCTGTCAAGGGGAGAGTGAGCCCCCTTGCTAACGTGGCAGCCTGGTCCTGCATCCTTTGTTAGTAGGGTAGGAAACTAAGGTGGGTCGGCTGCTGCGATTTTTCCATCTGAATGTTCAAACAGAGGAAAAGGTGCCCAGTTGAAGACTTATCATGGGTAATGACGAGACAGAGCATTAATGAGGGCTTATTATGTGCCAGACACATAATAAGGACTTTAAACATGTGTTCTTTCATTTAATTCTATCAGTCAGGTATACTGTTACCACCATTTTACAGATGAGAGCTTAAATCTCACAATAATTAGAACATACAGGGCTGGACGAAAGGCAAGTAAGGCTACGTTTTAGGATGTAGAAGAATATAAACTCTAGTTATGGACTTCACAAATATTCATTGATAGTAAGGTATTAGCCAACTAGGAGACCCTCAAAATACATATAGATTTTTTTAAACGTTGATTTGTAATTGAAAATGGAACCTCAGTTCTTATAACCTTTATGTAGTACTTATACACATTTATTATTAGAGGTACCTCTTTTCCTCTACGTGTTGGAGTCTCCATAAATAGTTTTTGGGTTTAGAAAGAATTAAAATAGACATCTTAGGGAGAATATCTAAGAGACTGTTACCTGCTATAATACATTACTCAATAAGCTAATGATGCCACCTGCTGGTAGTTTCTCTGAACTGCAGACACAAGGTTCCAGGGACCTTACAAGTTAGTGGGTGTCTCTGGGATGGCATCTTAAAGGGAAACAAATCATGACACCCAAAAAATTAACAATGAAAAGCCAGAATAATTTTGGGTCTCATGGGCACCAAGAGAACCACCAACTTATTCAGAGAAGATTTTCATTTACTAACTGGGAGTTGACCATTCGGAAACCTATCTCTTTAACCTGTCTCTATAAATATCTTCCAGGATCTCTCTTTCAAGGTCATTAAATCCTGCCAAGAGCTACCTGCAAATGTATGCCTGTTCAACAAATTCGTGGTCCACAGTATATGAGTTTAATTCACATGATACTTGGATTATGTAAACGAGCACCATTCTTCCTTGAAGCAAGTATTTATGGTTGCCATTGTATTCTGAAATGACAAAGGTTTGCTTTTCTAATTTAAATTTTAAATTTTATGATATTATCCTGGTTTGCCCCATGGCTTATAACAATAGTGTCATATCTGCTCCAGCTCTAGAGGAAAACAGGCCACATTTAGGAGAGGTTGTTGCTGAAGGGGTTAGGATAGGGGTTCTGAAGAGGTGCTGTGGCAGGTCAAGTGGAGAATCTGGTCAGAGAAATCAGGGGTGAGGATCCCTAAAATTTCTTCTAAGATAAGGGAAACTCAGAGCTATCACAATCCTTTGAAATCTCACACAAATAGTATGTTGACACATATTGTTCATGTTAGCTATGTAAGTCATTAAGAAAATCATTTGCTAGAAGTCCATTTTAACTCATGGTGACATTTATCTGTCTATATTTCCTGAAATAGTTGATAAAGTAATGAAGCAACGGTATCTGACTCAAAGCAAAGGAGGCATCACCACCGTCACCTGTGTCCTGCTGCAACTGGTCACTCTGAAAAGATAGGCCCTCTCTACTTAGCAAAATGAGTGAGAGTCCCTTCTGAATATTTCTTGTGCTGACTCTTGCTCTTTCTCATTCCCCAAATTGTAAATATTTATTTATTTTAAATTATAATCAACATGCATTGTAATAATCAATGCATATATATTATAAACATTTACATAATACAGATGAGAAAAAATTAATTAAGAACCCACTAAATACCACCTGTATATTAATGCTGAATATATTGGTGTCCTATGCAAATATGTGCATGTCATTATTTTCATTTTCCACACAATAAATTATACGGAAAAACTACCATGCATTAACCTGTTTTTTCCCGAATATAGCAATATATGGTATCATGAACAGCATTTGATAAGGTTGTTATTATAAGTTAATAAGTATAGATTTAGATCATAAATTTTAATGACCATAAAGTATTCCTAGTATACATATGTCCCCCCTTATTGGTTGCTTTAATAAACATCAACTTTACACCTAGTTAAGATGTATTTCTATAAGTGGTGTTGCTGGGGGAAGCATATACACATTTTTAAAGTTTAAAAAAATATATTGGCAAATTGTCTTTTAGAAAATGTGAATCAAGTTATGCTACCACTAGCAGTATGTGAAATATTAATAGACGAATAATATAGTAGTGGTATATGGAAAATTAATAGGTGATAAGATAGCGTTATACTGTGGCTTTGATATGTATTTGTTTGATGCATGAAGTTGAACACTTTTGTATGCATATTGGCTGATTGTATTTCTTCTTTTTTGAATATCCTTTGTATAGCCCTTGCCATTAATTTTTTAAGAATTTATTTCAGACCTTTCTTATTTCAAACACTTCTTCCCATATACATTGTTATATCCTTTCATCATCATATGTTACAAGTTTTTAGCCCAGAAACCTATATGCCTTTTAATATTGTTAACAAAATATGGCTTTTTGGCATTTCACAAGTTTTGTATTTTTATTCGGTTAAACATATCAATCATTTCTTTTAAGGCTTGTGACTTTGGTATCATGCTTTAAAAAGTTCTTTCTCAAGTCAAGGTCATATTAGCACTCTTTTCTTTTACACACTTTTTTTTTTTACATAAAAATCATTAATTCATCTAAAATTTATTTTGGTGTACATTTCAGTAAAGGATTTGACACTGTTTTTCCCTAAATCGTTGGCTGGGAACCACTTACACCATCCCAGAGAGCTGGATAGTCTATAAAGATTCATGCCCTTCACATACTGACTGTGCTCAGGAAGCAGAGTCAGGATGGGGAGACCAGCAAGCTCAGAGGCCAAAGAAACAAGAAATCAGCATGCTGTGTGAGAGACACATTCACTCAGTATTTAATGGTCCACATTTGTCTGTCATTAAATATAAGAGGAATTACTATCGATAAACTGGGGCAGGGCTCCATTACACTTATAAATATTTAAAGAAGAAAAACGGGGAAAATGTAAAGGTGGTGATTTCGTAGCAGGGGTGTGAGCAAGAAGCTGGTGTGCAGAGGAGGGACTTCTAAGGGAACCTAGGATGCATTAGGAGGGACAGTTTGATGAATGATAGAGGCTGGTCTCCTTCCTGGGTCTGTACAAAGCAATGCATTAGGATGTGATGAGATTTGTGGAGCTTATGGTTTTTAAGGTACCACAAAGTAATTTGGTAAGGCAGCATATTTTCAGCAGCATTCGTCATCGTTATCATCATTGGCTTCATCGATAAAAAATAAAATCAGAAACAATTTGAAAGTTAGAGCTTGTATTGGAGGAGGAGGATGTCATCGCGCTTGAAAAAAAGAGGATGTCTTTCCTTTCTGATTTTGTAACATGAGATGAGTCTTCCAATTCTAGGTATGTCTTTTGAAAAGAGGTTAGGGCTCCTCTGTTCCTTTACCCAGCCTTGTGTGTGCCAAGCTGGGAATCAAAGGATGGTTTTAAGTTGGTTTGGCTGACCCTACTGCACAGGTACAATGCTGTCTACGTTAGTGTTACTTTCTTTGAAATGATGGCTGCCTGTCTCTTTACCCTTAATCTATCCTACTCACCTTCATCAGATTAATATCCCTGAACTGCTGCTTGATATTCACCTTCCCTGGATGTGTGTTGAAAATGGAGATCCCTGAGCTCACCTTCAGTGTTAGTGTACCAGGCGATTCAATTAAATATTGGAGCAGAACTTCAACATCAGCGTGTCCACGAATTGTACGTGGGTCTCGCAGATTCTGAAGCAAGAGATCTGAGGTGTCCTGAAACTGCATTTCTATGAGTTCCCGTATGGTGTTGCTGCCTCTGGTCCACAGATCACACCTTGGGTAACAAAGGGCCAGCGTGTCTAAACGCGTCATTCTGTCATTTCAGTCCTTCTGTATAGTTGGCCCCTTTCCAGCTCTCCAAATGACTCCTCTAGCTCCCTACTTAGCATCTTGATGCAGTCGAGTCAGTCTCCGGAATGTTCTCCAACAGAGCTACCTAGACTGAATTTTACTCAAAGTCACCATCACTGCTATTCGTCCTTATCCCCATTTGTCCAAGAGAAATCCTTCTTGGAGACCCTTCCTGGTCTCACCTGAGGGGGTGAGGCTCTTTCCAACAGCCCCAGCCATCCGAAATCCCCTGACCTTTTTATACAAATGCCAATCATCTGTCCGTGGTATCGAGTCAGGGACAGCAAGACCTGCAATGTCACCCTCGGATACATGAGGAGTTAAGTAAAAGTAGTGTTGTTGAAGTGAACTGCTTTACTGTGTCTCCTCCTCTACACAAGTGTGCTACTAGGCAGGAGCCCAGACTGGCACAGAGCCAGCCTGGCCCTGTTTCATCAGCAGAGCTCTCTCTGCCACCCCTGCTGCTGCTGCACAGGAGGCTCAGTCCTTGTAGTTACCTCTGACTTGAACAGATCATTCAGACCAATTCTCGGAGTGGGCATGGGGGACATACCGAAGGGACCCGCCCTTATGAGTGGGCATAACCACATCTGCCCCTCTCCCCAACGTAGAGGAAAAGGTTCCTATTTTCACCCAGTTTCCTTTGCCTTCCACTTCCAGACTAACTGCTCTAGATCTGTATTTTCCCCATTACCATCCCCTGATGTCTTTGTTCTATCTTGGTAAGAGGCTAACACCAAAGCCTTTCTTCCTTAATCCTGAGTTATACACTTCAATTCTGTCCTTGGCCCTTCTCTTTGCATCCATGAAGGTGATACACACTATACAATGGGAGAAAATGCTCTATAATATTAATCCCAATATAATGCATGACAGGTCGAAGACAGTGGACTTGACACTGTGTAAATCTGGAAAGAAATCCTGAGACATTCTTTAATGCAGAACTTAGAGTATCATGATGTCATTTGGCTCTTCTTGTAGAGGCATTTTCTTTGTACAGTTTTTCTGGAGATGTAAATTTTTCCCCCAAAGAAGACAGTCCTGAATCCCTTTTCAATGCTATACTTCAGGTTAGGTACACTTTGATGCATTAAATAGACTTGCCCAATATTTGTTATCTTCTTCTTTCTACTTTTAATGTGGACATACAGATGTATCTTTATATGGTATCAGGTTCAAGCCACACAAAAATTCATGTTGGTGATTACGGGAGAAAAGAAGGGCCAGCCAATTTTGAGTTCCTTTGTTGGTTTACACTCTTAGTGCTAGTTATGGATTTTGGAATAATGTTTCATGTTCTAGAGGTAGTTTTCAATCCAATGATTAGAATTTTAATTTTCAGTACTTTCCCCTAAATCTCTTAAGGTCAACAATCATGAATAAATCCACCCTTGGTAGGCTGAATGGTTTTAGCTTCCAAGAGTTGTCAGTAGACTTCAGATTGGAGCAGTCCTTCAGTTGTGTTACTTGTGAGTTTTTGATAAATTTGCACACTGCTGACTGCAGACCTAATGTATTTATGGACCATGGAGCATGGCTTGATATTTAAAGGAATCTAAAATGTGATTTAAAAAAAAATCATATTAAGTTGGGAATGTTGTTTAGGATTGATATTTAAAATAAATAATAAAAATTATGAATATGTGCCATTGTACTATTCACTCCAGATTAAATGTAAAATTATTCAAATAATAAATGACAGATCACAAATGATGTTCTTAGGCCATTTAATTTAAGCCATCTTTGCTAATGCTAATCACAACACAGAAGTATTTGTAAAAATAAAGAGGTTTAGTGTGGCAACTCTGATTAAATTCTAACCTTAAAACTGACAAAAAAAAAAAAAGGCTAGGAGAATTATAAACCCTGAATATCTCAAATATTTTTTAATTGCATTCTGTTAATAACTCATAGGGTGAGGGTCGGAAATTTTCAGATTTAATAACCATTTCTATAGTCTAGAATTCAAGTTGAACTTTTTTTTTTCAGTAAGCAAATTGAAAATTTAAAATGTCCAATTTAACTGTCCCACTCAAGGGAGAGAAGAGAACATTTCCTTTCCTCAAGGTGTGTCTTGAAGAGAGGTAAGACGGCGAGCTCAGGGCTGGCCTGAATGCAGAACTGAGCCAAACCCCAATGGTCCTCCAAAATGTTTCTTGGAATGATGAATTGAGTGTTTATTTGCTGGCAATGAATATAATGCCCATGAAAAGAGAGTTATTCTTTCTGAAGAGCACTTTAAAAGGACAATGTTAGCCATCGGATTTTATGCCATGCATTTTCAGAGATCAACAAGCCAGTGCCCCCTGAGGCCCCAAATGGAGAGATGGGTATGCTGTGAATCTCAAATGAGGTGACATCTGATATATAGTTTATTTTTAACTTAAAGGAATTTGGTGTTTCCTTCTTTGGTAAATATCACATTTTGAAAATGTGGGTGAATTATTACCAAATTTCAAGTTGTGCTAATGACCCTGTTTCCCCGAAAAGAAGACCTAGCCAGACAATCAGCTCCAATGCGTCTTTTGGAACAAAACTTAACATAATACCCAGTTTTATTTTACTATAAGACCAGGTATCATATCATATCATATATCATATCATATCATATCATATCATATCATATCATATCATATCATATCATATCATATCATAGAGTCTTATATTAATTTTTGCTCCAAAAGACACATTAGAGCTGATTGTCTGGCTAGGTCTTATTTCCAGGGAAACACGGTAGATATCAAGATAACTTAAAAATTTTATTTTTATTCTGGGAAGATGATTGCTGATAAGTTTATACTGGACTGATACTTTTGTAGGATAATTCCATGAAATTTGGTATGTGGACACAGTCCTATGAATAATGATGAAAAATAGCTTAAAATGGGCATGTGCCTTTCCCACATTGATCCATTTGTGTTCTTTCTTTTTTCGTTTACAGGAGTGTATAACAAAGATACATTCTCCCTAAAATGTATTTATTAGCCCCTAAAATCAGCTATCTGATTAGAATTCAGTTTTGTGTAAATTTTGGTCTTTAAATTCTTAACTCATTCATGTTGAGAAAACTTGCAAACTTAAATTCTTTTAAAGATAATGTTATCAGTTTAATGTTAGTATATTAGACTATTTTAGTCTGTTAGTATATAGACTGATGTTAGTATAGACTGATGTTAGTATATAGACTATTTTATTTTAAATTATTATTTGTAGATTATGTTAATATTTTCAGTTTGGGGTGACTTTAATGAGGGAAACTGCCTTTCCAGAAATTTGGGGGTTGTTATTTATTTGTCTTACTTTATTGTTTCAACTTCACCATCTACAGCACATATATTCAATAACCTTAATCTTCTCTCTCACTATGTGAACCTGTGGATGATTTTGAACCTTTGTTTATTTCACCTGTATCTCTATTCATTTGGACAATTGGGTAACGTCTAAAGGCTCCCAAACTTTTTCTGAGGAGGATATGGCATTAATTTTATGCTGCTTTATAATCGCTCCAATGTGGGGTGAATATTATTAAGGAAAGTGGCTGTCATTCACAAATTCTCTCCTACTGGGGATCCAGAAAGATGGGTTTGTGATTATAGAAGCCAGTTTACCAGTTATGAAAAGAATTTAGCTGACCATGCAAACTGACCTTTTGAAGGACCCCATTTTATTTAGTAATTTCTAAGTGTGTTCTTAGAGGATATTTTATTTTAAAAGGTAGATTGTTCCATTAATTAAAACCTCAGTCTTATGTTGATGCATTTTATTCTTTACATACCTCATTCAAAATAGTCGATTCTATCAAATTTTTGGGAAAATAAATGAGAGTATGAAACAAGTATCCTAGTTAGTTCTGTTGCAGGTAGTTTGTGGACCATACATTGAGAAGCACTATTTTAGGGTGTTTTTTAGGGCAAGCACTGATGTTTCTGTTTCTTAAAAAGAAAAAGAAAAAAAGGAAAAACAAAGTGGTATGCTTTTGTCATGCGGGGCGGCCTGCGGAGGTCTCTGCTCCGGCTCCCCACATAAGAACGCAGGATATGATGAGGCCAAAAAGGAACACCCACGGAGCCACAGATAGGGAGTCATACCACTATATTCTCGCTGGTGGCTGGGTTGGAGACACAGAAAGCAGGAGCCACATGATCCGCAACCCGCAGTCCATTTCTCTCTGCCAACCAATCTCACTTGTAGCTGCAATCCACAATCCACACTCCGCCGCTTGCTAGCTCAGGCACCATGTTCTTGCCAGCCCCCATTTTTTTCCTAGTAGCAGAGCCACAGCAGTTATATTAGTGGCCAATGGCTCACTGGTTACAGCTGACAGCCAACTAGCCACAGCTGATGGCCATCCAATCACAGTTGATGGCCATTTACTACCTGAGCCAGCGCCTTTCCACGTGAGGGCGAGAGCCTGGAAACTGCACTCCTGGCTCTGTCCCCACACTCATGCTGAGCAAAATGTCTATGAGAATGTACTCTACAAGGTTAATAGGCTGATTTTTTTCCCCAAGATTATATACAAGGAAAAATAATGTAGATAATTAACACTGCTGGTGCCGAGGGCTGTTTTTTTGTGTTTTTTCTTTCTTATGCAGTTTCAGTAATAAAGAGAGCTAAGACATTCTGTCTTATTTTAGCCTCTTTGTTTTGGTGATTTCCGAGTTCCAAATCGATTTTTTTCCCCCTAAGATTTAAAAAAAGACTGGGGAAGTAAATATTATGCTTTATTTTCAAGGGCCATTTAAATTGATGGAACTCTGTACCACTGTTAATGATCCAAAGTAACTTCTATGGGTGTGATTCCACCCCGATCACATATTAATGCATTATTGATTAACCACAAAGCCCGTTTTATATTAGTAAACATTTTCATGTGGGATCATGACCCCAAGTCCCTTTCCATGGTTCTTGTACGTTGCGTGGTCTTCAGTAGGTTGACTCCCTTTCCTCCAACTATGGAAATATCTTAGGCAATATTTTCTAACTTTCTCTACTCAGAACCTTTTCAGCAAAACAGAACAATTACCATTTGCTTTTTATTGGAAACATTTACTAGCTAGTCAATTGGATCAACCTACCTAAATGGTGTGTGGCATTCTGACTCTATAGATTAAAAGGCCACTGTTACTCTAAGAAGACTTGGAATAACTTTCAAGTCCTAGTCTTTTTGTTTTCACTTTGCATCTTGTGAGCTCTCTCAATGGATAGTAGTAATTTAGGTTAATACAGCTCTTTGCAATGTTCACCATGACATCACATACATTTTTAAATCTGATCTTCTCAAGAGTTGTATAGAGTATGCAGGTCAAGGGTAATTGTTAATCTCGTTTTCCAGATCAGGAGACTATAGCCCAGAGTTTTAAGTGGTGTGTGCTGATAAGTCTTTAAGTGCTAAAATTATTCCCTGAATACGCATCTTTTGTCCTGCAGTGACCTTTCCACTCTATCACAACCATCTCTTACTTGAACAGACCAAACTGGGCAAAAGATTATAAAAGGGCAGTGGGAGGGCAGCTGTTACCAAGGAAACTGTTACTTTAATTTTTCACGTATTGATCAGAAATGAAGTAGAAAAAGAGGAGGACACTTTTTATCCCGGGTAGAGAAAACAAATCATCAAGTAAAGAGGTGAAAACAAGCTGATAGGAAAACTGTCATGAAAAAACATCACATGTGTTGTATGATCGTGTACAACACAATCCTTCCAACTTTCTTCTGTTTCTAGGAGGGAAAAGAAGGTACAAGAGGATTAGTATGAACATGAAAGAGAGTTCTGCAATTCAAATTAAATTGCAGGGAAGACTATGATGTAAGTCCTGCAGAGTGGACCTCAATCGGGAATAAGATGAGAGAAAGAATGAGGAATGAAGAAAGAGTTTGCATCTTCTAGAGCTTAGGGGCAGTGCAGAAGGGGCCAAAGAAAAGTGGGCACAGACTGTGGCTGGATATTACGTTGAGACTTGACAAATACTCTTTAGTTTCCCTCAATCACTGAAACAGCACAGACAGTGTGAATATACTATTTGTGACTAGGATGGAAAATTGACCTGATAACTCACATAGAGGCCTTTCTTTAAAAAAAAAATCAGAAAATTGGCTTTATTTCCCAGCTCTGTTGTTGTGTTTTAGGTTGAAACTACTTAAAATGTAAGAGCTGTGAGAGTCAAGCCAGGGGACACGACCAGGTTCAGATTAATTAGTGACTAAAGCTTAGAGTAACATAGAATAACTACACCTAATTGCTTACAGTTGAAACCAATGGCTCTAATTTTACAGTGACTCACAATCACTTTGTTAAAACAGATTGCCAGGGCCCAGACCAGAGTTTCTGATTCAGTAGAACTGGGGTCGGACCTGAAGATTTACTTTTCTAACAAGTTCCCTGACACGTGCTGCTACTATTTCTGGTTCAGGGACCACATGTTGCAAAACACAGGTTTAAACATCGTTTTGATAACTCTGGGTTTTCAGGGGAAATGGATATTGCTTAGAAGAGAGCACAACCCTTCACTGTGACGTTCTTTTAAGTTCCCATCAAGACAACAGACACTGGTCAGACAGAGAGAGGCTACCCAGCACCCAAGCAACCTGAGTTCCCTCTCCTGGATTCGCCCAGTTCCTTGCTCCTGAGGGGCACACTGTGCCCCTCCCCCCGCCCCAGAGAACCATACTTCCAGAGACTGTAGATAATAGCAACATTTTGCATGTACCACAGTCTGTTAAATCACCACTATGGAAATGTTTCACTTATAATGTATGAGTTTCCTTGAAAGGATATTCACAAATGCCAGGCACTCCCGGTTTCAGAAGCAAACAGCCTCAGCGAGTCTGTACCCACGTGGAGGGAGAATACAGGACTTGGGCGTGATGTTCAGTATTTCTGTCTCCATCTCGTCATCTTTGCACAAAACCCGTTTCCCTGTAATTACATGTTCAGTTTCAGCATAGTGATTAATAACTTGATTAAAATTGATGTTTATCTGTTTTAGAGTTGCATTTAAAAAAAATGGAATTCAGTTAACCACCCCAATGGTTCTTTTACCCACAAGCTGTGCCTGAGAGGCTATTTTTCACCTGATGGCAACATGCAATAATTATGAGCGGAATACTTTGAAAGACCATGTCAAGGCCATGCTCTGACATGTCAGATCATGTCAGTTCTGTGAACCGACAGGGGACTTGACAAGTCAGTTTCTTTTTCAGAGCTGCTAAACAAGGAGAGAAGAGAATACCTTCTTCCTCCATCCTGTACTTAAACCAAAAGTCTGCAGAACTCGACGTGAGTCATGACCCGGAGCTGGCAGCCTCCCTGGTTACAGCAGGACTTTTAAGAAGTAGTCTGGGGAAGCTATCTCATATGAAACAATAAAGACACTATGAATATTAAATATTAAGTAACTATTAAATATTAATTAAAATAAATATTAAAATATGAATCTATGGCAGGAGGTAGAAATATAATAACTCTAAAAGAAGGTCTGTGATATGAATGCAAGTCAGAGTGAATGCAGACAAAGAAACCTGGTAGCAAGTTTAGACTCTCGATTATCTAAATGTGACATCTCAGATTCTTTTTCTTAAAGTAAGAAGGGAATATTCCTAAGAACTCTGTGCTATGCCTGCATAGATGTCTCCCAGTCTCTATCTCTGTGTCTGTCTTTAATATAATAGCTGCGTGTACGTGATGTACATATACAAGTCATTCCTACACAGACACATTCTTTGGGTGGGGGTAACCCTCTACTTTAATAAGTGGGTAATTTTAGGGCATATGTTCCTTCCAGCAGATGCTTGGGCTCCATTTGGAAAACTGGCATTGTCATTCATCAAATGGCACCCTAGTAGTCTCAAAGAGTTAATGAGGGTCTCAAGTTTCCTACTTACTCCCCGCAGGAAAGGCATCTGACACACACTTTGTACTCCAGCAAAGCAGTTGGCACCTTTTTGACATTCATAGCAATTCATTCTTCTCAGAGCCCCAGACTCTCACCTACCAAGTCACCAGTTGTCCCTGTTGTCCTGCCTGCATCTATACTTTCTGGGGCATCACTGCTGCTTTCCCCGCTCACCTTCACCCACTGGGACTCTGGACTGTTCTTACCATATGTTCCTGCGACCATTAGTGCAGCCCCAGCTCCAGAGGTGGCTTCTGACTTGGCAACTTTCTGTTTACCCTCTGATTTCCTTGGCACAACCATCTGAAAACATAGCTGATTCACTTCTAGGACTTATAACCATCATCTTTAGTGAAAAAAGAAGCAATATTTTAAATAAAATGTGGATACAATGGTTGGATACGTTGGCTAATACAACCACTTGAAAAAGTCCTCACGCCAAGCCACGTATTGAACACTTAATTAAAAATGTTGGTATGAATAAGTATATTATCTATTGCCATCTATGGAGCTACTGAAAAGTAGATTTCTTTTTAGAAAGTAGAGTAGCTCCATATTTATTAAATGAGAATAAATTCAATACACACTTTGATTATGCCAGTTATGTGCATTTTTGTTTGTTTTTTCAAAAGGTAGAATATCATTAACAATATCTTTAAGGATATGTATGCTCTTACACAGACTAGTTTTGGAATTAAATAAATAAAATAGTGAATTTCATACTCCAAACTGCCAGTTGAAAAATTGCATTAGTGATTCAACTCTTTGAACAAATTAAAAGACAGTCTTCATCTTCCTCCTTTTCCAGATAAATTAATCTCTGAGTCTGTATGACATAAACTATATAACAAACCTTCTCTCGAAAGTCACTATAGGAAATGTAAATGGCTGAAGTAGCAGAAGATAACTCACACTTTCTAGTCTACTAAAATTAAATAATTTTTGCAAGTCATGATATCAGATAATATCCACATATTTTAGAGAGAGCATTTTTCCTCCTTCTGTAGGCTTATTGGTCACAAACAAGAAGGTACTTTTTTTCTGATTTTTTTTTTTTAGTTATTTATATTTTAAACCTGTTATTTGTTATGCTTTATGGGGTTTTCACATTAAAAAAAAATTAGCTGTTGTGGAACATTAACCTGTACATCTGGTCTGGATGCTGGTTTTGATGAAAGGACCAGCCGCCTAAGAACTGTAGTCCCCATCGTCTGTCAGGGCGGTGAAGATACAGAGCATGAAGATACCATACATTTATGACATTGAAGTTGACTAGTTTCTTGCTGTTTCTTTATGTGTTGCCTTGTTGGCAGAGCCAAAATTATAAACTGATTACAGCTAGAGAAAAAAATGCTTCCGTTGGTCTCCCCACTGAATAGTAATTACTCTGTTATGTTTCATTGCCATTTCCTTTTTGTTTTTGTTAGACTTTTGAACATTATTAGGCTATCTTATCTTTCAGTATGGCTTCTGGCAACAAGGAAACACAAGACAATTGTAATGTGTATAAAATGTTTATAGTGATTATCTTACTGTATGTCATGAATCATATTGTAGAAAAACTAAGTATATACTGGAAACAACATACCTTGTTTTCCTATCTTCCTACCATGTTTGATGCCGTTTCTACTGCTCCTCTTCCTTGATCATGTAGGTAGTTCAGAAAAGCCTGTTTCAAATTTAGAATGCCATATGTTACAAGATTTCAAATCTGCTCTGGACAGTATGAAATCTATTTCTCTGCAAAAAAAATGGCTTATATTTCATTAAGGCTGCTTTACATCAGCTGCAAAGCAAAACTATTGAGGTTTTTTTGTTTTTTTTTCCTGTTTCTGAGTTGATTTTTTTTGTTTGTTTGTTTTAAATCGACTCAATCGACCTGATTGCTGTCTCACAGGCATATTCTGTGAACTCATCTCATAGAGTCAAGGCCTAATTAGTCTAAATTTTTCTTGGTCTGCTACTAATTGTATGTTTAACTGTTTTGTTATGATAAAGCCCATTTAAAGGGTAGAATATAATTCATTCTTCATGTCCTTTAATGTAATTATATTTTATTATTGCAAGAAGTGGGGAAAAATCAATTTCCCCCACATTCTAGGGCAGAAGGGATATGTGAGTGGCTCTGAAATAGGGGGGATATTCAGGAAGATCATTATAAGTAGAACTGTTAAAAAAGCATGCATAGGCATAACGCAGAGATAAAATGGGTTTAGTTCCAAGCCACCACAATAAAGCGAATTATCGCAATAAAGCGAGTCATGAATTTTTTGGTTTCCCAATGTATGTCAAAGTGATGTTTACACTCTACTGTAGTCTGTTAAGTATGCAATAACTTTATGTCTGAAAAACCAATTACCTACCTTAATTAAGAAATAGTGTATTGCTAAAAAATGCTAACAATCATCTTAGCCTTCAGCAATTCATGACTTTTTTGCTGGTGGAAG
This sequence comes from Rhinolophus sinicus, assembly GCF_036562045.2. Lineage (NCBI taxonomy): Eukaryota > Metazoa > Chordata > Mammalia > Chiroptera > Rhinolophidae > Rhinolophus > Rhinolophus sinicus. The sequence continues at coordinate 68,745,469 of NC_133760.1, forward strand.
GTCTTGCCTCAATGCTGATGGCGGCTGACTGATCAGGGTGGTGGTTGCTGAAGGTTGGGGTGACTGGCAATTTCTTAAAATAAGACGACAATGAAGTTTGCTGTATTGATTGACTTTTCCTTTCATAAGCAATTTCTCTGCAGCATGCGATGGTGTTTGATAGCATTTTACCCACCGTAGAATTTCTTTTAAAATTGGAGTCAATCCTCTCAAACCCGGCCACTGCTCTATCAACTAAGTTCATGTAATATTCTAAATCCTTTGTCATTTAAACAATACTCATGACATCTTCACCAGGAATAGGCTTCATCTCAAGAAACTACTTTTTTTGCTCATCCATGAGAAGTGACTCCTCAACTGTTAAAGTTTTATCACGAGATTGCAGCAATTCAACCACATCTTCAGGCTCCACTTCTAATTCTAGTTCTCTTGCCGTTTCCACCACATCTGCAGTTACTTCCTCCACGGAAGTCTTGAACCCCTCAAGATTATCCAGGAGAGTTGGAATCAATTTCTTCCAAAATCATGTTAATGTTGATATTTTGACCTCTTCTCATGAATCATGAATTATCTCAATGGCATCTAGAATGGTGAATCCTTTCCAGAAAGTTTTTAATTTGCTTTGCTCAGATCCAGCAGAGGAATCACTATCTATGGCAGTGATAGCCATACAAAATGAATTTCTTACATAATAAGATGTGAAAACTGAAATTACTCCTTGACACATGGGCTACGGAATGGATATTGCGTTAGCAGGCATGAAAACAGCATTGATGTCGTTGTACATCTCCATCAGAGATGTTCTTGGATGACCAGGTGCATTGTCAATGAGCAGTACTACTTTGAAAGGAATCTTGTTTTCTGAACAGTTGTCCCAATAGTGGGCTTAAAATACTCAGTAAACCATGTTTAAACAGAGGTGCTGGCATCCAGGTTTTGTATTTCCATTTACAGAGCATAGACAGAGTAGATTTAGCATAATTCCTAAGGGCCCCAGGATTTTCAGGGAGGTAAATGATCATTGGCTTCATTTTAAAGTTACCAGATATATTAGCCCCTAACAGGAGAGTCAGCCTGTCCTTTGAAGCTTTGAAGCCAGGCACTGACTTCTCTCTAGCTATGAAAGTCTTAGATGGCATCTTCTTCCAATAGAAGGTTGTTTCTTCTACATTGAAAATCTGTTGTCTAGAGTGGCCACCTTCATGAATTATCTTAGCTGGAGCTTCTGGATAACTTGCTGCAGCTTCTTCATCAGCACTTGCTGCTTTACCTTGTACTTTTATATTATAGAGACAGCTTATTTCCTTAAACTTCACGAACCAACCTTTGCTAGCTTCAAACTTTTCTTCTGCAGCTTCCTCAATACCCCCGCCCCCCACCCCAAACTTCATAGAATTGAAAGGGTTGGAGCCTTGCTCTGAATTTGGCTTTGGCTTAAGAGAATGTTATGGCCCGTTTGATCTTCTAGCCAGACCACTAAACTTTCTCCACATCACCAATAAGACTGTTTTGCTTTCTTATCATTTGTGTGTTCACTGGAGTAGAACTTTTAATTTCATTCAAGAACTTTTCCTTTGCATTCAGAACTTGGCTAAATGTTTGGCACTGGAGGCCTAGCTTTTGACCTACCTTGGCTTTTGACATGCCCTATTCACTTAGCTAAATTATTTCTAGTTTTTTATTTGAAGTGAGAATGTGAGACTCTTTCTTTCACTTAAACACTTGGAGACCAGGCTGGGGTTGTTAATTGGCCTAATTTCAACATTTCTGTGTCTCAGGGAATAGGGATGCCCGAGGAGAGGGAGCAAGATAGGGGAATGGCCAGTTGGAGAAGTCAGGACACATACAACATTTATCAGTTAGGTTTACAGTCTGATATGGGCATGGTTTTTGGTGCCCCAAAACAATTATAATAGTAACATCAAAGATTACAGATCATTATGAAAAGTATAACAATAATGGAAGAGTTTGAAATGTTGAGAGAATTGCCAAAACGTGACACATAGACACGAAATGAGCAAATGCTTTTGGGAAAATGGCACCAGTAGACTTGCTCAAAGCAGGGTTGCCACCAATCTTCCATTTTCTAAAAAAAACACAGTATCTGCAAAGTGTAATAGAGCAAAGTGATGAAACGAGGTATGCCTGTACAATTTGGGAACAAGGAGTAAAATAACTGTAAAGGATACATGAAGGAAATTTTTGGAAGATGGAATAACTATAGATATTTCAGATGACTTTTGTTGTTTTAGTTGGATTTAGCAGAGCAAGAGTATTTTCTAACTTGAAACTTTCAAATACAAAGAATTAGGTGGAGATTTTCCCCTTATTTTAGTCATTTGTATGTGATTTTCAGCTGACATCTTTTTTTTTTTTTTTTAAAGATTTTATTGGGGAAGGGGGACAGGACTTTATTGGGGAACAGTGTGTACTTCCAGGCCTTTTTTCCAAGTCAAGTTGTTGTCCTTTCAATCTTAGTTGTGGAGGGTGCCGTTCAGCTTCAAGTTGTTGTCCTTTCAGTATTAGCTGTGGAGGGTGCAGCTCGGCTCCAGGTCCAGTTGCCATTTCTAGTTGCAGGGGGCACAGCCCACCATTCCTTGGGGGAGTAGAACCGGCAACCTTGTGGTTGAGAGGATGCACTCCAACCAACTGAGCCATCCGGGAGCTCAGCTGCAGCTCAGCTCAAGGTGCTGTGTTCAATCTTATTTGCAGGGGGTGGAGCCCACCATCCCTTGCGGGACTCGAGGAGTTGAACCGGCAACCTTGTGGTTGAGAGCCCACTGGCCCATGTGGGAATCGAACCGGCAGCCTTTGGAGTTAGGAGCACGGAGCTCCAACCGCCTGAGCCACCGGGCCGGCCCTTAGCTGACATCTTTTGTTTAAGAGAATAAAATTGATCAAGAAATGATAGGTTTAGGAATTTTTCTGAAAATTAGTGAAACTACTAAAAATTATATTTCAGTAGGATTTACCTTAGTTGAAGAAATTATGTAATTGGGGTCAGATGATTTACAAGTATGTAGAATAGAAGAGATCAAATATCCAAAAATAGAACTAAGGATCCACAAATTAGTAGAGCACAGAAGTATATGCTGCAGCAAGTAAAAGCTAGGGATAATTATGATGAAGTTTGAAAAGAGCAAAAATGTAAAAAATAGCAAATTAATTAATAAAGAAGATGAGATGAAATACCACTTGCAAAATTGATCAAAGAGAATAGAAAATTCCCTTTATTTATAATTTTGTAAATATAACAGGAATAAAATGTCTTGAAGGGTCATTTCTTTTAATTAGATTGGGAGGAAAAGAAAGCAATTGATTTGATAATATTTTTATTCTGTATTTATTATTTAATAGTGAATTTTCACTTTTGAAGGAAGATAGAATGTTTTTAATAATATAATACCTAGGGAATCTTTAAAAAGTTAAATATTTTTACATATTTAATTTCAAGTGCCTGGTATCAAATAAAAATACTGTAGAATTTGGCTGGAGTGATTACTGTGTTTCCCCAAAAATAAGACTGGGTCTTATATTAAGGTTTGCTCTAAAAGATGCATTAGGGCTTATTTTCAAGGGATGTCATACTGAAAAATCATGCTAGGGCTTATTTTCTGGTTAGGTCTTATTTTGGGGGAAACACGGTACTCCCTGCCCCCAACCCTTTTTTGTTGACTCTGGGAAATCTGAGAAGAGGATTATTATTGGGATAATTGAAATGAATGGCCATCTAAATTCAGTGATTCTTTCCTACATGTAACATGCTGATGACATACATTCCAGAAGTGAAGGTGTGTTAACAAAACACACTCAGGATGGTAACACCTTGAACATTATCAGTCATTAATATCTTTTTGTGAAAGAGTTTATCTCACTGATGTTAGGCAGGTATGATGAGAAAGGAGGACAGCTATTTAGAGGAGAAAAAATGATCTAGAACTGCAGAGGCAAGAGGCACAGGAGACTAACTTAGTCTCCCTCATATCTTGGCTAGATATAATCTAACTATGGAAGAAGAAAGAACCAATACTGTGAGGGGAAAAAAAGTGAAAAACAGTCACACAGTTCTAAAACATGGCAGATTAATCTGTTCTTCTAAATTAGACCAATGCATCCAATTGACCAACAAAGTCCATACATGCTAATTATAAGTTTAAAGAGCTTTTGAGTCATTTTATTTTATTTTTTATTTTATTTTTCAGCATATGGGAAGTCAGTATATTTGTTTTTAAAAAAAAATGTATATTATCAGTCTTTTTTTTTATTTTTTATTGGAGAATATTGGGGAACAGTGTGTCTCTCCAAGGCCCATCAGCTCCAAGTCATTGGTCTTTCATTCTAGTTGTGGAGGGCGCAGCTCAGCTCCAAGTCCAGTTGCCACTTCCAATCCCCAGTTTCAGGGGGTGCAGCCCACCATCCCATGTGGGAACCGAACCGGCAACCCCATTGTTGAGAGCTCGCGCTCTAACCAACTGAACCATCCGGCCACCCTTGAGTCTATTTTATTTATTTATCATTTTATTTATTATTAGGCTGTAAGTGTGTGGAATAAGAATATGTTCTTATCAAGGAAAATAATTGGCTATAAGATGATACTTAGAAAATAGAGGACAAGAAGTTGTCACAAGAGCTCACCTGTAGGGGTGGGGCCTAAATCCACTCTCAACTTTTCATTACATGACAGAGGAAAGGCTCCTTTGCAGGAATGGCTGTCGTAGAAGGATTGGGAGGTGGGCCTTTAACATTTACTGAGATGTTACCATGTGCATGGAAATAAAACAATGAATGAAAATACACATGGCTCCTGCCCTTGTGGACCATTGTTTTACAATCAGATAGGGCACAGAGATAATTTTAGAAACAGTAAAAAGGAGAGTGCCTTCCAAGGGTATCTTTTTTCCTTGTTTATTTTATAAATGACAATTGATTTATTTGCTGTCCCTTAATTTGGTGAGCAGGGAAAACTAGAAAAGAGGTAATGAGGCTGAAAGGTATTTTAAAGTTAAAGGCATCAAATCTCTAATTCAAAATGACTTGGATCCTGTAAAAAAAGGACAAAAGAAATTGTAGTTTTCATTTGATTGACTATAGATCACAACAGTTTGAGGTAGGAGGTCATTTTCCCCTCCTTCACTGATGAAAATCTGAGAGCAAGAGAGGTTAAGACATTTGCCACCGATAAAAGAGCTAGAAAGTAAAGGAATTTCTATTACAAATTTTATATTTTTTTCCTGCTGTTACATGCTACCTCATAAAGACTGGTACAATTAAAAGTTACAATGTGATGAGTGGGTTACCGTCCTCACAAAGAGATCATGGTTGTGCATCATATAGGATCATGTGCAGCTATAAGTAACAGAGAGGGTAAAGAACACTGGTTTCAACCAGATAGAACTCTGTGTTTCTTCCTGGTAAAATCCCGAGGAGGCAGTTTAGAGGTGGAGCGGCGGCTCTGCTTTACCGTACTTCTAGTTTACAAGTTTGTCATCTCTAGCATGTGGCTGTAATTCCTCCCGGGTCCAGATGGCAGGTAGAGCTTCGGTGAGATGGAGGATGGAGGAAAGGATGAAAAATGGCAGAAACAAAGGGCACATGCCCATGTGTTTTAAGAAAGGTTACCTAAAGTTGCCACCATATCTATATATTTGTTTACATCCTATTGGAAGCTATATTTAGGCATAAAGGAGGTTAGAAAATCAAGTCTTTATTTTGGTCAAGCCTGTGCCGTGCTAAAAATCATGAGTTTTTTGTTTTGTTTTGTTTTTTCCCAGTAAAATCATTTTATTTTCTGTCACATAGACATCTTTCTCAGGTAATGTTACTAGAACAACCTGTTTATGGGGTTTTACAGTTGGGGTAAATATATTTTTTAAACATTTATTTCTATTATACAGAGTTGTGATACAAAAAATGATTTATAGGCTACAGTGTTCAGAAGGCAGTTAGTTAGACTAATCCTGCTGAAGAAACTTTCCTATTTAAGTCTATAATATGGAATGAAAAGATATGATTAAAAAAGTCTTCTGATCAAAAGCTTGAGATCAACAAAGGAATGTTTACTGTCCTCCACAGAGAGCACCAGGATTTTCTCATAATCTCCTTTGGTTTCATCCAGGATAGCTTGGCAGAGAGAGAGACTGACAACTTCTGATAGCATGCTTTGATATCATTCATGTCGATTTCAGAATGGGAAACCATAGTTCTGATCAAGGTCTTATGACGTGTCCAGCACCCTTCATGGCCTGGTGAAGCTTCTCAGCAAAGAACATTGGCTTGTTTGTGGCACACTTCACAATTGTCGTGAAGCATTTCTCGATGTCACCTTTGATCTCCAGGTTCAGAACTTTGTTTATGTCATGCTTACTGTACTTGGCATCCTTCCAAAACACTCTGCGAAGATGGGGGTAGCTTCTGGTGGTAAGCTGGTACTGAGCACATCCACACCTGTCCCTTTTCTGCTTTCTCCTGCTTCATATAATGCCCTGGCGTGTGAGTCAGCGAAGTCTTCACTTAGGCCGAGATCCTCAGATCGGTCTCCCTTAATAAGAGAAAGCAAAGCCTTCTGGTAATTTCCAGATGTGTCTGAGGTGATGTCTTTAGCCAGGTCTCTCTTCGGTTTTTCTCTATAGACTCTGTTAATTTCTCTGGTTTCTCTGTTAGTTCTAGATGCCAAAATTTCATTCAGAGTGTCTTCATCAGTTCCAAGGCCCTTCATTGGCAGCACAGAGTTCATCACCATCTAATTGGGCTGGAGTTTTTAATAGAGCCAAAACAACTTCCTCAAGGTGACCTGTAAGAGCTTTCTTCAGAACTCTGTCCAGGGGCTTTCCTTTTTCCTGGAGATACCCTGCTTTGATCTGTTGATGCTGTGCGTTGTTTCTCCTGGTGAGAATGTCAATGATGGTTGCTTCACCCACACCTTTAACTGTTATTGCTTTATGCAAGACAGCAAAGACAGCAACCTCTGAGGATGGATTGAAGCTAGGATAGGGGCTCACTGCTGACCCGGGACCACCTTTGGATCCTTTCACAGTGTTAATGTATTCCCCCACTTCATTTTCAATAAACCAGGCCTGCTTGAGGAATTCTGATACCATTGCCATTTTTAAAGAAGTTTCTTGTCATCCACCTTCTTCCAAAGAACTAAAGAGACACTCTTCTCTCATCCTTTCACACATGAGTTCTAATACTATGGAAATGTCAGGGAAGTAGTATTGAGGTACAACTAATGGTCTCTGCCCAGATAGCCTATGTGTGCTTGAGCTAGAAGTCAAACTGCAGGAATCAAGGTGTGAATGGCAATGAGAAAGTAGAAGCATAAATGCTCTTGTGAGAAGCTTGGGTCTGAAAGACAGGGTGGTTTACTAGATGACTCCCATACCCAAGTCTGTCTCATCCCTAAAAGCATTTGATTGAAAGACTATAGAACACTCACATGTTTAAAATTGCCAATTCATTCAGAAGCTGAATACATAAGAAAGTCAATGGCCAAATGTTGAGCAGGTGCTTACATAGTGTGGTTAAATGAGATGGTTGATCCAAGGACCTGGTAAAAGGTTTATATCTTAATCTTAGATCCATTGTGCTGTATCTGGGCACATTTTTAATTGTTCAAGCCTGAATTGTAATGAAAAAAGCAAGACAGTTTGAATAGACAGACGTAGTTTGGAATCTGGCTTTCCAGCTTGCTACATCTTTGATAATGGGCAGGTTATGCGTATTTAACCTGAGACTCAGTTTTCTTATCTAAAAAATGGGAATAATAAAACTTGCCTCATAGAGTTATTGCGAGGATTATATACGAACATTTCCAATTTGTCTAGCATGGTAATTGCCTCATCATAGAGCCCAATAAATGTTCAATCAGCTTTTAAAAAGAGGCTGTTTATGAATATTTGTACACTTGAGCGATTACGTCTAAATGTTTCCTTTATTATGTCTCCCTGTTTTCTATCCACATCCTTGATGCTAGTAACATAATCTGGGGAGTAAAAATAAACCACTGAGGACAGAATCCAAAAAGCAGATTTGTTAAAAATAAATTTAAAATGAGTCTCAGGCTATGATTTTTCACATTGGTTCTAAATATATCAAATTTCTGTTTATAATTTTTCTCACAAAATTTGATATTCAAGGCATGTGATGAAAGTTTACAGATGAAAATATTTTCCGTTCTCGTTTGCATTTACATGCATCGAAAGTTTAAAGATGAAAATATTTTCTTTTTTTTTTTCTAATTTCGCATTAATGTACAGGGGTAAAGATGAGAGATTCCAGTGGGTCTTGCCTCATCTCTCATGGTGAACCTGGGGCTTGTTGCCAGAACACAGTCGAGGTGGTTCATTTAGTCTTTACAGGGCCACAATTCCACTTTCGTCTTGGAAAGTTTTCTAGGTGCCAATAGAACTCACATTAAATCATGAGCTATAATTTAGTTTATATGTAATGTTGAAGGACATGACAGTTTATATTAGTTAGATTTAAAAATTAAAAAAAGACTTGTCAAACAAATCTACTCCCTTTCCATTCTAATATATGTTCCTAATCAAAAGCTACAATTTTTGATCTTAGGTAACAGTGTGTATGCGTTCTGCTTAGTGAATACAAATGTTTTATTGATTATTTAGGAAGTGATGAAATACAGCCACAGGTTCCTGATTTATGAGGGGTTTGAAATAAGCAGTTACCTCATCTTGGATCTGTTGTTTCAACACTGTCTAATGCAGTTAGTCTCAGATGTTCTATTTCCTCTATTATGGAAAGTATCCTACTAGACGTTGTGGAGACAAACAAAAACGAAGATACCCTTACCGACTCTGCCTTTTATGTACATTTATTTAAACATAAAAGTAGAATGCATAGCTTTAGTTTATGTGACAAAAGTTGTCCCAGCTTTACTCTATTATATCCCATAATAGTTTCCTAGACTGGCATTTCATAGAATATTAAAGCAAAATGGATGGAGGCTTTATGCAGGCTAATTGGGATTATCTTATTGACACACAGTTCTTTAGAAAGAAGCTTGGTTCCAGTTGGTTGAACAAACATCGATACTAACCTAAGACGTATTTTGGATCTGTATTTGGTCCTGTTGGGATGCAAAGGAGGTAGATCCAACCCGAGCAGGCAGATTATTGGGAGAGAAAATAATATTTAGAAACAAGCCGTAAATAAAAAATGATGCCTGAAAGATACATCCTGCTAATTCATTAAACAGTCCGCAGCTTGTCTGTTTACTGGTTCCTGGTGAGGACTTGGAACGCGTGGATGGCTTGCATCCCTGACGATGTCTGATAGAAGCAGAGGCTGATCGAATTAATTGGAAGGCAACAAGAGAGGTCATCTTGTCTGGTCCCTGTCCCTTTGAAGGATGACACAGAAACTTGCCCAGACAGATTGTGATCTGCTTTAATCATCCACTGGCATTATACCTCCGCCTGTGCTATGACCCCTAAAATTGGGAAGAAAAGTGAAAGACCCAGTCAGTCACCCAGAGGCCTGACCACATTGCACAGAGGCAACAATTGTTTTTCTTTTTCATCTGGATGGTCCAGCACTAACCACAGGTGCCCTAAAATGTTCATTTAAACGACATGCAGTTAACATACTCTGGTTGACTCTTTTAAATGTAAATTTTTATCACAAAATCCTTTGCTTTCCTATTTTTGGCATTTTTAACCAAAAAGCATAGTTCTTTGAATGTTATTTGTTTCCACTGACACTCAGTTTAATTTGGCATGAGAACCTCACCGTAACTCACACCTGCTTGTTACTCATTTCATCCCATAATTCATTTAATGAATTCTTTCAAGGCTTTTCATTGCTCATGGGCAAACTCATTTAGTGATTCCCTCAAGTTTTACTCATCCTCAATGGATCTGAAATACAAAGGGAGAGGAAATGCGGCTGAAAAAGCAACATGATATAAAGAGAATAGTCATGGATTTAGGTGGTTAGGGTTTTGTTCCTGGCTCTGTGTCCTCATGAGCTGTTGGCCCTGGAAAAATCACAGAGTTCCTGTATCATTTGTAAAATAAGAAGATGGGATTACGTCAGTGGGTGTCAAACTCTTTTTGAGTACACGCCAATTTAATATTTTATTGTATATGGCAACCCAGGGTACACATGCCTTGTAACTGAAAAAGTTTCAAGAAACAATACTTCCTGTTACTGTATGTGCTGCGCTTGATTTCTATTTTCTTTCAAAAATATGCATTTGTTACCCACCACATTGATTTTAAGCACCACTAACAGGTCATGTTATGAAGTTTCAAAACAGCAGATAAGATGATTTTTGAGGTTTTTTTAGCGAACATTCTTATTTTATTAATGACAAATTCTAGAGTCTATATTTATTATTACTATAAATATGTGTTTTTATAGTAATATTAGTAATATTATATAGTAATATTATATAGTAATATTCGTTGTTGACAAAAATCTTAAAACAAAAAGTGCAAGAACATAAGGGAGTAGGTAGGTGGAACGAGAGAGTGGAAAGAGAAAAGGTTTTATTTCCTTTGTGTATTTTTTATGCCGACTGTCGTATTTACTGTTCAGAGTTTTGTTCAAAAGAGAATGCCTGAGAGAATACCACTGATAAGTTGCCGATAGAACGACTGTACTCAGTTGTTCAGAGATAACACAGTCTTGGAAACAATTCAGGTGCCATTTCTTTCCCCAGTGTCTGGGTTGTCATTTACATCCTAGGGAGTTTGTAAGGAACATAAAAATATAGACCTAGTGATGGAAACTTGACCTGAACATACAAATGCCACGAATGAGGCAGGATTCATTCCCATAGTGCCAAGTGAGCAGACAGTTTCCAGGAGGTGCAGGCTAGTGGTGTTTCCCTTAAGAGGATCCAAAGCATGATGTTAATGGCCCATTCGGCAAATACGCAGTTAGCCAGTGGGACTCCGGTGTATTTCTGGCCTAGACACTGAGCAGCAGGGTCTGCCCAGATATATACACCCACAGCCCAGACATCACTCTTGGCAACCCTTGGCTTCAGTTCTACCTAAATGCTGTCACTTTAATCGCCTAACGTATCTCAAGTGCATTTACATTTCTCCATCTTCAGCATCACCTTGGCCCATGCCACCACAGACCCTTGTTCGGATAATGAAATAACCTCCCACCCAGCCTACTCCTCCTTCCTGTCTGTTCCTCTGAAGTGCTCTTTTTGAACTGGAAAGCTGATTATTTCACCTTTCTTTTTTTTTTTTTTTTTAATTTTATTTTATTAAATTTATTGGGATGACAACTGTTAGTAAAGTTACATAGATTTCAGTTGTACAATTCTGTATTACATCATCTATAAATCCCATTGTGTGTTCACCACCCAGAGTCAGTTCTCCTTCCATCACCATATATTTGATCCCCCTTACCTTCATCTCCCCCCCCCACCCCCCACCCCCCCCTTACCCTCTGGCAACCACTAAACTATTATCTGTGTCTATGAGTTTCTGTTTCTCATTTGTTTGTCTTGTTCTTTTGTTGTTTTTGGTTTTATATACCACATATCCGTGAAATCACATGGTTCTCTGCTTTTTCTGTCTGACTTATTTCGCTCAGCATTACTCTCTCAAGATCCATCCATGTTGTTTCACCTTTCAATGGCTTCCCACTGCTCTTGGGAGGAAGACAAATTGACTCCAGGTAGCCTGCGGGATCCCATAATCGGGCCCCACCCACCTCTCAGGCCTCACTGGTGCCACGCACCCGCCTGGCTCTAGCTTTGCAAGCCTTGTTTTCGCTGCTTATGCTTTTCTGCCCCTTCTATCACTGGGCCTTGGCCACTACTGTCACGCTGCGTTTTGTGATCTCCCCACTTCCCTTTCTCACCTAATCCCTCCTGTTTACCCTTTAGATCTTAGCGCCAGTGTCAGGGACGAGGTATCAGTTTACCGTTATATTCAGCACAGTGTTTAATGTATCATACAAGCTTGATGGATGATGATAATAAGAATAACAACATCCCCTTATACAGTACTTACTATTTTCAACAGACTCTTCAAACTGCCTTATATATATATATATATCTTAACTTACTTAATTATTGACAACAACCCTATGGGCAGATACTATTATTATCCCCATTTTACAGATAAGGAAACTGAGGCATGGGAGGTTAAGGGACTTAATCAAAGTTCCATATCTAGTAAATAGTGGTGTTGAGATTTGAACCCAGGAAGATTGGCTGTAGGGTGGTTGTTCAAAATCATTAAAATTAAATTGCCTTTATCATGTTTACTGAATGAATATATGTGTATATATATATATATGTGTGTGTGTGTGTGTGTGTGTATATATATATATGTATATGTGTACACATATACATATATATATACACACATATATATGGTTTATATTTTTGTTTCTTTTGTTTATGTACTTGGAAAAGCATTGCATATCATAGAAGGTTAAGTATTTTATAGTCCCACGTGACAAATAATGGTGTCCATTTATTCATTATATAATGTGCCAGATACTCTACACTTAATACCCACAACAACCCTGTGACATTGGTGTAAATCCCCATCTTATGAGTAAAGAATAAGATATGCAGAGGCAGGGACTCAAATCTTGATCTGTCTGATATCAGAGCGATCTGGGGTAATAGTCGGGGAGATTTGGTTTACAATTTGGAAAACATAATGTTAGATTCCTACCTTACACCAAATATCACACTGAGTATCAGAGAATAATTAAATGCAAAAACCTGAATCCATTAAATGAACTACAGTGCAAGCATAAAAACCATATGTTCCTACAATGTAGGGGAGTTTTCACCATAGGAGAAGTGACTATAGCATATTTTTAAAAAGTATACACAGAGTCACCTTAATTTTAAAAAATAAAGAGAGAAATGATATAAGGCAATAGATGGATATGCAAATGGCTGTTAACATGATGGGTGAATAGATATTCTTTACTTTCTTCTTTATGCTTTTCCCCCACATTTCTAAGAATGTGTGTTACTTTTGTAATTAGAATATATATGTATATTTGTAATTAGAATATATATATATATATATATATATATATATATATATATATATATATATATATATATCAATCCCTGTATATATATTGCAATCCCTGTGACGTGGCTTAGGATTTGCCTTTAAATATATACGTGGCTCAGGATTTGCTTTTAAATATATACGTGGCTTAGGATTTGCCTTCAAATATATATATGTAAAGGCAAATCCTAAGCCACGTCACAGGGATTGCAATAACTATAAAATATTTGGGGGAGAAAGGGGCATTAGAAGTTTTACCTGCTGAAGTGGGAATTATGAAAGGAAATTTTGAATTCTTTTATGGGGGAGCTTTAATATGCTTTAAAGAGAGAAACTGCTATTAACTACTGAGTTTACTATTTATCAACAGTTTTATACACTTTTTTGAGTCTAAATTTGTCTCTAAGGTACATGATCTAAGATGGGTATGGAAAAAATGCAACTGTTTGAATTTAACAAGCACCTTTTCTTTGGGTACTTAGGGATATATGTATGAAATAACTTCCTCTTTGGAATGTCTTCCTTTTAAACTGGTTGTTTTGCCTAAAGGTACACTTGTAATCTTATTTGCCTCTTACCTGAGGTTTTCAATGTTATAAAAACCCTAGGGCATTGCATGGAAAATTTGACACCTGAAGGGGACACCTGGCACCTGCTTGAAGCATTTTCCGTTTCCTGCCAGACACAAAGGAGAGAAGTTATTGTGGGCTCATGTAGGGCTCTTCTGTGGTTGATTTACAAGTATCTCCTGAAATGTCCTCAGGCAGCTAAGAGCCCAGTTCTTGGGACTGCATTCAAATTACAGAAGATACAGAGCAAAGGACCCTATCTTCTCATTTGCTCTGCTCTTTGTAAACAGATAAGGCTGAGGCTCAAATCAGTCCATTAGTTCAGTACATCTGTTTATACATGTTGTTGACAAAGCCTACTTGTAGAATCCACAAAGCAGAACTTAGGTGTGCAATTCTCTTTTCGACTTGATGTTATTTTCCCAGAGAAATCTTATAGACTTATGAACACATACATGTATACATACACTCACCTTCCAAAGCGAAAACACTCTATGAATTTTTATAAACATAAATTTATAAGCCTTATAAGCTTTGGCTTTCACCACAATATTCAATCATCTTGCTTATGAAGTTCAGTCATTTTATGCCAATTTTATCTCAGGCATACGGCAGAAATTCACAAGAAAGGTGATTATTTTGTAGTTGAGAAAAATGCTTAAAATGTTATAGAAATGTATTTTTCCCTTTTCCTACATTTTGGTATAAATATTGTCACTTTTTAGTATTTGTTAATATTTATTAGTCAGTATTTCTGTAAAAATATGTATTACTTTATAATATTCTTTAATTCCTGCTCCAGTACTCTGAACATTCACACACACACACACACACACACACACACACACACACACACAGAATCTCTATCTATTATTTAATTTAGGAGAAAAGTTAATCATGTGACTAGTGGCTGAAAGTTACAGGAGTTTGAAGAAGTGAAAATTAAACCTGAGTTGGGAGAATTTAAAGAAAGTTTCACAGAGGAGAATGAAGTGTAGTAACAGTGGCAGAGATTTTGAGTCAGACCTGACGTTACCATCTACTGCCGTAGCTGTGTGACCTTAGGTAAATCACCCAACTTTTTGAGTCTTACTGTAGTTGTTTTATCTGTAAAAAAGGAGTAACAATAATTTAGGACTAAAGAGATGCTATTTGTGAAGTGCCCTATGCATATTAATTATCTGTGTCCTCCCTCTTCCCTTTCATTATTCTGATCTAATTTTCCATATTTTTTTTTCCCTCTAACCATCATTGTATTAAAATAAAAAGAGAACTGAAAACTTTTCACTTTGGTGAGGAATCAGATTCGATATATAGCTCAAGTCTAAGAATAATTGGAAGGTGGTGACACAGTTAACCAGACTACGAGTGCGAGAAGACAAATCCAGGCTGATATTTAGCTTCTTTTTTTTTTTTTTTTTTTTTAAGTGCAAAATTTCCAGGTCAATGGTAGCTCAGTTAATGGCTATTCTAAACTCTTTTGGAGAATTGAGCTTATGGGTATTTGTTCACTTATACCCTTATGTAATTTTCAAGTGATCTTAGGGATTGTAAAGAGAAAAAGAATGAAGAAAACATGTCCTAGAATCCAGAATTTCATAGCAGAAGGGACCTTCATTGATCATCTTGTTCAATCCCCTCATTTCTCCTGAGAGGTAAACAGATGCCTGAAAGCTCATGACTTGACCAAGGACACAAAGTCACTTGTCATGGCATTAGAACTGACTTCTCTGGGAATTCGTTGGTGTTAGGGCAGCACTGCTCAAAGTGGCTTAAATTATTGCAATGTTATAAATAAATGATCAGCCATATCACTGTTACATGATTACTCTAAACATTTAGACCTTTTATTCTTTAAATAATTCAACAAATTTATGTAAAGTGTACTACGGTAGAAGATGCAATAAATACTTCAGAATATTAAAAATAAGTCATTTTTAGCTGAGGTCTTGATGCAGTAGGGGAGCTGTCATAAACTGAACCTTCTTAGTCACCTGATTTTCCAAATTCTGTTAATGGTGCTAATATCCTATCTAGTCTTAAACCCTTACTCTCAGATTTAGTCAGGTGCCCAAATACTCTCTATTTGACATCCGAAATATATTTTCTCTTGTTCTCTTTCTTTTCCACTGTTTCAACCTCTTTCTGCCCTTTACATACCCTGCCTCCCAACTTGTGTCTACCTTCTAGCTATGTTTGCTTTGATTCACTTTTCACATCATTCCCAGAAATAATTTTAAATACCATTCATTCTTATCTCTCTGTTTCCAACGGAACAATATTCAGTTTTTAAACCCAGCATTTAAGTTGCTCTTTGATCTGATCTGGGTTGCTAAATTGAAAAAAAAAAAAAATCAGTATCATTACTCCAGTCTAACTTGACATCTCACCTGAAGCTTGGAGGCTGACAAGGAGATGTTCAGGAAGGAGTGAAGGAAGTTACAGAGCAGATATCTAAGCGAAGTTCTGTGGTTCGGAGGCCTCATTTTATATTCAAGGACCTGGAAGTGGATAAGAGAGAGGTGGGGTGGGACCAGCAGATCAGACCGGAGAGATGGGGACGCCATCACAGAGGTCTCTGTGAGCAGCTTGTCCAGTTGAAGGCCCAGGCTTAGTGAGGTTCAGCATACTTTCCAAAGCCGCTGAGTTGGGCAGCTGGGACCTGAACCCAGGTCTGTCTCCCAGGTCAGTCCTCCTTCTCCTGTGGGCAGCTGCCTCCATCTGTCGGTTTGTTTTTCTGCCTTAGCACAGGGCCCATGTGTTCATCCCTCTGCAGTTTGGGAGGTGGACACATTTCATTTGCCTATCCTAGTGCTTAGGAGATATTCCTGTATGATTGAACACGCTTATGTTTCTTTCCCATCCTCCCCTATTTTATCCTTGAAACCTAATCAGTTTAAATTCAGTGAAAGATGACTTATGTTTGCTAACTTGATAGTGATTACTTTTTAGTGTGTGCTGCAGTTTTTGGCAAGGTTGTCACCCATTTAAAAGTCACTCACTATGCCTGTCACTTCTGACATGTGAGGTTTTGGGAAAGCACGATGTATAGCATGACAGCCTCGTCTTTGGTGTGTCAGTAGTGAGGCATATGGAATTCTTGTGGAATTCAGAATAACTTTCAAATTTGATCCTAGTTGCATAATGTATTTATTCATGGCAGCTCACAAATTCTCCTCTTTCCTCTTACCATCCTGTCCACAGGAACTGCAAGAAAATGATTTATTTAAAACAGTTGCTATGTACTTAAGAAAAAGTCAAGGAGAAACTAAACAAAGAAATAACTTTTTAATCAACAGATTTAGAGTGAGGGATTTTTTCTACTACATGCTAAGGCTGTAGTAAAAAAAATTGGATGTTTCCTTTCTGGGAAATAAAAGGACTGATGTAACTTCCTTATTTCCCTCCCACTGAATTTGATCAGGTGTTTATTAGATCTTCACTTCATTAATATTAGAAGCATTTTATACATAATTTCAAGAAAAGGAAAATAGCCCCTAACATCTCAATTTACAAAACTAAACTATATCCTAAGAAATGAGACATTCTTAGAAAGTGAAGCTCACACTGTGTGTCAGTCAAAGAATTTAAAATTTATGTCGGGCTCATCTTAGGAACTCACATTGTTACATATACAGCAACTTCACAAACTTGAGCAGATTTGCCTTTTAATAAGTTGGGAAAAAAACCAAGAAGATATACCATGATGTGTGAAAGATGCTAACTAAGGTACACGTGGTATTACCTGGACCAATAAGAATTTACTTTATGTTCCAGGAATATCAGATAATGTCAGAATTTTAGATTTCATTAATGAAAACATAAAATAATCTTGCAGTAAAATTTATGAGGTTGACTTCATCTACCACCACACAAACATTTTGCAACATGTCATTAATTTTAAGCTATACACTAAAAACATCACAATTCGTGTTTTAAATGGATGGCTGACATACGGCCTTTGACAATATTTAGCACTTTATAGCAATGCATTAAGGCTAACTTTAGAAACTATAGCATAATGAAATTTTACAGCCAATTAAGTTGATTAGTCACTGTCAGCTTCCTAAATTCCTCTTTTCAATGAAAGAGAGACACAGATATAAGAAATGAGGAGCGAATTGATTTCTGAAAAATTTTAAGTATCATCATGAGGTTGGAGTGTTAAGGAATGGAAAAATACATTGTCTAAACAGCCTGAAAAGAAATCGAATAATTACTTTTTAAATTTAGAAATGGTGACAGTGTTCAGTCTTTTAGTTTGTCACGATGTACTTACATTATAGAAAAAAGACTTAGGTCATTGGTCTCATGGGTCCCAATAGTCACTAGAAAGCCTTCTGACCTTTACTTTAAAAAAAAAATGATGTGCAAAGTTGGATATATTTAATCTTCACTCAAACTAGCTGAAGTTTATAGTCAAGAAAACAAATAGTTTGACTAGTGAAAATTTAAATATTTCCCTTTACTAAGATGGTGCGGTATTTGAGAATTAAAATAAATCCATTATATATGAAGTTGATTTTCTTAAGGACAATCCAAGGAAGAGTATGTTTTTTAAGTTGGGGCATCTTTATTAAAATTTATTAGGAAAGTGTTGTATATGAGGTCAGACAATTAAGTTCACAAACTTGTTGCAACGATGTTGCTAACCTTTTTTGATATCAAGGGATTATTCATTATAAATTTGTACCAAGTGGACAAGCAGTTAACCAAGTTTGCTACTTGGAAGTGCTGAAAAGGCTGTGTGAAAAAGTTAGACGACCTGAACTTTTCACCAACAATTCATGGCTCTTGCATCACGACAATGCACCAGCTCACACGGCACTGTCTGTGAGGGAGTTTTTAGCCAGTAAACAAATAATTGTATTGGAACACCCTCCCTACTCACCTGATCTGGCCCCAATGACATCTTTCTTTACCCGAAGATAAAGGAAATATTGAAAGAAGACATTTTGATGACATTCAGGACATCAAGGTAATATGATAACAGCTCTGATGGCCATTCCAGAAAAAGAGTTCTAAAATTGCTTTGAAGGGTGGACTAGGCACTGGCATTGGTGTGTAGCTTCCCAAAGAGAGTACTTCGAAGGTGACCATAGTGATATTCAGCAGTGAGGTATGTAGCACTTTTTCTAGGATGAGTTCGCGAACTTAATTGTCAGACCTCATATAAATTTATTCCAATTGTTGAATGCTGAGAAATATATAGTTTGAGAGGGAAGTTGCAGTAGCATTAAAATAAAATAATGCTATATTAAATCTAGAATTTTGGGATAGAGTGAACTTAAAAGCATGAAATATTAACAACACCTAGCTCTTACATATAGTCCACATATTATGGAAAATTTCAAAATTCCTTAATGTTTTCATGGTCATTACTTTCTTTCAATTAATTTAGCTTGGGAATTTTCTGCCAATTCTATGTCTGCTGACAACACTCTACATTATAGTAATGGAGATACAGAATTCCTCTCTTTTCCTTTAAAGTCCACAAAATAAAACAAAATTAGATAAACAAACAATAATGTTCACAGAAGCGATGTTGAGTGTGTGTGTGTGTGTGTGTGTGTGTGTGTGTGTGCGTGTGTGCGTGTGTCTGCATCACAGAGATTTGCAACATAACCTGGAATGGTAGTGCTATAAAATGAATGTTTATTTTCCCTCCGTATTCATAAGCTGAAAACCCTTCCCCCTAATGTGATGGTATCAGGAGGTGGGGCCGGTGGGAGGTGCTTAGGATTAGATGATGTCATGACGATGGAACTCTCACAAATGGGATCAGTGCCCTTATAAGAGTCACAGGAGAGCTCGTTCCCTCTCTGCTCTCAGCCCTATGACGATAGAACAACAAAATGGCCACCTGCCAGTGGGAAGGGAGCCTTCACCAGAACCTGACCATGCTGCCATCGTAAATCTGGATTTCTAACCTCAAGAACAGTGAGAAATAAATTCCTGTTGTTTACAAACCACCCAGTCTATGGTATTTTGTTATAGCAGCCCAAACTGACTAAGACAGATTTCTGTGTCTTGAAATTACAGATTTGTCTCCCAGTTAAGAAATTCATTAAGTCTGAAATGGCACTGAGGAATCTGTACTTGAGAAGATAACCAAGAATGGGAACGACTGCTCCGGGATGCATAGTCTTCATTTTCAGTTATCAATTTCAGTATGCAAAATAAATGAAATGCAAGGATCTCCATATAGACCTAAGGACCTACCCTGAAAGTAGTTATGTCACTCTTATCTCACCAAATTTCCTTGTCCTTTGCCTCTTTTTTATGTAAACAACCATGCTGGTGTGCTCAGGTCTGTCTAGGTTTTGGTCCTATATCCTGAGAAACTCTTCAGTCCTGGACTAATCAGATTAACTGGTCACCAGATAAAGTCTTTAAAGAACTTACGGAATCCTTTTGGCTTTTGTGACTATTATTGTTCAGCATTTATTCATGAACTGTCTATTTTGTGGTTAAAACTGAGGGAGATAAATTTTAGGCAGAAGCTGAAAGGACTGTTTTCACAGGTCACTTGATGCCATCTGAACATAAGCAGAACTGTCCTAAGAACCAGGAGACAAAGTGCCATCCAGACATAGGGAAAGGACAGTGTCCTGATATCTGCATGGACCTTAGCTTAGAGCACACATCTAGGGCAGGATGAAGGAGACAGTATATATTTTTGGCACCTTGGAGGTATTCTTTGGTAGATCTGCCCTCTCTGTTTGTGCTCCCAACCCTGCAAAACCCTCGAAAGGAGATTTTCAGGGAAACAGTGACATAATTCTCAATAACTATAGCCTGATTTTAGATCTACTGAGTTTGACCTCAGGTAGACTGTGTAGAGATATGGTTGGCAATTAGAAATGTGAACTGGGAGTTAGGTGACAGGAAAGTCCTAGAAAACTAATTGTTCAGAAAACTAGATTCCAAAATGAATTAAGTTGATTAAGTTGATCTAATGATTGGGACTCTATAACCAACATTTTGGATTCCGATTTATATTTCTAGACCATAGAAATCATAATAGTTGAAGGTGTTGAGAATGAATGAATTCTGAGGTTGGAGGAAAAAACAGGACTTAATCTTGGAGAACGAAAAATTGAGCCGTCAAAAACATTCAAAAAGGCATTTGGAAAGGGAGCAGAATTCAGCATCACGGTGGGCTACAGGGAACAGAGCACCAGTCAATAGCATCTAACGGGTCAGAATGTAAAAAGTAATTGAGACCAGAGGAAAAACGTATTCAATGATTGGATGAATAAAAATGAATGAATTGACCACTACATTTATCTAGAAGAACGTCACTGGTGGTATCAGAGTGTAAAAACCCAAATAAAAAACAATCATTTTAATTCAACCCTTGAAATTTAGAGGCGATATGCAGTAGTGGGAAGAAAAGAAATATCTGTTGAATTTGAAGACTATCTATTAAAGGTTGCTAACTGACATCCAGGGGAAGGTTTAAAGTGCTTTTGCTTTTGGTCTATCTGAGTGTTAATGGATACATAAGGTTTGGGGTATGTGGAAATGACAGGAGGCCCCTTTTGTCCCCCTAGTAAGCCCTCTATATCATTTCTGTAATTTCTTCATGTGTGCCCAACACTCTTGTCATCTACCACTAATTTTTTCCCCCTGGGGATTTAGAGAATGTTGCACTTTGAGTCCAAGACCTGGGGAGGGTTCCTGTATCTCCTCTATGCATCCTAAGTGAATTTCACTTCCAAGTGACTCAGTTTCCTCATCTTCACAATGAGAATGTTGGATTATTGCTAATTACACATCATCTAATTTTAACATCAAATTTACCTTCTATTTTTGATTCTATGCTTCCATTACATATTAAGTGAAAAACGCTAAGCTGAAAGTAATCTCCCATGCCAATTCTCAGATCTACATGTGCCTAAACATAAGAACAATTATTGTGCATGACATTCATTTTGAGAGCTCTACATCTTTTTAATAGAAAATTAAAATAGACAACTGATGGGGATCTAAAGCGCAGCATGGTGACTACAGTTAACAATACAATACTTTGTACTTGAAATTTACTGAGATTCGATCTTAAAAGTTCTTATCCTAAGAAGAAAATGACAGCTATGTGAGGTGATGGATGTGCTAATTAACCTTATTGTGTTAATCATTTTACAATATATGTATATTGAATCATGATGTTGTACACTTTAAACTTACCCAATGTTATATGTCAATTATAGCTTCATAAAGCTGGAAAAATAAGAAAAATAAAATAGAAAAGTGAGTTCAGGAAGAAAATAAATTGAATGATTTTACTAAAGATAACGAGGTTCACTTAAGGAAATATTATTGTTTAATATTTACAAAAAAGGCTCCCAAATAGAGCACATTAAAAACAAGAACAAACCTGGGGATGGGGTACTGACTTCCGGCCACTAATTAAATGATACTCCTGGAGCTGAGGTAGATGAAAAGAATAAGTCTACCCTTTTCACTTAAGAGATCAAGTCACTACCAAAATGTTATGTAATTACCAGATTGTACAATATAATGGGACTTAATAAGGTAGAAAGAAAAATCATGCAACTCCATGTCTTTTATTTGCTTTATATCTTTTTGTTGCTAATGAAATAGTTTCAGTTCTTTCCAAATTAAAAAATTCAATACCCCGTTGAAAACTTGACTCAGTAAGTACAGGACTAAAATAATCTGGAGTACAATCAAATTGTTTGTCTCATAAGGTGTTCCTCAACCGGTGGAAATCTTAGCCCTAATGCCATCTTTTCGTGAAATCTAACAGTGCCAGTTGATGGTTTTCCTTTTTCGTTTGCAGGGCTGGAGCGAATAGCACGGGATTCATCTTACGAACAGGAAGGAAAGGTCCAATTTGTAATCGATGCAGTGTATGCCATGGCATATGCCTTGCATAATATGCACAAAGACCTCTGCCCTGGGTACATTGGCCTCTGCCCACGAATGAGTGCCATCGATGGGAAAGAGCTACTTGCTTATATCCGGGCTGTAAATTTTAACGGTAAGTTACATTTTTTTTTTTTTTTGGTCTCTAAATATTTTAGAAGACAGTATGTTCTTTCCCCCTATATATAGAAGACACTCAACAGGATTTGAAACAGTTCCCCTTTTAATCAGAAGTGTGAGTTCTTTCCACCTGCTTTTAAATCCCAAACATATTTTTCTTGTGCTACTCTTAATCTGCTCAAAGAAGCAGAGGTTAAAAATAAGCCTCTACCAATCAAAACATTCTACTTAAATATCACTATTTCAGAAATAACTTTGGAACCATTGGCAACAGATTAGGTTTCTTTGAAAATGTGTTGTTCATGCCGTTATTAGAGAAGGAATTGTAGACATTTTGGTTTGAAATGGATTTTAAGTTTTTTAAACAGTATGTTGACTTGAGGAAAGTGATTTGGAATTGCTATATATTTATATTCTAAGAGTGATGTGTTAAACTTCTGCATGTTCTTTTTTACTTGTATTTCATTCAATGATTTGGTCAATTTAAAGCAATGAGCTGCATTGTGTAAGATAGAACTACATACAATGAAAAGTACATGGCGTTTGCCTCTTGCCGAAGCAGAAATGCTGCTTCTGTGAGTGTCACAAGAAAGTGATACAGAATATGCTGGATTCATAGTATTTGGCTGAGAATAGCCAAATTGTCTGTCTGAAGTGATGAAATTATTGAATGCTGTTCTTTTATGAAAGTTGTAATGGTTGCTGCCCGTGACTTTGACCATTATTTTCATATGAAATGATAGAATGCTCTGAGCTGTCTGATTCTTTCTATTTGGCTTTCATCCACACAGTGGACGTGCCTCTGAGCAATGCACAGTACTGCACTGTCCATCATAATACACTCCAGTGACCTCAGCTGCCAGCCTCTCTCAAAAAAAGCACAAGGTCATCTTCAATTTAGAATTCAAGTGGAAACTTCTTCTTTTGCTTTGTTCACGCAACAGGAGACAAAAATTTAGTTTACATTCAACACAGAGTATTCTCTTTTTCAGCAGATTTTGTGTGAAGCATTGCATAACATTAATCTGTTTGTTAAGAATAAAACTACGAAGGGGAATTTGAAAATAATTTTCTTGCAATTATCAAATTGAGCAAAGAGGAGTGTTACAATGCAAGGTTATTTAACCTAACATGAGATTGGGGAACATTTCATTTATCCAAATTGGTAGAAGGTGGGAGGAAGAATGCTAAGGAACATATTTTCTCAATAACTAAAGCTTATCCTCATAAAATAAGGAAATCTTTTAAAGAAACACTGGATTAAAGTATTTTAAAGGTGAATTACCAATTTCTCTTTTATCTTAACCATAAATAAAAACCTAACCTTTCCTTGATGACTTCAATTATTATACCACACCGTAATATAATGGTGCTATTAAAGACTCTTAAAAATGTCTTAATGATGTCCTACAATTATTAAGAAAATTTGCCTCTAGACTGCAATGATTTCTGAGGTCTTCTGTCCACTTTTTATTGCTTTTTGCCCTTTTACATTAGCAGACTAATATTGCTGTGTTTGTTTTTTGAGATCTTATCCCTTCCATAATTTGCTCCTTCCAATCCACTATGGACACAGAAGCACAAATAAAATTTCATTAATTTATTCAACAGATATTTATTGAACACATAGAATATGTTAAACATACGTTACTGAAAGACAACAACAAAACAGTCCAAACAGACATGAGATTTAGAGTTTCTTGGGGGAACTGAGGTATTAATCAAGTAAGGTATGATTATATAATCTGCAATGAGTACTGGAAGGAGAGGTATGCTGAACTAAGAGTCTATAGTAGGGGAAATATCCCTAATCTAGGGAGTTAGGGATGGTGAAATCTGAGGAAGATGAGTGTCAGAGATAAGGGTGAAGCAGCAGGCAGGGCCAGATAGATTGTGAGAGGTCATATAGGTCATTTCTCCAGATTTTTTTTTCATCCTGAAAGCAACAGAAACCCACTCAAGCATGATAGTATTGTGTCTGATAAAAGAGTAAGTATACTCCAGATAAGGATCATGTAAAATACATTAATTTTAGTGTATAAACTTAAAAGAGAAGCTCTTTGAGCTCGTTGGAGATTTATTTTGCTAGTGGTGTAGAACTTGGCTGTGTTCCCATAGCTGATGATAAGCAAATTATTGTGGAATATAGAATTCTCTTGATTTTCAGTAATTTTCAGGAAGCTCATCAATTTTTTGGTTTCATTATTGGCTTATCTATTAGTGTTCCTTTATTATTAATAACTTGCCTGTTGATGATAAAAAGACACATAAAGTTCTTCAAATATAGTACACCATCAAAGCCATTGGAGTTATAAACAAATATGGTAGCCAGAATGAACTACATTAAATTCTCAGCTTCCTAAGCAGACAAAATGTAAAGGGACATTCGATGGGATATATAAGTTTCATTATATGATAAAAGCAAGCTTACCTATTTTTCAGGAGAGAATGGATTTTCTTGGAAATTATTTCTAAAAGAAATGTATCATATGGGTCTTGGAAAGCCTAATAAGCAATACTATTTAACAAATTTTTACAGAAAAAGCAGAAACTGTCTCTTTGGCTGTTTTGTATTATGTACTCACAATCAAAACTAAGAATTTAATGCTTGTCATGCTGAAGGATATTTTATTAAAATAATTTTCAGGGAGAGGGAAATAGTTTTCCTTGATCTAGATTTACAACTCTTTTGAGCCCTGATGATATAGGCATTACCGTACTCTACTAAGAATAAATGAAGAGCATCTCCCTTACACTCTGCTTTCCAAACACTGTCTTCAAAAGAATCCTACTCAGAAATTTAACGTTTCAGTCACTGAAAATAAGAATTGCTGAGTTGAAGGGGGGGCCATAATCTTGGATACGCTGCTTCTTTTGAAAGGTCCCTGTAGCCATATGGCGCACACATCAAATCCACAGATATAGATATCTTTGCTCTTCACAGGACTTACCCAGAAACTGAAAACAGACATCTGGAATTTGTGTTCTCTCTTGGCAACCCAGCTATTATATGTTGTTAATTGCATGCCAGTTGAGCAGGTTGTGTTGGTGATGGCCAGCGTTTTTACCTGTTGAGGTAGCGAACCCACTTCCCAACGACTGGAAGTGCGAGGGGTCGTTGGCCAAACCATGATTTCCTTAGGACCAGTTTCGAATCTCCTGAAGAGTTGAGAATGTACTTAACTAGACCCAGAACTGCTTATTATACATGACAACAAAAAAAGTTACTGTATACTAAAAGTTTTCTTAGCATAGAAAGAATGAGCTTTGTAAGGCACCTGTCAATTTTGTGCAGTGCAGCCTTCTAGATTTTCTGTCAGGATCAGTGAGCTATGCATTGCACTCCCAAGTAATTAAAAAAACTGACCCATTGGATGGAATTACTTAGTAATGTCCATTTAAATATTGGATGTGTCTGCCCTAAAGTGTAATTTATGTGTAGAAAAAGTTGTTGTTAAACTAGTTCTTTCTGACATTAATGAGCTATCCGAACAAATTGCTTTCTGCGGTTCCTTTCACTTTGAGATAGTAAAACCATGTCATCTGTGTGGAGGGAGACTCTTCTTCCGGTTTGTAACAGCAGGAAGCAAAGCAGCAAGAGCAGCTGGCTGATGAACAGACCATTGGTATAAAATTAAAGAGAACTGTTTAAAACTCGGTCTTGCTGAGATTGTAACCTTGAGTAGGTATGCCTAATTAAACAGTGGTTTAAAGATACTTGGTTTAAAAGGTCATGCTTCTAGTTTATTGTTTAACGGGCAACATAAAGATCACAATAGAATTTAGAAAGATGAATGATTAGTGTATCAGGGCCAGAATTATTCTATAGCAAAACAACTAGTTAAAGGTAAAATACTTAGTCAAATGGTTGAACTATAAAGACTACTTGTCATCCTAGACGTCAACGACGATGGTGCTTTGATTGAGTTTAATTGCTCAAACTGATCTTTTCTCATCAGAGGAAACATGTACCTGAACCATATTCTGCATGGATATTTAAGCACCATCTGAGTCATAGCATATCTGTGTTATTCATGTGTTTCTTACAACTTTTCTCAACCTTTCTTCTCAACTGGGGAGACAGAGGGAAACAAACACCTGCCTTTTAGGATTACTTTAATTGCTACCACTTGAACAAAATGCTATTTCTATAAATTTTTTAAATCCGAAGATTTATCAAAAGAAAAACAAAATAAAAAAGAAGAGTTCAGATTTTTCAGGAACTTAAGCAATGGTGTCAATTCCTTACTCTGGTCTGGTCTATAGGCAATAAAATATTAATACTGTACATCTTGTATGGAATCAAAGGTTTTTCTGTTGCCATGAGAACCTTATTTATCATAAGAAAAAGAGTTGAATAGAATTCCAGAGATCTCTCCCCACTCCTTTCCTCTATAGTTGAGCTCACGTCAGGGGCAGTGCAGGCTCCCTGGAATACTAATCAGGAGTGTTTGATTGCAGGCATCAGAAACCACCTTAAGCTTGCTTAAGCTAAAAGGAAGAATTTATGAGGATGTGTCAAGAAACCTATGGCAGACTATAAAAGGGTCTAAGAAAGGAACTCGTTATAAGAACTAAAAACCTGCCAGAAATCTAAACATATCTCTGTCTACCTGCTTTGTTTGGTTCTCTTTACCTTGGTTTCCCCTATTTCTAGGTTCATAGGGTAGGTAGCAGCAAGCCATCTACAGTATTTAGATGCTGTTTGTTCAAGACTCCTGTTAAGATTAACATACTTTTTTTTTTTTTTAAGTCCCAATTCCAACTTCTTCGAAATTTGAATCTTATTAGGCAGACTTAGGTTGGATGTCACACCTCATCCAAAATACCAGTAGCAAGGAGCAAGTAGTACAAACTTAGCTGTCATGGGGCACTTCCTGGGGATGAAAAGGGTCGCTTAGGAAGTTTCTATAAGTGATTTATGGGGAATATTTAAATGAAGTGGGCATAAAGGAAGAAACCTGAGAGGGGTAAGGCTGTGGTCTCTGAATCTCGTTGCTTTGGTAGGTGGGTGAGTGTTTGTTAAGCTCCAGAAGAGTCAGCTAGAATCTGTGGCCATCTGAGAGAGGACTGAACTTTGGAATTATTTAATGCAAGTCTTCATTTTGTGATTGCATTCTCTGACACCAAGAGGAATGAAGCAGCTTCTCTAAACTCAGTGAGGTCGTGGTCTAACCATTTCAGTGCTCAGTATTCTAAGGAAAATACAAACACTCGCCTGATCACAGAGACTGATACAGAGATGGAATTTATCAGCATCTTCTTTTCTCCAGAAACCTTATTGATTTCAGGCACTTACTGCAAAATTTCCAAATATACAATTTTCAGAGTCTCTGAACTCTATAGTCTGATTTTAGAGCAAATTTGTTTGCATGAAGTATCTTTAAGCTATCTAAAAGAAATAAGTGGCTTAATACACTATCAGGAAATGTACCACAAACACACTACTAGGTCAAATAAGACCATGATAAATATCTGATAGGATTCTGTAAAGCTATTTGATTAAATTTTAACCCTCATTTCTGTCACAAGTATAAAAACATAAACTAGAAATGGAGTAAATATTTAACATGATAAAGAACATCTCTCTGAGCCTACAACTGGTTATATATTTATCTAATTAAAGAAATAGACTAGTCCTATTTCTATTATTATATTTTATAAATTTTAGTCAATGTGATAAAACATGAAACAAAAATAACAGAAATTACTACTAAAAAGGAAGAAGTAGTATTACACTTTCCAAATGATTTGCTCTCAAGACAATAAATTGAAAAATATACTAGAAGTACTTACTTTAGGAAGATGATGAAATATAAAATGAATATTAAAATATTAAGAGCTCTCCTATATATTAGTAAGAAATCATTGACTGAAATATGGTAAATGAAACTGTTTCCTTTGCAAAAAATATTTAAAATATCTTGGAATGAGTTGAGCCCAAAATATAAAAGACTCATACGAAGACGAGTTTATCAAGAGACATTCTTTGTTCATAGACAGAAAAACTAATTATAGGAAAAGTGTTAATCTCTTCTGAGTAAATCTGCATTCAGATTTAGTGTAAGTTAGTATGATTCTGATCAAAATGACAAAGGAATTTGAAATATTTTAAATTTTAATTGTGAGAAAGTTAAAATAACTAAAAAGATTTTGAATAAAAAATTACTCCTACCAAACACTTAACGTTTAAGGATAATATTAAGATACAATAATCAATCCAGTATGGAACTGGTACCAGAATAGACATGAGAAAAAGAATCAGATAGAAATAACTAGAAATATATAATGATAATAAATGAATAAGTTTATACTATATATGTACATACATATATTTGAATGGGGAAGCTTAAAATCAGTTAAATAAGTCATAACAGAAAAACAGACATGTTTGATTTGGTAAAATGTAACGCTTTTGAATATTAAAATTATCAATAACAGTTTTAAAACAGAATATAAAGTAGGGGATATTTTTGAGTTGTTGTGTCAAAGGATAATACCTCAAGCATAAAAAGAGCCAGCTAGCTTGATATCAATTTTGACATATCCGAGAGATCAATAAGCAGAACTCGTAAATGTGAATAAAAGTTTGAAAAAAAGTAAATCCTCATTATAATGAGAGAAAGCCTATTGAGTCAACAATGAAAGACTGTTTTCCACCTATCAAATTTACAAAGATTCAAAAATTATAATAGTAATTATTTGAAATAATTGCATTTACAAAACTTTATTTAAAAAATATAAGTAAGCAAAATCACAGTTAGTTCTGTTTTTAATTAAAACCCACCAACAATATGTCCTATTGTGGAATCCCAGCTTTTATTCTACCTCTGCCACTACTTTCCTCTGTGTTGTGAGTCCATCCATCTTGACTTCTCAGCTTCGTCTTTTAAATGGAAGGATTATACTAAAATGATCTGATGTCTGAGGTCTCTTCCAGCTCCATATTCTCTACAAATTCTTTGACAGGTAAAGGTATATTTTTCAAACATAGGCTGCTATCAATGTTCCTACTGTTTTTTATTTCAGTTGTTTATATTAATTTTTATCTCTTATGGATTATTCATTTATCCCACATACATTTTATTGGGAATCTTACAGAGCACCTAAGAAAATGGCTCTGTGCTAGGCATCTAATAAAAAGATTAATGAAATGTGGTTCTCTGAGTTGTCAAAGACCATAGCTTAACAGGAGGGACAAAAACGTGCTGCCAACAAGAATTCGATTTGATAAGTGATGTGACAGATGCATGGGCAGGTACAAACACAACGGAAGGCTGATACTAGGAAACTACAAAAGTGGGGTTGGGGGCTCAAAGAATGCAACACAGACAGTAGGTGACATCTGATTTCAGGTACAAATGGAAAGTGACATTTCCTCAGGTAGAGAAGATGGGAAAAGGTATTTATGACAGACAAAGCAGTTCAATAGTAGCTGGAAGACAGGGAAGGAAGACCGTGCATCTAAGGAAGCTGAACATCCCCGGTGGAAGAATCGGAGTGACCTGGGAGCAGCCAGGGGATGAGAATGGGAAAATGAGTTTGCACCTGGTTAGAAATCTCTGCCAAACTCTGATGTTTGAATGTGACACAGCAGGCAACAGGGAATTGAAGCTTTTTGAGCGGGACAGTGAAGTGCTAGGATTTGTGTTGTAGGAAAGTAACTATGGCAGCAATTTGCAGACTGGAGGAGATGAGATTAAAGACGAGGATGACAAGTTAAGAGATATTTCCAATAGCCCCCAGGAGAGAATAGTACCTGAGATGGGAAAATGAAACTACAAATGGAATGGAAATAAGTGAAAGAGGGAGGAAAGGAACACAGAACCATTTGAATGCTGGCTCTCTTCTAAGTCACTGTGCTTTCACTAGAAATTAAGAGGTTTTGAGAAATATCTTAACTTCCCCAAATGGTCTTTCTTTGTGACTGAGACAACTGCATTACTAGAGCTAATTCAATATTTTAGTATGTATTCTATTGATGAAATGGGCTTGACACTGCTTTATGTTTTATCTACTTGTTTAAGTAGAAAATGAGATACAAAATGTCAAAATATGGAAAAACTGACATAAAATGTCATGTCTAGAAGTTATGCATAATTTCCTTGTGATTCAACATTACTTATTTAGTAAATAGATATCAAGCAGAGTCAAATGTGATGAAATGATTATGTGTTAATATGAAATATAAATATTCTTTTTGATAGTTATCTCATTTAGAGCAAAACGGAGAAAATCATTATTAATAATTTGGAAGTACTTTATATAATTTAATCTTGAAGCTAAAGGTCTGCAGGTAGTGAAGTAATTTCTGGAAATATTTATACATTAAAAAAATTGAATGATGTGTATAGTGATATTGAATACTCGTATGTACAGATAAATAAACAGGCTGATTTGAAATTAGGTAAATTTTCAGTTTCTGATTAAGGAAGATTAAGGCTAGTTATAAAATATTAACCTTACAAATTAAGTCATCATGAAATTTGCGGCATAATTGTACTTGCCTCTGTTTTCTACTAAGTAAGGTGACAAACTGTGGGGTTTTTTTAAGTCTAATTTATTTTATAGTCATGAAGAACTGGACTCTCATTTCCTCCCTTAATATATAAGAACTTATGTGTGGATGAAGGTGGAACCATCATGGAAGAAAAGCTTGAGGCAAATCAATGTAGCTTTTCTTAGGGTCCCACTCAATTCACCCACTGCATTGGGCTTCTGTTACTCATTCATTATTCTTATAATTCCTGAACCTCTTCATCATGTGCCAAAAAATTAGGAATAAATGATAAGCAAATTCCAGAAACAGATGGGCTGCCATGGGCTCAGTAACTGAGAGGCAAAGGCTGGCTTTGGGAGTTAATGGGGATGTAGCAGTGAGCCTCGAATGAAAGATGAGGACAGAGAGGAAGGAGCAGAGAGGATCTGAGGCAGTGGGAAGTGTCTTAAGTTCCATTTAACAGTTTGTATTTTTCATAGTGATCAGAAGCACAAGCTTTATATTCAGATAGAGTCTGAATCCGGTTTCACCACTCGGTAGTTTGTGATCTTGGTCAAGTAACAAAACCTCTTTACATCCTTGTTTCTTCGTCTATAAAATAGGGATGATCATAGTATAGACATTTTAGGGTTCCTGTGAAATCTAAATGTGAGGCGATAAAAGAAAGTGCTTAAGCAAGAGCTAAACATACTGTGTTATATAGAGAGAATATTTCATCAATAGAAGCATAATGATCTTATAAAAAGATGACGAGATGCGTGGGTTGGGGTTGAGAACATAAGAATCTTTAGAAAGATGCCGAGTTAGAAAGCACTATCTACAGGATCACTATTGGGGATAAAAACAAGGCAGAAGTTGGAAAAGATGATTCTGCCATGGCCCCAATCAACAACATTTTCCTAGCAATGTCAGCTTCTTTGATAGAAGAACGAAAATGGGAATGTTCTTTCAATTTCCTCAGTGTAGATGGGAGAAGTACATTACTGCTGGTAGGGGTACCTGATGAGTCTTGAGTAGATCAAATGGGGCTCATTCTCTCTTTATTTCTCCTACTTCCTTCAAAATTATGTACTTTTTTAAAAAGTGAAGAAAGGGATTTAATGGAATAGCTCCCCTATTATTAGGTGTAATTATTTTCTAGTGTTACTTCGCTTCAGAAAGAATCTACCTGGAAATTATAATGAAGACTTGATTATTTTTCTCTTTAAGGTTATTAATTCATATAATTACATTAATGTTTAATCAAGAAGTTAGTTTGAAAGTGAGGGATATAAATGAGAAAATTCTTTTAATTCAGATGCGTAATTTTTACACCTTGGGGATTTTAGTTTTCTTAACTTTTGAATGTGTTCAAAAAGCATGACGATGAAATAATTTTTCTTTTGAACCATATAAACACGTTTGACTGCAATGCTAAGGGAACAATAATGAAATTATAAGTTTTAAAAAATTTATGGAGTGGGTATTATGGCATTTATTTGTATGTGTCACACACATTCATTTAACAAACATTTATTGAATGTCTATTATGTGCTTCACTGTGTTATTTGTATTTTATCTCTCGTCCATTTTTCACTTCTTTTCCTTACTTCATCTTCCTTTGTATCTTAAACTTCTTTTTCTCTCTTTTTGTCCTATTATCTTGCCCAATATTTCTCTCTTTGCTATTGTGTTCATTAAGTAATCAAGACAGTACTAAATGGTTTTGAGGTGAGACAAAGAGGAACTAAAATTCTATCTCTCCCACTTAGGTTGTGAGATCCACAAGTCACGTAAACTTTACTACCCTCTATGTTCTTATCTTTGGACGGAAGTAATAAGCATACTTACCTTGTCGTGTTATTTTGAGCATTTAATGAGATAAGTCATGCTTAAGGGCTTAGCACACTATCTGACACATTGTGAATAACAGTAAGTATATGCTTATTGAATTTCAAACATACACACATAAACATCCCTCCCCAAATACACACACATTCCCCTGTACACCTTAGATTTCAAAGCATCTGATAAATTGGTTATAATCAGTAATACTGTGTTGTCTGAAATTACTCAATTTCTTACTTCTTCAAGGCTTAATTCATCTCAAGGTTGATTAGGCTTTTTAAGTTCAGCTTTTCTCCTTAGTTGTGCATTCACTTTCTGAACCCTTCATTTCTTATTAACATCTCAGGGTGATATGTGGAAATAAGAGGATATAAAGGCCATACTCATCTATTTTGCCTCAAGTAAAATGACCTGCCAGGTAAAGAGGTGAAGGCTGTTGCTTGAAATAGCATTCAGTGAATGTGTACTAGAATACACCTCCTATGTTAAGAAACTCTTTGGAAACTCACTTAGGCATAATCTGTGAATGAAACACCTATGACC
Organism: Rhinolophus sinicus; assembly: GCF_036562045.2. Lineage (NCBI taxonomy): Eukaryota > Metazoa > Chordata > Mammalia > Chiroptera > Rhinolophidae > Rhinolophus > Rhinolophus sinicus. The sequence goes on from NC_133760.1 coordinate 68,778,948, forward strand.
TGTGCAAAGAATGTAGCTGGAGGTCATAGGTCGCATCCTAACACAACTCAATCAAGAAAACAATTGTACCAGTGCATAACTATTCAGTTGTTTGTGCCCACAGAACAGACAAGAGTGGACTCCACGTAATAGAATCAGTGAAAAGTCCTAAGCCCTGATCATTTTTCAAAGCGCAATAATTCACATAGAAATGAAAGTACACATTTTGGCAGGGATGTGGTACAAGTCTCCCAGAAAGATATTTATTAATTCTTAATTTACTCTTGGTCTTGGTTAAGATAGATCTAACTTCCTCCATATCTTATGTTTTCCTTTGCTGGCTGTCTAGGTTATACTGATGTCCTTATGATTTATCTTAGCTCATGACTAACACGGAGAAATCTAACCTGTTTAACAATATATTTGAAAGGCCATTCCTCTCAGCTTCTTTAAGCTCTCTTACCTTCCTTTTGTTCTTCTCTATTCTTAAATAAACCATAAGCTTACGTAAAAAATTATATACCCTTCTCTCTATCTCCTCTTTGCTTCAATAAAAGCTTAAGGAAGAACAATGTTTACTGCCTTTTTTGTTTGTTTGTTTTTTACTTAAAAAAAAAGTATAACACACATGCAGAGAAGTGCACAAAAGGCTATAAATTGAGAACACCCAAATCAGTAGTATCCAGAACACTGAACCAAACTCCAAAATCTTCAACTCGCACCTCAGAACCTTCCGGGGCTCCCTTCCAGTCATCACACTTCTTTCTAAGAAGTCACTTTCCTAACATCTAACAGCAAAGAGTAGGATTGCCTGATTTTATACTCATGTAAATGACATGGCACAATCTGTACTCTTTTATGTCTGGCTTCATGTCCCTGCAATTTTTGATAAAGAGGAAGCAAAGCACATTGCCGCCATTATCTCTCTCTATTAACATTCGGTTCAATTATTTAAATTTACTTTGTAAGATATTCAGCATTTAATTTTTAATTTAAGAATTATGTTATGAAACAATAACACTTAATATCTTTTAATGAGGTTTAAAAATATATGAAAAATTAACATTTTAATACACTACCTACGATTTCTTAGAAAGTGGTGAAGAAAATATTACCTTGAAGAAAGTTCTCATCTTGGTCATGTTCTTATCATTTTTTAAAATTGTAGACTTTATATTTTAGAGCCGTTTTAGGTTCACAGCAAAATTAAGTAGAAAGTACAGAGTTCCCGTTTACCCCATCTGCTTACCCACATACTGCCTCTCCCACTAATAACATCTCCGCCCAGAGTGGTACATTTGTTGCAGTTGATGATCACTCATTGGCATGTCACTGTCACCCAAAGTTCTTAGGGTTCATTCCTGATGTGCATTCTGTGGGTTTTGATGAATGTGTAATAATATGTACCCACCAAGATAACATTACACAGAATAGTTTCACTGTCCTAAAAATGCTCTGTCCTTCGTCTATTCATTCTTACCTCTCCCCTAATCCTTGGCAACCACTGATCTTTTTACTCTCTCTGCAGTTTTTTGCCTTTTCCAGAATGTCACGTGGTTGGAAGTAGACAGTATGTAGCCTTTTCATATTGGCTTCTTTCACTTAGTAATGTGCACTTAAGCTTACTCTTTGTCTATTCATTGCTTTATAGCTTGTTTATTTTTAGCATCAAACAAAATTCTGTTGTATGGATATAAGACTGTGTATTTACCTATTCTCCTAATGAAGGGCCTCTTGGTTGCTTCCAAATTCGGGCAATTATAAGTAAAGCTGCATTTCTACCAGCAATGAATGGGAGTTCCTGTGGCTCCACATTCTTGCCAGCATTTGGTGGTGTCGGTGTTTTGGATTCTGGCTATTCTAATAGCCAAACTTGAGGTTCTAGAATACGAATATAATTGTGTATGTTATCATTCTTGTGGTTGTTTTTTGTGATTGTTGGGGCTGAAGGGGCATAAATATAAAAAAAAAATTATGAAAGACATAAAATTAATACATTGAATTGAGAAACTACCCAGTGCAAATATTGCTACATAGGACTTATATACTGGCCAGATGTCGGACACTTGATTAATGCATATAGGTGTTAGATATGACTGCTGCAGTATATTTCACCTCTCAGGAAATAGCATTCTCATGACTGTTTCAATTTTTATTAGCATGATGAAAAAATACTCCTTAAGTACCTAATTCATTAGTCTCTGTCCTGAGCACTGAAGAGAAGGAAATTATACGCTTTCAGCTCGTTCTCTAGAATAATTCCAAAATACTAAAAACATCAGTGTAGGACTCAGGAAGACAATTTTTATTTTTCTCTTTAGCCTGTAATCCTTTTATTTTACCAAAGAAGAGAATACCTGTGGTTTCTGTGACCTTGCTATTAATGACAATGTGTTGGATTAGTCACAAGTTTTAGAGTCAATAAGTTCTAGAGTGCTAAGAGGCATCTGACAAAACTAATGGAGTTCTTGATTGCACAGCCATATCCAAAAATAAGTGTGCTCTGATTTTGCTATTCCCACGTTTATCTTTGAAATGATACTGGGCCTCTAGAAAAAAGCTTCAGACTGACATTTCAGGAAATTTTTTCCCAGGTAGTATTTAAATACGAATTAGTTAGGTATACCTTTCTGAACCCTCTCAATATATTTCAACCAAAACCAAAAAGAAAACTGACACTTTTTATATACAGACACTAGTTTGGGCTGAGGGAGGAGAATGACATGTTCCCACTGATAAAGCCTATAATTAACTACCCTGTTTCCCTGAAAATAAGACCTAGCCGGACAATCAGCTCTAATGCGTCTTTTGGAGCAAAAATTAATATAAGACCCGGTCTTGTATTATATTATATGAGATCCAGCCTTATACTAAAATAAGACCGGGTCTTATATTAATTTTTGCTTCAAAAGATGCATTAGAGCTGATTGTCTGTCTAGGTCTTATTTTTGGGGAACACGGTAGTAGGTTGTGAAAGTTTTTCTTCTTAAAAATTGTCTGTCTGCCTAGGTTCAAACTATCAAATATTGTTTTAAAAAATGAGATCCTTATCGCAATGGTTATGCAAACCTTCTTTGTATACTTTTATAGGTCATATGCTTCATCAGTTTGAACCCTCTGAGCCTTTGAAGTAGGCTGCAGATGCAAAATTTCCATGATCCTGCTTAGTAGAATTACATGCTAATATATGAATGAACAAATACCATTTCATGTTGGATTTCTTCCCTTTTTAGCATTACTTGAAGTCATCTTTTGGCTTTTGACCACGACAGCAATGTGCTTCACTGGTATTGAAGCAGAAAATGAGCAGTCCATACATTTTCTAGCAACCTCCACACACAAAATGTTTATGAACATAAAATAACACTTTTAGCAAACTCAATTGAATAGATTTAAGTCTTGCAATGCATCTAACTAAAAGTGAATTTCTAATACCATGAGCTTTTAAGTTTATAATAAAGTCTGTGCATATGTACACACACACACACACACACACACACACACACACACACCTCTTTATATAGAAATAGAGGAAGTGAATAAAGAATAATAAAGGAAAGAAAATACATGTTTCCTTGCCAATGTCAAGATAGATTTTCTAACTTCATAGAGACTGCATAAGGGTAGAAGTTTTGAATTGCTTTATATCGTTGAACAGGGCTTGGGTAAACCAAATGACACTTGAGCTTGTGTTAACTTCAGCCGGCATTTACAGAATATGTTTCCAGAGCCAATTCACTACCTATATTATTATTATTATTATTATTATTATTATTATTATTTTAAATCTTTGGAATTAACAACAAGAATCAGAAATGTTCAGAGTATTGTGATCAATATCCATCTTCTTTACTGCAGTTTTTAGAGCATCATAATTTAGGCATAATGTGATTGCTAATTAGTGTAGGGCACTGTTTAAAAATGTTAGCAATCTACCACAGGTTTTAGGTATTTCATTTTGAACAGCCGGTAGGCGAGCTTAGGTGATGCGTGGTTTCATTTGATAGCACGAGGGACTGTGCTTAGCGATTCCACCTAATGTAAAAAACATAACTGCGCATTACAAGAGTTCTTTGCAATAATAACACCTGATTAGTGTATTCATTTCTATCATTTGGTTTGAATTAGGAATAAAATGTTACATGCCATGTCATTATCCAGTGATAGTTCTCTAAGATTTTAAATACTTTCCTTTGTGGATAAAGGAATATAATTACGTAATCACAATGATTAAAAAGAGTTTTTGTGGTTTTCTGGCAAAGACAACGATGTCACATATATAAATAATTCTAGTGTGGGAGTGGGGGTGCAAATCACTTGAAATGTAGAATAAGAGGGGCCAACTAAAATTATTTCTGTGGTGTTTAGGAGAAAATAATTTGATTGCTTAAAAATTTTGTATGTTGTTTTCTGTCCTCATCATAGACTTTGAATTCAATTAGTAGGAGAGGTGAAAAATAATCTTGTCACTTGGGATTTATATTTAAACAAATGTTTATGTATAAAGACGATAAGCCCCTGATAATAATTCCTCTAGTTTTCTCAATTTGTATCACAGTGAAAGATTTTTTTTGATGACAACATTTAAATTTATCCACCACATTAACTCTTTTTAGTGCTAATTACCTAGAATTTCATCATATTAAAATAATAATCCCAGGTACCTTAATGCTTTTCATTTTCAAGTACTTTCATATACATATGTATTATATATACATATTTTCTCATTAGCCCTAACAGTCCTACATGGGAGGGCAAGTAAGTGTGTATTATGCCATTTGACAACAGAAATGTATAAAATTTAAGTATAGTATGATGTACCAACAAGGATAAATCTAGAAAATATGAGTGATGTAAACTAGCTGCAGAAGAGTATAACAAATGATACAATAAAATAATATATAATAATATACAAACATTAATACATACTATGCAGTTTTTATAGATACAAACACGTATGCACAATGAATAAAAACATACGTATATAAGGTAAATGTCTAAAATAGTGGTTATCTCTGGGAAGAAATAGGGAGGGGAAAAGAAATTGGATTCTGAAAAGGTCATAATTTTTCAATTGTGTTTTATGGTTTTATTATGTGAAACAAAACTGGAGGAAAGAGAAAGGAACAGGTAGTATTTACACAAACAGAAACATAGGAAGAACTTCAGAGGACTTTAATGAGTGAGTGTGTGTGTGTGTGTGTGCGTGCGCGTGTGTATGTACATATGAGAAATGTAAGCATAAGGAAACTGAAATGAATACTGTAAATATTTTTCTTGGTGAGTAATGAGAAATAAGGTTGGTTAATAAATTGGTGTCAGAATATTGGTGTTATTGAAAACCAACTAGAATAACTTAGATTTGACAGTGTAGGCCAAAGGAAGCCATTGTAGTTTCTTGCTGTGTTACGGGGCCTGCATTTCCAGTAAGTTATCATCAAATGGGTCATTTGGTCTTGATTATAAAATCTTTATCCAGAGAATTTGATCTTGTTAGAGGGAATAGTCAAACAGTTGACATAAATGTGTGAAACTGGCAGGATATAAGACCACAGAACAATCTGGGGCTAGTAGCTAGGAACTCATGCCTTTTGATATTTTAAAATTCAAATGTAAATGTTTTGTTTGCCCCACCAAACATTCCTGCAGATGCAGTTATAGTGAAAACAATAACAACAGCAAACTAGACGCAAACCTGCCTCTGAAAAAGTAACATCAATAAATATGACTAACCTTTTGTAACCAAGCATTTCGAAGTAGATTGAAGTGTGATTTGACATTGAATTTTGATGAATGTATACTATGTGGAAAGTGTAAATAAGGTGTTGGGAGGTGCCAAAGATATAATTTGACTAACATGTTGCCCTATAAAAATTTATATTTCATGTAGGAGTTAAGATACATGCATTAAAATATAACAAGGTAAACAAAGTAGTATGAAAATATTAACAGTTATAGCACAGTGACTCCCCAATGGTTTATACTGGGTTCTCGATTTCTTTTGTATTCTGTCGTTAAAAAATATGTAGAAATGCAAAACTGAAACACAGAAGCATAATTTAGATTATATCTGCCTTGTATGAATGATAACTATTTATCAATATATTGCATATTTTGTTGAGTACTTTTAGATGTCAAAAATTTAAATTTAGCTTTTTGTTACTAATTATAAAATTTTTAACTTTTAGAATAGTAGATATGATGGTGAGCCCCATAAAGCAATAATAATATCTAAATCAGAAAATTTCATTTCCCTGTTCCAGACAGTAGTGAATTAATTTCTTTGTTATTGATAAATCCACAGCCTTACATTCTGAAAAATATAATCTTAGGCAGCATGCAATATCTCTAAATTTGTTAATATAATTTTAGTAATATGAATGCTATTCTATAACATGAAAGTATTTCTATGGGTATGGTCATACTTTAAAGGTTAATTTTGGTTATTTTTATATAATTCACAGGGAGTCTGATATTTGATGTTTTCCATGGTGAGTTTAAAAATGTATGTGCTTCATCTATTTTAAATAACCACATTGAAAACTCTGATTGTAGGATTTTATGATAAGGGCCTTTTGGCCACTTTAATAAGCAGTACTGCCTTAGCTTGCTTTAGGGAACTGAATGTATGAAATCAGTAAGAGAATTTTAAGAAGGTGCAAATTTACTATCTATTTCTGAGTTGCTAATGAATTACAACCAAGTATTAAATAGAATATATACTGAATATATAAAATATATTCTGAATTGCTATTTTTGTGAGGATGACATTTAATATTTGGGAGGAGAGAAACACTGGATGAGAGGAACAATTTTGTGAAAATTCAGTGTCCAGAAAGTAATTCAATAATCATGAGTTAGGGAGAAGTTAGGCAGAACAGGTTTACAAGCAGAGGTTGTACCATGGGATAGAATCAAAAGGGAGGAAATGTCACTGCTATGATTTGCCAGCACAAAAGTAAAAGAAAAGCTCTTCATATTTTATGCCTAGTATTAATATTAGGGGGAAAAAGCATAAGGAATGTAATGACCATTCATTGAGCATATGCAATTTAGTGAATAATTTCCGTTTTGGAACTGTTAAAGCTCTCTGTGGAACATCCAAGTAAAGATATTTAGGAGGCAGCTGGACACACATAGAAACACAGGTTTCAATGCAGAGGAGAGATGGGAATAAAAACATGGATCTACCATTACGTGGATCGCGATAGAAGCTGCAAGTGCTCTAGTGACTGGACCCAAGTATCATGATATTGGTTTCCCTGTTGTACTCGGCCTATCGCTGAGACTGAGCAGTGGTTGTTGAAGAAATGACATGTAGATCATTGAATTTGTATAGTAAAAGATCCCAAACTCAACAGAATGAAAAATAACATTGTCAGGGAATTTGTTTTTGTATCTATTGATCACTAACGTTCAAAATTAAAGTGATAAAAATTTAAAATATTTAACTCACTTAAAAATAACAGTAATATACCATTACATGTTGATGTAAGTAGCATTTTAATGAAATAACTATCCTCCAAGAATCTCTATCCATCATTTTGATGAGAAGAGTCGTGTTTTACTTTTATACAAATCTCCTTAATGTGCAGATAGAAGGTAGCCTGCATTCTCATATCTTCTACTGCATTCAATATGAAGTTCTGTGTGAAAAATATTTAAAAAAAAATCTTGTCGCACATAGAAATGTAGTGCTAGAGAAGAGTATCACATTATCTTTGGTACTATACCAAAACTTGACAACTATTGTTTTATAAAGGTTAATTCCAATATAGAATCTGAGACTATGTTAATGAACTTAAAATTCGTTGGTCTATGTTGTACTTTGAATGGATCTTTTAACTATAGAGGATTTTGAAATTTGAGGATAATATTGGTACACAGAGTTATATATCTATTTCAAATGTTGGAGCATTTTACTATATAATGACAAAACATTACATTTGTTAAGATCATGACCAATGTAAATCAGGAAAGTCTCATCAGAAAAGCCTGCTTAGATTCGTGAAGGATACAGATTTTCCAAAATATGATTTTTTCCTTGAAAGCTCAAGTTTTATCATTGGTTAAAATGTCTGTCAATTTTTTTTGAGCTGATAAGTTCACGTTGCTCATTTTTGAAAAAATCTTCCAAACATCTAAGTCTTAATAATTGTGGTTTTTCTGTCAGTGGTTTTTTCAAGTAAAAATGTGCCTTTAAAAAGGGGGCTAGTTTAACTCACAACTGAAGGGATCGTATTTGTGCCATCCCCTCCCCATCCCTCCTGGGCCAAACATCATTCTTCACTCTATAACAGAAGTGCTTTATGTGTATTTTACATTTCAACGTACAGGATATTAAGAAGCTTTTTACTCCAGTCAAGATGTTAGAAGTCAATAAATTTTACTGCTTCATCAAGGCTATATTTAAGTGAAACTAGCAATTTTTCTTTTACTGCAAGTGTGTAGCAGAGAAGAATTCACTGACAACTAGTATAGTTTGGCTCTACTGTCTCCTTCATGGTAAGACGTCTCCACAAACCCCATTTATCTTTATTTTTACCACCATTACAAGTATCTACATAGCAGAAGAGGCAAATTTTAATACTACTATGAAAATGGTTTTCACCTGGCAGATCATCTGAAAGGGGACCCCTGGGGGTCTGAGGGCTATACTCAGAGCTACTCTTCTATATGATATCTCTCCATAAGTACTATTGTATGAAGGAGGAAGGAAAAAAAAAAAAAAAACTATTGTAAAAACATATAGGCAAACTATACTGTTAGGGGAGCAGCTCAAGTATTTCATTTGAATTTTAGTATTTAGTACAATTTCTTTAAGGAATACCAAGATAGAAAAACTGTTATGTTTCTCCATGACTGGATTTTTCTCTCCATTTTCCATCCAGGTGCACATTCTTTTCTTTCATTTTTTTTTTATAATAAGATTATGATTGAAATCTAATTTAGTATGGTTTTGAAAACTTGTCAAAAGGGTCAGTGTAGCGTACGATATGAAAAGTGGTTGATTTTAATAGCATGTGCACCAAAAACGAATCTCTGTTCCTGGGTTACCCCGTGTGTCTTTAAATATTTAAAAATGAACATGGTAGGGGTTTTTATTAGATCTGCATTACAGTACATTCAACTATAATATCTTTATATTAGAGAATGACTTTTTATACTGCCAATTACTTGCTTCCTTTCATTGAAATCTTATTACATAGTACACCCTAGGCTCAGTTTTGCACTAGTCTATTTTTCAGCTATTAGAGATTTTAAACTTTATTTTTCGGAGCACACTTTCACCTCGTGTCTGCCATATGCTGAGTTTAAGGCACTGTGTCAAGACTGGGATGAGTTTTGCTTTGGGTTCCTGTCGCCAAGCAACAGCTTAACCTTTTGTTTCCTTCTACCTGCCCCCAACAGAAAGGAGAGTCTGCAAGATGGATCCTTTCAGGGACTTTGCTAAAACTTTGTGTTTGCACCTTATGCTTCCCAGTTTGGTCTCAGAAAGATGACTGGACAGTCAATGACGAGTAAGATTCCTCATGGAAGGAACAACTCAAGCCAGACGCAGTTGTGGGGACCAACAGGAGAACCCACAGGGTTCACAGAGGTGGGCACAGCCCCCACTTTCCTCAGGCTAAGGAAAGCCTCTGCCTCTGTGGCTGCATTCCTTCCCAAAACCTGCAAGGGAAGTGATTCAATGAGGTGCTCTCCATCTATTCATATGCATATAGTTTTGTCCCTTGGGGAAGTTGAGACTTATGGTCCAGCTGCCTGCAGGCAAGGGTGATTGACTCCAATCGTTTTCTATTATGATGTATAGGATTCACAGATCTTGAGATTGAGAAGGTTTATCTCCTTTGCTTCCCCACCTAACTAATAAAAGTTATTGCAGAGGCCGGACCAGGTGCCACAGCCCAGACCTTGAGGCTGCTGGTCCCTTGGCCTCCACACTTAATCTCTATTCATGGCTACTGTCTTTTCTTAACAGTAGCCATGAGTAGAGTTTATTCATGCGCCGCCCTCCTTGCTCCCCACAACTCTCCTCCCGCAGGACATGACAGGTTCCATTCATGGCAGACTGCGGTACACACATATTATTTCAGCTAATTTGTGTTGAATACCTACTATTATGCAAGATAGCAGTTCAGCCTCTGTGGAAAAAAATGTGAAGATATGTAAAGTAAACTGCTTCCATCAGGCAACTTGAAATCTAGTAAAAAGCCAGGTCCTTTAAATTGCAAATCTTTAAGCTATATCGGAGTGAATTTGTGACTATATTTAATAATGGAGGTGTACACAGATAATTGTTCTGTTGGGAGTCCAGTGGAGGGAATGATGCATTCTGACTGGGAAACTTAGGAAAAGGAGAAATAGCATTTGGTCAGGTCTTTGGGGAGTAAATTAGATTTTGCTATGGTTTGTGGGTTGCATTCCAGGCAGGAGGAAGGGCAGGAAAATAGGCAATGAGGAGCAAAATACTAGGCATGTTTGATTAATGGCAAGTTGACAGTGGGACCCAGTGGGGGAGGGAGCTGGGAATGTGGGCTTTTCAGTAGTGGCATGTGTGGTTGTGGTGGGGTCTGTGATAGCAAGCAGAGGTTAGTCTTTGGAATGCTCATCCTAGGTCTTTTTTTCCCCCCTAGATGTATTGAGATATAATTGTGTAAGTTTAAGGTACACAGTGTAATGATTTGATATATGTATATGTTGTAAAATGATGACCGCATCTCACATAGTTGTGTGCACGTGTATGTTGAGAACTTTTAGGATCTACACTCCTAGCAACTTTCAAATACATGATACAGTATTATTAACTGTAGTCACCTCGCTGTAATTACATCCCCAGGACTTATTCATCTTATAACTAGAACTTTGTACCCTTTGAACACCTTCCTCTCACTACCTGCTGGCAACCACCCATCTGCTCTCTGTTTCTCTGATTTTTTTTTTTTTTTCCAGATTCAACATAGAAGTAAGATCATACAGTATTCGTCTTTCTGTCTTTGACTAATTTCACTTAGCATCAGGTTTCATCTATGTTGTCGCAAATGGCAAGATATTCTTTTTTGAGGCTGAATAATATTCTGTTGCATATATATATGTCACATTTTCTCTACCCATTCATCCATCAGTGGACACTTAAGTTGTTTCCATGTCTTGGCTATTATAAATAATGCTGTAATGAACATGGGGGTGCGAGATAGGGAAACTAAAGGAGAGATAACGATTTCATTTCCTTTGGATATATACCCAGAAGTGGAGTTGCTGGATCATATGGTATTTCTAGTTTTAATTTTCTGAGGAATCTCTATACTGTTTCACCCAGATCTTTTTAAAAGGCCAAATCAAGGGAAACTAAAGAAGTGAATTTTAGTACTATTTTAGAGTCCTGAGACCTGTCTTCCAACTGCAATCCTTCCTTGTGCTTTTTTACCCTCTCTGGTGGCACATGGGTTTCTGTGCACAGTGGTGTGGATGGTTTCTCCTGATATTCTTCACAGAGACAAGGTTAAAAAAACGAGAAAGTAATATTAAAAACCCTATATTGGGCCAGTTTCATTACGTCGGTTTAATGTAATCATTGCAGCAGTCCCAGTCCTTACAGTAACAACGCATGCGTCACCTCGTTTACTCCTCACACTCTCTGAGGTTGAACATCTGAGAATCCCCCCTTTACGGATGAGAAGCAGTCTTAGAGAAACAGGTGGCAGAGCTGGGATTGGAATCCATTCTTCACAGCATGCTGTCCTGCTTCCCACAACCTTGTGGAAGTGGCTCCCACTACTATAGCCCTTATTTATTATAAATAAGGAAACTAAGGCTCAAGGAGAATGAGTGATTTCCCGGTATTTGTATACTTGCAAAGCTAGCATTTTAGCTTGTATTTGCTTGTATTGTGTCCCCGAAGCCTTTCTTCTTTTCATCACATCGTGCTATCATCTTGTGTTGGCCTAGTCTTGCTTCCTAAAGACATGTCAGTTCTCCCACTTTTGGGATTAGAGTCACAGAGGAAAAATCCTGCCCTGTATTAGGATAGGCGGAAAGGGGAACAATTGATGATTACAAAATAGTGAGCCCTAGCAGGTGTATTAAGTGCATCTCTGAATTAAGCAAAGCTATTGTATGACAAAGCTCTAAAGACCACATGCTTGGACACTGATTTCTTCCTTTTGCAAACATAGAGATTTTTTTCTATTTACAGTTACTCTAGTTTAGTGATTTCCATGCATTGGGTGCAGCCCAGTTAGAATCAACTTGGGAATGTTGAACACACACACACACTCACACACACATTCCTGGGATTCTGGTTCAGTAAGTATCAGGTGGAGCTCAGTAATCTGTTTCCTAGAAGCTTCTTGGTTGAGGCAGTCCAGTACAATTGTAAAAAGCTGGGTCTCTGAGCCAGATCTCATTGGCTTTTTTCCCAACTATATAACTTTGGCAAGTTAGGTGGCCTCTCTGTACCTCAATCAATCATCTGTATTGGAGTTCCCCACATGCTGTGGTTATTATGCACTGTCTGCTTTGAGAAACATTGTTCTAGAAGATACATTAATTTAAAGAGATATCAAGAAAGAGGTAAGAAAATTCCATGCATCTGGGGTCTTGTTTCCCTAGTTATGTGAAGAGAAAGATAACTACAAGTGAATAAACCCAGGACAATTCTATTGAGAATTGTGCAATGAACAATGTGCATTGGTCAAATATTAGAGTAAAACAGCACAAGTTTAGACCTATTAAATGAAAATCAGGGTGATTTAGATGTAGAATAAACTGACGTTCATTCTTAAAATGATTACAGTACAAGTGCTTAGCAAAGACATTTATATAATCCATTTGCATGAGGGGCATTTCATCTAATTAAATGAAAAACAACAATAGCAACAACTCTTAATTACCTTACAGCATATACTTGTGCACAATCAAACACACAACTTTTTCTAGCAGTGAATCTATTAAGCAATGCTTTTATAGACTACTAGGACCTTGGAGCTTGTTAAAACCTGATAAGTTTTTAATTCTTTAGATGAAGAAATTGAATACCAGAAAAGTTAAGGTGACCATCTAAAAACCCCATAACTGGTTAGGAGTCAGACTTTAAAATTTTTTGATCTAATCAAAACTATAGTAAAACTAATTTTCATTAACGTAGTTCCAAGTATGCAGATCATTCAGTATGCCAGACTGCATGTTGTAAAAGAAAAAAAACAGACTTTGGAATTTTTTGGACCTCAGTTGAAAGGCTGTCTGATTTATTGGATGTGTGGCTGGAGTATATTATTAGCTTTACTTAAGCTTCAGTTTTCTCTTTTCTGTAAATATAGATTAAAATAAAATTGATCCTTGTCATTCATGAGTCTAGCACTCGTACGAGGTCTGACAATGAAGCTCACAAACTTATTGCAATGATGTTGCTAACCTTTTTTGATATCAAGGGATTATTCATTATGAATTGGTACCTACTGGACAAACAGTTAACCAAGTTTACTATTTGGAAATGCTGAAAAGTCTGCATGAAAAAGTTAGATGAAAATGACCTGAACTTTTCATCAATAATCATGGCTCTTGCATCACGACAATGCACCAGCTCATACGGCACTGCCTGTGAGGGAGCTTTTAGCCAGTAAACAAATAACTGTATTGGAACACTCTCCCTACTCACCTGATCTGGCCCCCAATACCTTCTTTCTTTACCCAAAAGTAAAGGAAATATTGAAAGGAAGACATTTCGATGGCATTCAGGATATCAAGGGTAAAACAATGACAGCTCTGATGGCCATTTCAGAAAACAAGAGTTCCAAAATAGCTTTGAAGGGTGGACTAGGCGCTGGCTTTGGTGCACAGCTTTCCAAGGGGAGTACTTCGAAGGTGACTGTAGTGATATTCAGCAATGCGGTAGCACTTTTTCTAGGATGAGTTCGCGGACTTAATTGTCAGACCTCTTATGTTTCTGTATTTGAGAGCCATTTCCAAGTTCCATAATGTGGAGCAAACCATGTCCTCTGAGCAGTGAATTCCTTAGCTAATGAGTAAGCATAATCAACTATGCAGAGTTTCTCTGGAAGCTATGAAGATCTCTATTTCTTTATTTAAAAACTGAGCTTGGAAAGAAAGTCTACTGGTGGTGATAACGATGGAAAAAAAAAGAAATGAGAGGAAGTCTAATAAAGTGAGGTCTCTTAGCAGATGGAAGGTTAGGAGACATTAAAAAGTAGAATGTCAGATTCTATACTGGTTCAGACCCAAGCTCTGGATAGTTCTGCTATAAGTTCTATACGTGGAAACTAGAGAAAATGATTCCTGAAACTGTTTCAATAAATACCATCATTTTTGCAAAACAATTAAAAGAAAATCAAGCCTTAGTGCAAACTGAATGTAGGTTACTATGAAGATATGCTCAGGAAACAACTGAATTAAATATGAGTGTGGTTTTAAAGACCAGAAGCCTGGACAAAAATTTCCATATTTGAAAATTTAACAATTTGCAAAGTATTGGAATATATAGCTAAGAAGTATAAGACTACTGTAACTACTTAATAAGATAGTTATGAGGATCATGTGAAATAAAAATATAATACACTTAACACATTGTCTAGAGTATACCTTGTCCTGAATTACAATAATTATTATTTCTCAATTTAACCTATACAAATAAAGTTTTACCACATAGGAACGTATAAGTTTTATACTTACAATCATTTCGTATAAAGGATTAATCAATAGCACTTATTGGTTATATTTAACACAAACTCTTAACTGTCCTCACTTTCAACTTCTCATTTGCATAGTAGAAGTTATTCAGCTCTTATGTGTTTACTGCTGGAAGCTGTTCATTAAAGTAGTAAATGTTTTGCCTTGTGTTTTCTTGTTAATAGTTGATAACATTTTAAGTTACCAACGATTAAGACTAGTTGATGTTCATACCTGAAAGAACATGTGGCTTCAGGATAAGACTCCTTCACAACGATCCTCAGAATCTAGAATCTTGCAGCACACTTCCACGATCTTTCAAATCATGAATTGCTGAGTTCAAGTGAGAAATACAGTTTTCCTATGAAACTATGAAACCTATGAAACTAAGATAACTAGTGTAAATGATTTGTACAAGGTCATGGACTGAGTGCTTATTTGAGTCTAGATTTATGACTTGGGAGCCACCTTTTGTGTTAGCTGCTAGCACAGAATTCCCTGGTTAGCAGTAAAAGCTGAGTTTAAGAAAGAAAGACTTTTTTTTAGTACACATTAAATACCTGCATTTTATTCAAGCATTTTAAAATAGCCATTGATCTTTTTTGGCAAAACGAATTCAGTCTTACTTGCTAGGAGTTATATGTTAGTGAATAAATAAATGGCCCCTGTTAATAGTCAGAGATAATATCAGCTTGTGGCATGGTGCTCAGTGGAGCATCTCCTCTGATTGATGTTGGCTGGAGTCTGGTGAAGCATCTTTATTATTCCAGACCTAGGTAAACAGCATGCTAAGTGAGCCACTGGTTGTTTTCCTCCTCCTTCACGATGACTGCCATTTAGTTATGTGCGCAGTCTATAGTTTGAAAAGGTGCTCTGGGAGCTCTCAGGGTGAACAATGCCATATAAATGTAAATCACCATAATTATTAAAATTTATAGCTGATCCTAAATTAGAAACAAACATCAGTAAGAGCTAAAAATAATCGTAGAAAGGGATGGTGGAAGAATTACCAGTCTGAGAAAGCAATAATGAGAGGAGGTTTCACTGGGAAAATTGAGAGCAATGATTTAAATCTCTTGGGAAGAATGAAACTAAAACGCTAGTGTTAAATATTAGGTTACTAAACAGAACACCATGATCTTAAAAGAAATATAAAATGCAATGATGTGAATATTACATATTCATTTACATTCTGGTAGGATAAGCTATGTTTTCGGTGAATGGCATGTAGGGACACAAACACAATTTTGAATAACTTTGGAAGAAAACTTCAAGATGAATCACCCTAGTTCCCAACTGCTGCTCCTGTTAATGCTGTTATTTTATTGAAACTTTTGGCACCAGATAGAAAGGAAAAAAAGTGTGTCTTCTAGTCCATGAAAACTGTTTCCAAAAGACTTCATTTCTATTTCTATTTGGAAAGGATGTTGCCAAAATATGCACCGTGAGAGAATTAGACACGATGATAATCGGTTATTTAAAAGTTAGTAGCTGATGTGGAGTCTGTCTGTACTCTTTCCTTTCTTTCGTACACTATTTGGAATATTGGTCTACGCTGTCTACACTATCTATTTCCCTCTTGAGCCTTCTGGAATCTGGCTATCTCTCCTCTTCTTTCTCCTTCTCTGAGCTTCCTTCAGATCTGATTTCCACTTTGCTACAAGCTCTGAACATGTGTCTTGCTCATCTTTAAAACGTTGGAAACACTTTACCTTCTCAGAGTTCTTCATCGGCTTCTCTGGATCGCTTCACCTCTTCTCCCTCCTTCTCCTCATCTGCTCCTCCAGCAATTAAGTGCTTGTAGTCTACTTACTACCCTCCCCTGACTTTAGCGTTTCCCAGGTTTCTGTGCTGGGGCCCTCTGTTCTTTCTGCATAACAACTCCCGCTGCCCGTCAATTACCCCTTCTATACAGTGAAGTCCCATATCTCTGACCTACGCCTTTCACTTATCCAATTCTATTCTGCACTAATCCCCTTGATAGTGACCTCATCAAGTTTCAAAATTAAGTTCATTTTTTACTCCAAACCTATTGCTTCCCTTGAATTTCTCATGTTATTGAGTTAAACAGCATCACCTAGTCCCTCCAGTCAGAAATTTAGAATCAGTTTACACTCCTTTCCCTATATACAGTATTTCACCAGGATTGAACTACCTTCCAAATCTGTTCTCTCCCCTAGATCTCTCCTACCTTACCTGAAGCTATTAACATTTTTTGCCTGGATTATTGCAGTAGCTTTCCTTTCAGTGTATTCTACAGAGAGCAGCCAGAGGGCTTGTTTTCCAAACATTGATTTCATCACAGAAAGTCAGGAAATGGCTCCCTGCAGCTTTCAGCATCGCGTCCCAAATCCTGAGCGTAGCACACCACATTCTTCCTGAAAAGGTTCTTATTTTCTTCTACCCCATGTGCCCTCTACTATGGCTGCGCAGGACTTGTGATTCTGTAAATTAGCCGTGGTAAATCACATCTTTGTGATAACGCATGTGTTGTTTTCTTTCTCTGGAGAATTCTCCCTTCTGGCTTTGACATGTGTGGGAACAGAGCCCCAGAAAGCAGTTTCCAGGCTCTCAGCCTCATGTGGAAAGGTGCTGGCTCAGGTAGTAAATGGCCATCAACTGTGATTCATGGCCATCAGCTGTGGCTAGTTGGCCGTCAGCTGTAACCAGTGAGCCATTGGCCACTAATATAACTGCCGTGGCTACGGTAGCAGAAAAATGGGGGCTAGCAAGAAGATGGTGGCTGAGCCTGCAAGTGGCGCAGTGAGGGTTGAGAATTGTGTGACTCCTGTTTCCTGCTTCTCCAACCCAGCCGCCAGCGAGAATATAGTGGTATGACTCCTCTATCTATGGCTCCGTGGGTGTTCCTTTTTGGCCTCACCATATCCTGTGTTCTTATGTGGGGAGTGGGAACTGAGACCCTGCAGGCCTCCCCACGCAGGACACCCCACATGACACATGGCGTAGTCGGCAGGATCCCCTGCATGACAACATGTCGTCACCTTTTCCCACTCATATTTCCAACCTCAGTTCAAGGGTCACATCTAGATGAGTCTGCTTTCAACATTCCTCCTCCAGGCCCCTTAATCACTAGGTGACACTCACTACACTGCACCTGAGATGCTAATTTACTCGTCTGCCTCTACCTAGACTGTAAGTTTCTGGAGGGCAGGAGTCATGGCTTTTTTGACTTTATATTCTCACAGCTTGTTTCAGTTTTTAGCTAAGTTCAATGAATAGTTGCTGAATGAATGAAGAAATTAGTGGGCATTGGGAATGGCTCTTTTGTAAGTCTGGCCAGTGGTCAAGAAGGAAACGGAAAAATTACGTGCTACTAAATATTTCATTGAGTGTTAAATTTACTATCATGTGAGCAGCGATCTTTACAGGGAAAATGAGAAAGACTATATTTTATTGAAATGGTACTAAGGTGGGACATACTTCTGAATCTCTTAGAAACTTGACAACATTGCTCTAATGACAATATTTTCCAATCAGACAAATCTTTGGATATTTAGAGAGATGAGCATATTTAGTTTCTTCTAGAAAAGCTGTTTAGAGTAATTGCAGACTGTACTTTTTAAAATTTCTATTTAGATATTTTGGCATCATGTAGCCTCAGAGGATAAACAGTAGCAAAGGTTAGAAATATTTAAGGCACTTTATCCCCTAAATATAATGAGAGGGACACAAAAACATCCAGATTGCAATTATAGACACATAACACTGACACTCATAATTAATAAATGACCTTGTCCAAATTACAGGATGGACTGATGTGTCAAACATGGTAAATGGAAGTGCTTTTGCTTGGTTCAGCAGGTTATGTTTACAAATGTTCAGTTTGTTCATTTTGATACCTATTTTGGGGGATTTATGTTTACACATAGTTTAAGCAATTGAAAATGAGCTGAAATAGGTGCATAGTTTTAAAGGTGATGCACATTGCCAATTAGTGAGAAGAGACTATAGGTGCACACATGTCATAATCAGGTTAAGTTTCCTATTTAATACAACACGTTCTGAGGAGGGCTTCCCGGTCCCTGGTTCCCGAACAGATCCCGAATGCTGTTGATATTGCCCATATTAAGTAGAGTAGTGCTTGATGTATGAAAATGCTCAATTGGTGCTGAGCCACAAGTCTTTTCCCAGAGCTTCCATCAGCCTTCTGGAAGATCTTAACATTAACAATCTGTGCACTTTGGTTTAGGGTATTGTGTATATATTGGGCTCTTCTGGTTCTTGAATCGAATTTAGCATTAGCAAGGCTTCATTCTCGTCCAGGGAAAGAGAGAGAGTTAGTGCCCAGGTGTTCTTGTTTCTGCCTCCAGCTTTTTAGTGTTCCAGAGAACCCATTTCCTTGCAGGTGCACAAATGGGACTTGCATTGTCTCCATCTGTCTCTTTGATTCTGTGTCGCCCTTTGTTCTTGTGATTAGAGCGTTTGAATTGTGGGTGCCATCTAAAAAAGAATCTCTATGTTTTCTTGATTTGAGGATGCTGTGAGGACAGGGTCGTTATAATACTAAACAGCTTTTCATTCTGAAAAATAAATAATTCATCAGAATCTTTGTAATAATATGGTGTCCTTTGTATGTGAAAAAGATGATAACAATCTGTTTACTTGTTCAATTAGTTTCTTAGGAAAAATTCTTAAACATGTAGATTACTGCCTTTAAAATTCTTGATAGATATTATCAACTTGCCTGTCATAATTACACACACAATAGTAGTAAGTTTATCTACCTTCCTATGTGTTTACCAAAACCAGGTATTATTATATTTCATCTTAATACCAAAGGTAAAATTCATTTTATTATTTTTGTTTACACATCTTTGATTCCTAAGGAGCTTGAATGTTTTTATATACTAAGTAGCCAATGGTATTTATTCTTTAGCAAATTGCTTGTTCATTACTTTGCTTGTTTTTCTTCTGGGGTATTTTCTGTTTCTTATTGATTTATAAAAATCTGTTTTGAACTAAGTACATTAACCCTTCATCTGAAATATATTTTACAAATTTATTTCAGTAGTTCATTCTTTCATATTTGGTTTTATGTGCCCTATAGCAATTTAAACAAATTATGAGGTCACATCCATCAAGATTTTTCTTTATACTTTCCGTCATTGTGTTATACCTGGAAGCATGTTAACAGTCCCATAGAAAATCTCCTGTGAAAGGCCTGCATTCTCCAAAAATATTACCTTTTCTCGAGACTTTTTTACCCTCCAAACTCTCAACTAAATTGTTTGGCATCTGAGTGCCTCAAGTTATAAGTCACATTATGCAAATTTATTGTAGTACAATAGTTTAAATTAAGGTGAGTATTATATTTGAATTACAAGAACGTAATTTGATTTTAGTGAAGCAATTTCAGAGGCTTGTGCATCTCTTGTACATGTGCAGGCTAGCCTGTGGATGCTGGATAACTTCTAGGAGGCATAGCTACTCTCAGTTAGCTCCAGGAAGCAGTAAAAACAGCCCTCCGTTCTCTCTGAGACAAACAGAAACATACCCACACACATGCGCACACACATGTACGTGTATTCTGATTTCTTAGACTTTTTAATGGGACTTTTAATCCCTTCACTACTATGGGATACTGTTTTCCTGTCTGATGGAGTGAAATGCTCCCAGACTTCCTCCTAACTCCTGCTTCAATGCCATTCCTGTTTCTCCCACATTCTCCAGCTAGTATGCTGGAATCACGGCCTGGAGACTGACCACCAAAAATCTTTCTCTTTTCTAATGGGGGAGACCCTTCCCCTTTCTTACTTCTGTCTCTAGGGATGTGGGTGTCAATAAACCCCTTTGTTTCATTCATAGCTGATGAGGTTATGTTCTCCGTTATGTCCTGTTCACACTGAGATCTTTCAATTAGGAAATTAGTTTTAAACTAGACTTAAAAGAGATGCACTGTGCTTTCAGAAATATTAAAAAATATTTGTTTCCTTATGGCTTTTCCATGCTTTCATGCTTTTACAATGCAATGTTTACTTCATCTTCATTTTATATTGTATACCAGGTAGACACCTGTCTTTTAAATTTGCGTATAGCCAGTATCCAACATTATTCATAGAAAAAGCCATCATTCTCTTTCCCAGTGATTTGAAATGCCATTTTAATCATATGCCACATTATTCCATTTTCTGGATCTGTTTATGAATTTTCTATTCCACTGATCTATTTATTTTTAGTGCTGGTTATATAATATATTGTTAATATCTGGTAGAACAAGTTGCTACCATTCATGTGGTTTCAAAATTTTTTTGCATTATTCTTGTACATTTAGGTACATATTATAAAATTCCTTCCAACAAATGAATTGGCATTTTCTTTTTAAATGCGCTGAATTTACAAGTCAACTTAAAGAGCATATTGCATCTATACTGGACAGTGATGTAAAAATTTTTTACTCAATTCATATGTGGATTTCGGTAATGTTACCAGTTTTTTAATATATCATGTTTCCCCCAAAATAAGACCTAGCCAGACAAGCAGTTCTAATGCGTCTTTTGGAGCAAAAATTAATATAAGACCCAGTCTTATATTATATTACATAAGACTGGGTCTTATATTATATTATATTACATAAGACTGGGTCTTACAGTAAAATAAGACTGGGTCTTATATTAATTTTTGCTCCAAAAGACACATTAGAGCTGATTGTCCGGCTAGGTCTTATTTTCCATAACAGTAGTTATGGAAAATTCTCATTAAGTTTATTTATGAGCATTTTAGATTTTCTGATGTTTCATATATATATATATATATATATATATATATATATATATATATTTAATTAAAGTTTATGGGTGTGACAATTGTTAGTAAAGTTACATAGATTTCAGGTGTACAATTCTGAGTTGTAGAACAATGTACAGCAATGAATATGCATTTATCATAATACCATGATTATTATAATCATGGTGCATAGACTAGTCAAACATACTAATCTAAATTCAAATGTTTTCTTCTTATGACTTATTCCTGGTATGAAATTTATTAAATGAAGAAATCTTAAGAAGAAGATTTGGGATGGCTAGAAATAGTACATATTGATAATAAAATATTAGAGAATGCCTAAATTCAACTGAGAAATTTCTGGAATGGACTTTCTCTTCTGTTTACTACCATT
This sequence comes from Rhinolophus sinicus, assembly GCF_036562045.2. Classification (NCBI taxonomy): domain Eukaryota; kingdom Metazoa; phylum Chordata; class Mammalia; order Chiroptera; family Rhinolophidae; genus Rhinolophus; species Rhinolophus sinicus. The sequence goes on from NC_133760.1 coordinate 68,800,750, forward strand.
GGGAGTGTCAAGACAATATTCCTTCAATTTATTTTTGTAGAAAGTTTGGAAATTAAGGATTAAAGAAATATTGGGAATGTAGCAGATGAAAATAGAATTCAGAAAACCTATAAAGTGATTTGTCAAACTTCTGAGATGATTCAAGCCCAAGGGTAAATATTTAGGTCAAATTTGGGTCTACACTTAACTTAGTTATACAACAAGTTCTCAGGCTATCCAGTGGTTCTTTCACATCCTACAGATAATGGCCAAAGTATCAGACCAACCTAATCAAATATGATCTCAATGTAGTTAATCAATATTCAACCTTACCACTAGGACATCAGGAGAGAAATGGTTAAAGAACCATAAAATTGTTTCTACTTTCACAAGTTCTTTCCAATTGACAAATTTGCTTTAATTTGAGAAATTAATCTAAAACCTTCAGTTTTAAAGGTCCCTTTAAGCAAATAATTATATTCTAAAGAGGATTCTTTAAAAAATAAACATAGATGTATAAATGAATTACATTATAACTTTTAATTGTATTCATTAATAAAATATTGTAGTGTTTATCAAACAATGGTATTCAAGACAAGAGACATTGTATATAATTATAAAAAGGTAAATTTGATAACTAACTAGATAGCTATTACTCCAAAATGTAAATAGTTAATGGATGACATCATTCTTTCTCTGCTCTATACGTAAAATACCTCTGTTTCCTTAACATTTTAATTTAATTAACCTCAACATTTCCTACTTTTGATATTTCATTTTAGTATCTTTTTCCATATTGAGCCTCACAATAAAGCAGTTACCAACTATTGTTTTTTCCATCACACTCTTTCTTCCATTTTCCTTTCTCTTCTTTTAAAACTGTTCTGATCACTTTCTATTTTGCCTCCTTCGTGCATAGAAACACAGGTTAATGCCCTTTAGTTACTCCATTTTTGATGCTCAAAACTTTTCAACAGTTCTGCTGTTTTTACTAAAAAATGTATAAATTTCCTGAACTGACATCCAGGGTCCTCCATGATCTACCTCAAATTCACTTTTCCAAATTTATTTTCTAATATACCTAAAGTGATTCTTATATTTCCAATCCAAGTGGTATATTTGTGGTTGCACAAATTAACCATATATATCCCATATCTAGCATCTCTGCTCAGGCATTTTCCAATTTTGAAAGTGCTCTCTTATTTTGTATTCAGTATCCATGCAAATCTTCATCTTTTTCTTTTCTTTTTTTTTTCCAAATCTCTGCTCAAGCTACATAGCCTTTTTTATTATCCTCAATTTTTCCTGTTTCTAAATTAGTGCATTGCCAATGTCATTTCTTTGACATATATGGTTTATGTGTGGATGTATTGCTAATCTTCTTAACTAGTTCCATAAGCCTTAGATCATGATCTGAACTGAAGTGAAGAGACTCACTCACATTACTTTTCCATTACTGCTTCCTTATTTGTAACTCTTACCTTTGATTCAGCTCACTTGGTCTGTATGTTTTGCTTTGTTTTTCCATTAAGCTTCCTTTGTAGGAACATGGTCTCGCATATCTGAGACTGTAGTTCTGTTCCCTTTGCTTAGCTGGGTATGAACCTTTGAGTCTTGGGCTTTTCTCCAGCACTTTTAGATTTGTTACGTTGTCTTCTGACATGTAATGTAGTAGAGATATCTTAGAACAGTTTGATTTTCTCAACTCTTTCATTAAGGTCTTTTGTTTGCCCCAAAGCTTGAGAGATATTTACTTCCTTATCCTTGTAATTCCAAAAAGCAGTGCCAGAGTGTATTCAGGTGTGAGCTGTTAGGGGTCCAGTGGGATTTCAGGGCTTGAATTCTTTTCTCTGAGATCTTGGATGAGGAACAATCACAGAAGAACAAGGTAATCACAGGCAAAATTATACATCACTTTTTTTAGGGCTAGTCTAGTACTCAGTATCTCTCAAAGGTGGGACTTCTAAACTGGAAAACACAGCTTATTCTATCTGCTTAGTAGAACCCACAAACCCAGCTAGCTGCACAGATTATAGCAATTTATCCTAAGGTCAAACCTTCAGGAGTCTCCTACGACATGGGAGTGGGGACTGAGTATTTGGGCAGGCTTCCTCTCTTTTAAGGCACAGGAAACTACCCTCCTCTCCAATTAGTAATATGTGGCCGAAGGATGTCTTGGGCTCTATCCAAACAGATGAGTGCTTGTTTTTTTTTTTTTTTTTTTGTGGCGAGCTATGCAGAGGATAAAGAAAGCAGAAATAACTCTTTGCATACTTAGGTCCCCTTCTTCCCCCATCTTTTTAATATGGACACTATTCTTTCGTTGGTTATTATTACTATTCCTAGAGACCTTTTGATTTCTTCCTTGGGAACTCCTATAATTCTTAGCTTTGATTTTTGTTCTTTGTCCTCCCTATTCATCATATTCATTCTAGTGACTTTCACCTCTTTATCCCTTTTCTTCCTATTCTGGAATAGCTTCTCAAGTCCGCTTCTATACTCCTAACACGATTGTGCTTCATGTCATTTTATCATTTCAGGCCCTTCCTATCCTTTCCTTTGAATTATAATAGAGCTGCCGCATATTTTTTGTTATGGTTCTTTATTTCTCTCATCTCCCTTTTCTCTCATACTATTGTCCTTTTATGCTCTTTGTATTCATTCCTCAAAGTATTCATTAAGTGTGTACCTTTTCCCAGGCATTGTCCTCGACACTGAGCTAGCAATGAATAAGGAAATCAATACTATCTGAAGACTTACTCCGTCTCAGGTACTGTTTAAATACTTGCTTATACCAACTAATTTAATTTACCCTATAATGTGTGTTTCATAGGTTGGGTCCTCTCAAAGGCAAACCATGAGATTAGCGTTTGAGTGCTGACAGTGTAAGTGGGAAGGGATCTTGGGAAGGACACGTCAGAGAGCCAAGAACTGAGACAGGGAAGGAAAGGAGAAGAAAGTCATCACAGGGTGTGTGGGCTGCAGGCAACGGGGGCTCAGTCTAGTCCTAGACCTGTGCTATAGAGCTGGCTTCAGTTGCTCTGCCCAAGGAATGAGGAACCTGACACATTTATCTTCAGACTTTTGTTCATCACAGTGTGGGACCTGTTCCCTGGCGCTTTAACTCCATGCTACTTCGCGCCTGCCTTGCATATAGGTTGACTGTGCTCACTGGGCCAGAGGATGCTTTGTGGTTGAAGAATGTAGGTGTTTCAGCAGGAAGCCATTCTGAGGGCACACGCATGGGGAATGCAGCGGGAGTGGGGCACGCATAAAGTCGGGTGCAGTTAGTTCCAAATGAGAAAAATGAAGACAAGACTAAGTAACTTGCTTAAAGTCACACAGCCAGGAAATAGTAGATCCAGGGTTTGAACTCAGGCCTATCGTCGCTACGATAGAGTGCCCTTGTGCTGCTCAAGTGCTATGAAGACTCTACCTACTTTAAAGAAGGGGAAGGCAATAAAGAGTACTGGAAACTTCTGTTCACCAGGGAAAGCCTTTCCGGAAAGAGCACCTGTGAACAGAGACCTGAATGAAGTGAGGAGGTGGGTCTAAGGATAAGCTCAGGAAGAACCTTCCATGTTGGAAAGTGACCTGTCTAACATGAGGCAAGGAGAACAGGGTGGCTGGAGCAGGGCGAGCCCAGGGAAGAATGGCAGGCAGCCAGGGGCCAGCTCACATCGGGCCCAGAGCCCACATGCGACTTCCCGTGTTTTAGGCTCATCATTAATGCTGCCCTTCTTCTCTCCTGTTGACCATTAGTTTTCTAAGACGTTCATTTGAAATGTTTTCAAAGGTCTTCTCTTTCTATGACTTCAGAATCAAGTTGTTTTTTCTTGTTTTGGAGTGTTTTCCAGAGACACTATGTGTTTTTCTTTTCTCATTTGTGTGTCTGTGTAGCAGGGGCAGCCTCTTCAGAGCCAGTGTGGGTGGGTTGCTTCCTTGTGTTTCTTTCTCTACTCCTTTGTTTGGTCTTTCACAGACTGAGAAGACAATAGGGGAATGCACAAAGCACCAAGCCCAGTTCCTAGCACCTAGGAGGCTTTCCTTTTCTGCAACATTACTGCTCTGTGATGGGAACTTTTCTTCTACTCCCAACTGTGAGCCAGCCAGCTGGGGCCCATATTTCTTCGGGAAGTAAAGGGAAATTATGCACAGAGAGCATCGTCATGGTGCTGCAAGCAAGGGCAGAGACAGGAGGAATTCTGTGGTCTGGCAGTGGATTTGTGAAAAGGAGCCCTGATGGTGGGGTCCGGGTGGGGGTGCAGGGCAGTCATGGCGGACATCGGTTACTCTTGCTGCCTTGAAAAGCAGTGGCTATGCAGTAGACAGCTTCTCGACAGTTATTTTCTTCCTGGCATTTCTTAAAATGATGTACACATGCACAACCCACTTCTTTGTGTGTCTACAGGGGTTTGTGCAATTCCTTATGTGCTAGATGTAACTCCAGCCCTGTTTTTCTAAATTAGTAAATCATATCAGAATGCAAGAGCTAATGTAATCTTAGATGAACTTGTGTTCAAGTGTATAGAAGAGGATATTAATAAGAAACTACTTGTTACACACCTCACAGATAGCCTCAATGGCCAGCGACTCAGTTTTCAGGTTGTCAAAAATCTGTCATGTCTTAATGGTTTGCGAGAGTGGGGGAACTGTGAATATGGGGTCCAGGAAGGCAAACAGTACAGGGAGGACCTAGGTTTGTTGGCATCATTTCAGGTGAGTAGGTGTTCTCTTTTCTGGGTCCCCCACTGGCTGTACACTTAAATCCACTTTAAGCCATTTAAAATTCTCCCTGCCTCCTGAAATTAGACTTACCTTTACTCCTTTCTTTAGATGCTATATTTGTTTTCATTTTTTTCTTAGTGTTCATAGTTATTTTAGTGGGAAATTGAGACATCTCCTTAGAAGACAATTTATTTTGAGGGTTTTTTTTTTAACTCGTACCAATTCAATAAAGCTAGATTTTTCATTTAAATCACTTTAGATTCAAAACTATATTTAAAATTATATGTTATTCTGAGTCAATAAAATTCTGAATCAGATATTATTTCTGTATTTATATGGCTCAGATGTTAATTTATGAATATCAATGGTTAGGTTAGAGTATTTTACAAAGTATGTTCTAAATGTACTCATGTAACTCGTATCCAAACCCACGGAAATTTATAGAACATTTTAAATACTGTCTTATTGAACTTATATATTGATACTTATTAATATGTAAATACATATTTTATATGTATTATAATATATTTAACTATTTAAATATTTTACTTGAATACATCTAGACACTACCTAAAATTATTTGATTCATGTGACCCAATAATTATATATATATGTATGTATTTGTGTAGCTAGATTCTTAAATAAAATATTTAATATATTTAAATACATTTGTATGCTTACCAATGGTATATATAATATTCAAAATACTGTTTTATTGGTTTTATATTATATAGTAATTGGAACATTACTAATTAAATACTGTGATAAACTTTGGGGAATCTCATTTTGTTAAAGAGGAAAAAGGATATATAAAAAATATGTCAATTTACATTTTTAAGTGCTTGACAATATCTTTTATGAGTGGTGACACATTACTCATTCAGACCAAAAACTAGTTGTTTCTAACCCTCTTGGAGCAAATCTTGACTGGCCAGTCTTAGTTTCATCAGAATTTTGTTCAGAGGGAGAGGTTTGCCTAGCTTACACTTACAGATTTTTTAAAAATGTATTTCCTCTTTGTAGAGCTCTGCAGTGGGTTATACCAACCTTCATAAAAACCTGAGCATTTTTCTGAGAGGTGGGAGCAGATACTTTCCAACTGCTTGTCTGTGTTCTGAATTAGAATGGACTCAGGCCCAGTGGCCAGGAAGGGGATTCAATTCCTAAAAGGAGGTTCCAGGAAGGTCACTGCAATAGGACAGCAGGGCCAGGGCCCAAGCCTTCTTCTGAGCCAGAAGAGGAAGTCAGTGACAGAAACAGCTGGTTATGTGGGGGACTCAGATCGCCTGCCTGGGAATAGCCCTGCAGCTCCAAGAGGAGTGGCCCGTGCAGAGAACTTCTGGGTCTGCACAGGCGCAGAGAGGCAGCATGGCTGCTCGGAGCCTGGATCCATATGCCGTGCAAGGGTCTGGGTTGGGGAATCAAAGAACCATTGACTCCCAGTATCCTGGACAGTCTAGCAGGCACTCCACTGAGGTGAGGGCCTGTCTGCCTCAGAGAATCGCAAAGCAAGATCTGTGATTGCCACTGAAATCAGGAACTCACCTACCCCCTACTTTCCTACGTTTGTTTTTCCTTTGGGGCATGATCCACTGATGATGATGATGATGATGGCGTTGATGATGATAGCAGCTGGCACAGATTACCTTGTGTCAGACATTCTTTTAAAAGGGCTTAATGTGCATTAATTTATTATTTTTCATAAGAATATTACGAGAGCGTATTATCATTTCCATTTAGAAGTTGAAGAAACTTAGGCACAGAGGGAGGTAACTTTCAATGTCCAACGCAGTAATTGGATGACTCTGCCTCCTGACTCACCTCACCTCCCTGAACTTCTCAGTCATTCCCTGTCTCTAGTCAGAAGCCAGTGGACCTTCTACTGCGGTCAGTGGATTTTTGTGTATCCCCTTCTTCCTAGCCATGCTATTAAGCAACTCAGGGATTATGGACAGTTAACAGGAGTGGGGTGAGTCTTGGAAGGGACAGACAGGGTCCTTCTGCAGCTATTGGTGAGGTCCTGAGCGTCACACTTAGGGGCCTGACTCTTGCATGTGTTTTGCAACCCAAATTGTAAAGAGACTTGCCGTGGATTGAAATAAGCATGCATCATCTGTATTTATGCATGTGATTATTTACAATCTAAGTTAAAGGTGACACCAACACAGACTGCTTTCTTTCATTATTGAGTATATTGCAATTACTCACGGAGGGTCCAACTTTGTTGAAGATGCAAATTGAAAGGTTTGTGACTAGCTACAATCTGCCCGGCTATTGATAACTTATAGGCTGTATACTTTGCTGCTTTCAGAAAATCTCCAGTTGTCTTCAGGAAACATCTGCTCTTGTCATTTCCTTTGCAATTCTTTTTTACAGCATGTACTTCATCTGAGAGAACCCACAGACAATTAAGGCTGACATGGGGTACTGTCCATTTCTAGATCCATCTCAGAATGTATGTCAATTTAAATAACTTTGGATATCTTTTTATTTTATTTCCTTCTCTTCCCCAATCCCTATTATAAGTTGCCAATGATTTCTCATTTCTTTTTAAAGCACTGCTGAAAATCAGTTTAAAAGACAATTACAGAAGACTCATATTAAAACAATCAAAATCCTCAATCATTTTTTTTTTCTAAAATAGAAGCTTAGTATGCATAAGTGCATATTTCCAGACTTTTCCTTTCAGACACATATTTTGAAATGTACTTTAAGCAAACATGTCTTTAAGTTATACAGATTCACATCCACACAGGAGGGAACATAAGTGTATCATCGTGATAGATACCGTCAGATACACATATTTGTCAGGATAACCGATTGTAATAAGCAATGACAGAATCTCAGTGGATTAACACAAAAATGGTTGATTTCTTTATAAATGTCTCTGTCCAGTGCAGGTTAGTGAGGTTAATGGAGGGCACTTGGCTCCGTGCTCTCTCCTAGGGCTCGGATTCCTTTCACACAGTGACTTGGCCATCCAGTAGGGTCTCATAGTTCCCTACTGGATATTTGCCGCTGTCTAGTCAATAAAGGAAGTGAAAAAGCATGGAAGATCCAGCAGGAAGTCTTTCAGATGCAGGCCTGGAAGGCCTGGAAGGTCACATTCATTGACCAGAACTCAGTCATGGCCATACCTAACTGCAATGGATGCTGGGAAAATGGTATTCATACAGAAAGTTGTAGCAGTTGCAATATATTTAAAGCATATTAATATTATTTATTAATGATAATTAATATAAAAAATACATATTATTTTCTGTACCAGTGGGGTAGTTGAATAAGCACTATATTGGTTTTCTGTGGTGCCTGTAACAAATTACCACATATTTAGTGGCTAAAACAACTCACATTTATTAGCTTATGGTTCCTGAAGTCTGAAGTCCAAAATGAGTCTCACTGAGCTAAAGTCAGGTCTTGGTAAAGCTACATTCTTTCAGGAGGCTCTAGAAAAAATTCTGTTTTCTTGACTTTCACAAAGTTCCTAGAAGCCACGCATATTCCTTGACTCGAGGCCCTCTTCTGTTTTCAAAGCCAGCAACAATGGAGTACCTATCACATGGAATCACTCTGACCTCCTCTTCTGCCTCCCTCCTCCACATTTCATGTACCCTGTGATTCCTTTGGGTCCACCTGAATAATCCAAGATAATCTCTCTATTTTAAGGTCAGCTGATTAGCAACCTGAATTCCATCTGTTACCTTAATTGTCATTTGACATGTGATGTAATATAGTCACAATTTCTGGGGATTAGGACATCTTTGGGAGAGGGCATTGTTCTGCCTACCACAGCATTGGTCCAAAAGTTGGGCGATAGCTCTGTCCCTAAGGATTGTAAAGTCCACTCAAGAGAACATTTATGAAGTGATAATACCGTGATAGAGACAAATCAGAAATTATTCTTGTAATTCATCAGAAGATGTCTCAAAACAGAGTGAGGACTGAAAGAGAGTAGCCGTTGTCGTGGATGCAGTCTTAGTTGAGCTTGGTTGATTTAGTGAGAACAGGGTAGGATTAGCTAAATATAAGCAATGGCAAAAGAGTTAGAAATGTATTTCAAAGGCCGCAAGAAGCAACAAAGACTTTCTAGACTTGAAGTGACATGAATAGTTTGTCTCTAGGAAGATCATCCTCCTAGCCCCATGGAGGATTGATTGCAGAGAGAGAAGCCTGGAAGTAGAAAGATCAAAAATGCTATGACAGACTTCTGTGAGTGATGATGAGAGCAGTGGGAGTGGAGACAGCGCCTGGAGCATATTTAAGAAGATATATCCTATGGCACTGAGTAATGCTTGGCTAGAGGAAGAAGAAACAAAATAGGGTCTAGCAAAGCTCATCTTCCTTAAGTGATGGGAGTTTTATAATGAAAACAAATTGAAGAAAGAGCAAAAATATGCTTAGTTTTGGATGTGTTTAGTTGAATTTCCCATCCGGCATTCAGGTAGAGATCCAGAGGGAAATAAGAAAAACAAAAATGGTGCTCAGGAGCACCATTGAGGAAATATAGTTTCAATGCAGATTGGATGGTGTGATGCCTTCTGATAGTTCATGATGCCCGGTCAGTGGCATAATTTGTCATATATTTGTGTATCAATCAGCCACGTCCTACTGTGCTTTTCCTAAGGAGTCCATTGGTCCAACTCGGTCTTTCAAATCTAGGATTATAGAGGTTTTGGCCTAGCCCATTTCTCAAAAAACAAACAAACAACAACAAAAATCAGAACAATAATGAAATCTGCAAAATGAGGTGAGGAGTAAGCCTCGGAAAGAAGAGACTCCATTACCAATATTATCCCTTTAGAAGCTGGAGAATGGGATAGACGGAGAAAGAGGAAATATTTGATAGTGCAATTTAACATGGGGGTAGGGAAGCCCTGTCTACAGAAAGAGTTTATTCTCTAAATGAATGTTCATTAAATGAAAATGAATCCATAGGCAGGGAGTGAATGAGAGAACAAGTCTAAGTAGAGAGACACTGACAAAGAAAATGAGAGAAATTATATGTGAGGCCAGTTGAATATCCTGTGAAAACAAACTGATGATGTTGGTTTTCTGATGGACTTAGGAAACTACCTTTTAAGTCAATTCCAGAGAAAAATTCCAAAATAAGTGCTCTGAATAATGACAGCAGCAAAGAAAGTATTTAAACTTCCAAGGGATCACAAAAGGACAGGCTTCTTTAGATACACGCATTATAGGACTAGTACAATCGGTACAAGAAATCTGTCTCATTTCTTTATAACCTCATTATGTCCATTTTTAAAAAGCTTTAAGGAGAACAGAGTGCTTTAGCGATGGCTGAACTTCACTGTGGTGAGACAAAGTGTGGGGTTTGAGTCAAACTTGAAAAGATTTTTGATGGTGTAGAATCAGGATCAGACCCCAGACTGTGTGCCTTTGAATTTGATCACCATGCAAGCCAACCTCTGAGGCTTTTGACATTGTGAAGAAATAGTGACAGATGAAGGGAGAAACAAACAAACAAAAAATCACTGCAGGGAAAATTCAGTTCACGCATTTTTAAAGGCAGGTATATCCTATATACCGTTAGGATATAAGGTTAAGCTGTTGGTACTGATGAGATGGCAGCTCAAGAGAGCAGAAAACATTTTATGTTTTGATGACAGTAGAATGACCAACACACTGATCTTTAATACCTGTGTGTGCCAGAGGGAAAAGGGAAGGAAAGCAGCAAAACAAACGCTCACAAAACAGTTTCTCCAAAAGCTATCTGTAAGATCTGAGTCTCCTCAAACTCTTCCCAGAGATGCCAGTGAAAATGCCACCTCCATCCAGAGAAAGTGTTCTTTTATCTCACATATAAAAATAAGGCAATCATTATAAAGAAATATATTTGTTCTAGGGAGTTTTATATATTACATTCAGTTTTATATAAGGTATCCGTCATGTTTTCCTAATTTATTTTATAACCATTAAAAGTTTTATATTTTATTAGTATAGTCCTTCTAATTAGAATTATGAAATCTTGGAATTTTAATGATGGTTGGAAGTCTTAGAAGCCATTTAGTTATTCTTTCTGCATCATTCCTTTGAAATAATTATATAGTGACAGTTTTGCAGAAAAATCAAATTTTGCTTTCTTTAAGTTCACATATAGAAGTGCCCTTGTCAGGAAGGTAATTTGTCATAAGAATGTCAAATGCTCTAATAATCTACCCACCTATTTCAAAAATAATATTTGAGGATGAAATGAGTTAAATAGATGGAAGGAAGGAAGGAAAGGAAAGGAAGAGAGAGAAGGAAAAAAAGAAAGGAGGACAATGTAAGGAAGGACATGTTTACGATGTGAGACATAGCTAACTACTGCTTTTCTGGGGGCATTATAAATTAGGGAGCTGTAAAAATTATGAATGTTGCTTTAAAAAATAGAACTGGAATTTAGAGAGAAGTCAAAGAAGAGAAAAATGGAACTTGCTATAGAAATCAGTCAACACCTTGTATTTCTTGATTTCTTTTTTAAAGACTCAAGATTGCCTTTTATCCTAACAGCTGCTGCTTTGGAGGAAAAAAAAAAATCCACCCACTCCTTAAGTCTCTGTCTATTTGTAATTTCCCAGCTCCCTAGAGGCTGGGTGAATTGTGTGGCATTTTTCCAGACAAAGATTGCCCATGATAGTGGATCGCAGACCAGCTAACCTTTAGCTATCAAAAGGTTGTCTAATAATACACCTCGGTAAGGTATCTCAGTGGTTGCAAGACTCTGTATTGTCACCTTTCACACATGTTGACTCTCATGGGCTACAATAGTGTATATTCATGGGAAAGAATTGAAGACTGGACAAAATCATTTACAACTGAGTGTATGGCTTCGTACAATACCTGAACGGTGCCTCCCGGGTTACTGATATTTGATTGCAGCCAAATTGCTGTGGGTTTAAAACTATTCATACTGATGAATACTTTATTGAGTAAACATTTCAACTTTGACCACTTAATCAAGTTTAGAAAACAAATCTATTTCTACTTTATGTTAAAAACAATTACATTGAAAATGTGCCTCTCTATTGCAAGGACTCAATAAGTTAAAAATGAGTAATGTGTACTGTGACAGTGTATTGATTGCGTGCCAAGAATTAGGCAAACTGCTTACACAGGTTATCTCATTTATTGACTTACTCTTCACAATAATTTTGTAAAGTACATATTACCCGTTTTATGGGTCAAAAAAAAAAAAAAATCTGAGGTTCACAGATGTTAAAGAACTTTCCTAAAGTCTCCTACCTCTTATGTAACTAATCTTGGTGTTGAACTCACACGTTTGACTGCAAAAGCCAGGTATTTCCATTCTCTCACAATGTATAATATCGGTTATATTTGAGGTGCAGAAAAGTAACCACATGAAAGATGACCCCAGAGAGCCCAAGCATTTCCCTTACAGAAGTAGAAAGTAAGATCATTTGTTTGGGAAGTGCAGCAGATTATGAAAAAGATTTGAGGCCTGTGGGGGCAGAGCCCCAGAAAGTAGTTTACAGGCTCTCGGCCTCATGTGGAGGAGTGCTGGCTCGGGTAGTAGATGGCCATCAGCTGTGGCTGATTGGCCGTCAGCTGTGGCCAGTTAGCCAATTAGCCGCTAATATAACTGCTGCGGCTACGCTAGGAGGAAGAGAGAGAGGGAGAAGGGAAAGAATGGGGCTAGCAAGAAGATGGCGGCTGGGCTGGCAAGCATGGATGGCGGTTTGCGGACAGTGTGGATCCAGCCTCCAGTGAGAGTATAGTGCCGCCAGAGAGAATATAGTGGTATGACTCCCCTACCTATGGTTCCGTGGGTGTTCCTTTTTGGCCTCACCATATCCTGCGTTCTTGTATGGGGAGCGGGAGCAGAGACCCCGCAGGCCTCCCTGCATGACAAGGCCACCTCCTTGAGAAATGTTTTTGGGTATCTGTACAAGTTTAATCAGTGCAGTGGGAGCCCAAATGAAAGTGGACGGCACCCGTATATAATGGTGTGGTCCCTGAAATTCTGCATCTCTGAGGCGATGCTGGACAGGGAAGAGGCAGAAAGCATGAACAGTGGAGCTTGATCCCAGAGAGAAATCATGCTAGAGACTGGAAACAGAAAACAAATGGAAGAGTTCACATCTGGTTCCATCTACCTCTGATTCTCACTCGGCCACGATGCCCTTGTGAAGTAGACTGTAGATACGACCCTGACAAAGCTGCCTCTACCTCAAACCAGCCAAGGAACTCACCAGCCCAGAAGCAAACCTCAGCGCCATAATTCTTTTACCTGACATGCTAGGCTGCAGAATTTTCGAATGAAAAACTAGAACCTCTGTGAATCAAATCTTTTCTCCTGTTCCAGGCCTGATCCTGCGATAGTCAGGTATAAACACACTTGGTCTCTGAAGAGTGCATTTTTTAAAAACTTCCCAATATGAAGCAAGCTTAGCCTGCCCTCTGGAAAAATGAGAAAATAGAAATAACCCACTGAAATTCTGAAAGTCATCACTGTTCAAATTAAGGGATTCACTCAACTGTGTTCTTGTGAAAGAGTTACTTCTAGAAATAATAAAATAGTTTAGAAAAATCTTAGATTTATGCTCTCAGCATGGTTTCTAAATAAATAGACTTTTCCATAAAATTATTCAGATATTAACCAAAAGAACTAGTAATTTCAGCTCTATTATTATTTTGAGTAAATGATTGCTTTGTTTTATTTTTTACAAAGATGTAAATTGGTAAGATGTGATAAGGTAACATGTATTTTCGAATAGTAGATGTTACAGTCCTTTCAAGTGGGAATAAAGGCTACACTGAAAAATGTAGCTCCTGAATTTGTATGTAGCGAAAGCATGGCTACTGATCTGCTTTGTTTTCCCTGATTGTCTCTTTTTGGGGGAAGCTTGTCCATATAGTCGCATGTCTCAGCTAACGTTGACCTGCTCTCCTAATGTAAAGGAGGACAATAGGTGGCTGTGTCTGCTGAGTTCCGTCGCTGCCAGCACGCTTGTCCCTGGACGGCTGACGTGCATGTTATGTGCAGGCCCAGAAGGTTCTGGTTTTTCCCTCCCACTCACCAAGCCTGGATCTCTCAGTGAGTCCTGCCAATCCTTTCCATTTCCAGTCTCTAGAATTATTTGCCTCTGGGATCAGTTCCACCGTTCACGCTTTCTGCCTCTTCCCTGCCCAGAATTGCCTCAGAGCTGCAGAGTTTCAGGGACCACACCGTTATACACGGGTGCTGTTGGGCTCTCACTGCACGGATTAAGTTGTTACAGAGGCCAAAACCGTTTCTCATGGAGGTAGCCTCAAATCTTTTCCATAATCTGCTGCCCTTCCCAAGCAAATGAGCTTACTTTCTACTTCTGTAAGGGAAATGTTTAGACTCTCTAGGCTTTTGTGGGTTACTCTTCGCCACCTCGAAATAATTTTTAAGAAACTCTTATCCTCTTCCTGCTTCCATTGACATGGTTGTTACCCCTCTTCAATGATGGAGGAACAAGCTCGCAGGCCGTGTTTCAAGAATCACCCGTCCACTCCTGTTCACGATCCTTCCTCTTTGGTTTCCTGCTTTCCTTTCTCAATTGCTCCCAATTCTTCAGTCTTTCCCTCTTCACTGATACTTTATCTTCCGCTTGCAAACATTCTCAAATATTCTCTATGCGTGTGAGTAGAGTGATCCTTAAAAACATGCACAGGGTGAATGGAGTTTCTTGGCTCTTGAAGTTTCTGGGCACAGGCACAGATGGAATAGGAAATGTAGAACTTTTGGACAAAGGAAGATGTGTAGCCAGAAGGTGGAAGTGAAAACTGATATTCCATAGGGGTACTTAGGAAATGACTACTGGAACATTGGGCATGATGTACCATGAAGTCACTGTCTGGTAGCCCCACCTTTGGCACTCTGGGAGAATGACAAAAGCTGACACCATTGGGGAGCAAAGGGTGTCATAGAAAAACAGTAGATACAAGAAGCCTGTCTCATCTCTTTCTAAATTTCAGTGCATTTTTATAGAGAAATAAGTTAGCTGTCAAATACACTTCTCTGGCTAACTGCTTCCTAACTCCAGATAGTTATGGAAAATGCTACCAAAGTGATTTTTAAATTAGGCTAGTTAGACTGAAAAGTCAGGAGAATAAGACTGACTATGTATAAGGAAGGGAAAAGCAATAAAACCAAATTTGTTTTGAAAAAGAAATCAGGCTAGTCTTTTAGAAGAGAAAAATCAATACGTTTATTCAATTTGCATACCTAAACTTAAATGTTTCCTAATGTACATCAATAATACCAAACAGATTATTACTGAATACCTACTGTGTGTCTACTTATTCTAGAGAATGTAAATATATTTACGATGAAGTGATACGAAGTGATATGATAGGTTTTATGCCTATGGAAAATTAGAGAACAGAGTTGAAATATTATCAACAGTGAAAATATACGTTCAGTGTGTAACCTGTAAGGTGATCAGAAAAGAGAAAATCAGTGTTGACTGGAATTATCTGTCAAAGAAAGGGAGTAGAAAAGTCAATGGATGGGGCTAGAAATAGTATTAGAAAAGAGACTAACTAGTGTATCTCAGCCTGGGAGAGCAAACTTTTAGCTGTGGGAATATGGATAGGAGCCTGGCCTAATTAAATGTGAATACTACTTTTGGGGCTATAAGGATGGAGACAAACAAAATACTTTAAAAGGAGGGGAGCTATCTTCCTTGAAATCACTTCTGGGGACACTCTTCATTTGGGCTCCCACATACTTCCAGGCAAACCTTTCTTTACTATATTTCACAGTAGAATTTCATGATCAAACGCATAGGCTCTGGGGTCAGACTCTGTCTGGGGTTCAAACCCTGGTTATACCACTTGCTAAGTGAGTTTGAGAAAATTATTTAACTTTTCTGTTCCTTGTGTTTTTTTTTTTTTTTTTTTCATGTGTAAAATGGAGATTGTGAGAGAACCTACCTGACGGCTATTGTGAAAATTAAATGATTTCAAGCATGTAAAATGCTGAGTATGATGTCTGGCACAAAGTTAGCATTCTGTCAGGAGATACTGTCCTTATTGAATTACCTTCTGCTTGTTTCTGAGCTCCATAAGGTCAGTGACTGTGCCTTTAGTGTTTCGGAACACTCGTGTCCAGCATAGACCTCGGGCATAGGAGAAAGTAAGTAAATGTTGGATCAAGGAAAGAACTAGCACTTAAATGAAGTACTCCCTGATACTACACTACCTCTCACACAGACACCCGATGACCGACAATTTGCTCTGAAGTCACACCGTATGTGCCGTTAGAGAATGCAGCTTATTTCCAGTGTGCTTACATTTCTGACTTCTCCCTGAAATGCTGAAAGTCTGTATAGAGACCCTGACTCCTAATTAAAACAAAATGTCTAATACATAATCATGGCCATAGCCTCTTCGTAGGCATGAGGTATCATCAGCCTTTGCTGCTCTGGTCAGCCATTGTAGGCTCTTGGCCAGGGCATGGTGGTAGTGGTGTTCAGGGAAGATTTATCTAGTAATTGTGTAGAAATGGATTGTTATGAAGAGAGACTGGTGGTAGGATTGCCAGGTAGGCATGAAGCAACAAAGACCAAGGGCCTAGTGAGCATTTTATCCATTTTTGCAGTACACATGACAGGTACTGGGTATGTGTTAAGTATATTGAATAAGGAGGGCCACTGGAAATAAAGATGTGAGGAGAATGTATGTAGTACTTTTTAAACCAGACTTAGAGTAGTTTATACTCTTTATAGCAGTAACTCTTTCTGTTCACTGTTTTCTTTAGTATTGAGTTTAAGTGAAGATAAAACATCCTGCATTCTGGGAGGATTTTGGCCTACTATGTTGATCAACTTCATGTGTTAACTTGACTGGCTATGATGTGCCCAGGTATTTGGTCAAACATTATTCTGGATGTTTCTGTGAGGGTGTTATTAGATGAGATGAACATTTATTTAAATCGATGACGGAAAAAAGCAGCATTCCCTCCCCAAAGCAGGTGGGCCTCATCCAATCAATTGAAGGCCTGAAGAGAACAAAAAGGCTGAGCTTCCTCTGAGTAAGAGTGGGTTTCTCCTGCCTGACTGACTTAGCACTGGGACATCAGCTTTTTTCTGCCTTCAGACGTGAACTGAAATATTGACTCTTCCTGGGTTTTGAGCCTGTCAGTCTTTGCACCGGACCTGAACCATTAGTTCTCCTGCTTACCTGGCCTTCAGACTGGGACTGGACAACACCATCAGCTCTCTTGGGTCTCCAGCTCGCTGACCCACTCTACAGGTCTTAGAACTTGTCAGCCTCCATAATTGCATGATCCAATTCCGTGTAACACATCTCTTTCTTTACATATAGAAATACAAATACATACATCATATTGGTTCTGTTTCTCAGAAGAGCCCTGACTAAAATACCAACTTTTATTTAAATACCAATGTAATTGGTGATTTCTCTCAGGTTCACATGGATATTGAAACAAAAAAGAAAAAAGCAGATGTTACTCGCATGCATCTTCTTCCTACTAAATATACTGTAAGTGGCATTAAAAATTATTATCAACCCTTGCAATTATGTATTCCCTCCTATCTTAAAATAATGGAACTTTTATCTAAAATTTATTTCCAAGTGATATTTTTAATGATTCCTTGGGTCTGCTTTACTTGCATTAGGTTTTAACAAACCAGATAACCCATAAAATAATAAATAGTTTGAAGTTAATGTAGTGAAAATTTCTAAAGGCAATTTTCCCTTGGTTACTTAATTTACTACCATTCCTGAATCAATTTGCCATGATATTTGTTTTTTACATATTTTTTATGGTGAATAACTTCATCTTAAAGGTTGAATGTTTTTACATGTTGAAGATCTCCAATATTTTAAGGTAGTGAAAACTTAAAACCTTTGCACATTTCAATGACTATGAATTGAAAAAACACATTCATGATAAAATGTTAGTTTAACATTAAATATTTATATGTATTTATATGTAATACACACGTACATACATATATGTTTAGACATGTGCACAAATATTTATACATGTGCATATAAATATAGAGATAGGTGTGTCAACACATATGAGTATATCCACGTGTGTTCTCTGTGTAAGATTTCAGGCACACAAATATATTTATGTAGAGATAAAGTATATGTTCAAAGAATGACTGATGTTCAATATATAGCAATTATAAAAGCAAACACCACCACAATGTTGGTGATGATTATGATGACAAAACTTGCATATGGGATGGGGTTGGTATGTTAACACACCAACAAGGAGATTGGCATCGTGGCACATGTCTAGCGATGCTGGGAATGCGTATTTATAGAAAGATCTTGTCGGCAAGAAGACTGGAGGCTGTGGTCTCAGGGCTACTGATCTGGGTTAGAAGTACTAAGTAAACACACAGTAAGACGCTTGCAGGTGACCAGACAGTCTTATTTAGTTACCTGATGGTAGTAGCTAGTCAGGAGGGGTCCAGGACTGACTGGGTCTGAGGAAGTGACTGTGAATGTGGGGGAAAACCGAGGGGCTGTGCTTGTAGGGCCAATAGGATGGAACTACTGACGGTCTTGGATAATAACCAACATAAGAAATAGGTGCTTGGATGCACTGTGCTCGGAGGGCTTTTTCATGACCCTTGTGTTAAAACAGTTTGACCTGGTTCGGAAAAGCCTCCAGATTAAAAACCGTTCTGTTATCGACTCTTAATCTTTGACATAGTCCTTTGGATGCCCAATTAGCATCTGTCTCCATGATATCTTGTCCTTCCCATCCCCTCCTGTTCACTCTGCTCCAGAAACAATCACCTTTTTGTTTCTTGGACATGCCAAGCCATCTTCCAACCTCACTACCCTTTGCACTTGCTGTTTTCTCTGAATTTTCTTCTCCTGGTTTGTCACATGGCTCTTTTTCAATCTTCTTTATCACTAAGACTTCATCACTTAGCATTCTTTTCCAGACAAAAAAAAATCTATTTTTAGCAGGAAGGAATATAACATGGTACATGAGCTTACAACTTTTTGGAAAGGCTTGGGGATAGCTCTCAGTGGGGCCTTCAAGAGTGACTCCAAGAACACCACCCCAAAACTGGCCCACTCGACCTGCCTCATCAGGAAGCTGGGGAATCAGGAAGCCACTGTCCCAGTTGCTGGCTTCCGGGTTGTACCACTGTAACCATGAGCTGGGGACGAGGAGCGGGTCTGTTTAAAACAAACCAGGGCATGCAGTCAGCCTACTTATAACCCTTCTTTACTGACATCTCTCTGCTTAGGTCGCCTCAGGGAGGTTCAGATGACTCTACCTTGGCCTACCCTGTTGGCTTCTGTCATCCAATGGCTGGGCAGGGGTTTGCGTCTCATGGACTCTGATAGCAATTTTCTACTTCTGGTGGTATTTCTAAGACTAAACAATTTCTCATAAAACGTGACTATTCAGATGTGATTCTAGTTCTTCCAATAATAAAAATCAAAAGCAGGGTGATAGTCTAAGGTTTTCTAATACCGTTGTAAACAGACTTCTCAGCAACCGCTGAGAGAGTTTCCTAGAAGCAAAGTTGTTTTCTTTTTGTTTGTTTTTTTAACTTCCTTCCTAAACATACTGATTTCCTTGGTGGAGCTCAGGAATCCATTCCTTCTAAAAACTACTGGTTCCTTTGGTACATGGTTAGACTTGAGAACCATGAGATTAGAGGTCTCTGAGGTCCCTTCCATATTTGCTACAATGATTAATAAGTACCGTCTACATACATAATCACTGGCTTTCACGAAGGTAAAAGCTCTAAATGAGCTAGCAGTGTGACTTGACAGGCCTCTGTGCTCCTCCTGCACGTCTATGTTACATGTGATTGAAATATAAGGAGGCCCAACCGAACATTCTGGGCCTGCAGCTGGGAGTGACTGAGTCATTTAATTGCTTCTTATTTCTCTTATTGTACTTTCCAATGTTTGCAATGGAGAGCATAGCACACTACCCCATGCATTGTAAGTGTTTGGTAGTTATTAGTTATATATACACCTTTATTAGAAGGGAGAAGGGAGGGAGGCGAGATGGGAGAAGGAGGGAGGGATCAAGTAATGAGATAATGTGGGAAATAAGGCATAGAAACAGATTCACTGTTCTTAGGTCAGGATGCAGTTTTGACTTAGGAACATAAATACTTAAATCTCTTGGGAAGAAGACAATATCATGTCCTCCACTGTTTTATGACGGGTCAAAAAATAAAACTTTGTAGAACTGATTTTTAGGCATCTGAGAGCTTTTAGGTAGCTGCTCTTTTGACTGTGTATAACTTAAAATTAACTGCAATTGATGTTTTAACTTCATCAAATGATGTAACAGATTGATGTGAGAATGGCCGTGGGCAGGGCGAACTAAATTGAGACTGGAGTTCTAGAGAACCCTTTACCACCCTTGATCAAATTAGCTAATTTATTTCTCTCAACTTATTCAACTCTATAATGTAGATTTAATAATTTTTTTTAATTATAGGCTTCTTAAGAGAATCACGTGAACTAATGAATGAGAAAATATTAAGAAATATTTAAAACTGAGATATGAAAAAGGATTATTTGGCATTCTCTCAGAAACAGGTTTTCTTAAAAATTAATCATTCGTTGCTAGACTTTTGCTAGGCATGCTGTGTTCAATTTGGATACAGTCTTCATTCAGCCTTATTTTCATTAAGCTGAATTCTTGATTACTTTAGGTCTAACGTGGTTTCTTTCAGGCACTGCCACATGACACAGCTTTTTATGTTCACTATGGTCTAGAAAATGTGACATTCCTGTTGTTTTATCTCTTCTCCACGAATCTCCCACATCATATAATCACTGTGTAAAGTTAAGTGGATGATTAAAATAACACTATTAATTCTCTGACAATGTGTGCCTTCGTTCTGATGCTCTCCTGTCTCATTGTGGACCTAACACCAGTTCAGTTAATGTCCTCTATCCCCTTGTCAGCGATGTTGCTTACCCTGAACAGATGTTACAGTACCAGGGAAAAGATCAGTTTTTCAATAGACCTAGGTCTTATGTGTCTGAGAAATACTTTCCATCACTCTCCTTTGAGCCAGTGTTTATCATTGCCCTGGAAACCATGCATTGCGGCTAGAGAGATACAGCCAGCTCAGGCAAGCAAGCCCCCAGTGTGCTTAGGGCATTTCTGGGGCACTCTGGCTCTTTATCTGGAGCTTGGAAATAATTGTTTGACACACACCAAAGGGAGAACCTCATCAGACACTGAAAATGGCACCCTGGAGCCTGCAAAAAACTGCCCAATTGCTTCAGGGGTAGAAAAACGCAAAGGTGGAGAAACATAAAAGTCAAATTCAAAATGTAATAGAAAAATGAAAAATGAAACAGAAGACGAAGAAGGTGATGAAAAGAAATGTATAGATTGCTTTTTTATTTTGCAGTCTTACCAAAATCATAGGTGGTCTGTTTTGTCTATCAGAGTTCAGAGTCCTTTGGGCATCTAATGAAAACATCACGAATTTTCAAAGTGCTTTACACTTTACATTTTTGAAAGCACGGGGATTTACATTTGGCGTCAATCCA
The DNA here is from genome assembly GCF_036562045.2 of Rhinolophus sinicus. Lineage (NCBI taxonomy): Eukaryota > Metazoa > Chordata > Mammalia > Chiroptera > Rhinolophidae > Rhinolophus > Rhinolophus sinicus. The sequence goes on from NC_133760.1 coordinate 68,821,978, forward strand.
GCAGATACACACGAGCACTACAGAGCTCTTAATAAGCTTATTTTTATTGAATTCAATCCTCATAAAAGCAGTGCAGTTACAATTGAGGGAGAGTATGGAAAATGGCTTTGCCATGAATTTTGATAGCATTGTTCAATCTTTAAATCTCCCATCATTCCAGTCATTCTGTCATTAGTCTTTTCCTCTCAAGTCCTTCCATGGCAATCATGTTACAGAGGAATCCATTAATTCAAGGGAAGTTAAGTGATTAGCTTGGCTTTGCAGTCAGGTGCAAGGTTAAGATTAGATAAAAGTCCCTTGGGTTCTAGTGATTTCTAAACCTTGAGGACAGCGACCCACCTTATTATAAAACCAGACATCAGAAATCATCTACCAGCTTCTTCCACCACAGTCAAAAGAAAGTTTATTTACTTTCACAGAAAAATTGCCCCTGGGGATTTTAAAGATCAGGTAGCTAGAAATATATGCTCTTCTCCTCAGAAGCTAACATTATAATTTAGGGAGAATATCTTGAAATAGGAAATATATATGTGTATATTTGTATTTAATTTTGTGCAATACACATGTAATTAATAATTCAGTAAGTATTTATTTGACCTGCAAATACTTCAGGTACTACAATAGGGTTACAAAGATATGTAGCTCATAGAATTTTATCACATTGATCCATTAATTGATTGCTTCATTGTTTTATTTATTCATAGTCAATAGCTATTTGTTGAATTCATGAAAAAATAGCTGCTGGATTAGGAAAAGTGTAATGTAGGTAGCATCAGATGGATAAAGTGTTAATAGGCCAAGAAGTCTGGTTCATTCCAGGCATAGGAAATAACATGATAGTCCCCCTCCCAAATAAATCCCAGAGGTGGAAAGTCATAGTATATATTTAGTGAATAGCAAATACTACACTGACATGCCTGGAATGTTTTGTGACATGAATGCAACTGAAAAATAATCTTCATGTAAGTTAAATATTGATAAAACATTATATCATAAAAAATAAGCATTCCTTACGTTAATTTTTCTGTAAATGTATGTTTGCTTAGTTTTCCTTAAATAAGAGAAAGTAGAACAATTTTGTTTTATTTCAATCCTAACACACTTCTCTAAATAAAATTATAGCAAAGAGCAAGGCACTATTTTAAAATTCCCCTTCCGTTTACTGTAGGAGAAAAACAACTCCTAATGTTAACCGGTGAGGGTTTCACCAGAGTATTGCCTCATTAAAGATGACCAGAGAAGTGCCAGCCTGGGAAACTCCTTTAATGTGACAGCCTGGATATTTAGCATGTTTGAGGAGTTCTCCAGGGTGGTCCTGCAGTCTGTTCCATTAGTAGAAACCCCTGGAACTTAGCTCCAACAATAGCGGTACCCAAAGGAATAACTCACTTTCCCCGAATAACAAACATTTTCCGCATTTGCTTGCATTGTCTTTCCCCTTTCTGGTACATATTTTATTATTAAAATACAAGATCTATTTTCTGAAAAAATTGCTCTCAGGTGCTAACTGTGGTGAACTTGAGGATCCAAGCCTCTGCAGCCTTGAGTATAATTTCCACCTGAAGGTTGGGCAGGAGCGTTTTTTTGAAGCGATGTGAGTGGCACTTAAGCACCACTTCCATTATTTTCATCAAACAGTGTTTTTAGTGCTTCTTTGTTCTTGTTAAAGCTTCCCATTAGTAACTGCTGATTGGCAGTCATAAGAGGGGGATTATAGGAAGATAAGTATTGCATACTAATTTCTCTAAATGTGGGGACTGGGAGAAATGCAGAAAGATGTTATAACATGTCAAAAGAAAAAATAAGTGACCTGCAGAGAGGAGACTACTCAGGTCTTATTCAGACAATAAAAGCACTTCCTTCCACTTTCAGTTCCTAAGTAGAAACTCCCTTAATTTTGAACCTTCATTCTCTGATTTACATACATCGGTCACCTTCTTCACCTCTTTCCTTTCAACCCCCTTCTCCAGCCTTGTGCTTTTCTGACTTCTTGCTCCTAACACCCTTCCCCCATCACCGGCCCTTTTTAACTTCAAAACATAAACATGCTCAACTTTTGTCTCTCATAAAACAAAAGTAAAAAGAAATAAATGAAAGCTCTGTCCTTGTGCTAATTAACTAGATGGGGGAAATCCTTTCACAATGTATATCAAATTATCACGATGTACTCTTTAAATATATTGCAGCTTTATTTCTCATTTATACCTCAATAAGGCTGGAAACACACACACACACACACACACACACACACACACACACACACACACAGTAAAGTAAAGCAACCTCCTTTAAACCACCTGCCAACTGGTACTATCTGATCTCTCAGTCACTGAGTTCTTTAAGTTGTGGGGGCTCTCAGCTATCACCACTGCATTATGTACTAAAATAGGTATTCTGATTTTCCTTTTGCTCCAATGTGACTTGATATGTGGGCATGGCCCTGTTACTGCTTCTATTTAATATTTTGATGTCTTGTTCAAGGATTTTTGCCTTAATGCTGATTCTTAAAAAAAATTGATTAAAGTAATATCTATCCTGGTTACTGAGTTTTCTTGCCCCTCAGAATTTGCATCCAATTGAGTGCCTTGCTCACCTCACTCACCTCACCCTTGGTGACAAGGGGACCTGCACGCCCACTTGTACAATTGGTAGGTAACTGAAGCTAATTAATTGAATCTACCTTCAACCAAATCTCCTGTCATGCTCTTATTCCCTGTTTCTGTGAATGTCATCACATTTCACCTGGTTGCCAAAGCCAGAAACCTGGGGATCCTACACATGCCTTCCCCCTCTCCCTTATCTCCCCAACCATATAATCAGCAATCTATTTTGCCTCCTTTAGCTCTTTAATATTTCTTTGGAGTGAGATAATCCCTCGTAATTTTTTCCCCAAATTGCTAGAACAGTCCTGTATCCTTTTTGTGCCAGTATGTCCCTCCATCATTCTGCAATCACACAGCTGCAGCCAGAAAAATTCTTCTAAAATGCACATCTGATCATCCCCCTTGACTATTTAAAACCCTTTAAAATGCACCCATCGGATTAGAATAGAATCCAAAATCTTTAGTAAGACATAGAAGGACCTTAATCATTTGGCCCTGGTAAGCCCTCCATTTTCATCTCTTGCCACTGACCAATTAAGACCTTCTCTGGAATCGTTTCAGGGCCCTAAATGGGTGATTTCCTCTCATCTTGGAGCCTTCTAATGTGCTATTTCAACTGCCTAAAATTCTCTTCCTTTAAAATTCTGATCATAGGTAACATTCTCCAGGAATTCTTCCAGATGTTTTCCGTCTGAGCTAGACAGCCATTGCACGTGCTCCCTGTCACTCAGCGTTTCCCTCTCAAAGCTCTGACACTGTTTCCTAGGCATTCTGCCCACCAAGCAGTGAGCTACTTGGTAGAAGGGACTATATCTTTTAATCCTTTGTCTCTAGTACCTAATAAGTTTCATGGCACAGAGTAGGTATTTTCCAAATTGTAGAAGACATCTGTCTGGATGTCATTTTTTTTTTTCTCATTCTATGTATGATAAAAACAGAATCTCTTTTAAAAAGCATTTTCATATATCACAAATCCAGTATTTTGATGGATCATGTCATGATGTGTCCATCTGCATAAGATTTATTATTTTTAAATATAGACATCTCAGTCCCTCCCGTCCCTGCCCCACTCTACCCACTCCTGGGAAAGTCACCCCATCCAGGCTGCTCTGGTAGAAACGAGACAGACCCTTAAAACGATGACATTTTTCCACAGGAGATCCAGAGGCAAGACCAGGGATGCAGGCTGAGGCTCGAGTTCACCATCAGCCAGCACCACACAAATGCAGTTTCTCCATTCTTAAGCTTAGACCTGCAAGATTCATGACATTATCAAGGCACGAGACCAATGTTGACCCAATTAAAGGCCTCTGGCTGGACTTTCGAGCTGAATAAGAATTGCATGCACATCTAGTGCCAGCCAAGGAACCTAGAAGGCAAATATGAGATATCACATAGGTCTGACTAAGACTAGTCTAATTTAATAGAAAATACGTGAAAGCATCATTGAATCTAACTAGCTTTGCCTAAGTAGAACCCGGATGAGACACAGAGATCTAAAATGAGACGGTGTATTTCAGCATTCAAGAGCTTTCTTGATCAATTTCAGGCATGCTAAGAATTTTCCATAGATATGACAGTTATGAGGCAATTTAATGGGATACTTTGCCAATCAATTGCAGAAAAAGGAGGAAAAAACTGAGTAAGAAACAACTGAAGTAAAAAATGAAACTGCTATAAATATAGATAATAGCTTCCATTAAAAGTGCCTTCCAACATTGGAACGTTTAATCACAGTTACTCAAATCATTGGTTACACTCTATTTCACAGTTATCCAGCTTGGGAAAATCTATGCACCATTAAACATGATAGGTTCAATGTTTTTTATAATATCTGGTCAACAGTGGAAAATTTTGTTAGCTAATTTCATTAATAAGATTCAGTTTCATTTAATTTTAACAATAACAATTAAAAAACAAGTACTATTTTTTTTTAATCTGTAGGCCATATTAAAAATGAAATCAAACTGGCTTATACAGAAGTAGATCCTGGAATATATTAGAATTGAATTTCTGGGAAAAAAATGGTATCACTAATTAGTGGGGAACATAATGTGTTTTTTTATTTGAAAAAGACTCAAGTTTAACTCTCACCTCAAACATAAGCCAATACAATTCCAGTGGGATCAGATCAGGGTGTTATGTGCAATAGCAAACCATAAATCAAGTTCTTAAAAAATGTAGACAGGCATATGTAATCTGTTGAAGGGGGGGTTTCTAAACTTAAAGGAACTGGAAAAATTATATAAGGAAATAAAAATAGATTTCACTAAATGAAAAGCTGAAACACTGTGAACAGAATTAAGAAAAATAGCTGGAGAAATATTGGCTTCCAATAGAAGAGAAAAATTAATGTACTGAATGTTTACAATTGTCATATAAATGTTTAACAGCTGCTTCAAAATCCTAAAATATCAGTAAACAAAAAACATATTCAAACAATTCACAAAAGAAGCTATAGTTGACTGTTTATGAAAACTATTAAGCTTTAGAAGTGATCAATACAATATGTAACTTGAAACATATTTTTCACGTATTGAATTAGAAAATATATTCAGAAGGAATATTTTGGGTTGATGAGAGTTGTCTTTTCTATGGCTGGCAAAAGATTAAATAGGTTATAAAATAAAGAAAGAAAACTTTCTGGAAAATAGCTTGTCAGTTATTCTCTCCTTACCCTTTGGTTCAGAAATACTGTTTCCAGGAAGTTTACTATAACAATATTCTGAAATTAAAAAGTATTTGTGCATGAAGATTTCTGTTAAAGCTTTTTATATTAAAAAAACACACGAATGTCAATAAAATAGATCTAATACAGGCATTAAGATGACAAAAATTTAATAAAAGAACATTCTTATAAGTATGAAAGGCAAAGCATACACACAGACACATTCACACACACACACACACACACACACACACACACACACACACACGGTGTAATGTATGGTACTTATATGTACCAAAAGACTGAAAGGGGAATGCTCATTCATGACAATGAGTATGCATGGATGGCAGCTTTACTGTTAATTTCTATTGTGTTCTTGTATTTTTCTCTATCTCCTTGATTTTCCATAAGGGGCATGTATTACTTTCAAAATTAGGAAAATAAACATTGCTAATAAAAGAATTTGTTTATAAATGGATCACAAGGGAATCCTGTTAATATAACACTTCCCATTATCCACTAACCTCCAATAAATTGGCAGATTCTTTGGACCCACGGTGACAATTTAGTTTCCTGGTTTGTCATTTGCTATTCCAGTAAATGACTACTGTGATCTTTAGGGGAGGTGAGATATCTAATTAACGTTAGTGAAGTTTGAGGAGATTATTAAGTTATTTACTTTGTTAGCCAACTCTTCCCTGTTGAGAGTTTGAGAGGTCAGAACAGGGGGAGAGAAATGCCATTCTTTGTACTAAAATAATTTAATGAAAAAAAATAAGTAAAGAATTAGGCTGTGCAAAGAATTCACCCATAAAGTATGACCTACTGATTTTCTGATCTGACATCTGTTTTACAAGATTGATATCTAGAAGGTGATTATTTTGCTTTTTCAGGATTTGACATTTGCTGGGAATCAACATCTGAAGGAATAACTCAATTAACATAACCTTAACTAAATTCAAAATTAGTACCTAGGAACTCTTCCATGGTAGGGAAGACAGAAAAATGCTAGTTGTTTTCTTCTGTTCTGTTTTTGTTTTGTTTTCCAGTTAGAACAGCATCAAAAGAGTAAACTTCTGTATTCTGCAGTTAGGAGAAGCAGTGTTGGACGTAGTCTTGAGATTCTGAAATATTCTCAGTTCATTGCTCAGTGCTGTAGAATTTTTCCATTACGTGCTGCCGGAAGGGCTCAGTCTTGTCAGGATGGCATACTGAACACATCTTCCCAGTAGAGGATGATGCTTTGTCATGAAGACTGGTCCTACCCTCTCAGCACCTTTAACAAAGGTCACCTGATGTTGACAGCAAGGACATAGAGAGTGGCCGTAGCAGTCACAATCCTTGGTGGGTGACAAACTAAAGGACTTTGGGACTCAAAAATCAGGCATTTCCTCACCATTCTTTTTACCTCTCATTCTACTGTAAATCTGTATATCTGTCATTGTTCCAGAGTTTAACCCAATTATAGCAGAACTTCGGAGATTGCAAGGTGAAAATGAAAATTCTGGTATTTGGGGATGTTTTTACAACTTCGATACACAGGAGGGCTGACTTCTGTTCAGAAAGTGACTGCCACTCCTGCGTCAAGGGCCTCCTCCCAGGAAAAACCTGAGTCCACGTTGGGATTAGGCAACATTCCTGCCTTTTTCGTTCCCGCCTTTCCCTCCAAGTTGCCTCTTCTTCCAGCCTATTTCTCTTTCCCTCAGGATTCCAGAGCTCTGGTCTTTTCTCCATCCTACCTGACAGCTGCCATTGAGAAACAACTTCGTACACTCCTTTACACTCAGACCTAAATATCAGTTAATCTAAAATAAGATTCCTATTACTCCTGGTTTCATTTGTATTTCAAAGGCCCAAAAGATCTGCGTAGTTTACAGGATTCAGTTCTGATTAAGTAGAATTCCTTGAGTTGTCAGATCTGTAGGGGGTAGGTATTTGTGGAGAAAGACAGCTTATTGCAGAAGCTGATTGGCTCCAGTCTTACTAACCTGCTTGCTGACTCACTTTCTCTTTCCTGGGCCCCAGCTTCATCCCTGTGTGTGCACAGGTGGGCCCAGGTGGCGTCCCATTATTCCAATATTGTCTAACCTGGTATCTGAAGTTTTGGTCCTCTGGCCAGGCCTCATAACAGGAGCAATAAATTCAGAAGCAGCTCCAACACAAGAAGTTGAGGTGTAGAATTTGTCTTTGCTTTGACTACTTTACTTACACAATTAGAGCTTATGTTTCTTACCTTTTTCTTTGGCCATCTTCCTTATAATAATAACCTCTACAGAGAATCTCCCACCTCACAGCTCTCTGTCCACATCATCTTAAACAGAAGAAAACACCCTCCGCCCACTGGTATTAATTGATCCAACAACTGTTACAGATGCACACATCCTCTCAGAGTCATCATATAGCAACACACTTACCCATGATCATCCAGAGACTTCAACTCATATATTTGATATATACATAAATAGTATGTATGTAGACAAACATAAAGAAAACAGCTATTGGGTCATTATTACAAGTGGAAATGCAAGCTACGATTGTTAGTGGGATAAATTTGCAGAGGTACATCTGCTTTTGTGCAGTCCCTCCTTGTCGCAAATATCCTTTGCAGTCAGCCTGCCCCCAGTCTCACCTCCCACGCATTCTATAGGCACTCTCTCTTCAACTATCTAGAGAGTGATTTTGTTGAGGCCAGAACCATGGCATTATCATATAATTGGGAAATCGAGGCTACTTGGTTTTATTTATTTTAGCCATAAGTAAATTTTCTTCTATTAGCTTTATAAAGCAGGCCCTGTGCTAAGCGTCTTGCACACGTCACCGCCCTCAGTCTTCACAGTAACTCATTATTGCAGTTGGCATCTTCCTTATTTTACTGATGAGGACACCAAAGCTCGGGATCGTCGGTACCTGTCTCAGGTCACTGTTGTGCCACAGGGCTCCAGGTGAGTTCTATAGAATCACATGGTCAAGGGACAGGCTTTACTGGGACTTCTTACAAGCTGATGTCCGTAAGGAAAGAACACCTTTCCACATCCCCCAGGGAGCTGGATCAGGGCAGTTCCCTGCTGGATATGCAATGGGTTTATGTCGGGAGGACATGGCTCCTAACTGCTCTCTCTTCTTAAGGGGCCAGGGGAGGCCCTCCTTGAGAAGACAGTGCAAGCAGATGGGGATTATAGGAAGTCTGCAGTCAGTTCTCAGCTGTGTGCTGTAGTTACATAAGAGGGCTGGGTGCTCAGAATCTGGGGAACTGGGAACCCAGTGGAAGTTGCAATCTCTCTTCTGCGGTGGGGAGAGCACTGTAGCCCTATCCCTCGAGAAAGGCGAGGGCTCCCAACTCTGGCTATTTTATTGTTCAGGGGACTGAGAGAGCACTTAGGGTCACTTTTTGAAAATTCTGCTTCACACACCATAGTCACACAGGGGCGCGCGCACGTGTGTGTGTGTGTGTGTGTGTGTGTGTGTGTGTGTGTGTGTGTGTTTGTGTGTATGTGTGTGTTATGGGGCATGGCATGAGGAAAACAGAATTTAAGCCCAGATCTCTGTGACTCCAAACCCGATTGCTTATAATGCCCATCAAGCTTCTATTGACGTCTTTTCTACTCACAACTTCCAAACTCACTTGTATGGCCACCCAGCTCAGCTCCACCCCAGTGCTTCTATCCTTAAACCTTTTCTTAAAACACAGGACATATTGAAGTGCAAATATGCTCCTAAATCTTGGAGACTCCTTTTGCCTTTCCTTAATTATACCCACGGTTCTATTGATCACTGGATAAATGATGAATAGACCTGTCTTGAAAACTTTTTTCAGCCACGCGCACTGCTCTCTCAGCTGTATTAATAGGACAGGAGAGGGGGGTCATCGTATTTGCTCTATTGAGACCCTTGTTCCACCATCATCAATCAACAATCACTCTTCTATAAAAGTCCACACCATCCGTATGTACCACTCTTCCCAAATTCTGGTTGGAATCATTTTTTCCCGTTGAGAATAAACACTGATTATTCTCAAATCACTTTAATGCTAAACACATGATTTCTCCAATTATCCTCATTGGTTTTGAAATTAATCCCAGCATCCTATTGCCTCAATTTTCTTAATTCCAATAGCTGGCTTCCAGTCTTTTTAACTGCACATGGGCATGGGTATATTAGGACCTCTGGATTATTTGGTGTATTTGTCGGAGTTCTTCTGAGAAACAGAAACAATTAAATGTATAAATTAGCAGTGAGATTTATTTGAAGGAATTGGCTCACATGACTACAGGCGCTGGCAAATACAAAATCTGCAGTGTAAGCCAGCAAGCGGGAAACCTGGTGGGCTGGGAAGAGGGGACGCTATGGTCTGAAGTGCAAAGCCATCCTGGAAGTCAAATTCCTTCTTTCTCTGGGGATCTCAGTCTTTCCTGTAAAGGACTTCTACTGATTGGAGGAGGCCCACCTACATCCTGAAGCATAATCCACTTTACTCAAAAATCAACTGATTTAAATGGTTGTTAATCACAACTCAATATCTAAACTGGGGTTTGACCAAACAATTGGATACCATAGACTAGCCAAGTTGACACTTAAAATTGCATCTGGTATGATTCTGCTGTTGAGATTGTTAATGATAACCTCTTGAACTAATTTTCTTCCTGCTTCAGGGACTACTCTTCAAATTTCTTGTCTTACTGTTCTTTTTTTTTGTCTCATAGGTTCTCTAAATATGACTGTCAAGGTTTGATCCTTTGCTTTTCTGTTACCCATTCTTCCTTCACAATCTCATTTACTCGCAAAGTATCACCTGTGAAGCTTAGATTGTGTTCTCTGTAGCTTTCTTCTGAGTTCTCTCCATTCATGGAAGTCCCATTAATTTTCTGGAAACTATGCATATATGTTTTCAAGATTTACCGTCATGTGACCTTCTTTGAGTTTTCATTCATCCTAGGTTTAGCTGGCAGCTCCTCTGTGTATTCAACAGTACTCTAAATATATGTCTGTCAGAGAACCTTCCACAAAGACTGTATTTAACATATGTCTGTCTCCTCCTATTGGATTTAGTGCATTCAAAGACTAAAAAGACAAGCCGTGGAATGGGAAAGGATATTTGATATATATATATATATATATATATATATATATATATATATATATCTGAAGTATTTGTACATTTTTTTGGACCTATTAAGAGAAAAAAATCTACAAGTCAATGAAAAAAAAGGCAGACAACCCAATAGAAAAAAGTGTTCATGCAATTTGAATACATATTTCACAAATAAAGAATAGTTAAAATGATTTTAAATCCCATTAATAATCTAGGAAATGCAAATTAGAACCCCAATAAGATAGCAATATTTATTTATATGAATAGCTAAATTTAAACAAAATCGAGAATATCAACCGTTGTCAAGGATCTAAAGCTGTAAGTCTTCTCATACTGCTGGTAGGAGTATAATTGGCTCAACCAATTTGTAAACCAGAAAGATATACCAGTTCATCTACCAATTCCATTCTCAGTTACATGATGGAAATACCGTGTTTCCTCGAAAATAAGACCTACCTGGAAAATAAGCCCTAGCATGATTTTTCAGGATGACATCCTCTGAACATAAGCCCTAATGCATCTTTTGGAACAAAAATTAATATAAGACCCAGTTTTATTTTTGGGGAAACAGTACACATCCATTTTTAGCAGGACACATATAAAATTATGTTTAGAGCAGTAATTTGCGTAACAGCCAAACTAGAAAAAACCCATATGTTCATCAATACTAGACTAGATGCACAAATGACACAAAATATAGTATATCTACTGGAATACTATTCAGCAGTGCAAATAAATAAATTACAGATAACCATAAGAGTGAATGTGATTCCCACAAGCAAAATCAAAAGTAGCCAACCAGATTAACTGCTTCCATTACATAAAGTTCAAATAGGAAGAAAAAAACGTTTGATTTTATTTACGTAAAGTTAAAAAACAAACAAACAAACAAAGGCAAAACAAAACTGAAACGCTGAGGGATTCCCATGATGCACATTTAGGTGGAAACGATAAAAAGTAAATTTAAAAAGTTGTCTTAAAAGTCAGAGTGGTTATCTTGAGACGAGAGGAGAGATTTTTGATTGGGAAAAGGTAGAGGAGGGTCCCTGAGGGTCCACGGGATGGGGAGTAGTCTCCTGAAAGCGTCACTGGCACTCTGTCACCTGACCCCTGTGGCGGTTACGCAGATATTTGTTTCCTGGTAATTCATGAAGGTGTATCATTAGGTGTTTCTGTATGTGTGTTGTATTTCGTAGCTTCAAAAATTATAAAAAGAGTAAAAGCAGGTGGAGGTCTCCACCTATTACTATAACTGTAGGGTGATAGGCATCTTGACAGAGCACAAGACAGGCCGGTGATTTCTGGCTGGTTTGTCACATACCTTTGGCCTGAAGGCAGTGGTGACACATTAGTCCAGATGTCGGCACACTGTTTTCCACTGAGATCACAGTATAGAAAGTCAATGGAGGGTGACGTGAGTGTGCTGAGCTTTTAGACTTCAGCAACCTGTGACCAAGACAACAAGGCGAACGAAATACACAGAACACACGGGGTTGGGGCTCTCAGTTCTCAATGTAACAGAAAATGCAGACTTTACCTAAACTTTCTCTACCCAGATCATCCTGAGACTCTGCAGTGTTGGTCGCATTTTACCAAGAACCCTTCCGTCTTGCTATGGGTCTGTTTCCATGTAGTAGAAAGCAGCAGCACTCCTCCAGGCCAGGCTCTTCTGAAATCTGCCCCTGGACAGACCACTTCGGCTCTGGGCTACAACCAAGTCACCTTTGGCTGATAAATTCTGTGTGTTGCTGAAGGCCACCTCTGCCTCAGGTGCAGAGTTCTGTGACTCTCTCTGACGCTTCATCCATCCAAGTGTGCAAAAAGGGTCTTCTTTTCCGTAGTGTTGGAAAGAAACCAGTCACAGCAAAAATCACTGGGAGCCAGGGGTGCTAATACACAAATTGGGCATTTCCTCAAGCTGAGCCCGTGATGCCAAGAGGGGTTCCAGTATCAGCCACAGTCTACTGTGACTATATCAGCTTTCCACCCCGAGAATCAGGTGACAGGTCCAGAAGATCAGTCTAGAGCATCCGCTCCCATTGTGGTGAGTGTACCCTTTTGTTTTTCTCTCTGATCTCCTTTCTGTCTTCCTTCCCTCCATCTAGTCTCCCACACCCCATCCACTCTCCTTCCCTCCCTTCTGCTCACCTTCCCTTTGTCCACAAATATTTACTTGCCATGCATTGTGCTAGGTAATACACAATAGAGTAGTGAAAACATTCCACACATTCCTCCATTCCAGGAGGTCACAATTTCCTGCCATCTAGCCTTATTTTGGGTTATCTAAGAACCTCAGAGATGTTTGAGTAACTATCTCACAGAAAAGGTATCCAGTGCAAATTTATTTTTTTCCCAGGAGGACTTTACTATTAACTCATCATTCACGGATGAAAAGAGAAGGACTTGCCCAGTGTTCAAAGACCTTTCCAACAAAAGCAACCAATTTTCAGGCCCTTGCCTGGACAAAAACACCTTCTCTGTGTAACATATGTCATATGTAACTAATTAAAATGCCTGGTTTAATATTAAGAAAGGGGCATTGACTTTTATTTAATTAATACACATACAACAAATACTTGACATTCAGTAAGTTCCATCTATTAACAGTTAAGTGGAGATATGAAGGAAGGAAGAGACACCCAGGGAAAGGGAACAGAAGAGGAAGGTTTACTAGGTTCTGAAATATTTTCACACATTACCTTGAGAGCTGAAGAATGTGATTACCTTATCTCTGCCCTTTGAAAGTCTAATGAATTGTGTAACTCGGGGTTTCAACTCTCCAGCTGCTCTTATCTTGAAATATCAGCAGCTTCACTGGGAAGAAGTTAACCATAACACCACACAGTGATGAAAGTGAACCAAGGCAGCAGCCCAGACGAAAGTAACATTAACCTAATGCTGGCCGAATTTAATTCGGGGCCTTGCCTGGGTGTTTTTCATACCACAATAACCCAGTTGTGTTGGCATGGAGAGTAGGAGGCAATTGTGGATTCAGCAAATATGGAAACCAAGACTCTCCCTTGGGCAGCTTCTCTGCTTTGCTTTCACAATTCACCTCACCCCTGCGATCTGCTCCTTCCATATATCTTAGGGCGGTGATCACACAACTGTTCTGTAAAGGGCCAGATAATAAATATTTCAGTCTTTCATGCTGGACAGTTTCCATTGCAACTACTCACCTTTTTCATTGTAGCCCCAAAGCAGCCGCAGACAATACGTAAATGAATGAGTGAAGCTGTTGCAACCAAACGTCTCTTGCTAAAACAATGGTGAACAAAAGGACGGCAGATCATGCTTTGCTGAGCCCTGTCCTAGTGAACAGAGCACAGGCTTTAAAATCGACAGCTTTGAGTTCAAATTAAAGCCCTCATTGAAGAGATTTGTAACCTTTGACAAGTTGCTTAATCTCTTTAAGCAGTTGTTTGCTCATCTGCAGATGGAGGACAATAATGCCTGCTTTGTAGTGTCGTGGGAATTAAATTGAATCGTTCATGAAAATTATCCAAAACAGTGCCTAATTTGTATTGTGTCTTCAATAAAGGGAAGCTGTAGTTATTAATCACTCACTCATTCATTCATTCATTCATTCAATTATTCATTTGACAGTCATTTAGTGAGTGCCCATTATGAGTTAGGCACTTGGTAGAGTTGGGAAAGGGATATAATACCTAATGTCTATTCCTGCTCTAAGGAATCAGATGGTACAACAGGGGAAGTGAACATACGTACAAGTATTTGTAGGGTAAAGAGATGAGTGGTAAGAAAGGTGCCCTCACCCAAAAATGCTTTGGGAACTAGTGAGAGTATGTCCAGTTTAGTTTTGAAACTTCCTGGCTTCGAATGACGCTTTTTATACTTACAGCAGTTGCTAATTTATTTCTATATAGTGCGTTTGGGATAGCTTATAAAGATCCAAGTAAAACACATTCATAAAGTGGGCGAGGATTATCCATGAGAATTGACTAAAAATAATGAATACGGTGAATAAAAAAGATAGGAAAAAAATCATCTCCGGAGTTTTAAAAAAATTGTGTCTTTGTGCAATACCTGCCTGGACACATAAACATTTTCCATTAGAAATATGGATTTGGGGGAGGGGTGATTATTCAAGCTAATGGAGTGATCTTCTGATATTTGCTTCTCAAAATAGGTATCTAGCAATTGAAAGTAAATACAAGTTAGCACGATGCTTGGAAGTCTATGAACTTAGGACTGACACAAGGTCCCTGCCCTGTCACAAGTGATTGCTTTAGTCCTCAAATCTCCAAATCTTGGAGTTTCAGCCTAGGTTTTCTTTTCCCTGAAAAGGAATATGAACTGGGATAAAATGTATGTGTGGTCCTTTTTGTCTAGTTTGCAGGGTTACGTTCACATGTCATTGTCAGGGGCAGCACCTGTAGCTTTGGGATCACTGAGAGAGCATCTCCATTAGTAGATTTGGTTCTCATGATGGGCAGGAAAAGTGGAAGTGGTTGAACAGCTCTCAGGGGATGGTAGACATAGAGGATGGACCCAGCGTTGATGAAGACAAAGATGCTGCCACAGCACTGTAGAGAGCCACTGTTGTGAAATAATGAGATACCTGTTGGGCAATCCTAAAATAATGGAGGGGAGGTTGTCGGGAGCTGCCTGTTCTGCACAAAAATCTGCTGAAAATGAGGCATAATAAATATAGGGATTAAGGACTCAGGAACTGGCTGCCTAACCATTTATTTTCTCTACCTGCTCACTATTCCTTCAAATGTTTCTAAAGTACTTATTTCTAAGTTCCAGAATCATTTCTCATTAAATTCTAAAAAAAAAAAAAAAAGTTTTCTTCCTATCTTAAACAACCAGACAGAGGAATGAGGGAAAAGATGAGATAGTGTAACTCAGATGCATATGTGTGCGTGTGTGTGTATGTATATTTGTAGGAATTAATAAGGGTGAGTTGATAATATGAAGAGGAACAAATATTCTAGGCGTCAAATGACTGGCCTCTCCTGAAAAGCACTGAGGGCTTGCTTATTACCATGAATGGTATCTGAATATTGCCAAGAAGTTGGAGGTAACACATATTTATGGGGGGACCACACAAAATTGGTTCTCCTGGCGTCCTCCTAAGCAAAGCACACTACTAATAATGCTTCTTAGCCGTACACCAGGGCAGATAGACGATGACAAAATGAGTATATCGGTGATAAATAGGTTGCTTACAGGAGTTATAAATCTAAAACTCTCCTTCCTTTCTTTGCATTATTTAATGAGCTGTATTGCATACCACAGAGGGGCAAGACCTCACTATCAGAAAGAAATAACTGGAAAAAAAAAGATACAAGTACTATTTAGTGTATGTGTATGTACTGCATTTCCTCAATGCTATTATTATCTATTGCAAAACCAAGTTGATTTAATAATCATTTTTCTGGACATAAAAGGCATTAAGGGTATGTAACAACTGAAAAACAAGTTATTTGGAAACTTCCACATGTGGCAATCAGTGCTTCTTGATCCAAGAAGTGTGGGTTATATATATTGTAGACACTCTTGTTGAAGGATGAGCAGGCTGGCCAGGCAGGGCTGGAGGTGAGCTTATAAACTAAGCAGATAATCTTCTACTGATAAGCTCCTTGTCAGTGCACAATAAATGACCGCCAGTCGGGAACTGGCCAATTTATAGCAGAGGAAAAGCCGCTCCTGGCGTAAGAAACTTTGCTTCCAGCTCCTTGGGCCTCTCACTAGCAATGCAACTTGGAATGAGCCTCCTACTGTCAAACGCCCATCTGTAATGAGACCCTCTTTGAGGAATAACCCCTGAATGCACAGATTGGGTTTTGTCCCCATTTTATTCTCTTTCCCCCTCTCCTACCTCTCATTTATAGCAATTATTGCAATTATAGTTAAATTATTTGGGTAAGTATTTTATTAATTACACATTCCAATAGTGTGGCGCTCATTCATCACTGTATTTCCAGCTTCTGCTTCAGCACCTGGCATATGGTTGCTGCGCTAATTATATTTATTGAGTAAATAAAATTATTTTCCTCTCAGGCACCAGTGTTTCCGTCAGTAAGATGAGAAGATTACACTAAAAGATCTTTACAGAGCCCTTCCTGCCTAAAATTCCATGATTAACTTTATGTTAATGTTTGAAATTTATTTTTATTTTTTTTAAATCAGAGGAAATTCTAGGGTTTAATTATAAATGCCTATGCATCCAAAAACAATAGTAAGCAGAATATCAGTTTGGGAAAGATTTCCTGTAGTATGCACATTTTATGTGATAATTTTAGAAGTGTAAAAATTAGTTATTAAACTAACAAAACAAAACAAAAAAAAGAAAGGGAGAAAAATGGGCTAGCAGAGTGTTTTCCATTGGGCTATAAACCGCTGGAGGGGATGGACCATGCTTTCCTCACCTTTTAAATTCTAGTTCCTAGCATAGACCATGGCACACAATCTTTATTGAATTAATAAGGGAGTTTGAGTGAATAAAATGGTAGGAAAATAGGAAGAAACAATGTAATGGAGAGCTCTGTAGGCAAAAACCTCTGAAATTCGGAGGAATAACAGGGTTAGATAAAAGAGGCAAGCTTTCATAAGAATGAGTCACAGTTCCCGGCAAAGACATTTCTGAATTTAAGAAAAGTTTTCGAATCGTTAGTGACAATAGCATTTTTTATCCTCTGAATTTAAAACGGTGTAGGAGCCCTTAGTGCTTAATTGGAAGCCTACCCGCTCCCACCGTGAGTCAATTTTGGAAAACTCTCTCTCTTCCTGAAATTGAGATACTGAATGCGACCATAGCCACAATCTGGGTTCAGTCAAAAAGAAGAGCAACAAGCACACTCAAGATGCATCAAGTTTTCCCGGGAGCTGAGTGACCCTCGAAGGAAACTCGTTCACAAAATAAAAAGGTGTGTGTGTGTGCGCGTGCGTATGTGTGTTAGAATTCTTCTAAAGAGTGCTCTTAGTTTATCAGAAAGAGAACCGCTGCTTAAAAGTGCTTTAAGAAGCTCAGAGAAAGATATTTCCTTTTTGCTATATTGTTATTTTCCCTTTCTTTGCTCAGAGAATCTTTCAGAACTAACACATTTTTCTCCCTACTTCACACAAATATAACACTTTAATGGCTCTTTATAGATGAAAAGCTTGAGGTACTCAACAGTTGTAACAGGACCAAAGATACTTCAAAATCCTCCACAATGTTATTTTATTATTTTCCCCGAATTCAAGACACTGATCTCTGCTTACTTATCAACTAACATATAACAGATAAGTCGTGAATATAAGATGCAAAATATAAAGAGCATACATCAGTATCTTCCCCCCCCCCCGCCTCAGATCTTTGTAAATCCTCACCCCAGAAGCAGTTTTCCGAGAGAAATGATCTAATCACAATGTTAAATATCAAATCTTAGGGTTACTCATGTATGGGTTTCATCAATGTTGCTGCTTCAGATCAATGACACCCACTGATATCTTTATTAAGGAGAAAACAAATCAGTGAATCACTTTGCCACTTGAATTTTAGTCATTTCTAAACTTCTGTGGTTTATCGTTCCCGCGCTTACCACTTCCCACATTCATGTCATGGCACACACAGAAAGTGATGACACTTAGAAGTCTCACTGGGACAAAAGAAGAGGCTGTCTGAGCCTGAGGTGATTGGCCTGAGAGTTCCATTCCTCTCCTGGTACCACCGCCCTCGAAGCTCGACCTACATCAATCTGTGCATTTAGGAAACATTGCTGAACTTTTAGACCTCTGCCTAGAAATGTGACCAGAGCTCTGATTCATTTTTTTCTTTTTCAATTATTTTTCCTGACCCAGGTTTTGTGCTCAGGGATGAAAAAATCCAATGGCAAGTGCTAGATGACTTTCACCTATGTGATTTGGGTAAACGGTCAGCAGCCATTCTTGTTGCCATGGTAACTTGCTCAAAACAATTGATGTTTCCTTGTGTTTGCAAGTCAGATGACTCTCCTGGGCTGGCCAATGGCACCTCTCTATTATACTTATTACATTAAATTATAGTTATGTTTAATTTTTATATTGTGAGTTCTTTGGGGTTACGGACTACATCTATGTCTCCAGTATCTATTTAACACAGTGAAAGCACCTGGTAGGTTTCCTAGAAATCTAAGTTTGCCCCACTCAAGAGTCTGACTGAACATAACTAATGTGAAGCTGGCACCACTGAGATGCTTTGAATATAGATACAAGCTCAATGAGTGTTTCTGTAAATATAAATTTGAGGGCGTGAGCACCCACTGCAGAAAGACAATGTACCCTCTTATTTAAGGGAGGAAGAATCCCAAATAGGTCACAGAAAACATTATCACCTGCATTTAAGGCTAATGGCTGGGAGAAACACTCTACCTTTTATAGTCCTCAGTGGTGATGGCACAGGCCACTATAAATCTACTCTGTTGCTATTTGGGGATTATCAGATCTCTGGTAAGTAGTGCAGTAGCGCTGGAATATGGATTTTGTTGAGTCTGAAGCATGATTAGGGGAAGGAAATAAATGGGAAGAGGCTGGCAGGTTGAAAGATGGAATAAGAATCAGAAGAGATTGGATTGTGGTGTTTGAGTGAGGTAGAAATGATGTTCAACCTGCGTGCAGTTTATATTGCACTGAATCAGTTAATAGAATTGAGGAGAAAGGTCTATATTGATACCTGTAAATTCTATATTCACGGTGCGATATCAGTGAAGAAGGCTAATCGAATGCCAACTAAGATTAGGGGAAATATTAATAATACACAATCCTTTCCCAGAGTGTCTCATAAAACCAAAGACACTCTGAGTTGGAAAGTATCTTGGAGGTCATATACTCTACTTTTGCCACTAATGTCTCTTTAAACTTTTATGTTTAAGACACACTTCTGGATGTTAGAACTTGGAGCACCACAACTGGAGGGATTAAAGCACTCAAAATAACAACTAATAAAGTAGCAGTTATTAAAACTCAGTATCTTCCATGATAAATTTGACAAGCATGAGCTTGCCCTTTAAAATGAAAAAGAAATTCAACCCGTGTATCAAGCAGCTTATGGAAGCCCCCCACACCTCTCGATAAAGACAGTGGGAGGATGGCAGGGTCCTTGTTCTCTTCTTGCTCATCCCATCTTTGTCAGTTTCCCTTTTCCTCAGCAAAGCCTCCTCCTGGTGGGATCTCTTAGAATTTGTCCCAAACCCTGGTATCTATCATGACTATCTCAAATGGATCCACATTGCAAGACACCCTTGTATGTCCTGTGAGTACCTTATCTCCCATTTGAGGTCTTTTCTCTAACTTGTCCAAGTCCATTATATTCAGTCCGCAAAGGCCATGAATTCTCCTTCCTACAGAAGGGGAAGAGGCAGGTGGAAGTCTGACAGTCTGCTTTTGTTGCTTCTCATGCCACATGTTGCTCCTGGGATCTCTTCAACGGGGATGACCTTGCTGGTCTGGATGCTGTGACCCCAGAGTGGCACATAGTGCTATTTACATGTTAGGTATTATTGTATTGTTATTATTATTTGTAATACTATAATATTATTATATATTGTATACCATTATATTGTATAGTGATATAATAATTATTATGCAAATAATTATTATCACTCTGGTTGTTATTATTATTAGTTCATAATCCTTTACCCCAAACCCTTGAGACCAGGTGTATTTTGAAATTTTTATTATTGGATTTTTATTTTAAAGGTAGGATGGAGATAAATTGGGATTATTAAGTAGTATTCCCAGTGGAGCCTAGGGCAGATTCTCCTAATCAGGTACATTCATATTTTTGCAACTAAACATATAAATATATACACTAAGTTGGAATAGTAAAGATGACAGACAGTCTATTATTTCAAATCAGGATTTGGCAACAATTGAGTTAAACATCTTTTCATTTTCTAACTTTTTGGATTTCAGAACTGTAGATAAAAGATTGCAAATCTGTATTATTATTGTTAGTATTAGTATTGCTATTATATTTACTATTATTTTTTGAATGACTTTTAGAATTTACTATCCCAATTATTCTCTGCATGGTTACCAGTTTGCCACTATCTTGCTTAAGCTTGAAGTTCCCAGAGTGTAACGTGCTATTTTGGGTGTGACAGGCTGGGCTCAGAGTAGAATCGATATATCCCCTTCTTGCTGTTGATATTAATGCGTTTGTGGCCAACTCTCCACTCTATGATTTTCAGTCAACAAATTTTTTTTTCTCACATGTGCTACTACTATATAATCTCATGTCCTCTTATTGTTTTTTGTGCAATAGGTTTTTGGAAAACAAATTTCTCCCTATGAAATTGTTTCTCCCCATGAAATTCAATTTTTAAGTCTTGGCTCATTTTCCCAGTCTGATGAGATAATTTTGGATCCTGACTTTGTCATCTCAGTATCTGCTATTGCCATGCATCACATGTAACTTTGATCAGCATGTCTTAATCCAATTTGGTGAGAAAAAAATATCCAAAAGGACAATGCCAAGGGCAGAGTTAATGTTGCTCATTAATGAACATTAATCAATACTATTTGGAATAGTCATGCAACCAATTAAAATCTATCCAACAGTGTGACAATTCATATTTCTGTCCTTGTCTCTAAGAATATCAAGATCTTTGTCTGAGGTCTTGTTAAAATCTACATTTAATCTGTCTACAGAAATCCCATGACATGTACGACAGTAGCCTGAATAACGAAGAAATTAAGGTTGATCTCACCTAATTCAGTCTTTATAAGACCACGTTCCCTCTTAGTAGTTGCTGTCTCTGTCTCAGAGTCATCACAAAAGTCTGTATGATACTTGGTCACTCAGATTATCAAGTCTATATTCTTTAGTGTAGATATAATAACATATTCCTCCTTAGTACTTCTGACAATTAGAACATATGCCCTCCTCAACTTTCACAGCACCACTTCTATTCTCCATAGATTCTCAAAGATGGTTAAAAACAAGTAAAAGTGAAATACCCTTGGCATTCTGATATATGTTAAAGATGACCGTATAACTTATCGGCCAAATAAAGATATTTTTAAAGAGAAAGAAGGTCTATTAATATGAATGCCAGAAAGGCAGACATAAATGGGACAATCTCAGGCAAACTTGGACGCATGGTCACCCATAAGTGAACATGGCCAAGGGTCTTCAATTTATGGAGAATTAGAAAGTGCCTTTTACAATCTCCTACCTGGCCAGCTTCATGCCCTCACCTTCTTTAATGGACAGTTGTCTTCCACTTTGTCCTCCTACAGAAGAGAATGAGAAGTAGAGCAGCAGCCCCTCTCCACCCCCAAACATGGCTCATTACCATGTTTCCCCGAAAATAAGACCTAGCCGGACAATCAGCTCTAATGCATGTTTTGGAGCAAAAAATAATGTAAGATCCGGTATTATTATATTATATTATATTATATTATATTATATTATATTATATTATATTATATTATATTATTATATGATATTATATAAGACCCAGTATTATATTATTATATTATATTATATAATATTATATTATACCCAGTCTTATAGTAAAATAAGACTGTTCTTCTGTTAATTTTTGCTCCAAAAGATGCATTAGAGCTGATTGTCCAGCTAGATCTTATTTTAGGGGAAACACGATAGTTATTCCCTGTGTGAAGAAGATAAGACATCTACCTTTCTGGCATTTCTTGAACTGAATGGGACTGTGAAGAGGAGGAGGAGGAGGAAGTAGATCAGAAGGAGAATATTTTTTTTTCAAGCCTTAGCTTTTTATGCGCTTTAGCTTTCCGACTGTACATTTTACTAATACTCTCCTCTTACAATTTGTCCTTCTATCATGAAATTGGAGGTCATCAAAGATTCCTGCTGATCTCTTTAGACATGCTTCCCACCCTTTTCTCTGTTTTCTGAATTGTTTGCAGAACAGAAACTGAAATATCCTTCTGAATAGCCTAATAAGCCTCTTGAGCTTTCCTCCATTCCAGAATCTCAGCTGGTTTTGTCCTTCATTTCATCGGATTTTTTGAAGGTTCCCTTCCTGACGTCTATACATCTGATGAAACATTCTTTCCACTAGCTCACCGAGCCTTAGGATGTCACACTTTTTCCTGTGGTTTTTGTCATTCTCACACTCCCAATTTACTTAATGGTCAGATTTATTTGAAAAATAGCATTTCTTATTCTATCTTCCTCATTGCTTATTCTATCTTCAGCATAATTTACACATTTCTATTAAGAGATCCCTTTTTAGTTTTATTTTCCCGTAAGCCTCCCAATCCCTGGAGAAAGTAAAAGGACACAAAGAACCTGTTACAAAATGTAAATTTAGAGTAATTCGGAAAGTCTTCAGGTATTGTGAAATAAAAACCGAGTGGGAATGTGGACATGGCATTTTAACAGTCACTGACAAGACCTGTCCAGTGATCTACCGAAACATATGCTTTGCACACAAAACCCTAGAATCACTGACTAGGAGACGGGACAGAAGTGAGGCCTCTGTGAAGACAGGGGGACTTTCTCTCATTAAAATGGCATATGTTAAGTTGAAACCAGTTGCTCAGGAGCTCCTTTTTTCTTCTTCTTCTTTTTGTTATATTTCTAAGAGGGAATTTTAAATCTTCTCTCTTGGAAGGAGTCAAATGACAGGAACATTTCTGGTGTCCCACGATCATTAGTTTCCTATTCAACAGGAATGATGGCTGACCAAATATATGAGGCCCCGTTAGAACCCCACAGCCACCGAGCCAAGCTCTGTAGTGCAGAGATACCATGAGAAAGAGCTGGCCGTTGGACTTCCATTCTCAGGCTCTGCAGGGGATTGGTGGCTTCCTCCTCTTTGTGGTAATGGATGAAACAGGGCCTGCTTGGGTGGGCTGACCACCATCCTGTGATGAATCAGGGTCCGTGGGTCCCTGATGCGAGGTTTAGGAATGATTTGGGAAGGCTAAGTGTAGTCTTCAACCTGATCTCTACAAAGAAGCTTTAAAAACATGATTTTTTGTTTGTTTGTTTGTTTGACATTTGGTGTTGACCTTTGTACACTTATACTCTACTGAACAGAACCTAGGAAGTAATTAGGGTTAACGCAGGATTTAGACAGAAAAGTTCACCTTGGACTTTTCCTACAAATATTTAGAGGGAGCACATGGAGTGTTCTTTAGAGGAATGACATTTTCATATACTTTTGTTAATTCCCTCTTGGAACTTTAACCACGAGTTTTGGCAGCCTAATTAGTCGAGGGCATTTTGTGAAAAAAGAATAATTTTGGAGGGATAATTGTACTAAAAGTAATTAAAATATTATTCAGCCATACTAATTTTAATATTATAGTAGAGTTGCATTACTAGCCAAGTACATCAATAGACTTCAATAAAATGTCTTGAAACACATCCAAACACCTGTAGTCATTTCATGTCTAATAGTGATGGTATTTCAAATTAGTGAGACACAATATGTATTATTCAAAATATAGTATTAGGGCAAATTTGGAAAGTTTTAAATTTAGGTTCATTTTTATCATATTCTACAAAATAATGTCCTTTTGTAGTAAGGAGTTAAATGATCTCTAGGGTTTACTAAGTATTGATTATATGCCAGGTACAATGGAGTATACTTTACATGGATTATCCCATTTATTACTTGTAACTGTTCTATGAGAGAGATACTAATATTAATCTTTTTTTTTATGATGAGGAAATTAAAGCACAGATCATATTAACCCTCAGGTCAGTGGAGGCAGAATAGAGTCCAGGGTTTAGGTGATGGTTATGAATGGCTTCCAACCTCCAGATTTCAAACTCATTATGCCTTGAAAGAACTGGAAGAGACTATTGGTGAATATGTATGTGTGGTTGTAATATAGAGGACATCTTTCAAAACTTGACACCAAAAACAAAAACCGTGAAGGAAAATATTTAACAACATAAAAATTTAAAGCCTCTTATATGTTAAGAAAATGCCATAAATGAAATAAGACAAATGAATGATATTTTAAATATGTACAACAGAGATTGGATGGATTAATACACTTAATATAGAGAGAGCTCTTTTAAAAAGCTTAATACATCAAGAGAAAAATGGTAGTAGACTTGCAGGCAATACACAAAAGAGATGCAAATAGCCCAAAAACATGAAAAATGATCAATCTTACCAGTAACAAAATAAATACAAGAAAAACCAAGGACATTAATCCACAGCTTTATTTGAAATCATAGTAATTTGAAGACCAAAATTTTTAACATTAGGGGATTTATTAAAAGTAATAGAATTTTATGCAGCCTGTAAAATAATGTTTCAAGATTATAATGAAATGGCAAAGTACACAGTGCATTGACAAATAAAAAGAAAGTATTAGGGTCTCAATTTTATTTATTAAGTTCACAATTTTATTTTAAGGCACAGATGTACATATAAATAAAGCCTGGTATGTAATGCACAAAACTGTTAACAGTGGCCGTCTCTAAGTGGAAGGTTTAAGGTTGAATATTTCTCCTTTTTTTTTTTTTATCCTCCCCCTATTTTCTAAATATTCTATAATGTACATCTGTCACATTTATATGCAAGAAAAAAATACATATACGTGCACACACACTTTGTGAAATGAGGACTCAGATCATATGATGTCCTTTTTTTCAGTTTTTGCTTGTTTTTCTTTTTTTAATTACAGTTTATTAGGGTGACAATTGTTAGTAAAGTTACATAGATTTCAGGTGTACAATTCTGTAATACGTCATCTATATATCACATTGTGTGTTCACCACCCAGATTCAGTTCTCCTTTCATCACCATATATTTGATCCCCTTTACCCTTATCTATCCCCCCTTCCCCCTTCCCCTCTGGTAACCACTAAGCTATTGTCTGTGTCTATGAGTTTTTGTTTCTCATTTGTTTATCTTGTTCTTTTGTTGTTTTCACTTTTATATACCACATATCAGTGAAATCACATGGTTCTTGACTTTTTCTGTCTGACTTATTTCGCTTAGTATTACAATCTCAAGACCCATCCATGTTGTCACAAATGGTACTATTTCATCTTTTCTTATGGCAGAATAGTATTCCATTGTGTATCTATACAACATCTTCTTTATCCAATCATCTATCAAAGGACACTTTGGTTGTTTCCATGTCTTGGCCACTGTAAATAAAGCTGCAATGAACATCGGAACACATATATCTTTACGGATAAATGTCTTCAGATTTTTTGGGTAGATACCCAGGAAAGGGATTGCTGGGTCATATGGTAATTCTATTCTTAATTTTTATAGAACGTGCAACCTGCCTTCCATAGTGGCTGCACCAGTCTGCATTCCCACCAACAGTGTATGAGGGTTCCTTTTTCTCCACAGCCTCTCCAACACTTTTACTATTTGTCTTACTGATGATAGCCATTCTAACTGGTGTGAGGTGATATCTTATTGTGATTTTTATTTGCATTTCTCTGATGATTAGTTATGTTGAACATTTTTTCATGTCTGTTGGTCATTTGTATGTCCTCTTCGGAGAAATGCCTCTTCAGGTCCTCTGCCCATTTTTTAATTGGATTGTTTGTTTTTTGTTGTTGAGTTGTATGAGTTCCTTTTATGTTTGGATATTAGCCCAATATCAGAGGCTAATTTACAAAATTATTTGCAAAAATCTTCTCCTATTTGGTTGGTTGTCTCTGTATTTTGTCGATGGTTTCTTTTGCTGTGCAGAAGCTTTTTAGTTTGATGTAGTTCCATTCTTTTTTTCAGTTTTCACTTCCCTTGCCTTTGAAGTCAAATTCATAAAATGCTCTTTGAACCCAAGGTCCATAAGTTTAGTACCTGTGTTTTCTTCTATGCGTTTTACTGTTTCAGGTCTTAGGTTTAGGTCTTTGATCCATTTTGAGTTAATTTTGGTACACGGTGACAGCAGTCTAGTATCATTTTTTTGCACGTGACTTTCCAATTCTCCCAGCACCATTTATTGAAGAGGCTGTCTTTTCTCCATTGTATATTTTTGGGTACTTTGTTGAAAATTATGTGTCCATATTTATGTGGGTTTATTTCTTGGTTCTCAATTCTATTCCATTGGTCTGTGTGTCTGTTTTACTGCCAATACCATAGTATTTTGATTATTGTTGCCCTGTAGTACAAGCTAAAGTCAGGGAGTGTGATACCTCCAGCCTTGTTCTTTTTTCTTAGGATTGCTTTGGCTATTGGGGGTCTTTTGTGGTTCCATACAAATCTGATGGTTATTTGTTCTATTTCTTTAAAAAATGTTATTCGAATTTTGATGGGGATTGCATTAAATCTGTATATTGCTTTGGGTAATATGGCCATTTTAACTATGTTGATTCTTCCAATGCATGAACATGGAATGTCTTTCCATTTCTTTGGTCTTCTTCAATTTCTTTTAAAAATGTCTTATAATTTTCAGCATATAGGTCTTTCACATCCTTGGTTAAGTTTATTCATAGATATTTTATTTTTTTGGTTGCAATTGCAAAATGAATTGCTTTTTTTTTTTTCTTTTTCTGAGATTTCATTGCTGGTATATAGATAGAAATGCAATGGACTTTTGTACGTTGATTTTGTAGCCGACAACTTTACTGTATTTGTTTATTGTTTCTAATAGTTTTTTGGTGGAGTCTTTAGGGTTTTCTATATTTATATAGCATCATGTCATCTGCAAAGAATGACAATTTAACTTCTTCATTCCCAATTTGGATGCCTTTTATTTCTTTGACTTGCCTGATTGCTCTGGCAAGGACTTCCAACGCTATGTTGAAAAGCAGAGGTGATAAGGGACAGAGCAAAGAGCTTCAGTTTTTCATCATTAATTGTGATATTAGCTGAGGGTTTGTCATATATGGCCTTTATGATGTTAAGGCATTTTCCTTCCATGCCCATTTTATTAAGTATTTTAATGATAAATAGATGTTGTATCCTGTCAAATGCTTTTTCTGCATCTATTGATATAATCATATGATTTTTGTCCCTTATTTTGTTTATGTGATGTATCACATTGATGGATTTGCGTATGTCGAACCATCCTTGTGCCCCTGGGATGAACCCCACTTGGTCATGATGAATAATCTTTTTAATGCATTGTTGCATTTGATTTGCTAGAATTTTGTTTAGGATTTGCATCTGTATTCATCAGAGATATTGATCTGTAAATTTCTTTTTTTGTGTTATCCTTACCAGGTTTTGGTATCAGGGTAATGTTGGCCTCACAAAATGAGTTAGGGAGTACTGTCTCTTCTTCAATTTTTTGGAAGAGTTTGTGCAGGATTGGTATTAGATCCTCTTTGAAGGTTTGGTAGAATTCACTAGTGAAGCCATCTGGTCCCGGACTTTTGCTTTTGGTAAGGTTTCGGATGACTGATTCAATTTCCTTACTGTTGATCAGTCTATTTAGATATTCTAATTCTTCGTAATTGAGCCTAGGAAGGCTATATATTTCTAAGAACATGCCCATTTCTTCTAGGTTATTGAATTTGGTGGCATATATTTCATATAATACTTCATAGTATTCTTGGATGATCCTTTGTATTTCTGTGGCATCCGTAGTAACTTCCCCTCTTTCATTTCTGATTTTATTTATTTGCGTCTTTTCTCTTTTTATCTTAATGAGTCTAGCCAAGGGTTTGTCAACTTTATTAATCTTTTCAAAAAACTAGCTCTTTGTTGCATTAATTTTTTCCATTGTCTTCTTGTCCTCTATTTCATTTAGTTCTGCTCTGATTTTTATTATTTCCTTCCTTCTGCTGACTTTGGGTTTCATTTGTTCTTCTTGTTCTAGTTCTTTATGGTGTAATGTGAGGTTATTTATCTGGGATTTTTCTTCTTCCTTATGATAGGCCTGTAATGATATAAATTTCCCTCTTAAAACTGCTTTCACTGCATCCCCAAAATTTTGGTAGGATTTCATTCTCATTTGTTTCTATGTATCTTTTGATCTCTTATTTCTTCTTTGACCCGGTTGTTCTTTAAAAGTATGTTGTTTAATCTCCACATATTTATGGTTTTTCCTGCTTTCTTTTTGCAGTTGATATCCAATTTCAAAGCCTTGTGATCAGAGAATACGCTTGGGATGATTTCAATCTTCTTAAATTTGCTGAGGCTAGTTTTGTGTCCCAATATGTGGTCTATCCTTGAGAATGTTCCATGTATTCTAGAAAAAAATGTATAGTTTGATGTTCTAGGATGAAGTGCTCTATAAATTCAGTTATGTCCATTTCATCTAATGTGTCAATTAGGTCTGATATTTCTTTCTTTACTTTCTGTTTGGGTGTTGTAGCTGTAGCTTTCAATGATATATTTAGGTCCTCTACTATTTTGTGTTTTGGTCGATTTCTCCCTTTAGTTCTATTAGCAGTTACTTTATATATTTCTGTGCTCACTGATTGGGGGCATAAATATTGATGACTGTTATGTCTTCTTGTTGTATAGTCCCCTTTACCATTATGAAATGTCCATCTTTGTCTCTTGATACCCTTTTTTATTCTGAAGTCTGTTTCATCTGATATCAGTATAGCTACACCTGCCTTACTCTGAATACCATTTGCTTGGAGTGTCAATTTCCACCCTTTCACTTTGAGTCTATATTTGTCCTTGTAGCTGAGATGTGTCTCTTAAAAGCAGCATATAGTTGTGTTTTTGTTTTTTTAAATCCAATTTGCTACTCTGTGCCTTTTTATTGGTGAGTTCAGTCCATTTACATTTAGGGTGATTATGATATGTGAGGATTTCCTATCATTCTATCTTTGGTTTTCTGGTAGGATGGTGTCTCCATTGTTTCTTTGTCTTTT
Organism: Rhinolophus sinicus; assembly: GCF_036562045.2. Lineage (NCBI taxonomy): Eukaryota > Metazoa > Chordata > Mammalia > Chiroptera > Rhinolophidae > Rhinolophus > Rhinolophus sinicus. The sequence goes on from NC_133760.1 coordinate 68,851,077, forward strand.
TGTTACTGTTTGTTATTTCAGTGTGGTGGTATTCTATGGTTTTTCCCTCTGCTTTTTGTTTATTTATGTTATATTTTTCAGCTCTGTATTATTATTATTTTTTTTTTTTTGAGTGGTTACCATTAAGTTTATGTAGAAGAAAATTCTTTCCTTCTTCATTCCCTTGTGCCGGTTCAGACCTTTACTCTCTCCCCCCACTACCCCCCCTTTTATAAATTAAAGTTTATTGGGGTGACACTTGTTATTCTAGTTATTTTTCATTTACAAAGCTCAGTCACATACACATTCTCATTTAACAGAAACGCTACCCTAGGTTTGTTCCCACAGCCACTGTAATAGCTTAATTTTCTGTTCCACAGATTTGAGAATAAGATAATTCTTTCACAAAGAACCCATTTTTGGAATTTCTGGTCTTCCTTCTTCATTTCACATGCATTTCTCTCTTCCAATTCAGTAGAGCACATCATCCATGACTCCCCTTTTGTAAAGAACCAAAATGTATTCCACAGTTGATCTAGAAGGAAGCCTTCATACAAAATAGCATAGACACCCAGTGCCACGATATTCACCATGGCCCAGGTCTGAAGCATTGAACAGACTGTGAACAGAGCTATCGGATGGTATGTGTGCCTCACATGTATCATCCAGAAACTTCTTGGATTAGATGATGTACTCGCAGGTCCCTTCCAAGACTGACAGCTTTGGATCCTCTTCTCTGCTCAACCAGTTAGCTCATGGATTCCAGTCACTGGTTCCTGCCCTTCTTTGTAATTCATTTTACTTCCTCTCTCTTGTCCAAGGCCAGGACATTCTTAACATATTCTCTTTGGTCCCTGAGGAGGCATAGCCTTATTCTTTCCGGAATCCAGGTTCATGTATTTAGTGTCCCTTGAGAACTGCCTTCTGTGACTCAGTGAGTCATCACTCAGCCCACGGCTGTTGAACTATCCTTAGAAATTGCCGGTCTCAGTACACATGATGCCATCACCTCCACTGAGCCTCACTTTCTCTTTATTCCCCTCCCCTTTTTTCCTTTCAAACTCATACTCCCCTTAAATCTGTAGCTCCAACTCTCTTTCTCAGCGGACTGAGACAATTCTAGCCCCCAGGGCATCATCTCCAGGCTATTGTTTCTTCTTAAAACATTAATATAACCATTAGCCTCTCTTTACTTAATTTGAGCTTCTTATCTCCTGCCTGAGAGAGGACAGATCTATAATCAGGATTAGGGAGGAGTGTCTGCCCTCGGGCCACAGGCCTTCTTTCCTGTACCCTTTCATCACCCCTGCATGGGTGCATCTTCAGTGGGTTCTTTCCATCTCACTGCACCCCAAACAGGATGGTTCACTAATTAAATGACTGAATTCAAGGCTTTCAGTGCACGCCCAACTCAGACATCAGGGCATTATGTTTACATATACATATCAGTTTTATTGAATTTATAATCTTACTGTCAGATTAAACAAACATCTCCCCCCTATAGCCAGTGGCCCTATGGTTTGCAGAGTTCAGGAGTTCTGAAATTCACAGATGCTGAGAGTGATAGAAGCCTGGGACTATTATCCATGCTCTCTGATTTAAATTATATATCCATAAAATCATCAATTGCCCTAATAATGAGTAAACATTAGAAATTTATATTTAAAACTTCTACTTGTACAACAACATAGTTGTTATGTTGTTTACAAATTGGAATTGTATATATATATATATATTTTTAAAAAAGTGGAGTTTTACAGCTAAGAAAATATTTCAGTGCCACTGGTCTATTTAGTGTCAAGCAAGCAGTTTAGGAACATTTTTATTTTCCAAATGGGTGTTTTTTTTTGTGTTTTTGTGTGTGTGTGTGTGTGTGTGTGTGTGTGTGCGCTTGGGTGTGTGTGTGTATAGACTCAGCCTGACTTAATCTCTATGATTCCATATTAACTATTCGATGTCTTATTTTCCTCACTTAAAGAAATGGAGACACTACTGCTGGATCTGTCTTGAAGAATAAATAATGGACACTACTGTAGCGCTCAGTAAATATAAATTGCTGTATGAACATTACTAAATTATAGCCGCTGTGCTGTGTGCATAAGCACTTTTCATTTGGGTTCCTCGCTAATGCATTAATCTGTTGCCAGCGGTTGACCCTGCAACAATGTCAGAGGAAGAGGACTTGGCCTCCCTCGGTACTCGTTGCTTTCAAAGGCAATGCCTACTGATGTGAAATAGCATATTTTATTTTTTCATTTTCAATAGCAAACACAGCTTGTCTGTGAAAGCAAGCATCTCTAATATCCGAAGGTAACCCCCTTCAGTCCCAACTGTTAACACTTACCCCCTTCTCCTGGCTGCTGTTCTGCTTGGTGGTCTTACTTCCAATATGGTAACGTGAGCAGGGGTGATATTCATTAGATCCCTCCCCACTGGCAAGACAGTAGATGCCCCAGGAGGTCAAGGCCAGCCTTTGACTTTGCCCGTCCTCCACATTCACATTTCTCATTGTTCTAACTGCAGAAGACAACAAGGTGTGAGGGCATCGTCCCTCGGCAATTCCCTCTCACGATCACTGCCATCATTAGCCCTGATATCACTCTCCAAATTCCCCAGATATTGGCATTTAATGCCCCTTGGTATTATATTATGTTTATTATTTCTAATTTATAATTTGTAACCCCTACCTTCTTCTTAAAAAAGAAAACCAAAGTCAGTGATCCATTCCCTGACTTTGATAACTGGTAGACTATTTAAGGTTGTTTTTATTACTTATGTTATAATACATTGCCAATCATGAAAAAATGTCTGAACACAATATTTATTTCCTGTAATAGGAGAGAGTGCCAAGGTTAGCCCATTTTCTGTGCATTTCTGTAAATATAGTTACCCTGTAAAGTGATTATAATGCTGTATTACAATCCATGTGACATGCTTGGGAAATATCTCTTTCTTGGGATTCAATTAAATCACATGAGGTTGGCTTGAAAATTCCTATTGTGATTGAGCAAAAGAAAGCACCATCTTTAGATGTGGACCAGCTACTTAGTGTCTATTACCTGTACATTTTGGATATTATTTGATGCATTAAAACAATACCACTGATTCAAATGCCAACTACATGTTTGCAATACGATATTCCAGAAAATGTTATATTATGTATTCATTTATAAATAGTATCACTCAGGGATGAGCCTGGTTCAAGATGGGTAACCAGCAACTGAGACCAAGAAAGATGCGTTGTCTTAGATTTTACATTTTATTTCATACGATTATGAGATGCAGTTGGGATCTAATCTCGTAGGATGGCTAGGTGGGTAGTGAATTTAGTGATGTAGAACTCAACCAGATATTCTGATAGACTGGGATCTGACTATGTTGAGTAAATAAGTGAATGAATGAATATGAGCAGCTGAGGATATTCAGATTATCTTTTTGAAAATATGAAAGGTAGGAAAAGCACATTTCGGCAGAATCAATATTCTGCCTGAAAAATAAAATCTGCATTGCACCCTCCATTTCACATATCTCCCTTACTTTTCTTTTCCTGCTCAGATTTCCTCAGCTCTATTTCTTTGGGTCACTTCCTGCATTTGCCAGTGCCAATTTCTCCAGTCATTGATAATTAGCCTCAGTTCCCTGTGGCTCTTCCTGGATGTTTTCAACCGAATAGTAATTTTTCTTTAACATTTTTCTATTGCTTTAATTTTCACTCCTGTTTTAAGTTCTTCATTAACTTTACACTTTTCCAAGGCCTAAATACCTGTGAAATTTATAAAACTTAATCATTTGATTTGCCTGCTCAGCTTTCCTAATCTTGCCTAGTTTTAAGACTGTTAAACCTAAAATTGTGCCTGGAAGATGGTGTGATCACAGGGGGGGAAAGAAATAATGGCATTGTTAGTGAAAATTTAATGAAAAGTTTCGCTGGAAAAATCTCACGCTTCAGTGTTCTTTGTGTTTCATGCTGATAAGCAGGTAATAATTTTAAATGTCTTCATTTTAGGTTTAATTTATTAAAACACTTACAGTTTTCAAGTCCATATAAATACTGGGTACAAGTTCACCCAGTCTAGAAGAAAATTAACCTTGTTGCTTACCTCAGCAAGTCTCTTTGATTTTAATTCTGTAGACCATTAATTATTTTCCTAAACCTGCCATAATTTTTCTGATTAAGAGTTTGGAGCTGGAGTTTGAGTTAAAGGAAGAAGTCGTCCACTTTTCTTCAACTGATAGAAACTTAAGCCAAGAGAGATTAAGTTTTCAGAACTGGACAGTAGCAAAGCCAGACCAGAACCCAGGAAGTTGGCTGTTCGGGGCTCTGTCCATACACCAGACACCAAGGACCTTCGCTATAACTGTAATATGGGTATGCCAGTTGGTCTTCAAATTATCTTTGTCACCTCATATCAACTCAAGTCCAGGTGTACAGTAAATATTAGAATACACATGCGCCTGCTTGGGGCTCTGGTTATTTCTATAAACGTTTATAGAGAGAATTCAATTTAATTCTGAAGGACGACATTTTTCTCTTGACTCTAGGGATAAATTCATAGTAACCCTCTTACAATCTCGCTATATAAACTAGGACTATGCCGTTGTGACTTTTAAATTTAGCAGTTTTTATAGTGTCTGTTATAAGATCAACTGAGAATTACCAAAGGATATGTTTTGCATCATCTCAGATAGCCTTGGGTCCAATTATTTCCCCTTCTTCCCCGCAACGGGTATTACCAAGATCAGCTTTGTTACTACTGTGGAAGATAAATAGAAATATGGATTGCTCTTTGATTAGAAAGCAAACAACCTTATTGAACTGAGCTATATTAAAATAAATACCAAGAGTATTCCAGGGTATTCTTGTTACAGATTATTTGCCCTGGAAAAAAAAAATTTCATTTGGCTTTGTGGTTTTTGAGGTTTCCATATGTAACATAATCTTTTATTTTAAGCCATTAGAGACAGCTGAAAAGCGGACCACTGTTTACCTATATTCTGTGATAAGATTTCATGCTTTTAGGTACTATAATTATTGTCTATATAATCCATATAATTGTCTCCTGATCTCTGTTCGAGTTACCTTACTTTTATATAATTTGAGACCAAATTAGTTATTTCAATGCAATTGGAAAAGAGATTTATCTTCTTATTTAACAAGGCCATTGATTTGGCCGTTTCAGTCTAATGAGTGATTTGAATGACTTTCACCCTACTTGAATTACCTGTTTTGGTAGGGTTCACCCCTCCACCTCTCAAACACAGCCCCCTCATGAGTGATTGGAAGGGGTTACGGTAGAGAGATATGTAATAAAATCACACTGACATCACTTGACTCTCTTGACCACTTCTGAACTCTTGTGACCCTTACACATTTTAGAGAATTCTCCCTAAAATGCACCCCTCTCTATTTCCCAGAAAGTCCTTATTGTCCTTCAGGATCCCCAGTGCATCAGAGTGGGGGAGTTGGGGGTGAGGGAGGTGGGGGCTGGGGAGGTCAGTGTTCCTGTAACTAATCACTAACTGAGGTGTGTGTGTCACTGAAGAAAACTGTTCATCAACTAAAGTGAATCCTGACATTAGGAAGAGGGAGGTCCCTAGAATTGATCTTAAACCTGTGGAATAAAGAATGTAAGTGCTCTAAAGTGGTTCTCCCTCCTTTGTCTCTGTTATCGTATCTAGATATTCACATTTGGGGTCCACATTTTTATCATAGATGAAGATAGCACGATTTACCAAATAAAAAAATGCACCAAGCTAACATGGCTTCTAAAAGCGAGTTTAACACCCTGAAGCTGTCTTCCCACAACCATTTTGTAAGTAATTAGCAAATGAAGTCCCCAAATTATATTGTCACTATAAGGATAATACAGGAATACAGATGACTCCAGTAACTATGGTGAAACTACAGTTTCCCTGTATTTTCCTTCTAAGGATTACATCATCATAATAATTAGGTGTTTGTTTTTTTTTAACTTTTTTAAAAATTAGTTTCAGGTGTACAAAAAAATGTAACATTTAGACATTTATCATTTATATCCCTCACACAGTGGTAACCCCCCTCCCCCATCTACTACCCCTCTGACATCGCACATAGCCATTACGTCTCCACTGTCTCTATTCCTAATGCTGTACTCTGCTTCCTGTAACTATATATATAGTTATGATATATATATATATATATATATATATATATATATATATATATATACACTATATATGTAGTATATATATAGTATATATAGTTATATGTAGTAACTATATATACTATATATACTATATATAGTTACTATATACATATATATATATGTAGGTTTTGAACATCACAGTCATTGTTCAGCATTTGTTTAAAGATATTATTTAAATCATGGTAATTTTTTCTGTTTAAGATATGACCTATATGTTTGAAATACTCGAGTTTCAAAATACCCAACTTGTTGGTATCTATGAAATTCACCCCTGACCCAGAAGCACAATTGCATCTAATCTTCTGAGCAAATAGCCAGATTGGGCTTGTGGTTTGGGGTATTGCTATGGAATCTGTCCTGTGAGATAGTCCCATCAGTCCTACCCTTCAATTTAAAGCTGTGACGAGAACCCATAAAAGAAGTACCACAGGCTGCAGAGCAATTGAGGGTGTGGCCATTGGACATGATTCATTCAAACGTCAGCGAGAGGTTCCTGAACAGCATCTGTACGTCAGGCACTGCACTAGGCATGAAGAGTTGGAGACAAGCAAACAGACCAGCTATTATCCTCATGGAAATCAGACAAGTAGGGGAGACACGTAATACACAGTCACATCAAGAAATAGGTAATTTCCAAGTATGATAAGTGCTGTGAAGAAAAAAATGGAGCGTGACTCGAGAGAGTATAGTAAGCACACTTCGCTGCCATTAGCAGGATAAGAAGGTCACTTCTGAAGTTTGGCAGGAGGTCACACTGGGCAGGCAGAGCCTTCTTGGTAGAGAGAAACTGCATGTGTAAAGGTCCTGAAACAGAAAAGCGCATCTCTTTGAAGATGTGAAATGAGGTCAAGGAGGGAGGATCCTGGTGAAATAAATGGCAGAGGAGATATACAGAGGGTGCCAAATACACACACACACACACACACACACACATTTTAAGACAGAAAAAAACTGTGTTAAAATTGTAATCCTCAATATATACCAATAACAAAAGATGAATACAAGTCATGTGTACACATTTTTTTTGGCACCCCCAGTATATGCAGCTAAAGAAGAAGCCAGAACCCACATTGTTCAGAGCTTAACAAGTGATAGTAAGGAGCTTGTATTTTTTCCCATGTGCAAGCAATGAGACACTATTGAGAAATGTTCAGTAAAAGAATAACAGGGTTTTTGGTTAGAGAGATTTACTTTACTGTGAGAAGAATGCATTGGAAGAGAACAAAGTTGGTAAAAGGTGAGGGATTTTATAATCCGATATTTCAGTTCATTTGTGAAATAATGGTGATTTGATTTAACATGGAAACAAATAGAGATAGAAAAGAGATGAATTCAAGATGTATTTTTGTAGACGACACTAACCACTTGGAAAATGGGGCGTGTAACAAAGAGAATCTTTAAAGATAGCTCCCAGGTTCTTGATGTGAGCAACTGTGGGTGGTGTTGCCATATGCTAAGATGCGAGCAGTTGGCATGGAGCAAAGAGGGAGATCAATAGTTCAGTTCTGCACATGTTAAATTTGAGATGACTGTGAACTATCTGAGTGGGAATGTCAAGGGCATAGTCAAATATAAAAATCTGAAATTCAAAGAGAATAACAAGCTGAGTTAGAAATTTGACTATTTTATCAGGATTTTTAGTTGCAGCAATAAAATCCCAAATGGCTAATTTACTCAACAAGAGGTTTGTTGAAGAATTTGGGTGAAGTTCACATACTTTACAGGGGTACCCATTGGGCACAGGCTCCAGAATCACCCCACGGACATTATCTAGGAAAGAGCAATGCTTCCACCCATGGTCCAAGTCTTGGTGGCTTATGAGACAGGTAGCACTGCATGCAGGGGACACAGTGTCTCTTCCTCTTCCTCTGGAGAATGCTGTTTCATGAAATGTAAGATAAGAGAATGGTTAAGGAAGAGTGAAAACCAATAATATTTCCAATTATAAAAGCTAATGACTATAGAATTCTTGGTATGTGCCAGGTACAATATCAAGATTTTACCATAATTGTATCATGTAATCACCACCAAAAAACCCATGAGAGGGAAATAATTGCTTTGCTCATTCATAGATGAGGAAGTTTAAAAGGCTCATACATCCAGTATGGGGTGGAACTAGGATTCTCACATAAGGACTCCAGAACTAGTATCAAAGGACAATCCCTTCCTCCCTTCTTTCCTTCCTTCCTTCCTTCCTTCCTTCCTTCCTTCCTTCCTTCCTTCCTTCCTTCCTTCCTCCCTTCCTCCTTCCCTCCCTCCCTCCCTCCCTCCCTCCCTCCCTCCCTCCCTCCCTCCCTCCCTCCCTTTCTTCCTTCCTTTCTCCTTCCTCCTTCCCTCCCTTCCTAGCTTCCTTCCTTCCTGTCTTCCTCCTTCCTCCCTCATCATCTCTATCTTCTCCCAACCATAAAATAAACTCACGTACATGTAAATGCTGTTCGGTAAGCCTTGGTAATGAAGAAGAGGTTGAGGATGTAGGGAGAGATGCAATAACCCATGAAGAGAGGAACTGAGTGTGTGGAGGAGGCCATAACCAGAATATGTAGAGTGGGGTCAACCTTTAATGGGGCAGACATTTTCTTCACTTTAGCGAGAGAGACAGAGAGAGAGAGAGAGTGGGCAAAAGACCTTGAAAATTCAGTTGTGGAATAAAAGTAGGGGTTATACTTCATGACTTATATATATTTTTTTCAGTGAAATATAAGATAAGATCATCAGCTGAGCCAAGAGAAAGGTTGGCACAGTTGGAGATTTAGTGGAAGGGAGAATATTTGTTGAGCACATGTAAGAGAGGTTCTGCTGAAAGAGAAATTTAGTAAGATTTCCAGCCAGTGTGGAAGTGCCTTGAACATTAATGATCGTGAAATTAAAGTGATACTAATCAGAAAAGTTGCATTATCCCTCCCACCCCCAGAAAGACATTTTGAAACTGTGATGCTGGGTAGAGTGTGGAGAATGGATTGGGGACTGAATAAGGCTCATGGAAGACAGACATCAGCATCCTCAGAGAATAATTCTTCCCTGTGGGAAGGTGTTTATCTGTTATGACATTGTTGGGGTGTCATCCTATGGAACCTGGTCATGCCTATCATTGCACAGAACATAGAGTTCAGGCAATGAGCTAGATGCTCCAGTTAAATGACAAAAACAAAAACACACACAGGTAATTATCGTGCGGTCAATGAAATGTGTGAGCTTTCTTTCTGAAGTCTTCCCTCATTTACTTTATCATCTATCTGCTGACATCCACCCATTAGCTAATCATCCAGGCTAGTTTCCTCTTCACTTTGAGAAATTTGTTTACTTTGACTACATAGAGCTATATTTTAAAGGTACATTAAGTACTTGGTACTCAGTGTAATGTGAACATATGTTTAAACAAATAGTGCCAGCTAATATCCTTAGAGGAGGAAGAATAAGAAAAATAAGCAAACATTTCCATTGTGTTATTTTTCCTTTCCCGAGGATAATTAAGCAAGACATTTTGCCTTGATTTAAGTGTTTAGCATCAGAAAGACTACCTATAAAATACCTGTGAAACTGAAAATATTTGGGAAATCTGTTCACATGTTCATTTGCTAATGCTCATCATACTGCTTGACTTTAAGGACCAGCAGTTCGTCTTGAGAACAGAATGTTAAACTACAATAATTCACCGTGTTACCAATTTTTCTTTCCCCACTGTGAGAATTAGGAGGCATTTGCATATTTACTGTAACACATAACAGTTGTATGATGTATACAGTGCTGTAGAATAGGAAAATTCAGGCAATACTCTATTCTGAGTCAAGTGGGAGCTCTACACAGAAAACCACTAATTGTTTCCATGAGATTTTGATTGACTAGTCTAATTTGCAAGTGGAGAAACATCATCCTATTCTGCAGAACGACTTAGGTGCTGGGAGATATATAATTTCTGTCCATGGGAAACACTGCTATGGCACCAGACATTTTTAATCCTTGAAAATTAGATCTGAAAGTAGAAAAGCCAAGGGATGAGGTGAGTGCTCATATTTTGTCTCTATTCCTTCCAAAAACTCAACCAGATTGTGACAGAAAAAAATAAATTTATTAGTGAAGAATGAGGCTATTATTGATATAATTATAGTGATTTATGATTAAAAATTTCAAGTTCACAACATAAAATACATGTTAATATTGAACTTATTGTAAAAATAAAGTTCAGTATGATTTATTCATAGTGAGCCCTTAAGGACTAATTATGGAATTATAACATCATTTCACCTAAGGTAAGATTCACAATTAACTTAATAGCATATTTCTGGAAAAGAAAAAGAAAACACTACATTCAATGTGCAATATATATATTTTCTTTTTTTAAATTAAATTTATTGGGATGACATTGGTTAGTAAAACTATATAGGTTTCAAGGGTACAATTGTATAATACATCATTGTATATTCACCACCCAGAGTCAGTTCTTCTTCCATCACCATATATTTGATGCCTTTTCCCTCCTCTATGCCACCCTTTCCCCTTACCCTCTGGTAACCACTAACTATTGTCCGTGTCTATGAGTTTTTGTTTGGTTGGTTGTCTTGTTTGTTTGTTGCTTTCAATTTTATATCCCACAGATGAGTGAAATCACAGTTCTTGACTTTTTCTGTCTGACTTATTTTGCTTAGCATGATAATCTCACAATCCATCCATGTTGTTGCAAATGGCACTATTTCATCTTTTCTTATAGCAAAGTAGTATTCCATTGGGTATATATACCACATCTTCTATATCCAGTCATCTGTCGAAGGACACTTCAGTTGTTTCCATATCTTGGCCACCGTGAATAATGCTGCAGTGAACATAGGGGTACATGTATCTTTGCAGATAAATGTACATTCTATTTTTTAACCAGTCTCACTTTTCATTAAAATGATTTCATTTGACTTGATTCTTCTGTATCATAATCAACACTTGAGTTTAAGTCGTCATCAGACCTCGGTCGACGTATTCTACATGACCTTTGACCTTTGGCAGCTCAGTGCCAAGCTGCTTTTCAAAGCCTGTGCTTATCGTCTTGTTCTCTTACTTGCCTTAAGATTGACAGAATAATTCTGAGGCATATCTAGGAATACCAGGTTTTGTTTCCATTTTCTACTTTGTTGAATTCACAGTTTCAATTTTTCTATAATAGAAGTATGTACTGCTGGATATTAAATAGTTTCTTTTGAATACCCGCTGGAAACTTTTGGCAGTTACTGAATTTTGGTCTCTAATGGAACTCTATGGGTGTCTAGAACTTCTTTAGTTTTTAAATCCCATGACGTATTCCAAGATATTTGGCAGTTTTGATTGTCCTTATCCTTTCTCATGTGTGTTAAGGGATATTTTTATTTGAATAAACATACATACACATACATATATACATATCCTTATATACATATATACACAGTTTTATTTACATGTGTGTATCGTCTTTCTTATAAATTAGAAAGCACTTGATTTGGGACTTAAAAGATAATATGAGAATGCATTTATTCCCCTACAGTGATTCATTTCTTCAAGCAATATTAGTAATAATGATAGCTAATATTTATCGAGCCCTTCTTATGTGCCAGACATAATCCTTAGTGCTCTAATCAGCATTAACTCACTTAACCCTCACACCACCATTCCTGTCATTCCCATTTGATAGATGAGCCACAGGAGATAAAGTAAGTTCCCCAAGGTACACGGCTCCTATGTGGTGGGGCCACACACAACAAGCTTCTGATTCCAGCACCTGTATTCTTGACCACCTGGAAGACTGCCTCTTAGAGGAAATCTACTTTAATGCTATTACTATTTTGTTCAGCATAACAGTCCTTTGCTTGAATGCTATATCATGACATCATTGTTTTGTTCACATTTTAAAGCACAACTAGAAATGAAAACTTCAAGTTCAGTCATGGACTGCCAGTGAAAACACCTTTGCTGTGGTGACACATGGACGCGCATCAAATACCTTCAACACAAAGCCAAGTTGGGCAAGTTTCTCCTAACACCAGTTGTAGAACATACGCTGATTTAAGAAATGTTACTATGTGGGAATTGTGTGTCTTAGACTCAATACAATGCAGTAATAATAATGGAAGAGCTAATTTATGCAGTGCTTTGCATGTGTGGCAGGTAATGCCAGTGCCTTCCCAACAGCAACTCTCACGTACCCTTTTTATACAACCTAGTTTGCCTTTGAGGCAGTGATGTGCTCACCCAACCTCCAGCTGAAGGTGGTCCTGTAACAGTGCTGGCCAGTGAGGTACAGCTCGGAATAAGGAGATTAAGGTCTGGGAAGATTTTTGTCTCCATATGAAAAAGAACAAGACACATATATTCTAGTTCCTTGAACATGTCTTGGATCCTCTTGCCTTTGTACCTCAGCTTATGCTGTACATTTGATCCATTTCACCTCCCCAAAATCCCACTTACCTTTCAGCCTCAGCTGCAGAATTTTAGGTTGTGGTGGAAAGAGGCCTGGTGAACAAATGACCGTGGGTGTTTTTTTACCAATTCAAATAATCTTGCTAAACTTTATTTCTTTTTCCCTTACCAGCAAAATAGAGACTAAAACTGCCTACTTGTCAGGGATGTGAGAATTAAATGGGATGAGGTATGGAAACTGCACAAAATAGCCTCTTCTCAAAGAAGCTTGCCCATGTACGCAGCAGAAATGGTCTTGTTCTTTCTCCCCGAGGGCTACTCTGTACCATGCTTATTCCATATCTTAGTATATTTTCTTTGTGTGGTTAATGGTATCTGCATCTTCTTTACCAATTTCAAAGGATGCTCTTGAGGCCATAAGCCCTTGCTCATAGGATTTTATGTTTTGTTTTTTAATTAAAGTTTATTGAGGTGCCAATTGTTAGTAAAGTTACAAAGGCTTCAGGCGTACAAGTCTGTATTACATCATCTATGTATCACATTGTGTGTTCACCACCCAGAGTCAGTTTTCCTTCCATCATCACATATTTGATCCCGTTTACCCTCATCTACCACTCCCCTCCCTCGTTACCCTCTGGTAACCACTAAACTATTGTCTGTGTCTATGAGTTTTGGTTTCTTTATTTGTTCTGGATTTTATGTTTTAATTGGACTAAAAATATGTGTTGTGAGACTTCTGGTTTCCAGTGCCATAGGTAGGGAGCTTGGAAGTCAGCCTCTGCCCTTATAGCAAGTAAAAAGCTGAACAGACTGAAAAATCAGCACTGCTTCTACAGTCCGTGAGAGAGAGAGGGGTTGTAGGATAAACTGGCCTCCCGGATTGGAGAGACAGACAAATTTAGGGAGTCATGCTTTACAGAAGCAGAGACTCGGGAGTGGAAACCATTGCAGGAGCTAGTGCCTGGGCCAGAAACCCTGAACTGTAATTGATGAATTACTGGGGGCTCGGTGTGGAAACCTTTGAGAGTTAACAATTCCAAGGGAAGCCTGACATAGGGGTGGCCCCACACTTTTGTGAGATTTACCTCCAGGAGCTCAACCAGTTCCCATGGTAAACATCAGAGAATAAGCCACTGTGTGTCCAGGCCAGAGGGGGGAAAGGAACCATTCTGAAATACACCAGAGCTTCTGTTCTTCACAGGACCTGTCCTCACTCAGGGGAAGCTAGTTAACCAGAGCCTAACTGACCTGGGGAAAATAACCCCAGCCACAGAAGCCATTCTGTCCCACCCAAGGGAGGAGAAAAACACCTGAGAAACACTTGTGAAGTTCACAGTCCAAAGTGATAGACTCACTAACAAACTAAGACCTCGTCACAGGACTATAACTCTTCCCTGACCTCACATCATGCTACCACATTACTAAAGGCCTATTTATAGCATTTCTTAAAACCCAGAATGTGGTGTCCAGCCAGCTATTAAAAGCAAACAAGCAAACAAACAATAAACTACAAGGCATACTAAAAGGCAAAAACACATTTTGAAGAGACAAAGCAAGTATCAGAACCAGTCATGTCAGGAGTGTTGAAATTATGAGACTGGGAATTTAAAATGACTCTGATTAATAGGCTTAGGGCTGTAATGGATCAAGTAGATAGCATGCAAGAATAGATGGAAAATGTAAAATAAATCTTAAATAACCGAAAGGAAATGCCAGAAATTAAAAACAAAACAATACAAAAGACTGCAACAGAAATGAATTAATGCCTTTGATGGACTCATTGGCAGACTGGAGACAGTGGAGAAACAATCTTTGAGTAGAAGATATATCAATAGAAACATCCAAAACTGAAAAGCAAAGAGAACAAATACTGACAAAACAGAACAGAATGTCCAAGGGCTATGGGAAAACTACAAAAAGGGTAACATACACGTAATGGGAATACCAGAAGGAGAAACAGAAGAAATATTTGAATCAACAATGATGGAGAATTGCCCCAAATTAACATCAGACTATGAGTCACAGATACAGGAATCTCACAGGACAACAGGCAGGTCAAATTCTGAAAATAAAACTACTCCTAGGCATATCATTTTTAAACTACAGAAAATTAAAGATACATGAAAAATCCAAAAAAAGCCAGAGGTAAGAAATCTTACCTGCAGAGGGCCAAAGATAATTACATCCAAGTTCTCAGAAATGATGCAAAAAGAAGAGAGGGGAGTGTGATATTTAAAATAGTGAGAGAAAAACAAACTATGCCCCCTGCAACCTAAAATTCTGTACTCAAAAGTATCCTTCAAAAGTGAAGGAGAAAAAAAGATTTTCTCAGACAAACAAAAATTTAAGGGAAGGTGTTGCCAGTAGACCAGCCTTGCAATAAATGTTGAGAAGTTCTTTACAAAGAAGAAATAATATAGGTCAGAAACTTTCTTTCTACATAAAGAAAAGAAGAGCATTGAAGAAGGAATAAGTGAAGGCCAAATAAAAACTTTTATTTTTTTTATTCTTAATTGATCTAAGTAATAAAGTTTGTTCAGTATAATAATATTGGAAGTACATTCAATTATATATGCTTATGTATATATGTATGTATGATATATACATGATATATACGTAGTCAAGTATATATGTATATATTTATATATTATAAATATGTATGTGTATATAATATATAATATATAATATATAAATATATACACATATATTTAACTTTAGAGCTTAAACCAACCTGAATTTGTTTCATGGATTTGCAGATCTATTTTTTTGTTTGGGCTTCAGAATAGTAGCTGGTCAATTTAAAAGGTTTCATTGAATAGTCACAGATCGTTACGCTAGGGACAAAGAGAGCAAGTAGGTAAATCTAAGCTAGAGAAACTGATAAAGTATTTCTGTTGCTAAGAGAGCAGTGTAATAGCATGATTCAAATATAAGTTGATGTTGACTATACAGTCTTTTTGTGCTGACAAAAGGAATCAGGAATACAGCAGTTGATCGGGCATTTTATGGTACATTTGGACCAATTTTCTTTTTAAAATGCTAAAAATAATAATAATGGGATTTACTGATTCATACTAGAGAACGAAAACCCTTTTTGTTAGAAGTAATTAAACTTTGTGATGACACGTTTCCCAGCAGTATACTCTTCTAGTTATTATGAGATTCACACAGTAAGAAGGGAATGAAAATATACCTCGCAGCCTCTCTTTTCCTCAGGAAACTTCCCCACTTGTATGCAGGATGGTGGAAGCAGGAGAGAGGGAGAAGAATAAAAAGGAAGAAGGAAAAGTGTGTAGAAATGTTGTTCTATAACAGCTCCCCAGTTTCAAAAGATGACAGGGATTGGTAAGGAGAGGGGAAAGATGGGAGTAGACATAATGGAGGAAGTCAAATCAGAGAGGTTTATTGCTGATTTCCTCTAAGTTCAAAAACTACAGAAAATATATATGTGCACATCTTAATACATATTCTTATACATGTCCACACTGAGAGACACAGACACACCATATAAACACACAACTTTATATGTAAGTCAATATGCATAGACATTAGAATAGTTCATTACCTCTCAGACTTCAATCCATCCCATTGATGTGTTTCTCAGAGACAGACTAGCTTGGTTTTATCCCAGTTTGAAATAACATTTTCTTTTCAGTTATCCTGGTGAATTCTCACAAACCATTTTTCCCCCATGGCAGATGGAATCCAATGCAATCATAACTATTTTTACCTTTCCTCCTTGCCATTCTGTAAAATAGAATCTCAGCCATTAATTGCATGAAAGGTTATCTTAGGTTCCGATTAATTTGACTGATGTTTTGAAATTCTTTAAAAGTGTTTTTCCTTTTTTTTTCTAAGATGTACTCTTCTGATGACCACTTAGGCTTTAAGTGAGGCAACCGGGAAGATTTCATATGCCACGTTCCTTCCACTGCTCTGTAATGGTTTGTGTGCTTTGGTTCTGTTAATAGTTTTCTGACATCTGAAATCACGACCCCACTTGAGCCCCATGGAGTGCTTGTATCTCAAAGGAATTCAGCCTTAAATACAGATGGGCTTGTCAGCATGGTCTAGATGACATTTTTATAACTTGTAATGCTCTTCAGCAAGATGTGGTTAATGACCCTTCACGTCATCCGACCAAGAGAGTGCTGGGTTCCTGGCGGAAGGTTGTATTCACGTCACAGCTCTTGAGCCTGCTCTACACAAAGTTATCACTGTAGGAACTGGCTAATGGAAATCTGGGGATTGCTACATTCTTCATTTTATCATGATTGGCATTAATATCATTGCCTCCTGTTTGTGCCCTGGTCATGCTACTTTAATTTAGACTTCTTTTACCTTTTGCTTTTGGAATGCTTTTCTTCCTAGCCCTGGAAGGAAAGGAATGGCCCCTGTCAGTGCTTCCTCTTGCTCGGCCATGACTCCCAAATAAGCTAGTCTGTTCTGGAGACTGACTTCCAGAAGGTTTAGGGACCCCCTACTCATGTAATGAGATGATTAAGAAAACTGTCCTGGAAGATACAATGAGGCCAAGAGATAAGTCTACCTAATACCTTTGACACATTGTCTCTAAGCGGTTCCTATTTGCCCCTTTACTCTTTTCAGATTTCAGAGTACTGTTCTCTGGGGTGTGGCCCCTACACTGCTGAAAATGAGTTCAATAAATGACTCATAAGCATCAGCTTTGTGTAAGGCACTATGCCATGTGATAACAGGGTACATCCTTACTTCATACAGTGCTTAGTGTGTGATAGTAGATGTGCTACACAGTCAGTAGATGCGCTTCCACCCAAAATAAGAGAGATTCAATGAAGAGAGATGCAAGCAAGTGCTAAAGGTATTTCCAAATGGCAGGAAATAAGAAAGAACCAAGGAGGTGGCATTTGGACAAGAACTTAAAAAAGGATTAGGAGTTTGATAGCAGAAAGGAAAGAACAGACATGCATTTCAGGCTGTTTGAAGGGCATGAACAATTTTGGGAGAGTGGATGCCGTGCCTGGGGAATCTAGTGTGTTGCTCAAATGGACCGTGTGGTTAGAGTAGAGTGTGCAGTGAGATTCCGCTGCATGTGTGGTGAAGAGGCAGAGAGGCCAGATAAGAGGACAATGGTGGGTGTGGGGGTGCTTACAAGGCCAGCAAAACTAAAGTAACTTTTATCCTGTTGGCAGTAGGGAGGCATCAGAGATTTCTGAGTAATATGATTTGACTAATGTTGCAGAGCCACCACTCTGGTTAATGGAGGACCACAGAGATCAATTAGAAAGTTCGTGTGCTAGATCAGCTTTCAAGGGCTACCGTCATTGGATGAGGAAAAAAGAAATACATAGGGGGGAACTTTCAAACATCGAAGATCAAAGTTGGTGAAGAAGCTCAGATGAATCATCAGAGAAAGAAAGAGAGCACCTCCAGAGTGTGTAGAATGGGTGTTGCTGACTTATTCTGTGGCAGATTTGTATCTGTAAACACAGCAGAGATGCAAGGTAGACTAAGTTATGAAGCAGGTAAGTGTCATCTTAGGCACATGCTAGTGATCAGTATTTGACTATTGCTCTTGGATCCTGCTGGCTCTCCCATCCTGTGCTCTAGTGCCTTCCAGCTGTCCATGTGTACTTGTCCACTCAGGTTCGCCTTCCAATGCTCTGAACTACCATTTTCTAAAGAAACCTACTTCATATGCACCATACCAGCAGAATCCTGCACTGAGCTAATTAACAGATAAAATTATCTATGCATGGATGATAATAAGTTAGTGGGTTAACCTCCCAGAGCAATCCTGTTGCACTTCACACATAACCTTCTGTTTAATCTAAGTAGGTGTGCTAATCGCGGTAATTCTCTGCTTCTTCTGGGTTGCAGTAGGGTGATACCTGGAGGCGTGTAGGTCAGTCATATAAGGTGCATCTATTCTGCTTTTGATGGAGTGGGCTCTATTTTATAGAGACATTAAAGGGAGGAAGGAAAGTAATATTAAAACCAAACAATGATGTTTAGGCAATCCAGGATTACAAAACAAAAAATGTATTTTAGCAGCTGATAAAAGTATATTTTTTAAAAAATGTGCATGTATTATTCCTTTAGACACATTTGTGTTATGGAAAAGTGTGATCTAAAATGTTTTTATTTTTTTCAAAGTGTACTTCCCTCATGAAAAATTATTGATTAAACCAAACTTCAGGAGATATGGGTAACAGGGAGCTAATATTACAACTGCTATCTTGGAAAATTTTCCTTTTCTTTCACAGGTGCTTCCAGGTAAATTTGCATCATCTACCTTCAGGGGAATAATAGTTTATGCTGGGTACTTCTGTAATGCAGGAATCATGTCCCCTCCTGCTGAAATGCAGCCACCTTCGGGGCAGATGGTAATGACCACTTGCAAAAGCATAGACTGTTGTAAACAGATTAAGTGTGGAAGTGACACAGATTATAAGAGACTTTAGGGGACTTCAAGGCAGCTAGAACATAATTACTTAAATTAAATTTGGCCTAAACAACAGGGTAATGCTTCTTCTCCAGCCACATTTTTCACAAAGACATGAGTGTTCTACGTCGTAATTTTCTGCAAAGGAAACAGGCATTTTTTAGCAAAGCAACAGTTTCTAAGCCATTATTGTACTTGGTATTTTTGGTATCTGATGTCCAGAGTCCTTATTTATTTATTTTGTCAACATTTATTTGTTTGCTTTAATTGATGTATTTGTTTAAAATCGTGGTAAAATATACACTACAAAATTTAACAAAATTTACTATTTTAATAATTTTTAAGTGAGTAGTGCATTGAATACATTTGCATAGTTGTGCAACCATCATTACCATCCATCTCCAGAAATGTCCTCATTTTTGTTCCATAGTTATATTTGTTTATATGATTATGTGTACTCAAAGAATGGTGGTTTTCTTTCTTCTTTTATTTATTTATTTATTTATTTATTTATTTATTTATTTATGTTTTGTTATCACAGTTTTTTTCCTCCTCTCAAATTTTGTGACTGTTTGAAAAATACACTTTAAATTCAAAATGTATGTTTCTCTCAGGTAGGCAAATCGTACATTCCACTGTTCTCAATAGAACTGACATCCCAATTTAAAAAACGCAGTAATGCTTGGCCTCTGCAGGACTGTGTTGCTAATTCTTTAACTATGAGTCAGTTATAATTACGGTATTTCCTTGTCAATGGTATTGAGGTGACATCCTCACGCTTCACGGCAGCTTCAGGGGAAGCTGCTTTCAGAGCAATTTGAATTCTTCCCAATGTTTTTAAAAACCTTTTATTCCTTAAGCCAATAAATGCGGATCTTGAGATTATCTGTGTTGTGCTCCACAGATGGTCTAAGAGAGAGAGAAGGCTGCAGAGAGCATGGCCAGGGCAGGGCGTCAATGACCAGGGTGTTTCTTTTGGAAAGACTTGGAGGAGGCACCTGGCATATAGGCGAGAAAGTGGAGCCCAGTTGGTCAGTCTTTCAATTCATTCCCTAACACAATAGAAGATCATTAATGAGCATTTTGGTGGCACCACCCCTCTGAGTTTTGGGGTAAAGTATTTGTTCTTTCCAGAAAGCATTTTCACATGCATGCTGTTTACTAAACATTACGGGTGATGCAAAAAGTATCTAAAGCTCATTTATAGACGCCTCAGGAGTCCATGGGTTATAGGTTAAGTATCAGTGACATGCTGAAGTGGAGGTGACCTCTTTCCTTGATGATTGTATAACACCACAGTTAGACCTTTGGACTTGCTACTCAGGGCATGGTCTACAGATGAGAAAAATTGTCGTCACCTGGGAGCATGTTTGAAATGCAGACACTCAGACTCCATCCCAGGCCCCCTGAGTTAGAATCTGCCTTTTAAGCATCTCCCAGGTACTTTGCACATTAGCCACTGCACACAGATAGGCGAGAACAAAGTGTGTGTGTGTGTGTGTGTGTGTGTGTTTAGCCAAGAATAACTCTTAAGGCTTTTTGTGTTATATAAATATGAGTAGTTATTCATAGATACTGCTATTTAGATGTGAAATTCCTAGAAGGATGTCATTTGCCTCAGAAATGTTTGTGCATTCTGACACAGAAAATCCAGATGAAGACATTTTAATAAGCAGACTATAATACAAAGGTATCAGCATGAGATTTTTCTTGTCAATATTGTTTTATGACCAAATAATTGGCAGTGACATAAGTATCCACCACTATGGGATTGATTAAGTAAATTATGGAACATATATAAACAGAATAAATGTATAGCCAGTAAAGTCATATTAATGATCTTTAATGTATTGACATATAGAGTTTTCCATAATTAGTGTTAATTAAAAAAGGAAGGATTTAAAACCGCCTAGATGATACTATCTCATTGTTTTTTAAATAGATAGATGTAGATAGAATGAGAAATAATGTAGATCAGACAATAACCATGGTTGTTACTAACTGATGATAAGATAGTGGACAAATATTCTCTTTTATTCCCCTCTCTTTCTTTCTTTTGCTTATCTCTACTTTCAAATTTTCTTTATAATAAATATGAATATCTCTATAATGAATATTTAAGTGAAAAAAATCAGCGTTGTTCTCGAGGACTAATATTCAATCTTTTCATCTGATATTTGATGATATTCTGCTTCCTCCTATTTTTGATGACAAAGATGGACAATTATATAAGTTTGATTTTAAAAGGACAATAAGTAAATAGAGCATATCTTTTTGCATATTGGCCCTTGGATACACAACACACTAGACTATGGACCAAGAAAATGTGGGCATTCATTTTTCTCCTTCCCCAATGAGATAATCTGATTATTGGTTGTTGGAAGGTAACTTTGCAGCCTATTCTTCAGATTTGGTGTAATGTTTCAATAACGTTGTTATCACTGAGATGGTGAGGAACCAAGGAAATTAGCTTGACAAAAGTTAAGTGTAATGGAAAGTGAATGAAAAGAAATAGAATTACAAAATTTACATACTGTTGAAAGAAAAGCCCTAAAGCACCCACCCACTTTTTTTTAAAGCTACTTTCAATGATTGTGCTTTTGTTATTTTTTCTGACTTTCTAGTTTGTATTTGAATTCAATTAGGGTATAAAAACAAGTTAATTAATTATGAGCTAGCTAACAGATAGAGATAGAATTTCTACAAGATTTCAGGTGACAGAAAAAAACTGAAGTATGGTCTCTGATTTTGTTTTTCTAAAAATGAAAGGCCCTTGCAGGATCTTGCTGTCTAGCATATATTATAGACACTATTCTTCTAGGCTAGTCTCAGGATTCAAAAATACAAAATGTATTTTACGTAAGTTTCTGAAGGTTTTTTTAGTCATAAAGTTAAGTGCTTCTATAGACTTCTGAGAACTCAATTTCAGAAGACGTTTAAATCAGAAAGCATAAAGCATTTAGCAATTTCGGAGGAAGAACAACAGAGTTTCAAAAAAATTCCGAAGAATGTTTTTGTTATTCTTCTCAGATATTTGTTTTGGAACTTATGAGTTAAAAAAAAAAATGGAGTGCCATCACCATGACCCTGTGATATCAACTTTCTAAAAAAGGAAGGTTTCTGGTTTCTGAAGTGAGTTTTTTAAAACCACTTTATCAAAGCTGGATGCATTTGATGTGTACAACTTGATAAGCCTGGAGTTGAGTATTCACTAGTGAAACCATCCCCACCATCAAGGCCGTTAACTTATACATTACCTCCAAAAGTTTCCTTCTGACCCTCTTAGTTATTTTTTTCTTTTCATATATATATATATATACTTTCTTATTTTGTGGTAAGAGCACTTATAAGAGCTACCCTCTTAGCAGAAATTTCAAGTGTACGAGTCTGTATTGTGAATTATAGGCCACGTGTTGTCAGTAGAACTCTACAATTCATGCACTTCACATAACTGAAACTTTATACCCTTTGAGCAATACCTCCCAGTTTCCCCCTCCCGACAACCCCTAATAACTACCATTCAACTCTCTGGTTTTATGAGTTTATGATATGAGATGCTTCCATGTATTTAAAAAGCAATGTCATTGCAATAAGACAGTAAGTGGATTTTTTTTATCATCTTATTGTTACGGTGAGTGTGCAACTCACGGCTGAGCCCAATGACATTAGTCTAGTTCACTAACAGGTGCCCCCGTGATCCCAGCGTCAACAAGTGCAAAGCAAGGGGTCAGGTTTCCTCTCTGCGTGTGAAGTGATGAACAGACACATCACACATACTTTACCTACTGTGCTCATTCTAGTTAATATGCCAGAGTTCTTAGGTAAACGTGTTTTTAACACATGAGATTTATACCAGGAAAAACAAAAGCTTTCTTATAGTTTATGTGGTGTAAAAATTCTTTCCATTTTTGACAAAATATATTTTGTAATGTACTGAAATTTTACTTTTATTCATAGGAGCAAATAATTGCATTAAACCTGTATTAAACTTGGGCCTCAGAAAGCAATGAAGGTCAAAGTCAAGGGTCAGGTGGGTTTAATGCTTTTGATGTTTACGTTTTCTTAAATGTGGTGGGATTCAACAGATCAATCTCTCAATGGGTAAATATAGAGTGAAACATAGAAATTTGATATTAATCACCAAAATGAGCATAAATAGCTATAAGGTATTAACGCTTTTCAAATGGGAATTCATGTTGATAAAAATGAAATGTCAACTTGGTAAGTTTTTTTTACATCTTTGATTAAATCAATGGGGAAAATGAATGTTTTTAGTTAATTAGTTATTTGGCCAAACAAAATTATTGATTTATTTTACATTCAGAGACATGGCCCTGAGGGATGGAGACTATACCAAATTATTGATGGCATACTGTGTTTTTCAAATGTTGTGTCTCTTAACCCTCCAGCCACCTTATGACATAGACGGTATTTACCTCATTCAGAAGAGGGATCATGCACAGTCATAGCTTTTCAGAGATCTAACGGCTGTGGCGGGGCTGATTCCAAAGCCTCTGTTCATTCTTCCACGAGACCCTTCTCCGTTTTGATAGCTGTCTGGTCATGACCTCATGTTCATTATTTAGCATCCCATCATTGAAAGTGAACAGCACCACTGCTTAAAGGATAGAATCACTAAGATCTCATGGGTCATGTTCAGTAGAGGACAGGCTTACATCTATGCATATCCACCATGTCCAGCAAATGAGAAGGACTGAGTACTGGCTTGATAAGGTTGCTGATAATCTCAGTGGTGTGATGATAATGTATAATCTCCCTGGAAGGGCAGGAAAGCCAAGGTTGACAGGGGCCTGGTTCTAGGTGTCTAGGAGGGTGAGGCTAGGTTAGGAGGCACTCAGTTATACTACTTTTGAGCTTGTTGTCAGTAGCAAATATGAGAGGCAGAACCCCACAGGGATGAAGTCAGCACTGAGATGAAACAGTCCAGAGCTGAGTTTTGAAATGCAAAGGGAACAAGGAAAATGAGAAACCAAGATTCATAGCCTGTGGGATTAGGAAACCCATTTAGTTGATGAGGAGAAAATAGCCCCAAGAAATTCCCAAGTAGGGTCAGATATTCCCTATGACTCATTTTTTGTGGTGCTGTCAGCGTGGATATGGGCATGCTAGCCGCAGTTAAAAAGAGAGACAGTTGATGATGGCCTAAGCATAGAACTGACTTTTTATTTTCACACACATATTAATATTTAGAACCACTTTAAAACACTTCTACTTGCTTCTAATTCCTTAATTAGTTTATTAACCCAACATGTTTCCATAAAACAGAACTTTAAAAAGGCAACAAGTTATTTCTCGAGTGATCATGAATAATACACCCACTCCTCTTTTCAAATGGAACCAAGAAATTTGTTTCAAATTAGAAACTAATTGTTTTAAAATTTATTGGGGTGACAATTGTTTGTGAAATTACAAAGATTTCAGGTGTACAATTCTGTATTACATCATCTATAAATCCCATTGTGTTTTCACCACCCAGAGTCAGTTCTCCTTCCATCACCATATATTTGATCCCCCTTACCCTCATCTCCCACCCCCCACCCCCCTTACCCTCTGGTAAACCACTAAACTATTGTCTGTGTCTATGAGTTTTTGTTTCTCATTTGTTTGTCTTGTTCTTTTAGAAACTAAATTCTATATAGCATCCCAGTATAAAGCTATAATAAATAATATACTGGAGAAAAACATGTAGGTTTTTTTTTTTTTCCTGCAAATGTAGGTTTAAAACTTACATCTCCATTTTAAGATAGAAGAGTTATTCCTTCCTACACTTCTTATAAACATAATAGAAAATATGAGACATTGTTCTTTTGTAATTGACTTAAAGGTTAAACTGAACTAATTGTAAAATGGAGGCTGAAATTGCTGGTTAATATTGATATTCTATATTGTACCATATAGTTAGTAAAAGGAAGAGATTATTTTAATAGACATTATTTTTGGATATGGAACTTAAGAATTTCTAGTGCTTTTTGGAAAAACAGTATGTTTTCAGCTATTGAAAGGTCTTCAAGTTTAAAGAATAAATTGTGCAAGAATATCCGCCTTGGGAATACTATCTCAACCATCTGTTCTTGTGCAAAAGCTGTTTTCATTTTAATCAAAAAGATCTTGTCATCCAAGTGTTCCAAGAAGTTTATATGTGCAGACCCAGACCCAGAGCATATAATATCATGATCTTCAGAAATGCCAGTGCCAGCCATCATTAATTATTGAATATACATCTCCTTTTTCTGCTTTTCATTCAGGTGCTAACATCTTTTAGACAAACATGCAGTCATACTATTGGGGGTCTTCTCAAAGATAAGCTACCTGTCTGACCTGAACTCACTGGTGAATTCCTTTTTCCTCCTCTCCTCTCCTCTCCTCTCCTCTCCTCTCCTCTCCTCTCCTCTCCTCTCCTCTCCTCTCCTCTCCTCTCCTCCTCCTCCTCCTCCCTCCCTCCCTCCCTCCCCTCCCTCCCCTCCCTCCCCTCCCCTCCCCTCCCCTCCCCTCCTTCCTTCTTTCTTTCTTTTTTTAACAGAACCACAATAACTGAACTAGGCTCTCCCATATTTCTTCTCAACTGTGTTGAGGCGAACACTGCTGTCAGCAGGCTCTGAGAGCCACTTCTTTCTATCTGCTAATGTCGGTGTATATTAACCATCAATATGAAGTGTAGTATTTACCAAAATACACTTTCATTTCTTTCTTCCAGATCTTCTGTCTTGACTATATTTTAAAGAAAAATAGGTGTTTTTTTAATATAAAAAACAGATATTTATTGCAGGAAATAATAAAGAAGAAAATGTAGGTCAGTTTTCATTTCACTAAACAAAGATAACTTTTTTTGGACCTTATCTTCCAAAATGTGTATCTATATCCTATTCTTTTTTTCTATCTTCCTGTCTTTCTATCTAGCATTTGTCCATCATCCATCTATCCATCCACCCATGTACCCATTTTACACATATATAATACAAAATGAGATGATGTTATATGTTAACCTATAATTTTTTTATTAAGACATAATTCACATACAATAAACTTTTAAACTATACAATTTAAAGAATTTTGGCTTGTCCACTGTGTTGTGTAACCATCATCACTATCTAATTCCAGAATATTTTCATCACCTCAAAAAGAAACTCTATGCCTATTAATAGACCCTCCCCATTCTCTACCCCCACCCTCTCCAGCCCCTGACAAACAATAATCTACTTTCCGATTCTGAATTTACCTATTGAGGATATTTTTTCATATAAATGGAGTCATACAATAGTGGCCTTTTGTGACTAGTTTCTTCACTTAACATAGTGATTTGAAGGTTTATGCATGTGGTAACATGTATCATTCTTTTCATAGTGAATTTTGTATGAATATATCTAATTTCATTTATCCGTTCATCATTGAATGTCCTTTTGGGTTGTTTCCACTCTTTGGCTATTATAAATAACGCTGCTATCAACATGTACATATGAGTTTTTCTGTGAACATATGTTTTCAGTTCTCTTGGGTATATACCTAGGAGTGAAATTGCTATATCACACGATAACTCTTTATTTAATTTTTGGAGAAATCACCAAATCCTTTCCCACAGCGGCTGTACTATTTTACGTTCCCACCCGTAATGTATAAATGTTCTTCACGTCCTCACTGACACTTACTTTCCATTTTTAATAATATTACCACCATAAATGGGTTTGTGTAATCATTTTAAACGTAAAATTATACGTTGAAATCTCTCCATGTTAATAATATGTATTTATATTACAATTTTGATGCTACACTGTATTCCATTGTATGGATGTGTCATTATTTATCTATGCCCTGATTGATATACATTTGTATTGATTCTATTTTCTCTCTGTAATGAAGAACATTGGACTAACGATTCATATATCTGTGTCCATTTAGATTGTCAACATTTTTCCATTATCCTAGTACAGAAATAATGATACAGTTAACATGTTTAAGTATATGTCTTTGTACAGTCACCTGCCATTTTCATAGCGTAAATTTCTACCATTGGATCAAAGAATAAGAGTATTTTAAATCTTTAAACTTTGCCCCAGAATGATTATATTAATTTAAGTTTTTATCAATAGAGCATGAAAGGTTTAATTTTACTCCACCTTCACCTATAATATTTATTCTTAAATCAAATGTGAACATGCATGTTTCGTGGATGCTTTTTATTATTGATTAGATGGAATATTGTATGCTTTCTGTAATCATTTATGTTTTATTTTCAGAATTTTCTATTTATTTTTCCCAGTTATGCTAAAGTCCTATATTTTTCCTTATTTTTAAGAGATCCTTGCATATTAAGAATACTAATCCCTTGTTACATTTTTATAGGTTGATTCTTTAAAAAAAAAATTTAAATAGTTTTTTGAAATTCCGACATTTTTATTTTTATGTTGTTAAAATTATCAATTATTTCTTTAATCTTTTTTATTTGATGTCATGCTTAAGAACCCATTTGTCATTTCAAGATTATGAAAATATTTTTCTGTAAATATATCTAGGACTTGTATAATGATAAAAATTTTCAATTCTCTAAATTTTCATCTGAGGGCAGCCTTGGCCATGTCCTTTAGGTTTTGAAAAAGCTTATTATCTGTTAAGTAGTCGCTATAATTTTAGTTTTAGTTTTCTCTTTGACTCAGCATTCATTAATTAATATGAGTGCTTAATTACTTTTTTTCTAAATCTTTAGGAGGTTTTGAATTTTTAATCTATATTTGTGTTGTTTTAACTTTTAAGCTTTTTAAAGCTTTTATTAAAAATTTCAAGTTTTACTGCACAGTGGTCAGTGAATATGAATCAAGATTTTTACTTTATGATAATATTCATAGTTTTGACAGAAAATACTTGTTATAAATTATATATTTGAAATATGTATTTCATAAATATTTGAAAATAAAATGTGTTATTTAATAACTATGGTTTTCATGTATCTGGTGGGTCAGCTTCTGAAAGGGAAATATAAAAGCCAGAATATACTTTTATTTTTAATAATATTTTGACAGTTTTTTACTTATATATTTCACTGTTTCTTTTAATTATGTTCCAAATTGTTTTGCACTCAGTGTAGAATGGAAACACCTCAAATCACCATGGTAACAGACAATTCACATTTATCACAGTGGCCTAATATACATTGACAGTCTGTGTAATTATAGAAAATCAAGTGCATTGTAAATAAATGATTTGGTATCCTTTTTTAAAATTTAGTACATAAATTATTGTCAGAAATGAGCAGACCTCTCCTAATTTGAAAGTTTATCCATTTTCTTAGACCCTTTGGCATCTGTTTCTACAGTTATCTGTATTTGAGTGACTCACAATAATTCTACAAATATTAACAAAATATCAATTTTGAAACATATTGAAAGACTATACCTTAATGATATGTCAGACAATGAATTATTACAAAGACGTGCATACCCAAGAGAAAAGAACAATTTGATATTCAGCAGGAAATGAAGTAATGACTCAACTGGTATTTCAGCCATATTTTACTCTTCAGAAAAATCTTCATAATGAGAAAGTGAATTAAGTTTTTTGGCTTAAAAATATAATGTGATTCTAATCCCAGAGAGTTATATTTTATAAACTGGGGATTCTGACAGACGTTGACTAATATACAATCTAAAAATACACAGAAAAGCTGCTTTAGAAAATCGGGGAAGGCAATTCTGTATGTGGCATATTTTGTTTGGGTTCGTAGAGCTCCAGGGAAGATTCACATTCGTCAAGGGCATAATACGAAGGCTAAGTATAGCGTTCAGTTAATGCGCAGAATGACACCATGATTAAAGTGCTGTCTTTCAAAATACCCTTCCTCTTTTATAGTTTTTAATGAGGATCTCTCCCTTTTCTTTCATTTTTTTTTTATTCATTAGTTACACCTTTCCTTCATTCTGTTCCTTTATCCTTTTCTTCCTCCTGTTTGTCCATCTTTCTGTGTCTTTCTTTCTCTCTCTTCTTCTTGGCTTCTTGGCTTATGATACATGTTCATCATTGATCTATGCAAAGTCTGTATTTATTTACTTATTTATTTATTTATTATTTAATCATTTGGTTATTTCAAAGAATGTAATGAGCACCTACGAAAAAACTCCCCTGTCTCCAAACGCGAAGATTTTGACCAAAAGCTATAGTCAAACATATATAGGTAAACCTCATTTTATTGCACTTGGCATTATTGTGTTCTTTATGAACTGAAGGTTTGTGAATGGATAGGCTTCGAGAAAGGCTATCAGCACCATTTCTCTAAGAGGCTCAGATGATGTTCACTCAGCACGTTTTTGCAATAAAGTATTTTTTAATTAAGGTGTGTACATTGTTTCTTTAGACATACTGCTTTTGAATACTTAATACTGTACACTATAGTGTAAACCTAACTTTTATATGTACTGGAAATCCAATAAATTCATGTGACTCACTTTGTTGGGATAGTTACTTTATTGGGGTGATCTGGAACTGAACCCGCAGTATCTCCGAGGTATAATTCTATTCCCATCACCGACCCATCCTACATTTCTTCTGAACAATCAACAATCTTACATTTTAAAATATATTTGTCTTGCATATGTATTCTCAAACCACATTTAAATTTTTAAAAAATTATACATGGGTGATGTATTATAGAATTGTACGCTTGAAACCTATAAATTTTACTAACCAATGTCACCCCAATAAATTTAATAAAAATTTTAAAAAAATAATTTTTTTATACCTTTATAAAATTTAATTTTGGTACTTTTTCCATTGAATATTATATTGCTCAGATTCATCATATTTATGGCTATCTCTACTCACTCATTTAGACTGCAGTCTAATATTCCATTGTGTGAATATTCCATATACCACAATTGATTTATTTACTCTCTTGATAGTGTCTGGGATAATTTCAGGTGAGTGCCATAAAAGTTTCAAGGAAGATATAATACTTATACAAATTCTTGCAGAGAATGGAAAAAGAGGGAATGTTTTCCAATTTATTCACCGTGGCTGGTGTAATCCTGAAACCAACACAAAAAGGATATTATAAGAAAGAAAAATTACAGATCCATCTCACTCATGAGTATGAATCTACAGATTCTAAACAAAATATTAACTAATTGAATCCAACCATGCCAAAAAAAAAAAAAAAATGAAATCAAGTTGGATCCATCCCAAGACTCCATGACATAATACTTGCAAATGTATAAATATAACTCATTACCGTAATACATTAAAAAAAATCTCAAAAGACACATAAAAATCATTGTTAACATTAAAAAAGTATTAATGATATAAAAATATTAGTACATTTATAATGAAAGGGACTTTCTTAAACTAATAAGAAACACCTATAAAATGCCTAGATCAAGCATAATCTTACATGGGAATGTGGTAAAGTTAGGAGAAGTATAAGGATGCCCACACTCACCACATCATATAAAAATTATATTAAAGGTCCTAGATAGTGCAATAAGAAAAAGGAGGAAAAAGGATTGGTGGCATAAGAATTATTAAAGGGAAATGAAATTATAATTATTTGCAGACAACAAATATTCTTTTAGAAATATTCTTATTCTTTACCTAGAAATTTAAAAATTTAGAGATAAATGCTTAAGTATAAGAAGAATTTTATTAGGGTTTTTCAACCTCAAGCCTATTGACACTTTGAATTGGATAATTCTTTCTTGTAGGTGGCTGTCCTCTGTATTGTAGGATGTATAGTAGCACCTCTGGCCTCTTCTACTAGTGACAAGAGGTAACACTCCCCCAGTTGCAACAACCAAAAATGTCCCTGGGGGACAGAAGCGTCTCCAGTTGAGAATCTCTGGGCTAGATATAAGACTACCGTATTTTCCCGAAAATAAGACCGGATCTTATATTAATTTTTGCTCCAAAGATGCATTAGGGCTTATGTTCAGGGGATGTCATCCTGAAAAATCACACTAGGGCTTATTTTCCAGTTAGGTTCTATTTTCGGAAAAACATGGTAATACAGAAAAAAGTCAGCTTCATACTATATACTAGCAGATATATTACATAGTTGATAATATAAGACACCATTTACAATAGCATCAGATAATATTAATTACCTAGGAGTAAATCTATAAAAAAATTGTTAAGTGCTATGAAAAGAAAATTTTAAGACTGTATTAAGACTAAGAAAAGAATATTTAAACAACTGAGAGACAACTCATGCTCATGGATAAGAAGATATAAAGATATCAAATCTTCCCCAATAATTTATAGACTTCATATATTTTCCAATCATAATCTAAAGAGAATTGTGCTTGAAATGTAATAACATTGTTGTAAATTGTATATGGAAGAATATAAAGCAAAGAGAAGTCAGAACACTTGTGAGAAAGAAGAATAGGGAACTTACAATACCAGAATGTCTTATTATGAAACATTAGTAATTTACATAGTATGATATTGGCTCAACGAGAGACAAATGAATTAATGGAAAAGCAGAGCAAGGCTGGAAAAAACAAAAAGCATCTGTTCAGTCAATTGGAAAAGGGTGGGGAATGTTGCTGAAAAAAACATCAAGATAGGAAAAAAAAAATAATTGTATCCTATCGTCACACTGTAAATCAACTATGAGTGGATTAAAAATACAAATGTCAAAAGCAAAATTTAAAAACTCTTTAAGGGTAAGTGACAGCGAGAAGAAACAGGCTAATCTGAATATGGTGATGTGACAGGGCCTCTCTCTCTGATATTTGAGCTGGAATATGAATGATAAGGAGCCAGTCATGCAAAGATCCAGGTGGGAAAAAAAAACATTGGGGAGGAGAGAGAGAGAGAGAGAGAGAGAGAGAGAGAGAGAGATCCTGAAATAGAGCAAACTTCATATACAGGAAAAAGCCCAGAGTAGATGGAATGTCGAAATGAGTAAAACTGTAGAAACGACAAGACCTTAAACGCCATGATAAATGTTTTGTGTGTTATTCTGAGTGAAGTAAAGCCACTGCATAGTTTAAGGATAAGAGCCATGTGATTTACGTTTCAAAGTGTCAGTCCGGCTGCAGGGCGGAGAGTGGACTGTTGTCCATCACTGTGAGTGTAGCGTATTGGCTGGGACTGCAGGAGAGATCACAGTAGCTTGGGCTGGCATAGAGGAAGACACAATAGAGAGGATGAGAACATTCTGGGTATGTTTTGGAGATAAAACCTGTCAGTGCCTTAAAGGTGGGCCTTTCTTTTTTTGTTTTTTACCACTGGAGCAGGTTGAATTTTATTTTAGGACCTTATCTCTAGATCTGGCATCCACTGAATCTTGGGTCAGATTTGGGTGGATTCACCTCTTTAGGGGAGAAACTAGTGAAGGGGGCTCAGTCCAGTTGAAGGAGAGGTCAGATCAGAAAGACTCAGAAGTGGACTTCTTCCCCAACGCGTGGAGGATGGAGCCGTGACTGCTGAAGTGATTGGTCCTTTAGATTTGCACTGTTGAATAGAGGTGGCTATTGAGCATGTGAAATAGAGCCAGTCTGAATTGCAGTGATCTGTTAACTGTAAAGTACATACTATATTTTGAAGACTTGGTATGTGAAAAACGTATAAAATATCTCATTAATGTCTTTATATTCATTACATTTTGACATCATAATATTGTGCATATACTGGGTTATACAAAATATATCACTGAAAATATAATAATTTCATTTTTTTCTCTTACTTTTTAAGATTTCTTTAAACAACAACTTCAGCTTTATAGAAAAATTAAGCAGATAGTGCAGACAGTTCCCATATTTCCCCCTCCCCACAGTTTCCCCAATTATTATCATTTTGCATTCCTATAGTACATTTGTTACAATGAATGAACCAATACTGATACATTGTTATATTCTCTGTCCATAGTTGACATTTACTCTTTGGGTTTTATATACACTTGGATGTGGGGTTTTAACTTAGATGTGATTGAAGGGATGGGCAGTCCTCAGCTCTTTAAGAGAGGAAAGACTGTCAGGAACGTGTTTGAAAATAAAAAATGGCCAAGTGTTGTGTCTGGAAATATAAAGTTTAAGATGATTATCAAACAACCAAGTGGAAGTACAGGTAATTGGATAAATCTGCCCTCAGGGCTTTATGTATAAATTTGAGGCTCATCAGTGGAGGTATGAGGTTACATTTCAAATTAAAATGGTATGAAGAGTTAATGGAAAAATACGAAAATGGAGCCAGTGAGGACAGCTCACTGAAAAGTTGTGTTTTACTCTTAAGGAGAGTGGATAAATGAGGCAATTGGGTTAGTAATGGGATTTGTTGGCTTGCTCTTTTTTTTTTTTTTTAACATGAGAGCTATTAGAATTCTTTCACTTGTAAATGGAAGGGAATGCTGTAGAGAGTCTAAGTTTGTTGGTGCAAAAGAAAGAAAGATAGCTTTGAAATTGAGAGTTCCTGAAGAGTGAGAGTGAGTGGGACCCTGGCTCTAGGGACCCTGCCTCTGACTGGGTCAGGGACACCTGTTTCAACAGGAGGAAAGAGATAACGTGAGTGAAGCTGCAGGTAGGTTGAGGTTTTGTGATGGACTTATGAGGGAGTTTTTGTCTTATTGCTGCTTTTTCTCAGTGAGAAAGACTGAGACAAGCTGAGGTGACAGGGAAAGGAAGGGGGACATGTGTGGCGTGGGACCGTCAGCCATCCGGAATGGGGGAAAGTGGACTCACTGGGAAAGTGAGGTAGGATTGCAGAGGACTGTTGATTACACATCTGAAATCTGAGGTGATGAATTGAAAGTAAGACCAGACGGCAGGGTCAGGACTACCTGAAACAAGTGAGGCAGCACATGTGCAGAATTTAGGGAGGTATGCACTCTCAGAGTCATGCCCACAGCACCTTGTATGCCTAACTCTTGTCCTGGTCTCGCCAGGCAGATTTTCTCGAACAATGTTCAGCTGCTTGAGGGTTGGCAAAGAATACATACATCTCAGTATAATCATGATTGTGAGTTGGCAGAGGAACAAAACTGGGCAGAGGGAGAAGTACAAGAGAACAGAAGTATTTACCAGATCACAGAGCCTATGCAAGAATAGGAGGGAAGAGAAACTACATGCGGGTGACGGGTGACGGGTAATGACAGTGTGGGCTGATATATGAATCAGTACATTCAAGGCCTCATTGAATTGTTGCAGTGGGAGTAGAAAGTGGTATCCAGAGAGTAAAATTTGGGAGATGATGTGGTTGTTGGACAGGACAGCTTTCAGAGCGTGATTGTGATCGTGGCTGGTGAGATGCATGAAAGGAATGACAATTGGAAGTGCGGACGTCAGCTTGCAGAGGCCAGGACGTTGAGTCATCCACGTGCATGATGAGGCCACGCGCATGACGTGATAACAGGAATATGGATAGAGAGGAATGCAGTGAGTCAAATGCAGTGAGTCAAATGCTAAAGTCTTCAGTGAACAAAAGCCAACTGAATATATGTCAGAGTAATCTGACTGATTCCTAAATAATTCAACTATAATATGACTCTAATTCACATATATAGTTCTGTTTATTGATTGTAATAACTATTTGATAAAATAAATTGGATAAGGAGAGGGAGAGCATGAATAATTGAGATTCCGTTGCAAATTGCTATTTCCTAAGGCATTTTGGTCGATGACTTAAATCTCATATACTCATTTTTCTTTTAAGGGCACTAAAATTTACTAAACTAACTGGTTTCATTTTTAGCCTTCTTATTTTTTCCTGCTTACTCAATAGCATAGGTGGTTATAAGAAGGAAAGTAGATAATGATTTGTAGCAAGAGAACATAAGAAAAGGAATAAACATGACAATAAAGTGAGTAGCTTACACTTATTAAATATGTTTATAATATTCCACATAAAGGAGAATTAATTATCCTTGTATTGTTTTCTGGCATTATGGAAACAAGCAAATGTAAAGCAAGGGAGCAAAAGTGCAGGCAAGGAACAGATAATGATGATGATAGTTTCCATTTATTGCACACCTATTCTGTGCCAGGCACATACTAAGTGCTTTACACGAACATCTCATGTGACCCTTGTGATAACCCAGGAAGGTTATTAAGCTCCCTTGATGGTTGAGAAAACAGGTTTAGTGAGCGATCACACAGATCACACAGGGAATTGGCAGAGCCAGAAATCAAACTCCAGCCCCTAAATTCCATGTCCACACATCCTCTTCCCCTGAACAATACTCCACAAAGCCAACATTTTCACATAAAATCTTCAGTGGATGGACCATTTTTCCTACAAAAACACAGTGAAGTGCTTGTTATGCCTAAAAATAAAAATACAGTTTTTCCACACGTTTCTCATTGGACAGAAAATATTCAAGGAGATGTATAGACTCCGAGAGCAGCACTTGACCAGTAAACATTGCCTCCTGACTCCATGTCATGTGTTTCCATTTCTCCACTAGTGTGCATCAATTAAAAAAGTATTTTAAAAAAATGAATTCACATCACAATTTCTGAAATAACTAAAGTTTAGGATGGAAAGAAACAAAACAAGAAAATTTGCTGGAGAATAACATATATATATACATATACATATATATATATATAGGAGTTTAGCCTAACCAAATATGTTTATGTTATATATGAGGTCTGACAATTATGTTTGCGAACTCATCCTAGAAAAAGTGCTATATACCTCATTGCTGAGTATCACTAAGGTCACCTTCCAAGTACTCCCTTTGGGAAGCTGTGCACCAATGCCAGTGCCTAGTCTACCCTTCAAAAGAATTTTGGAACTCTTTTTGTGGAATGGCCATGAGAGCTGTCCTCGTATTACCCTTGATGTCCTGAATGTCATCAAAATGTCTTCCTTTCAATACTTCCGTTATCTTTGGGTAAAGAAAGAAGTCATTGGAGGCCAGATCAGGTGAGTAGGAAGGGAGTTTCAATACAGTTATTTGTTTACTGGCTAAAAACTCCCTCACACACAGTGCCCTGTGAGCTGGTGCACTGTCATGATGCAAGAGCCATGAATTATTGGCGAAAAGTTCATGTTGTCTAACTGTTTCATGCAGCCTTTCAGTACTTCCAAATAGTAAACTTGGTTAACTGTCCCATTGGTACAAATTCACAATGAATAATAGATATAAAAAAAGGTTAGCAACATCGTTGCGATGAGTCCGCAACTTAATTGTCAGACCTTGTATTTTACCTGTGTTGTTAGTAAACCATAATGAAGCAACGGATATATTGAGACATTTATCATTTGAAAATGTTTTCTCGACAAAATCCACTTAACTCCGTTTTTCAGGGTGGCCAGATTTAGTACAAAGGATGATCTTTTAAATTTCTTTTGTAGAAAGAAGTAACGAGCAGGAGCCTTCATGGATACTCAAGGGTGTTCTCTGTCACATAGACCAGGGTACCAGGGCAGCCATTGGAGATGAGCCAGTAGCCAATGGAGTCAGTTCTTCACATGAAAGGGTTGAAGTAACTCAATGGCAAGCCTAGCCCAAGATCAGAAATCAGATTGGTTAAAAAAAAAAACAAAAACAAAAACAAAAACCCCAAAAACAAACAAACAAACAAAATCTTGGAAGCATGGTTTCTAACATCACACTGCTAACAATGTGAAAAGGACTGACTTGGTTCCTTCGTTTGCGAATATAAAAGATGAGAGGTGACATAAATGAAGTTCATAATGTTACGACGAGGGTATGTATGGATTTTCTCAGGGTCACTAGTGCGTGTGTCTTTCACGCTTTACTGTAATATACTGATTGCTCACTCACTCTCGAGTGCTGTCTTTGGTGCAGTACCTAGGAGGAGAAGAGATACCCTCTGCCTTTATCAAAGAGACCATGGTTTTGGGAGACAGGCAGAGGGTCCACCCAGTGCTGAGCATGGGGCAAGTTCTTAATAAATATCTGCTGAATAAGTGTTTTGATCGGGGCTGGGGATGAGTAGTAAACGTGCGTGGATGTAGGAGGGCTAAGAATATGAAGAGGGACTTGGACCCCTGCTCAATGTTTAGGTCATGTTTATGTAAGTGTGGTCTTGGAGCTCCATGTTGAAGGAATTATATAGAGAAGAAGATTTAGGAGGAAGGGAACTTACTGAAAATAATGTGCAAAGACAGGATGGTGAGAAAGAACAGGGTGAATTTAGAGAACTGGATTTTAGGTACATATGACATTGTGTTGAAAGAGGAGAACAAAGGTTAGTAAGGGTAACTTCAGGAACGTCCTATATGCTCACCGAGAAGTTCTTATGTTCTTGTGTAGACACTGGATCTCAAACACAGCATTGCCATAAAATAGTAGAGGAAATAATAGTCAATACTTGTAATGCCTACTATATACTAAATGTTTTACATGCATTGATTCTTTTAATTCTCACACATCCCTCTGAGATGAGAATTACTATTAGCCTGTTTTAAAGACAAGTGAAGTATAGTGAAATTAAATAACTCAGTGACAGAGCTGGGGTTGGAACCCAATGATCTGGCTCCAAAACCCACACTTCTAACAACTTGAATATATTGCCTCTTAATGCAGTGTCAAATTCAGTGTAACTTGCTATTAATAATGATATTTGAGTTATCTAAGTTGGACAATTATTATTTTCTGTGATAATACAGCTCTCCTTCACTTGCTTTCCCATATACTTTCTCAAGTTGGAGAAAAGAGATGTAGAAACAACTGGCACACTAGGAATTATGTGTAAAACTCAAAGTACATTTATGAGAGTGTGTTACGCAAGTGGCATTCTTTTTTTTTTTTTTAAAGATTTTATTGGGGAAGGGGAACAGGACTTTATTGGGGAACAGTGTGTACTTCCAGGCCTTTTTTTCAAGTCAAGTTGTCCTTTCAATCTTAGTTGTGGAGGGTGCCGTTCAGCTTCAAGTTGTTGTCCTTTCAGTCTTAGTTGTGGAGGGCGCAGCTCAGCTCCAGGTCCAGTTGCCGTTTTCTAGTTGCAGGGGACACAGCCCACCATTCCAGCCATCCGGTAGCTCAGCGGCAGCTCAGCTCAAGGTGCCGTGTTTGCAGCGGGTGCTGCCCACCATCCATCCCTTGCGGGACTCGAGGAATTGAACTGGCAACCTTGTGGTTGAGAGTCTGCGCTCCAACCAACTGAGCTATCTGGGAGGCAGCTCAGCTCAAGGTGCTGTGTTCAATCTTAGTTGCAGGGGGTGGAGCCCACCATCCCTTGCGGGACTCAAGGAGCTGAACCAGCAACCTTGTGGTTGAGAGCCCACTGGCCCATGTGGGAATCAAACCAGCAGCCTTCGGAGTTAGGTGCATGGAGCTCTAACAGCCTGAGCCACCAGGCCGGCCCAAGTGGCATTCTTTTATCTTGAGTATCAATAGGGTAAAAAAGATTGGGACTGCTCTTATAGGAGATAAGAAGTCATTCAGTGCTGGATGTGGCAACATTGGGGATTTTAGTTAGAAAAAAGTTAAATATTCCTATATT
This sequence comes from Rhinolophus sinicus, assembly GCF_036562045.2. Taxonomy (NCBI): domain Eukaryota; kingdom Metazoa; phylum Chordata; class Mammalia; order Chiroptera; family Rhinolophidae; genus Rhinolophus; species Rhinolophus sinicus. The sequence continues at coordinate 68,889,455 of NC_133760.1, forward strand.
CATGGAGAATATCACATCAGAATTTTTTTAAAGAGATTATATACATGTCAGGAATTGTTGGTGATATTAATGTGAAATTCATAACTCATATGTATTTTTCCATCCAGGAATCTCTTTCCCCTTTGAATTTCCGCAATCATTTATCTAGATACCACTTAAAGAACTTCCGAGAGCCTATCTATTACTTTCCATTGGTATGTACTGAAAATACATATGGGGTGAATCATCATTGCCATCATAATATCGAATTACCCATGCATTGTTCTGTGCACTTGACAAGTATTTGCTCATTTAAATCTCCTAACAACTCTATTAGAAAAGTGTCTTCATTATCCCAGTTTTACTGATAAGGAAACTGAGGATTTAAAGGTGAACCCACTGGAGCTCATTAGGAATTTGGAAGGGTTTTGGTCAGGTACGGCAAATGGGTTTCCACTTGAGTATCTAAGGAGTGGTTAAGATAAACTGATTGATTGGAACACTCCTATTTTATTCCACAATTTCTCATTTCTTTCGTAATTTATGTATAGAATCATTTCCCATAGGAACTAACAATAATAATTTAAATACATAGAGCCCTTTAAGGACTTCCAAAGGTGTTCATCATATTCATTGCTAGGTCCCTATGTGATAAGTGAAGGAAAAGAGACATGCACAGTTGAGAAAACAAATAGGGAAGTGGCCTATGCATCCACATGCCTCTCTTGACCTCCAGACTAGTGATCTTTCCTCCACGCTGTGCATCTCTTGTGGACTCAGCAATGTTTGCCAATACCAGGTACCTGTGGTCACATCAGAGACGTCACTGTGTCCAGATGGTAGGAAGATTCCAGAGAACAGAGGATAGTAGGGATCTCTCCATCAATACTAGGGAAGTACACTCATTGCTGCTGTGTGGTGCAGATTGTGTTTATTTGCAAGTTACTATCTTATGTCACCCACTTTGTTTGATACATTAAACGTTTTAGAATCTTGTGATTATTGATTTTAGTCAAAAACCTCTACAGGCAGAATAAGAAATTCACTCTAAGAAGGAAATTATACATAGAGTTGACATATGTAACTATGAGTAGTGTATATTTTTGGAGAGTACAATATGGAAAAGAGTAAGAAGGGAACAGCACAGAAATTAGTACAGCATGGAAATTAAATGCAGTGTGCTGTGAGATGAAATTCAGGGAAGAGAGCCTGCGGAGAGAAGATAGATACAAAGGACAGGGATTGGTGTCAGGTGAATTTGTCCAGATAGGAAAGGGTAATCCAAGATCAGGCAGGGAAAGGGGCCTAAAGTCTATTAGAGAAAAGGACGGTTTGTGTAGATAGTGAGGCTCGATGCAACAAGAAAACATGAAAGGTAGGTTTCCTTTTCTCCCTTTAAAACCTGTGATTCTATAAAAGTTAATTGGAGGGAAAGTAAAAATGAGCAGACACTATTAAGAGAAACGATGAAAGCTTCTGAGAGACATGGGAGTCTGGAAAAGACTACATTTCTGGCATCCTGCTGTCGTGCCACTGTTACACTCATCCCAGTGACCTGGGGGAAGTTTTCTGATCTGAGCAGAGTTGACACTTCCCAGCAACCATGTTCTCACCCACTGAGAGGTTCCCACCAGCAGCCCACATTGACAGACTCCGGCAGAGGTAGCAGAAGCAGAGGATAGGAGAGAAACTTGAGTAGGGCAGTGGCTTCAGCGTGGAGCTAAGATCAGAAGGGAGTAAAACTCTGAGGACTCTGGCTGGGTCGTTCTCCTGTCACATTTTGAGATGCTGTCTGTAGTTCATATTGTACAATAGCTGTTATGCTTCAAGACATTTACACTCTTCTCTACTAACTGTCATTCTCTGTAGCCAGTATTGGACATTCAGCCTATCAACTTTTATTTATCCAGCCTAACTTGGATTTCATCATGTACTACCTAATGTGCACAATAAAGCATATCTTCTTCCTGTACATACGTCTGGGCTTCTTTTCATGTACAAAATATTATGCTATCAAGAATGGCCTTGTGTGGATTACAATCTTCATAGCTCTTACTATGCACAAATTATTTTTATCTACCGTTTTTTCTTAGAGAAAAATAAGCCCAGTGGGCTATCTTACAAAAACGTTATTAACACTGTTTTCTAAACATTTATAGGTAGTGCTGGGACACCTGTCATTTTTAATGAGAACGGAGATGCTCCTGGGCGTTATGATATCTTCCAATATCAAATCACCAACAAAAATCCAGAATACAGAGTCATCGGACACTGGACCAATCAGCTCCATCTAAAAGCAAGTATCAGTATAAATGCACATTAATGTATATTATTCTCAAGGAGGGATGCTTTATTTTTAAATATATAACTTTTGTTAAAATAGATTTTTCCCATAAGTACACTTTTTTAGAAAATGCATGATTTGATCCTTTCTTCTGCCTTAAAATGTTACAGAGAATCTTAAATGTCTGTAGAGAAATCTGATCTCTGTAGGGACTTAAGAAAGATTTCATTTCCTTTTGGTTGACTATATATACACTTAGGGAAATTTGGCCCTTTTCTGAAAGACTCACTTGTTCAAGTCTTTGTACTGTGTGTGTGTGTGTGTGTGTGTGTGTGTGTGTGTTGGTGGGTGGGTAAGAGTATGCCTTGGATGATAAAGTTTGGGCTTAAAACTAAGTGTATTTAATCTTTGCTACATAATAAGGTGAGACCTTCTGGCTACGTCTGGTTGATGGAAGTGAATCATGGTCTGTATTTACATTACCCCTTTCAATCACAAAAAAAGTTGATGTGCCCAAAATGATGTTTGTCATTTAACAACCCTTAGAGCTACCTGCTGTTCCTGTCTCACCTCCAGTGCTTTCAAAACCCAAGGTCATGTGAAGACAACATGGAGAGCCCAGCCTGAAGGGCAGGGTCCTGGGGCTTGGGGGGTGTCAAACGCAGCTGGACATTTGCATACTCAGGCGCCACAGGGCTGGGGTGGGGAGTATCTCCTCCCACTGTGGTCTGGTGGGGACAAGATAGGGGTGGCATGCAGGATGGTGGCAGGCAGAGAAGCCCCATCAGATGTACCTGATTGGCGGGCAGCCCTCCTAGGAGCTCTCCTAGGGAAGGAGTCTTCAGGGACTTTGGGGAGAGCTGTCCTACAGGCATCCACCCATCATAAGGGGCCTGGAGCAGGAAGCCAACCCTGTGCTTGACAGATAAGGGAGGCCCAGGAAGTTGCAGGGCACAGGTCTGGCAGTGGCTGTGTGAGGAGGGTACAGGGTGGTTGAAAGCAGCGTCTGCTTACCCCTGGGTGAGGAATTATTTCACATTGGAGTAGCCCATGGTGTCATACCACTGCTCACTTGCTTCTTCCGGTGTAAAGGAGGGAGCTGCCCGGCAGTCTCAGCTAAAGATGGGAGTTCTCTCACACAGCATCTCTTCTGCATCTGTAATGTAGGACTATTTACAGGAACTGAGTGGCCAAGGAATTGCTACGACAGAAGTGTTTCCTCTGTAGGCAGTAAGACGCTTTTAAGATGCTTCCAAAAAAACTAGAAACATATTCTTCTACTGTTCTATTGTTTCAATGTGTATCAGTCTTTCCTCTAATGAAAGTATCTCCTCTTGATTCTCCCCATAACGCTGTGAGAGTTGAGTTCATTTCCTCAATCGATAATGACATTCATTTCCTAGTTACAGCTTATCTTAGCTAAAAGGTAAATGCTTATGACATACGTGAGGATGGGGAGAGAGATCATTTTTGTTTGTGTGTGTGTAACATGTGCACATATGCTTTTATGGGTTTATCCTACCCAAAAGACATCAATTTGGTAATTTAAGCACATTTTCCACTTCTGTATGTCCAAAGATAGCACCTGAAGAGGTGTGTTTATCCAGTATCAGTCACCAAAGTTCTCAGAAAAGAAGCAGATGATAAGAAATAACAAACCTAGAGTATTTATGATTCACTGTCTCTGAAATGACTTCCTAATAATTATCACACTTCTGCATTCAATAATGCAAAAAGACAGCTTATATTTCAACTACTGATGTACAGTTTACGACATGTAGTAGCCTGGGAAAATCTTATCCATTATTCTACAACCCAAATTGACAGTTACCCAAACATAGCTTTGGTATCTCTATAGGTTATTGATACCAATCTGAAAACCAATAGCTTTTTTGGCAAAAGCCCTTTGGAAAGTGGACCTATCTGAAATAAAATAGACATGACAAGGAAGATTTCATCAGAGCTAAAATGGGAAGCTAATTTTATCCGACTTTTATTAATGCCAAACTGCCTACCATATTCTCATGATTAAGGATTTACATAACAAAATTAAATGGTTGAAAAATATGTGCACTACTATATAATATCATGATAGCTAAAATAATTATACACACAAGTACACGTACAGACAGCTCTTTATACATGCATGATATATTTATTATAAAACTTTATATTGACTCTCAAGCTGATCTTTTATGTACAGTTAATGGTGCGTGAAAGTTTTATATTTATTTTTGTGTTATCGTTCATAAAATACATCAAAACAATTTGTAAGAATTATTTCTCATGCATAATATGATTACTTGTAACTAGACAGCAGTGCTTGTTTTACTGAAGCAGGGAGAATGTACCTCTGAGAAGAAAAGAGAGTGAATTAGATTGTGCGGAGGTTATGTCAGGGTTGAATTCTGGAATTTATCAGGATAAACTAAACGATTGTTTTTCCAAGTCACCTGCTTGAAGGTGGAGGAGTGGGTGTGTGGAAATGACCGATTTATTAAAATTCTGCTTAGAAATTGGGCAAGGCACCAAACCAATTCTTTGTCTCACTTTCATCATATGTAAAATGGAAATATTAACAGCACCGACTTTATTTGGTTGTAATAAGAATTAAATGAAATAATAAAATAACACAGTCCAGCGCCTGGCACACAAGAAATCCATAAACATTACCTCTTATTAATTCAGTATCTCGTGATTCCGTGTTGTCAGTGGGAGGTCTGATGATACGTGTGGTGAGCGGAGACGTGAAGGTCCTCATTGGAAGAGGCACTTGCTTTTGGAAAGTTGGCTTTAGAAAGTTCAGAGAGGAAAGAAATAGAAAGTTCAGAGGGAATCTCCACTTTTGAAGTGCCAACAATTTGTTCCCATAGCTCATTGTTTCTGTCCATCCTTTACTGGCCTTAGTACCGTGTTTCCCCGAAAATAAGACCTAGCTGGACCATCAGCTCTAATGCGTCTTTTGGAGCAAAAATTAATAGAAGACCGGGTCTTATTTTAATGTAACATAAGAGTGGGTCTTTAATATAATATAATATAATATAACATAACATAATATAGTATAATATAATACCGGGTCTTATATAAGACCCAGTCTTACATTAATTTTTGCTCCAAAAGACGCATTAGAGCTGATGGTCCAGCTAGGTCTTATTTTGGGAGAAACATGGTACTTAAGAAACATCGATCTGCACTTAAACAGTAAACTCTATGTAAGATAGATACATAGTTTCTTTTCCTATAGTAGCATGTGACAAGTTATTGTCACTGAGGCAGTTCATTCTGAATGGACTTGATAAGTTCTTTCTGTGCGCATGTTCTGTGCTAAGTGTTGGTACTAGTGAATGTGTGGTCTCAGCTGTCAGGGAGCTCACAGTCTAGATGGACGGACAGGCACTCAAACTCCTAATTCTAGTGCGATGAAGCGGGTGCTTGGTTTTGCAATGGCAGCTTAGGTAGCGATTCCTAATCTGGCCTGACCACTGGTGGGGGTCTTGTTGAGGGACAGAGGGGAGTCCTCTTCCTGTACACTCCATCCCTCCTTATTCTATTAAACCAGGTTTACAACAGATTTCACATTCTCAACTGTGAACATTTATCAGCCAGTTATTGGACTAAACTCTGCTTCTTTTCTTTTTTTTTTCAATTAAAGTTTATTGGGGTGACAATGGTTAATAAAGTTACATAGGTTTCAGGTGTACAATTCTGTAATACGTCATCTATAGATCACATTGTGTGTTCACCACCCAGAGTCAGTTCTCCTTCCATCACCATATATTTGACCCCGTTTACCCTCATCTACCACTGCCCTACCCTCTGACCCTCTGGTAACCACTAAGCTATTGTGTGTGTCTATGAGTTTTTGTTTCTCTTGAGATTATTATGCTAAGTGAAATAAGTCAGACAGAAAAAGTTGAGAACCATATGATTTCACTGATATGTGCGCTATAAAACTGAAAGCAACAAAGGAAAAAGACTAACAAAGAAACAAAAACTCTGCTTATTTTCAAAGAGCCAATTTTTCTGGCTGAATTGCACCATAGGATAATTCTGTACTCAGAGTATATAATTAAGCATATATGAATGCAACAAATTGGTCCTGAATATCTCTTAGTGGAGTGAAAGAATTTTTTAAAAAGCTGTTATTCTTTTCTTTTTACTCAAAAATTGTGAGGTCTTTTATTTCCACCAAAGCATTGTCTATGGTTCCAAATATTATTGCTTCTTTTTGTTTTCCATGAAACCAACATATGTTCTTAATTTAGCAATTACAGTCAGTTAATATAATTGTTTGATTTAGGTTTTCTATTCGGTAATCTCAGTGCACACATGAAGGATGTATTATTTACCTGAGAGTGAATGTGAACAATTAGGTCCCTCCACATTGTTAGACTGATTTTCTCAAGAGACAGGTGGTCCTTATTAGTGATTACAAAACACACTGTAACCTAGAGGTTCACAGTAAAAAGTGAGCCTGAACTGTAAAGAAACAGCCATATGCTGCTTTGAATACACAAAGAGAGGGTATGTTGGGGTTATTGGATGGGCCTGAAATAACTCAGGGTTTCATTTGTATTCTTCCAATTAAAGTCCCTTTTTGAGCAGGAAGGAGACATGTTTTTGCTTGTTTTGTTTGCTTCTCTTTCTCTTCAGGTAAATAATTTAAAAGTAAATAAAAATAGTAAAGTATAATGACTTCACCAGAGTGCCACAACCACAGTTACTGGTGACATGGTGTCCGTTGGAAAAGGTGATTTGAAAGAGAAAGGCTTCATTGGCCCTAAATTAGTTGTGAGTGGGCCACTCCATAGACAATTGTAATTCTTGACAAATACTGAATTCTGAGCATTGGTTTTCCCATCTGTTAAGTGGGGATAATAAATGGGCTTCCTTTGAAGATTAAATGCACTGTAATCTGTTGGTCGAGAACAAAACCTCAAAGTCAGAAAGATGTTTGAATTCCAACTTTCCACTCACGAATCTTATAGCCTTTGGCACATTATTTTACCTCCCTTAGTCTCAGGTTCTTTATCTTCAGGGAAACAAACATCACTACCTCATCGAGTTTTGGGGATAATTAAAGGAAATTACATAAACGAAGATCCTAGAACACTGCCTGACACATATTCAGTGTTAAATGAATATGGTAATAATAGTTTTGTTTTGTTTGGCCGGTATAACCAGCCCACTGCAGAGGATCTATAATGAGCATTTCAATCTGAAATTCCATATGTGCAAAATCTTTTCTGCCGTTGTCTTGATGTTCTGAGTAGGAAGTAACAGTAAGAAGAGGTCCATACACCATGATGTCGTGTCTGTGCCTATAAAGTAAGCCCCAAATGTTTATTTTGGTATGGAAGAAAAAAGAAAAAGGGCTCCATGATGACAATTCTTTGGATATGACAAAAAACTTGAGCAGAATTTCTGGTGGAATTTAGTCCCATTAAATCCTATGTACCTGTAGTATAGTATTCATAACATGATGTTTTAATTGAATACGTATGTTTCCCTATAAATGCCCAGTTAAATACATGCTACACAGGGGTCCCTCCCCTTGCCTAGAATACAGGAAAAGAGAATTTCTGAGTCTTCTCATTTGTCTCATGGGTTTCCTGTTTTGGATAAACATCAAAAAATAATTTTAACCCAAATCATTATATGAATTAATTTCATGGAGGAACAGCTTTTCTATAATGAGGGCTATTACAATAGTCCTGACAGAGGAATGGATTGAATGGAGTTGCAACAGTGAGTGAAGACTGAACACTTCATTTGCTTCGACTCTTAGGAGTCAGTCACACATTTTCTCTTTGCCTCTGTTGTCCCATTTGCAAAGCTGTCAGCATTTGAAAATGTTCTTTCATATTAATGTCAATGCATATAAAACATAGTCACCTCTATGCCATGAGCATTATATAAAGAACTTCCTTTCCTACAAAACACAAATGAGAAGTCAGTTCCCTGAGACCTTTCACTACATTCCAGCAGAACTTTAAACGACCCTGTAGTTCCTGCCTTTATACTTTATTCTGAAAATGGTTTGTTCTGCTTCCTTTCCTTGTTACAAGATGATTTGTTGTCAAAACTACATTCTTATTTATTAGACGCAATCTCAGTCTAGTTTTCAGAAAAGTCATTTTTGGTTTAGTACTTTTATCTCTGTTTTTGAGAAAACCAGCATTTGGTAAATTCATGTTTTTGACACATTGAACAAATGTCAAGGTGATTAAATTTTAACTACGTTCCTGCCAAGCCAAGAGTAGGTGTTCAATAAATGTTTGTTGACGATGTCATGAATAATCTGCCATTTTCTAAATACTGACTGAATATGGAACAATGATCCAACATTATTGATTAGAAAGTGGACTTGTACACAGATTATTTATTCAGTGACTGCTCCCTGCCAGGCAGGATGCTAAGGCTTTGGGGAGTGCAAAGTTCAATAAAATAAAATTCCAGATATAAAAGCATTTACAGGCCGTTAAAGGCAATGCTGTACTTGAATTTAACTGCAATAAAAGCATAATTAGACAGGTGCAGATTAAAGAATAAGCTAGGGATTCAGAAGATATAATGGTTACCTCCAACTGGGGGGGCGGTGGATGCATTTTTTTGATAGATGAAATTCAAACTGGATTTTAAATCAATTTGGTGGCCAGAAATGGCTGGAATAGTATATAGGCCATGGAAAAATCATCTATCCATCCATCCACCTATCCATTTATTCCAGAATAAAGTGCCTCAGATGTGCCATTTCTGTGCTAGGTGCTGGAATGATTTAGAAGTATTTCAGATTTAGTCCCTAGTGTCACTCCTGAATTAGTAGCACTATACAGGAGCAGAATCCAAGGATATGCCTCTTTCATAAGCCCTTAATGCATCCAGCTGTGTTCCTTTAGTCTTGTCAATTTTAAACATACATTCTTATTAGTAGAGTAGGATTAGTGTTTTCAAGAAAGCATCTTCTTGGTCTGGAAGCTGGAGAATTGGGGAACTATTTTGATCTAACTGGTTTGCAATATCCCCAAGGAGATAGGTTGGGAAGACCCTAATATTTGGACGGCCTTATGGGAGAAGTCTGATATTCAGAGGTCTCTACCATTCATATTCTTGCCCGTGCCGTGTGCAGAGCTTCCCACACTCTGCATGTAGTTCTTTATAGTTGCCGAGTGGCTTCTGATGCCCGCCTTTGAGAAGCAATATCCTTTGGATGGGCAGGCCTATCCTGACTATACCAAGACTTCCTAATGCCAGTTGGAAGTGCATTGATGAAGACGAGGACTGTTGCCTGTGTTTTCACAGGGAGCAAGAAAAGGGCACAGTTTATTTAGGGAACTGAGTGCGATCCTGAGCTGCTAGAACAGAGGGCAGTTTGAGCAGAGGACATCATGGGGAATGAAGAAAGATGGCTAGAAGCTAAATTTGATAGGGTCTCAAATACTATGAGAACACAAGTTGGTATTCTTTAGGCCAAAGTGCACTTTCCAACAGAGATATGCTCAGCTTTAAACTCCTGGAAATGTCTTTGGAGACAAAGTGTAGATCGGCTGGAGAAGAGGTTGTTCCATTACTTAGTAGAAGCTATAATTAAGAATTAATTCTTTCCTATTTTATCTAATTATCTGACAGATTCTCTCTGCTTTATCTGTCCATCTATTTGGCTTGCACCTTATTTCCATAAGATATTTTAACGAACGTACCAAGATACATTTATCATAGTAGAATAACAGAAAAAAAAAAGTGAGGAAATTAGGAAAAAAGAATAAAGGGATTTTAGTTAGTAGTCAAGTTTGATTTTTCTCATCAATAATTAGCCAGTGGATTCACCCAGGTTGTTCAGTAGAGTGAGCATTAATCATGTTACTATTTCAAGAACTTACAAAATTATGCCATACAAAATATGATTTATTCTAATTAGTTATCTGGATCTACTTTGGGGCAGATTCTTGGGGAAATTTAATAGTATTCAGGGAATTTATTAGGGAAAATATAACGAGCATTTAAAAAAAAATCTATCATTATTAATGAAAAATAGGAAAAGTCACAAGTGTTTAATTAGTTATTTCAATAAATAATAATAAGGGAAAAGAAAGCTAAAAAATGATATTGGTCAAATAGAAAAGGCAAATCAAAGAATATGGTACAACTTTAAAAAAGACATAACATAAAGTAGAAAATGCTTCTTTATACCAACAACAAGAAGAGTAAAGGTAGATGGTGACTCTAGACTTTTGTAGGGATAATAAAGTTATAACAATGATAATAAGTGGTATTTTAATCCTTATTTTAACCTCAGGATGTTTAAAGTAACTTCAATTTTAACATGATGAGTAGAATAAATAAGGTTAAAATAAGGTTGTAAACTTAAACAATAATCTAGAAAAGAAGAATAAGTGGTAAAAATATCATTTCCTTATGGTAGATTTACTAAAATATATGTGAACTATATAGAGTACTTTTTAAAAGCTCAATGGACACATCAGCATTACGTAAATTCTACAATGTACAAGGGAAATAGAAGGGAGACTGGAAAGTACTATAAACAAATAGAATATATAGTCTCCAGCTCTGGATAGAGGTCAGTAGCTGATAAGATCATGAAACTAATACGAATAAAATTAATATGTCTGTTGAGTGAATCAAAAGTTTAACATGCCATCTTTCCTCAAAGATTTCACTATTTAAGGGAGGAAAATAAAGCCAGAAGCTGGAATACTCTCCAAGTTCTTATACCATTCTAAGGAGGTTATGTATCCTTATCTCCAAGTGAGGCTGCAGAAATTTGCAATTGTGTATAAACTCAGGGGTTGAGATGTAAAAGAATGTTCTTTCTTTAAATCCATAAAAAAATAACAGAGGTCTAACAGTGACATAACAAGGACACAGAAAAGTTCTAAATTTTATTAGTATTTGATTGCTTTTATTTGTTCTAAAACAATTTTTAATTAAACGGATTATTTTGAAATAATTTCAGATTCACATGCATGCACTTGTAACAAATAATAAAGATCTCATGATCCCATTTCCCAGGTTCCCCTGATGAAAACGTCTTTAAACTTAAACTTTATTCAGCACAATTCCCTCAAAAATGTATCCAAATGGTCACATTCCTTTTAATTTCTGAATATTATTCCAATGTATTGGTGTACCAAAGTTTAACTATTTGCTCTTTGAAAGACACCTGCAAAATAATTACGAGTACGTGCTATGAGTATGTGTATTTGTTGAATTGTATGTATAGAGAAACAGCAGGGAAGAGTGATGTCTCAGACCTGAACTAAGTCATTTTTATGTGACAGTTTTGGAAGCTACGTTTAACCCTTTAATATAAAATATTTGTAGAAAATAAGAAAGGGAAATGTTATTTCTACAGTATATACCTCAGATCTTTTATCACTGGCATAGTGAGGCCTTGACTGTAGTACACTTACTACAGTTGCGGAAAAGATTCCCAAGACAAAAAGTCCCATTTAAAAGTAATACCATCTGAGAGGTTTCCACTCAAGATGGCAGAGTAGGTTAATGCTGTGCTTGCCTACTTTCATGACCACACCAAATTACAACTAAACTACAGGACAACCATCATTGAGAATCACCTGAAATCTAGCTGAACTGAATTCCTACAACTAAGGACATACAAAAGAAGCCACCAGGAGACTGATAGGAGGGGCTTAGACACAGAATGGGCTAATTCCACAGCTGTGTGTGACCATTAAAAATCTTAGCTGTGGAGGTCCAACTCAGAGGAGCAAGGAATCCCAGCCCCACACCAGGCTTCCAGCCCAGGGTTCCAGTGCCAGGGAGAGAAGTCTCCATAATTTCTGGCTGTGAAAACCAATGGAGATTGTGGCTTATTGAGCTGAAGGCAGCTGGAGTCCCTAGTGTTCCTCTAAAAGTGGCTGCCCACGGACTTACTTGCTGATGTACTCACTTATCTGAGCTCCAGGGCTGGAGCAGCAGCTCAAAAGGCACCAGGGACATACAGGGAGGAACTGAATTGTCTGGCTCCAAGGTAAGAGCTGGAGGGGCAGCTTTCTCCCATGGAGAAGTTCAGGCAGAATCCATTGTTTCTTTGTTGAACGCTCCCCTCTACCTGTGTACTGATGCAGGAGGACACCGAATCCGAGTTTCCATCAGCCTGGCTAACATCATTCACACCACTCTGGTGATTCCCTGAGAACTTGCTGATCCAATTTGTGGACCCACTCCTAGCACTTCCAGTGGCTTTTCCACACAAACAACCTTTCATGCTTCATGATTTGGACTTTCATAAAATCTCTCATAGGTTCACAAAACCCAAAAAAGCAACATCTAGCTTTGGAAGCCCCTTGGCTGCTCTTGTTGAGCAGCCTCAAGCCTGGCACTACAGGCAGCCAGCCTTGGTTCATGGCTTCGCCTCTCCCTGGCACCTCCAAGCACAGCATTGCTGCTGGCCATCTGTGAATTACTTTGTGGCTCATGCCAGTGGCCTCAGGCAGGACACAGACTGTGGCTGAATTTGGCTTAAGGCGATGCCTCTCCCAGGAGGCCCCAGAGCAGGCCAGCTTCAGACTAAGATGCAGCATCATCTGGCCACCTCCAAGGATGATACACCCAAAGGGCAGACTGGGAAGGCACCAGTTGCACTACAACTCCTCCACTGTTGTCATGGCCAGTCCTCACAACCAAGCAGCCTCAGGATCAATCCCTCCCATTGTTGTGCAAACAGCAACCAAGGCTAAAATACAATAGGAAGGCACACACAGCCCACACAAGGGACACACCTGGAGCACCCAGCTCTGGTGAGCAGAGAGACTACGCCACTAGGTCCCACAAACACCTACTAAATAAGGCCACTCTACTAAAACCAGAAGACATAGCAGCACTACCTAATACATAGAAACAAATACAGGGAGACAGCCAAAATGGAAAGACAAACAAACATTTCCCAAATAAAAGAACAGAACAAAGCTCTAGAAAAAGAACTAAACAAAATGGAAATAAGCAATCTACCAGAAGGAGAGGTCAAAATACTAATTATAAGGATGCTCAATGATTTCAGGGAGATCCTCAACAAAGAGCTAGGAAACATAAAAATAGAGATAGAAAACACAAAAAAGAATTGAAAATACAATAACTGAAATGAAGAATACATTGTGGGGAATCAACAGTAGATCAGATGAAGCAGAGGATCAAATCAGCAATTTAGAAGATAAGATAGAAAACATGCAACTAGAACAGTAAAAAAAAAGAAGTGCAAAGAAATGAGGATAGGTTAAGGGGCCTCTGGGACAACATCAAGTGTACCAGCATTTACATCATAGGAGTACCAGAAGGAGAAGAGAGAGCAAGTAATTGAAAATCTATTTGAAGAAATAATGACAGAAAACTTCCCTAACCAAGCAAAGGAAATAAACAGAAAGTCCAGGAAGCATAGAGAGTCCCAAACAAGATGAACCCAAAGAGGTCCACACCAAGACACATCATAATTAAAATGCCAAAGGTTAAAGACAAAGAAAGAAACTTAAAAGCAGCAGGAGAAAAGCAGTTAGCTACATACAAGCGAGCTCTTATAAGACTGTCAGTTGATTTCTCAACAGAATCTTCGCAGGCCAAAAGGGATTGGCAGGAAATATTCAGTGATGAAAAGTAAGGACCTACAACCAAGACTACTCTACACAGCAAAGCTATCATTTAGAACTGAAGGACAGACAGAGAGACAAGAAAAATCTAAAGGAGTTTATTGTCACCAAACCAGTATTACAAGAAATGTTAGAGGGACTTCTTTAAGAAGAAGGAGAAGGAAAAGACTTTTAAAAAGTATGAATAATAAAATAGCAATAATTACATATCTATCAATAATTATTTTCAATGTAAATGGATTAAATGTGCCAATCAAAAGACATAGGGTCGCTGAATGGAGAAGAAAACAAGACCCTTACATATGCTGCCTACAAGAGACTTACTTCAGATTGAAAGACACACACACACACACACAGAGTAAGTATGGGGATGGCAAAAGATATTTCATGAAAATGGAGATTAAGAAAAAAAAGTTGGGGTAGCCATAATTCTACCAGACAAAGTAGACTTTAAAACAAAGGTTATAACAAGAGACAGAAAATAATCCAGTAATCCCACTTCTGGGTATTTATATGAAAAAACTCAAAATGCTACTTCAAGAGTATGTGTTCATCCACATGTTCATTGCAGCATTGTTTACAATGGCCAAGATGTTGAGGCAGCCTGGGTGTTCATCGATGGATGAGTGGATAAAGGGTAGGTAGTACATACAGAGGGTGCCAAAAAACTGTATACACATTTTAAGAAGGGAAAAAAAACTGTATTAAAATTGTAATACTCAATATAACCAGTAACAAAAGATGAATAAAAGTCACATTTGACTTCTGCAATTACAAGAGGTGCTCAAAGTGGTTACCATCAGCATAATTTTAATACAGTTTTTTTCCTTTCTTAAAATGTGTGTGCATATATTGCTTATATGTGGAATCTAAAGAAGAAAACAAACAACCAAACAAAACAGAAAGAAACTCATAGATACAGAGAACATATTTTTGGTTGCCAGACTGGAGTAGGGTTGAGGGAGTGGGTGAAAAAGGTGAAGGGATTGAGTACAACCTGATGGTTACAAAATAGTCATGAGGATGTAAAGTACAGTACAGGGAATATAGTCAGTAATATGGTAATAACTATGTATAGTGCCAGGTGGGTAACTAGACTAGTCAGAGGGGATCACTTCTTAAATTATACAAATGTCTAACCACTGTGCTGAAATTATAATAAAATAATATTGAATGTATCAACTGTAATTGGACAGTTAAAAATGGGGGGAGAGGAGGAAGGGGAATAAGAAGTTCAAATTTCCAGGTATAAAACAAATAACTCATGGGGATGTAATGTACAGCATGGGGAATGTAGTCAATAATATTGCGATAGCGTGGTACAGTGTCAGATGGTTGCTGGACTTATCATGGTGATCGCTTCTTTAGGTATGTAAATGTTGAATAACTATGATATACACCTGAAACTGATATAATACTATGTGTTAGCTACATTTTAATACAAATCTTTAAACAAAGAAGCCATGCCGATATCTAAGGGTAAAGCATTGTGGGCAGAGGTAGCAAGTTTGAAGGCCCTAAGGCAGGGCACACCTGGTGTGCTTGGGCATAGCCAGGAGGCTCGTGTGCATAGAGCAGAATGTGAAAAGGTAGAAAAGAGAACAGGAAATGAGGTCAGAGAGGTAATATGGGAGCAGATCATGTCAGGCCTAGGGGCCAATATGAGGACACTAGGTTTTTCTGGATGATATAAGACATGACTGTGCTGAGCAGAGGCTTAATGATCTTATTTAGAATTCTAAAATGATCCATGGTTGTCATGTGGAGAATAGACATGTCAAAGGCAAAGACATGGAGGTCAGTTAAGAATCTATTGAAATAACCCAAGATAGATCATGGTATTTTGAACCCAAGGGATTAGTGATGGAGATGGGGGGGAAGTGATCAGATTCTGGGTATATTCTGAAGATGAAGCCAACAAGATTTGTTGAGAGATTGGATATGAGCTATGAGAGAAAGAGAACAATTGGTGTTCATGGACAGATAAATGGATAAAGAAAATGTGATTATATATAACAGAATATCTTTCAACTATAAAAAAGATGGAAATTCTCGCATTTAAGACAACAAGAATGAATCCAGAGGACATTATGCTACGTGAAACAGACCAGACACAGAAAGACAAATGCTGTATAATCTTATTTGTATGTGGAATCTAAAAAAGTGGAACTGATAGAAGCAGAGAGTAGAGTGGTGGTTGCCAGGGGATGGGAGTAAGGGAAATGGGATGATGTTGGTCAAACTTTCAGTTACAAGATAAATAAGTTTTATCCTTGAAATTTGCTGAGAGTAGATCTTAAGTGATCTCACCACACACACACACACACACACACACACACACACACACACAAGGTAACTGTGAGGTGATGAATGTGTTAATTAGTTGGACTGTGGCAATCATGTCACAATGTATATGCATATCAAATCATCAGGTTGTACGCCTTAAATATATACAATGTTTTTTTGTCAACTATACCTGGGGGTGGGGAATTAAAACAATAAAAGTAATACCATCTGGGTCTATTTAACATCATAGTCTGTGAAAACAGACCTACATTCATTCTTCTTGTATGTCACTTTTCCATCTGTCGATGTCACACTACAATTGCTGACAGCACACTAAAACCAAACTCTGTCTGAATGAGTTTCCGAGATTTCCTCAAAGTTGTCCCTGCTCTCTATTTCTTTTATTATTATTATTATTAGTTTCAGGTGTACAAAACAGTGTAATAGTTAGACATTTATACCCCTCACAAAGTGATAACCCTCCCCCAATCTATGATCCCTCTGACACTGTATG
This sequence comes from Rhinolophus sinicus, assembly GCF_036562045.2. Classification (NCBI taxonomy): domain Eukaryota; kingdom Metazoa; phylum Chordata; class Mammalia; order Chiroptera; family Rhinolophidae; genus Rhinolophus; species Rhinolophus sinicus. Next base: position 68,906,139 of record NC_133760.1, read on the forward strand.
TAGTTGTTATAATTGCATTGACTCTATTCCCTGTGCTGTACTCCATATACTGTGACTATATATATATATATATAAACTTGTAGCTGACATTCATTATTATTCAGCTTCAGCTTCAGGTGTACAGTGCAGTGGTCAGACATCTACACCGTCCATGAAGTGTTCTCCCTAAAAGACAAGTGCCCATCTGACACCCTACAAAATCTTTCCATTATTGATTATATTCCCCAAACTGTATTTCATACCCCTGTGGCAATTTTGTGGCTACCAATTTATGCTTTCTAATCCCCTCACCTTCTCCCTCATTCCTACCCCCCTCCTATGTAAACAACTGATGGTTGCCTGCTCTCTATTTCTTCAGTTGTTCTGACACTTTGCTAGGCTCTGCTGTAACTAGATTTCATTTGACTGTTGGTGCATGCATTTTTCTGCATTCAGGCCATAGCTTTAAATTCCAAAACTCAGAGATGACTTCTGGATTAAACCACTATATGATCTTTGAGACTAATAGTCTAACCTCTGTAAAATTTTTTGAAAGGAACACTGTGGTTGGCATATGCTATATAATTCTCCTAATAAGAACATACACATAGCTGTGAATTAAATTCCTTTAGCTCGAGCAACTAATGATCATATTCTTAAAGTTAACTTATCAAAGAATCAACTGATTTTTATCAAGTTTCCATAAAATAGTACTTTTTTAAATTAAAGTTTATTGGAGTGACAATTGTTAGTAAAGTTACATAGGTTTCCGGTACACAATTCTGTAATACATCATCTATATATCACACTATGTTCACCACCCAGAGTCAGTTGTCTTTCCATCACCGTATATTTGATCCCCTTTACCCTCGAGTGTGCATTCATATTGTTTAAGAAACAAATGAACTTAAAGGACAGACACTAGGAAGTCCTGTGATGATGTGGAAATCATAATTACAAGCATAATTTGGAGATGTTTTTAGACTGAGCTCTCACTATTTCTCAGATAGATACATATTTTACTACTTAGTATTTGGGGCTTCAATTTCAAGGTTTATAAAATTAGTAACAGTATAGTTATTCACTAAAATTTCTTCCAGATCTATTATTCTCTAGCTCTATACTTTAGAGAGTGAGTTATGTTAGAATGTGTTTTCCTGTTTGTTTACTTATTGTTTTTAGATTTAAATGTTACTCTAAGTTCAAGGCCTCGATCGTTCATCTATACAGAAGTAATGCTACAGGTAAACTTCACTGGTGTTTAAAAATTCATAAGTCTTCCTTATGTAATTAATAATGCATCTTATTTTTAATTTGGGGTATTAGATTAGGGTATTTATTTTAAAGAAGCATGGCTGTTTATAGCTTGTAAAAATAAAATGAAAATGGGAAAACTTAATGACAACATGGTTATTTTGCTTAACTTTCTTTTCATCAAATTATAAATATTGTTAAAAATTACTGTGGTATTAAGTTTTCTTTTGCTCTAACAGTACATGTTTTTATAATGTGCTTTAAAAAATAGGATTGCTGTAGGAATGTTAAGTTTATTCTGATAGACTTCAAACAGGACTAAGTAGAAATGACTAATGTGATTTGAGAAATGCTAGTTTATTCAAAAAGGACTTTTTGATAAAGAGAAAGGAGGAACTAAGTTCTATGTTTGTGAAGACTTAGGGCACGCCATGGTAGCGAACAGGCTACCTATGAGCCATAAATGTGAGTTAGGCTTATGTTTGCTCCCATAAAAAGAGAAAAGCAAAATTCTCACTGTGCCATGTAAAATTTGGTGGCCTTCAACGTGTGACATTGAGACAATCAATCCACAAGTATTTACTGCCCTTTTACCTCGTACACAATAAGACGTTTTATGTTTGGAGGTAGATGTATTAGAATGCAGGCGTAGTGATCACAACTCCATCGTGCTTTCATCACAGGCCTGGGCTTATCCATTTCCTGAGTCTCCCCGGAGTTCTTCCCACTCTTTATCAGATTTTCACATATTTGTATGCTAAACTTTTCTCCTGAGGTGAAGTCTCACATCTGCTGCTCTCTGGATAAGCAATTACTGGGCATCACATGAAAAATAGAACTTTTTTCATACCCTTTAAGAGATTGTAAAGAAATAATTGGCCTTAGAAAGTTAATACCATCCTACTACCCTGATGACACTGCTTCCCACAGGACAATTTGATTCATTTTTTTCTGAGAATTTGTGATGCCTCTGAACATTGGGAGGTAGTCTCTTTTACAAAAAAAGAAAAAATTTTTTTCCAAAAATTGTTGGAAACCTGAGGCTGAAATAACTTCCCAAATGATAACTGGTTCTTGTCTGAGTCAGCATTTTCTCAGATGCCTTCCTCAGAATACTGGTTCTGCAGGATTTTAAATAGCTCCTATATAGGCACTCAAAGGCTCTCTGGTCAAATAAGTTTAGGGAATGTTCAGACAACTGTTTTTGTTTTGATCTGTTTTCCTGCAAGACTTTCTAGAGTTTTTGATATGCTAGTGTACATCATGGCTGACTGAGAAGTGAGCAATGGATGTTCTGTTTAATAAAATAATTTAACCATGAATCCCTTTTTATTAAAGAACATTCTGTGGAACTAATATTCCTTGAAATTCACTTTGGGAAATGTTGCCTTAAGTTGAATTTTCCACCGAAGTTGAATTTTACATTTATTAACTCATTTAATTTTCATTATCACCCTGTGAGTTAGATACTCTTAGAATGGTCATTTTATAGAAGAAAAGACTGAGATTAACAACGTTTCTTATTTAAGTTCGCTCAACTAGTGGAAACAGATGAAATTCACGGGCATCTATATCCGACTACAATGGGCATGCTTTCAGGAATACTGAAGAAATAGAATCAAGAAGGTGGTGAATGATTGGATATGGTAAACCAGGAAAAGATGGAGCTCACGATGACTCTTAAGTAGACGAGAAAGCAGGAAAAATAGTTTTTAGGGGAAAAATTGCTATAGGAGAAAGCTTCAAGAAGTGAGTCACATTTAAGCCAGATGGATCTTGAATGTTCTAGACAAGGGACATGAATCTCAAGGGCAGGGAGCAGACTGCACAGTCAGTGAGAAGCAGGCTGAACATTTTTATGAAGGACAGAGGGAATAGGAAGGGAATCATAGAAGTTCTACTTAAATAGTGAATTTTGGAGTTTGGATCTCAGCTCTCAGTGTAAATATCCTCCTATAACTAGTGTCATCCACAGTGAATAAATGACCTGATGACAACTGGGCATCATCAGTCTGTAAAAAAGATGACTTTCAGAGACAATCATTATTTAACAGTGCTACTGACTAGTTAAATTATTAGTGAGTAGGCATGCCTTTAACTTACAGCTTATTTACTACTAAAAAACAAAAACAAAAATGTCCTTTATCCTAACCACAACCTTTTCTTAGTTTTTCAAATGGGACAAGCATTTTTGTTTTCTTTTTACAGAATACCTCAGCCTATTCTATAGTATTTTTTTGAACTTAATATTGACCTGATCTCATTTTAAGGAATTTAGGGATTTTTGAGGGAAGGACACTAGCAAGTCAAGTTTATTAATTAACCATTTCTATGACATTGGTTAATAACAGAATACTAACTAGATATGTTATAGTTTAAATTAATCTTTATTAATTCTTTCAATGTCACAATTTTGCTCATGTAAGTGAATGATTTAGTGGACAAATTCAGGAAACATCGGTATTGAACTTTAAGTTCAGTTTACAAATTGTGAATACTTTTGGTATACCTCAGAAAACCATCAAATAACATTTCTTTTCCTAGAATACCAACTGTTTTTGCCTTTTCCATAAAATCTCTATAAAACTAGTTGGCCAATGGTGACATGTTCTACAAGCATCAGAGCAAAGCCTAGTTGTCATGTCCATTGCCTGCCTTGGGCTTATTAAAATGTCACTGCTCTAGAGTAGGGGACAACTGGATTCAGCGCCCTACAGCTCTGAAATCTTTGTTCATCTAGGAATTGAAGGTTCCTGTTATATAGGGGTTCCTATTTTATAGGATCTTCTTAAAGAGCAGATGAATTTTGCATGTGACTATCCTATGTAAACTTCAAAACACTGTAGAATTGTTAGGTATTATTTGTGAAGGCTGTAATCATTTTGTATGGAAAGTAATAGCTACACAAAGTCACATTAAAAAAAAAACACCTTTGGAAGAATTACTGACATATTTTGAGATAAGTATAAATTTAGTCAGAATTGGATTTGCATACATTTTAAGAACGAAATTTCTAATATTTCATGTTTCCTCTAATTTTTGTTTCTGTGAGTGTGTGTGTGTGTGTGTGTGTGTGTGTGTGACAGAGAGAGAGAGAGAGAGAGAGAGAGAGAGAGAGAGAGAGAGAACTGGAATCTTTTACCCTTACTTAGAAAAATAACATTTCATTTTTCATACTCACCTCACATAAGATAACACCCATGGAAAATTCTTGTACTGCAGTTGGCACACACAGTAGGTGGTCAGGAAATATGAGTTGAAACTGAGAAATTCCCTTGCAGGTTTGTCACTTGAGTATTTCTGCTTGACTTCCTATGGGTAAGGCTAGATGGGAAAAGAATATATGTTTTTCTTTTTCTTTAACTTTAATAATTATCTTATAGCCACCATATAAAATAAAATACTACTAAAATTAGAGAACTAAATTAAAGATCAAAATTAAAACTGATGATTTTCTGCAAGTGTGCCTTTTACAGCCTTTTAGTAGATCACATTTATTGGCATATAAAAGAGAGCTGCTTTGTGTAACTGGAGGCCTCACCATTCAAGAGTACATAGGCCTCTGGAGCATGGCGGCCATCTGCTGCTGCTCCCTAGTGGCTGTCCCCAAACTGCCCGGATTCTCTAAATGTTGAGTGGAAGGAGCGAAAGGAGCAGCTGTTCTGGAGCTCTGTGACTGCCTCCGCTCTCCTCCCCACCTGGCAAATAGACAGCAAGGCTCACGGAGCAGCAGACACAGAAAGCCAAGGTGTATGCCTCTCCACACCAGTTGCTCATTCCTCACGCAGACCACTAATCTTTTTTCTGCCATGCTTTATCCTTCTCTTTTCTCTTGCTCACATTCTTTCTTCAGGATGCCAAGTAGGGATGGGCTAGGGAGACTGAGAAGCTCTTCCCAGAGGGGTACAAGGTCACAGCCAGCCTCTATCCTGCTTCCCGTATCCGTATCGCTATTTTTCTTTCTTTAACCAAAAATTCTTAACAATCTTTGTCAAGACTATATGTAAAACATCATTTCATTTAGCTTCAAATCAACCCTCTATGTTGGTTTTGCTATTTATATGTAACGGGGACACTATGAATTTCAGACCATTGCGCGTTTTTCACGCTACTGTTTAAAGAGAAATATCTTTGCCGTCCAGATTCAGGTCTGTGAATGAGGGGGGAAATGAGGAATCGTGGAAATAACTTGATTGATTTACCCTGAGAAATTCAGAGGAAAAAATGAATATATCTAGATGGGAAGGAGGGGGACAAAGAAAGGAGAGAGCTGGTTTTGTGGGAGATTTTGAGAGTTGAGGAAGAGAGCCTTTGAGGACGATGCAAGTATGAAAGATCTATCTATCTATCTATCTATCTATCTATCTATCTATCTATCTATCTATCTATCTATCTATCATCTATCTATGTATCTATATATATAGAGAGAGCTTGAGGTCAGGAGATGTGCCATGGAAGAAACATGCTCCAGAGAGATGCAAAAAGGACTTTTAGACATTGTGCTTGGTTAGATGGGTTACATAGAGATTCATCTTTTGAAATTGCTAAGAAACTTCAATGAATATTTAAGTTGCTTCCAAATTAATTTTTTTAAAATTTATATTTAGACACTATACTATAATGCCTGGAGGCAGCTGAGTTTTCTGTGGTTATAGTATTTGAATGTAAAGTATCATACCTAGTGGGCTTTCTTTTATTATTATTATTATTATTATTATTATTATTTTGGAGTAAATCATCATCTAGACCATAGATTAGAGTGAAATTTCATTGTCTTTCAGCTCTGAAAATTCACAGAAATTTCCAAATGACTAGATGTTGTCTGTGGTTGTCCTGGGAATACTATACCAAAGCTGGAGGGAAATTTTACTACTCTGAGATTAAAACAATGTTTCAGGGTGATAATCTATTATTTGGCATTGGATTACTGTATGGATTACTTTTCAAAAAATTTAGTATTAAATGAATTTACTAAATTGAGACAGCCTAGGAAGTTCCCATAGGTAGGTGCAGATTGGAAATTAGCTTTTTAATCTTACCTCCTAAAATATTAAATATCTTCAGAAATGACAGACCCTTCAGAATGGACGAAGGAGGTGTGGCACCCAAACCAGAGTGGATTTTTAGCTTAAAGTCCTATTCCATTGACTGAGACTCTACTCTTGGGGTTAGACTTGGAAACCAAGAGCGATGCTAGGAATTTAAGGAATTGATGGACAAGGACAGAAAAATAGGCCTGGGAATTATGGAGAGGGTTTCCTACTGAAATAGGACAGCTTTATAAGCCTTGGAGGCCATGAGTCAGTGACTGCAGGATTGGGCCTAGGATATTTTCTTGGATTCAAAAACTGTACAGCCTGAGCTTCTGAAAGAAGACTGCCTCACTGACCTAGAAGGGAACTGCAGCGGCCAGGATGCACATTTCATCTACGATTAGGCTTTTATAATATGGGAAGAAGTATCTACTCTGCATTCAGATTGGAGGGAATTTATATCTTGAGCCTCATGAGAGGTCAGCATCTCCACCGAGTTTTTGAGGGATAGAAAATGAAAATATGAAAAAGGTAGGAAGAGAGAAAAAGAGACAAGAACCAGTGTGGGCTGATTTTAGAGGAATTTCTGTAGAGTTTTAAAGGAAGGAAGAGACCTGGAGACTGTTGCACTCTCGCGACATTAAAAAATGGAGACCAATGGCTTTTCATAAATTTTGCTCTGTGCGATAAGGCGAGCCCTCCCTCAGCATTTGTGAGTGACGCCAGTAACTATTTGAATCATTTTTCAAAATTTTAGTGGGAATTTTGTTTTTAAATATTATGTAACACTGGACCCAATTATATGGTACCTTGGCTTTACAAGGGTTAAGCGTATTTACAACGAGGAAACGAAGGCTCAGAAAGTAGAAACCGTTTACTTGTGACTATCTAGCATTTAGCACTTGACCTGGACTCAAGTCATTTGCACTGTACAGTGGCTGCCTCCACTGACCTCTATTGTGTTTCTTATTATTAACCACTCTGGGAGAAGAGTGGATGGAGGACTAGGGGTGGGGAGCTAGTAATTGAGTGATGAGAGAAATCTATTTGGGTACAAGACCTAAAATTCCACTTGGAAATTATAAGTTGCCAGAGTATGAGAGGCATAAATACAAGCAAAGAAAGTAAAATTCATAATTGTGCCTTAGGACATAGAATGTTCTTTGTGCCTCAGAAATGTCAGAATATTATAGGCTTACAAAGTCAAAACATATGGTGTGTGCAAACAAATATAAGGCTATTGAGTCCCACACTGACATCTGATTATTCTTTATATTTTTATCTTTTATATCTATATATTCTTATATTTAACAAACGTAAGGCTACTGAGTCCCACACTGACATCTGGGTTAATACTTTCTTTCTTAACTCAGCAATGAAGACAAGACTCATGGGTCAAATAGCAGATTTTATTTCACTCCCTAAAGGATCTGTTGCCTACCCTTACAGGGTCTGGTAGCTCAAAGCTAACTAGGGGAAAATGACCACCAGAGAATTTAAGTGGATAGCAAGTGAGTCAGTTCTGAGACAGCACTGGAATTCAGTAGGGTTGACAGACATCTGTGTGTCATGTGATATTCTCCTTACCTAACAGAGTCAGCATTCATCAGGGAACCCCTGCCCAGGAAGTGCTGAATCCACACCTTAACAGCTGAGTCAATGCACAGCACCAGACAATAGCTGTAGTCAAAAAATAAATAAATAAAAGGAGACTGATTAAAAAAAAAAAAAATAGTACGCTGTATTTTGTGTCTGATTAGACAAAAAAAAAAAAAAAGAGAGAGAGAGAGAGAATAAAAGAAATGGAACTATAGTTGCCCTGGAGGATTTCAGATCACAGAGCACTTAAAGACATCACTTTGTAGAAAAAAAAAAAGCAAAATGAAAACATGTTGGAAAACACATCTGAAGATCCAGGCAGTTCAGATTTCCAACAGAGGCCAGTTCTGAAGATGTAGCTTTATCATTGACTACATGACAGGTGGGAAAATCCTTAGTTCCTAAGAAAAGGCACTTTTACACGCAGCATCAGAATGTGTTCATGACGAAGTTGTGGTTTTCCAAATTCATTGCATCCTTTTCTTCTATCCCCTCAATCCACGCTCAGATTTACTTGACTGCTTGTTAAGCCTTCATGAAGTCATGATAAACTCTCTATGGCTATCTGGTAAAGAGTTATTGTGTTCCAGCTGAAATCAGTGAATTTGCTTATCTCTAGCAACGATGAGGAGTTTAATGTTTCTCCAATAACAATGGTAATGCTTTTGAGATGATGGTTTATTTATTAAAACAATAGCTACTGCTCAGTATAAGCACATTGAACTGCATCATTGACTGAACCCAGGAATAATAGAGTCCCCAGATTAATTGGTGATGGTTGTGTGCCATTTAAAATGGTGTTTTAAGTTTTACTTTCAATTTTTTTTTTGAAGTTTTTATTTTAGAAGATGGCTTGAAATGGAAAACAAGAATATCTGACCCTACCTCTCTAGACTCTTGGACCCATTGTAGAGAGGCAATCTTTCTTAGTTGTTTGTTTATAAGGTTTTTTTGGTGTGAACTCCAGATATTATTTATACATCTCTAAGTCTTCATTTATGGAGTTATTTACTGACATTATAAGAACGATAAAGACTTAGTTTACTTTCGCTACCCTTTACTCTCTCTTCTCCTCCCAGTGTTTGTTTTGTATGGTATTGTTTTTGAGATTCTGGTTTTTCTTCTGATAAATTTTGTAATCTTGGAGAAAACTACGAAAGCCTGGCTTTCTGGCTCCAACCTATTGACTTATACCTTATGACATATATCTCAATTCTGTTTCATAAGAAAAATATAGAAAAATATGTGCACTTTGTTATACTCTTTCTTCCCATATATGCTTCCCATTTTTTGGGAGCAGACTTTCATTACTATATCATGTTTTCAGCATTCACCTTCTGTTCTGCAAGGAAAACAGTGTCTTCCCTTTCTTTGTCCTTAGGTTGACTTTAAAAGTAGAAAACAAATAAACATTTACATTATTAAGTCTATGTGAACAAGATTTAAGTTCTGGGCTAAGACTCCATTTCCTATTCCAGAATATCTGATGCCATAAACCTGGGCCACCCAAAGAAGAATGTGTTGGCATCAGGTCACATGGGTTCTCATTCCTTACACTCAGTCTATTGTTTAATATTCTAAAGCTTTTTTATCTGCTTTAAATTTAGACTTCAAATAAATTTGTCCTGATATTACCAGTCACCATTCTGTATGTTTTGCTTTGCATAGTTAGTCATTGGTCCCTCTTAATCTCTCTCTCTCCTTCTCTCGCTCCCTCTTTTCATTATCTTCATGGATCTTTTTTTAACCCCCTTGGAGATTTCCCTTCTGTACCTCTCTCAGCTTTACTGGTTGCTTTCTAAGTTTGCTGCACAACTGCCCTCCCCTAAATTCCCTTCTGGATGGAGCATTATCTCACGAAACCCATGTTTTCCTCGTCGTTAACTTACATCCTACAATTTTGAAATACATCCTCAAATAAATGTCCATGCGAAGGTACAAGGGACAAAAACTATCTCAGTAAATGTCTAAAACATAACTTTATTCCGGCCTACACTTACTCGGTAGTTGGTTCGATTTGGAAACATTGATAGAAAATTATTTTGTTTCTAATATCTAGTATTGCTAATAAGAAATTCCTTTGTAAGAAACTAGGCATGATTTGGTGTCATCTGTCATTCCTTCTACAGGGGATTCAGTGGGCGCTTTCAATGTGAAGACTTACGTTCTAAGTACTGGAACATTTCTTTGCATTATTTGTTAGATATTACACCACTCCTCAATCTTCTCTGATTTTTCTTTTTGGAATTCTGTTAGCCAAATATCATATTCTGTGGGATGAAACCTTTATCTCTCTTACATTTTTGTCTCATATTTGTCTTTTTGCTTTATATACTTTACATGTTCTCAATTTTATTTTCTAATCTTTCCAACTTTTTATTTTAGTAATTATGTTACTAATCTCTAACAGTAGCATTTTTGATCCCTGGCATTCACTTTTGATAATCTTATTTTGTATTTGTGGATATATTTTCCTCTTGAATCTCTATAAATATCTTATTTACAGTTTTTAAACTTCCTTTTCATTCTGTGGAATATTTCAATTTCCTCCAAGATCAGGGAGCTTTCAGTTTATAGGCTGTTTTCTCTTTCCTTTTCTGCTGTTTGGTGAGACTTGGTTTAAGAAATTCCTGGATAGTTGGAATGGGATTCCTCTGCTGTTATGAAAGATAATTAACTTTCCCCCCCGAATCTCTGATCTGAAGGGGAAGTCAGACCAGGGGAAGTCTGTACAGGTGACTGGAGGATGGGGCATATCTGTTGGCAGGTGAAGAAGACTTTTTTCTCCTGGGAAGGGCCAGCATACACCCTAGAAGTTTTAGTATCCCCAGATTTCGTTCTATTTCTTTCAGAAGAGACCACTGGTTTCTTGCCTAGTGAAGTAAGTGCCAGCTGAGTTGGGTGGATGTCGTATCCTGGTCCTAAAATACAGTGAGTCTGCATATAGACTCTTTTCAGCACAGCATTTAATATCATTTGAATCTCATGACATTCAAATTACTTGCTCTCTCTGGGTGTTGTTGTATCTCCATGGGGTGCCCTTTGGGCTAATTGGTTTCTTCTGAAGCCCCCTAGCAGTATGTTTTAGATTATGAATTTTCCACTTATATTTATTTATCCATCAACCTATGAGCCTCCACATTCTATTAACATATTTCTAGTATTTATTCAAAGTCTCTGTTGGTGACAACTCCCTTTATGTTTTGTATAATTACATAGTCTCTAATGACTTTATTCTCTCTTGCACATCTAGACTTTTACTGCAGAGGGGTCCTGGAGTGATAGAGAGAAAAGTGATGAGCCCCCTCCCCATCAGTGTCAACGTGGTTTTGAAAGAAACCTCATGAAATATAGCCTTGTAAAGAGGGTAGTTGCCTATCAATAATGTAGACTATTTTATTTAGAAAAGAAATGACAGACATCATAGTGATGACATTTGAATCTGGTCATAACTTGCGCTGCTGACATTCAGGCAAGATTTCATTGGGATATATTTATGAATGGTTATGTGAATTAACTGGACACCTACTTTCCAGAAAGAGTTCTGGATTGTGCTTTTGCTCTTCCACGTCTCTGGTTTTCCTAGGATGGGGTAGCCAGAGGATGTGTTGTCATGGTCACTCCTATGGATGGGGGTGTGGGGAAGAATGTCAGAGAATGCTCCTGAAGTTTTTCATAATTTTATAATTTAGCATCAGTGGCATTCCGGTAAAAGAAGGTGTTTTTCAAGAGCACTTCAACCTTCCAATAAATAGGAATAGTGCTAAATTAAATTATTCAGTGTTGCCACTTTTAAAAATGTCTTTAGAGACTTCTAGTCCTTGACAGTGGGCGGGTACTTCCTAGGAGTAAAAGAGATATTTTGAGTTTCTAATTTCTAGTGTATTTTATATTCCTACAAAGAAGTTGGCTCTTTGATCCCTAAAATTATAATTTAAGAAATATCCTTCCTGACAGATGTCTGGGACCCATATCCCACTCCCTGTTCACTGATGCAAGGATTTTTTTTTTCCTCAACTCTATTCTATACTGTCTCTCAGTGGGGGAGTTCAGGTGAACCAAAATTAAATATAAAGTGGCTGAAGGCCAGAATATATGAATATATGATGTAAAGAATAGGCATGGGGCAAAGTATTGATTGAGAAGAAATGAGATGAAAAAGAAGCAGCTGGGAGGAAAAGAAGCCAATAGAAACCAAAAGAGAATATCAAGTTAACTTTAGGAATCAAGGAGATTGGGAAAATGTGATGAAGTCTGGAATGAAGGAAGGGTTATGAGGAAACTAGGAACGTTCTGCTCATGAAATCCCAGTGAATAAGCTATAAACTCACCTTGCAGGTGACTGTAGAGAGAGAAAAGGTTATGGTATAGAGGTAAGTTGTTCTGGGAGCCCTTATTGTAATCTCTAGGCAATTTTGAGGATTGGAATTCAAAAAAGTGTAATTTCTAAGATTGCTATTGTTTCGATCTGAAAAACCTGGCAGACCTGGGATAGGGTGGGTGCCTGTAATGCACCTTCCTGCACTCAGCTTAGTGGCCTAACACTTTGCAGCCAGTAATAGAGTATTTTCCTTTCTAAATGGATGAGCCTGCATTTTTGCATAATTTATGTTCTTGAGTAGTTAGGAGAAGACACGCTTTACCTCACCTGTGGGGAGAAACCACCTGGCCCCATTTCATTGTCACAGCAAAACTGATAGATACTAGCTAAGGAGAGCTCCCTCCTTGCAAGTTCTCCACCTGGTTTCACTCAGATTTTAGTGACACAATGTTAATACCACCTGGGAAATACTGGTCGGTCACTATTTGACTGGCAGCTCTGATCAGAAAGGGTGTTCCTTTTTTTCTTGCAGTAGAATAAAATTAAAAATAAAATTCAGGCTCAGCATTTTTGTCTCTTTTTGAAGAAGTTCAATATACCTTGGGAGAACAAAACTTTGTTAACGTGGAGCCTGTCATAGTTGTTAAATACCCAAGTTGGAAAATAGCTCTTTGCCAACAATAGATCCTTGGAACTTTCGCCAGCTTTATTATATGGAGCAAATTAGGGAAGCATTGGCTTGTGGCTACATTATGTAAAACAAAAAAACAAAACTAGATTAGGAAACTACTCAGTCTTTACATAGCCCACTGTTTTGAGAGAAAAAATAGCATTATCCTTATTAGATAATTATGAATCTTTTGTGTGTTCCTTTGGAGCAGTTAAACTTTGGGCCATAAATTTTAAAAAGAATAATTTTAAGAAGTATGATAGAAGGGAATTTTGAAGAGTCATGAGTATGGGGCTGAATTATTGCTGTTTAGTAATAAATCAGCAATGGCTTTGTTCTTTGGTTTATTTTCATAGATTATGTGTCTTGATTTGCTCTTCTCTTTGATTTCCTTTTTAGTATCATCAACCTTGGTAGTCATTTCACTTTCTTAACATGTTTTATCCTGGCTGTATCCAAATCCCTTTGTCATGATTTCCAACTGATTAAAGAGCCACAAACAATTGTCATGATACGGAAGCCACCAGATATGCTCTAGCATCACCCTTTTCTAAATTTAGTTGTAATGTTATAAAAATCCTGTAGAAGAGTAGTTCCATTTATTTTTTAAGCTGGTCAATATTTGTAACTTTATTGTAGACATTATTAACTGCGATGAGAGAAGACATTGTACATTTTTTATAATTTTTTTCAGCAGACAACAGATTAATGATCTGCACATAAATTTAAGAGAGTAATCATCTATCCTAAAGTCAGTCATTTTTTAAAATCTTGTAAAATTTGCATTTTTATGAAATTAAAATAATAGTCCACAGAGGGGCAAGAGACAGAGAGAAAGCTATGCAGTTTTTGTGGAGAAATGTAGACCTGAGAACCATGTTTTGTATGATAATCAGACAACTTATAAGCTGTTTAGCTTTTAAGATTGACATCAGCACTGGACACACCTATGTTAATAGAAAATAATTTTTAAATTCAGAAAATTAATCATTTAGAAATATTTTATTTTTTGGAATGTATCTTTCTTTTCCTTTCCTGTTACCATCAATGTAAATATCAGTGTATTTGATGTTATAAAAACTTGAAACAGAGTTATGAATTCATGTTGGAAAGGTCTGAGTCAAGAGGAGATATATAGAGTTTGGAAGCTTCCCTCCTTTTTGCCTTCTCATTCATCTCTTTCTGTTTGTCATTCTAGTTTTGAGACTCTCAAACTGACATAAAACAGCAGTGAAATGTCTTCCTTTATTGGTATTATGACTGGTCTATTAAATAATTTTGATTTATTGGGAATATAAATAAAACACATGTATTTCTCTTCCTGTCCTTCAGAACAGTTGAGTGCAGATTCCATAGCTTTCTGATCATTTCTGGGTATCAAAAGGATTTGGCATCATTAGGATGTAGCAATGTCAGATCTTACTCAAAGCTCTAGCTCTTATATCCCCCGGTGTGGGCTAGTGGTGTTATCTTGGCCAACTGAAGTATGAGTGAGGGGTTGTGGGCAGGGATGGTGTGGGTGTGAGGGGCTGGTTTCCAGGGTTGGTGTTCTCTTTTTGGAGATCTATTTCCCTCTCTCTGAAACTGGTTGGAGACAAGGAGGAACAACAGGTGTCTTGTCTTGTCTACCTGGAGGCTTGTACTAATAATAGTGGGGAAATATATTTGACCTCACTCTGGTTCCTTCTGGTTCCATCTATTGGTGACCCCGGCTGACAGGTAGTGTCCAAATCAGTAGTATGTGTGATTCTCTTTAGCTGAGTTCAGCTTCAACCCCACATCTTCTTTGATGAGGAACTCTTCAGAAAACAGCAGCTATCATGTCCCATGGCCTTGCTCAAAATCTGCAAACAGAACTCTTTGACCAGGACAAACATCTCACTGGTTGACTGAGAGGCTGCTAGAAAAGCCCATGGATGCTGCCCATTGTCTAACTTCTATGTTTTTTCACATAAGGGTGGAGCCACTGGGACTACTAAATTCTCTTCCCCATATTCAAGGTCCTGGCAGCTACCCACTCTCTGTAAACATAACCATAACCATGACCCTAACTTCTCCTCTGAACTGGATGAGACACTGTTATCATCATTTTGTATCCCATTGGTTCGGGCTCCTCCAGCAAATCTTCAGCCTTTAGAAATCTCTAGCAACAAGCACTCTGTCTCCTGACATAACATTCTTATACATTTTAGGACATCAATAGATTCTTAAAAACGAACACCATCCCTCTCTCTAGTAGTAACCCCAACTGTACATGTAGGTTCTACTGCTCAGCAAACATCTCCCAGAACATCTCTTCATGCTGATACCAGTAGTATAAGTGGTTTAACTGGAGAACCCTCATTCGGAGGAAGGAAGCCAATGGCATCTATGATGAGTATCGCCCTTCTCTCAAGTGTGGTGAGCCTAAGATGGAGGCCTTCAGATGGATGCCTTCCTCATCAATTTTCTCCTTATGTAGATGAGGGGTCAGTATTAGGGTTGGATGGAGGGGAACCATCCTTGAAATGAGGCCCTTCTGGAGCATCTTGTTTTGCCTTTAGGATCGCTGGCTGACTCCTTTAATATGTAAAACGAAGGTAGTTTGAGGGCAGCTCTTCTTGACTTTTTAGCTTTAAGTATCACTTGGATTTCTGGAGTAAAGAAAAAGTCCTACCCAACATTCTGTTACACTGTGACTTCTTAGTATTTTCACTGGTAGCATGAGAGGTAATGAATGTTGCTTGCTGAAAGAATATGCTCCTTTGAACTTCATAGGGCATGCAAATTTTCTGCTATTATGAAAAGGGGACTTAAGAAGAATAGTTCAAAATATCAAGAATTTAAAAATACCATTGGTATTAGAATTAACTGAGGGTAGAGTGTAGTGACTGTGTATCCTGCAGGGACAAATGCCTTACTAGCTGCCATGTAACAAAGGTGAATACACACAAGTGCCAAAGGGCTATGGCATTGCCATATTCATTTTAATGGGCTTTTAAGTTTCAAAATGTTACATCCACATATTGTACAATGGGAGGTAGTAAAATTTTTGAATAATATGCGTTAGCCACTTACTTAACCATACATTCCTTTAGTAATTGTTTTATTCACCTTTTTTTTAAAATTTTTTTTTTATTCACCTTTTTGACAGTTAGAACTCATTTATTTAAAGCCTTTGCTTAGTTTTAAGATAAGTGATACCTAAATTTCATCCCTAATTTAGATTCTTAAACTATAGGCCACATTGAAACTTCTTGTTTAGTTTACATTAACGGAGCAGTTCTTCAACAGTAAACACTTAGTGTTGCATTTCTTTGCATGACTCGATGCAGTAAATACCCCTCATGCAAGGATTCCCTGGTCAATTAAGACTCAAAAAACCCATTACCGGTCACCCATGGTAAATAGTTCAGGATAAACTGGGAGTGCACACATTTCTTTTACCACAAGAAAATGGCAGGGTTTTGGCCATGCCTTTGACACAAATAGAATCTTTTCTCTTTACCAAGAGTTTCACCCCAAATATTCCTGTATAAAGCTTTGGACAGCAAGACACTTTACGTCTCTCAACCTTAGTTCAGTCCTTTTTATGACCCATCCAGCTTGGCAGTTTATGATTTTATCATCTGTAACTTTTTCATAGGTACCCTCCAGATCACATTGTCAAATTTCAGGGCTTTGGGAAGTATCTTTTTGTAAGGCTAAAGTAATTGGAGATATTATTATGAAGTGTAAAAGAAAATGCCTTATACATTTATTTTACGCTTATTTTAGAAAACAATGGAAGAAAACCCATGGTTCGATGTAGGAGACTCTATAGAATATAAATGTTGATCAGAACATTATATTATCATTTTGGAAATAATATGCGATAGCATCTGACTTGGTTTGTGTTTTATTGCTTTTGTAATTTTTTTCCTTAAGGATGTACAAAATGAAGGTGCCAATAATAGTAATTATGGTGGACCAGGTAAAATAGCGGAATATATATTACAGTGTGTGAGCAGCTGGTAGATCAATAGATCATGTAGTGAGTCTGACACAGGGAGGAAAAGTTGACTAATAAAGTTTTAGGTAAAGCTGATTTCTAGTACTGAACCTCAATTTTCTTACAATAAACTCACATTAAAGAGAGAACATGGGAAGCTCACACAGGCCACTATAGTTATTAAATTAAATGCGGGACTGTCATCCATCGGTGTATTTTGTTAACATTCCTATTTAGCCAACTTGGTCAATATACATTTTATCCACCTTCACTGAATAGCAGTATTATCTTCACCCCATTCTTAAATCCCATCAATCCCAGAGTCATTTAATCCTGTCTTTAAAATGGAATGCTAATCCTTCAAAGTGGTATTTGTAGAATTATTGTAGTCCTTCTTTTTAGTACTTTTGGTCACTTTGAGGAACCCTGTTGTAAAAAGTCATCTATTTTCTGTGTAAACCCTAACTAACTGCCCATGATGCTATGTTGTTACCCAAAAAGGACATATTTTGACCTGTAAACCTTATTTGTGGTGTTTGTTTTTTTAACATTGCACTCTTTGGTATTTTGCTGGTTCATTTCATCTCTATGCAGAGATTCCCACTTATTTATTGACTCATTTATAAGTAACAAAGGAAGGCTGACTAACAGCACTTCCCCCCTGCTGTTTGAAGCCTCAAGATGTAAAGACACATGTTTCTAAAATTTATAAATCAAGAACACAGTAAGTTTTATATAATTTTTTTTCTCCGTTCCTTGTTACCTTATTAAATAGATCAATGTTATTTAGGGGTTGTTCAAACCAGATGGAATATTAGAAATTCATTATAATTGGAAGCTTGGCTACTAACTCAACTTCTAGTTAAAAAAAAAAAAAAAATCAAAGACTTATATAATTAATATAGACTAAAAATTCTCTGGGTTTGAAGACTTCCCTGCCCAACATTTTTATGTTCTTTCATCTGAAAAAGAAGTTCAGTCCTGCCTTTAAAAAACGAAGCAAAGACAGCACATGATGTAAGCGTTGTTGCTGATATATAAGTACAGATTAGCCTTCCCCTCTCACAATGCAGCTTTCTATCGTGGGGTTATATTTCAAGTGGTAATGCATTTGTCGCTCCAGCTTTCTCAGATCATAAAATGATCATGTCTGTTGACACAATTACGGATGCTGCTATTCAAGACTGGACAGTGATTGAAGAGCATTTCAAAGAGAAAATATAACATACCCAGTTGCAAACGGAGGCGCGTGTCACTTTCAGAAGCATTACACTCACTGCTCTTACACTGAGCCTACACCACAGAAACAATAAGGTTGGACTTTTCAGTTCCAATTTAAAATCATGGTTTACATTCATACCATGTGGGGCCCTGAAATTTATCCTCAAATATTCTGGGACAGTTGGGAGAATTCACCAAACCAACTGAGCATTTCTGGAGTTCTGATTCTAAACACTTTGTCCCCCACTCTGATGTCATTGTAAGTTGTTAAGCCATTTAAACGGCATTTTAGAAGGAACTCACATGGCACTAAGGCGCAACAAGACAATTTGATCCATTCAAGATTTATCCAGCATGACAGTAATAGAGATGGGGTTGCAGTCTTGTTAAAGTTGAAACTTCGACTGGTGTTGAAATGCCTCGTAACTGACACTTCCTTCAAGATCAGTATTGGACTTCCTTTGCTTTTCCAGTTATCTGCAGTCCATTTCCTTGTGCACGTTACACACACCACGTACACACCGCGATTTGACATACACACCGCGATTCGCTCTAGCAAATGCATATAAGGGCGCCTCAGCACCAGTGCCTCTTCCCTAAGGTGGCAACAAGGCACCTGAGCCTGGCTTTGTCACACGTGAGGGTTATTTTCGCACCGGCTCCTGAACACCAACCAGTCCCACCCCAATGCCACTGCCTTGGCTCTGTCTTAATTTCAAAGTTTTCTTCTCAAAAACATCCTAATGAGGAGGAAATGACCAGTGAGGCATTGCTGAGCTCTGCTGTGCTTGCCAGTCTGTCAGGACACAGTGCTCCAGTGAATGTCACAGAAGATCCCTGATCTCTTTAGGAAGCAGCCACCCTGCAGGCAGCTCATTTATCAGGGAAAGAGCAGGGCTCTCTTTTATCTTTTTCTATATATTTCTTCTTTATGCTGTCTTCCAACCCCTCCTTCCACACAATACTTATTGTTATATTCATAATACCTTTTCATGTATCTTTATGGATTCTAAATAAAACTAAAGACACTGATGAAGTTTACCATGTATACCAGATTAGAGAAAGAAACTAAGGACAATGCTATGGAACTAACACTCTCTTTAGAATAAAAAACACTTTACACTGAGAATCTTTGTATGTTTCTTTCTTTTTTTTTTTTTTTTTTTTTTTTGTAAATCTCAACCATGATTGATGTTTGCATGACTAAAGGTTCCCTCTGAAAATGAGGAAAGGTTTTTAACTAAAATTTATAAAAGCACGCGATTTTTTTTAAAGTTCTGCTTCTCCACTGTAATTCTAGCTGCATTGTCATCCCTGAGTCCCATTTTGAAGCTTTACAATGTAGGTGCCAATCTGAAAACCACAAAACAATAACTTTGTTTTTAACCACTTGCCTCACTTTGAGAACTGAAATTATTCACACATGTGCATCTGCTGGGATGAGTAATTTTATTTCCAGGATACAAAGTGTTTTGTCTCTCATTCAAGTAACTTTAGACAAAAGGAGATATGTATGTAACCCCCAAATAATTTATTATTTGGGGAAGTAAGGCTAAAAAAGAACTCCAGCTGATTCTTTTCTTTTCTTTTCTTTTTATTCTTTTTTTTTTTTTTTGGCATATCAAAGATGAGAGTATGTTCAGTTTTCAACTGGGTGTGTTTGGTGCTTTATAATCAGAGCCACTGTACTTTATTTTAGTATTCTGAGATATGACTTTTCCTTGGCATATCCTTTTGCAGGAAATCAAACTGCTTTTCATAGGCATTACCAAATTCTAAGCAGGGAGAACTCCAGTGTGGTGTTAGTGGAGTTCATTCTGAGATCATTTGTATTCCAGCCTTATTTTACTCCAGGAGGATTAAAGTATCTGGGCATTTGCAGCTATACAAATACACAAGCAACAGACATAAAAACAAAACAAAACTATGAAAGCTGAACAACAGTAACAAAATGCTAGTAGGGTCTTCATTTAACGATCTAAAGTGTCAAATATCAGAGACCCTGAGAATCAGTTATTTGCCTTCCACTTCATATAATCATCGATCATAATTGTGACAATTATAAAAACAATTATAATGGTAAACTTATAAGTCAATAATTTGAACACTTGATAGTATATGGAATGTAGCAAGTACAGTCAATGCTGGTATTTGTGATAGTTGTTCATTTCCAATCATTGATGGCTGTCGTCCTACAGAGTGGTTTATGTGTGACTAGGCAGGGATTCTGGTTCCTAGCTTTTTCAGCAGTATATAAACTGGTAACAGTGAAGTCAGGTAAATCTAGCCAGACCCTGTTGGATTTTGCCTAGTTCTTAACCCAGGCGATGAAGACAGGCTCTTGGCCTGAGCAATTCATCTGAAGATCCCTTCATCCTTTGTGTACTTTGCTTCTTCGCATCTTGCCATGGATACCCTCTCTGCAACTTGGCATCGTGTTGTGGGATTAGGCTACAAATTGTACCTGACTCTGCTCTATTCACATGGACAAGATTAAGCTTCCCATAGCTCTATTAAGAAGATAAATTACATCTGTTTTGGTCTATTGGTGTTTCTATCCTAAATAATTTTATGTTCTTTGTATTTGTTTTTAAGTGTTTCCCTGAGTCTTGAGATCATAATTTATTCTAACTTGTCTCCCCGCATTTATTTTGCGTTATAGGCAACATATTCTTTAGTTCCATGATGCCCCTCTGTAAATATGAGTCATCTATGGCCGCAAAATGGAATCTCAAGTTCCAATGTAATGTTTTCTTCTTGCATTTATTCTATTATTCCTCCAACAGGAACAAGAGAATTCTTTGAGGATATCACATATTAACCACGTGATGTTCTTAAGTATTCAAAGTTATGTAATATAGTACCTTAGAAAATAAGACAATAAAGAGGAAAACTGAAAAAAAATCAGAAAAGAAACCAAAGACTATTTCTAAATACTTACAAAATAACTTAAGTTAACTATGCTTACTATTCTTATTTCCTCATAAAAGCAGTAAACTATTTGTTGCTTATATTGTACCAATGTGCTTTGTTTTTTTCTTGTTCTTTTCTCCCACGTCCCACTTTTGTGTCATTTATTTTTGGTGGTGTCTCCGAAACTTAACTTTACATTTTTTTAAATTTTTATCCAGAACGTTTTAATATTCTTATGTCTGCACTCATATACTTACTGGTTACAGGAATGCAACTCTCTATTCATCATAACTGAAAGCAAAAACTTAGCCATTTTTAGAAAGCTCTATCCAATTCAACTCACTTTAAATCTTATTTATTTGAAAAAAGATTTGAGATATAGCATGCTTCTACAAATATAAAACATTGATAAATTATTATATGTGCATGCGGACGATAGGCTTTGAAATTGGAAAAAAAAATCAATAACAAGAGAGTACTATGAGATTTGGAAGCAGGGAGGTAATGCCTATTTCACGTCATCTGTGGTTTGGTGGCTAATGAAACTAAGTGCGCTGCCATTGGCAATCCAGAATGCATTCAGCTTTTATCTCGAGTTTATGTGGACTCTTATATTTTGATTGATAAACTGTCATTGATTTGCTTTCCAGCTAAATCCATAGTTACACGTGTGCAATTTTTACTCACATTATCACCTAACAAACCTCTGGAGATAGTAAAACACAGTTGTGTGCTGGAACACAATGGAATCATATATCATACTGTAGTCAATATGACCGGGTAAACCCTAGGAGCCTAATACCTGAGTCTGAGTTCAGATGACTAGGCTGGACTGGATGTGTTCATGCCATCTCTGGGACATAGAGGCACATTCTGATGCACGTGAGAGCAAAGTATTGCATCAAGCCTCATTCATTCATACGATAAATTCACTTTTCAGAATTGCTTTTGGTCAAACAAAATATTGTGTCAGGGTATACAAAGTAACAAAGTTGATATTTTAATATTCTATACCCATTTTTGAAATGACAAAAAAGATATTTTTAGAGTTGCCTTACCAACTTAATAGGTGTACAGAATCTCTGAATAATAAAAGCCATTTGACGTTAAGTGCAAGTATCATTGTGCTTATTTAATTAATGTCACCAAAAAGAAAAGAACACACAGAATATGTCAATCATACAGTAATGAGACTACAGCAATGATATACCAGAGCTGTACATTTTCTGGAATAAATTTTATGCACAGAATGGAACAGTCAGATTTTTTGTTTGTTTCCAAATAATTTATCTGTTGTTCATTATAGTTATTTTGGAGTAGGGAATAGAAAGTAGTATATTTAACCCTAACCCTAACAGTGAATCTCTGATGGAGTTTCCTTACAATGGTGGTGTCTGATTCGGCTGGGCGGGGGCAGCCAAACCCTCCCCATCTGCTTGGGTTTCTGGGAGTGGGAGTAGAAACAAAAACATTTAAGGCCACTGCTATGTCCTGGGTGCAGCAACCTGGAAAATCGTGTTAATCAAGGAAATAAAAATCCCTCTGAATGCTACAACACTGCACTCTTAAAAAAGAAATCAAATGAACAAAAATAAGGTGTCCACCTCACAGCTCTCAAGGTGATGTGATCGCTGTAACTGGAGTCCTTTGTCAACCCAGGACCCAGTCGTCAGTTGGGGTCATGAGGAAAGGTGACCTCTCGCCTGGTCCCCTGATCCTTGCTTGGTGCAGGTCCCAGTGTCGTCTCAAGTGGGCTGGCAAGGGGACACCTGGTATACTGAAGTAATCAGTGAGGAGGAGGGGGTAGAGTCTGCTTTTTGATTCAAGTAGGACATAGGGAAGATGTCACACATATTTTGGGAAGAGGAATACAAGCAGTGACAATGACAGGCAGAGCAAGCTGATTCTTGGAGGGGTGGGGATGGTTGATGGCGGTTATGATGGTACTTCCTCTACCTGTTAGACTTACCCGGTTCTAGCACGTAAGGATGGACACATCATTCCGTCCCCCAAAAGTCATTTCAAGTCAGGTATTACTGACCTGTTTTCACAGATGGGGAAAATGAGGCTCAGAGAAATATATTTAGTAAGTTAGAATGCAGAGATTTGAATCCTGATCTGATTTTAAATGCTGATGTTGATTTAAAGATGGAAATTTTCAGAATGCCCAAGTAAAATATAGCTTTTAAGCAATGTGGGATGATTTTGTTATGGAAAACTAGAAAATTATAATGACATAAAAAAGAGATACATTTTCATGTTTAAATGTAAACCACACTAACAACATATATAACCATTTTAAATGCATGCAATCAGCTAAAATGCTTTAAACAACACATGACATGAAGAAAGTGCTCAGAAAGGTTGTCATTATATGTTTTCTGTTACATTTCAGAGTGAGGTTAACTGAACAGTCAAGCCTGGAAAGCATGTATGATGAAGCAAAAGTGTATAGACTTGGATTTTGGAGTATTGATGTGCAAAGCAAATTTGCTTTGTTAAATTTATACTTTTGTTTCCTAATGGCTATGAAAATTGGGAGTTAGATTACATTATTTTAAGATTGTACATTAAAAATATCATTAGCACCTGTTTTTTGTGGAAAGATAGGTTAAGTAATGTAAAATGGATCCAAAGTATAAGGCGTATTTATATAGCTAGGTCCCTGACTTAAAGGAGATTAAAAGCTAATAAAATAAAATATAGGAGCATGATGAAATTATCATAAACATTTATGTAATATCATAAAATACAATACACTATTGCATGAATGCACAAAATGCATAAAAATAGAAACAAAATAACATGCAGTGAGAGGAAGGATGGGCTGCTTATGGTTGAAGTGAGTAGAGGAGGCATTTGAAGTCATGCTTAAAGAAATAGGTGTTGTTTTTTTTAAAGACTTTTTAAAGAGCGATTTCAGGTTCATTGCATTTTGAGAGGTAGACACAGAGCGTCCCCACATACCCCCTAACCCAATACGTGCATAGTCTCTACCAGTATCAAAACTCCCCACTGGAGTGGAACACTTCTTGTCATTGATGAACCTACATTGACACGTCATAATCACCCAAAGTCCACAGTTTACCTTAGAGTTCACTCTTGGTGCTATGCATTCTATGAGTTTGCACAAATATATGTCATGTATCTACCATTGTAATATCATATAGGGTATTTTCACTGCCCTAAAAGTCTTCTGTGTTGTGCCTATTCACCCCTTCTCCCCACCCCTGCCCAACCCCAGGTAAGCATTGATCATTTTACTGTCTCCATAGTGTTGCCTTTTCCAGATTGTTATATAGTAGGACTCATACAGTGTTGTAGCCTTTTCATATTTCTTTCTTTCACTTAGTAATATGCATTTAAGGTCCCTCCATGTCTTTTCACAGCTCATTTCTTTTTCACACCAAGCAATATTTCATTGCCTGGATGTACCACAGTTTATTTATCCATTTACCTACTTAAGGATATCTTGGTTGCTTCTAAATTATGGCAATTATAAAAAAAAATGCTATATACATCGTTATGCAGGTTTCTGTATGGACATAAATTTCCACCTCCTTTGGGTAAATACCAAGCAGTGCCAATTGCTGGTCATCTGGTAAAAATATGTTAGGTTTGTAAGAAACCGCATGACTATGTTCCAAAGTGGCGATGCTATTTTGCAAATATTTCCTCCCAGTCTGTGGCTCATTCTATTGACATTATCTTTCATGGAGCAGAATTTTTAAATTTTCACGAAGCCTAATTTATCCGTTCTAGGAATTTTGTAGTTTTGCATTTTACATATATTTTTTCTCTACAAGTTAGACTTGTCAACTCTCTGTAAATTTTGTTGGCTATTCCACAAAAATTGTTCTTGGATATTGTTTTTAATTAATTCACCATTATTCTGTCCTCTAACTCTTTAATGTATGTTTTTATTCTTATTCATTCTTCCCTCTACTTTTATTAGCTTTATACTATTTTTTCTGCCTAGTTTCTAGAGTGGAATACTAAGTTCATTTATTTTTATTTTTTATTTTATAATAAAAGCCTTGAAAAAATAGATTTTTTTGTTTTAAGTACAGAACACTATATGCAGTATTCTTATTATCTTTTATTTCTAACTGGCCCTAATTGACTTTTTAAAGAGAATTCTTGTTTAATTTCTAAGTGGTTGCATTTATGTATATAACATTAATTTATTTATTTCTAGTTTTACTAGAAACTATCATCAGAAAATATGGTCTAAATAGGTCATTTTGTTTAATTTTAATGTATTAAAATTTCTTCATGGTCCATTTTTAAGGACATTTTCTCTGAGCTCTAGAACTTGTCAATTTATCATTTTTCTAATTTTTCTCTTGTCATTATTTGCTCTGCTGCCCATAAAAGCACATGCAAGTTATATTTTCATTGATACCTGGGGGTTTGGGATCCAGATGATTGTAATTATATTTTTTGGTTTACATTATATATCTTTTAAACTATTGTTGATCGCTGTATCAGTTTTATAACCAGGTTTACTCACAATTTTGGTCGATTTTTCACACACTTCAATGATCAAGGTTGTTTATATTATGATTCCCATTCTGGGTTATACCTAACTGACAGGGTTGTTAAAAGCATTTAATGCTCATCACTTTAGGACAATTCTGACATATAGTGTGCCCTCCATAAATGTTAGCTATCCTCACCTTCATCATCATTTTATATGTTTTGTTTGCTTAGCAATTTGTTTTATTTCTTAAAGTTCTTAAACACTGAAAATATTCTTCCTACTTTTGTCTATCTTGTCATATTCTATAGGCATTTACTTCCAGTAACTTTGTGTAGATTGAGTTGAATGCACATTGAGTGATATGGGCTAAGATCAAAATGGAAAAGTGTTTTGCACTGAACATCTATTATGTTGTTTAAAATATCACAAACTGTTTTATAATGAATTATCTTAGTTTCTTCATGCATTAATGATCAACTTAGTACAGGAAACATAAGAAATATGTATAATTAAAAGGAATATTTGATTGGATAAAGGAGAGGTGGTACATATATACAATGGAATATTACTCAGCCAAAAAGAAAAAAAAACAACAACAATGAAATTTTACCATTGGGGACAACATGGATGAACCTAGAGGGTATTATGCTAAGTGAAATAAGTCAGACTGAGAAAGACAAATACCATGTAATCTCGCTTATATGCAAAATCTGAAGAACAAGGTAAATGAATAAACAAAACAGAAACAAACTCATAAACCCAGAGAACAAACTGATAGTTGGGAGGGATGTTGTGGGGCTGGGTGAAAAAGGTGCAGGGATTAAGAAGTGCAAATTGGTAGTTACAATATAGCCACAAGGATGTGAAATACAGCACAGGGAATATAGTCAATAATAAAGTAATAACTATGTATAATGCCAAATGAGTACTAGTCTAATCAGAGGATCACTTTTAAATCATATAAATGTTTAATCACTATGCTGTACACCTGAAACTAATATAAAATAATATCAAATGTCCATACTAGTCCTAAGCTGATGTTCGTATTATTTATTTCTACTTATTATTAGCAATGAAAAATTTCCTCAATTGAAGTTAGTCATCACAAAGTATTGGCACAATGTATTTAATGTAGCTATTCATATATGACATCTAAATCATATTTTAAGATTTAGCTAACATTTAAACTAAAAATATAAATGTCTTTAAATAATATTCAGAAAAGATCTAACATACCGTATCTTGAGATGTTAAAATAGTCATTTTTTATAGTAAACATTCAGATGAATCAATCCTAAGTGAAAAAAAAAATTATCTAAGGAAATTATTTGAAACTAATTCTGGTCATCTAGAATATAATCATGAACATAATAGCATAATTGTAGCTCAATGGCTTCTGATTAAAAATGACTACTCTTGAAAGCATTCAAGTTAGAATTTTTATCACAAATTCAAAATTAAGAAAAAAAATTATTCTGCTTCAATACTATTGCTACAAATACCACACACTCCCTGGATATGTGCATCTGCACAGTGTTGTGGCAAAGCTCTGTCATAGGGTTGGTGCATCCTGTTTACCCAAACTATTGTAGGTCTGACTTCCTATACTCTTCCCTGAAACCACCATCTCACAACATATACCCCAACATCCACACTCACAGATGTCACCCTCTCCAACCTCAGAGTCAAAGGCAGAAGGCACTTGCCTGGATGGCTTTCTCGGTATAGAGCGGGGGTGAAAGATGGGGCATCTCATATGCTAATTACCAGGCACTGACATTAAGAGCTGAGATTGTGGAAAACAAAAGCAAGAAATAGCAGATCTGGATGAAATCCAGAGATGGTGACTTTTTGCTTATTGCTGCTCACGTAATTTTTGGACAGAGAAGCTATACTTAATTATAGTTAGAAAATGGGTATCTGCCTCGCACTCTGCCTGTCTTTTATATTTTTTGTTCACCAAACACTTCACAGATATTAACTTGTTAGATCTTTCCAACATCCCGGTGAGGTATGTATCAGTGAGCATATTCTCTGCAAAATTAGTTTCCCTGAAGGTATGGATAAAATAATCTAAAGACCACACATGTTTAAGAAATAAGGTTACTGCTCACATCTGCCCACTGCTAAACACCATGCCTACTCAAAACACTAAATAGAGAGTAGCTGTAAATCTTGAGTAGTCGTACATGTGTTTACCACACATTCTGTTTGTGAATCAATTTACGTATTTGTCAAACATGGAATTCCTACTGAATCCTGGGTCTTAATTCAAGTAATAGCAGGTAAAAATATCTTCCCTAAGATTACTGCTCTCTCAGTCTGGTGGGAAAATGGGCACATGAATAGATAATCACAATATAATCCCAAAGAGTTATAATTATAACATACGCAATGAAACTTAATGAAATACAGGGGAGGAACATACCTCCGTGACTGGTGTAGGTCAGATCAGACAAGACTTCATAGAGCGGCGAAATTTTTCTCTCAAGTAGGCGGCCTGAGACGCTCAGTTTTCAAATCCCATCCTTATGAAATCTGACTGTGTCTTTGAACATAACTGACCACTCACTCATCCCTGAAATAATCTATTTGGCTTCCTGGACCTAGGACTTGATTCTTCCCTAATTTCCATCCGGTCATGTTTTTTCATCCTCCTTTACCAACCTTCCTGGGTTTACTCCTTAAGTTTTGCTCTTTCCAGGCCTCCATTTGTGCCGTCTTCCCTTTACACTTACCATCATTTCTGTGGGCTGAGAATTCTCTAATAAATATCCATGGTCTCAGCTGCCTTGCCTATGACTGTGCCTTTGAAAACTTGACCTCTGGCAAACCTGACTCATAAGCACATGTCATGTGTTCATGGGGTGGGTGAGCATCTCGGCTTGGAAGCCTCACTGGAACTTTGAGCTCATTAGGTCCCAGAGGGAAACAAGTAATGATCTACCTTTCAAAACCAGTATATGCCCCTGTTCAATGAAGGAT
Organism: Rhinolophus sinicus; assembly: GCF_036562045.2. Taxonomy (NCBI): domain Eukaryota; kingdom Metazoa; phylum Chordata; class Mammalia; order Chiroptera; family Rhinolophidae; genus Rhinolophus; species Rhinolophus sinicus. Next base: position 68,934,567 of record NC_133760.1, read on the forward strand.
ACATCACTTCTTCATTTGTTCATTCATTCCTTCATTCATTAAATGAAATTTATCGATGGCCATTAAGGGTTAGTTGCCACGTTAGCTTCTAGGATGCCACAGTAGAGAAACAGACTTGGTTCTCACTGTCCAGAGAAAAACAAGTTTTAAATTGGTGCAATAAGAGTAGAAAGCTGTGTGTAACCCAAAGGGAATGCATGAATATAAAAAAAGCATATCCTTTCACATATGAATACATTTTTATATATAAATATATTGAGTATATGAATATATTTATTGAGAAACTTTATTTTGAGTTGCATTATCAAACTAACTGGACGACATGTACTCATTCACATGTGAATCACAGGATTCACAAAATATGATACCAAATTTTGAGATTTTAAATACTCATGTTAATTAAGTGCATTTGGTAAGCCTATTGATTCTATGGAAACAAATGAGTAAAGCTTTATAAAAGATAACCAGTTTCCCTACAAATGGTTGCATATGCAATGTGCCATTACATAAGTCAGATGAAGAGTTGGGTTTTGAATACTGGGGTGGCAAACTAGTCACCAAAATAATTATTAACACTATGCTTGTTTATAGAGCAAGATGAAAAGAACTAATTAAAAATGATATGACTAGGTATCAATTATCTGTAAGTATTATATTTAAAATTTTCCCACATGTGTAGTAATCACATTAATGAATCACATTAATATGTGGGGGAAACACTGAAATAAGGTATTATATTGAGTGATAATTTTTTAATGAACAATGGAAATGAGTAAATATAACGGGGCCTTTAATTGGGAAATATTCTTGTAGTCTGTTTTTTTTTTTTTTAATTAAAATTTATGGGGTGACAATGGTCAACAAAACTACATAGGTTTCAAGTGTACAGTTCTATAATACATCATCTATATATTGCATTATGTGTTTACCACACTTGTAGTCCTTTCTCCTGGAGTTATTAAAACTACACAGAAGAAAATTGTTTTATAAAAATAATATCTATTTAAAGAATTTATGAAGCATTACTCTAGTTAGATGGATCTGGAAAGATTAAAGATTGAAGAATGTAAACATACTCTGAGAGTTTTGTTTTTGTGGTTGTTGGTATGTGTGTCTGCAGTAATTCCACAATTTGACAGCAGAAACCAGCCAGCTGATGGCTCACATTCTATGAAATGTACTGAGTGAATCATTGTCAATGAACATTGTCAAGACAGGAATGGGCTATGGTTTTGTCCCTGGAAGATCTGTGGATGTGACATTCATCCATTTGTTAGACATTCATTCATATATTTTAGACAGAAAACATCCCAATCAGAGTAATGTCAAAGGCTAAGAAGACAGATTTTAAATATTTGATGGGATTATAAAAGTATCGTTCAAAGTTTAATTATGAGTACTTCTCTTTTAGACATACAAACTGATCTATGTATGGATAAATTACATGATGTCTGCAATGTTCTTCTGAATAGTATCAAAAGAGATGAAACAAGATCAGTTATAAATTGATAAATGTTGACAGGGATGCTGGGTACATGGGGGTTCACTGTATTATTTTCTCTACTTTTATACATGTTTGAAATTTCCCACAATGAAATTCTTTTTTAAAAAAAAGAAAAAAATGTATGGATAAGACTTCTATTTATATGCATTATGAAAGATGGTATAATTTGTTCATATAGCCATGCAAAAGTGTTGAATGATCCTTGATTATGCTTTGTAGCACAGTTGTGAAAATTAGGCACTTTAATTTACATTCAAGTAGTATTAGCAACATACTCATATGTAAAAGAAATTATTTCTCAAATATTAATGTATTGACAAGATCCAAATCCAGCATTTGCTATTTGTCCTTCTTTGACGTTGATATTGGTTAGTTCCCATACTTCAACAAAATATAGTATAGTTATGCATAGATTCGTTAATAAAAATAGTCATGTATATCTAGCATGTGTATTTAACATATTTACTAAAACATACTTAATGTTTCTCCATGTTAAAAAACCCACATGTATTACTTGCATAAATTGTTTTTTACTTAAAATTCACAACTATTAAAAAATTGTGCTATTTTCCATTATCTTATAATTTTATTTTTTATTTCTAAAAAACGTTTTTCCTTTGGTTCAATACACACTGTTCAAGGAAAATTTAGTATTTAGCTTATAATGATGAATATTTATCCTATGTAATAAGGCTTATCTGGTGTAGGTATACTTTTTTTGTTAACAAGTGTTATTTCCTTCTGGAAAATAAAGTGTGTTGAGAATTAAAGAATTAGACATGTGGTTAGATAAGCTGCCCTTTAAGATCTCTATCATACTTGAAGTTTAATGTTTTTGAGATTTTTTATTTTGCTGCCTTTTTTTTTTTTAACAGTAACATAAATCTATATAAGCCCCAAACAAAATGCAATTTTGGTTTTACAATAGTAATTAGCTTTGAAACATAACCTTCGTAAAAAGTATTTCATTATCTTATAAGAGTCCATTATGGTATAAAATCAATACTTTAGCTACTCAGTATAGCATTCCATTTTCTTCAGTGTTTTTGAGGGAAGCCACCATATGCTTCCAATTTAACCTTTTTTTTCTTGTCTAATGGATTCCTATAAGTAAATATAATAACTTTCTAAATCATGAAAACCTAATAGAAAATTAGCAGGGTTATCATAGATTGCTTTTCCTTTTAGGTGAACAGACAGGGTAGAGCTAATAGTCTTGAATGCCCTCCTGACACATCAAGTAGCATCTCCTTTCTCTAGGGAGGATGCTTGAAATTAAACACGCATGAATTCTCTACTCCACCTTGGTGAGATTTGACAGCTTTCTGCAAGTATTGAGTTTGGGGATTTTAATTCTCTGTCCTTCACCAATGACTTCACATTTAAGAGAAGAAAACATTCTTAAGTAATAGATCTGTTCATGAGAATAATCTCAGTCACATAGTCCCAAAGGAGAGATGACCTTAAGAGTGATAAAAAGATACTGCTGACACTCAACACTTTGGGGTATTATTTTGGTATATGGTAGCTGTTACTGGGTGTGCCTTCTCAGTACATTCTCAATAGATGACTACACTGGAGGTGGTTGCAGAGTGGCTAAGCTTAATTGGTGCTCTGTTAGTTTTCTATTGCTGCATAACAAATAACTCTAACATTTAGCTGCTTACATCAATGAAACAGCTTTTTTTTTTTTTTTTTCATCTCACACAGTGTGTATAGATCAGAAATTCAGGAGCAGCTTAGCTGGGTTGTTCTGACTTGGAGTCTGTCATGAGGTGTCAAGCTGGGGCTGCAGTCATCTGAAGGCTTGAGTGGAGTCAAACAATCCACTTCCTAGGTGACTTCCTCACTCCCATGGCAAGTGGGTGCTGGTTCCATTGGGTGACGTGAGAGATCTCATGGAGTGAGTGATCTGAGAGAGAGCAAGGCAAAAGGCCAAATGTCTTCTATGATCTGGCCTCAGAAATCACAAACAAGGATTTCCAGAATATATTATTATTTACATTAATCAGACCTATTTAACGTAGGAGAGCGCTACATGTGTGCAGGAATTCCAGGAATTCCAGGAGGTGAGGTTACTGGAGGCCATCTTGGAACCAGACTACCTCAGAATACGGTAATTTTTCTTTGAGGTTGTTAATAGAGCTACAGACTGATCTAGGTATATTCAGTTTTAGGAAAAAAAGCTGGGTGTTTTTTGTTTTGTTTTGTTTTTATTATTTTTTAAACATTCCTTCAGCTTTCATTGCTGTGCATCTTTGAGCAACCCTCTATTTCCACATGCCGGTACTTTCAAGTTGGCTTCTTATTTCTCAGGGCTCTGCTGGGGTGGCCTACCCATCCTTCCTTCTGTTACTGGAGAGCAGGCCCTCCTCAGGGCGGTGCCTGGGCTTGGTTCCTACACCGGGGGTCGAACCCAGGCCTCAGGGAGGAAAACTGGGAATCCTAGCCACTACATTGCCAGGGATGGGCCCTCCTCAGTGCAATGTCCAGATTCTTGGCAGCTCGAGCAAAGAATTGAACAAGACACAGAGGTAAAGTGGAGAAAGAGAAGTTTATTAGAAGAGATAGTACACTCCAAAGAGTTTGGAGCAGGCCGAGCACAAAGGAGTGGCTCAAAAGGCTCAAAGGGCTCAAAGGCTCAAGGGCTCATTATTAGAAGAGAAAGTACACTCCAAAGGGTTTGGGGCGGGCTCCTGAACAAAAGTGAGGCTCAAAAGGCTCTGATTAGCGAGGATTTGGAGTTTTTATGTCCTTCTCTGCTAGAATGGGCTACTCCTCTCTAATTGTGAGGCTGCTTGATTGATACCTGTGTTTGATAATAGCTAATGGTTATGTAAACAAGGGCACGTTTGGGGAAAGAGGGGAGGTCTTTTGGGCGGTCATTTCCCGTAGACTATGTTGGATGTGTAGGAATGTTACCTGACGTATCCAGGCATCTTGGCGACCCAATTCTTGTCTCTAACTGCCTGCCTTATGTCCCCTTGAGAGATGTGATCCCCATAAGTCTCTATGGGAAGTTGAGGGGCCGCGATCTCCTCTTCTGTATCTGCTTCCTGCTGAATGTGGATGTTATCCCTGCCTAGTGGGGATTCATGGGCTCTTGCCCTATCTGACCTCAGATGAGGGGAAGGCGTCTGGAGATCTGCCTGGAGGACCACGTTGACCTCTGTGGTCAGGATGTACTGGAAGTCACGGTGGGGCATCACTTGTATCCCAACAGTCCCTAGATGAGGAAAGATAGATTTTAATTAATAGAGTTAAAAGTGTTGGCCCAAGAAGCAGGACTCAAAGCCATTGACACAGGATGACTGCTGTTGACACAGGATGACTGCATGATGAAAAATTGTTCAGCTTCATGGAGCCTGGCCTTTCTTCTGGTTTAACGGTCATTCAGTTATTGTTCACCTGGGAGCTAGGCCTGGAAAAAACGCTGTGATACAATGACCATAGTCAACAGACATTAATCACAAGCTTTAGGGTAATTATCTAAAGCAGGGGATAGGAGATTTCTATGATTCAGGTTAAAAACAATCTATTATTTATGATTAAGAAACTGATTTGGAAAATGATTATAACCAGGGACTTGGGAGACAAAACACTAGGGAAAGGAGACTTAGAGTTTTTATAGTGAGAAGCCCTTTTGTTGGGCCTGTATTACTTCCTCACAAATTCAACAAATATTTGGAAGTAAATTGTGTGTCAATCACTGTTTGTTCATATCAGAGAAAAAAATCATTCTCTTCATAGAGCTCACCTTTTATAGTAGCTGTTTTTCAGAAGTTGTCTTCTGTGATCCATAATTTCCAGTTTTGTCCTATTAGCATTCTGCTAAAATTACTGTGTATAAGATAAATGTGACATTGTGGTTTTTAGTAACAAATATATATTTGGTATTCAATCCCATTCCTGTCACAGAGCTCCTAAAACACTTGAAATTTTTTATGATAAGAGCATTAAAGGTGTCTTTTGTTATGTTAATGAGGCTACTTTTGGAAAGCCCCTAGGTAATCTAAGGATAGGGGCTGGTTGCCAGGAATTGGAGAGCAGGAATTTACAATCCCACCCTACTTCTCAGGAAGGGGAGAGAAGCTAGAGGTTAAAGCAATTGCCAATGGGCAATGATTTAATCAATCATTATTCATCATGCAATGAAGCCTCCATGAAAACCCAAAAGGATAGGGTTGGGAGAGCTTCCGGGCTGGTGAACAGGTAGAGATTGGGGGAGAGTGTTGCACTCAGAGAGCGTGGAAGCTCCGTGCCCTTCCCCATGTCTTGTGCTATGCATTCCTTCCATCTGGCTGTTCCTGAGTTATATCCTTTCATAATAAACCAGTAATCTAGTGAGTAAAATGTTTCTCTGAGTTCTGTGAGCCACTTTAGCAGATTGAGAGAACCCAAGGTGCGAGTTGTTGGAGCCTCTAACCTGTAGCCTACGGGTCAGAATCACAGGTGACAGCCTGGACTTACGACTAACACCCGTAGTGGGGAGGAGTACTGTATTGTAGGACTGAGCCCTTAATCTGTGGCATCTGATGCTATTTCCAGGTAGATAGTGTCAGAATTAAGCTGACTTGTGTGACACTCAGCTGGTGTCCGAGAATTGCTTGGTGGTGTGGGAAACCCCCTTCTAGTAAACAAATTCAAGGTAAGAGGCCAGTGATTGGCAGAATCACGTAAAAAGAACATTTTAATTTTAGCAGTGGTATTCTGTGATATAATCCAAAGTGCAAGTTTAAGGCCTGAAGCAGATACTAAGCACAATAGGGGGCCTTCCCTCATTTGTACCAATTTCACTGCTTTAAGGCACCTATATGACTACTCCTGTTCAATTGGAAACATTACCATCCAGCTGTCTCATTCAGCGTGGTCTTTTTCACAGTGTGAAATGCTGGGACAAAAATGTATTTCAAGCTTAAACAGAGGCAAAAAAAAAAACGCATTAAAATAGTTATCACCATAAACACATGAGGAGTGGCAGAGATTAAAGTTGTTAGTTTTGCCATTTCCTTTCAAAATTGACACAGTGTGATTTGAATTTCCGAAAATATGGCGTAAAGACTTAGATCACTATATATATATATAATATATATATATATATATATATATATATATATATATATATATATATATATATATATATATATATATATATATCCTAAGTCAGTGTTTGAGGAATTCTGGCATTTATACCTGTGATTAGCTCTCTCTAAAACATCTTTCCATGTGGCTCTTTTTCTTAGCTTTAAAACTGTTTTGGCCAATAAATCTCTCTCTGAATGTCAGATGGGTCAACATTGAGGAGGTAAATGGAAACTAATGATACTCATCAAGTTGATGATCTGAATGATTTATTGGCCCCAATCATTTAACACTTTCATAATGTCAATATCAGGGAAAGCAACTGGGCTCTTACTATGGTAAACTGTATTTGTACTGTCAACATTCCGTGATTTATTACAAACCTGTGGCTAGGATTAAGATATTATAAATGGGGGAAAAATGGAAGGCTCATTAATTTTTTATACCCACAGGTGGAAGACATGCAGTGGGCTAAGAAAGCACACTCTCACCCTGCGTCCGTCTGCAGTCTGCCGTGTAAGCCTGGGGAGAGGAAGAAAACGGTGAAAGGAGTCCCTTGCTGCTGGCACTGTGAGCGCTGCGAAGGCTACAACTACCAGGTGGACGAGCTCTCCTGTGAACTTTGCCCTTTGGATCAGAGACCCAACATCAACCGCACGGGCTGCCAGCGCATCCCCATCATCAAGCTCGAGTGGCATTCTCCCTGGGCTGTGGTGCCTGTGTTCGTGGCGATCCTGGGAATCGTGGCCACCACCTTTGTGATCGTGACCTTTGTCCGCTATAATGACACACCTATAGTGAGGGCTTCGGGACGAGAGCTTAGCTATGTGCTCCTCACGGGCATTTTCCTCTGTTACTCCATCACCTTTTTAATGATTGCAGCGCCGGATACCGTCATATGCTCCTTCCGACGAATCTTCCTGGGACTCGGCATGTGTTTCAGCTATGCAGCCCTTCTTACCAAAACAAACCGAATCCACCGAATATTTGAGCAGGGCAAGAAGTCTGTCACGGCACCCAAGTTTATTAGCCCAGCATCCCAGCTGGTGATAACCTTCAGCCTCATTTCCGTCCAGCTCCTGGGAGTGTGTGTCTGGTTCGTGGCGGATCCCCCCCACATCATCATTGACTATGGGGAGCAGCGGACTCTGGACCCAGACAAGGCCAGGGGAGTGCTCAAGTGTGACATTTCTGACCTCTCGCTCATTTGCTCCCTGGGGTACAGTATCCTCTTGATGGTCACTTGTACTGTTTATGCCATTAAAACGAGAGGCGTTCCAGAGACGTTCAATGAAGCCAAACCAATTGGATTTACCATGTACACCACTTGCATCATTTGGTTAGCCTTCATTCCCATCTTTTTTGGTACAGCCCAGTCAGCAGAAAAGGTAAGTGCAAGAAATGCGTTTGTCAGGTCTTCCTGGAGGTAACTTTTTTCCTTAAGATGTTTTCCTGTCTTTCTTTTTGATTCACTTATATGCTCTCAAGATGATTCATTCTGTCTCATTCTCATTTAGAAACACACACACACACACACACGCACTTCCCTTAAGGTCACTTTGCTTTGAGTATGTGTTGACTGAGGCGGATTTTCCATGAGAAAACCTGTCCTCCTTAGCAATGTTGAAAATTGACAGACCTCATATCACTTTCTGGGTCTTTTCTTCCCGGCTCTGTGATATCCATAACTGTTCTTTTCCAAATGTTAATTAAAAGAGGAAGAGAGAAAGGGCAGGCATGATTCACAGGGGTTAGCTGTCCCTTAGGTATCTGAATGCATGACAAATGGCTCTTTTCTTGGTTCTAATGTGACTCGGGGTTAAAGCGATTCCTTATTAAATATATGGTTTTAGTCATGGAAGAAGGGTTTATAGTAAAACAACAACAAAAAGAAACTGAAATGGCTTAGTTCAATCTGAATCATCTTATCATTTCTCTTCAGCCCCCATTTTTATTACTTGTCCATATGTGGAAAGTCATGGTGAGAGATTAAAGACAGCAATGGACAGTTATACAAAGCAGTTTATAATTTTTTAGGTGGTGAAAATCAATTGAATTTCCCGAAATAATTTTATTTTCTCACTTAATTTCCCATTAATCTCTTCCACATAAAACACCTATATGTGTAAGAACATCTGTATGTGTAAGGAAGTGTGTGCTGACCTGGATGTATGCAGTTCTATGTTCTATGTAGTTCTATGTTCAGACAAGCAGAGAACTAATGTTATCATGAATTCCAAGGTTTGCACAGTATGATGGAAACAAGCCAGCCTGTAAAGCAACTGGCAAATGATATCATTCTGTAACGGATAACCTTTCCGCTCAATGTACTTATGAGAAAGTTCTCTCAGAGTGAAGATGGAAAAACTGTTCCACCTTCCAGCATCAGGAGTCATGAGGAAATCCAACATCCTGGGAGCAGTTACATTTCCTAGTCTCTAACATCCCACATAAGGTCATACATGACTCTGAACGTCCCAACTAGTTCAGAGGAAAAAGTGCTCAGGAAGGGGATAGACATTAATATGAGCATTCTTCCCTTACTAGATCAATGTGGGCTTCAACTATGTTTGGACAAAAATGATCTTGAGCAAACTTGGTGCTGAGTGGAGCAAACTTGTGATGGGTTCCAGACCTGTGAACTTTCAGGACATGTGTGGCCAGATGGACATCCGTGAATATTTTATATACGACTAAGCAGATGGTGGGAAAGCAAAGCAAGACCGTTTGAGGCTCTAAACTCAATAAGTAGAAAACATTATATTTTGACATATGCATATGGGAATGTATTAGGATCAAACTTGTAAATTTAACTTAGGAAAGAATGTGTGAACTGGAAAATAAGTTTCTCAAAGTCTCTTGGGTCTGTTTCAATATGGTTAGTTAGACTAGTTGGGGCAAAGCACTGTTTTGCAGAGGCTGAAGCATCCATATTATGTGAATTATTAATAATAACAACTTAAGTGGTATTTGTAGTTGAACCAAGGACTGCTCTTTTTTTATATACTGTTTTATCTGGAGAGGGCCGTAAGTAGTTTATTTTGCTCTCTTGTGGACAATTAATATTTAACCAAACAAAATCTCCTGAGTTCTGGCATCTAGCTCCTTTTTCTCTGTCTTTCTTTACATTTTATAAATCACAACCTACTCTCGCTTTTCACAGTGTGACTTCCAAGGGTGTGGGGAGATGCAAATATAATGCTAATAAGTTTTTTTTTTCTATTCAGATAGGTCTTTCTGTTTCTAGATTTTTTAGAATAAATAAAATCATGGTCCTACATCAAGCTATTGAATATCTTCATTGTAGTTCAAACGTGCTCATGCTAAGAAGTTTATTGAAGGTAATTGTAAAAAAACAAACATTGTCTCTCAGAACAAAAACTCTGCAGTGGCACCTGCCTCTTGAGGAGCGGTGATGGAGCTAGTAAGAGTTTCAGGATGAAATGCCCTGGGATGGAGACGGCCCTGTGCTGCTGAGCCAGCCTATAGGAGCTGTCCGTTCATCTGAAAACCTGGAGTTTAATGTGTGTATTTGTAGGTGGAGATTAATCCATGCCTATACAGATATGACTGAATGTGACTTGACAGAATGCTTTTTTCTTTCTTAGTTGTGTAGAATCAAAATAAGTCCAAGAAGCACATTGTACAACAAATTATAAAATAATGTTACTTGGAATTTATCTTGTATTCATGATATGATTGAACGTGGAAATGACTAAAGAAATCATTAAGAAAAACTAATTCTGGGAATTTTCAGAACATTGTGGTCCTGAAATTATTTAGTCTTAGTGTTGCTGAATTTATACCAGCTCAGTATCAAGAACTATTGTATTGTAAGTAGCTAAGATTTTGCTACTGAAGTACTTTACATAATACCCTTATGTGTTATCCTGATACTTCACATGAAAATTTCTCTGTCAAAGTACCTTTTATTTTTCAAAACAATACACAAACTGCTTGAGAATATTTCTTTTTCTCACATTGCTAAAATTATTGACACAGATATTAAAAGGGAATTAAAAAAACCTTTTATATCTCTAAAAGAAGGTTTTAAATAAGTTTTATTGACTTTGGAAGACCAAAAAGCTGGTCAGTCCTCCATTCTCATTTATAATGCTCAGCCAGTTAGGTCCACCATTGTCAACTCGAAGTGTTTGCAACAGTTAGGCAGCCCACATATCCATTAATTCAGCAGATCCTTATTGGGCATTGTGTCCAATATTGCGCTAATTATTGAGCCCATGTCAATCTGCTTCCCTGAGCCTTTCTTATAAGGCTCAGTCTGGCTCCCAGCCAATGCTGCCTGACGCCTGCCAGCACCAGCAAGATGCCAGATTCAGGGCACGAGAAGATCAGGCTCAAGGGCAAGAGAAGATGGTGAGAAGTCAGATCTGAGATGAGAAAGTAAAGATGAGAGCTCTGGATCCTGTAACTATACATCAGTGACATAGAATTTATAACACAGAAGACAGAAGAGCAAAATTTCTTGTAGCGTGCATTGAATTATGCTTCTTAGAGTAATATCTACAGAAGAAAACTCATTTTACCATGCAGGTGTCTCTGAAAGTACAAGAGAAGTAGGCATAAAAAGTAAAATTAGTTGAATAATTTTGACAGATGTTCCAGAAAATGTCTGAGTAAAGCCAAGTTATGAAGGGACGTTAGGGGCATTCGTGAAGACAGACAGCTTTCTATATCTTCATTCAATGATAGAACACCTTTTAATTTCCGCACATTCCTTTTATTTTATTTTTTTTCAGATTTTGAAATCAAGATTGTGCTGGTATAAAATTAACCCCTGGTCATTCCCAGAATGTGAAAGAATTTACAGACTCAAAAGGAACAGAAGTTAGAAAGTTTATTCAAAAAGACAGGTGCTGGCAGAGAAGTTGCTGGGGGCAGACAGCTGTACCTAACTTTAGGTTAGCTTTTATTTTTTTATATAGGAAAGGTAAATTTTCTTACAGCAGAAGGTGATGTCCATCTGACGTATAGACTTAGGTAATTTGATTGACATTGCAGGTTATATACCTAGTTTCTTTCTGCACATGCTTTTACCCATAATGCATACAGAAAAGCCCACCATGGGGGAAAGGGGGTGGGGCTAAGCCTTAATGTTTATTTTATTTTAATTGTGTTATAATGAGGCTGGAGTTCATGCTGGGGGCAGGTTTCAGCGATCTGCGCAGGTATAAAAACCTAGATATTTTGGGTTGGGATTTTATCTCCTTTTTTTAAGGATATTTCGAAAGGAAGATTTATCTCTAGGGGCTGAGTCTGGGCGGTCGCTGGGTTGGGGGTGGGTGGGACGCAGGCCTGGGCAGTTCTTCTCAGACTCACTTTTATTAACCTTTGTCTGCCTCATCAGTGATGAATCCTGTTTCTTCCAACATATTTTCATGACACCATTTGTTAGCTTTGTGCGTATTACTGCAATCTACTAAGTCATAGTATAAATGCACTTTCTCTTTTCTTGAAGAAAAGTGGTGTGAAGGAAAGGTGGGCATTCCGAGGCCTGGACATAGACTAACACAAACTCATAATTGTGCTGAAAAGACAAAAGATTAAAATATAATTAATGTAACAGTCAGTGAAAAAATCCTCAAAGATGGTTAGGGGCTGTTAGGAAGGCAAAAATCTCTTAAATACATATTTTATCATCTCTAATTGGTCTCATAAAACCAAAATAATCTGACAAGGGTTATGACACTGCCAAGCTCCAGTGAGCAAAGTGCTTCAATGAGAGCACTGGATGGAAACAAAACAAAACACCCTCAACATGGAAAAGAAAATAAACTCAAAAATGTCAAAAACCCGACCTGTCCCAAACCAGCTTTCTTCCTTCACCCTCTGCTTGAACAGGGCAGTGTCTCTGTTGCAGCCCAAGTTGGTCCTGAGGGTGGTCTTAGACTTCCCCGTACTCACTCCCACCCCTTTATTTCCTCCTCTCTTCTTTAAATGTCATGCTTCATAAATTCGTGGAGGGTGAGCAGTTTGTCTGATGAGTGTTTCTTAACATAGAGCCTTTCATGTTTCAATCCTCTCAATAAACGCCTATTGAATCAGTGGATAGAGTGCCTTGCACAACGATGATATAATATAGTAATTAAATGCTTGTTTATGATTTAAGTAGGCTCTGGCATAATGGGAATATATATATATCTTATTGTGTTACCCATTACAACTTTTTCTTTCCCTGAAAAATAAGTTATGTCATTTCAATGAGGGGCTGTATACACTTATTTTTAAAATTTTGTCATTGTCACTTATACTGCAATAGGGCTCCTAAACACTTAAAGAGAAATGAAAAAATAAAGTATTCTAGTTGTCCTTAGTTCTAACTAAAATACACAAAGCAAAAAGAAATTAATGCCGTTATCCAGATACTTTTGTCATCCCTCCCTGTTCTTTTACTTCCTCTGTCTATTGAAGGGCAGAAGAGGACAGAGGTCAGAGGTGGATGAGCGGAGTAAGGAAGAACATGAACCCTGGAAGGGGAGGACTTGGGTTCAAATCCTAACTCCGCTAAACCAGCTGAGAAAATGTGGGCAATGTGCAGCAACCCCCTGCCATCTGCACCCAGCGCTATTCTCAAACTAGAGCAGATTGTAGTTCATGTCATCTAAGGAAAGGGCAGGAAGATGATAGACTTTAAATTTAAAACAAACAAAAAACAAAAACAAAAAATCCCTCATCTTGTCTCATTATGGTGTATTTGTATAATAAACCTCATGGTGTTTTACATGATATGAGTCCTGAGACCCGTTTAGTACATAATACACAATCGATAAATGTTGGCTATTATTTCCATTAGGCTGTATTTCATGAGGCCAGGGACCTTATTCGGTTTGTTCACCATTTTATCCTTGGCGCTTAGCCTAAAACCAGGCTGCCGTGGGTTCTCCAAAAAGTTTGTTTAATGACTGAATACATTCAGATTTATCCAGATACTCGCCTCAGTTTCTCCAGCCATTTATACCATAGCACTCCAATTGGAAGTGTTATTGCAAACCAAGGACCTTTCCTGAGGGTGTAGATCCTACAGATGACAGCAGTGAAAGAGGGAGGCAAGAACCTGGAGGACTAGGAGAAAGAGAAAAGAGAGTTCTTCCTGAGGCGATATATACCTGGCAAGATATTTAGCAGAAAATACTGGAATAAATCAAAGTGTCATCACAAAGTAGTTACTGAAATATTTCCGTTAAAATCTGAAAAAGTGAATAATAACTCTAACAAGAGTTGTAAGAGGTAGTTCTGAGAACCAATAAAACTGCTGCTTTCAGGAATAGCCCAGATAAGAAAAGAACAGCCTAAGAAACTTGAGCTAAGAGTGTCCATACGACCTGGACAATAATGGAAGTAATTTTCAGAATAGATGAGCCCAGAGGTAGGTCTCCAGCCACACCTATCTCCTAGCATTTCTTTATTTCCTTAGAATGATGGGAAGTAGATATGATTTGTCAATAATCATCTTGTGTGTTTATAATTGTTTCAAACTGTATAGTGTTTTCTTTCCTTGTCAGCTTACAGTCATTTGAGGATGATCTCTTTGAAAGCTTCAGGATGTACCACTATAGTTATAGAACTATTTTAGGTATTGGGGTAGATTGTGTCTGGGCAAGAAGGGTCATCCAGATTGTTGCAATCAACTCTGGAAAGGAAAAGCCAAATGAAAAAAGGAAACATGAAAAACCACTGGAAAATAGAAAAGCTTGTTTACGCACTCAGTGAAAATGATATGCTTGTGAAGATATAGAAAGAAAAACAAGTGAAATAAGGAGATTGTAGGCAAGCCTCTTAAGTAGCTCTCCAAGGGAATGCTGCCTTAGTCAGACTTATTAGTTTGTTTCCAGTTGTAGTACATATTACCACGTCAGAAAATTACCCACTTAACACATTTACAGCAATTCTTTTGGGGGATGCCTATCTTATTTGACAGAACAAAGAAATATTTACTCAATGAACCTGGCTTAGAATCTTGGGCTCTGAGGAATCTGTGGGGCCTAGGACTACTTAAATTAAACATTTGGTTGGTAGTGATTCTGGCATTTGCACATCAGCCTTTTTTTTTAATTGAATTTGAATTTTCTATGCTCAAATTACAACAATTTAATCAACTGGACCATTAGTCAACCTGGGAACTTAGTCATAAAGCTTACATGTCTCATCAAAATGACTTAACTTTCTTAATATGGTTGAAAATGTTAGAATACTGGGTTCGATTAAGATTAAAATGTGAATATTTTCAAAGTATAGTGACCATGACTTTATTTCAAAATGTTTAGGGGAATGACATACAAATGGACTTTTTTTTTCTATATAGACAGAGCTCTAATGATACCCTAGACTGTTTATTGTACAGAATGCAGTGACTAATTTACTTTATATAACTTCAAATTGCATTTTCCATGATTCAATAGATTCTTATATCTTACGGAGCACACAGGGTGCCAGCAAGAGCAGGCTACAAGCAAACAGTTCCTTTTGGCTGTAACCATATATACATTTTTATGTTGGGAAATTTTTTCAAATCTCTAAGTGCAGTATCACATGGGTTAGTACCACCCACCCCAAAGTGCTGAAAAATGTTTAAACAAAATTAGCATAAAGTCTAGGCTATTTAAAATAAATGCAAGGCATATTTAAAATAAATATATAAGAAGAACTTAGTCTGGCTTCTGGTTCAAGATATGGGCTGGCACAAATATATCTATATCCCTTCCCTCTAAGATAAGAATGAAATGAAAAGAAAAAAAGAAAGAAAGAAAGGGAAAAGAAAGAAAACGAAAATAAAAAATGGAAAGAAAGGAGGATGGGAAAGAGAAAGAGGAGGCCATAATATTTTCAGAGCCAATATTAGATAAAACAATTTGAGAAAATCCTGAAAAATAAAAGTCAAATGGGTCTGATTTACACACAAATTAAAAGTGGGAAAGCACAGCCCAAGAGACATAAGTTGTTCTTACCGTGGAAGTCCTAAACAATTTCTAAACTTAAAGGTGACATAGATCCCTGAAGCAAGCGTTGGAATGATCATCAGGAAATTTATTAAAGAACTGCATTTCAAAATAGTGAGGCCAATTGAGCCCCTCATTTCCTCCTTCTGCTCTAACCTTACATGTAGAGAGAGTACATGTTAAATTATGGAATTCTACTCTAAAGAATAAAAAATCATCTGATGATAGAATTATCTTATGTTCCTAGTGTGGGCATAAGGCACTGAGAGAGAAACAGAACAGAATTTGAAGTAATTTAATTACAGACAGATATGGACAAGTGGGAAATAGGAAATACAACTTCTATACAAGATAGAAATATGATCAATTTCTCAACTCTTAGAATAAGTTTGTCCAGGGTCCCCAGTTGCTTGCTTGCCTGTATCCATGCATCTTTAAGAGAAGCCAATTAGGTAAAACAATTGCTGACCTAGCACAGGTCTGTAGTCTGATTTCTCATCCAAGGAAAATGGACCCCACTAGTAACCCTTATCAATAAACCTGCCCCTTCAATCATAAGTACACATCAATAATCAAGGATGTCATAACTGAAGAAAACCTATAGCATAATTTTAGAAAGACCGAAACAAAAAAAAGCAAAGCCAGAGATAATTCAGAAAATATAAGAGAATTTTAAAAAAGAATTTTAATTAACATTCCAAGAGAGAATCAAGAGAATATTGAGCATATACATGTACACATACGCACAGGTTGCTATAGAAAAGATCAATCAAAGAATAAAAAAAAGTGATCCTAGAAATTAAAATTATGAATCATGGGGTGGTTCTGGGTTAAAGAGTAGAGTGGAGATCTGAAGGGTAAAATAAGTGGTAGAACCAAAAAAAGAAAAAAAAAAAAAAAAAGGAAGAAAAGTGAAAAAAAGAAAGTATGAGGAAAAGTTAGACCATGTTGAGCATGAAGCAGGTTCTCAATGTATACTTAATAAATATCCAAGAAAAAACAGGGGAAAGGAAGGGGAAAAAATGATCATAAAAAAATAACAAAAGAAAAGTTTCACAAACTGAAGAAAGATAATTCTTAAAATGGAAAGGGCTGCACACCTAAGTAAAATTCCATTAATTGAGAGAAAATTCTAAGAGCTTCCAGAGGGGAAAAAGGAATGAAAGTCAGAAATCAAATGCCGCCCTGGATTCTACAAGGCAATGAGCAAAGACTTTCTAAGGGAAAGTATTTTAAACTTATAACATATACCCAGCCAAACTATCCGTCACTGTGAGACTAAAAATGTATGTGACTCAGAAAATCTGATGCCTGCATATGTTATGTATAAATTATTCTGTCTATAATCCAACAAAATAAAAATAGTACATCTGATAAGAGTTGAATAGCAGTGGCAATCACATATGACTTACAAGAAACAAAGAAATTAAAAAGGCATTGTAAAAGAATATATTAAATCCTAGTGTCTAATTACCCTTTAAAATGCAAAATTTTAATATTTATATTTATCCCTTCTCTGTGAGTCCAGTCATGCTACTTGCGTGAATCTAAAGGGAATAATATTTAGTAGCCATACTACAGCAATTGCTTTTCTATTGGTCTTACATTGTTAGAAGGAATTTAGAAACAAAACACAGAATGTTAATGTATCTAATGAAGTGAATGTAAATATTATAAACCCTGTTAAATTGATAGTAATATAACTTTAAAAAATTAGGAGGTGCCTAAGGAGGATCAATAGAGAGGGCAATTTTGCAAATACACGAAAGCAGTCACCTTTACTGTAAGTAGTCAATAGCTAAATCTAAAATTGTTAATTCAGGAGATGTAAGTGTGTTATTTAAAGAACAGCAAAAACAAAACAAAACAAAACCCTGTTCCAGCCTGTTAATTCTATAGAACAGCATCAGGATATGAGGAGTGAATGATGGAGGGTTTTTTAATGAATGCTTAGATTTTATTTTATTTAATAAATAAATCTATAGAATAAAAATAGAAACCATTGCATACAGAACAGTTTAAGTGAAAGTCTCAAGAAAAACTTTTTTCAAACAATATGAATGCAGACACTTCTTTTATTAGGGAGACCACTTCATGGACAGTGTAGGTGCCTGACCACTGCAGTGTACACCTGAAGCTGAAGCTGAATAATAATGAATGTCAACTATAATTGTATATATATATATATATATATATATATATATATATATATATATATATAAAATCACAGGATGAGTAGTACAGCATTAGGAATAGAGTCAGTGGAACTGAAACAGCTATATATGATGTCAGCGGGGTAGTAGATTGGGGGAGGGAGGTTATCACTTTGTGAAGAGCATAAATGTCTAACTATTACATTGTTTGGTATACCTGTAACTAATAATAATGATAATAATAAATTTTAAAAAGTGATTATTGATAGGTAAAAAGTCATGAATGCACATTTTCATATTAGGGAATTTTGATGTGTAATATGTATTTGGAGAAAATCTTTTAGATGCAAAAATGGTGAGTGATTTCGAATTGGTAAAATGACTCAAGATCTTTGATGTCACAAGTGGTTTATGAATTTCCTCTTTTTTAGAGTGAATGTCATTACTAAATAAATATTTTAAGGGCCACAATTTAAGTATCAGCTCACAGCTGATGATTACATTTCATCAAAAATATTTATTAAATGTTTGCTATATGCAAGGACCTTTTACTTGGTGTTTAGGAAAATACAATGATGAGTAAGAGGTTTGCTATCAAGTTGTATAGAGTCAAGTGTGTGTGTGTGTGGGGGAGTGATGGGGCTGGCACACCACGCACACAGATGATTGGTACAACAATACAGAGGTGAAGTGTCTACTATCAGATCTTGGGGTGAGTGATGGCAAAGGAAAGAAGGTAGGATATCATTTGAAGGATCAAGAAAGTTTCCGTGAAGAAGGTGGTAATTAAATAGATCTTGAAGGGTGGAGAGAAGCAGATGAAAGGGGCTTCATCAGGGTATTCTGTATAAAACCTGTGACTAAAGAACAGTGTTAAGTTTAGCACAGTCACAAGGAGATCTGGGTGACCATATGTCCCAATTTGTCATGTTCTTAATAGCACTCAATTTACTCTGAAAAGCGTATTTCCCAGTGTGGGCAATAAATTATAGGGTTACCCACAACATAAGACTTGTTAGATAATTGGCAACCATTTTGTGGTAGAACTTATGCCAAGTTTGTACTTCGTTTGCTAGGAACCCGAGCATATTTGAGCCTTTGTCAGTGTGGCTGCATTCTCAATGCACTGACATTTTGTGAGATTTCTTTGCCAGTAGTGAGTGAGATGAATTGTAGTGTGAAGGATAAGGAAAAACAATAACAAGATTATTGAACAAATCCAGGCAACAAATATTGGGGGCTTGACATGTGGCAGTGGAAGTAGAAAGAAGAAACTCATTTCCAGTGGAATTGGGAACAGAAGACAGAGTGGGAGGTGAGGAGCTTGCACTGTATAGTCTGTGGCTGCGTGTTTGATTCTGAACATTCTCTGTGGCTGCCACAAGGATTCTATCTCATCGGACTTTGGAAAAGAGCTTGTAGCTTTTCCTCTGGTCTGGGCTAACGGAGAGGAAAAAAGTAGTGGCTGATGGCTGCATCTAGCCAAATAAGGAGAAGGATTTTGGGGCCCAAAATAGTGAAGTTGGGTAAAAATCACTCTGTGTAGATAAAAACCAAAAGTAGGGATACAAGGACAAAAATACTTGGTAGGGTATAATTTTTAGTAAACAAATCTGCCAAATAATACTCAAATGAATTTTGATAGTTGAAATAAAAAGACAATACTCTTTAGAAATAAAGCCAAATCATTTCTGAATGATAATGAACCCAATTCAAATATATACTCACCATTGTCATTATGTAAATGTGGATGGTAAATGAATTTTATATTCTAGTAATATTGGGCAAATTTTAAGACATTCTTGATTTTCACAGCTTGTCATGATCATAGCTGAATTCATTCAATATTTTTTTTTTATAGATCTCATTTTTGTGTAACTTTGGGCACCTTGTATATAAAATATGAATCAATCAATTTTCAATTACATTATTGTTTCTTTTCAAAATCATTTCTTAAAAATCCTGTATTGACTTCATAAGGTAACCTGCAAAGTTCTGCCTTTGGGCACTGTGTTCTGAATCTTGTTCACAGGAAGTAGTTTGAACTAATCAAAACCCACAACACGAACTGTATGTTTTGGGGGGTTTTGTATGTATATATGTGTGTTTGTGCATGTGTGTGTGTCTCTGTGTTTATTTTTTAAGGATGACTTAAGGTTATTCTCATTTTCAAAAAAATCTTTTAGGTTCAAACATTACAATCAGTTGAATGTTTTCATCAGAATTTTAGACTCTCTCTTTGTTCAGTCAAGTTTATCTCCAGAAAAATACCCAGGAATGCAATGTTTTCTGATGTCCGTTGGTCCAAATACTATAGGATTTGAGTACAACTCTCTCTATATACAACCTCTGTGAGTCTATACACATGTACATTTCACACACACATATACATATATCTTCTGTAGAAGATTTCGTGTTCTCAGGCAAGATTAAATGTCACATTTCTCCTGCCAGCTGTTTTCTCTAAAATCTTCATCTGTACAAAATGAATTGAATTGAGAACAGTATTGGTAGATGGTGAGCCTGTCATAAAACCATAAAGTGTTTACATCGGCAGGCAGCCTATTGCTGTAGCACTGCCCTGTCTTCAACAAAACACTTTCCCCATGCGAAATAGCCAATCAAACCACAATTTCTTGAACATTTGGTTGTATTGCCTGCTTATTGTTAAGAACTGACAATGACAAGCATGCAATAAATAATGACATTTGGAATGAAACGTTAGAAGGTGGCAAGAAAAATAGGAGTGAGTAGAGGCAATCAGTACCACAGGTTTATAAAGTACATGTTTCCAAAGGAGGCCATCAAATTAGTTATTTCTGCCTCAGTTATTGTTTTATAGTGTATTTCATATATAGAACATGCTTGCATTTGTGATTGCTAATGATAGATTCCACCTTAGGTTTTCCCCACCCCTCCACTCTGGGAATCCATATTGCTTTGAAGCTCCTTTTGTTTGTCTGCTTCATCTCATCTTCCTTCTGTTCAACTTCTCATCTCTCCCTGATTTTGGCCTTTCTCCCAGGCACCCGTCCCTTGACGCACTCATCATTCACACGGCTTCGGCTATAAAAGCTACACTCCTGCTTTTTCAACTGCTTTCTTAATCCCTTCTCTTTCACATGGGCAAAAATGTGAAATTAACCAATCCCAAAACCAAAATCTGAAAGCAATCCAAAACCCAGACTGTAAAATTATGATATGTAAAATCAACATGTGTCATGTTAGAAATAGATGCTATTTATTCAATGCCTCCTACTATGTGCTAAGCTCTTTATGTATAAACAATCTCCGTTTATCTCTAAAAGGTGAACTTTACAGATGCAGGAAAGTTAAGTCAAGAATTTTTACATTCATATTGCTACTATGAGGAAGACCTGGGCTGAACCTATTCCATTGAACACAGGTCTCATGCTATTAGCTGCTACTTCATATTTCTCCATTATGTTTTATCTTTATTTTAATTCCTCCTTTCTATCAATGTTGTCTCTGTTTTTCAGAGATTCAAACTTGAGAGTTATCACAGACTTCCTCTCCCCTTTCACATCTATTTATATTCTGTCAACAAATTGTATTATTCATCTGAAACTTCTGCCAGATCCCACTTCCTAGGTCAAACCTCTTCCCGCTCTCAAGGTCAAATTCCTAGTCTAAGTCTGGGCTTCTGGGGTGACCTCCTGGACTTGCTCCTTGAGAGCAACGTCCAGATTTCTGCCAGAAAGTTTCTGCTTTGTCACTTATTAAATATTTACTCAATCGACCAATAATTATTTAACACTTTCACTCTGCTCAATGCTGACAGCATCGATTGAGCAAGATTTGGCCTGCCTTCATGGAGCTTGAATTCTAGTAGAAGAGACTGATTTTTAACTGATAGTTCAAGAATAATAAATTAATTAAAAAATTATATGTTGTTATCAAATATGCTAGGATGGATTTTTAAACTAAAATTGTTTCTTATTAAACATTAACTCAAATGTAAACTTTTCAAATTTTATGTTTCTACTACAGCCCTTCATTTCAATGAACCCAATTTTCTTACCAAATCAACCAACCCATGAATTCTTCTCTAACTTATAAAACATTAAGATTCTGAACATACATGTACTCTGTCTGGACATCCATTATTTTACATTTCCAGATTTGTGTTCTGTGTTTTTTGTAAGGCATTTATGAATCTATGCATCTATGGTTGTATCCATGGTAATTTCCTCATTCAGAAATTCTTCAGGAAGAAATAATCATCATAATTCTTTTGTGTTCTTCCTGACTCTCACTTCTTGCTGGTCCTGTGATGCCTGTCAATGTACATTGCAGACAGTTCTCAACTAAAAGGTCTTTGTTGAATTAAATGAAGAGGAAAGTGGTAAACACTTTCACGGCAAATTCCGAGTCTGTGTGTGCCAGAACGTGAGTTAAAGGAAAACATGGGGGAAATGTTTGGACTGAATGGTTCTTGTCTCATTAACATTTCTGTGGCCTTGAGAAAACAAGTTATCTTTTCTTAATTTTAGTCTCCTTACCTGTAAAATGAGGACTTGGTGAGGTAGTCTCTCTTCCAGCCTTTCTTGGATTGTTAATGCATAGGGAATGTAATTGCCCCCAGAATGTTTAATTTCCTAACAATTTTTCTAAGGCTCTGTCTAATTCTAAGATGCTCTTATTGTGGAGAAAATTGCCAGTACATAGGGCATGGTCAACCACTCAGAGGCATAACCTAATTTTTTTTAAGTAAATGCACATGAAGAGTATTATGCTTATGTGGTGGGAGATGCAAATGAATGCACAAAGCATTTTAGAAGATAAATGTGCTGGAGGCAGTCATCAGTCTCATAAATCTTAATCGAGGGCTTTCACACCCACAGAGCATGATACAAATGTATGATCCAGCATCTGAATTACTTTTCCAAAAAGCCCTGTGGGGCATGTACTGACACCATTTGTTTCTTTCAGTTTTTCCTAAGATATCTTCGGCAGGAAAATGAAAAAGGCACTCAATAATCCACATTAATTTATAAATTTCTTTGCTCTCTGATCGAGAAAACAAACACCTTAATGGCGAGGTATAAATGCTAGCTGACAGGAGACATCTGCTAGTTTATCAGATTTTGTTACTTCAGCATTACCTAGCTTTTCCTTGGCACATTCTACTCGTCATTACTTCTTGTTTATCATTCAAATCATTTATCCCTGCTAGAAAGACATGAGCCACTGGCTGGAAGGCTTTGATGTGACCCCAGAGAAGTTAATGTGGAAAGTGATCTCTTGTTAGAGATTGATTTTGATTTCATCTCACATTAGTGAGTTCCTTATCCCCTTCTACCACATTTTCCTTGTACTTCCAGTTAATGCGGTATCATAAATCGTTCTGCCATAGTGCCCTAGGAAGAGAGAAGGGAATTATGTCTACTAAGCAGCTCTCTCATGACAAATTATAGAGTGTTGGTAGCAAGAACCAGTTAAGTTCCCTTGTATACCTTCGAATTTTTCTCGCATTTAATTTTTTTCTTCTTCTTATTTCACTCATCTTGTGGACCCTGCAAGAAAGCTGGTGTTTTAAAGTCCTTTTGTAATGGGAAAAAGGAAAGCTGTTATTTTCTTGAAAAGGAATTCATGATAGTTTAAGACTTAATTGAAGTATGGAAACCATGTTAGTGACAAGAATTTTCTTCCTGTTGGTTGCAAACCTTATAGGGCAAACAGAGAAATATACATTTATTTTGAAAAACTAAAGGGCATATATCCTGTAGTAGTACAGGATATTTTAGGGTCAATTCTAACTGACCACAATGTGCACTAGTTGTAAATTGTACATTATTTTAACTAACACCCTGAGCAATTCAATCGCATTCTGTCTCATGGCATGGAGGCTGCATGATTACACACAGTGGTTACACACATGGATATCGAACCTGACTTCCAGGATACAAATCTCAGTTCTGCTGTGTACTGTTTGCTATATCCTGCATGTGTTACCACTCTGAGACTCAGCTCTCATCTGTATAATGTGAGTTACAACAGTGTTTAGCAGACAAGATTGGTTAGATTACTCCTTCTTGCTATTCTAGTGTTGGCAATGGTGAGATGGGTGTCTTTCATGTCCCATGGCCAACCAACCTGAATTGCTTTGACCTTCTCCATCTTCTTCCTTCCCTACTTTTTGTGCTGCTGAATTTGGGTACTTGCAACATTTTGAGCTCATATTCTTGTTATATAATTCTGGCTAACTATAGCAGATTTTAGTGTAGACCTGGCCCCAAACATGCACTAAATATTTCACATTTTCATCTGGTTTAATAGAGTAGAGCTTACTTATTTAATATCAATTATTACATGATTTTGTGTTTAAAGTAAAAATTTTTTACAACTATTTTATGACTGTTCCATGACTCTTAAATAGAAGAGATATTAAAGCTATTCGCTTATAAGTTTTCTTTTCCTATTCCTCACACTCTAATAATATGTTGTATCAGGAAATAATCTTAAATCTTATGATTCTTAAAAGATTGCTATGTTTGTAATATACAGTTGAAAAGCATGAATGATATATTTTCTGCAGGAAACTAGCCTCAATTTAATGTCAATCAATGGGAAAACGTATTTCTACATAGTGAAATTCACTTTGATACATTTAATTCCCTACTCTTTCTAAAATTTGATCCTGTTAGTACACAGTTAACACTACTGTTCATTAAGACACATATGGTTCATCTTGGTAGTCTTATGAGAACTTTTCCCTCAGTGGGATAAAAAGCATAACCCATAGAGCCATTCTCATTACAATCCACCCTGAAGGGAAAAATGATTCTGGAAATACAAGAAGTGTTATGATATTGCCTGGTTGTCTATGGATTTGTTCAGGATGTTTCCATTCTAAAATTCTCAAGGTGATGTCTTGCTAAGACCACATAATTAAAATCAGCTTTCCCTTATCATGCCCAAGTTCAGTGCTGTTCGTATTTAACATAGGTATAAACCAGGAAGCGGTGGTGATCCTATCACAGTAGACTTGAATGGACAGCACAATCCTGAAATACTAAGCTTTCCACTGAGCTTGACCTTAGTAACATCTGAGTCTCCCACATATATGGAGGCCATGGGATAGCTGCTAAGCAGTACTCATCTCCCCGCTCCCCACACCCTGAGTGAGGAAGACTGCTTATGGGTACCTCCATGGGAAGAAAGGGCAATTTTCTGAATATATTGATGTGTATAAATTTTAAGAATATCTCCATATGGCTTTTCAGGACTCAGGTAATGAGCCCAAGGATCTAGGTAAAATCTCCGTGAAGGTTTCTGCAGGGAAACCTTCAAGCTGGTTATGTCTAAAGACTGGTTTCAAAGCTTAGTCAAGATATCTCACAAATATGACAAGCAAGACTATGAAGCAATATGTACAAATCGCAGTGTCAGCAGGAACAAAAATTTTAAAGGCCACTGAACCAATTGTCTGTTAAAAATTGAGGCTATCCGATATCTGTCCACAGGACGTCCGAATATCTCCGTGACTGAAAGCTACTTATCTCCCAAGCTAACTTATAACATAGTTGTCTAAACCTTTCCTTAGGTTGGGTAAAAATTTATCGCTAACTTATACTGATGGGACCATAAAAAAAAAAAATCAAGACTAATCCTCCATCATCAATCAATCTTTTACTTATTTGAGGACAGACACCATAGTTGTTTGGATCTTGTTTTCATTTTAAACAGGCTGATTATCTTCAAAAGTCCTTCAAGTATATATAGATATAGATGATATAGATATAGATATAGATATAGATATAGATATAGATATAGATATAGATATAGATATAGATATAGATAAAGAATAAAACAGAGTATGCCTAGAGAGGTTGGGACAGCACAGGTCAGTTTATCAGGGATCCAGTCAATAGATTTTTCATGAATACTAAGATCACATCACCTTTCATTTGGAAGCTGTATCAACTCTTGACTCACATTGAGCTTATTTTCAACTAAAACCCATGTGTTTTTTTTTAATGTGTTGTCAATCCATGGATAGTGTTCAGTGTCATTTGTATAGTCTTTGTTACAGCTTTGAAGTGCTGTTGTATGTCTTAGGAAAGAACTTGTAGGTGCTTCTGCTTTCTGCCAAATGAGTTGTGCAGCAATAGATAAGTACGTGCTGCCATGGCAGCTCTCTGATTGTGTCAGGGACATCCTATCTATGTCCTTTTTCAGGCCAGTGGACCTCAGTATTACTGCAGCTGAATATAATCTGGATTTATATTCAGGGTGATTTCCCCTTTCCCTTGTAATCAACAGTGTGTGCGTGCGTGCGTGTGTGCGTGTGTGTGTGTGTGTGTGTGTTAAAGCTTTCTATCCTGGTATTGTCAAAATGACAAGAAGGGCAATAACTATCCCATTTTCCCATGTTTCATTTGCACTTTGAAATTCTTTTGTATTATCATGACAATTTTGTTATATTTATTACCTACATCCTATGTATAGACGTATCTGAAGTGCCTTTAAGATGTTTTCTGCCCAAATGTTTTCTCCTTAAATGTCTAGGTACCATGGAGAGGCAATAAACTTAATGGTTTATGGTATGAACTGTGGACCCAGATGACCTCAATTGCAAATGTTATTTCCACCACTTTCCAGCTAAGAGATTTTCAGCAAGTGACTTAAA
Source organism: Rhinolophus sinicus (assembly GCF_036562045.2). Lineage (NCBI taxonomy): Eukaryota > Metazoa > Chordata > Mammalia > Chiroptera > Rhinolophidae > Rhinolophus > Rhinolophus sinicus. Next base: position 68,960,916 of record NC_133760.1, read on the forward strand.
TCAATTAAGCCACATTTAAAACAATCTGTGTATTGGAGACAATAATTACTTATCACAAAGGGACACTGGAACATTGAATTAGGCATCTTTCAAGTGTCTGGGAACTAGTTAGCCCTCAATGAATGGCAGTAATCCTTACTTTTATTATTACTTGGTTGTATTGTGATTTCTACACAACATTTATCTTCATGCTGTGCTCAATTTGTAATAGATTTCATAACTTAATGTGGGCTTTTATTCATCTCCTCCCTCCATATTCATTTAAATTGTTTATGATCATCTTAGTTGTTCTCTGGACAAACACTTACTTTCTAAATCACACAAAATTTTGTACTTTGTCTCCTCAAGGATCTATCTTTCTGGTACCGTAAGCAATACCCCAGAAATCAAAATCCCGTAATATTGCATTACCTGTATAGCCAACCATTCTCATCCAGGAATCACATATCTATTTCAATATTTTAACTATAAATTAGTCGAAAAAAATATTAAAATAACTTTTAATCTCAACTATCCATTTTCCTTCCTTATCTGCAGAGTTCCAGTGTGCTTCCCAAATTTATTCTAGAATCATCATTTGTCCCCCTACACCCACCCCACCCTAGAATAATTAAGAATCAGTACCAAGTAGTGGATTTAAGTCCCCATATCCAGGTTTGTGTTGTGGAAAGAAATCCATCTATTGATCCACTTGCTCAGGTCTGTGGAGCACCATTCCCACTGATGCACTGTATTCATTATGATGTTGGTTCTGCAGTCACTATTATTATCTGATAATGATTTGCTAGTGGTCCTGATTTATTCAATGGGACAGAGCTTCATATAGTTCATGCCATTCTAGGGTTGCAAAATTTCTTTAAACTTTTCTTTATAAATGTCATCCATTCTTTAAAACACATGGTAGATCATTTATTTGAGAGACAACTCATTTGACTTAACCAACTTACCTCTCAATTCTTAGTTGATGGCAGTAAAACAAACTGCATTCACTTACAATCCCAAAAGATATATAATATACAAAGATATAATGAAACATAAAAGTTAGGCCAAAAGCTCAAGTTGGAAATGTAATTTTCTTCCTCATTCATAACTAATAAATACTCTAAGATGAGGGCGTGTTGCCATGCTATCCCTGTGCTGCCACTATAGATACTTTCAGTATCACTGTAAGTAAAACAATGGCAGCAAAGGGGATTTCATGTTGAGCAGTGAGAATGGGAGAGGGAGAACCCAGAGCCCAGAAGAGATGTCTTGATTGATCGAAGTGGGTTATTGTTGCACAAATTGAAACCATGGAAACTTAGGGTGGGTTATAGGAAAATAGGGTTGAAGAAGAATAGGGGTGTTATGTAGGGCAATAATTCTTGCAAATAGGGAACATGACCCCAGAAGAAGAAACTGATAATAGGAACAGGTGCTTTCCTCAGGCCCGGCCATCATTCTGAACTCCAGTCAAAGGGAAGTTAGTACTTTAACACTGCAAGGAGTAGAGAGCCAATAAAAACAAATCAGATTCCAGAAAAGAGAAGAATCCAGGTGTTTAGGCAGAGAAAGTATTAATTATGGAGAAATTATTGAGTCCCTACTGTTTGCATTTTGCCAACATAGATAAGTGCTCCAAAGGGAATTATAATTTATTAAAGGTTATAGTTATACTAATAACAATCTGATTGCAGACAAGGAAACATTATACATTGATAGCCCTGTATTTATTGCTTACTAAATGCCAAGCACTGGTCTAATAGGACATTCTAAATGTATTACCCCAATTAATCCTTACACCGATGTCGTAAGATATATGCTACTGTAATTGCGTTTTATAGATGAGAAGGATGGAGAAATTGATATATGGAGACGGGTGGTGACTTGCCTGAAGTCACAAAGGGAGACAAGTTGTAGAGTGGGATCTGAAACCATGCTGTCTAGCTTCAGAATCAATTTCTTAATGACAAAGCACACTGCCACAGGTCAATTATGTGAGGAAAGTAGAAAAGGGAGAAACACTTACTCGACTGTGGGTCGTTGGGAAGACTTTGTTGAGAACCTGTTAAGTTTGGATTAGCACCATCTCCTTGTGTTTCTGTGATTATCTTTTGTATGTCACGCCCGTGTAAATTACTGCATTATATTTTACCTATTGGTTTGCATCTGTCTTCACCACTAGGCTATTTCCTTGAAAGGAGGAATTGCCTTTCATTTATGCACCCTTTGCTTAGCGGAGGCCACCCATTAAGACATTCAGGAAAGATTCTTGAGTATATGGATTAGTGAGGCTTTAAATGATGAGTATGGTTTTCAGAGGTGGAAATGGGCTTCCTGGGAAAGAAAGAGGCCCTTCTGGGAGTTTCCAGTCAAATAGGCAGAAGACTTGAAATCCACTTTTCCAAGGCAAGAGTTCTACAAGGGATACATTCAAAAGAAGCATCATAAAGTGGGGTGGGAGACACACAGAAAGAACAGACTGGGACTGAAGTTTTGTTTACTTAATTTTTCCTGGGTTGACTCCACTTACCCTCAACTATAGATAAACACAGTTTGTAGAGTTGAGCAACTACCCTTTTCTTGCTCCATTTATTTTGGGGAACACTGGTCTTGCCCCAGACTTTGAGGGGTTCCTAAGCCACCACTAGTCTGAACTGTCCTCATTGAATAAGAACCATCTCTAGATTGGGGCTGTGTAGGGAAAACATATCAATATATAAATGCTATTAGGAATCTCATGGAAAGAACTGCCATCTGAATGTCTGTTCAAGAAGGTGCTGAAGGTATTGAATTTGGGCCACTCTAGTCAATAGTCATGTTAATTAGTGGTAAGATTAATTAATAAGCCTACCTGATTAAGACACTAGAGGCAATTGAGGCGATGTGAGAAGGAAGGAAAGCAGAATGGTTGTGGTTTTTATACATCTATAAGTCTGCTTACACAACACATCAATTTTAGTCCTAGTAAAGGTTTGCTTGCGTCCATCAATCTGAAACCTAATTGGTGACAAGAGTTGTTTTTTTCTGTTCATTATTCCACTTTAGAAACTTGAAGCTGAAAAATTACTCCAACTGCACAATTGAAGACCTTCATTTTTCCTTCTTCCTGTGAAAGACCTCTATAATTTGGCTCCACTACCAGTTATCACTACTTGCTAGCTGATGAATTTGATATCTTGCACTATAGTTAGTAACAAAAACTTAGTTATTTGGAAATTGGTGGTCAAGAAGCTCTTTTCCAGCACACTTTTGTAAAATTTCAGGCACAAAATGATGTTATCTTCGTAAACAGTGGTCAATATTTTATTGGAAAAAAATGGACTAGGGACAATCAATTGATGCCATAGATTTATTTTTATTTTTATTATGTATATATGTGATTTTAGCCGAATAATTGGAAAAAATTGTCAAAACGGTTGATAAAAAATGTTTTATATGTCTAGCAAGATAAAAATTAAAAGTCATCAGCTGGAAAATCATCAGTGCACTGATGTTATACATACATATATGATACAAGTATATCATCATTGTAAATATAGTGAATAGGAAAAACATTAATTCATGGGGAAAAGTCCACGTTCCAAAAGAAGGAAAAATTTGGACTTCCACTACCAAAAGAAAACCAGAATTAATGTGAAAACAGAAAACCTATAGTGAATATTAAAATGTTTAATTTTCAATTTAATAAAGACTGCATCTTGTCAACATGTAATATGCATACCTTGATCAGTAATTAACTAACATTTCACAACTATAAGCATCTATGTGATTCCTTGAAAATAGAATTCACATAAATCATATTCTACATTTCCAAAATGGTACTTATATAAAAAGCATTGGATCTTTTATTTTTGGAAATGCCTTACTCAGATATGGTCAAACTAAACCCTTTGAGCAAAATGAAACGGGAAATAAAAAAGGAAACATTACTGAGAATAAACTAAGTTATGTTGTAACAGAATAACCCCCCCAAATCTCAGTGGTTTATCAGAACTGAGGTTTACTTTTCATTCATGCAAAGCCTGCTGTGAGTTACATGACTCTCCTGAGTCCCGCTGCTTCCCGTTTGGTCACTCAGCAATGAAAAATGCTTTCAGCTGGTGTCTCCATTATCTCAAGGTGTGACCTCTAATCACTGTAGCAGAGGAAGGAAGAGCTGGGGGCGGAGGGGAGGCAGGGGAGGAGGAGGGAGAGGTGGTCAAGCACTGTTTTTTTTTCTTTTTTTTCTTATTTCCAGTATTTTATTATGAACATGTTCAAACATACAGAAACGGTAAAAGAATTTTACAGTGAAGATCCATATTTTCCCCACCTATATTCTATAATTGTTTTATTTTACTTGCTTTATCACATAAAGCACTTGTTTTTAAATGCTTCGGCCCAGAAGTGATGCAGGCCACCTCTGCTCACATGTCAGAGATCCGACCTAGTCACCTTCTCCCCTGTCTGCGTGGAGCCTGGAAGGAGGGAGGGCACAGTGCTCTTGGGAGGGGTAACTACCTTTCATCACGTGGTTAACTTGACAATAATCCTTAATGTATGTGGCTTTTTTTTCAATTTAATATATATTTCATATTTCTGAAGTATGTATCAAACTAAAATATATTAAACTCTAGTTTGTAACTATGCCAGGCTTGGAATATTGACTGATAAAGTACCACCATATTTGGTTGCTAAAAACACTTCTATGAAAAAAAAAAAAAAAAAGCCATGATTTGGTAACAATTTCCTTGCCAAATATTCCTAGCTTTCTAGGACTGTGCCCATGTCTAATGTTTAATGTTCCCAAGTAATTTGGTCAGCATCTTTTGGTTCTCAAACTTTTGCTTTTTAAGGAAACATTAGGCTACGTAGTTATATGAACAGTCTCATAGTCAGTCAATCGGACAGAGTCAGAGCTCATGTTTGTCTTGTAGTCGTGTGCTCTGCCTTCTCCCTCTTTTTGCTCTATTGCTGCTTCCTTTTTTGTGTGTGGGCCTCATTCTCTCTGCAGTAGATATGCTTCCTCTTCAGGACAGGGAAGATGAAGGCTCATGACCCCAGATCACATCGTCTCAGCTTAGCAACTGCAGCAGAAAGAGAATTTCTTTCTCTGAGACTAGTATCTCAGTTCCTGGGAATCACTGAGATTGGTCCTTCTTGAGTCTCACTCCCTAACTTTTAACCCATCCCACTTGTCAGAAGGACAGAGTGATAATGAAGGACCCGGGACCTGTGATCATTCCTCCGGTAGATGACTTGACAGCTCCCCCGGAACCATCTGGAATGTGTAGCAGGGAACTGTTGTTCCCAGGGGAACAGATAGACCTTTTTAACCTACGTGCTCTGCATGTTTGATGATTATATATCTACTCCTCTAACTCTGTGTCTGTATTCGACACCCCAAACTACATATTACAAAGTATGCATTTGGTTAATAGCATTTTTATTTCTCTAATTTTTAAATGTACTAAATAAGCATTAAATTGGAGATAGAAGCATTCTCAAATTGTTTAATAACTCATAAGAGATATAAATCTGAAACTCTATTTTGGACTATTACTACTTAGAGTAATGTATGTCCTATTACATATATAATACATATATAATATATGTATAATACTTTTAGAACACTAAGAATCTGCAATGAGTTTTACTAAAACAGTTGTAGTACATAAGTCAATTTGCTTTTACTGTGAGCATTTTACCAAATTTTCTTTTTTAAGTCCAGTACGTGGTATTCATATTTTTCCTTTAAAATTGGCATTTGGGGGGTTATGCTGTAGTACACACTTTTGCATATTAAAAAGAGAAAGTCTGAAAAGTCTGACACTTGCCGCAGATAATTTAGAAGTTTTCTTTCCCCATCTCCTGTAAGCAGATCCTGTAGGAAGGCTTTTAAACTACATGTGGTCTGATTGCATTGTCCGTGCATACCTTGACAAGCAGGCTTTCACACTATGTCCTAACTGACCTTGAACCATAGTGGTAAACTGTGTGCCTTTCACTGCTCTAGCATTAAAGGGTAGTTGGCTGTTTTCCATTTTCTCCCATTCCCCAGTGATCACCAAATTATAAATCTATGTAACTTTTTCATTCTTGGAATGAAGGTTTCCAATCCCTGCTGACCAAAGAAGTGACAGTGACTTCCTCTTATGATGGAGGGTTCTTCACCATGAAGACAAAGAGTTTATAACTAATCCCAGCAGGTCATATGATAACTCTCATCAACCCAGCCTTGCTCTGAAAAGTAAACCAGTTCTAGTCATCAACCCCTGAAAATACTTTGTGAGCATCTGCTACCTCTCAGACATTGATCACTCCTGCCAAGGCACCCAAGTCCTCCTGCATGATTAGAGTCTGTACTGCTGATTATTGTCCTGCCCGGACCCCTATCAGCTCTCCCTGGACCCACTGACACTGCCTTCTGCCTTTGTGTAACAGCCTTCATTGACTGTCATACTCTCTGACACCAACTTCCAGCCTGCCCGTACCTGTTTTCTGACTTGGTACTTGGGTCTCTTGAGGAGTTCACTGAGTCTCTAGATCTTGTTCCACCTGATCTGATCTGGTTCAGAACCATCTTTATTGATGACAGTGCTTGTTCTTTATTTAATCTGTCCCTTACTCACTGTTGTTTCTAGTAAATATTATCTCTGCCTCTGCTGCTGACCTCAGCCTCCCTTCCTTCCTTTTATAATACCTACTGTTCCTGCTCTTTTTTCCCAGGCTGCCACTTTCTACATGCTTCTTAAGCTCCCCATGGTTAACTGATCTGAGTCCACCAAGTGTTATTTTTAGGGTCACAGTTCTTCTTAACTATGATCATAAGGTAGTACAATATGTGATGGACACTTTTGTTTCCCTGGCCAACTATTTCTTTGTCTGAAAATTCTGGAGATTTCGTGGCTCTGGACAGTCCATTTTCGGATAGCGATTGTATCAGTGTACTTCCATAATGAAGCCACATTCCCTCAACTCTTCTATGAGTTTTAAAACATCATTTTGCAGCTCTGTGCTCATTTTTAAAAAATCTGTAAAATGGAAATGCTAGCAGTCACTTTTCTAACTATCCTGCAGTTAAAAATAAATAATTCATGCAGAACTTATGGAAATCCTTTTATAAACTATGTGATGTGAATACAAAGTTTAACCATTATTCAAATAAGTATATTGTTACTAGTTGGGTGTAAACAGAATGTAAAGCATATAGATGGGAATTTTAAGAATAAAGTAGTATACTGAATGATTTATTTTTAAAAGGTCAGAAAAAATTAAATGTGGTTTTTATAAACAAAAACTAACGAGAGCACAACAGACAAGAAATAATGGTGTGTAAAATAAGCCAACATCACACAATGTTACTTTGATATAATGCAAATAAAATTAAGTCTAATCTTTTTTGGATTGATGGAGTGCCTCATAATTTATATTATAATGCATTAAAAAGCTATATGAGGAAGTACCCCTGACTTGACCAGTAAAAACTGAGCTTCTGGCGTATCATAATTGCTAATGCTTAGTCACACTTAGTACTGTGTGCCAAGCACTGTTCTGAGTATTTTTCATGCATTAGCTTGCTGATGTCTCACAACCTCCCTAGGAAGTAGTTACCATTAAACCATTTTTCATCCGAGTGCTACTGTTCCAGGGTCACATAATCTTAGGTGGTAAAGGATGGAGTGAAACCCAGCTTGGCTGTCTCCAGGTTCCACGTTCTTAATCATCCAGCCATACTGCTCCTTTTCTAACCTCTATGAATATTTCTTGTCTGTGACTTTTGCTGGCTCTTCTTTCTTTTCCCTAGTCTTCAATTCTCGTGTCCTTACTCTTAGTTCTCTACTTTTCTAACTCAATATTCTGTCTTGGGTAAGCTCCTTTATCCCCTTTCCTGATGTTGTTTCCCAAATATGTTATTTAGATCTCTGACCTTTCCTCTAAGCGTCATATCTCCATTCCCAGTTGCTGCTGAATATATCCACTTCTATGTATGAAAGTCGTTTTAAACAAACCAAATCAAAACAGAAATTCACTGCTTTGCTTTCAGTTTCAAATCTCTGATAATGGCTCACTCCGTGACCCCAGGAACCCATGACTCCTCTGTGTCCTTTGTTCCACACATGGATTCTATCACCAAAATCTCTGAATTCCAAAATTCTCCAGAAACCTCTCAAATCTGGCCTTATTTCTTCATGACTAATAATATGTCCTGGGGTCTCAAGTCTTCCTTATCTCTCACCTAAACTAACAACAACAAAAAAGCCATCAGTCTCCTAATTACTAACTTCTTTGGTCCCCTAAAATCTGTCCTCCAGTCTGCATCCAGTGTTACTTCTCTAAAAATAAAACAAGAGAGAAAAAGAGAAAAACCTTCTAGATTAAAAAATCTTTATGGGTTTCCTGAGGTCCAAACTTCCTAGTACTATCTCTCCTCAACCCACATCTTGCCTTATGCTCCAGCCATTCTAAATCATTTACTGTTTCTGAACATGCTTTCTCTGACCGATGTATTCGTTTTTTTTTTACATTTGTTTTTATTGGGGAATATTGGAGAACAGTGTGTTTCTCCAGGGCCCATCAGCTCCAAGTCTAGTTGTTGTCCTTCAATCTAGTTGTGGAGGGCACGGCTCAGATCCAAGTTCAGTCGCCGTTTTCAATTTTAGTTGCAGGGGGCACTGCCTACCATCCCATGGGGGAATTGAACCAGCGACCTTGTTATTAAGAGCTCGCGCTCTAACCAACTGAGTCATCTGACCACCCCTTTTTTTATTCTTTTTGTCTGGAAAACACTAAGGCTATTCCCTCATAAACCCCTATTTCTTCCTGTCTTCTTATCCTTACCAAACTTAACCTGCACCACTATTTAGATGAATGAATTTGCCACTTGACTATAGCTGTACTCGGTACAAGGACTGTGTTAGATTCATCTCGATATCCTTGAAATTTAACCTGATACTTGGCACACACAAAAAAGGAGTTTTTGTTATTGTTGGTGGTTTTGTTTTATTTTTCCTAGGCAAAGAGCTTTATTAACCTTTGTTTCAAACTTTATTCCCCGGCTTCTTCACTGTAATTAGCTGCAAAGAATGATTTTTGTATGAGCAAAAATTGCAAAGAGCTGCAGTGTCCAAGGGGCTTGAGCTTAAAAAGATTAGAGATCGAGATTTTTATCAGATCCATGAACAAAATTTTAAAAAGCAGTCAGAATATAAAATAGCAGCTCCCAGTAACTTCAAGTTTTATCTTCTACAGAAGTTGACTCAATTCAGTTTGCTCCCTTCTTAAAAGCCTCACCAAAATCCTCCACAAGATCTGGAACTCGATCCTTCTCCTTTCCAGTATTAGCAAGTGATGCTTTTCCATCCCTAGATTTTTTGGGCAGAGCCTCAGCCAGTTTCCTTGAACTATCGTGTTTCCCCGAAAATAAGTCCGGGTCTTATATTAATTTTTGCTCCAAAAGATGCATTAGGGCTTATATTCAGGGGATGTTATCCTGAAAAATAATGAGAGGGCTTATTTTCCGGTTAGGTCTTATTTTCGGGGAAACACAGTAGTCAGCCTGTCTGCACCGAGTTGGTTTGTGGTGCCAGGTAGTGTTTCTGTCAGTTGCTTGGTCTCCGCGTGGCTGGTGATGGTGACAGTGATTGCTGCCAGAGAGGCCTGACTTCACGGTTGTCAAAAGTGCATCGCTGCTCCTTGGTTTGCAAATGTACTCAGCTCTTCACTACCAGAGATATTGTTTACCTTCTTTAAGGAGAACTGACATTTCTTTATCATCTGCTGTAGCTGTTCTGTGAACTCCTTCTTTCTGTGAGCAATTCCTCTCCCACCAATATGCACTTGTACCTGGAGTTCGGCAAATTTCTTCTGGTTCATGATAGTTCCTTTCTTTTACTTGGTGAGAAAACAGGGCTGTGGGCAGGACTAGGGTTGTCGCTGAGAGGTCTTGGGTGGATGAGCAGAGAATAAGCGCTCACACGTAGGCAGGCCAGATGGCAGCTAGAGGGAGGTTCACAAAGGAGGAGTTTTAAAACTTATTCCTGAATGAAAGAATGGATGGTATTTCATGATTTCCCCGATAACACATTTTAGCATACCTAACAAAGTTGTTTACTTATAGTGGGGGCGGAAGAACAGTCATATCAATTTTAGTTTTTATTGAAAATGGTCAAACAATTAGAATTATGCCACTAAGTATTTTATGTTGTGTCTCGGACATTAACATGAGCTTGTTTTCCTTTGTTCTCGCCTCATAAAGGATCATTTGTTATTGAAAATTCTTTCAAAATATGAAGGCTGCAAATGAGCTATATCTTGATCTGGGTGTATACATACGTAAAATTAATTGAGCTGTAAATCTGAGATTATTGCTCTCTATACATGTTATGGTCTGTATTTTATACATCAGTTAAAAAGTAACAAAAATAAAAGAAAGTTGAAGGCCCAATGAGTTCCCAGATATAAAGAACCCAGTTATTAAAGATGACAACACTAGTCCTGTGCTCAGTTCCATTTTAAACAACAAAAGCCACAGCAATAAAGCTGAGAAATATTGGGTAGATCAAAGTTGTTAATATTTGGCATTGTTTATCTAATTATCTTACAGGGAGCTTCTTAATATATGCATTCTGTGCTCAGTTTGGGTCTACTCAAGGAAAACAGAAACGCCATGAGGTATTACAACAGAGATAAATCTAAAAAGAGAGTTGGTAACAAAGACATTGGGCAATAAAAAGTTAATGGGAGTGCTATAGTAATACAGCAATGAGTTCAAAAAGTAGTGACTATTCCCTAGGAATGGAGAAATAAAGGGAAAAACTAGGGTTATCAGAACCTGGAAGCTGGGAGGAGGAGCCCTGTGGAGTTACAATTCACACTTCCGGCCTGGGAGTGCGGGGAAGGTTTGCTGTGTGGCAGATCTGGTACTTCAGGCCTCAGAGGAGGGGTCCTTCAGAGCCAGGACTCAGACCTCTGAGGAGGGAGCCCCACTCAGCTGCCGCCTGTACCTCAGGGGCCTGGAGAAGAGTTTCCTAGACCTACAGCTCATTCCTCTGAGGAAGAGAACAGCCATGCTGGGCTAGTTATTTTTGTTTTATCTGTTTTTTTCATTTTTGTTTTTTTAATTAAAGTTTATTGGGGTGACAATGGTTAGTAAAGTTACATAGGTTTCAGGTGTACCATTCTGTAATACGTCATCTATATATCACATTGTGTGCTCACCACCCAGAGTCAGTTTTCCTTCCATCACCATATATTGGATCCCTTTTACCCTCATCTACCACCCACCTCCCCCCTCAGCCTCTGGTAACCACTAAACTATTGTCTGTGTTTATGAGTTTTTGTTTCTTTATTTATTTGTCTTATTCCTTTGTTGTTTTCAGTTTTATATCCCACATATCAGTGAAATCATATGGTTCTTGACTTTTTCTGTTTGACTTATTTCGCTTAGTATAATAACCTCAAGCTCTATCCATGTTGTCGCAAATGGCACTATTTCATCTCTTCTTATGGCAGAATAGTATTCCATTGTGTATATATACCACATCTTCTCATACAACTCAACAACAACAACAACAAAAATCCAATTGAAAAATGGGCAGAAGAACTGAATAGATATTTCACCAAAGAGGACATAACAAATGGCCAATAGACATATGAAAATATGCTCAATATCACTAATCATCAGAGAAATGCAAATAAAAACCACAATGAGATATCACCTTATACCAGTTAGAATGGCTATCATCAACAAGACAAATAATGAGAAGTGTTGGAGAGGCTGTGGAGAAAAAGGAAACTTTGTACACTGTTGGTGGGAATTCAGATTGGTGCAGCCGCTATGGAAGGCAGTGTGGAGGTACCTCAAAAAATTAAGAATAGAATTACTGTATGACCCAGCAATCCCTCTCCTGGGTATCCAAAAAATCTGAAAACATTTATCCGTAAAGATATATGTGCTCCCATGTTCATTGCAGCTTCATTTACGGTGGCCAAGACATGGAAACAACCAAAATGTCCTTCGATAGATGATTGTGCCAGTTTTTATCAGGTAGAATGTGAGACTCCTATAAAAGTGATGACAGGAAATGTAGACCGGAGCCACATGTTACCCTTAGGGTAGGGGTGATTGCTGAGTGCTCTTTGGAAGCAGAAAGTCCCTTCTCTCCCCTTATCTTCCAGTCTCCCTCCTGTGCTCCCTTTTGGCACCTCAAAACAGGAATCCAGCTAACAAGAAGGAAAAAAATTTGCAAGGACCCTGCCCCAACATCACAAACCAGAGTATACAGAAGTGTGCATTTGGACCTGGGAGACAACCTCATAAGTTGAGAAAAAAATAAATCTGAATTATGAATAAATCTCTGATAAATTCTTCAAAAGAGGAGAGGTCTACATTTGTTTTTCTGGAGACTTAAAAAAAGGAATAAAATAAATATGCTCTTGTATTCATGTCATGATATTCTATCTTATGCCAATAATAAGTGTAGAGAGACTCACTATGTGTCAATAACTTTGATTTCTTCTAATTAACAAGTTATTTCATCACTTAATGCATAATCAATGCATAATTTATTACCCATAATCAAATTTCATGTGATGAAAGGCCCAACTTGACACCTCAGGTACATCATGCCCATCAGAGCTCCTCTTTTACAGGTGTGGGCAAAGTGAAGTTTGTATTTATTGGTATAGAAAAGGTCAGAAGTCAAGTGGAAAAAGTGAAGAAGTAAATAATGCTATAAAATATTTAGTAAGAATTGCCAACCTGTTCATCAGACAAAAACAGTAGAGCCAGCCAGCAGTGCCATTTCCCCCCACTTTTCTAGAGACACAGCATCTCCTTGAGTGTTTTCTGTAGAGCTGTTTTCAGTTGCCCGTGGTGGTGTGCCGGAGAGGGGCTTCCCAAGATGAGGTCTAATGCAATGGGGGCCTGTGGACCAACTCTCCTGCTGGGAGCTGAATCTCCTGAGGCCCCCCCAAAATGTGTAGACATCCAAATGCTAATACGCCTACTTTTCTGGTCTTGCCCAGGAGATTAGGATGCTCTTTGGCCCTAATAGACACCATCTTCCTTTCACTTCATCCAACAGAGTCCAGCATGCGTGGCTAGCAAGTTGTTTTGTTTTTGTTTTTTTCTTGTAGAAGAAAATATTGTAGGTAGGAATATAGCATCAGAACAACTGAATTTCTCAAAGTAGCTGCTGCTTCAATAAGCAAAGCTGTTCCTCCCCATACACAGCTCTCCCATGTCCTATGGTAAATTCTGACAATCTTTATGTCCTCAAATCTCACTTCTCATCATGAAATCCTTTAACCCTTGGGGACCTGTGCCTAAACCAACTTCTTTAAATTTCCAGAATCTGTCTCCTGTCTTTTCTAGGACACATTTCAGGGTCAAGGGATTTCTTTGTCTTAGCTTTGGTTTCCTAGTCCACATCTAGAAATCTATTGCTTTGCACTCTGATCATTCCCTTGAACTTGTGTTCCACTCAAGAGGTCCCCACCTAAACTCTATTGACAAATGTCCTCTTGAGGCTTCTCCTTCATGGCTGATTGGATTGCTTAGTCCTTCCTCTCTGTTATAAAAATGTATTCTCAGTATCGGAAGTTACGACTGCCTAGCATTTCAGACTCACATGTATACTCACATGTATACTGTAAGCTACATACAGCTTTCATCCCACATTCTGGTGGAAACTCTAAAGTTTCACATATTCCAATTACAGAAATAATGTGATTTCTTCAAAATAGATAGAAAACATTCCACTTAGAAGGATTTTAGGGTGTTAAACAACTCCCTGAGTTGTTACAATGATTGAAATAGAGCAAGGTCGTCATCAGACCAAGGGAACTGTCCAGGTGGGGCGGTTCCCACTGGGGCTGTCTAAGTAGAGTAGCTGCTTAAATCTCTTTATAAATGAATAAATTCAGACTGACGCAGCTTAAAAATGCCAAATTATGTGGCCATGTGCTAATGAAGAGCCCGGATTTGAGAGACAGACATATCTAGGTTTGAAGGATGGACCGTTCCACCCAGTTTTACCTTAAGAAGCTAATTTATACTCGCTGCACCCAAGTTTCCTCATTTTTAAAGATTTTTACTTAAAGACATTAACATAATACCTGAAAGCATAAAACTTCTAGAAAACAACATAGGTGTTAAGGTCCTTGACATCAGTGTTGGCAATGATTTTTTTTTTTTGGGGGGGGGGTTGACACCAAAAGCAAAGGCAACAGAAGCAAACATAAGCAAGTAGATACATCAAATGAAACAATTTCTGCACAGGAAAGAAAACCACTGACAAAATGAAAAGGCAGCCTACTGAATGGAAGAAAATATTAACAAATCGTGTATCTGATAGGGGTTAATATCCAAAATGTGTCAAGAACTCATATAACTCAATAGCAAAGAAAAACAAACAGTCCAATTTAAAACCAGGCAGGGGAACTGAATAGACATTTTTCAAAAGATATACCGGTGACCAACAGTTATGAGAAAAGGTGCTCAACATCACTAATTACCAGAATATGTAAAGCAAAACCACAGTGAGGTATCACCTTACACCTGTTAGAATGGCTATTATCCAAAAAATAAGAAATTACAAGTGTTGGTGCGGATGTGAATTGGTGCAACCACTGTGGAAAAGACTATGAATGTCCTTCAAAAAAGTAGAACTACCATATTAACCAGCAATTCTACATCTGAGTACTTTATCCACAGAACTCAAAAACATTGATTTGCAAAGATACATGCACCCCCACCCATGTTAACTGCAGCATTATTTACAATAGTTAAGACATAAAAGCAACTTAAGTGTCTATTGATGGGTGAATGGATAAAGATGTGGTGTGTACACACACACACACACACACAGGCATACTATCTAGGCATTTGTGACGACATACATGATCTTGAGGGCATTTTGCTAAGTGAAATAAGTCAGACAGAGAAACACAAATACCACATGATATCTCTTATATATGGAATCTAAAACAACAACAACAACAACAAATTTATGAATACAGAGAGCAAATTGTTGGTTGCTAGAGGTGGGAGTAGGGGTGGACAAAATGGGTTAAAAAAAAGAGTTTTATAAGGTTCTTGCAAAAATGAATGAAATAGCAAATATTAAATTCAAAGCACTGATAACATAGTACATAGTCATGTAGTAATTAGTAACATTTCCCACTTCTATCATCTTTCCCTATACGAGTATGTTTGTTTGGGGGGGATGTTGACACAGTGCTGCTCTTTATTTCATCCTCATGCTGAAATTGACCCATAATCACTATTGACATTGCTTATTAAATTCTTTTGATGTACCTGGTATATTATATTACCCCCATTTCATGCATTTTCATGCAAGGGGATGGAAATTGGTTTTGGGGGCAGCAGAAAAAAAACATCTTACGCTCTTTATGTATAAAACACAGATATGCATTCAATATCTAAAGAGATACACAGAACCCCTGTGGTGTTAAAATATCGTTGTGGGGAGATTAGGAAAAAATGTCAAAAAAGTCTCCTTGGGGCTGGCAATATGAAAACTCAGGTGAGAAATACTGTTTTATCTAGTTGCAGTACCTCCATTTTTCCTACAAACATCCTACAAGGTCTACAAAAGAAAGCTTAGAGGCAAAATGACTTATCCAAAGCCATAGAGTTCGTGAGTGATAATTACATAAATGAAACAGACCTCGGGGAGATTTTACTTTCAGCGAGAGAGAGGTTGACAAATTACAGATATAATAATAGTAAAAAGCAATCGAAAGAAAATTGGCCCCAATGAGCCTTTCCTAATTCAAACGTCTGCTAGCATCTGACTGCAAGTAACAGATGTGCTTAGGTTTCACCCTACTGGAACTGTTGAAACTTTCGGATCAAAAACTGAGAACTCTTCTCATAAAAATACAAATGAAGCCACCGATACTTCTTGTTATGGAAGAATTAGGAGGCCTGGGATTAGTCCTATCTGTGTCACAAATGTGTGAGATGTCACTTATCCTTCCTAGGACTTTTCCCTCTCTCTGTCTCCTTTTCTCCTTTTCCCCTTCCTCCCTCCCTCCTTCCCTCCCTTCCTCCCTCCCTCCCTCCCTCCCTCCCTCCCTCCCTCCCTCCCTTCCTTCCTTTTTCCTTTCCTTCCATCCTTCCTTTTTACCTACCTATTTTGACAGCAAACTCCTTTTCACAAATGAAATGTCTTATGAGATAACCAAATATAACGATAAAGAGGCAAGGTTCCCATCTCAGTGCCATTCCAGCTTGCTACCCCCACCTCAGCAACCATTAAGGAGCTTAGCACTCTTGAGCCCTATGGAAACCAGGCTCAAGATAGATTAGAAAACTATCAAATTCAGTCCCTTCCAGTTTTCAAGTCTTTGACTTTGGACCTATACTCTAAAAGGATGATTGAGTGTACCAAAAGTTATTGTGCAAACAGTTCTGCCACTGTGCACATATGCCCGATTAGAGATGAGATATTTTAGTCCCTAGTCACCTCATGAGTGAGTTTTTGTTGGTACACACACATATAAACACACAGCAGCAGAAAGATGAGTGCATTTGCTGATGTTCATTAACGGGATATTTGCCAACAATTGTCCCATAAATAGGCTGGGCCGACCTTCACACATTAGTTCTCATATCATGATTTAACTGATTGTTGCTCTTTCTTAACACAGGAAAGAACCCCTATTTTAAGAACCCCTAATGGAGAAGACTGAATGACAATAATTTAAAAGATTTATTACTCAGTAGACACTCTCTATTCATACACCCCTTTCTTCCACTTGGGGATTTCAATTATTATTGTACTTTTAACTTCCTAGATAGTTGACTTCTACTCTAAATGCAGTCAGTTATCAAACTTAGAATGAAAACGTATCAAGACCCTGTGATTCTTTCTGACGTGTCACGCCAATTCTGATTGCTATACCGTGAGCACTGCAGTTCTAGTAGAAGCCCCCAATTAATGGATTTTAATCTACTCACCTCGCTCAAATATTGGGTCTTCTTCATTCCTACCCACACTTCTGGTCTCTGGTTTCTTTGCCACTTAGGTGGGAGCAAACGTTGACTCACTAAGCTGGCTCTGACCCGGCTTTCTGCTAAAACGCTCCACTAACTGACCTCTGCTTTGGAGGTCACGTGTTTTCAGATATCTCACTGAGTCCTTCTGTGTGATTTTCATATTGTAGCTTCTTTTTTGACTTTTTAGCTAGAGCTACAATCCCTGCCCCCATGCTGTAGCACAATTTGCAAATGTTTTTATTATTAATTGGCCATATCAACTTGAAAGAATAAACAGTTGTACAATATATCAAGATTGTATTTTTCTTTTTATTTAATTGATTTTTAATTTTTGTTATTCCAAAAAGTCCATTAGTAAATGCTCATAGGAAATTATTTATGCTATGAATTTAATTGAGCTAATTTTTCATCGGCAGTTGTCTATTTTACACAATTATAGAATATTTTCCAGGGTTCAGTTTTCTTTGAAGGGACAGGATTTTGTCCTTAAACCTTGCATTTTGTGATTTTAGTGACTTAGGCCAGCACAATAGCAATCTGTTTTCACAAAAGTGCAATTTGAAATTCTGCATTTTCAACCAGTGACAGTGGCATTCAAATGTGCAGTTCTATTTTGAAGAATTGTGTTGTTTTGTTTTATTTATTCATATTTATTATTTTTGTGTGTGTGATGCATGAGGAAATGCACGTGGGGCTCTTTGAAATAAAAGGAAAACAAAGTACAGTATGCATTTCCCTGACTTCCCAAGCATTTCCTTCAGGAGGATTTATCTAAACATTTACAAACAATTCTTATGCTCCTTACCTGTACTGCTGGTTTATATTTTACTGATTTTGTTTGTTTAAAGAGATAAAAATAGAGGTTATGAACACAGAGACTCCAGTATTTATGATGTGGCCGATAGGTGGCGCTGTTCAAGGTGCCCTAGAAATCAGTGGAGCCCAGTGCATGACATTGACAATCAAGCTGCCTGTGATTGGAAGATTCTCTAAGGCTGTTTGAAACGACGTTAAGTTCACATAATACTAAGTACTGTGCCCATCTATCTGAGCAAATGGTCAGATTGCTTCTTTTAAAAATTGATGACAACTTGCACGGCTTTGTATCAGAAGACCTGTTCGAGTATGAGAATCACAATCACGCTCCTCTCTCTCTGGATTCTAAATCAATTGTAAGAGTAATGCAGTTATAAATAAATAAGAAAATGATCATCTTCACTGCTGATAAATATGGGTTGGAAAATACAGCCTGGGTCTGGGAGCTGAATGCTGGCTTCCTAACACCCCGCCTTTCCAGAGTGGCCACCCTGTCTGGTTCCTGAGACTCATTATAATAGAGCGCGAGCAGGTCTGTGGAGCTGAGATTTCCTCTGCCTGTCATGCCTTGGGAAGCTGGTCCATGACAGCGGTTGCAGAGCAAAGAATGTGCCTCCTTCAGCCCGCTGATTCCAAAACGAGAACCTGGAAGTAGCTGTGTCTTGCATTCTTAGTGCCTTTTCCTAATCTTAGGGTTCAGATAAATCACTCCCCCTTTCAGAGGGAACCGACCATAGGGAAGGTGTCTGGATGAGAGGCAGATAAGGGTTGATAGTTGAAAACTGTAAGGTGGTCATTATTATTCCAACTTAGAAAATGAGAAGGCAGCCTGATGGGGGCTCAAAGTCACAGAGCCAGGACCTGATGGGGCAGAGCGTCAGAGGCCCCCCTCAGGGAGGCTGCCTTCCTCAAAAGCAGCACAGCTGTAATCCTATGCTCATGCACATACCTGCTTATTTTCTGTTTACACACAGGCTGCCATGGGATGTGTTTTCAACAGCTCAGACCCATCTTCTGCTAAAATTTGTTCTTCAGGGAACCACAATCGAGGATCGTTACTGTCTTAGCATATCCTTCCTAATCTTACCATCTTTCGGTGCTTGCCACACTCTTCCTAGTCTAGGGGAACTCAAACTTCAGTCTGAGCCTGGGTCTCCTGAGTCTCATGGTCACTCTGCTCTGCTCATCCCCTCCACCTTAGCCCTCTGTCACCGTGTGGCAGACATTCTGTGTCTCTCCTGCTGTTAGTCCTATAGTTGCATTTTGTAACATAGCCCCTAGTTTCTTAAAGTCAAATGCTTTTTAACCTGCATTTTCTTCCTTAAATATATGAAGATATATTTAAAAATATTTTATCCACTCCACTCTCAAAAACAACAACAAACAAACAAACAAACAAAACCCACAAAACTGAACAACAACAAAAAACCCTCAAGGACCTTCTCCAGCAAATCAATAAACAAACAGACATTCCCAACGATTAATCCTAGCAAGAATGTTTTTATGGACTTTGAGAAGCATTTCAGGCAGTATTCAGATGGGTTGGTTTATAACTAAAAAATGCATTTGGGATTTCTGCTGGTGTTGCTATTTTGATGAACAGATATTCAGAATTCTACTTTGCATATCAGCTTTGCCAAGGAAAAGAGATCCACATGACAGAATTACTCAATTTTGAGATTTATGTAGGAGGAATTCCTAAATCTATCTACATCTTGATCTGTAAAATCAATGACGGTCATATAATTAAACTACCTAAGTTCAACATATGGGTAAAATCTAAGTTTTACGAAAATAATTCTATTTAGTTGAATATTACCATATTGATGCTAAGACCCAACCATATGAATAAAGAAGTGGCATGAAGGGAAGTAGCAGGAACAAGGCTTCCGGAGACAGGAAGCCTGGAATGGAGGTGGCTGGAGGATTTGCTGGGTGACAATTGCTTTGTACAAGACAGTTATACCCTTTCCAGCTCAAACTTCTTCATGTATAAAATGTGAATAATAAGACCTGACTCACTGGTTGTGTTAGGATTAAATTAAAAGAAGATAATGAATGTACAGTTTTTTAGCACAGTTTCTGGCATATAAAAAGTGTTTCATAAATGCTAATTATGCAACTATTGTGTTTTCAAGGCTTGTGGAGATCTAGCATGATTAATATTATACGGTGGAAAAAGGATGGCTTGTTTCATTATTCCCCTCTGACGTCGACTTTCCTATTTGGACATCAATTCAAAAACACAAACAAACAAGGAAGCAGGACTTGTGGAAACATACAGAATCTGTATGAATGATTACAATGTTCTAAACTGTATGGAGACTAGCCTGGAAACAGTGAGAATCTTTCCATACCCGCTGATTTGTCACTTTCTTATATTTTCTAAAGTTATTTTCAACCATTGTCTTATTTTATTCTTTGTCAAAGTTGTTACGTTCTATACATTTATAAAGTTACAAAATGCAAGCACTCTACATTTGTGAGTCGTCCTTTTCTTCAACTGAAGCTCCTTGAAGAAGCACATAAGATATTTATGAAAACTTCAATGGCATATGACAATATCCATTGTACGGTACTTGCCTGTAAAATGAAGATAATAGAAACACCACTATTTTAAGACGTGTTTCTTTTTGAACATTTATAATAGTTCTGGATTACATTTCACTAAAATAAAACAAGAGGGTGGACTACATGGAAAAAATTGTCTAGGGTCTGTGGAGAGGGAAATTATGTTTCTGTGAAATGGTACATAATTTAATGAAACCCATAAAATGGTACGCGTCCTTACACAGCAATGCTTACTTTTGAAATCTCAAGATAAGCCAATTGGCTAGAAACTTCTAACCTCAACTTCATAGTGGATAAGGGTAAATATAGCTTAAAGAAACTTCCCTAATCATTTGAACTAAGCATCCTAAGGGTACTGCATGTAGAAGTTATTCAATGCATGTTTGTGATTATTGACAAAATTGCCTCAGTATGGGAGAAATGGAATTGAACAATCGAAAGATACACACACATCCTGGTTCTGTTATGTCATCTATGTGGACTTGGGTCTGTAACTCAGTCTCTCTGAGTCATCGTTTCCTTATCTTTAAAACAGTGACCTCTCAGCATTATCCCAGGATTATAGACCACCTATGGGAAGAGTCTAGAATGTGTGGATGTTCCATAAACGACAGTGATTGTCTGAGTGTAGGTTTCCCTGAAAGCAGAAGGCTGACACAAAGACTTGGGTGCAAGCAGTTTATTTGGGGGGACATACCAGGAAGTAGGAGTGGGGGAGCATGGTGACTGAAACAGCAAAGGAAGCAGAGGTAGATAACGGTATGTCTAGAGTCCATGAGGACCCCATTCCCACTACGACCTCTGAAAATGTAAACTGCCTCTTCTATTTACCCATCTGCATAGCCCGGGAAACCTGAGCATTTGTCCACTGGCATAGTTCATTTCTATACGGATTTCTTTTCCCCAACTTCATTTTAAGAAATGTCATCTGCTTTTTGGTTTTTTTGGTCAAGATGCTATGGTTATTGCCTGCAAAAGCTCTCTAAGGCTTGACAATCCACTGGTAAGTCTTCAACATTTTATGTACAAGATGGACTTTTTTCAGCAGAATACTGGTACCATTTCCAAGAAATCAGTAACCAGAATGGGGGAAACGTACTCTTACTAGGGGCCTGGCTGAAGTGACGGGTCACATTTGTGAGCTTGGAAAGGGTGAGAAAGGGGAAGTGAATAGAACACAGCGTGCTGGTCAGGGAAACTTTCAGAGATGAGGGTTGTAGAGGATGAGGGTACAACTTCAAAGGGAGAAGGGGAAATCTAATGATTTTTATGAACTCTCTCTGCGTGATGCTCTGTATAAATCTGTACCACCTTTTCAGAGCATGGTTATTCCTCCATACTTTCAAAGTCAGACCGCTGAGGCTGGAGCATCCAGCCTCTTGGCTTTACGTGGGTTGCATATAGCATGTACTCACATGTAGTACTTCACCACTCTACTAAGTGGAGTATTGTGTACCCACCTATTGTGGATTGAATGTTCAAAGATACCTCATTTAAGAGTCTCAATCCCTAATTTTTATGCTGTGCATTTTGTCATCTTACACCTGAAACTGGTTTGCAATTAAGGTGCAAGTCTCAGGGTCCTAGTTACATGAAATATTACACTTGAATACTACTTTGTTTCGGGAAAAAAAAAAAAAGGTTTCTCATAAATTTCTCATTTAAATATTACAGTAAAGGGGAGCACTTCACTGTTATAGGTAGTGAGACTCAAATAAGTTTTGTGGCTGCTCTGAATCACATACGGCTTTCTAGGTTCATACTATGTGGATACTAAAATGTCAATTTTCTCCCAGACCAGTTTGCTTTCCACTCCACACAGCTACAGCATCGTAATATTTGTATGCTGTAAGTTGTACATTGCTGTATAAGTTGATATTCTATATTAATATCTTTGATTTTTATTGATTACCAAAGGAGAAGCTAGTAGAAAAATAATTTATAGTATTAAAATGTTTTCTATATAAAGATGTTAAAACAAGAAGATGGGCTGTACTGAGACATGCAGAGGCACATATATGGAAGCACAGGTGTATTTGTGGTCTACTCTAAAAGTATTGATTTATAAAATTCAAAATATTGTTAATATCATTATTGTGTGTTCAACTATGGGCAAAGTACTATAGTAAAGTCAGAAGAATTGTAAGACAGTTTTCAGCTGTGGAGATTTTATTAACTAGTTTAGGAGGTAATTCTAATTCACAAAGAAAAATCATAAATAACGTACATAATTAGTTAGGGTTATCCAGAATACAGAGCCAATAGAATATCTATATCTGTATCTGTATCTATATCTATATCTATACCTAATCTGTATCTATATTATCTATAGCTATAGCTATACCTATACTTATACCTATATCTATATCCAATCTGTATCTTCATCTATATCTAGCTAATCTATATGTATAGCTATACCTATGCCCATACCTATCTATATCCATATCATCTATATCTATATATCATCTATATC
Source organism: Rhinolophus sinicus (assembly GCF_036562045.2). Classification (NCBI taxonomy): domain Eukaryota; kingdom Metazoa; phylum Chordata; class Mammalia; order Chiroptera; family Rhinolophidae; genus Rhinolophus; species Rhinolophus sinicus. The sequence goes on from NC_133760.1 coordinate 68,983,766, forward strand.
TATCTATACCTATACCTATGTCTAGATAGATATATGAAGGGATTTATTATAGAAATTGGCTAACCCAAGTAGAGAGGCTGAGATGTCCCAGAACCTGCCATCTGTAAGCTTGAGAACCAGGATGGTCAGTGGTATAATTCAGTTGCCGTCTGAAGGCCTAAGAACCAGAGGAGCCAGTGGGGTAAGTCTGAATCCTCAGGCCCCAGAAAAAAGAGCATTGATTCCAAAGGGCAGGAGCAGATGGATGTCCCAGCTCAAGAAAAGAGAGCAAATGTGTCCTTCCTCCCCTTTGTATTCTATCCAGTCTCTAAACAGATTGGATAATGCCCACCAGCCCCAGCGAGGAAGCTGTTCTTTACTCGGCCTACTGATTGAATTGTTCATCTCTTCCAGAAACACACTCACAGATATATCTAGAGATAATGCTCGACCAGCTCTCTGAGCATCCCTTAGCAAGTCAAGTTGCCACATAAAATTAACCATCATAACATACAATCATGTGCCGATAATACAAAAATGTGTTCAGAAATGTGGAGTGAAAATGAATTGGGCTAGACCTTGAAAGATGGAAAGTTTTGTACGTAATGAAGACTAGGAGAGAACATGATATTAAGAAGTGGGGAAAAAAGGGTTGTTTTTCAAAAGTGATAAAATTGGTTTAATTCAATAGTAAAGTGGAACCAGTTTATATGCATATGTAGGTGTTAGTTATAGGACTTTAGACTTGAGCCTTTAGTGTAGCATTTTTCCAAGTGTGGCCTGAGAATATCTGGGACTCCCCCAAAACATTTTTCGTGTCTTTGATGTAAAAACTTATTTTCATTTTAATAAAAATTTGTTAGCCTCAAATATCAAATTGTTTTAACTTCAAATATTATAAATGACAGATATAGCCCACATAAACAAAATCATAAAAAAAAACTACGATGGAGTGCTGTGGTTTTAATTCCTTTTGAAATCCCCTCGAAGGCCAAGCTCCTTCATACTCTTCAACACTTCATATAAAGGCCTCTATGAAAATCCCTTAGCTTCTTCTCCAGACTCCATTAACTATTTCACATATTATTATGACCATGGGGTCACCTGCTACTTCACACAGTCAGGAGCCTTCATTCCTGCTGTTTCCCTCACCTGAAAAACCCTTCATGTTTTTGTTCCCTCTTGTCTGTCAAGATTTAGACTGGCCACATCTCCTTCAGGAAACTAACTGAACTCCCAGGGTAGGTCCTATGCTGCCTCTTTGTTCTACTATATCTCCGTTGTAGCATTTACCATATTAACTCTGACATTTCTTGCTTCTGTTCTGTTTTCCTTCCTGATTCATAAGCTTCTTGAGACCTTGTGACTACTACATGGTTATCAATTGAAAATGCTTGCTTTATTTAAATTTGCTTGCTTAATAATGCTTGCTTAATAAATGATAATAAGTTCTTGCTAAAAAATGATATAATAAAAAACTAATTAGGAGAATTAATCTGGTAACTGCCTTCAGAATGATTTAGAGTCAAAAAGGTCAACAATATGACTGAAGAACAATTCTGATAAACAGACAAATAAAATAAGCATGTAAATCAAACTCCCTTTTTTCTTGTTGACATGTAAATCAAGCGACAATAATAAGTTTTATAAAAAACATTTAACAATAGATCTGTACAAACACAACTTTACTCAGCTTTCCCCAAAGGGGGTGATTATTTAATATTTTTAATAGCACACTTGTTTTACAAAGGCCAACTCTGACATTTGAAGGACATTGCTGCAACTTTGATGTCATGAAAATCTGTACAAATGTTTTTTAAGGAAATAAAAATCAGATTGGTTTGGAATAGGGTTATCATCACATTTTTTTTTTTTAAATCACTGTGCTGATATTAAAGTAATGAATGAATTTAATTTAATTTCCTGTTTGGATTGAATATGGTCTTTAAATAGTGGTTACATTTCAAAATGAGATCTCTTTCTAGCAAATGTGCTCATTGCCCTCCAATGACCAACTGTAAATTGATCCAGACACAAGAAACATATTTGACTGGAGCTCCAGGGACTTATTGGAATGCTTTTCCAGGTGCTTCCATTTCAGCTGTTTCCTTAGTCATAACGCAGGTCTGTCAGCATACTGCATGGCTGGAGTTTGCACAGCTTTCTTGCCAAGGGCTGCCCTGCAGTTGTTCCATCAGTGGGGTAACCAGCTGTTAATTATTTAAAGCCTCCATCATTTTGTATGTCAGGGTAACTTAATTATGCACTGCTTTAGAGATGTTAAATGAATTATGTTCAAAACAAGTGCACTTCATTTAATATTTTTCTACATCAAGTACTTGAACTGTGACATTTACGTCATGAGCACGAAGTAAATAAATGCTTTATAAATTAAGGCCTTCTGATAGGGTAATTATTGTTGGGGCACCCCGCTGCTCTGAAGTCCGTGAGATAAAAATTGTGGGGGCTGATGCTTAAGTCTGTATAAAAGGGTTTTGGAAAAATGAAAACTTGGTAAATGGATAATGAATTGTCGTTACTTGTACTATGGACCAAGGTTTATGTTTCAAAGTTTGGAAAGGGTCACGTTAGTGATTGCTATAATCTATAACCCTTCAAGGGATCCTAAAAATCTTTTTATTGAGTCAAGACCAGCAGAGAGAGAGAGAGAGAGAGAGAGAGAGAGAGAGAGAGAGAGAGAAAGTGTGGGTGATAAATTTCATGTTTCATGAAATCTTAATTATAGTTATATGTACATATCATATATCCTGGATCAAATATAAATATTTTTCTTACTGTGAGCCCATCAAAAGTGTATAAAGCAAAGTTATGAGACTAATCACCACATAAGCTTTTTATAGAAATTACCCAAACCCTCTATTCTGAGATTAAACTCCTAAACATACTTGCAATCGCACAAATATCTGTCCTTGGTGATGTTTCTGCACTGTCCCCTGCCCTCAACTTTTTAAAAATGTTTTTTTTTTTATTGTGATAAAGTACACATAATATTTAATTTATCATTTTAACCAGTTTAAGAGTACAGTTCAATGACATTAAGTACGTTCGTATTGTTTTGTGCAACCGTTGCTACCATCCATCTCCAGAGCTTTTTTCATATTGAAAAACAGAAACCATATATCCATTAAATAATATTTCCCCATTCCATCCTCTCCCCGGTCCCTGGCCATCATCACTTTACTTTCTTTCTCTATGATTTTGACTATTTTAAGTATCTCAAATTAGTGGAATCATAATATTTATAGTTTTGTGACTGGCTAAGTTTTGTCTATGCTGTAGCAACTATCAGAATCTCCTTCCTTTTTAAGGCTGAATTATATTCCATTGCATGAATATACCACATTTGGCTTATCCACTTATCCATTGATGAACACCTGGGCTGCTTCCACGTTTTAGCTAAGGTGAATAATGCTACTACTACGGACATGGGTGTACAAAGATTTCTTTGAGACCCGCTTTCAATTCCTTGGGGTATATACCCAGAAGTGGAATTGGTGGATCATATGATAATTCTGTTTGTATAATAACTTTTTGATGAACGGCCATACTGTTTTCTACAGCAGCTGTACCTTTTTACATTACATTCCCACCAACAGTGTACAAGGGTTTCAGCTTCTCTACATCCTCACTAATACTTATTATTTTCTGTTTTCTTGAGAGCAGCCATCCTGATGGATGTGAGGTGGTATCTCATTCTAGTTTTGATTTGCATTTCTCTAATGACTAGTGATGCTGAGCCTCTTTTTATGTGCTTATTGACTACTCGTATATCTTTGGGAAAACGTCTGTTCAAGTGTTTTGCCCATTTTCAAATCAGCTTGTTTGTTTTTGTGTTTTCCCTTTAACTCTCCCTTTAATTTGAGATAATTTTACACTTACAGGAGAGTTGTAAAAGTAGTGCACAGAGTTCTCTATGCCTTTTCCCAGCTTCTCCGAATGTTAACATCTTATATAACCATGGAAAAGTTATCAAAATGACTAAGCTAACATTCGAAGGAAACCTCCAACGTCATTCAGATTTCAACAGTTTTCCCCACTAATATCTTTGTGTGTGTGTGTATGTGTCCAAGATGTAATCCAGAATCTCACTTTGCTTTTAGCTATCATGTTTCTTTTAGTCTCTTCCAATCTGTGCCAGTTTTTTAGGTTTTCTTCCACTTTCGTGACCTGGAAAATTATTTCCCTCATTCCTTCTCTATTCATGAATTGGAATTCTTCTTTAGGGAAGAGCTGTCCCTTCTCCTCCATTCATTCATTCATTCATTCATTCATTCATTCATTCATTCAGATATTTATATCTGTCCTTGGAGTTCACGCTCTTTCCACGACACTCGACAGCCACGAGCTAGCTGAAGGATAATATTAATGGAGAAAAGCAATGGTTTTCCTTGGGTGTTTCAGTGATTGATACTGTGACTTAGAAAACTTAAAACAAGGGGAGTTCCTCCTCCACCCCTTTCAGCCCGCCCCCCCCCCCTTTGTCTTTGGTGCCTCACAGTTTTGATGCCTCATTGGTCCAAAAGGGATTGAATGGGAAGGAGGAGAGCTCGTCGGGCAGAAGGCTTGCTTGATTGTACTGTACTGTTACGAGCTGCGACTCCTACTCTCTGAGCTGCCTCATTTTCTCACGGGGCATTGCTGTGTGACCTCCAGAATTCCCCATCACTAGGAATACATCACCCAGAGTGTCTGTCATGGGAGAGGCCCTCTTCAGCTGACTACGATCACTGCTTGTGGTCCCTTGCCTGTGGGCAGGCATCCTCTGTGTAGACATTCCCTTGGAGTCCCATGTCTTCCCCAGGCATCCCTTTTGGAAAGAATACCTGTAAAGGAGGCTCCAGAGCAACTTGTTTTATCTCTCTGATCTCTTTCTTCTCTCTCTCTTTGCCCATATGTGGCTCACAGAAAATATATACTCTTGATTATTTTTTGGTGGGACTTCGAGAATGAATCCCAAACCTTTTCTCTAGTGCCAAAGGCTAATTCAGTCAGCCTCTTGCCCTGGGTGTGTCGGGCACAACTCTCCTGCGTCCTGTATTGCTCAAATTGCAAGAGAAATATAACACTATTTCTGTGTAGTTGCTTACATTAATACTAGTCTTACGTGAGGGGTAAAATCCTCCCCCGCAAGGCTAGAAGGGAGAAAGCTAGAGAAGTGCAGTAACTTTCTCCGAGACAAGTCTCTATCCAATCTCTGGCCTATCTCTAGGCCTATTTAAATTCCATTTGAGGATGAAGACGGGTGGTCTGCTAAGGATTAAAAATATATCCATTTTTGGGACACCTCCTTGGCAAATTCATGGTTGGAGGTCTACACTTCACTTTGGAATGTGGGAAATAGAATATTCCACGTTGTCTTAGGACAGCAACTGAACCTGACTGGTATGATTAAATGTGTCAGATATTGATGAGAGATAAATCACGGTAAGGACTGAGAAATGGTCATTTGGATGTGGCGACACGGAGATGAACTTGACAAAAAGCAATTTTCATAGAGCCTGATTGAAGTATGTTCAGGAGATAATGGAAGACAAGGCGATTCAGCAAATAGAGATAATTTCACTGAATTTATTGTAAAATGGTGAAATTGGTATTTTTTAATGTTTGAAAATTATGGAATCACAGAAGGCTTTTTTTATGAGATGGGCTATGATAGCCTGTTTTCATTATAATGACAATAAGCTAGTAGACATGGGAAAATTGATAATACAAATGAGAGAAGGGAAATCATCAGAAGTGCTGTCTTTTAACAGGCAAAACGGATAGAATTTTGTGCACAAGTGGTGAGTTGGTCTTAGATAAAAACATGAGAAAAGACACAAATGATTGCTACCTAAGCCAGTAGGTTACTAAAAGTGGTATAAAAGTGTGTGGACGTTCTTTGTTGTTGTTTTTTTTTTTTTCTTTTTTCTCAGTGAAATAAGAACTAGTTATCAGATAAAAGCGAAGGAGGAGAGTGAGTATTGCAGTTTTGAAGAAAGATGTTAATTAGTCATGTTCTTAAGAAAGGGCCAGTGAATTGAGGAGGACAATCTAATCGAATTGAGGGCTGACTGAGGTCAAATTGAGGCTAATCATTAACAATTTATAATAAGGCTAATTTGCAACAAGCTCACTTTTAGCTTTCCAGTGGGTGCAGGCACAGAAGCAGCAGGCTGTAATATTTAAACAGTGTTGGAATTCTATTTTCTGGATACAAACAATGACAGGAGAGAAGACTAGTGTAGGGGAGTATATTGGCTTAGTAATGCTTTTGATGATATGCAATGAAATCCAATATAGATAAGGAAGGAACAGAGGAACAGGATGGGGATTAAGTCTCGGTATATTGGAGGAAATTGTTGGGTTGAAAAATTATTGACGTGGGTACAGAAGGAATAGGTTTGAAAGAGTAGGGTGGTGGTCAGGTTAGAATTCTTGAAGGAACCTTGGCAAGCGTGCAATTATTAAGACAAATGGGATAAAGGACATGATTATTGCAAGTGAGGAATGTAAGAAATTGAGAGGCCATGAATTCAGATCAATGATGATATAGGCGTTGAGGTCATGGAATTGGAACAAAGTAGATTTAGATACTGATATCAATGACAATACTGGAAGACAAAGAAATAATTAGTCTGATAAACCATCAATATTATATAAATGGTACATCATCCTTTTTCTTGTTATCTAGCATTTTAATTCTATTTGCAACAGTTGTCTCTCTTTGATTTCAGGCACGTGACAAGGGCTCGTATTGAAATTTTATGGTCAATACCACACGTCCAAAATGCCCAACAGCACTTTACGATCTTTATGGTTAATGAGGCAATTTCACATGCGTTGTCTCATTTTATTTTCATAGTCACCTGGTGAGGCATTTAGAGATGGCATTGTTATGACAGTTTTATAGATGAAGAAATAGAAGTTTGGTGATATTAAATATTAAATTATTTGTCAAAGTTGGTATGGTTAGAAAATGACACATTTTTTTCCATAGGAACATATTTCACGTGAGTGTTTAGAGAATGTTAAATGGAAGAAATTTATTAAACATCAAAACTAAAGATCTTTATCTTATTCTTTGATATTTTTATAAAAACTTTGTCTGCACATTTTATGCAATGGGATATGATAAAAGAGTGTATTATTTTTATGTTCTAAAACAAATTTTAATTTGATTATAAAATAAACTTTCTTTTCTTTCTGTCTTGTCTTTAAACACTGTTTTTTTTTTAAGAACTTATAGTAATTCTTAAGATGCCTTAGTTATTGAAGGTACATGTTATTTAAAAGGTGCTAGACTAATTACTCTTATGAATATCAATATAAAAGTAAATAAAACACTGGCAGCAACAATTCAACAGAACATTAAAACACTTTCAAAATGAGAAGATAATAAAGACACCGATTTATCTAATTAATTGGTCAAATCATAAAAGCCTTAAGATCCTATCAATGGGTTATGAAAAGACCATGAACCTTTTGATATATATTCTTTTTTCAAAAGAAAACATTGTGAAAAAATAATAGAGAAAGGCTCTCATTTTATAATGAAGCGTATGTATATCTTAAACAAAGAATTAGCATCATTTATAATGATGAGATTGTAGAGGCATTCTTTACAAAATCAGCAATAACATAAGAATGTTTATTCATACCAATTTTGTTTAGAACTTTTCCAGAACTTTAGGCCAATGCAATTAGACATTAAATAGAATTGAGTTCTAGTTCTTGACAAGGAAGAGGGAAAAGTATCTTTTTTTCAAGTACTATAACTCTAGAATACCAAAAGACTTCAAATAAAACTTCTTACATTAATAAGAAATTTTAGGGCAAAATATAATGACTAGATATATTATCAATAGCAAAAAAAAAAAAAATTAACATATTTATTATGTCCTACCAATAACCATTTAGAAAATGTAATGGGATAAAAATACACCCTACTTAAAATGGAACCATTAAATCCCAAGAATAAGTCTAACAAGAAAATATAGTAATTGTTTTAAGAAAATTATAGGACTCCACTGACACATTGAAAACAATATCTGAATAAGTAAAGCATGTTAACAGGAAGACTGAAAAAGTATAAAAATGCTAATTCTTAAATTGAGTGAATTAAAAAAAAATCAATATCCATTCATAACTTTAAATCTTTATCAAATTAAGAATAGAAAAGAACTTCCCTAATCTGATGAGTAGTTCAAAAAATGCAGCAAATAGCATACTTAATGTTGAATTACTGAAAATCTTCTCCCTGAATATTTTTTTTTAATGAAAGTTTATTGGGGTGACAATGGTTAGTAAAGATACATAGATTTCAGGTGTACAATTCTGTATTACATCATCTATATATCACATTGTGTGTTCACCACCTGGAGTCAGTTCTTCTTCCATCACCATACATTGGATCCCTTTTACCGTCATCTCCACGTGCCTCCCCCCTTACCATCTGGTAACCACTGAACTGTATCTATGAGTTTTTGTTTCTTTGTTTGTCTTGTTCCTTTGTTTTCAGTTTTATATTCCACAAATCAGTGAAATCATATGGTTCTCGACTTTTTCTGTCTGACCTATTTCGCTTAGCATGATAACAAAGGGTGCCCACTATCATTGTTATTCAGTGTCAGACCAGTGTCTCTATTTGGTGTAAGACAACAAGACAAATAAAAGGGATGAAGCTTAGGTAGGAAAAAAACCAAAAAAAAACAAACCCTCATTATTTACATATATTTATTTCATACAAATGACATGAATTGTGTATATAGGTATTCCAAAAAAGAAACTACAGTTAAGCTGTTAAAATTAATATGTAAATTTAGCTAAGTAACAAATACTAAATACTTAAAAACAAATCTTACAAAATAAATACATGACCTCTACACTAAAACCACAAAATAATGTAGAAATATATTAAAGAGGACCTAAATAAATGGAACTATATAAAACATTCCTGGATAAGGAGACTCAATTTTGTAAAGATATCAAATCCCTAAATTGATCTATCCATTAATGCAATCCCAATCAAAATCCCAAAAAGAGGGTTTTGAGAGTGTGTGTGTGTGTGTGTGTGTGTGTTTGTGTTATTTTGTATGAAAATTGATATGGAATTGTAAAGGACCAAGGATATCCAAGGCTATCTGTCTATCTATCTATTTGTCTGTCTGTCTGTCTGTCTATCTATCTACCAACCTTTCATCTATCATCTATCTATCTACATCTTAGGAATTATTTCTACTTATTTTGTTGAATCCTGACTGATACAATCCACACATATTTTTGACTAAATAAATCTATTCCTAGAAATAATTCTAAAGAAATGTTACATTTGAAGTAAAAATACCTGAGAAAAACATAACCATAAGTATGTGAAGGACGTATAAGATACATAATAAGCAGCAGAGAATGAGGGGATAACAGTTCAGGCTTTGAAATAAGACTAGGGAGTGATGAGAAGTATAATTTTAGATAATAAGGCCCCAAATTAGAAGCAAAAATCTAAGTATATAAATAACATCAGGATATTATTTTTATGTTGTCAATGGGATTGAAATCATGCAGCTATTAAAATTAAATTAATAAACATGGTACCTAAGAGGTACCTTAAACTGTCTACGGACAAATACTTAATATTCACTCTATTCTAATTATGTAAAACATATATTCATTTAAAATATAATATAAAAATATAAGTTTTTATAGAAAATGTAACAACTGAAAATTGCTACAAATCATTTAGTTTTCAAAAATGGAAATTAGTCTCATAAAAAGATCATAATTTTCTAAAGTAATTTTCTAAAATAAAAGGAAAATATATGGTAACAAATTGTATATCTTTTGGCACACCAAAATTCATCAAAAAATGGGTGTCGTAGAGCTCTGAGCTCACATTCACTGCCTGATCTTGCAGTAAACGTAAATAACCATATAAAATAGGTCACATGCATATTAATGGACTGAATACATACAATGTATAGTTCTTTTGAAGTAAGATACATTTTACAACACATTTTTCATTGACCTTGTGAAAATATATTGATAAATGCAAACTAGCGCTCAAAAGGATTGCAAAATTAACAATAAATAAATACATATGTCCATAAGTATATATTTGCAGAGTTATTTAATTATTACATTCCTAAATAAATAAATAAAAATTGTGGGTTTAAAATTTTTGTGTTATAATTCATTAAGATAATTCCTATATCAAAGACAGCAGTAATTGTCTATGAGAGCAATTAGCTGTAGTCTTTGTCATGTTCAAAGGGTCACACAAAACCTCACACAATGATAGTTCTGTAAATTTGTTTGGTTAGTAAGGGATGTTGAGAGAATATGGTTTGTTTATAGTTCACTTCATCTCACTTCCTTGGTGGCAAGAGGGGGCTACTGAAAGGTGATCTCACATATCCTTTCATTAGTTGTTCTTGTTATTTTTAATAAAACACCCATATAAATACATGCACTTGGAAAATGAAGAACGTATCTCCTTTGTTTAGGTTCTACTAATTTTTTTTTTTCATTTTACAAAAGTAATTTATACTCATCGTAGAAAATTTGGAAAATTTCAACCAAAAAACCAGAAAGAAATAAACATCATCCATGGTTCCACTTCATATGAACAGTCAGGGTTAATGTTTGGATTTATCTCCTTCTAACTTTGGTCTTAGAAATAACTGTTTGTTTTGGGATTATAGCATAGGTGCAACTCTGTTTCAACATATATATTCTTTAAATTATATTGTTTCCCATGGTATGCCATTATTTTTTATATTTCTTCTACTTTGGGTTACTATTATGCTGAGTTTTAATTTTTATGAATAATTACTAATGAACATCTTTGTAAATAATTCTTTGTCCACATACCAAATTTTTTTATTTATTTTAAATAGACTAAGTTCCTAATAGGAAATTGCTGTCTTGAATAACAATATAAATAATCAAGTTAAATTTTTCCTTTTCCTTCATATGTTAAGCATTGATGGCAACAAGTTTTCTTAGCAAAGAATGGATTTACCTTAACGTATAATCCAGTTTTTTTTAAAGTTTCTTTTTCTTTTCTGAAAAAACCGGGAGTCCCGTGTTTTTGCAGAACTTGTGGAACTTTGCTCCCTTTCCTTTTCAGAGCCATGGAATAACTGATCTGGTCAGAGGAAGTACACAGACTCTGGAGCCCAAGTTCCTGGGTTGGGTCCCACTCTGCTACTCACTAGCCTTATGACCTTGGGAAAGTGGCCTAATGTGTGTGAGTGTGTGTGTGTGTGTGTGTGTGTGTGTGTGTATGTGTGTGTGTGTGTGAGAGAGAGAGAGAGAGTTCTTCAGCTGTAGACTGCCAGTAAACATGGTACCCCCCTCAAAGAGTTGTACTGAATTCTTACATAGTGAAAATGTATGTAAAATGCTGACAAAAAGCCTGGCATGTAATAAACATTATTGAAAGTATACTTTATGATTGTCGTAGGTTGGCTTTCCTCCATTCTAGTACTCAGTCACTTTGGTTTCGCTCCAGTCTGTAAGGCAGAAAAGTCTAACTTTGCCCACCCTGGCTTTGGTTTTTAGGATTCCTAACTGGATCGTGGTCTTGGCTGGACGGCCTGACCATTCCCTCTGATTACCTCTGTGTCTTGGTTGTGATGTTTCCATCTCCCTTCCCCTGACCAATACCTCATGAAAGCAAGATTTTCCTAAATCCCTTCTATTTGACAGAAAAGCTGGAGGCAGAAATACTTGAGGAAAGATATCAATGCTGAATAATATTAACACCCAAAGTTGTGTGTGATTTCAGTACTTTCAAAACACTTTTTTATACATTATTGATAATCAACCCTGTTAGTTTATCAGGTCAGGAGTATTTTTTCCTGTTTTACATATGAGAGAAAGAGACTCATGGGAGTTAATTTATTGGTCTGGGGTGAGATATTAAGGGGTGGCAAAATCAAGCATTTAATTTGGGTTTCCTGACTCTCTCAATAGAATGACCTTTCAATTGCACCAAATTAAGTCTCCAGAATATATTAGTCAGCCTTTACTAGTGTGTGCTGCTGTAATAAGCCACTCAAAAATCAGCAGTGGTTTATTTCAAATCTGCTTTACATATCAGAACTACAGCCTCCATCTGGAATATACCATTCTCTTGACAGAGAGAAAAAGCAAGGACCAACCACTGAATTATGCTTAAAGCTTCTGCTCAGGCATGGGGTACATTACTTCTGTTCATTGTTTAAAACATATCACATGATGAACCTTGTGATCATATGAATGGGATAGAGAAGAAAGCTCTTCCCTCAAGAGTGGTTCTGGAAATAATATGATAATGGGCAAAGGTGTGTACTCATGTTACAGGGAAGGGTGGCGTAAATAACTGAGGGCAGTAATAGACAACAGAAATTCACGAATTGAAATGGACATAGATGATTAGTGATGTTGAGCATTTTTTCATATGTTTATTTGCCATTTGTATGTCCTCTTTGGAGAAATGTCTCTTCAAGTCCTCTGCCCATTTTTCAATTGGGTTGTTTGTTTTTTTGTTGTTGAGTTGCATGAGTTCCTTGTATATTCTGGATACTAGCCCCTTATCGGAGGCACTGTTTGCAAAAATCTTCTCCCATTCAGTTGGTGGCCTCTTTATTTTGTCAATGGTTTCTTTCGCTGTGCAGAAGCTTTTAAGTTTCATATAGTCCCATTCGCTTATTTTAGCTTTTACTTCCATTGCCTTTGGAGTCAAGTTCATAAAATGCTCTTTGAACCCAAGGTCCATAAGTTTAGTACCTATGTTTTCTTCTATGCAGTTTATTGTGTCAGGTCTTATGCTTAAGTCTTTGATCCATTTTGAATTAACTTTGGTACATGGTGACAAATAGCAGTCCAGTTTCATTCTTTTGCACGTGGCTATCCAATTCTCCCAGCACCATTTATTGAAGAGGCTGTCTTTGCTCCATTGTATGTTTTTAGCTTCTTTGTCAAAAATTATCTGTCCATATTTATGTGGTTTTATTTCTGGGTTCTCAATTCTATTCCATTGGTCTATGTGTCTGTTTTTCTGCCAATACCATGCTGTTTTGATTATTGTGGCCCTGTAGTACAGGCCAAAGTCAGGAAGTGTGATACCTCCATTATAGTTCTTTTTTCTTAAGATTGCTTTGGCTATTCGGGGTCTTTTGTGGTTCCAAACAAATCTGATGATTTTTTGTTCTATTTCTTTAAAATATACCATTGGGATTTTGATGGGGATTGCATTGAATCTGTATATTGCTTTGGGTAATATGGCCATTTTACACACAATGGGATTTATAGATGATGTAATACAGAATTGTACACCTGAAATCTATGTAATTTTACTAACAATTGTCACCCCAATAAATTTAATTAAAAAAAAAAAAAAAAAAAAAAAAAGAAATGGACATAGAGAGAGGTCTTTGCAGTAGAAACAAAGTATAAATATTCAAAGAAAAGAAATAAGAAGTTATAGAATGTGGCAAAAGTTTACTGTGTGAGAGAAGAGTTCTCAATGATAATTTTGTAGCTTAATTTTTTTTTTCAGTATTCAGAAATCGATCATAGCTGTTTCCAGTGTCAGAGATGTTGGTTAGTGTCTGATATGAACTAGCTGAGGGAAAGTGGTCCATCAGGTATAGTGCCAGGTTGCTGACTTCGGAATTTTAGACTATCCATTGACAGCCCAACTTTCGCTCCTCAGTGCTGAGTGATACAGACTTCCTTTCCTAGAAACTCCCTTGGGTACTGAAGCCTACATAGTGTGCCTGAAATGATTCTTCCTTGAAAATGTAATAGAAAACCTAACTTGGTTCTTTCTTTCCCTACCCAAAGACCAAGGTCACTGAACCTAGGAATAAACTGAGTGGCTCACAGTTATATTCAATAGACTATACACTTTGTTAGAATGTGGTAATGATGCAAACGAGGTCAACTGTTACAATCCGCCTGAGGATATTGTAACTTCATTTTTTTGCCACCGTATCCTTCACCCTGCTCAACCATCACACACCTAGCCTGAGGGACTAACCAACTGTTCAGTATAAACCCACCACCTGTAGAAAACTAACTCAAAGTATATGCTCTGAATATATAATTTTATGCCCACTCACGTAACCATCTGAAGCTTTCCTGGTTGACTGGCCTCCCTCCTCCATGTCATGATTCAGGAGGCCCTATTTTTTCCATCCCATAGGTTTACCATCCACTACTGCCTCATTATCATAAATACCCAGTCATCAAAAAGGGGAAAGAGTCTAGGGAGACATCACACACACATTTCTTGTACTAAATTCTGCAAACCACTTTTATGACATTTGCTATTTTTGTTCACATTATATTGGTTAAAAGCTATTCAAATGACCAAATAATTTTAGTCAGAGTACTCCCTGGCTGGTCAGGCACTCCCCAGAAACAATTCCGTAAAATGGAAAGAGGAACATTTTAATACCTATGTCACACCCATTTTCTCAATTAAAAAAATGTGTGGTTCTTTTTTCATAATTTTCTCCTTGGTAAGCTACTGTGTTTACAACTTTGCACCTGCAGTTGCTTGTTAGAAGTAGTAAAAGAAAAAAAAGCACAGGACTATTTTTTTCCATAAGATTAAAATAAAGAGTACTCAATGATATTTCCTTCGTGGCAATTAATGATTTCACTGGGGTGCAATTTTTCTGAAGAATGAAGTATCAATACTTGGAACTCTATCAGATTTACCAATGGAATAATTTGTCCACATAATTCTCTACTCTTACTGCTAGGAACCCAGTTTTAATAATAGCATCCAGATGGTTCTCCAACTTAAGAATAGTTTATGTTCTAAAATTCTGTTTATAATTAGTTTGTCATTTTTGAGATATTATTTTATACACATAACAATACATTTGGCAATTGTCTTTATATCATCCATAAAAGTCTATTTAACCCGTCGTCTAACTGAGATATAGAAAGTTTGTAATAAAAACTGTAGTAAATATTGTTGTTGTGCTGTTGGTAATTCACATAAAAAACTTAGAAATGAAAGGTTATTTTCTGAATATATATATTTAATTTAAAATATTGATGTTTCAATGTATAAAGCAGCTATTCTAACTGCACATACTTTATTTGATAATAACTGGGTTTACTTTTTTATCATATAGCAAAATATAAGTTATGCTATCGAATATTTGTTTGTTCACACTTGAAAAAGTCCACATTTTATCAAAGTGAAGTATGGTCAAAGTTAATAGCTCCAATTTTAAAATACTTGCAACAAGTCATAGCCAGCTTTATTGCAAAAGGTCCCTGTACACACTTACATTAATTCTGGTACCTTAATAGGATGCCTGGTAAGCCATTTCCATACAGAACATGCACGATAAGAAATGAGAACTGTCCGTCCCTCTGGGTATCAGCTACTTGTCCCTCCTGGGCAATCATGCTCACATCACTGAAGCCTGTGAACATAACTATATTTATTCTCAGTGAAAAATCCAAGGACTTAAAGGAAAATACAATGTCACGTAAAAAAAATGTCACCAAAAACCAATATATGAAAACAAAAGTATTTTGTGGAATTTATCGTAATAAATTTATTTTGTGGAATTAAAAATAAAAGAGTATTTAAGATCCAGGTTGTGGTCACGAGTGTGAGTGGCTGAGATGAAGTAAAGGACAACATTGCTGGGAATGAGGAGGTTAAAGAAATGACATGTCAAGCGATGGCATAACCATGTACATGGATGTAGAATTTATCCAAAATAACCACATTGCGTGGGATAGAGAGCACGACTGTGAGCCAGAGCTAGATCTTCCAATGAATGAGGGCAAGCGATGGCAGACATAGGAGCAAGAAGGAGACACTATTTCATTGACTATATGATAGTTTATAAAGCAGGGTACTGCAGGAAAAGGATGAGTCTGTAGAAGCAGCAAAGGGGAGTAAGGAATGCCCCAACCGTAACATCCTCCCTGACTGATATGCGTTCAGAGAGTTAAAACAACCATCGCTTGGGAGACTAGAGGGGAAACAATACTTTTAGGAAGAGAGAAGTTGTAAAGACCACAGGATGAGAGCAGGAGAGGAAACTGGGGACAGAGGGGTTACAAAGCACTCTAAAACTGGTTTCCAGGGGAGGGAAGGGTAGAGCTGGGTGAGTTTCCAGAGATTCAGAGGACTCTGCTTGATGGTTCAGTAGGATATTTACTGTCAGAGCGGCATCACTTTGGAAGCTGACTGACAATTATAGCAGTAATCTGGTGACTTTAGTCTTCACAGGACCCAATAGGAGAAGACTCAGGTGCCATTGGGTCAGGCCATTCAGGACCTCAGCAGTGGTCCAACTGACCCGAGTGGGCACGAACTGGGTCATCTGCATCCAACGTATCAGTGAAGGCAATTATGGTGCCATGGGCTTTGGAAGGAGGGAACGCTGAGGTCACCTCTGGGTTCACGATCTCAGGTGATGAGATGCCTGGGATTTCTAATGGCTTCTTGGTTGCAGAATATGCTTTACCAGTTCTTGGTGTTAGTTCATGTTTCATAAGTCTCTTGTCCTGAGAATTTATATCCTTTGCAGGACTAGCAGGAGGATAATATGAATGTCAAAATAGTCCTAAGTGGTTGGCTCAAAACTGTTGGGAGGGGCCTTGGTTTAGTTTCTCAGGGGAAATTACCATGTTTCCCCCAAAATAAGAACTAACTGGAAAATACTAAGACCTAGCATGATTTTTCAGGACGACATCCCTTGAACATAAGCTCCAATGTGTCTTTGGAGCAAAACTTAATATAAGATCTGGTCTTATTTTCGGGGAAACATGGTATAGAGAAGGCTCCCCTCATTCACCTCACATTAGCCTCTTGGGGTACCTGAGCCAGGTCATCGTAAGGCTCTGCCAGCTCCGTCATTCAGAGCACACGCCTCTGCTAACGCTGGATGAGGTCTTTCAGCTTTAGGTGAGACTGCAGCATAACCACGCTCTCTTTCATAGAGTTTATGGAATAATCTGTAGAAAGCGGACCTTTAGCTGTGATCTGGAAATGTGAGCCTGCTGAAAGCATTCTCTACCTTTCACTGGGTTTTATTTCACTCCCTCAGCTTCTTTAGTCTATGATTTCTGGGTGTTTCCATGTCTCAGACACATCTGAAATAATCCTGTCTATTCCTGAAAGCTGTCCTTACCACAATGAACCAAGTCTTCACATGAGGTGCTTAGGGCCAATTCGTGTGATCGGTACAGACTGTATCCGGTCACTGGTCTGAGAAGAGCAGCACACCTTCTTCTTGGTTAGGCATGAGGACTTGGGAGGTTACCTTACACACGGGTAAGGTTTTCATTCTCCTGAATGCTTAGGCCATAGCGGGCATTCAGGCAGGCTCGGATGTCTATATCAGACATGATAAGGGACCGTTATCTCAGGTTTTTTCCTCTATAGAAATCTGGCTGCTTTGGCCTTCATCTCTATCTTTCAGTGGCACCAGTTCTGGAACAAGAGTCCTTACACCCTAAGGCATTTCTCTATAGAGTGTCTCAGAATGGTGATGTGAAGAGTCCAGCACTGCCAGGACTGAGGCATGTACATGACAAGAGTAGGTAAAGATCTAGCTAGGGCCGGGAAGTCATGATCCCTGAGTTATGGAGGCTGCCAGTGATCAAGGCCTGAGACAGAGATAGGACTGAGTCTTTAAGGCTGAGTTGGATGTGGAGTTGTCACTCTTTCAGATACAGTTCCATTATATCTCCCCCAACTCCCCTCATCTTAGAGCTAATCTCAGTCAAGGGACCAGTCGTAACATTCAGGCTCCCCAGAGATGGTCCCCGGATGAGGAGTGCGTGGAGATCCTGCACTGCCTACTGTGTTGTCGATGGTCTGTCTCTGAGGGCTGTGGGGATGGAGTGGTGCAGGAACAATGTGCTCACAACTTGTCTTCTGAATAAAGGGAATCTCTTTGGGTGGTCAGTGGTTCCATCAGGATGGTCTGCTCTGGCCAGTGCAAACTCAGTGCTAAGTATATTCAGCTCTTTACATCCATATTTCCAGCCTGGTGATTCTGTCAAGCTCAACAAAATGTAGATCTAAGAAAGTCAGAGCTTCTCTAGGATCCACAATGAGGTTTTTGATGAAGAAAGTGCTAATTGATAGCATCAGTTTAAAAGAAAAAACAAAAAACCCATCTAAACTCTCAAGTAAAAATTAATTCAGATGCTTTAACTGAGTTGCAGATTTTTAAGAAATTCAGCCCAACTCTATTAGAAAAAAGATGATTTTCTGATTTGGTGAGGATTCAAGTCTTATTCTTCCTGCACTTTCACATCTCTGTATCTATGGGAGCCATATGGTATGTGGTAAGGAGATGGGCTTTCAAGACAAACCTCAGTTTAAATCTTGGCTCTACCTTCATGAGTTGTGTGACTTTGAAAATGCTATTTAAATTCTCCAAAATAGACCCATTCCTAGCTTACAGGATCATTGTGAGGGGCTCATGTACATAAAATGTTTGGCAAAATGATAACATCTCATCTTCGACAACTGACAGTATGGTTGTGATTACTGTACGATACGTAAATTCAGTTCTTTAAGCAACATTAGCAATCTCTGAGATCCTGTCAGCATACTCAAGCACAAACCAATCGTGACCACAGAACTTGTAGAATCCTCTGAGTGATATAAACTTACCACTTGTGTTAGCCTGCTCAGGCTGCCATAACCAAGTGCCATAGACGGGGTGGCTTAAACTATATGAATTTATTTTCTCATAGTTCTGAAGGCTAGAATTCAGAGTCAGGTGTCAGCAGTATTGATTTCTTCTGAGGCTTCTCTCATTGGCTTTCCTGTGACCACCTTCTGTCTGTGTCCCCACATGGTCTGTCCTGTGTGCACTGGTGGGATCCTATGTGTCCTCCTCTCCTCTCTTATAAGGACACCACTCAGCTTGGATTAAGAACTACCCTAAAGACCTCATTTGAATTGAATTACCTCTTGAAAGATGCTATTTCCAAATACAGTCACATTCTGAAGTACTAAGTGTTAGCATTTCGACATATGAATTGGAGGCGGATACATTTCAGCCTATAAAACCATTTCTCTTGGCTCATCATGTATTAAGTCATGATCACAAAGAAGAGCATAGTATTTCTATAATGTGTTAAGCCCTCACCAAAGTTCCTATACTGAGGTACTGACCCAATTGTTTGGCTTTAGAAAGGGTTATGCAGGAAGTGTCTAGTTGAGCAAGCATTTAGTGCCTTTTAAGAAATTATAGTAGTTGAAACTATTTGCATAATGTTACCAAACTCCCTTCAATCATACAATCTAAATAATTAATTTATCCTAAAATTGAAATTCTGGAAAAGCTTCTATCTGCAGGCAACGATAACTATAGTATTCAAAATATTTTCTCTTTGCTCTGACTGCCAAAACTTTATATATATCATATATTATATATACAATTATATAGTTCGCAGATCAATTTTGTTCTTGCAGTAATTGTTTCATCTCTCTTGCTTCTCTCTAAAAATTTTAAACTTTTGTTTATTTATACTCTTCATGTACATATTCTGTTTATAATAGTTTGTATCTGTTTCAGTATATTGTTCAAATCATAAAATTAAAGGTATCTCCATTACTGTTATTCTCAGTTCTGATCACGCTATTGGAAAATGATAAAGGGCTAAAAGACACCATTGAAGCAGTTGTCAGTAGAGGGAAACCTGGAGAAAAATACCTATAAAGGAGAAACCAATAAACACTCAACAAGTAGATGACTCATCTTTATTTGCATATGTCACAATGGAAAATGCAACACCATTGTTTGAGAAATTATTTTTACTATGTTTCTATAAACAATACTTATGTAGAATAATTGAAAACTAAAGACTACATTTTATTTAAAATGCTCTACTTTAAAACATCTACTTCATATAATATCTATCAGGCTTTAATAAAAATTATTTACTAATCTAAATATTAAATATCATATATTTAATTATAAGCATTCATTATAAATCCAATACCTGTTCTTCCTTTTTTAGAAAGTCTTGAGTTTCCTTACATTTGTCCTTTCATACCGTTAGCAAAGCTGATATTCTACTTGTTGGTTAATGCTTTATTATTCTCTGCATTTGTGCCCACCATTTGCTATAAGTCCAAGGTTAAAAATTCAGACCTCACATGTGAACCTGCCCTCTATAACTCTTTGATTTGACTCTTCATTTTGTTAACATGTGCCCTGACCAAAAGGGCATGAGAGGCTGCAAATGGATGAGAGCAAACCCATCTCCATCTCCACTAATGAAAATACAATGCGATGGCTCTGACCTGTGAATGGGTTAGCGACACTCTGATTTCTACCTGGCAGGAGAAACACAGCACTCAACATTCCCAGAATGAAATTAGACTAGGATTCTTTGAATGTGTTGACCCCAGAGTTTCCCACAAGCATAAAGCATATTTCCTTATGAATACATATTTTGTGCCTATATTTGTGCATGTGTGTGTGTTTGTGTGTGTGTACGTGTGTGTGTGCACTCCTAAAAAAGCTGAAATATTTGAGGCTGATTTTGAGAGAGCAGCACTGTCTTTATTGGGTGAGGAAAAGAGAAAGATGAATAGAGAAACATGATCATGGTTAATTCATGACAATGATAGATGCCATTTATTGATTATTATATGCCAAGCACTGTGCCGATATTTTACATACATTGTCTCCTTAAATCTTTTGAGTTAGATCTATAGAGGCTTACAAATAATGTGAGTGTGTTACCCTCAATTAGACAATTCTTACGTGGGGGGAAGGATCCGAGGGTGAATCCAGAGCTCTCACATTCCCAATAGTGGAGACTATTGACTTTTAATTTATATTGTCTTTTGCTAAACTGAGAGCAGAATGGCCCATGATTGTCATATATACAGTTTTAAAAAGCATGGTCTTTATCTATCCAAGATTTTCTGTTCCAGCCTAGATGTTGATCTGAGGGTTATTGGGGTCCTTAAATTTTCTAGCTTTAGAATCTGATTTATTATTTTCCTCTTGAAACTACCTGGGTTATTTTCTTTAAATGCCAAATTCAAGAATAAATACCTATACCAGCTCAAAGAATATAGAAAATTTATGTCATCCAGGCACTGTTGTAGGTATTGAGTTTCCAGCAGTGAATAAAACAGGTAAAAATCCCGATATGCATGGAATTTTTATTCTAGTTAAGGGAAAAAGACAACACCTGCATTAAATTACTAAAATCTATAGACTTTTATGGTAGAAAATGTTAGATGCTGAGGAATAAAATAAAGCTGGGGAATGCTGGTGGAAGGGTGGGGTTTACAATATTTAACACTGTGTTTAGAAAAGGCCTTGCTGAGAAAGAACAGTTCAGGAAGCACCTGAAGGGAATGAAGAAACAAGCCTTCAGCTAGAAAAGCCCCAAAGCAGAAGCATGTTTGGTGTGTTCCAGAATCTGTCAAGAGGCCAGTATGATGGGAAGAGAATGAATCAGGGAAGGAGTAAAGCCAGATCAGTTCAGAGGACCTCGTAGGCCATTGCAGGGAGTCATGGCAGAGTTTTGAGAGTAGGTGTGACTTTATCCAGTTTATGAATAATGGGGTTATTCTGGCTGCCATGTTATGATCAGATGATCAGACGGAAGAGAACAAGGGCAGAAGAGAAATCAGTAGGACAGCTAGGGTGATAATCTAAATGACAGATAACGTTGGCTAGGAACAATGTAGTACCAGTGGGGGTAGTGCAAAATGACCTGTCGGAACAAATGTTAGAGGCAGAATCAACAGGATTCTTTGTAGAGCAAAAGAGAGGAGTCAAGGACAATTTCAAAGTTTTTGCCCCAACCCCTGGAAAGAAGGCATTGACAAGACGAGAAAGACCCCCTAGAAGAACAAGTTTAGGAATGAAGGTGGATTCAAATGCTTGTTAGTCTCAGGTACATGCCAGATATCCAAAGAGAGCTACTAGGAAGGCAATTGAATTTCCTGAGGAAAATCTGGAATTTGCCACCATATAAATGGTTTTTGAGGCAAGGCTACCTACAATTTGTGGAGCCCAGTGAAATATGAAAATGAGACCTATCTGTTCAAAAATTATTGAGAATGACAAAACAGTGACATCAGAACATTAAATCAAGTATGAGACCTTTCTGAGTGAAGGGACCTATGCACAGGTAACACAGCCAGTAAGCCAGTCCTGATTTAAAGCCATAATCCCAAATGTGATAATCAAGAGAGCAATGCAGATACGTAGGTAGATGGATAGGTAGGTAGGTAGATAGATAATAGCCAGATAGATGATAGATAGATAGATAGATAGATAGATAGATAGATAGATAGATAGATAGATGACAGACAGATAGACAGATGTAGGGGATAGGTGTCTAAGGAGTGAGGTCTGGGGTGTTTAAATGTAAAGATGAGAGAGGAGGATCCCTTAGAATTGACTCCAAAGGAGAAACCAGCAACATGTTTGAACTAAGCAAAACAGAAACAGTGCTAAAATACTTGCTATGAACTTCATGATGGTTCGTTAGGGTCCAGCCTCAGCCAAAAGAGCTGGGTTGTTGCCACTGAGGTCCCCTGTGCCCCGTTGCAGGAGTTTTATTAGAGTTTGGATTGTAACATGGCGGGTTGATTTGGACTTTTACCACCCACAAGGCAACACTAGAGTTCCTCTGTAAACTTTTCTGTCTTTAAATTAAAAAAAAAAAAAAAATCACTTCCGTAATTAGTGAGATTTTGAAGTCCATTGGCTGAAGCCTTGCCGAAAAAGAGAAGAACATTCACTTTTGGAGGAAGGTGCCATGTTGGCAGAACACAGATAAGGGAATAGCTCACAGAAGCAGAGAAAGGCAATTTTAAGTATTGATGTTGTTTTCTAACTGTTCAGACTGTGTGTACACCAGCCCAATAGAGTCTGGCTGACTAGAGCCAAAGGGAGATGAAACCATCGGGGGCAAGGCAGAAATATGCAGGAATAAATAATGAATGTATTTCTCATCACATGGCACAAACCCACCTTGGGTGTGAGGTTTAATAATCAGTTATCTTAGTTACTGAAGCCTTGAAAATTTACCAGGTTGGGTATCTAGAATTCTAGGGAATTCTTTATGCAGGGAGTTGGCTGACGTAAAAGTCTGACCTTTCTAGTGGAATAACACAATCTCCTCCCTCCTCACTCTTCCTCGAATCTTTAATGACCTGTATTCAGTAGACCCTGAATGTGCACAAATGACCCTTTGGAGAATGAAGAGGGAGCTGTCATAGGTCTCAGGAAAGATGTCACATTGTGCCAGCTCCTCCCTGGCTTACCCCGAGATCATTTGAATCTGCTCAGTGCATCTGACTTCTTCAGGTTCAAAACATCCATGTGGCATGGAGGCAGAGGACGTGACAGGCTCTCGGGGGATGTAGCAGAAGAGATACTCTTCTTCTTCCAGGTACTCATATTTTGGAGTGACAGGGGGCAGAAGGTGGGACATTAAGTTTGGAGAAAAGGGGTTACGTTAACGTATCCCGTGCCATTGTCAGCATCTCTCAGTGGATTTACGTCGCTTACAGGGCGTTAATATAGTTCTCTTCCACATTCTGATGAAATGTAATTTGATACAGAGAGCCAGTATGTTATTCCAAGATTGTAGCACAGACGGTGAAAATGGCCTTGACATCAGCAAATAGAATTGACTTTGGGGCATAATTTTATTCTGCCTCCTGTGAAGTAAGATCACCAAAGCCTTTTCCTCAACATCATATACTTAGAGCATGGCTGTCAGCTATTCAGTAAGCAAAACTGTCTGCTTTGGATAACAAGCTCATAGGCCTTTCTTGTCCTATATACCTGGAAGGATGCTTTGTTGGCATCCTTTTAGATTCAAAGTCGTAGGGCAAATAACCTTTATTGAGCTACTACTGTGTGCCTTTGAGACATTTTATGAAGGTTATGTCATTCCACCCTGTAACCCTTCTATGAGGAAAGTATTACTTCTCCCATGTCATAGGTAAGAAATTAAAGGTCAGCGAGGAAAATAAGATCAGCTGTCCAGTTGGCAGGGAAGTTTTATTAGAGTTTGCATTGTTACTTGGTGTATCAACATGCAGCTTTTACCACCACAAGGCAACTCCAGAGTTTCTCTGTAAATTTCATCTTAAAAAAAAAAAATGTATATGTCTACTATAAATGGTGCTATTCCTTGTTCCTTTCTTTTCTTTTCTTTTTTTTTTTAAGATTTTATTGGGGAAGGGGAACAGGACTTTATTGGGGAACAGTGTGTACTTCCAGGAGTTTTTTCCAAGTCAAGTTGTTGTCCTTTCAATCTTAGTTGTGGAGGGTGCCGTTCAACTTCAAGTTTTTGTCCTTTCAGTCTTAGTTGTGGAGGGCGCAGCTCAGCTCCAGGTCCAGTTGCCTTGCTAGTTGCTGGGGGCGCAGCCCACCATCCCTTTGGGGGAGTCGAACCGGCAACCTTGTGGTTGAGAGGACGCGCTCCAACCAACTGAGCCATCCAGGAGCTCAAGGTGCCGTGTTCAATCTTAGTTGCAGGGGGCGGAGCTCACCATCCCTTGCGGGACTCCAGGAATAGAAATGGCAACCTTGTGGTTGAGCGCCCACTGACCCATGCGGGAATCGAACTGGCAGCCTTCGGAATTAGGAGCATGGAGCTCTAACCACCTGAGCCACCGAGCTGGCCCCCCTTGTTCCTTTCTTACATGGCTCAAATAATTAGAATTTTCTATAGGTATACAAATATCCATAAGTTTTTGGAATCAAATGCTCATTTTCAATCTTTTCCATTTCTTCTTAAAGATGGGGGTAGTTGGGATCCTATAATCCATGATGCTAATGATTTAGCTTTTTTAGAATGAGAGTAGGTGGTATTTTTATTTCTTTGCTTGTTTTGGTGTTGCTTTCATGGGGTTATGCTCTATATAACTTTTTCAGTTCATTAAATATTCAAAAAAAAATTCAAAACCTCAGTCTACTTACATTGTAAGGCCCAGTAACAAATGCTAGGCCACTGTAAGACTTTGGATTTTAGAGTATGATTTTGTATGAACACTTTTCCTACGTTAAATTCACCCTAAAATTTTTTCAGAAGCTGTTTTAAAAGGGCATACAAATCAGATCAGCATTTTGATGTAATTTGACAGCAAAGTGTCTAATGGAGAACTTGGAACACTAAGCATAGTACTATTTAACGTCCATGTTTTATAACATCTTCCATTGAGTTGGTTTTCCAAAAGGATAGACGGCAGTAATATATTTGATGTGGAAACCCGTATTCCAGAATCTTCTTCATGCCTAATATTTAGCAAGGTTAAACCTACCATGTAGCACAGACATTATTCTGAATAAGGGAAGAAAATTATCATTTATATTTACGGTAGCAGAGAAAATTTACAAGATTTTCAAGATTCAAAAACTACGTATGTATTATTTGGACTAGCACTGTACATTTTAGCAAGACCAACAGATAAAGATTTATAAAAATAATCCAACTAATCAATGTGGATGTTCTAATCATTTCATGGCTGCTTGACCTCTGGAGGTCTTCTGTTTGTTTTTAAGCTAAGTTGACTTGGCAGGGTCTGGCTGGAACAAACCTATAATGGTTACCTATTTGAGTGGCTTTGGAATATTTACCTGTGTGGTTTGCATTTGGCTGTATCCTTTCCTTATCTTCATGTCCTTTTCCTGCAGCCCGTTTTCTGCATAGCAGTGCTAGCTGGAGAATAGTAGGAATTTAGAGAGGATTAACCAACACATGAGAAGCTTATAAGTATTCAAATAAGTTGCTTAGAAGTAGGTGGCAAAGCTTAGGAAGATTTATGAGGTTTAAAGGCACATATCCACAGTTTATCAGAACTTTCTAAATTATAGTAGATCATTAATTCTCCCAAATTTAACATGAGACTTCACTTATTAGCAGGTAGCATGAGAGGTCATGGCATGTCACATTTATCATTTTGCTGACACATGTGTTTGAATCATGTCTCTAACAGGGCTGGTATGCATCAGCCCAATATGCATGAGCCTGGCCGAGAATCTGGATACCTCATTACTTTGTGTTTCTTACTTAAAATGTCATCAGCCATGTGTCATAGCCATTACTGATATTCATTTGACAGAGTGGGAAATTATGGAAAGCATATTCTGTATGATCTGTATAAGTCAAATCTTGTATAAATCAGATCTTCTTGAAGATATTTATACACTTACTAATAATGAGCAGTTTCTGATTATTGTTGTGTCTAGAATCTTGTGTAGTTTCTTAGAGCTATGTAAGAAACAAATGTAGGTTACAGGCTCTAAGGAAGTTTATACCCTAGCTGTGCATTTCATATAATTTACTACAAAGTTCATATAAATGATTATAACCACATAGTTACACATTAGTAAGTGCTTCATTTTTCAATGCATTAGTATTTAGAGATAAAATAAAACAAAAATTAAAAATATTATAATTCAGATAGGATTTATCATGGAGGACTTCCTGGAGGAGAGAACTTTGAAACAAACCAAATCCTCTATCACCTTGTTAAGCGTATTCTCATTCTCAGAGTGGGGTCTTATGCAGAAGGACAGCCTTAGTGGTAGATGAATTAAATAGTAAACTCAGTAATCTACTTTATATGATTTCACAGACAGGAACAGTCTCTTTGTTAGTAAAGTTCTCCTCATAGTTTGGACAATTCTTTACCTCAAAACTTTACCATCTAGTAAAAGAAACTCTCTCCCCTAGGAAAAGACAACCCTGAGACTGATTCAGGTATTTACTCTTGAAGGCGAATGCTTTCAGATCTTTTATTAAAAAGAACACAATTAGCTTGGATCCTGGCATTTCCAGACAAAATTTGACAACTTCCCATTTTCAGAGGTATTATTAGAGTGGTCAATGGGAACCACAGATACGTTGTCTGTTTTAAGGAACTGGGCTTTATAAACAATATGACCTTACCCACATTTGCAGGTGGGCATCAACCTTCTCTTCAGCAGAGAAGCTGGAATAATTACAGACAATGGTTGTTATTTGCTTTATCTTAGATCAGGTTTATCAAGACTGATTCTTTTCTCCTTTTTCCTCCCCTCAGATGTATATCCAGACAACAACACTTACTGTCTCCATGAGTTTAAGTGCTTCGGTATCTCTGGGCATGCTCTATATGCCCAAAGTTTATATTATAATTTTTCATCCAGAGCAGAACGTTCAAAAACGCAAGAGGAGCTTCAAGGCTGTGGTGACAGTAGCCACCATGCAAAGCAAACTGATCCAAAAAGGAAATGACAGACCAAATGGCGAGGTGAAAAGTGAACTCTGTGAGAGTCTTGAAACCAACAGTAAGTCATCCGTAGACTTTTCGATGGTCAAGAGCGTGAGCACTTCCTAATAGATGTACGTTGAACATTCTTCTGCTAGTCTTGGGGATGGTGCTACATGGTTCCGGGGCATGATGCTACTTGCATATCATGAGATCATCATGGCAGTTAGAACTATTTGGTTAGAACCAAAGGATTTTGAGGCACATGGCTCTTTCCAAGAGCACAGACATGGATGCAAAACCTCTTTTGCAATGTCTCTCTTGTGAGGCATTACAGAGCTGCTGAAGCTTAGAACTATCTTCCATTTATAAAATTACCTTTTGGTGGTTAGAAACTATTCTTTACTCTTTGTTAGTTCAATATTGGTTGCTCTTTATAGAATTAATAGTTAACTAATATCTATAGAACATATTACCAAAGATCTTGCACACATAAATGGTATGTTATTGGGATATTCAGGGAAATGAGAAAATTGGTTAAGCGACAATGTGAGGTTAAGACATAGTTAATACTTGTTTCCCCCAAGTGGTCCCCTTATTTGGCTGCCCTTGGCTTCCCTTCTTGAATAGATTAAGATAATTAGAGCTCTTCTCTGAAAGCCTCATGACCCTGTAAATAGAATCCTTTTTACAACCACCACTCCACTTTTCATTTCCTCGCCTATTTTTCTCTTCTCCATAGTTCACCCCTGAAGAAGCACATGATAACGATACACTGGTACCAAGCTAATCCAGAAGAGTTTAACTGACCTATTCAGTTCATCTTGGTATCTATGGAAGAGCAGCAAATAGATTGAAAATTTGTATTGTAAAATACCAGAGAGCTGAGTATAGTAAAAATAATAAGAAAATAAATCAAGCTCACATTATTAGTTTCAGCAGATTGGATCCCCTATGCTCTGTACTTTTGACACAAAATACAAAGATTAAGAATTGATCTCATCAGATTGAATTGTTATAGCAACTTACAGTTTTCACTAGATTCATAAACCTTGCCTTGTATCAAGATTTTTAGATGAACATTGTCTAGTCTAATGCCCCATATGCAGAAATATCCTTAAAAGATAAATATTGATACATTACATTTATTAGTTTCAATTACTCTCAGACTTCTTGGATTATTGGCCAGATCCTCTAGGAAGATTACTTCCAGCTCACTAATACCAAATTTAGTTACTTGTAGAGAAGCCTTTTAAGAATTCCACAAACACTCCCCACACAGTCACTTTTCTGCAAGCATGAACCCTTGAGAAACTGCAAGAAAAGGCACAATAAGGATGGGTTTTGGTCATAATTGTTATAATCATCTTTGATTACAGGTAAGGAATTTACTGGGCCTGTTTGGTCTCTAAGCAAAAGATGTACTATAACTACTTTCAAAGTCATCCAAGTAGAAATGCTTGTTATTTGAGGGCAGACTTTTATCTGTGTTTTTCTGCCTTGAAAGCATCAGTTCAGGAACTTCAAACCCATCGCAGGATGCCAATAATCCGCCGTTAGCCAACAGTACACTTTGTACATGGGTACGTCTCAGTGCGATGCAGCAGAGCCTATAGTTGTACTTGTTTTTTAGCTGCACTCCAGAAAACGTTACATAATATGGTTGCAAATGGAAACAACCAAATACACAGTCAGATAAATACCAGTCATCCCAGACTCACTCACCTCTGGACTGTGGTAAGAAAAAAACAAACAAACTTTTCCCACTTTTTCAAAAAATAAATAGTCTCCCCAAAGAGGAAAATTTCCAGTATTAATAGAGACTAATCCCTTATTAAAAAACTGTCTCATACATTTTCTTTTTTCCTTCTGTTACTTTCTGTTGATGATGAAATGGAAATTACGGACCATGGGTTCATTTCCCCCATTTTCTCTGAAATAAGAATGAAGGATTACAAGTGTGGAGCCTGTACGGAAGACAAACATATAATATTCTAGAGGAGTTAGATGCTCACTTTTGGATGATAAAGGTGACTCAAAATCAAGTCAATTACTATCTGAAAGAAGGTTAAGTTGTACTTGGGAGATTTTGGTGTATTCATCTTTTACAGGAGTAGTTTGGATTTGAATAAATTGAGCCCAGATAAAGTGATTATAGTTTACACATTCAGGAGAGACAGTGCATGAAGTCTTCACCCATCCTTCCAAAACCCCACCCCAAGTACCCATTGTTAACCTTTATTCACGTGCACCACTCGGGTATCATGGACTTCCCATGTCCCTGTGACCCTCACTACATGTACCAGTGGTTTTAATGGAGTCAAAAGTCTTCTAAAATCACAAACTCTCTAAAAATATCAATAACTGGAATAACACATGCAACGTTTGTCTTCTAAAAATGTGTCTTGTCTCTTTAGACATATAACTGAACGTTGGAAAAGGCTTTGCCATTCCACCGTAATTAGTACCATGCCTCCTCAGATTTGAAACCCCTCCTCCGGAAATGGGTAGAGTCTATTCTCAGCAAGTCCGGAGCCGGTAAATGCACTGGACCAGTGTCTGTGCTGCTGCATTCTCATACTTTCTGCTACCGGACTTTTGGTAAATCACTATTACCACAACAAAGTGATGATGACACACATGAAAGTATTTTATAAACTGTAAATCACCGTATGCAGGTAAAATGATCAGTGTTGCCATGAGAATCTAGATTGGTCTGTGGTTAATAGAAAAGAGAACAAATAAAATTCAGAAACCATTGTTTTAGCATTCCTCTTTCTTTTTTTTTAATATGTGGAGGATTTTGATATTATGGCTACTGTTCCATTGTTGAGATTTTTTTTTCTGACCAATTCGCTGTGTATTTATGATATACATTCCGTGTTTTTCTTTCATGACCATGGAGCAGCTCTATAGGTCGTATTTAGAAATTTACTCTTAATGATGACTTGTTGATGCCAGAAATTCTGGTCACATATTTAAGGTTTTAATGCTTCAAAAGCTACACAGAATAAATATAAGTCATGTGAAGCTGGAAGGGAGACCAAGGAATCCATGTTAATTACTGAATTTGCAGATTACTACATTTTAAACAAAAAAAGGTCAAGTGTTGTTTCATCAAAGTGTGGGAAAGGAGTTAGAAACAAAGTTGATATATATGAATTTTATCAACTGTACCCAATTAACAAAGGCTGTAACATGGTATTCCTTAAGCTATATGCGTGAATAATTCATGAGAACAGCTGCTGCTGGAGGGAGCTCTGCTTTCTCTGGCTATGAACACAGTGTGGTGTGCACAGGAAATTCATTGTTGCTGCATTCAAAACCTGATTGTCACATAAGCATATTCATTACCACTGTGAAAACACTCCCTATTATCTCATATGTACCTCCCTGATCCATTTTGCTCTGTGATACTACTTGCAAAATATCTGCCATTCCCAAGGTTTGTCCCTTACCATTATTTTCCCGTTGACTAAAGTCATGGGCTTCCAAAGCCTTGCACTCCCTTTTCTAAACATTAGAAAAATTAAGATTGCTCTCTTTTCATAAATTATAGTCTCAATTCTCAATAGACTTCTACCATCTTTCC
The DNA here is from genome assembly GCF_036562045.2 of Rhinolophus sinicus. Lineage (NCBI taxonomy): Eukaryota > Metazoa > Chordata > Mammalia > Chiroptera > Rhinolophidae > Rhinolophus > Rhinolophus sinicus. Next base: position 69,014,569 of record NC_133760.1, read on the forward strand.
CCCCCTGGAGATCACTTCTAAGGGTTCAGAGAATGAAGAGTGCATCTTTAATTAGCTATGGACTTAAAGTTGGAATGATCCTTGAAGATGGTCTGATTCAAATCATTTTCTGTTGAATTAACATCTGAATATTATCTTCTTCAAAGTCTTTTGCCTCTCGTTCTTCTATGCCAACCATAATTTTTTTTTTCTAGCTACCCACAAATGTGAATAATATTTTCTACATTTTCAGTTACTGTTGAATATGTTGAATAAGGCATGAAATTGAACCACCTTTTTAAGGGTCATTTTCTAACTATTATGACAATTTTTCTTTACCTTTTCTATGAAGATTATGTGAAATTCCTTCAAAAACATAGCTGATTTTATTCTACTTTTTTGAGGAAATTTGGAGGCATATGAGAGCATTATGTCAATTAGAAATAAAAAAAAATGAAGTAATAAAAGTAAATGTGCATAAAAATCATTGTATTTCACTTTACACCAAACCAAATGTAACAGACATCCTGCTTTTTGGATGGGATAAGAAGAAATGTAGGATTCCTTATTGATTCTCCCAGACAACAGCCCCTCAAATGTGCTCTGCCTCTGTACTCTCAAAACCCAACATTGTGGATTTTGGACCAGTGATGAAACTGAAGACCAGTCACCTAGTTCAATGAACTTTTCTCACTCATTTTGTAGGAAACAGAATGTAATTTAAAACAAGGTCTCAAATCTACTTCCTTTCTACTGTGCCACAAAAATAATCTAAAAGCAGTGTGAGCAATGTAGATAAAACAAGCAGATATGTCACCTATTTTTGGCATGAAGCTCATAATAGTCAATGAAATAAAAAATAGCAAAAACAGCTACAATTAGTACTTCCTTGGGTTGTCTACATTAATTTTAGTGACTGTGAACTTTGCATGAACTTGATCTCTGGTAAGAACTTGTCTGGTCAATCACCAGTGGTGAGGTACACTAAAATGGAACGAGCCTGATTGCCAATTATTTCCGAAGAAGACTTTTATAATTTCCTCATTCAATGTTCAAAAACTAAACTGTTCTCTAAAAGTCTGTTTCATTCTGAGTTGGATTTATGTAGTGAAATACATATGTTTTGCATTAATTTCATATATTTCTTATGATTATTCATTCCAGAAATCCACTGAAAAATAGGACATCACATTTGAATTTTAGAACAGAGATTTATTCCATCACATCTTTCAAAAAACCCAAAGGAATTATTTGGATTTAGATTTAGAGTCTCTGGAAATTTAAGCATAAGTATAAATTTGATTTAGAATATTCTGTTATTCATATCTTTCTCATCTTACAATCATGGGTTTTACTTCATGGTAAGTTGGTACTAGAACAATTAAATATTCATTTCTTTCTTTGAGTCTTTGTTTTATATACATCTGCATTTGTATCCTTTGGATGAAAGAAGACGGCATATATTTACTTTCATATTTACAAATATTTTATGAACTTGTTATTTTATTATGTTTTGTCTAGAGTCTAAAAGTATTTTTCAATGGAAGATATATTCATTCTCAAAGTAATTATAATTACTAACTCTTTTTTGGTCATCAAAACAGACTCAAAGAATTTAGGTCTTTAACTGAGGTTGTAAAAAGTATTATTTTGTATTTTGCAGTAGGTATTTATGGTTTTTCATATTTCATATTGCAAATTTTTGTCAATCAAAATACACATTTAAATTAAATTTGACCTAAATTTATTAAAGATTAGAACTTTTACATTTTCAGTTTTCTGCTAAACGCCTATACTATAAAATGAGGCGAGTGGTTTTACCGATTAAAATTGCCGCTGCATTTTTAGTCCCATGATCATTTAATTTCTACTGCACAGTTTGAAAAATAATAGGTAACATAGTAAAAAGTGAATAAAAACGTCATTATGGAATTTGAATTTTAAAATGACTTTAACAGAATAATATTATATAATAATAATGTGTCTTAATTTATCTTAACAGCTTCCTCTACCAAGACAACATATATCAGCTATAGCAATCATTCACTCTGAAACAGGGAAGTGATACAATATGAAGAAATCTGTATGTGATCTTAAACAATGGACATGACACCGCCAAAACTCACTCCTGAAGATCTCTGTAGACTACACTCAATCAAATCAATAGTCAATCTTGTAAGGAACAAAAAGTAGCCATGACCCAAAAGTATCAATAACAGAGAGTGAAGAAACCCATTTTATACAATACAACCAATGAGTATCAAGCTAAAGTATTGCTTACTCATGAGCCGTTAAAAATAATAAAACCACAAAAGGAAAACTAATGTTAGCTTGTGAAAAAAAAAATGCTGTTGAAATAAACCATGTCTGATGTTATTCTTGTAAGTATTTTTCTGTGATTGTGAGAATTCCCGTTCCTGTCCCACACTGTTCAACTTGTATAAGACAATGAATCTGTTTCTTGTAATGGCTGACCGGATTGAAGCCCTGGGTTGTGCTAAAAATAAATGCAATGGTTGACGCATGCAATTTTTATACAAATAATTTATTTCTAATAATAAAGGAATGTTTTGCAAATGTTGAGAGTTGTTTCGTTCCAGTTTTAAAGCCAGGGAAAACTCTTTCCAGTTGGTACTTGTGCTGTTACGTTAATTCTTGCTCCAAAAGTCCTAGTGTTCCAAGGAAATAGGATTTCCTGGAGGAATGTGTTTTTGTACATTCATGTGTATATGAAGAAGATTGTCTTTTATTCCTATATGAAAAAAAAATTATTTGTGTAATATTTTGTGACTATTTCAAGATTTACGTGGTAGCTTTTTCATAGTAGTTGCTTCTTTTATGAAGAATCAAGCAATAGCTTGAGGTGAATTGCTTCAGGTATCATAATTAACAAATGATGAGTTAAACTTTACTTGGGAGAATGTCATATGAAAATCATCATCTAAAAGTATATCAGAGTGTCACTAAAATTCTCCATTTTCTAAGTCAGAACTTTTGCATTATGACATGCAGTATTCCAAGGTATGTAATATTAACCTTTTCTCACCTGGGCCTAGTATCCAGTGAAATCAAAGAAGTAATGGGCCTTACCCAGTACATTCCTCAAAGCACAGAATTAGCATATTTATTCCCTTGGCATCACTAAAGAAACCACAGTTCAGATAATATGTCAATGCCTTCTTATTTTCCAAATGAAAACATTCATTGGTTCATAGAACAATATCATTAAAGAGAGAGAGAGAGAAAGAGCAGAGAGCTTGTGTCATGCTAATAAACCATGATAGGATGGATAAAGGGAGGCTGTAAAGGCTTTCAAATCTGTTACTATTTTCATCATGGGCTCCTTTATTCTATACAATCCCAGACATCCATCAAGTCAATGGGTCTCTACAATCATTTTGTTAGTAAATGTTCTCTCTGCTGAGTTAGCTTGGCTGGCTCATTGCACTCCTTACAGATATAAAGAGCTGGAGAATTCTGACCTCCACTGTGGTTATTTCTCAGGGATTTTGCTGAGGGCTTAGGAGGTGGTCCGATAGGCTGGGACAATGGGAGGGATCCAGTAAGAAGGATTTAGCATGTGCTACCAGTGGTTCGTGAGTCCCATGCTTTAAAATGAACTGCCTGTGTACTATAGATAAGCAAATAAAAGTTGCATGGAAAAATATAGTATTATATTTTTTAGAATCGACCTTGTGTTTTATTCTGGCCAAGAAATGTCACATCTAATCTCAGCATGCCAGAGGGAATACTAAAAATGTAGCCCAGGGTAATATTCAGCAAATGTCACTAGAAGATGAGTGGATATACTAGTATGACCTTGGGCCAAATCTGACCTCAATTTTTAAAAAAAAAAAATTAGCTTAGTTAATATTTTAAGGTGTCTACATCAATGGTGATCTGTCATCAACTAATTTTCTTTTTAAGAAAAACTACTCATAAAATTTAAACGTGAGGGATGACCCATTGGAACATGAATAGGAACTGAATGGCTAACTTAATTTGGAGTGTTTGTCAGAATTTTTTACCAAAAAAATGTGGCTTTTCAGATGAATAGGATTTTACTTTTAAATTTAAATTAAATACCACATTATGGGAACTCTCACTAGGAACAAAAATTTGTGTTATTTATATTTCCCCCCTCCCCATTTTAACTATATTCTCTATTATTTACCACTGACAGTGTAGAAAGATTAACAATTTTCTAAATTATATTAGCTAACACTGAGTTATTCAGTCAGCAAGCAGAAAAAAATGGCATTCTTAAACTCTATTATGCAACCTTACCAAATTTTCTCATTTCATTTAATTTCTTTTAATGTCAGTATTTCCATCCATCTTTTAGAACAAAATTGCTAAGAATAACAATGAGGTTGCATGAAAGCATAATTGAGAAATATTAACAAATCGTAGAATATTCTAATCATACATAATAATCTTTAGAAATGTTTCATTTTTGCTTTTATTATGGTTTCCCCTTTAATGAAGATAAGGATAATGAAGAAAAATTTGACCATAGCTAGAAGAAAAGATTTCTTTAAGAAGAAATTATGTCTGTGAATGTTCAGAAACTTGCTGACTGTCACTCTTGGAAAATGTCATATTTTAGGCATAGTAGCAAAAAGCAGAACAATAGTTGTCTTCAAAAGCTATTTTCTATTACTGTTTTATTTCAGTCTTTTTTAAGATTGTTTGTTTAGCATAAAATTTAATGATGTTATTGCTTTTGGGTATATTATTTCATCATTTAATTTAACCCTTCATTAAGACATTCAGAATATTTTTCCCTCTGTTGAACTCAGTGTATGAGTGGATGAATGTAAAGACTTTACATTGATGAATATAAAGGCATATATTTCGACTTACTTGTCTGCCTTCAGAGTGATAAGGATAGAGGAAAAGAAATTTGACCTGTTAAATACAGAGGGTGAAAAAAAAAAATGTATACACATTTTAAGAAAGGAAAAAAACAACTGTATTAAAATTACACTGATGGTAACCACTTTGAGCACCTCTTGTAATTGCAGAAGTCAAACGTGACTTGTATTCATCTTTTGTTATTGGTATATATTGCGTATTACAATTTTAATACAGTTTTTGCCTTTCTTAAAATATGTATACATTTTTTTGGCACCCTGTGTATTTTTTTCTAATTGTCTACTGTTTAATTAAGTAGCTTAGGCAAAGCTAACTAGGACAAATAACTTGTGACAAAGTCAAGAATGCCAGCATGGATTGGGACCAATGAAAAAACAAGACATGATCATATAATCACTTGGAAGGTAGAGGTGATGTGCTTATAGAAAACAGGAAAGACAAACAATTGGTGTAACGTTTCAGTTTTTAAAGTAACTGTAAGAGATTATTTACCAATGAACTAAGTCCCATTAGGTAAGTTCACTAGAACATAGGATGGTGTTTGAGAGCTAATGAAAATTATTAGAGTGTTAAACTATAATTTTGGAACAGTTAAAAATCTTACTCTCAGACAGAGGTAAAATAAACAAGTCAAGGATTTTATTCAACTCATTAACTACTGAGGACACAAGTAAAATGTTCAACTAGTCTAAAGACCCTTTGAGATACTAGTAATATATATAATAAATAAATACATATTGGGATAAATCAGCTGGCTAGATACAAAACTAGTTTAATGTCTTATAGTATAGTAAACCACAAACATTGAGACAATCTATTCCATTGGATAGATATTATTTGAATCTACTGGATACAAATCGACAAATTAACCCTTGTACCTACAGAAGTCTAAAGTACCCATATTGACAGAAATTCAAAATCATCACCATACTGAAAGAATAACCACTAACATATTTTGCCTATTTCCAAGTTTTGAATAATTTTTCTGGGGAGTGACATTTCATTGTTTCACTTCCCCTAATTGCAAGCATTACATCACCAGTATTTGAATAGTAAAGATCACAGCCATGTCTAAAATCATGTTAAGAGAATCCAAGTTAGTAAGAGAAGGGATCTGGGATGGGTCTGTGCTTTAACTCTTCTTTTTTATCTTTATTCTGTATCTGCAGTTCAGAGTCTGGATTGCATAAGATGATATGGAGGATAAATGTGAATAAATGGGTGGCTGCCTTCAGCTAACAGTATCCTACCTGGCAGTTCCTCAATCATCTGTGAAAGCATGACTTCTTCCTTTTGCCCCACCCCCTGTATTGTCATTTCTAGCAGGTATTTTCTCTCCCTTTTGGGGGTGTATTACCCTAAAAGGGGAAATTAGCTTTTTATGAGCATCCCTGAGGATGACAAACCATGAATAATTTCCCAAATCTCCATGCATATGTCCTATTTGTCATTGGCTATTAAACCTGTCCCATCCCAACAAAGCCATTTCCCGGATTCTGCCACTGGCATCTTCCAGGCAGGAGAAGCACGAATGAAGTCTTCTCAATCAAAGAGGGGGTGTGGGGAGGGGACAGGTATAATCAATGGAGCTCTGATTTCCCAAAAATATCCTGGAATTTAAGAACCTCCATCTATCCCTCACTTCCTTCTGGCATTCTGGGCTCTGCACAGCAGGTTAATGGTGAGTGTAGGGCCATGGGACTGTTTCCATATGGAACCCATTTTCTGAATGGAATACTAGAAGCCTTGGAGCTCAACGGTCCCTGGAGAATCTTTGCTAATCTCTTGGAAAGAGGAAGGAGAAGCAGCCTGTACGAGGTGAAATTATACAATAGATAAAATACAACTTACTGATTTTTCTATTTATTTTTTCTTGTAATGTTCTCAAACTTCTTTATACCCCTTGACAATGTCGCTCAGGTGACCAATATCTTCAGTATACACTCTAGGTACTCAGAGATCCGCTTTTCCCATTTTCTATCTATGCCTCAATCCCAAATTACTTTTCTGTGTCAAAGTTGTTCCCACCCCCCAACCAACACAGATATCAAAGAGGCATATCAAAGGCTCCTAGGGAAGTTACTATAGGTGGATTTTAAGTACTCAACCATATAATTAAGGTAATTTAATCATTTTATTTAGAAACTATTTATTGAAACTATTTATCTGCTACATAGCAGATGTTACAGGTGCTGAGAAGAGTGGACCAAAACAACAACAAAAACCCTGACTTTCATGGAATTTATATTTCTGTAGGGGAGATAAATAGTAAATAAGATAAATAGATAAATATAGGGTGTGATGGTGATACATGTTGAGAAGAGAAAAAAATAAATCAGAGAAAGTGGATAGGAAATGGTTAAGAAGCAGCATTAATAGACAGCAAGGTTCAAATTTCAGGTACAATGGTCAGGGAAGCTGACATTTAATTAAAGGCCTGAAGAAAATGAGGGATTGTTCTATGCAGTGTCCCAGGGAAAAGAATTCTAGGCAAAGGGAGAGCAAGGAGACTTGTCCCGAGTCAGAAGCATATCTAGACCAGGATAAGGTGAAGGTTGTGAGGTGGGGTGGGGTACAATGTCTTGGAGGGCTTTGTAGGTCATTGAAAGGACCATAATTTTACAGTGAGTGATGGGAGACAGGGTTTTGAGCGAAGGAGTGATGCAATGGTTTTTAATTTTAACTGAGTCTTTCTGACTGGTGTAATGACATGAAATTCACCTCAAGGAGGCAATGGCAGAAGCACAGGTACCAGTTAGAAGACTGCTGGATGGTCAAGGGTAGAGATGATCATGAATTGGGCTAAAGACAATAGTGGAGGTGGTGCAAGTGGTTAAACTCCCTCTCTCTATGTATGTATATTTTGACAGAAGATCCTACTAATTTGCTGCTGGATTACAGGTACATCGAGAGAGAAGGGTGATTCCAGGGCTCGACCTGAGTAACTAAGAGAATGGTATTGCTATTTACTGAGATGAGGGAGACTGAGAAGGGTTGAGGGAAATATAATTCATACTAAGATATGAATGTCTGATATCTCTTACCACTCAGGCTCTTTGAAAGGTACATGGATCATTCATTGGGATAACTCTAGAAATCTCGGGATGAATTTGGGGACAGGAAATACTATGAGCATTTGTTCCCTCTGGGATATTTTCATATTGTCTCCCAATGTCACCAGACCTCTCTCTCTTCTCCCTATTCTCTCATCCAGGCTAAATCCTGTGCTGATTTCTTTTTTTTCTTCCTCATGTATCCCTATAGCACATACCGACCCCCCGACCCTATCCCAGTTCTTCTGTGGTTCTTTTAAAATTTGTTTATTGCTATAGTTGTTGTTGATATTGTGTTGTTGTTTCTCCCCAAGGAATGGCCTGAGTATTTGGGTCAACTTTAACCCCCAGCTTTCTATTTCCTTGGCTTCTGAGTTATTTGAAAGTGAATGGTCCTCCTCAGAATATACCCTAGGAAAATTATCCTTTACCTCCAATCTTTTGTCCCAGTGGAGACTCTCCTTTTGTCCAAGAAGGTCAATTGCCTTCTCAAGAAGCATAACTATCTGCCTGAAATATAAAATAAGTAAATAAAGGGGAAAATGCCTGAAATTATAAACATTAAGGGGTTGCAGGAGTAAAATGTTTTAGTTGTCTTCCAGTATATAAGCTCCTTATCTCTCAAGGACTTGCCTTTTTATTCATTCATTATTTCATTCATTCATTCTTTCAATACAAGCAATGTGAAAAGTCATATATTAATCCTTGTGCAGAAATACAAAGGCCTTACTAGCTGGGAGGGATGATAAGACACCAAATAATAATAATTACAATCATAATATAAATTATAATCATTAAGATTATGAGGCTCTCATTTTATGTCAGATGGCTTGCTAAGTATGATACTGGAGTAAATCTTGCCACAGCCTTGTGGGATAGGTATTATTATTCCTGTTTATAGATAAGGAAATAAAGACAAAGACTGACTAACTTGCTGGAGAGCATATATCACATAGGTGTGGAGCCTGTGCAGAGCTGCAGAAAGACAGAAAGTGTCAGCTCAGAGGCCAAAATAGTGTAGGGGTCAGCTGGGAAAATCAGGCACAAGTCTATGAAAGAAGTTCCTGGAATCCTTTGATTTGGTTTCTGATATCAGTGTGTCATACATTATCTGTCCAAGGAGAGCTATCCAACTTCCTTAGCTTTGGGAAATATATTTATGATGAAGGGATATTCTTTGGATAAATTCAAGTTAGTGCCAAGTTTTTATTTGATTGAGGGTTTTCATTTTTATTCTGAGTTGCCTCTAGTTTTTAAAGTTATCCATGCGTATAAGACCAAATACAGAATGTTGGCCTTTTTCCTCAGGGTTCATTATTTATCTCATTTACAGTTTTCAAATACTAAATAAATCAGAAGATAAATGACAAGACCACTTGAGAGACTTATTTACAACTTAGTGATAAGTTCACAAGTCAACCTAGTTTTATAATTTGATATATTTAAGGTAACTTTATTCAGAAGTTCAATCAAATCACCCTTAGGATGGCAAGCCCTGATTGTGTCTTTCATGCATGAGTCGTTTCTTAGATAACTAGTGCAAGCTCTTCTTCATTCGATATAGGAATTATTATCTTCCAGACAGAAAGATCAAGGCTAAAAATTATTAAAGTTTGGTGTCAAATCATCCACCAGGCATTGAGCCAAGAAGAGACCCTTCCAATCCACTGTCCAAGCTAATCTTCCTCTCTTAGATCACACTGTCCCACCATCGTCATTCTGTCCTGAGCACTGTTGAGACCCAAGAGCTATCAACTGGGCCCATGGCCTTTGACTTGCTGTTAGCAGTTGTCTCCATTCTTGGTCTATGACAATAGAAACTCTTGGCAGAGCAAAAAGACAGATCCAGCAGAGACCTTGCTGCCTTTTCACTGGCAGGTCCAAATCTTCTAAGTCAGATGGGAGAGGGAAGGTGTTTGGATACTCAGCTGACAATCACCTTGATGGCGGCCAGAGTAGATTGAGCAATCAACTTAGGGAAAAGGTTTTCTAGGTGTTTTAGAGTTTTAACTGTCCCTCCCCCCACTCTTCACCATCTCTCTCTCTCTCACATTTGTGATGATTTTTAAGTAGCAAAAACATGACCCAGTTTGAGTTATGTAAAATGAAAATTTCAAATTCAAAAACCATTATACCTATTCATGCATTGTAGCTGGGGTTTCAGACACAGGTCTTCCTACAGCAGGGATCTGAGATCTGAAATAGATAATTTAATGGGTCCCTGAGGTTCCTGGGTGGGCACAATAGCCCATAATGACTCTATAGAGTAGACGAGTGAGCCAGAACACAGAGCGTTTATGTGATAGGCCTTAACTGTTATGAAGAGAACATAATAGCCTATTGTAGCAAAAACCTCACTTTTCACTTTTCAGGAAGTACCTAAATACCAATTTACACAGTAGGGGTTATTAACTAACAGTGACAGCTGTGCCCTGTTGAGGAGTTACTTATTTATTTATTTTTACTAGTAACCAATAAGAGAAGAATTTGGCAGCTTCAATGTATTTAATTTCTAAGTATATTGACTACATAGTATTCAAATATAATTACCATATTTATGAGTCTCATTCTGCTTTCAGAATATAAAAGTGGCATATTTAATGTGAATAATAAAGTGAAAACGTCTTCTTAGTATATTTCTTATTGCTGTCAGCTTTAGAAATTCACAAGTGTGTTGAAATATATTTTAACTTAATTTTCATCATTAATGCATAATAATGATTCTTTCTTTCAATCATTCTATGTTCTGAGGTTAGCATTAAAATCCAGTATGAAATGACTCATGCTGTATTAAGCTAAATAAATATTTAAGATCATTTTGAATATGCAGGAATGACAAAATTTAGCCACAGTATGGAACTGAAATATTTAATGGAGGTATTTTGCTTGGAGGTTGTACACAGATCACTACCATACCTACATGCTAGCATTTTTTTAAAATCTTTTAATGGCTGAATAAAATCCATTTATTATTGCACAGACTACAGATACTTCTTTTTAATGGAAAATGTAGCAGTAAATATTCAGAGCATGTTCTAAAATTGTATAATTTTATGGCTTAATTTAAATTTGATGAGTATGGGATGGTCCCTCCACCTCTAAGCAAACTGGCATCATATTTTGTAACCTAAAAGTACCCCCCCCCAAAAAAAGTACACACTGGCTATCAATAAATGGTGATAGTTTTCTAAATTAAAATACATAACACCCACAGAATCTATGTGGATGTGCTATTTTACAAGATGGGCAAGAAGGAAACAGAGATCTCAGTTCTCATGTTTTTACTAGACCCATATTATCATTTCACCATGCATAGCATCAGCGAAGGACCATGTCACAACTAGGTCTTTAAAAATAATCTATAAACCTATAAGCCTCAAGTTAGTTCAAAATAAAGTTGTTTAAAAATCCATAAATCTGCTTCACCTTCCTTTGATTACCACCCACTAGCCCAAGAAGTTCACTTTGAGGGTAAAGTAGGACACAGATATTTCAGAAACCAACTAAAATGGAAACACTTTAAGGGTAGTTTTAATCCAATGTTTCTCTAAGATTGGGCTGAACACAACTTGCATGAGGGTCCATAGGGATGTGGTTTAAAATGTAATGTTTTTCTTAATTAAAGTTTATTGGGGTGACAATAGTTAGTAAAGTTACACAGGTTTCAGGTGTACAATTCTGTATTACATCATCTATATATCACATTGTGTGTTCACCACCCAGAGTCAGTTCTTCCATCACCAAATATTTGACCCCATTTACTCTCATCTACCACCCCCCTCCCTGTTTACCCTCTGGTAACCACTAAACTATTGTCTGCGCCTATGAGATTTTCTTTCTTTCTTTCTTTGTCTTGTTCCTTTGTTGTTTTCAGTTTTATATCCCACATATCAGTGACATGTAGTTTATGAAGCCCTGCTCGAGACCTACTGCATTAGAATTTCAGGGTTTGGGACTTGAGAAGCTGCATTTTAAAATGAGTACTTGGGAGACTCTGGTGCTCACTAAGTTTGGGAACAAACCGGGTTGGAGGGATGAGTAAATGGTTCATGATATACAATACATTTCAAGCACAGTGTTTGTTGTTAATTTTTAGCCATCCTTCTATTGGTTCTTTGTACTGTAATATGTTGACTTATACGTATATTAAGGTTTTAACTATGAAATTGGGGAGTTTTAAATAGCCATGACCATTTATCATTCCTACATGATATGAAGGCAGTATCTTGGCTTTTTCCTTGATCTCAATGAAAAGTCCTTACCAGACAGTAGTTATTTACCTTTCTTTATTTAATAAATCCTAGGGCCAATAACATCTACTTTTCAGTCTGGCGAACTACAGTAGACTTTTTTCTGATCTTACTCTACCCTTCTCCCTCCCCCATCCAATCAGTAGAAATCTATTTGAACACGCATATGAATAATAGGGGTCATCTTCCCACCAATATTTTGGTCTTGTATCTCAATCAAGGAGTACAAAGTAAATAGATATAGTTTATCATGTTGTGGATTCCTAGAGAGTAAATATAGCATGCAGAATCTGTTATATTTTAAATATTGGCTATCACAGTAATACATAGTGATTCCACTTTTATGGAAATTACAAATTATTCTTTAAGAATTCTAAAAGTGTTGACCTGTGTGCAATCCTAAGTATAATGTCATCTCTCTTCTTGGTCCACATTACTGCCTCGTGTTACCAAACTTTTTTTTTTTTTCAATGGTCTATGGAATGCATTTTTGCAAATAAAAAACAAAAACACTTATGTACTCATGATGTATTTTTTCCCAGCATCTTGCCTCTCTGTGATGCAGGCTAATGTGTACACAATAGAAGCTCTCTTTATTGAGAGGTCAGACCTCAATAAACCCTCTTAAAGAGGGACCTCTTTTCTAGTTGGCAGTTCGATAATGGTGAGTGGTTTGGCAACCACGGTCTTTCTTTTCTAAAAATACTAATAGTTGTCTTTTCATTTAGGTTACAATAATGCAAAAACTCACTCCTTGGAAACTTACTGAGCATTAAAATAAGCATAGTGTTCAGAACATGAGAGAAAGAGTTCATCACATCGTAGACTAATCAGACCAAATCTGTAGGTTTATATTTGGGGTCATGGAGAGATAGTGAAAAATGGGAGCATAATCAAATGAACATGAATTGAAATCATTATACTGTAGGACATTTTGAAAAAGAAAAAGAATAACTGTGCATTTGAAGTTAGAAGATTTAACTAAAGAGAAAAAGCAAGGTAACTGACTCTAGATACATGGGCTGCCCTTAGAAGACTGAATTCGGTCAAATTATCAAGGCAGATTTAAACTGCTTTGCAATGTAACAAGTTTTCAGACGGAAGCTATATGACCATCTCTGAGAGATTATGTGCAGACTTTTCTTGCTTTAAATCATAAGGTGTGACTAGATGACCCCCTCAGATTAGTCCAGCAATTATGGGCTGAATACCTACAGTGTGTCAATCACCCTGCCACGGGCTACAAAGAACACAGAAGAATAAAGACACCATCTGTTTTCTCAACTGTGATAGATGTAGGAGGGAAAGCTAAAAAATCCCATGGGGTTTCAAAATTGGGCAGTATTTCATCTCTAAGAATCTTTGAGTTGTGAGTGCCTTTGAGATTTATCATACAGCTATTAATGTGACATTGACTAAGATAAAACAAGGATTCAAAATTTGTCAACTCTAAATAACCTGACACCCAATCATCTTAGCTGAGAAGTCCCTTATGATTCTAACAGGTATACCCTGAGCACAGAGACTGGTACAGGTGACGATGGGAGACTGCAGGGTTCTTCTAAAGAACAATGCACAGGATGATATCAGCCTGACACAGGTCTCTTTTGGGGATACACATAGAGAGTTCACTGACAAATAAACACCGAAAATGCAAATATGAGTGTACTATGACTTATTTAAATTCTCATTGATCTGTATTTTAACAGCAAACCATGTCAATTAACTTAGTTATCTGATATGCTTAGTATAAGTTCCAGATTTCTAGAAAGGATGGTATTTAAATGGTTTGCTTTTTTCATTTTGTTTTGTTCTCTTTTCATTTTTTTTTTTTTAACTCCATGCCTGTCATTTCTGTACAAGGTGTCATGAAATGTTTTTCAACACCGTCGTGTGGCTTTTAGTAGGTGAACAGACAGCACTAGCCCATGGCACCCCAGAAAAGAAGACCTACCTCAGCCCCCTCTCCTCTGTCCTGAAATCTCTTGGGGGTACCTCATACTGGTTGAACCCAAAGGAGTTCTTGGTGGCTTCCAATGGGTTAGCCTACCAGGCACAGAACGGAGTGTATAAAGAGACAAAGTACTTCTAGAGAGACAAATGGAATGGCTCAGGCACACGTGCCTACTATGTATGTACAAGGCTCTCTTCTACGTACTTGGGGTAAAATGATAAAGGGAACCGTTTCTGCCCTTGAGGAACTCAGAGAAGTAAATAGTTAACTTCAGAATGGTGTGATAGGCATTATGTTAGTAGCAAGCATGGGGAACTCTGGGAACAAAGTAGAGGGACCTGACTGACCTCCAGTGCTTCTTTCTCTTCTGGACTCTGTGTTTACATACAACCACACGTGTCACAAAGCTAGGACAGAATAAAAATGAAATCCATGCATTAGCACAGAGTTTCTAGGTCCCATCTATGCTTTCATAAAGCTCCAAATCCAGGGAGATTTTTTTTCTGAATCTAGCTGATTATTGATACAAAAGAAAAATATAAGTTAAACTTTTTAAAAGTTGCTATTTCATCTCTCATGCCTAAAGCAACTTAAAACCAAAACAAAAAACAAAAAAACCCAGCCAAAATGAGAGAAGAAAGAAAAATACTTTGTTATTCCATGAGTCAAGTATAAGTTGACATATTGACCAGAAAGAAAGTTGTACTCTCTTTTAGGTTAGGAGCTGACAAGACAGATATTTCATACCACAGGATTTTGTTTTTGTTTTTATCTCTAGATCTTAAACCCCCTGACCCCAGAAGCACAAGTGCTCTGGATGCTGTGAGGCTATAAAACAATCAGTTAGCCTTTGGGCCTTGACTGCTTTATCTGTAAAATGGAAGTAATAAGACTTTCCATCTCCTTCAGAAGACCTCAATTTTGATAACTAATAAGAAACTAATCATAAAATGTTTTGAGATCCCTGGAGGTTAGCCACTCGCTGGGATAAAGTGGGTGATTATAACAGCACTTCTTGAGCTATTGGTACTTACAGCAACCCAAAACAAAATATATCATCTCCTGTTGAAACCACCCTTGGATAGGACGTGCGCAATTACCCAAGGTTGAAATTGATTGCAGAGCGTCTGTGAACATCTGGACTTTTACAAAGTGTGTCTTTGGCGCCCTAAGATGTGGACTATTTACAAAAGCGGACTGCTCTCACGGAAGAGGTGAGCATAAAGCACGCTTCCAGTTGCTACAGTTTTTTTTTAACGTTGGGGTAGGGTCAGAAAGACAAAATTCCTTTTCCCCGGTAACCTCAGCCACCAGCAACGGCTGCCATTTTTAAATGAGGGGATGAAGACAGATTTTTCTCTTTTTGGGGAGAATCTTTTCTGTCACCTTATTTAAAGAGAGACAGCAGATGTGGAAATGGCACAGGTTATTTCAGGCAAATAAATTTCAAACCCAACTATGTCAGTACGTGTGATATCAAATAAATCTTCTCAGGTCCCTCGTGTACAGAATGAGACCCACTAAATCAGACCCTCTAAGAGTGAGGCACAGGCTGCTATATTTTGAGAAGCTCCAAAGGGGACTTCGATAAGGCAGCTTATTCACAGATGAGCTCCACCAGGGGCAGGTGATCACCAAGTTCCCAGTGTTAACTCTTCCTCTGTTTAGGAAATGGTCTTAGGCAGCCTCATATCCATCTCCATAACCTCTTAAGACCTCCAGTTCAGCCTTAACTCCTCCATGCCAAAGAACAAAGTTTGGTTGTATAGACCTGTTATGCAGGGTCTCTGGTCCCGCTCCTCACTCAAGAATACAAGATATGGTGAGGCCAAACAGGACCACCAACAGAGCCATGGATAGGGGAGTCATACCACTATATTCTCGCTGGCGGCTGGGTTGGAGACACAGGAAGTAGGATCAGCACGATCTGCAATGCGCAGTCCGCTTTTCTGCCAACCAACCAACTTATATTAGTGGCTAATGGCTAACTGGTTATAGCTGATGGCCAACTACTTACAGCTTATGGCCATCTACTACCTGAGCCAGCACCTTTCCATGTGAGGCCGAGAGCCTGGAAACTGCTCTCTGGGACTCTGTACCCACACTCCACCCCTCCAGGGTCTCACCTCACACCCTACGCAATCAGTGTCTTTCGTGAGGAGCCCTGTGCCAGGAACCCAGCTCACAAGAAAAAGTTCAGTCTAGTTCAAGTAACATCCCAGGGGGTGTCCCTCAATATCCACCTACTTTCTGGGCATAGCCAGGGTTTCTCAGGGTACTGCAGTCTTTCTGGGCACAGCCAAACTTCCTGGGCACAGCCAGGGTTCTCAGGGTATCGTGCTGGAACAATAGTGGCTCACAACCAAGAATGCTTACATATTCTGGCAGCCAGTTGAGACACAGGAAGCAAACATCCATAAGTTCCACTACATGGTAGTACATTCCAAGCAAACAGTCAAGTGGTCCATCAAATCAGGGATGGAAGGCAACTTCCCATGGTCCACAGTCATTCCCCAGCACTGTGCTCTGGCCACACAATGTGCCCTCCCTGCAGAGTGAGGGCTCCAAGTCTTCCCCAACTTGGGGGTAAAAGATGACCTTGACCTCATGTGCCTCCTCCACCGAGGACTCAGCAAGTGTTTTTTTTCCTGGGACCACAAGTCCAGCATCTGGGCTGCCCCAGCAAGCACTTCCCAGCCCACATGGCCGCAATGACCCTCACTCTCTCCGGCCTATACTGGCTGGAGAACTGTCCAAGTCTTCCCATCCCTCCTTGGGGGTCCAACTCCTGAGAACAGTGGCCACTGGGCACCACACACTGTGTGTGGGCCACATGTCCTCCTGCCCAGAGTCAGACATCACTCCTACATGGCCGGAATCCTGACCCTCACGCCGGGTATCTGAGTGGGTGGTGGCCCTGGCGCAAGATGCCCACAACTCTAGGAGCCCATGGCAGCAGCGGACCACCAAAAAGCAGGCAACGCCTGCTATAGCCAGTAGGGTAGTGTGCCATCTAGAGGCTCAAGAGAACCACCAATTCACCAAGACGTCACGTTTCTCCCAGGCATATTGCATTTCCTGTTCCCGGCGCCGCTCCTCATGGGCTTCCTGAGACTGAGTGTTCATACACACAAACTGCTCCACCGCCCATTGGAGAGCTTTGGCCAGCACCATACTCTGCTCGCTGGGCTATGTGTAATGCAGGGTCTCTGGTTGTGCTCCACGCACAAGAACGCAGGATATGGTGAGGCCAAAAAGGATCACCAACCGAGCCATAGATAGGGGAGACACAGGAAGTAGGATCAACACGATCTGCAATCTGCTGTCTGCTTCTCTGCCAACCAACCAACTCCCTTGCCAGTGTAGCCATGGCAGTTATATTAGTAGCTAATGGCTAACCGGTTACAGTTAATGGCCAACTAGTTACAGCTGATGGCCATCTAATAACTGAGCCAGCATCTTTCCATGTGAGGCCAAGAGCCTGGAAACTGCTCTCTGGGATTCTGTCCCTACAAGACCTATCTTTGGCACAGTAACCACCATCTCAGGTGTGTCTGTGTGGGGACAGAGCAAGGAGTGCAGTTTCCAGGCTCTCGGCCTCACGTGGAAAGGTGCTGGCTCAGGTAGTAAATGGCCATCAACTGTGATTGGATGGCCATCAGCTGTGGCTAGTTGGCTGTCAGCTGTAACCAGTGAGCCACTGGTCACTAATATAACTGCCGCGGCTGCACTGGGGAGTGGAGTTGAGGAGAGTCGGTTGGCAGAAAAGCGGACAGCAGGTCACACGTCGTGTGAACCCAGCCTCCAGTGAGACCATAGTGGTATGACTCCCCTATCTATGGCTCCGTGGGTGTTCCTTTTTGGCCTCACCACATCCTGCGTTCTTATGTGGGGAGCGGGAGCAGAGACCCCGCAGGCCGCCCCATGTGACAGTCTGCCTCTCCCAAAGGCACAGAAAAAAATTGTGATGTCATGGGGACAGTTCTGTTTTCTTACTTCTTACAGGCACATTAAAACAAAAGCAGTTATTTGGCTTGTTTCTATTTTAGCCAATATCCTTGACTCTGAAATTCAGCTCAGAAAAGGAAAAGTCATAGGATCGCCGAGGTAAAGTTAAGAGAAGGAGGTGGCATAGAAAGAAGAGAGACTAGAAAGTAGAAGCAATATTTGAGTACCATTAAAAGATTATTTTAAAGGCTGCATTTTGGCCAAGGGACCCAGGAATGCTGGATATTACCCTCAGCTACAATTGTTCCTTTAAACGTGCCCTGGGAATACAAACACACACGTCACATGCAACCATGACAGAGCTGGCAAAGGAGCAGAGACAACATAGTGTTACCAACTGCAGCTTGGACGCTAAATTCCAAAGGAAGACCTAAAGCAGTGTTCTCAAAGTATGGTTCTCAGACGAGCATCATACACATCACCTAGAAAATTGTTAGAAACACAAATTCTCAGACCCCACCCCAGACCTACCAAGTCTGACATTCTGGAATGGGGACCAGCAGGCTATAGTTTAACCAGCCTTCCACGTGATGCTTCTATCTTATTCAAGAACACTGACTTAAAGAAACAACATAAATATGGCCACCTGGTCTTCCCTCCCTACTTTTTCCAAAGCCTATCCCAGGTCTTTGGTTTTTAATTCCGGAAGTGGGGAGAGGCAGAGAGAATAAGGAGTGAGAGATAGAATAAGAGAGAAGGTATTTCCTTCACTGACCCTGGAGGGCTGTTGGTTTGGGCTGCCTGCCCAAAAGACAAAGAGAGCTTTCCAAGACAGGGCCATAGCTGCGGGATTGGCAAGACTGCTTGGGATGGAGGCAGGGCGGTCCCTGATGACCTAAAAGGCGCACTCACCATTGTGTGTAATGCAACAGCATTGTGGAAAAAGAACAGAAAGCAAAACAAACAAACCAACAAAAACTTTGCTGACCCTCTTTACATTTATTTTACTCTCTAATGTTATTTTCATTTATAATGATAAATGAATGAAACATTTCATGCAGGGAGTCACGCGGGGTCTCTAGTCCTGCTCCCCACATAAGAACGCAGGACATGGTGAGGCCAAAAAGGAACACCCACGGAGCCATAGGTAGGGGAGTCATACCATTATATTCTCGCTGGCAGCTGGGTTGGAGACACAGGAAACAGGAGCCACAGAATCCGCAATCCACACTCCACCACACTCCCCACTTGTTAGCTCAGCCACAGCAGATATATCAACAGCTAATGGCTAACCAGTCAGTAACAGCCAATGGCCAACTAGTCACAGCTGAGGACCATCTACTACCCGAGCCAGCACTGTTCCATGTGAGGCTGAGAGCCTGGAAAATGCTCTCCAGGGTTCTGTCCCCACAAACACCACAGTCTTTAAGTGTGTAGTGCTTTTAAATATCTGAATCCTGTCCTAGGAGAGCGGTGAGAGGGAAGAAAAGAGAGAGAGTGCATTGGGGGGTTCGTGGGAGCTAGCCAGCTGGTCTCCCTCTGGGCATCAGCCATCCATTGCCTCCTTACCATGCAGCTTCTGTAGATATGAATAAAGACAATCGCTGTCACCATTATCTTTTGGCTGCACATTCACTGGCCAGTGCTTTAGTTTGTATTCTCAACCCTGAGTAAAACTTGATCTCATTGGGTAGGAAGGGTCGGACTAGAAATTAGTTTTATCCTTGGGTGAGGGGTGGTGAGAAGTGATAGGCAGGAGAGAAGGTCTCCAGCTCCCCCTAGAGGTGGCACATCTTAAGCACACAGGGTGTCATTTTTCCCAAGCTGAACCTCTTGTTAGTCCAGCACAGGAAAGGAAGGTTCAACACTCCCTAGCAAATTGTTTCAAGTAATGTAGCTTGTGATGTTGCCAAACCAATGCTATTTCCAACCCATAGCCACAGGTAGCCATTCAATTTTAAATTAATTAAAAAGTCAGTTCCTCAGTCGCATTAGCCACATTTAAAGAGTTCAGTAGCCACAATGTGACTAGTGGACGGTGCAGATGGAAAGCACCATCACATAGCTAGAGGCGGTACAGGGAGCGGGAGAGTGAGAGTGTGGCAGTAATCCAGTAGTAATAAGTCCGATACTAGGGAAGTGACACCATGGCATATAGATGCCAACTACTGTATTCAGACACAGAACAAATGCCTCTGAGTCAAAGGTCAGTTAGAGGGGGGAAGGCATCCTGAAGCCTGGGCCTCGGGTGTTTCAGAGACACGGCTTTATCAGCACAGAGAGCTCTGTGATCAACCGCTTCTCTGCGCTGCACGGTTCTGCCTTCTCACCACCCACCAGAGCCCCTGACCCTCTTTCCCCACCAACCCTACGCCCTACGCTGCTCTCTATGCATTTCCTTCCTCTGACTTGTAATCCAAGACCCTATCACAGGCAAACTCAATTAAAGACACATGACTAGGTAACAGCCTTAAATTTCTATTTACCTTGAGCTCGTTGTGCTTATTACGCGCTCTTTTCCCGGTCATTGCACCAATTCACTTTGTACAGCAGGGGCCATTTGCCTAAAGTAATACGGAAGGTCGGCATATCTTCCAAGTGAGTTTCTGTCCCACCCTTCTCTCAGCTGAGCATGGGAGAAGAAGAGTTGATGGAGTAAGGAGGCCGATTTTGTATGTAGAAGAGTAAGTGAAAATCATTTAGCAGATACCAGTAGCTGTCCTGGCAGCTTGTTTTCGTCCTTTGCTTATTTGGCTTGAAGGCCTTTTATGAGCTCCCCCAGTCCACTCCAATTTACGTGATCTGCTCCTGGAATAGGATGA
The DNA here is from genome assembly GCF_036562045.2 of Rhinolophus sinicus. Taxonomy (NCBI): domain Eukaryota; kingdom Metazoa; phylum Chordata; class Mammalia; order Chiroptera; family Rhinolophidae; genus Rhinolophus; species Rhinolophus sinicus. Next base: position 69,035,453 of record NC_133760.1, read on the forward strand.
TTGCAAAGCATCATGCAGTGGTATATTTCTGAATTTACTTATCAGCAACTCTGTTTCTGAAAGGATTGAAGGACAGCTTTCCCTGTAAATATTCACTGCTCCCCCTCTCCCAGGGGGTGGGGGAATAAATCTATACTCATAGAAGGGGTGTTGTAAAATTTTATAACTGAATTCCCAAGTCACACACCCAATCAATCTCATTAACTTACAGCTGTATCCTGTAAATACAAAACATATTGTCCATGTCAGATTTATGTTGTCATTCATATAGAGTACGATATAATTGAACAGCATGGTCCAGAAATGTATTAAATAAAAATGAAAGTGCCTTGATCATTTTATAAAACAAAAATCGACTAGTTTTTAAATGTAACAGATAAAATACAGCAATAGTGATTCATACAATTTAGGGTCTAATTCTGTACACAAAAATTGAGTAAAAGCAGACACATTCATAGTAAGACTTCTCCAAACTGTATGCACTTGGAGACAGGAAATCAAACCTTGGAGAAAATCTGTATTATTGAATGCTTTGAGAACACAGTCTTGTTACACTCAGAGAAACAACAGTGCAACAAAACTAATTGTTCACAGGGTTTTTCCAGGTACTGGCTGGCCTCTTTTAATCAGCAGATTTTACTGCAAAATGATTAGTAGAGTGTTTCATTCGTTAGGAGGTAGAGGGCGAAATCAGATGACCTCTCCAGATCTTTCCAGATCATGACCTATGATTCCAAGATCTGTAAGTAGCAGCATGTAATTGCATAAAACTAATGAATGTGATAACATAGTTACAACAGTTTTTTCAAGTAGGGTAAACATGGTTTCTGATAGTCTTCATGTTTCACTTTTTGAGAGAGCATAAAACTGAACCACATAAAGACCAGGTCAAAATATAACCTGTCATGTTAATGGGATCTGAATTAATACTGTTCTTCTCTAATAGCTTAGGTAACTTAGATAACTTGAGAGAGAAAACATATGGTGAGTCCCAGTTCTGACTCAAGTGATTGTTTCACAGCATCTGTGACCTCAGGGAAGGAGTTTCAAACTTATCATCTCTCAGTGGCCTTCCTTCTTAACCTCTGCTATTACATGCACAGTTTTAGTTTCCTTTAGGAAACTAAAGTTTAGTTTAGTTTAGTTTCCTTTAGGAATTCCTAAATTCTTTTGGATTAATAGAGTCCATTTCTTATTGAACTGAGTTGTTATTTCTTCAAACCTAAAGAGAACAAATGTTTTGTGTTTTGTTTTTCTATCATGATGTGACTGAAATTTTCTCTGATAATAATTATTTTTAGACCTAATCTGAAAAAGTACATTCATATGGTCTTTTAATTTTGTACTTCAAGAAAATAACACACAAAAAAACATTCTGCAATACTCTCACTTTCAATTGCCTTGCTGTTGACTCAGATAGATCTTATGGCAAGTATCACATGAGAAGCCAGGGACCTTTCAGCAGACTGTTGGCCAAGTTGAATGCTACGACACATGCGTTTCCTGTGAAAATCTAATGACAGGTGATCTGGTCATTAAGAATTTGTCATCTGGCCATACTTTCGAGTTCCTTCCACATTATTAGGAAGAAGAGTTAGTTCTTGTGTTGCCCAATTTCATGGGGTACCTGCGAACAAAATTCAGAGAGTAGAAAAGCAGTATCCTGATTAATTTCCAGATTCAACTGACTCCTCTGGAGTGTAGACCTTAAGGCAATTTTTCTTTTGCTCCATATTATAAATCACTCAAGGAGTAGCAAAAAGCATTCTGAGAATGATACTATAAACATTAAGATTGAAAAAGTTATACACTCAATGGCTATCCTGAAAGTCAGGTGACTATTTTCATTTTGAGGAAAATGAAACAGAAGGTAGAGAAAATAAATTCATGTTAGGTAAAAACTGGAAGTGTTCACACTGTCTATTAAGTATTCTGCTTTCATGTGTCACTCAATTGCCAGATTTCGGAGAAGACTGGATCCAACTCATACAGGCTGACTCCCCCATTTTGATTGTTGGTCTGACTACCAACTGGTCAGCTCAGTCAAAAATGCAGTTAGTTTATATGTTTACAATCCTTAAGATGCAAAACAGTATTTTCAGTGACTCTTATGACCTTTTATCCTTCATTCATCATTCCAGGATACTTTAGTGCATCTTGTGAAGATGGCTGCAAAGCTGGTCCTTTTGATTTAATAACAATGTCAGCTGACCAAGAGTAAAACTTTAATTTGGAAGGTTTGGAAATGCTTTAACCTCAGTATGGGTGGTTTGTCTATGATAGATACTTTGTTTCACCAATTTTCTCCTCTCCAATATGCGTGTCACTTTTTTAGTAGCTCTGCCCCACACCTTGCCAAGGTGTGTGTTTCACTAGATCGGTAAAGGAAGTATGCTGTATTGAAACATGGGGAAGAAAAAAGTAATAACAACATGACTTTGGGGATGAACAAACACCCTATTGATATTCAGCTACGGCTTCTGAAAATGCTCACAGGATGTTTGGAAATTGCATTTCTAAATGTTATGGGCTTCGGGTCTTTCAACCATGTAATGAATATATATTTTTTCTCCATTTATTTATTATTGGTAGAAATTGAATGATGGACTTTTCCACCGATGGCTCTGTCCATGTTTATTTTTTCATTGCTCCAGTCGGCATTTGTTATCTGACAATGCAAAACAAGTTATGTTCGGATTGATATACAGAAACAATCCTTCTTTCAAAGAATTTTCATCTGTCACCATCATCTCCACTCAGATGCAGAATGGGGAGTAACAGAATGATTGGTTTTATCTACATTTTGGTATATTTTTCTTTGAATGGCAGCCCCAGCGAACACAATTTTCAAGATAAAATACAAAACTGTGATTATTTCAAATGGCAGCGTCTAATGGAGGATTATAAATTATTGCCTAACGTGCCAAATACTTTGGACCAGTAGCTTGAAATTGTGTTCTGGAGACTGTTTGGAATTACTGCTGCCGAGAATCTCTTTCCTCATTTAAGAAAATGAACTGTTTCTGGAAAATGGCAGAAGACCAAAAGAGAGACAGAAAAAGAGAAAAAAAAGAAAAGAAAAACAACAACACTGCACAAAATAGCAAGGCCAAAATAAATTCAAGTAAAATAGAGTGTATATTTCACTTCACATTAGAAGCTCTTGCCAATACTACTCACTGAAGAAATGCTCCTTTTTTTTTCTTAAAAAGAAAATTTTTAAAACCTATTTTTGCTTTACTTTTTCAAATGATATAATTGAAACATGGTTGCATAAATCTAATAAACAATATATATTTATCATCTACTCCTAACTGAAGGCTCATTACAAATACTTGATGTTCACGAAGAAGAGCTGTATGACAGATGCTAACAAATTTGAGATCCAGCTACTTAAATATTATGAACTCACCAAAGAAGTCCCATTTCTTGGACTTGGGTTGAACTGGGCAGTGACAGGAGGAGACTGATTGGCCAAAGGTGGTCATAATGACTCAAATACTTTGACCAAAAGTTTTCTTTGGCTATCACAGCAGAACAATAACAATATTTTCAAACCTAAGGGTAAATATTGCTATGCAGAATCATCTCAACGTTAAAATGTAGCAGTGGGTTACCTGACCATTTTTCCTTCTAAATGGGTTTCTAGATTAAGGAAGGAGTTTAAAATGCTGATGGTAGTTCTCTTTCCATAACCTACAAAATCTGACCTAATGAGATAGACGCCATGTGTCAATTTATTCCCTGTTGAGCAATGGCAGAGGAAAACATCTAGAGAAATTGGTGTGATTGGTTTGAGACTAAATTATCTGATTTCAGTGAAAATATTTTGCTAATCGGAATGAGCATCAAATTACAGGCTTCACTGATCCCCTAACCTCCTGACAAAATAACATATCTTGGAAGCATGGATGATGCTAACACTGTCAACACGTACTCTGTTAAAACACAGCGATGCCCAACTTTCTAGCTACCTCTGAGCTACGGACACAGCCAATCTAATGGTCCAGGCAGGAAAAACGAAAAGTCTTGGATCAAAAGTATCTGAAGTAGTAAACCGCATTATTGTGAATTCAGTAGATTCTGACTTACTTTGCTAGTGAAAGGCAAAACATTACATTGCTTTTAGGAACAGTAATGTGATTTTTCAAGCTACCAGTAGAGACATGGCTGTGCAAATTAATTATCAATGCATGATTATAGGAGGCAATTTTTGTGTTGGGTAACATATCATTAAGATAATAAAATAAATAGTTGAGTAGTTTACAAAGCAATTTTAAGATTGATTGACAGACACATACATGTCTGCTTTGTGGGCCTGAGATAAGAGGAAAATGAAGATTTCTCCTCTGATTACTGCCTCAATTAAATATGCCTGTCTCTTTCCCTTGCTCCCCACTTCTCATTCTCCAAATATAATATGAAACCTTCATTTCATATTCTATTTGGAGAACGAGCAGTGGGGAGGCCAGGGAAAGAGGAAGAAGGAAAATTTAGTGAGAAGAATGGATGTAGCAAGAGGACAAGCAACAGTGAGGAGTGTTTTGAATGATTTTATTCTATCTAGAGAAATTGAACCATTACAATAAGACTCTAGAAATAACTTCTGCATTTTTCACCCCATTTCAAAGTACATGTGTCGTTCAAGAACAATAGATAGAGAAGGCTCTCCTGGCAAATATTTTGATCACTTCAGTGTTCCTTTACTTTCTTGAAAAAGAACAGTGAGCAAAGGTGTGCTGAATCTTATATTAATACAATAAAATCATGGTGATGCAACAATTTTTTTATTCTTTATAAAAGAAGTGATGATTTGTATATGTTAAAAGGGAAACTAAGACGGTACCATAGAGATCAAAGTTCTATTGAGTTGCCAAATTTTGCCGGTGCAGTTAAATAGCTCTAGAAAAGACTCATTTCTGTCAAAAATAAAACAACATATGGTTTTCTCTAAAAATAGATCTCTTGATGAAAAACAGTTCTATGTAGGTAACCTTGTACATTTGAAGGCTTTTAATCTTATTTTTCCTGAAATAACTTTTGTTCTTAAATTCTTTTTAAGAAGTTGTGAGTTTATTTACTCTCATCCAGCAAGAAATAAGTGACAATACAGAATGTGGCTACTGACTCATTGTTCTATTCTCTTTAAAAAACTTGCTGAATGGAGAAAACTTGCTGTGGAGCCCAGGGCTGAGGAATGAAAGTAGGTGTTACCACCCATGTCTGTCAAAACCCAAAGACAAGCACTTCGAGAAACCTCCTTTGTCAGAGGGGTGTTCTCCTATTAAATCAAGTCAATGTAGGAATGGAGTCTTCCTTCTGCAGATCATCTCTGAAGAGACAAGACTGTGGCTGGAATTAGTGTTCATGTGGGAGTTGAAGCTTAAATGTAAAAATGAGTCATTTAAAAATCAATCAATTAAGCAAAATCTTGAATGCTTAGTGGAACTCCAAGCATTAGAAATGAAACAAACAAAAACTTCCCAAGAGCAAAGATTGTCTTCGGTTTTATTCACCGATAAAATTCTAAACTTCTAGAACAATAAGTATATGGTAGGTACTTAGGTACGTAAATATTTGTTGGAGGAGTAAATGAATGAATATATAAATACTTACAAAGTATTGGAGTATGTGATAAGAATAAAAGATTCTACAATTGTTCAAATGATTTATATGGATTATCTCCTATACTATAACAACTGTATTTGGTATTTAATAATACTACTCTCATTTACATACAGAAAAACTGAAGCACAGACAATTAAACATTTCACTTGGCTATCATTAAATATTGGTGCCAAGATTGGAACTCATTCCATCTGACTTCAAAGCCCACGCTCTTAGCCATATACCACATACATGTGCAGTGCTTATATTGCTTCCTTTGACCTAACACTCACCTTTTTAGTTCAGTAGTTGCCCCTTATTCACTGGGGATACATTCCAAGACCCCAGTGGTTGCCTGAAACCATGGAGAGTAACAAACCCTAGATATGCTATGATTTTTCCTATACATACATACATACTTATGATAAAGTTTAATTTATAAATTAGGCACAGTTAAGAAATTAACAACAATAGCTAATAATACAATAGAACAATCATTAACATGCACTGTAATAAAAAGTATGTGAATGTGGTCACTCATTTCAGGGGACCCCTTGCTAAAGTCTTCTCTACGCTCAATGCTTTGTGGTACAACATGTTACCATCAATTGGGACATGTTTTCTGTTCATGTTCAAGTCTTCCATCCACAAATTTAATGCTATATCCATCTTCATTAAGCACTTATCATGTACCATGGCCATAACTTTTGAGTTTGAAGGGCAACAGCACACTAGCAGGAAGTTTTTTCCTTCTTCACAATTTTATGAAGAGAAGACTCTTTCTTACCTACATCTTATCAACCTCAGCATACGTTTCTTTTCTCTAATTAAGTTGAGAACTTTCACTTTTTCACTTAAAGGAAGGACTTTACAGCTTCTCTTTGGTACATCAAATTGCCAGCACCACCACGCTTGTGCTTTAGGGCCATTCTTAAATAAAATAAGGGTTACCTGAAGGTAAGTACTGCTGCTATATCACAATGATGATCTGATAACCAAAAAGGCTACTAAATGACTAACAGGAGAGGAGCGTCTACAGCCCCCATGGAGAGGCTGGACTAAGGGACGGGTCATGTCCCAGGTGGGAGGGTGCCTGGAGATTTCATCATGCTACTCAGAACACTGCAGAATTTAAAACTTATGAATTATTTATTTCTGGAATTTTTCATTTAATATTTTTGAACCACGGTTGACTACAGGTAACTGAAACTGTAGAAAGCAAAACGAAGGGTAAGGGGGGACTATTATATAATGAAATGTAAGTCAGAGTTGATTGTTAAACACCTTCTCTGAACATACGTCAAAACTCAATGATAAATTTGTTAAAATGCATCTGCCACTAATGATAAGATTTAATACTTAATGCTGGTAGGTATGGGAGTTGTTTCTGACATATTCATATAAACCAGCATTAAAGCTGATATAGTTATTGTTGGTTCATCAAACTCAGTTTCCTGCAACTTAAAAAGGATTTGAAACCATAAATGTTTATATTTGCAATACTGAAAAAAAAAAAAAAAAAAGAGCTACAATCATCTTTCCAGGGCACCGTTGAGAATTCTAAGTCATCGATCTACCTTTCTATTTATCACTCACGTGACCACCTAGAGCACATTTACAAAATTTAACACTTGTCGAAAGAAATACATAACAAAGTACCGGGAATGCTGATTTTTTTGCACAATGGGCCTGGGCAATCAGATTTCTCTTTTGACAAAATTCACTCCTTGTTCTAGCCAATCTCCCAGTCCAGCTGCACCTTAGTGCCAATCAACTGGCTGCTGACCAGCCTAATCCTTTCCTGGAACCAAAAAGGAAGCAGCATATAATTAAACAGGGCAGATTTTTAAATACTGTTTAGCTATTCCTTACCTGAGTGAAAAAATGCCAGGGATCCCTTGGGCACCATTTAAACATCAAACGGTACAAAACCGGTACCAGCAACAATGAGAAAGGGCAAATTCCTGCTCTCTAAATCTCCTCCATAGCTGTGGCCTGAGGTTTCTTGTTGCAAATGTATACTTGCTCCGAGCATCGATCCAGCTCCACTTTCCAACTTTATCACTCATTTCTCCCTTGTAACTTTCAGTGTTCGGAGATAGAGACAGTGGCTCTTATATTTGAGTGGTTTTATCTGAATCAAGATAATCTCAAGAGCCAAACATTAAACTTTAGGGACAAGTTATTAGCTAATATATCATCTAAAACTGAGCAGAACTGAATCAGAAATAGATCATGAACCATGAGTGCAACAGTCACCTAAAGGAAATCAGGGATGGCTTCCCAGGCTGAAGAAAACTGCAGTCAGTATATAATTAAGGAGAGAAGAAGGCAACACATTGGTATTGCGCTAGAAAACTGCAGTCAGCATATAATTAAGGAGAGAGGAAGGCAACACATTGGTATTAAATATTAAGGTTTGCGTAGTGAGACAGGCAGAAAGGACTTGGGGACCTACAGCACTGAAAGATATCAGCCATGTCACTTCTCTGCCAGCCGTTGATGGGATGGAAAACCTGTCAAACTGCTGAATCATGTTTTTGTTTTTGTTTTTAAATGATAGTTCCTCTGGTAGAGACTTCTAAGTGTCCCTGAATATTCATTATATTCTTTTTATATAGTAATAGACACCTCAGTTTTCATCTGGACACATGCCCACTTGTAGTGAAGACCATATTTCCTATTTCCCATGTAGCTGGTATGAGTATTAACCTTCTCTTCTCTTTTTTACTTTCCTGCTGGTAAAGCACCGATGTGACAAAATATGTCCAGTTGATTTTTGACAGGGGAGAAAAACCAATTCAATAATAAATAAAAAAAAAGAGTCTTTTTAACAAATGATGCTGAAACAATTGGCATCAGTTTCAAAAAGAAAAATGAACCTTGGCCTAAAGCCCACATATTATATAAAATTTCACTCAAAATGGGTCATAGACATCAATGTTAAATGTAAAACTATAAAACTTTTTTTTAAAATATAGGAGAAAATCTTCATGACCTAGCATTAGGTGACAAATGCTTTGACGACACCAAAAGCATAATTCATAAAAGAAAAAAAGTATAGAACTCCATCAAAATTATATCATTTGCTCCATGAAAAACTATGATAAGAAAATAAAAGGACAAACCACTGATTTAGAGAAAACATTTGCAAATCACATATCAGACTCATATACAGAATTTATAAAGAGCCTTCTAAACTCAAAAGTTAGAAACCAAACAATCCAATTAGAAAAAGAACAAAAGGTTCCAATAGACATGTCACAAAGAATAGATATGGACGGCAAACAGACAGGAAAAGATGTCCGACAACACTGATCATTAGGAAATACAAATTAAAACTATCATGAGATACCACTACAAATCAATTGAAATGGCTAAAATAAAAATATACATATGTATATATATTGATAACGCCAAATGCTGGTGAGGTTGTGAAATAACTGGATCTCTTGTACATTGCTGATGGAAACATTAATGACATAGTCACTCAGGAAATTAGTCTGGAAGTTTTTCCAAAGTTAAATATATACTTGCCATGTGACCCAACAGTTGCACTTCTAGGCATTTATCCTAGAAAATGAAAAGTTATGTTTATACAAAAATCTGTACATGAATATTTATAACAGCTTTATTTGCAAAAGCCCCAAACTGGAAATAACCCAAACATCCATCAGTGTGAATAATTAAACAAACTGTAATGCATCCAGCCAATGGAATAGTACTTGGCAATAAAAAAGGAATGAACTATTGTCATAGACAGACTGGTTCCATTTTAAGGGCATTATACTGCAAGAAAAAAAAAAAAAAGCTAGTCTCAACAATATACCGTCTGTATGATTCCATTCATGTAGCACTCTTGAAAAAGCACATTACAGAGATGGGGAGCAGACGAGTGTTGCCAGGGGATGGGGAAGAGGAGGTGGGGTGTGAATATAGAGAATAACACTTGGAAGCATTCGGTAGTGGTAGAACACTTCTGTGTCTTCATTATAATGATGGTTATACAAAGCCACACATTTATGTAATACAGTGTCATAGAATTAATCACAATGACAGAAAAAAATTAATGCATAACATGGAGAAACCTGAATAAGGTTTGTGGTCTAGTTCATTGTAGTCTTCTAATTAAGTTCCTGCATTGGTAAATGTGCTATGGTTCTGTAACATATCACCATTGGGGAGAGCTGGGTGATGGATATACAAGACCTCTCTGCACTGTTTCTACAAATTCTATCATTATTTCAAAATTTTAAAAGTTCAAATAAAATATTGCTGGTGATGGAATTACTAAAACAAATCATGAAACATTAAATACACAATTAATTTCTATGATCACGCAAACACTTGTAATACTAACACATACAGTCTGTTTTCTTCTCTCTCTCTTTAACATGAGAGTGTAATGTGAGATGAGCAGATTCAATTTAAAGAGCTCATGTTTTCTTACCCAGACTGTGGAAACCCAACTCCCCACGAGACTGAGTAACTACCTGGCTCTGGATAAAGACCATGGTTTTGATAACTAAGTGACTTACATTTGATATTGCACCCTGATCCCAGACCATCCTCTTTCATACGTGTAACCTTACCCATTGAATATTTTATCACTTTATAATAGGCACTCCATCTTTTTTTCCTCTATTGGAGTGTAATTTAGAAAACTGACCTCATTCAAAAGACTATCATATCAATATGGTGGCACTTAGGGTAAAGTTCTTGGTGTCTACCTTTCAACACAAAGTGGCTGATGGCAGTGGCTGCTGCGGGTCCCTGGGGAGCTGCCCCACAGCCGCCTCATCTCACTGACACACACAGCATTCTCTTCACGGAAAGCGTCCCTGGTTTGTGATTTGGATCATTTTATACCAAGATTTCATCCCTTTGACTATTTCACGTTTCATCCTTATAATTAGAATTAGATAGGACTCCCACATTAAGGTTTTTACATTATTATCTTAAATATATGTCACATAGTCCGTAGTACAAGATATCAGACTTCATCCTATTTCCAATTTAATTCTGCATGTATTGTTGATGTAATAGAAAAGTTTCATTAGAAGACCTAAAGATCACAGAAGATGTAAGCCATTCCAATTAATGGGTTAATACAATGTCTTCACAGCACTGGATAGTATAATTATCACAATTAGGTACTGAGTTCTTTACCTGCCATACCTGAATACAGTTACCTAGTAGTCATATCTGTCTATTTTTTAAACCTATTTTAATTACGATGAAATACCAGAGAACATAATGTATAGAAAAAGAAAAGAGAAATGATTTAATTTGTTCCATTAACTAGTTTTATTATTGTATCTTTAATGATAGGATATCAATATTCTCTAATACATAAAATTTTCAATATTTAGACCATTAAGGTCTAAATGAGGTCCCCCCATTTATCAGATATGGTCTGGTTCTTTCCATGTTTATTTTCTGTACTCAGTGCCTGAAAATACCATCATTCTCATTCATTACACTTTTTTGAGTGAATAAATAAATATGTAGATGAAGAAATTAATGCCAGTGGCAGAAGCTTGCTCCCTGTCACCAAGCTAGCTATAATCCTAGCATGTCTCATATAAAATAACAAACTATTAACAATGATACAAGATTTGAGCAAGGCTGGACAATTATTTTTAGGAAAAGTTGGATATGAGGAAATGAAAGAACTAGCCATGGAGAGAAAAATAAATACATCGTAAACCTGTAACAGATTGCTGGAGAAGCAAAGCTTGAGTTGGGCTATGTGTAAACATTAACTAGTTTGAGAGAATCTATTAAAACAAATAACTGGATATTTGGGATGCATACTTAGATTTAATAAATAAATGTTTTTAACTCTTCACTGTTAAAATAAATTGTCCTTTGTACAATTTTCTGTCCCTTTATTAATACTTTAGTGTCTTCATTTTCCCAGTCTGGTTCATAAGAAATTTCAAATAATCATGTACAGAAAGCAAGTGTATAAATACTGTCCTATTATCTTTGCACTTGATCTATTTAGGGCTGTCCCAAGTCAGAGATATTTCACTCAGGAGTTTTTGAAGGTGCAGACATCATATTCTGTGTTAATTATATTAATAATAATAATAATAATAATAATAAAATAAAATTCCAACCCAAAACTATTTCCCAATTTTGGATTTGGATCCCATTAGATTTTGCCTTTTGCCCACTGAATAATTCATACTTCATTTTCATGTAAATTGGAAAAATAATATTGTGTGGGATGGGCGGTATTTCCAGGACACAAAACAACAAATGAGGCTCTTTTCCAAAAGTATTTAAGATTTTAAAATAATTGCAATTCTCTGTCTTACATGAAAGTTATCGATGATTTTCTTTTATGTTTTTTTGGGGAAAGAAGATTAAATGAACAATTCATTGTCTTATGTGTATAGAGATGTTTTCCTATTCTTTAAAATAACTAAGGTGCTTTGCACAATCTCCATGATGCTTTAAATGTGAGATTCTGATAATAAATGATCTAATAGTTCCATATATTCCAGCAATATTCAAATAACGTCAACTCTTGCATGCAGTGTTTATCAAGTTTCTAACATACGGGGCTAAGAAAGGACACTGTCAAAACAGCTATAAACTCAGACATATTACCAAACTCCACATGAAAATTGGTTTAGAACTTCTCTGCTGATGTCATTCACAAAACTATTAATTTTAGGAACAACTAGATACTAACTAGCTAGTAAATAATTTCTAATGTAGTAAGAGTACTCTAGCTGAGACAGTATCCAAGTATTTATTGAAGCCTAAATAGTTAGTTGTAGAGGAAAAACAGCAGCTTCAAAAGTGTTATTTTTTTTCCATGTTCTCTAGATTATGACATTTTGAATTTAATTTTGAGAACAGATTGCACCTTAACTTTGGGGAGGAAGGGAATGGCCTCTGGAGGGTTTTGGTTTTTTTTTTCCCTAATGCAAAAGCCACTATTCTTGTCTGGAAGGAAACAGTTAGAAGTAAGAAACAGTTAATTAATGAAAATAGACATAGTCATTAAAAGTTTGTTTTCTGTTAGATGAAGTTACCTCTGTGAGATGGTTTACATTCAGGGAAATAGATACAACAAAGTAACATAAAACAATGAAGGAAAGCTCTTATTTCCTGGCTAGAATCTTCAGAAGAATGAAGATCTAGACTTTAGGAAGGGTGCCTGAGAGAGAGGGCTGGCCACTCCTACATAGCTGGTGACCTGGCCTCTTGCAATGATACCTGTAGGCTTCCATTTGAGAAGCCGCATCCATCCAGTAGGAGGAGCTGTGGGGGTACAAGACTGGAAATATCCATTTTTTTCTTCTTAATGTACTTTTTGAATTTTTTTACCTTTCTCTTGTCCCTAAGATTTTGGTAATTTTTTGCTAAAAGTAAAAGCCAAGTGACAGTTCCTTAGAGAACTAAGAGAAAGGTTTGTGTTGCCCTTTAGGATAACACAGTGTGAAAAAGGGACAGTATTTGAATTTGACTTAACTGCAGAATAGAAGACTACCAGGGTAGAGAGGGAATACGTGATCACCAGGCTGAGTAAAAGACAGATGCATTTGTTGGGCTTTTTCAAAAATAGGAAGGGGACAAGAGTTGGCTTTCTTTGACCAATTATGATGAAGGCAATTTGGGTATGAAAGAAGGACCATCCCTAAAGGCTGAAAACGTTGAAAATGGGTTATGCAGGAATAGCTGGTTAAACAGATCAATTATTTAAACTGAACTGAAGTGTTTGTTTCAAAAAAAAAAAAAGGTCATTGCTTAAGTGAATAACGAGCTAGTACATAGTTTGTTGATGTTTAATAAATATGTCATTGTTTATTGAAATAGCTAAATTTTTTTTGGAAAAATAAATAATCATGTTGAGTTTTGGTATACTGATTTATGTGCAAAGTACATTTTAATCACAAAGGATATTAACTGTGAGACAGAGTTGCATGGAGCACAATAAGTAAGCATTCTATGATTAATGGATTCAAGGATTCAGTTTGAAGAGAATGAGACTAAACTATACCCCACAGGGCTTAAGGCATTAGGACACCAAAGCTTTGCTGATAAAAACAAAGCTGTGTGATTAATCAATCCATTAATTCGATTAATGCAGCCAGTCAACCTGGATAATATGGGGAGAATCTTTTTATTTTCCTCAACAGCCACTCTTTTTTTCTGTAATTGTCCTTAATCATTCAAATAATTGAATTAGCTATTTTATTTTGCTTGAGAGAGTTTTCTTGACTTATTTAGTTTATTCTGTATAACTTAAGTATTGAATTTCTGGAGGTGTTTTACCATATGCCCTGCCTTTGTCAGTGGTCATCCAAAAATAGTTCTTCTGAGATGATTTTTACCATGAACTATGTATAATTATCTGATTCTCCCCCTTCCTTCATCTTATTAGTATAAGTAAGTTCTATGGTAATCAACTATAGATTGTGACCTTGATTTTCCTGTCTCAAATACCACTTTATCTCCTCCATAAAATTTTCATTTAATTTGTTTATACATTTATCTTAATTAGTCTTCAGTTCTTTCAATTAAGTATATCTCTATCAATGTTTGCTGTGACTAGGTGGATAACGGTGCTATTTTAGGGACTTATGAGTCAGATAACTGCAGCTCCAGGAAAGCTGTGTCTTTTTCTGCTCCTGAAAGTCCAAGGACCAAGAGAAGGACAAATGAAGTTATTAGAATGAGAGTTCTACTTTCATGGGAGACGCAGGATCCAGAGTTGCTCCTCAAGTTCAGTTAAGTGGCCATTAAGACTCAGTTACATGCTTAAATAACAGTGACAACATGGATGGATCTTGAGAGTGTAATGCTGAGCGAAATAAGTCAGACAGAAAAAGCAGAGAACCATGTGATTTCACTGATATGTGGTATATAAACCAAAAACAACAAAAGAACAAGACAAACAAATGAGAAACAGAAACTCATAGACACAGACAACAATTTAGTGGTTACCAGAGGGTAAGGGGGATGGGGGGTGGGAGATGAGGGTTAAAGGGATCAAATATATGGTGATGGAAGGAGAACTGACTCTGGGTGGTGAACACACAATGGGATTTATAGATGATGTAATACAGAATTGTACACCTGAAGTGTGTGTAATTTTACTAACAATTGTCACCCCAATAAATTAAAAAAAATAACAGTAAATGAAAGTGAGATCTTTATGTAGAAACCCTTTAGATTTTGGTGAAATATTTCATTTATTTTAAGTAGATTATGAGGTAGATTTATGCTATTTCAATCACACAGAAATTTAAGAAAAAGGACAGTTGCTGCTCTAGCTAAGAAAATGTAGGAGAGTGGGAGAAAAACAACCCCACACTTACTAGCATTTGATTGTCGTATTTCTGTTGTTTGCATGGAAATGGAGAGAATAATATGAAGAAAAAGTGGGAGCACATCCCCCCTCCATGGTCATAAAGCTCTTAGAAACTTCTCCCCAAATGGAAAATTACATATGTATATATATATGCTTTATAGAGGAAAACCATTTCTGATGGTGAGACATAAATATACTTAGACATTCACATACATAACTTTTCTTAATATATATGATTTTTGCCCAGATCCTACTTTATTTTCTCTGCAATCTATGTGGTGTTCTGACCCATCTCTACTTTTGTACTTTATAAGATTCTTGAAGAAACGCTGTTTGCTTTATTACTATAAATTATGATTCTATAACTTTCATCATTATTTTTCTTTCTTACAAAATGGAACGTTTGATATCTCCAGCTAACTCCCATTATTAAAAAAAAAAAAAAGTGCAAGTAGTAGGGAGCTACAAGAGAAACAAAATATATAGGCTTAGCAGAAACATTGTTTTGAATCGTAAATGAAAGCCACAGAAACATTTTTTTTTAGGTAAACCCCTCATCAGACTTTAGATTTGTTTGCAAGGGGTGTTCAAACAGACTTTACCCAGTCTCTATTTTACCAATCTCAGTGATCTTACAGAGTTGCTTAAGCTGTTGCATCAGAGCTGTAGGGTGTTTGCCTGACCTAAGGCTTAGCTGTAGAAAGTTGAGAAAGACAGACATTGAATGTACTGTAGGTTAAACTTCAACCTGAACCTCTGGTTGGTGAGGACAGCTTCTTCTCAAGGTTCCAAATGGGGAGCAGAACAAAAACTTCTTTTCCTTCAGTTACTTGACTGGTAGTTTCTTTGTCCAAACCAAAGCCAGTTGTGTGTGATAACCCTAGATCTTCCAACCTGCCTGGTGAACCACTCCCCACCTGATGCCTTAGGCCCTGGAATAAATAGGCTGCTTTGTCCTTTCCTTCGCTGCCTTCCACCTGTGCCTTTCTTCCCTTCCGTCAGCAATCCTGGTGACCTCGTGGTGCCAGCCCATCGCTTCATTACTGGGGCACCCTATGAATGGAGTCCTCCAGCTTTAAACCTTAAGGTATTGAATATAATTAAATAAACTGAACTCTTCTCTCAAGGAAAGGTCCTTCCTTGTGGGCCACTGTTTCACTACAAAATCCTATTTTGAATGCCCAAAGCAAACTATTACTTCATTTCTGACTCTAAGTGTTCCCAGGGAAACCTAATGAGGCCCCAGAAAGATGGATGCTTTAGGTGGGGGTCAAAGAGAAATGCAGTAGAGAAAGCACATGAATGACCTTCAAAATAGAATTCTGATCACATTTATTTTATAAGTAAACAAATAATCCAGGCGAAATCACTAGGGAGAGGTCTGTGCCTCATGCTTTATTGCTAGTAGTTACTAAATTGTGACAGAGACCAAGGAGAGCTTCTAAATGCTCAATCAGAAGTTACAGTGCCTCACTGACGATACATTTGAACACAGATTCCATTGCTACTGGAGTTATGCCTATGAGACGTCAGAAAGATTGAGATTCGAATAAATTGGAAACGCAGATTGGGTATCTGGGGAGAATGAGAGGTGTCTTTCTACCTCAGATGTGGCACAATCTTGTACAGACAGCTAAAATCTACTACATGGATAAGTCATCCAGGGAGACTCGAATGATTTTTCCCAGTCTGTCATTCTGTGAGTTCATCATTTTTATAACACAGGGTGGAGACAAATTGCAAGAGAAAGTTCACTTAGAATGAAAATCAAAGGCTAGCAACTACACAAAGAAGTCAGCATCTTGGCCTCATCCCTTGCTGGCCTTTTAGCAACTACAAGTAATCAAAGCCGTTTGGAGGCTTTCATGTGTGCTGGAACTATTTCCCTATGCTGTATACTTTTCACTGTAGAAAGCAAATTTATTTACCTAGTCTGCAGACTGACACACAGTAACTGATATCTAAATACAAGTGAACCTTTGGAGAACAAAGAAAGGCTTAATACATGAGGATCACTCAACTTGTAGATAGAGGTTTATCCTTCGGTGTTTAAGTTCCCTTGTACTAGGATGCCATCTAGTTTAACTGTTTTTTTCTTTTTTTTTCTTTTTTTTTTTCTGTTTTCTTTTCTTTAATAGCTCTAGTGATTTTAACACTAGAGCTTGTAGGATTTTCTTTTTCTGTTTATTTTAAAGTGTTCCTAAATCTTTTATGAAAAGATGCTTTTGACATTTGCTTTGATATTTTTCATTTAATTTCCATTTATGTACTTGTTCCATTGTTTCATTGTTTCTAGGAGCTGGGAAATTAAAACTTTGGATATGATCAAAGTTATTAAAAGTGTATGTACTTTCGTTGAAACCTCTTACCATTTTGCTCTGGGTATAGGCTTCAGTGTGGGAACATACAGGGGAAAAGTTGATATTTACCAGTGTATATTGCCCTTTGGTTTTGTTTACTTTTAATAGATTGGGAATAGTGGCTGTCATCTTAATGCCATCTGGGTAAGAAAACTCATATCTATGTGTAAGTTTTATATATGACATGGTATTGGAAGTTGATAACAAAAAAAATCATTATTTTTTGACATCATAAAATTGAAAATAAATAAGACCTTTTCAATTTTTAAAATTAGATAATCATACATTATTGATCGTTGGCGTAAATGTTGCCTTCTGACCCTATGATACGTGTATTTGCTAGGATTTCAGCTGTAATTTGTTTAGCTTAGAATCTGGGACATTTTGAAGCATGATTCATATGATGTACCTAAATTTTACAAAAGCAACAATCTAGTCTTTTTTTCTTTTTTTTTTAACTTATGTTAGCAAAGGGTAATATAATAAAGATGATCTGGAAACCTATCAGGAAAATAGGAACTGTACATTCCTGAAAGCATCTTGAAGGATATCTTATGATGACGAGTTTACATTATAAGGCCACCTCCTCTTAATTCTTGAAAAGAACAGTTTTTCCTCAGCTAGCATTAAAAAAAATCCCTTTATAGATTTAAAATGTTTAAGAGGTGTTCAAAACTTTTAACCTCTGTACGAATTCATTCAACACATATTTATTGAGTACTAGCTATGTGCTGGTTTCTAGACTAGAGATTCGTACGGCAGAAAAACTAAAACCGGTCATCAGTCTGGAACCGAGAGAGCTCAATTCTGGGCACAAGCATGGGGACAGTGCCTCAGGACAGAAAAGGTCAAGGACATAAAAAAGGCCCTTTTCTGCTTTATTTCTGAATCTGACCTTAGAGCTACTTTTCCTAACCGATAGAGTCTCTTTTTTATTTTTTAGCTTCTGAAATGCAAATAAGACACACATACAGAAGAATAAACAAGACAAACATACGGCTTAATGAATTATCATCAGACTAACACCCAAGTACCCAGCATTCATGGCAAGAAAGGGAACTGTGGCCTGACTCCAGGAGGCCCTCTCACGTCCCTCCCCACAAATGCAGCCACAGTTCTTTACTTGAATCACATCTTTGCTTTTTTTGTTTTTTATAGCTTTGTCATGTAAATGTTCTAATGACTAAAACAGAGCTTTGCAAATTGCAAAAAGTGCCTAAACAAATTAAGTCATGGCTGAGGTATTCTCAAACATGCATGCCTAGATGCTGCATTTTATCTCGCCCATTTTCAGTTTGGTGTGTGTGTGTGTGTGTGTGTGTGTGTGTGTGTGTGTGCGATTTTTGGATGTGTCACCTAAATCACTATTACTCTGCAGTTTTTCCTTCCACCCCCAACTTTTCTTTACAATTTATTTTGTGAAGGACTAGGTCTATTTGACCTGTAGTTGTGGATATTCCTCTGTCCTCTGTATTTGTCACAATCTGGCAGATAATACGCAGGTTTCATTAGAGTCAGGCTCAGTCCCTTTGGCAACACCACAAGTTGTATTGCGTTCTTGTGTGAGGGGGCAGGTGCTGTTTGGCTGTCCTTTTCGTGATATTAGCAGCTGTGGACCCCATGACTAGATTCATTAATTTTATGGGAGTTGTAAAATTCTACTGCTTATCATTTAATTTTTAATATGCTGGCTGGAATAATTCTATACATAAAGGCTCTTCCTCCACTATTATTTTGGTATCATATAAGACTAGTAAAGCAAGACCAATGTTTTAGTCTTTCCTTTTATTTCCCATTTATCATGATAACAAATTTGTCCTCAGTCACCTTCTGAAAGTAAATGATCATTTTTTTTTCTTTTTTACACCATTATCAACCCATCAATTTAAACATATTTGATGGGTGTCTTAGTCCAATCAGGCTTCTATAACAAAATACCACAGACTGGGTGGCCTATAAACCACAGAAACTTATTTCTCACAGTTCTGGGGGCTGGAAGGCCAAGATCAGGGGGTCAGTGTTGGGGAGAGTTCTCCTCCAGCCTGTGGACTGAGGATTTCTCCTTGTATCCTCCCGTGGTAGAAGGGGCAAGATAACTCCCTGGGGTCCCTTTTATAAGGGCACTAATTCCATTCATGAGGGCTCCACCCTCATGACCTGCTAACCTCCCCCAGGCCCCACCTCTTAACAACATCACATTGGGGTTAGAATTTCAACACAAGAACTTTAGGAGGACTCAAACATTCGCTCCATAACAATGGGTTTCAATTCATTGCAATCATTATCCTTGTTGGAGTCCCAATTGTCCCACATTTGGCTAGTAGGGACCTGCTCACTTGTCTGGCTTTGGTGCTGCCAGCTGGTGATGAGGATGACAGAGCCATGTGTGTCATCATCCAGTAGGCCAGGCCAGACTCCATCACGGTGGTCAGTTATATATATAAAGTTCACAAAGTTAATTATCCAACCTTTGTGTGTGTGTGTGTGATATATATATGTGTGTGTATATATATATATATACATATTTACTTATAGTTGACATACAATATTATTCTACTTCAGCTTCAGGTATATATCGCATCAGTCAGGCATCTACAGTCTATGAAGTGATCCCCTTGTTAAGTCCAGTGCCCACCTTACATAATCTTTACAGCATTGTTGATTATATTCCCTATACTATATTTCATATCTCCATGACTATATTGGAAATATGACTAATTTTAAAAAGAATAATCAGCATGTTATATCTAATGCAAGAACCAAATTATTCAAGTCGTGTTTATTCATTTAAAAGTGACATATGTCTGTATGCCCCAGGGAAAGTGGTCCATGCAGAATTCAAATTAAATGTTGCAAGTCTTATGTGTATAGATCCTGTCTTCATTACAGAAATTGCCAGGAAACAGTCTTTGATCTAAACCTGTCAGCCTGCATTGAATTATAATGTCATTTGCTTCCTCCATCCCAAAATGACCAATTTTTGCAGCAGTATGATATTTTAATAAAGTGACCTGAAGTAACTGATCAAACAAAATTTGATTTGTTTGATGAACAGATACAAAAATAGCACAGTAATATTTTTGTCTTGGGAAGAGACTTAAGATGCTGACCAATTTGTGTTAGCTATACCTGCATCTCCAATATTCCAGAATCCCAGCAGCTGATGGTACTGAGAATCAAAGGTCCAAAGAAAAAGTACTTAATCATAATAATTTTAACTTCTACAAGGAGCGAAACCAAGGCAACGTCTATAACATCAGGTGGCTTGGGATTCCATTTGAAGCAGGCTTTGATAAAGCTACTTTTAAAGTCAGTATACCAGATCCACACCTAGAATTATCCCGCTCCTTTCCTCTTCTGTCTTCTTGAATATCATTATGTAAGGAATTTAACTTCTTAGGGTAACTTTCAAGATATTCAGTCATTTGGTTTCATCCTGATTTTGAAGGTAAATAATTTTCTGGAAAGTTGGACAGCTGAGAGGTGGAGAAAGAAAATATGGGATGCCAAGTCCCGAAATGGCTTTTGCCCCAAAATAGAATACCATCTCTTCAATGTTGAGGTGAGCATAAGGTGAGAAAGCCCAGGTGTCTGTAATTTTTTTCTACTGAAAACATAAAATGATTTAATATGTTTTTCCTGAACACTGAGGAGATTTTACATTATAAGAGTATTGGGATATAGCAAAAAATTTAGATTTTTAGATCTAAAAAATTCCTAGTTTTTTTGCACAGTATCATCGGCAGGTGACTGCCACACCTCACCACCCCAGAGACTAGTGACATTCTACACGGGAAATGAAGTTATTGTAAAAGTATTTTGTATTCTTTGCTTAAAATCATCACAATGACAGTAATAACCATGAAAATAATAACACTAACAATAATAGTAATAAGGAACTTAATCTAAATATATGGTTTTAGTTTTTCACATTCCTGTAAGTTCATAGTTCATTCTGAGAAGCTGTCCTATCCTGCATCATCTCTGTCGGCCTCCTCTGTAGCATATCCTTCCATCACAGTTTCATTCTTCCATGTTTGCTCATGCTGTTGCCTCCACTTTCAATGTCCTTCTCTCCTTACTTCATAATTACATTCCACTTCAGTTTCAATATTCCTTTAAAATGCTGTTTCTATTAAAAAGCCTTCCTTCTGTAGCACTTTGACTTTGTCTCTATTCCTGCATTTATTTTGTTTTCCTGGTGCAGAGGTTAACAGATTATGTGTCTGGGAGCTGACCGCATCGTCATTTGTCTGTCCTCACAGCTGCTGTTGTAGAGTTGCCTTCCTCTGGGAGGTTGATTAATTATATTTGCAGTGGTGGGACTTAATGGGCCCGCATACATCAGAGCATCTTTCATTGCAACAGGATCCTTCTGGAGAGAGATATATCCCAAAGGTAAGACTGTGAAATGCATTTCAGGGGATGTGGGGTGATAATCACAAAGATAGTTTTTTTTAAAACCATTTCAAAGTATATATAATTCAGTAATGTTTTAGTATATTCACAATGTTGTGAAAGCCTCACAACAAGTATCTAATTTCAGATACTTTCCAACATCCCCAAGGAAACCCTAATTCTCCCAATTCACCCCTCACCTCTGGCAACCACTGAAATCTACTTTCTGTCTCTATGGATTTGTCTATTCTGCACTTTTCATATAGATGGAATCATGCAATATATGACCTTCGTGTCTGTCTTCTTGCACTTAGCATAATGTTCTCAAGGTTCATCCATTCTGTAATATGTATCAGTACTTTCTTCATTCCTTTTTATGGCTGAATAATATTCCATTGTGTAGATATTCCACATTTTTAAAATATCCATTCATCAGTTGATGGACATTTAAATTTAGACTCTTTGGATATTATGAATAATGCCACCATGAACATTCACATACAGGTTTTTTGTGTGGACATATGATTCCAATTTTCTTGGGTACAATTATACGAATGATATTGCTGCGTCACGTGGTAATTCTGTGTTTAATTTACTATGGACATGCCAAAATGTTTTCCACAGTAGCTTTCCATTTTACATTCCGACCAACAATGTATGAGGGTTCCACTTTCTCTACTCATCAATACTATGAAAAATAATATGATCTTAAACTAAAATTTGTTTTTTTAATCAGAAAATACTGTTGTGAGATACATGAAAATATTGATGAAGATTTGAAATAGCAACTAATAGATCAAATTATTTAGTGTGGAAGTTTGCTATACATTTGGATGGAAGTACATATTTCTAATAAAGCTTACCATAGGAAATTTGATAGATGATGAAATATTGAAATTATTTTTTTCTGTGAGTCTCTCAAAAGTATATGCATTGGTTAACACTACAACAATAAATGATTCTTTTAATTAAAAAACAAAAGCTTTAAGGAAAAGATATATAAATGTAACCACAGTAGACTAGTTGCCTTGACTGTATTTTTTTTAATGAGTGAAAGATAAGGTTGGGAAAATAACATCCTGCATGAGATGCATTTATTGAATTATTTTTGTGCAATGTATTACAGGTTAAGAAAATAAAGGCAGCAGTGCACAAAATATTTTACTATGTCATTATTATTAATTTAAAAAATCAAAATCTTTCGCAGAGGAAAATCTTTAAAATACCTTATAATGAGAAGAGATGTGACCTTGAAGTTCATTTACATTACTTAGAAATGTACTGGCTGCTTTGTAAAAAATACTTAAGAGTTGAACTTAGATATTATCCACACATATTTCATTTTAGAAAAAAAATGTTTTCCAAATATGTGAAAATTTTCTCATATGGTTTCAGGCAAATATTAAAGATAAAACTTTACTTTTCAAAGTACAGTAGCATTTTAACAATGAATCAGGTAGTTACTGAGTTTTTGAAATAAACTTGTCTTATGGAGTAAGAATTTTTTACAAGGCTTCTTGGTGATATTTCCATTATGTGATTTCTTTTTCTGAAAAAAATTGTGTGTCACCTATAAAAATATTCATCTTTTCAAACTTAGAGGTGGAACTTTTAACATTTTAAAATATTCTAAACAAATGTTTCCATGGTTGTTCAATTTATTTGTTAAAATTATTCAAAGGTAGAATCTTCTGATTAGCTTAAAATCTGTACTTGGCATTAGGGAAAATGAAATTTTACCAGACAAATTTCAGTAAAAACAGTCACAGAATTTGTGGATGTGGTTGAAATATTGGTATCATGATACAGTAAATACAACTGAGAATTTTTTTTCAGTTTGGATATAACTTTCCCATTATGATGTCTTTTTCACTTGCAACAGCCATTAAAATCAATTATTTATATAAATTGAACTGAAAATCAGAACTTTAATTTGTGGATACCAAGTGTTTTACTAGATTTTCAAAATTAGCAAAGTATTTCCTATTAGAGTATCTATGAGAAAAACATTTTTTAAATTATTAATAAAAAAATGAAATACTTTATCTTTCTATTTCTAATGTATATTTTTACATATTTTATAATATAGTAAATCATTAGACAATAGTGTATAATTTATAAATAAATACACTCTGGTATATTTCCTACAAGTATGTACAACTATATATAACCATTGATTTAACCTTTGTTTTAGGTGTGAATACTATACGTCAGCAACTAAAAATACTGGGTTCTTTGCCCTTCATTTAAACTACATTAAAACTGTTATGAGGAATATTTTTATCTCATCTTTATTTTAAATTATCCATTTCTGGGAAAATGTTTGAACATTATTTTGAATTAGACCACGTTTATTTTTGACACATTCCTAACCTTTATTTGGGTTATGATATTGAAATTTTTCTCATATTGTTCCAAATTAATTCACATCTGGTCCCCTTTTTACCATTTTAAGCTATCCAGAATTTGTTTTTCTGAAAATGGAGTTGATTTGTAAATTATGCTGGAAATACAGATAAGATAACCTAGAATGAGTTGCATGCATGTGCCACAGAGAATTTTATGTACCACAGTTAAGAGGACAAAAGCCAAGGCACATATTTTGCTGGGGTAATTGAGTTTGAATGGTAATTTCTTTTTAGAATATAACTTTACTTGAATTTAAAAAGTCAGGGGCAAAATATTTCATCAATACAACTTGGAGTCAGAGTGGAACAGACAGAGCACATGTGTCAACTTCAGCAAAGGCTACTGTGAACACTTCTCAGATCAGTAGTTTGGTGGTAATAGTAGTGGAAGTGTTGGCGATGGTGGCTGTACTAAATAGGTATAATAGCTGTTTGAGCACAATTTGAAACACTATATATATATAGTTCATTTAATTCTCCCAACAATCCCATGAGGTTGGTACTATAATTACATTCCTTATATCGATGAGGAAACCAAGGCTCAGAAATGTAAACAACTGGCTTCCAAACTCACAACCAGTAAGTGGAATAATAAGGATTCACAACAGAAACTGCAGGCTGAGACCATGATCTTAACCTCAGTACTACAAGGTGTGATCAAAAAATACAGTGAATGCTGCTGTTGAGTGCCATCCAGCGGAAAGGCAGGGATCTTCAATATGGGAAGCGACATGTCAAACCTTAGTAACAGTGTGTGACAAGTTTCAACTTGTTCAGTGCAGAAAATCGGGTGTGAGCTACAGTTGAGAGAAGGTGTGTTTTAAAGTGTGTCATAAATCATCCTCCATCATGACAACACCCCATGTCACACATCATTTCTGGTATATGACAATTCCTGTCAAATAAAAACATTACAGTGTGTCCTCATCCGCCTTATTCACCGGATCTAACACTGTGTGACTTCTGGTTCTTCCCCAAAGTCAAAATGATTCAGGACACTGAGGCAGCCACAACAGAGCAACTAAAGACACTCATGAAAGAGGACTTCCAGAACTGCTTCAGAAAGTGGCAAGAACAATGGGACAAGTGTGTTTGAAACGAGGGGGAGTATTTTGAGGGGGATTAATGGTAGTGTGCCTTTTGCTGTAATAAATGTATTTTTTATTGAAACATTCACCGTATTGTTTGGTCGCACCTCGTATAGTCAGTGGTACAACAAGGGCAGAGCATTTGCTACTCAGGCTCAGACAAAGAGAAGGACTCACAAGACTAGGTGTACGTATGTAAGGCTTCAGTAAAACTGAAGGACTGTGAAGGAATGCATTTTCAACAAAAGGCACTGTAACAACTGATTAACTACGGTACTGGATAAACAACTGGTTAAATATGACTTTTGAAGACTATCTCATACCATCCAATAAAGCATAACAGGAGAAAGAAAGCATAAACTATAGAGAGATACAAAAACTGCCAGATACAGCCTACCTGGTCCTTTTCTTCTTTGGATTATGAACCACCTCGATATATACGATGTACCTCAGTTTAATGGAAAAATGGGCATAAGCTTATTACAGAATCTTTTATACTATAATGCTCTGAAAACTTGCTAAATAATAGAATCCTTAGGATTTTCTACGTACACAATCTTATTGTTTGTGAATAAAGGTATCCTATTTCTTGTCCCTCCATATGCACACATAGTGCACACTAATAGTATATAATGTATATAACTATATATAATATATAACATTATATAATAGTAGATGTCAGCATAATAAATGTGCAAACCTGTAGAGAATTTTTATAAGAGTTTATTTGAGCCAAACTGATGACAAATGCTGGGGAGAAAGATCTCAAAAGCTCTGGAGAATTACAATTTTTCAGCTTCTTTTATGCATTTGAAATTAAGGACGGGACTAAGGAATATCGGAGAAAGCAAGGTGGGGATTGGATCACAGGATAGTTAACAAGATTATGTGCTCTCCTGAGGGTGGTTATGTCAGAGGTGTGTTAACCTAAATGCACAGAAATAATGGGCAGGACTTGCTTAAGGAAAGGTAAATCTTTTACTAAAATGTTACATGCTTGGGTGTGACTACCCACCATGACCTGACCAGTTAGGAATTTATGATCCAATCACTCTGTGAGGTTACTTTCCATAGAACACTTTTTTCTTTCTTTGTCCACAGTATAATGTATATAATATACTATATCTAACATATAATATATATAATACATTATATTTAATGTATGGTATAATATATGCATAAGAATATAATGTGTAGTACATAATCAGTGTTATATACAATGTATATAATACTAGGTCAGACAATTAAGTTCGTGAACTTGTTGCAACAATGTTGCTAATCTTTTTTTGATATCAGAGGGATTACTCATTATGAATTTGTACCACCTGGACAAATAGTTAACCAAGTTTACTATTTGGAAGTGCTAAAAAAATTGAAAACGACCTGAACTTTTCGCCAACAATTCATGGCTCTTGCATCACGACAATGCACCAGCTCACAGGGCACTGTGTGTGAGGGAGTTTTTAGCCAGTAAACAAATAACTGTATTGGAACATCCTCCCTACTCACCTGATCTGGCCCCCAATGATTTCTTTTTTTAACTCAAAGATAAAGGAAATATAGAAAGGAAGACATTTTTATGACATTTAGTACATCAAGGGCAATACGATGACAGCTCTGATGGCCATTCCAGAAAAAGAGTTCCAAAATTGCATTGAGGGCTGGACTAGGCACTGGCATCAGTGCATAGCTTCCCAAGGGGAGTACTTCGAAGGTGACCGTAGTGATATTCAGCAATGAGCTATGGAGCACTTTTTCTAGGATGAGTTCGCGAACTTGTCAGACCTCATATAATACTATTAATATATATGCTATAAGTGATATAATTTATATAATAGTATATGTATATGTGTATTCTGTAGCTGGATAAAGGCTTTAATTATGTGGGAATAGGGAAGTTATGAAGAAAGGACTGGTCAGCAAAATGGGGGGGGTCAGAAAAAACATGATGAAGGTAAGTTCTCAGTTTAGATCATCAATATACTTTCAGTGGTAATGGCTTTTATCCATTTTTTTCTTTGCACAATTTAAACTTACTATTCAGTACCGTACAATACCTTAACATGTGAAGGATCATAATTCTTTCACCCTTCAAGTTTTTGTTGAACATCTATAAATACTACATAATGAGATACAAAAATGAGTAACATGTAGTGCCTGTGCTTGTATCTCCTTGGAGGGGACTCCTGTTCCCCATCCTGAGCCAGATGTTAGGGTGGATCTGACCTTAGGCACCCCCACTCTCTGTTCCTGACAGTGACATTAATTGGATAGAGCCAAACCCTCATATTCCAATCACTCGGAAGGGTTTGCATATAAACATGTGACTTGGTCTGGGTAAAACAGAGTCAAGATGTTTTCTGGACATTGGGCTTCTATGTGCTTTATTTCTTGTCTCTAGGAGCTACCGGAAGGAATGGTTCTCTCCTGGGTGGTTTGTTGTGGGGCTCCCAGAGTAGAGAGCTTGATTAGAATGCCTCGAGGAAGATGCTGAAAGAATGATAGGGAACCAGAGCTGGAGCTCTGTAACACTCTGCACTTGTTTGTTTAAACCTAGATAAACTGAAATTAAGAGGGTATGTACCCTGGTGTGCGCCTGTTCATGTAGGGGTTTGGGAGAGAATAAGGCTAGAAGGTAAGGTTTGAGCTGAAAAATGAAGAATTTTGAATTTACTAGACATTTTCCTTTAACCATTGTGGAGACATGTTATGATTTTTTATGTGAGGAGCAAATAATTTTTTATGACAAAGGCCAAATTATACACCTCTGCAGTTAGAGATAAAGGAGACCTTAATTTTGGATAGCTAACATCTGAAAGTTTTAATATGTAATATAGTCTCTGTATAATCACAATGAAAGGTGTAATCAACTGAACACTGTCAAAATTAATTGCAATCTGAATGGTCCAGGGTACCATACTTCATGTCAGATTTAATTTGAATCTTTTTAAAAGGTAAGTCTGGTTTTTACTGGGTTTGAAGTCTTCCCCAAAGCATGTCTTTTCAACTGAAATCATTTCATTGTGAATAGGAATCAAATGTGCTTTACACAGCCAGATGAAATACATCAGCATTTTACCTGACATCCAAGAAATTTAAACTGACAAGAACCTTTTAAAAGAATCAGAGAAAAAGTATACTTTGAACTAGGAATGCCACCAATAAACACTGGTGTGGCCTTGGGCACAATGGGGGACTCGTCTGTTTTTTAAACATCTCTTTTCTCAGATGCCTAGTTAAGGAATTAGGATTTTTCCTCTTATTTATAGTTTCTTAGAGAGCTTCAGGTGCCCAAATTACTAAAGCAGATGCAATGAGCTAAAAACACGTATCGGGCGATACAACCCATTATTTATTTATTTTGCATACTACGATATAGTATTATATAGAGCATGAAACATAGAGAAAACATTGCTCTCCTCAGTTGTGGGCTGGCTTAACCTAGAGCTTTAATAATAAGCAGAGATGATAAACAAAAGGCAAAGGATATACACATCAACTTATTTTGTAAACTCCTTAGCAAAATATGAAAACAGCAAGTCTAGGAACTTACTGAAAACAACATCAAGTGTAATATACCTGAGCCAAGTATATTACAAGAATACAAAGATGGTTATTTAAAAAACAATCTATAAATGGCATTTATCATATCAACAGATGAAAAGAAAACCATCTGTTACTTCAAAAGATATAGCAAAAGTATTTGATAAATTTCAGCATCCATTTATGAAAAAAATGTTTAATAATTTAGGAAGAAAAAGAGCCTATTTAATCTGTTAAATTATCTACCAATATTCTACAGCAAAAACCTGTTTACTGTTGAAATCTTTCTCATTTGATCAAGGACAAGCAAAGATACCAAGTATTAACCACATCTACTTCATATTTTACTGGAGATATTAGCAAACCCAGTAATACCTATAAGTTAAACACGCAAACAAACAATAAATGATATATGGTTGGTCAAGTTAAAGATAAGACTATCAAAACTGTCATCGTCACATATGATGGAATTCTTTTCATAGAAGACAAAATGTCAGTGACAGAGCATGATTAGAATTAACATGTCTGGCAAAGTGGATGAATAAAAGATCAAAATAAAAAAATAGATTCATTGATATCTATTAGCAGCAATGACCAACTTTGCACTCTCAGCCAAATCTTGGACTTGCTACTCCGTAATCTATTGATGAAGCCGGTCCATTTTGCAATCTTCTATTAAATTATGTATTGTTTTGCCAATTATGACATGGTATAAATAGAAATTAATCATATTTGTTTATCAACCTAAGGTAAATGGTCGAGAAGTCTCTTAGTTCTAGAGGGAACTGCCCAGAATCATTCATGGCATATGCTCTATCATATTGAGAGACTAACTTGAAAATTACAAAGTTCTTTCATAAACATTTCATAGACATTTGATCTAGTGCCTAGAACTATGCTGTCATCTCCAATGAAGTGTTGTTTTTTTTTTTTAATAGATATGATTAAAATGGTTATTCTGCCCATATATACCTGTGATCTGATACACTCTCCTGGCAACACAGCCTACTTAGAGCCCACTGAAAAAGCTGATAGTTAATGCCTATTGTAATACTGAATCAACTCATAAAACCATTCATTTGCTCCCCCCGCCCCCGCAAATAGCTTTCATTTTGCCATTTACATGAAAGACAATGTTCAGGCCAAGTATAGTAGTATTCAGTCTTGCAATGCTCTTTTCATATCCAGATCTGTAAGATTTCTAACTTCAGTATTTGTCAACATTAGTCAGTTTCAGGATGGAGTGGGAAATATTAAAGTTGGCCAATTATTTTGGAACCTTTGCTATAAAACTTGTTTTAAAAAAAATGACAATTTCCCTTCAAACTAGTTTTTGTCTACAAGTATAAATTTGAACACTTCTTTACCTAAAAAAAAATATACATACATATATATATATATATATATATATATATATATATATATATATATGATTTTTATTTAATACCACTTTAGCCACCTTGAGGCAGAGCAGGTGGATAAAATATTAATGTGGAAAGGATATACAAACCCAGGATTTAAGCTCATGACATTTGTAAATCAGTTTCCTCTATCCTCCCTCCTGCATTTCTTACCATTCAAAGGATGTCAACCTATGTCAGTTTTTTGCCATCTAATAGGAGCTCAGCGATTCTGGTTTGCTTGCTTCGTTTACCTGCGTATTTTTGGTCTCCATTTATCATTATTTTTAACAGTTGTCAGCATTAAATGTGATTTGCCACCTCAGCCAACTTACACAGTGAATGCAAATCCTTTTGAATTTTACTTGCAGTTTCTGGACTTTCTTGGTCATTTCAGTGTTGCTTTATCAGCATCATTTGGTGTTTTTTTTTCCCCATTAGGAACAGTTCTCACTGATTTTTTTTTTTTTTTTTGGTATTGTTTTAAAGGAAATAGAAACTAAAACGGGCATGTACAATGAGACATGGTTCTTCAATGTTACATAAACTAGAGCCTTTATTTAACAGCAGAATTCTAGGTCACTAATAAAACATCACTGTCCCATGACAGACAATAGGATTTTTTGATCCGATTATTTTTTTTTGTCTAAATTTTGGGAAGCCAACATGGGAAGGGAGTGTGTACATGCATATCCTCTAGGTTCTCTGTGTACTGTTCCGTTACAGCATAACTTTGTTCCTTTTAGCTTACGACTGTTTGATTTCTTTTCTGCACATGACAATTCAGACCACATTTCTTTCTGAATATCCAAACACTGTGTCATTATCTAGAAATTTAGCTTTCTGTTTGGTATTTTGATTATTAGCACCATCTTTAGATTTTTAATAAGATTTACTATTTAAAAACCTGTTTGAGCATCCAAACCAAATCGTTTTATCTCCTTTATCATTGATCACGCTTATGTGTATTCATACAGATGTATTTCCAAAGCTGGGTGAAGTGGAAAAATCGCATAGATATACTTTTCCCCCCTCAATATCAGCAACAGCAAACATATCCATTTAATAATCAAGGCAGAATATCCTAGCTAAATGTCAAGGAGTAAAGCTAAGATCATATACTCTCTTAATTCAAATACCTAAGAAAACTAATATCAATTAGAAACACAAACAAAAAAAAATCATAGGCAGTAATTGATCATACAGCCCTAAACCATAAACCCCAAAAGTATTATTCAGTGAAAAGCAGTAATTTGAGTCAAAATGGTTTGACTTCAGATCCGTCCCCTTTTGCCCCCCTCTGGCCTCCCCCGACACAGACATTCAAAGCTGGAGTTGTTTCTGGGAAAGCACAGTTCTTCCCTGGAGGTGCTGTCCCAGACTTCCTTGATATCCCTGGTCTAACGCAGCTGCGAGCAGTCTGGGGGAGGGAAGGACAGCAGCCCTGTGGTTGGTGGGCGTCCACAGATCAGATCAGGGCTCTCTGTCTGGACCAGCTGCATCCTCTCCAGAATGAAACTGAGATTCTCTTAGCAAAGAAATGTGTGTGTGCGTGTGGGGTGGGGTGGGGGGGAGTTTTCTAGCAGGTACCGAACTGTGTGTCTATCACACTTATTTTCTCCTAATTAGAGAAAAAGACCAATGGCTTTATCCCTTCCCTCTTCGTAATAGAGGAAATAAGAATGATGGCTGAGGAGAGATGGGGGAAAATTAGAGAAATAAACAGCTAAGATTCTGTTACAGAATCATAGGGCTTATGGTTCCATGTGGAATCGGGGAAGTAATCTAAACTATACAGAGGTGCCAAAAAAATGTATACACATGATTGAATTCATCTTTTGTTATTGGTATATATTGAGTAGTACAGTTTTAATACACGTTTTCCCTTTCTTAAAATGTGTATACATTTTGGGGGCACCCTCTGTAGAGGTTTATGGTGAGCAAAACGTGCACTCCTTTCCCTCCCCTCCCCCTTCCCCCCACCCCAAATAAAGATATCCACATCCTCATCCCTGGAACCTATTTGTCAAAAAAGAAAAGGGTCTTTGCAGAAGCAGTTAAGAACCTTGAGATTCTAATAAATATTATCCAGGTGGGCTCTAAATACCCTAATCCTAAATCCTTATAAGAGTGAGGCAGAGGGAGATTACACACACACACACACACACACACACACACACACACATATACACATACACACACCACAGAGAAGGCATTGAGGCATTGGGACTACCAAGCAGAGATGTGCGCATAAAACCAAAGAACATTGGAAGCCACTAGAAGCTGTTAGAGACACCCTGGACTTTTCCTCCACACTCATGACAGCACTCTGAAATGAGCTGACAAGATTTCCCCAGACACGTGTAAAATGTAATGTGCATATCAGTGAAGAAGCACACATTCATTCATTTATCTTTTCAGTTCATTATTTCTCATATTCTTTCATAGGAATTTGTTTACATTTTACTGAGAACATTCTTCTCTTTATGAGATTATGCTTATAATAAGGAAGGGAAATTTTGAAAAGACTAATGCTTTCTTAATTAAGCAAATAAACTTTAGATTAATATGATGGTTAACACAGGTGAATAATGTCGTGTTACCATTTATGCAGTACGACACTTTAAACTCACTTATTAAAGGTTTGTAGCCCAATAATAAATACTTTATGTATGTATATTTATCCTCATTTCATGAATGAAAAAAATATGATATACTATGAAATTGAGTGATTTAAAATCTCTGGTATAATGATCCATATCTTTTCATGAGATGTAAAAATGTGCTTGGAGTGAATCAATTGCCCTTAGGTATTATCACAAACAGTCTTGTACGCCACAGGTTGGCTTTGGGTACATATATAATAGAGTTTCTTATTCCAAGGATGTAGGGAATTCCTTAATTTCCTACCCCATCCCCAAATTCCTTTACTAAACCCTGAGATTTCTCTCTTACAGCTACGTTATTTTAGTTGAAGTCACTGTTTGTTTGTTAATATCATAGCCTATAACAGAAGGTGACATGATTGGTATCAGTAAATCAAAGAATATTTAAAACCTTCCAAATTATAGTTTCTGAATAAATAAATATATATAAATCCAAGGGTCCTGAATGGATTGAGAGTACTTGTAGAAAGAAGGACTAGATAGGGGAAGGGAAGGAAAAGATAAAGGTTGGTGAGCATGAAGGGGAAAAACACAGATTGTGAGGCAAGCTAGTGCTAAAAGTAAGCTCCAGCTCTTCTGAAATTATAATGCGGTTGAATTATAACTACCTATGTGTGGTTCTATCTTGAGTCAACAAACATCTTTAAATATGGTATAAAGATACAAACTAATTGAATTCCATGTAATGGCAAACTGTGTACCATGAGTCTTAGAACTATGTAACAAACAAAATAAAAATTAAGTTTACACATTTTGTTCTTTTCCATAGTAAAGAAATCTGTAATTTGGAGATTTTTCTCTGCCTTTTCAACACATGTCTTTGCCAACACACTTACCTTGGGAAGAAGCTTGGGCTCAATAAATTGTGTATATTTGGACATTAGGAAATGGGTGAGAATACTAGAAAATGCTTGACAATGAGCTTTTTAAAAATGCTTACTCAGAGAGATGCCTGAATAATCAATCATATTTACTCAAGTGTATGTATGTGACGCATATATTGATTTATTTTAAAACAAGCAAACATATTGTCTGCCTTGAATATAATATTGTTGGTTTAGCAGACTGCCTTTAGATATATTTGACAGTTTTAGTCTTATGTACTCCCAGTTTATGTCAAAGAATAAAAGTTATGAAAGGGATTTTACACTTATGGATACATTTCCAGAATGGGATCTAGATATATAGAAAGAAGAAAGTATTTGGAATTTGATATTTCAAAGTGAGCAAATAATTTCCTTGAAATTTGGAGGTTATATTACATTGCCAATTATCTTTAAACCAGTGAAACAGTCTGGTGTTTTTAATTATTATTCCTTGGGAATTTGTACCTAAAACTTTGTTCAGAGAAACTGTTCCCTGACTGAAAGTCAGGAGACTTCCAGCATAAATCTGCTGAAATCATCAAGAAATCATTGGAATATTCTAAACGAGTTTATGTGCTGCTCCAAACAAGAAGACTGCAGACGTGGAAGCAGCTGATGACTGATTGCAGAACGGAACCCACTGGAACAATTGAGGGCAGGATAAAAATTGTGCTCAGGATCAAAACGTTTAAGAGGTAAATGAGAAACATTATGAAATCTAGTGGTAGTGGAATCTAACGAGGGAAAGCTAAGAGATGAGAGTGAAGCATTTAGTTTAAAGAGATTATTGATGACAGTGGCAGACTTACAGCCATTGAATTAGAGGAAAAGAATGGAGATAGTAGACATGGAAGTGATTCTTTTTTTCTTCCAGCTCTATTGAGATAAAATTGACATATAGTCAAGTACCACATAATGCCTTTTTGGTCAACGATGGATGGACTGCATGCACGAAGATGGTTTTGTAAGATTAGAAGCTGAAATATTCCTATCGCCTAATGATATCTTAGGCATGGTAAGGTCGTATGTAGCACACGGCATTATTCATGTGTTTCTCATGATCTTGGTATAAACAAATCTATGCACTGCAAGTCATATAAAAGTATAATACGTGCAATTACAGCAGTAGGCTATTCCATCTAGCTTTGTGCAAGCACACTCTAGGATGTTTGCACAATGACAAAATCACCTAAGACTGCATTTCTCAGTGCATGGCTGTATAACATTGTATACATTTAAGGTGTATACTGTATACTTACATATTGCAGTATGATTATCTCCATTACATTACGTAATTACAATTTCCATTTTGCTGTGAGAACACGTAAGATCTACTCTCTTAAGAATTTTCAAGTATACGTGACAGTACAGTCAGCCATAAACACAATGCTGCGCATTAGAGCCCCAGAATTTATTCATCTTCTAACTGAAAGTTTATATCCTTTGGCCAACATCTCCTTAATTCCCCTACCCAGAGTCCCAAGCAACCACCATTCTACTCTCTATTTCTAAGAGTTCATCTTGTTTTAGATTCCACATATAATTGATTCTTATATAGGAAGCACGGTCCTCTAATAGACTAATCAGAGTTTCTCTTACGGGGTGGTGAGAGGAATACAATGATCTATATGCATCGATAAAGAATATTCAATACAATTTCATGCGAGAAAAAGTTGATACTGAGAATATACTGGGCATGCTCGGAAATTAAAGCACTAAATAACATGTGCAATAGCTAGAGAGGATGTATCTATCAAATAATTGTGTTGAGCAATGCTATGGTGATGGTATTGGCTACTTCTGAGCAAACATTTTGCTGATATGTTTTTCAATGCATATGAAATGCACTGTGCTTCTACACAAGAAGGATCTATACAAAATCCCTGACATTGCTGTGGATGTATTGTTATTAATGGTCCAAATAGGAATAGAGTTCATTTCAACTCCGATTTGCTATTGAGTGAGACAGCCAATCTATTTAAAACTATATTATGATTGAGTGGTCATAGCTGAGAGAACTAATTAGGAACTACTTCAACATGGAAAATGAAGAACTCATTACCTTAATATTCTGCTAACAGGCCTTTTGAGCCCTTTTAACCACCCCTAAGTTGTCATGGTGATGGCAAAAGTTAATGGTGGATTGGGTGAGAATTCTGATCTGAGTTTCTCAAGCAGCTAATGAGGTTATTCTGCCATAGAATTGGATCCACAGTTTTTTGGAGCTTGCAAGGATAGAGATAATTTTTTAATGTTAAAGACTTAAAACAGAACCAGCTCCTTGGCTCCTCAGAAGACTGACTGGTCTTGCAGTGATCTTTGATGCTTGAGTCTTTTGATTGAGTAATTTACTCTGTTTTCTTTTGTGAGTATCCTGCTTTAGATCACTCACTCTTTGAGCAAAATCATTTATTTTGATGCCTCATTCTGTCATATAACAAAACCTACAGCAAATACTGTTTCTTTTACTTTTTAAACTTACTTTTTATTCTGCATTTGACATGCAAATGACATAAACATGTTCAAGATAAAAAGGCCCAATTCCTTCTTTTTGTTTTTCTTCTCTCTTCTCTGCCTCAAAGAGAATGTAGAAATATTTCATGGAACAAGACTGACATTTAAACTATGTGCTCTTTTTGATTAAACCTTCTTGCTGGTTTAACTGGAATCTATGCTATCACATTGATTAACCTTCCAAATAATTTAGTAAATTGAAAGATTAACCATGTGTCATCCACACATTCTGTATTTGGTCCTACACTGTAAATGTGGTTTATATAATTCACTGGGGATGGTTTCAAGAGAGTGATTTTTCTTAAAAGATCACTGAAGTAAAGGAGATCAAAAAAGGCTTAAGTAAAACCAGAAAGGATATTAGTTGGATATTAGTGTTTACCTAATGAAAACCATAAGGATACATCCTATATAAGCAATCTTGTTGTCCTATTGCTTGGGTTAAGCTGAAGGTCAACTGCTTTGTGTACACAAAATATATATGTATTTTATGAGAGGCTTATCACTGCATTTATAATCCTTGACCAATATCACCAGCACAAAAGAAGGACTTAACTGTAAATTTAAAAAAAAAAAAAAAAAAAGGCACTTTATGTAACCCCTGGCTTATTGTATAATATTATAAAATTGTTGGGTTAGTGAATGGGTAGGGCATGAGCATGTACCCATATGTTGATACATAAAGAAATGTAGACCCCAGATCTAAAGAGGCCTTCAGTTCTCATTGATTTCGATGGCTCCGGCAGTGGTCGATTTCATCTCCAAAGACTGTCAAAGAGACTGTCAATAGTCTTTCGGTGATCGGAGCCTTCATGGCTTTTTATGATGGTTTTATCCCAGTCGTCACATGCTGGACCCTCAGTACTGGTCCTCAAAGGTCTCTATCAACTGTTTTCAATTTTTTTCTTCACACGCTTTCTATCACTTGAATTGTCAGGCAGGCCTCATTAATACTCTGCTTATACTCTGCTCATTTCTGCCTCATGTAATTTTTAATAATATTCTCCAGACCTTGAACAAATTTTCCCTTTTCTTTTCCACTGAAAAAAGTCACAATGATATTTTTCTCATCTCAAAATTTCAGTCAGCCCAACCAGCAACAGATAACAAAATGGGCCAAAATAAAGCAGAGTCTATTTATTTTAGCCTAGCAGGACTTAAATTCACTGAAGGTCTAGCCCATGACACATGGGAATTCTTCTGAATTAAAAACTGATTTTGTTTTCTGTTATTTTGATTTTTTAACATATAATGTTATATCACAGCTCACATATTAATGTGTTAGAAGTGTTTCCTTAGTACCTCATTGACATATATGCAAAAGTTATTTAACAAAATGTGTTGAAAACTCATTCAACTATAAAAAATGGGATCATTACCAGTGATGACACCTATTAAAATTTCATCTCCGTGACTGAAAGGAGGCCATTAAGTTTCAACAATGATCTAGTATGTTGAAACAAGTACGCCTTTTGTCAAATTGTACCCTTAAAGTCACCGAGCAAAAAAATAAGAATCAACACTTAGCTTTTCACATTATTAGTTATCACTGCAAAGTTAACATCTTTATATTACGAAACTGTATGGGTATAAAAACTGTAGAAAATAAAAAATACCTGTATCTCTATAATACAAAAAACACACAAAACAATACAACTTTAAAATTTTGGTGTATACCCTTCAGAAAGATGGAAAGAAATTAAGTTAAACATGTTCCTATGAAATTATGTATCCTTATTGTTTATATTTTATGAATTTTAAAATACGATGTTATATGTACCTACTGGTAATCAGCTTCTCCAGTTTAAGAATTTGTGACTGTCTCTCCATATTGATATACACACATTTATAATTTAAATGACTTCCTAGTATTTCATCGTATGCATATATAGTGATTAATATAATGTGTGCCCTATTTGGAGATATTTAGATTGGTTCTATTTTAAATAAATTGCAAGAAGCATGTTGAAATTTTTATTTTTGTGATGTTTACTTCTGCATGATATATTTCTACATGTAAAATTGCTTGATAAATAAGGAAGCTTATGTTTTAGTTTTTTTGCTATATATTATCTAAAATATCTCCCAGAAAGTGCTCTAATATAAACTCCCAATAGAAGTATACCCGTATTCATTTCACACACAATTAATGATACTCCTCTGCCTATTAGGATCATCTACAATCAGATTCGATATATTGTCATTTCAACATGCAATCCACATAAAAGTTGAGATTCTAAAGTCTTTTAGTTTTGTACTAAATCTTTGAATCAGTGTGTATTTTATACATCCACCACGTCTCGATTCAGACACTGAATTTTAATTGGAAAGATTTGATTAAATTTATAATTATAATGTATTCACATACCCAAATTGTTCGAAACATATTTAAAAGTTTGCAATAGCTGGATCAAGTATCAATTTTTAAATTTTAATTTAATTTCAGTTCAATTAAATTGAAATTCAGTCACACTAGCCGCATTTCAAGTGCTCAATAGCAACAGCTGGTCAGTGACTACAGTGTGAGCTGACACAGATCTCAGGTCCTTAGTCCAATCAACCAGACCCTACATGATCTAGTCTTCCATAAGCCCTGTGATCTCATGTCCTACCATTCTCCTCCTCACTTTCTCCACTGCAGCCCTCTAGCTTTCCCACTCCTTATGGAACACTACTGGTCATCACAGGAACTTGGTAGCAGCTATTCTTTCAGCCTAATGCTCTTTTCTCAAATATCCTCACGGGTTGCTATTACTGTTTCATGTCTTTGCTGGTCTGTCCCCTTATCAGTGAGAACTTCCATGGTCGTTGCTATTCCCTTCTCACTTCTCTATGATCCTTATCTGACATTATTATTTTCCTAATATTAATGTCCTGCTGCTATTGTCTGTCTCCCGCACTGGAATATAAGCACCGTGAATGCAGGGGCATAGTCTCACTGCTGTATCCTCAGTTCCTGGCACATAGATGCTCAGATATTTGTTTAATATGAAAGGTCATTTATAACTTCTAATTTTTAATAGGTCGTGTGTGTGTGTGTGTGTGCACGCGCTACTGCTCTTTGTTCTCCCTCTCTTCCTGTTTTTCTTCATTTTCCTTTACTTTTCATAATGATAATTTTAAGAACCTTATTTTTTTTCTTGCCTTGTACCCTATTAACTCTTTTACCAAATCCTAATTTTCATTGATGGGTCAGTCAGTGAGAAACACTTTCACTTCAAACGTGGGCTATGTCAGCCCCAGACCTTCACAAAAATAGGCTTAAGAATTAAAAATTCTTGGCAAGAGCTGCTTAGAACAAAGTATACACAAATGATATGGCCCACAGGTAAGTCTTACCATATAAATGATAATAAGTAATTTAAGACAATTAATGATCCCTCATTTCTTCTGTTAGACAAAAATCAGTTATTCTCTAAATAGAGCTTATCTATGATTCTGGAATTGATAATAATTACAATCTCATGCATATATGTATTTTAGCACTGTTTGCATAATGAATATTTGGCTCTGAAGAGATCATATCAACTTAGAAAATTATATCAACAGTATTAAAATAAGGATCAAATCATCATTAGTTGTACGTCATTTATCAATAAAAACTTAGATCATATTTATAAATATTTATTATAAACAAGAGAAATTTAATATAATTCAATTTTTTAAAGTAGTCATAATTATAGAAAGCAATCATCATTTTCAGAGAGCTCTTTCATTTTACTGTATCTCCTACAATCTTCTTTCTGATGTGTTTCATAGATAATGCAGAAATTAATAGGCCAAGTTTTAATGAATGAAACACATTTAAAAATATTTTTCATCCTAAGATAAGTCCACAGATTCTAATGCCTCTTGTGATACTGCAAAATTATTGTCCTCAGAGATAATCTTTTATTTGTCCATGTTCTTAATAGTATCTGCAGTCAGTATACCAAGTTCTCACCAGGGTGATGTCTTCTTATGGTTACCACTGCCTTTGTTATTTCAGGATGAGTTTTCTAATGCTTTCTAATTAAATCTCTATTTGAAAACTCTCGAGGGAGTCAGGTCATAAAGCTGCTCATTTGTAGTGAAATGGAGCATATGGAATGTGTAATGTTGGTCTTGGTCCCTGGAATAACTCACTATTTCCTTTGTGTTTGAATTCAAGATCCAGCTAAACTCCATTTTAACATTGCTTACAAATAACCAGATTAAGCAGAAAATTAAAATTGCACAGGGAATTGGTACCTTGCATTATATTCCTTGGCATTACCCAGTTGGTTTCTAAGGCACTCTTCCCACGTTTCTCTACCTGGTAAGCTTCTGGCAACCCTTCAAGACTCAGGACAATTTCTATTTCCTCTAGGAAAGTTGCTCCAAATTTCACAGGCAGTTGGTTGTTTCTTACTCTGAGATATCACTCAGAGTGATATCATAGATCTATGTACTGCATTTTAGACACTTGTCATAACCTACTTATCTATTTCCACCAGGTACAAACCTAGGAATCATCCTTACTGCCCTTTACTCCCTCCGTTCTTTCCTAGTCAGTCACCAAGTACTTTGCATTTTATCTTCAATAGATGTGGTGGGCAGACTAGATGCCCACATCCTAACCTTGCTATTTGGGCAGCAGGTACACTCTGTAACCCTTTGTGCTTCAAGTTTTTTATGTGTAAACTAGGGATAACAGAAGTAGTACTTGAAAGGACTGTTGTGAGATTAAATGAATGATCTATCTATCTACCATCTATCTATCTATCTATCTATCTATCTATCTATCTATCTATCTATCTATCTCATCTATCTATCTCTCATCTCTCATCTATCGTGTCTGGCAGGAAGCACTCAAAAATGCAATTACTATGAGCTATAGTTCTCTCTCACTTGAGTCTTGCAAAACTCTGTGAGGTAGGTATTAGCGTTATTCCCAAATACAGATGAAGAAATTGAGCTTTAAAGACAATAAATAAGTGTGGGAAGCCAGAGTTTGGGAACCCAGCAATCTGGTTTCAGGATATGCTGGTTTAAATATTTATTTGGATGATATATATGAATCTTATTGA
This sequence comes from Rhinolophus sinicus, assembly GCF_036562045.2. Lineage (NCBI taxonomy): Eukaryota > Metazoa > Chordata > Mammalia > Chiroptera > Rhinolophidae > Rhinolophus > Rhinolophus sinicus. The sequence continues at coordinate 69,076,685 of NC_133760.1, forward strand.
ATTAATTTAGAAATGATTTTTTTTTCAAAATTTGAGAATAATTTTTCATATCAAACTGATAAACTTTTATATATGTAACAAACTGAGATCTTTTGAAGAACTGATGAGAATTGGAGGAAGGGAAAGGACAGTTGTAAATTTCACAGCATAATAATGACTCTGATCCATTCACACTTAAGGAGACTTGGATTCAGATCAAAACATTCTCTTAAATATGGACTCAAAGTGAAATATTATAAGAGTAAGTCTATATTTATCTTCAAGTCTTTCTTGGATTTATAACATAAAAGAATCATGCACATGAAGGAGTCAGTAGCTTATACATGGTAAGTAAATTTTGCAAGAAGTAAGTATACATTTCTTTTAACTAAGGATTAGTTGAGCAGACTATTAATTAAGAAACTAAAATCAAAGTAAAATTACTCCCAGAGAAAAAGAGGAGTTGACCTAAGTAACTCAAGTCTACTATTTCTCAGAATTTGAATTTGTTCTTAATGAGCACATTTTAGTCTATGTTTACGAATTTTCATTTGGACACATTTACACAAAATGTTCTAAACTTGTATTGCATAATTAAGGCTAATGTGAGACTCAGCAGATCAAGGACTGTAAACTATTTATGTTTTTTTTATTACTAGCGCCAGTCTGGCTCATGCACTTTATTTATTTAAGTTACTCAGTGCCTGCTAAGGGATAGGAATTATCCTTACATCATAAGACACAGAGAGACCAAGACAGCAAAAAATGTCTTTATAGAGTTTAGGTTTTAGATAAGAGGGATAAACATTAAACAAATAAATAAATAAATTGGCACATAATGTTACTTAGAGATATCCAAAATAAATGATTATTAAGTCAATTCTTCTAGCATTCAGTTGTTAACTGCTTTTTACTAACTCTATATTTTATGTGATCGCAATTCTGGAAAATAATGTTGGAAGGTATTTTTACTCTTCATAGGAAATAAATAGATAAATCTGTAGATTAAACAATATTCTTAATTTACATAGCTAGCTGCCAACAAAACCAGAATAAAAACATATATCTTCAGATTACTTGATAGAAATCTCATGCAATTTTTATGAAAATTGTTTAACTTATTTTTACATGTAAAACCTATGGCTACGTAGCAGCAACTTTAGTGGCTATGTCTATACCACACCCTGGTACCCTAAACACCACTAGCTCTTCCAATATAATAACATATCCTAGGCCATGTGCAAGGTCTACTCTTAAAAACCAAATGCAATGTAAATGAAAGTGGTTGGGAGCAAGTAGAATATCTACACCTATAGCTATGTATCTTTGTATCTAGCTATCTATCCAACACAAATATATTGTTTTTATGTAAGAATTTCAGTTCAGTTCCTTTTAAAATTGTGTCTACTTAACAGACCTTGACTTTCATTTAAAAACCCTCAAATGTTCATTTCATTTCATTTGAAACTCAAGATGAGAAAAACAAATATCAAATATCAACTAATTGGAAACCAATCAAATGCCTAAAATCTCACAGGAATTTGACTAATTATAAATGATGAAAGTTGTTGGAGGAAAACAATTTGTGTCCTGCATATGCTTCCCCTCATGAAAAGAGCAAACCACCCCTCTATAAGGAATATAAAGGACACAATGTAGCCTTCTCCCAACTTTCTGCCCACTAATTCATAGGAACAGATTTGTACCAATGAGATAGCTGAGCAGTCCTCTCTCTGTTCCATTGGAATTATTTCTAGGTTGCTCTACTTCTTTCCACTCTTAAGTCACCCCCCTCTCAATGTTTGTGTCTTAAGACTGCCGAACCAATTGCCTGCATCATGGTGGAGACTGAAGCTCCCAGACAGACTCCATTATGGTCCAGCAGATCTGCAGGAGATGAAAGCTGGCTAGATGCTAGACCTGGGTTCAGGGAATAATAGCTCTGCTCCAACTCTAAGAACAAGATTCAATCAGCACCCACGTGGAAAAGAAGTATAGACACAGGCAACTCAAATTTTCTCCCAGTTGGCAAATTCTGAGTACAGATGACTTCTCTTTTGAACAAAAATAAACAGAAAACAATAACAAAAACAACAACAACAAAATGTGTGAAGTTTTGGAAGAAAATTACACAGTAAAAGAGAATAACATAATTCTAAAAATTAGTAAATCAGTAATTAGAAGAAAGTCCAATGCAGGAGTTTTAGATTAATACAAGAGATGAAAAGAGTAATTTAAACTGTTATATTAGAGAAGTGAGGACATTATATGACACTTATGTGCACTATTCTTTTCATCTGCAGTATTTCCACCGTACTTTTTGGCTACTTCTGAGAGGTTCCTTATTAAAACTTTCACTCTATCATATGACTCCAGTCATCTGTCTTCATGAGACTGGATCAGTGATTGCTGCCTGGCTCTCACATAATCCATCTGTAGGCTGGAGGGGGAAAAGAGGCTGCTCGTTGGTGGGTATCTACTGAAAGTTCTAGTATGGACAGAAGGAAGCAGACAGAGGGAAGGGCAGAAGCTAAAAGACAAACAGAAAAAAATGCAATAGGCAGGAAGCATGTACAAAGTAGCAGAAATTATGAAATAGAAGAAGCAAGAGATTTGGTTGGTAACACTAGAATAGTTAGGCCTGGAGGTTGTGGCTATCAGACCCCAAAGAGTAGCTGTCTGGAGAAGGGTCCCTGTCCAGAGCTGTGGTCTGTAGTGGAGGACGCAGCCAACCTATAGGAGAGGGCAAGCGAGCCATTGATACAATATCTATAAGTTAGGTTAGCCTCTTAGGGCCGAAGGCAGGAGGAATTAAAACAAACAAATCAAATTATAACCACAACTCAATATATAAACAATGAAAAAATATAAATCTTTATGATAAAGAGAAAATTCTTGCAAATAAATATTTAGGTAGATAAAACATGTATCTACAAAGGACTGGAAGATTGGTTTCCAAGGTCTCTTAGAAAGAACTTTTCAGGAAATTACTGAAGCTTAATGCATGAGCTTCAGGCATCTCTTGAATTATAAAAGCCTATGTAAAATTTTGTTAATTTTTGAATAGATAACGCTTGTTTTCTATAGAGAGGCCCACACTGTTCATTAAATTCTTAAAGATGTTTGAAACCAAAAAAAGTTCAGAACCACAGATCAGTACAAATTCCAGATGAAAAGATTACAAGCAAAGAATTTTATATTCTTGAGGATTATTATAATGGAAGATAGAATAGAAGACAGTTCTAGACATAAAATATTTCAGAAATATATGCCTTTGGTGACCTTGGAAAAACTTACTTCAGCTAACCAAAACATGAACCAAGTTTAAAACATAAGAATAAAAACACAGTGAGATAGAAGGCAGATAGAGGATATCAAAACTGATTTAGAATAAGGTTAAAGTAATTGTTGTAATTATGATTACAAAACTGGGATAATTAAAAATAAATATAGACATAAATTAACGTAATTTAATAGCAATTATTTGTGTACAAATGATTAGTCTATTACAAGAAAGACCAAGTTTGTCTTGGCAGAAAAAGTGGGGAGATGAAAAGTGCATAGATTTAGATTTACAGTCTTTTGTAAAGAATAAGCAAAAGATGATGTATTGTTGGTTGAATAATGTTTTTGAGAAACTTAAAGAAAATCATTTGAAGAATCACAAGTGTATGAATTCCAAATCACTGTGGAACCACAGCATAGTTCATAGAACCAAGAGAGAAAACAAAGAAAATAGCAAAAAATAAAATTAAGGGAGAGAAATAAAACGAACCACATACATTATGAAAATATTTATATAAATGTACAGTTGACTCTTGAACAACATGGGTTTGAACTACATGGGTCCCATTTACACATGAAGTTTTTTCCACAAATACTATAAATGTAGGTTTGGGACCAACATGGTGGATTAGATAAATGCTATGCTTACTGCATCCCAGGATCACACCACAGTTACAACTAAATTATAGAACCATCAACCTCCAGAATCATCTGAATTAGTATATAAATACTATATATAAAATGTATATATTATATAATAAATAATATATATATATATATATATATATATATATATATATATATATATATATAAAATAGCATATATAGTCACAAGATGTAAAAGTACAGCACAGGGAATAGTCAATGGTATAGTAATAGATATGTACGATGTCAGATGGGGTTATCACTTTGTGAGGGTGTATTATAAATGTGCAATCATTATGTTGTTTTGTACACTTGAAACTAATGATAAAAATAAATGTACTTTCCTTATGATTTTCTTAAAAGCATTTTCGTTTTTCTTGCTTACTTTATTGTAAGAATACAGTATATAATTCATGTAACATATGAAATATGCCTTAATCAACTGTTTAATAGCATTTCAGTAACAGGTAGGCAATTAGTAGTTAAGTTTTGGAGGAGTCAAAAGTTATATGTGAATTTTCAACTGTGTAGGGGTTAGGTGCCATTAACCCCTGCGTTAAGGATCAACTGTAGTCTAAAAATATATCTAACTATAGACTGCTCATAAGAAATTCATCTAGAAAAATTAGAGATTGGAAATGAAGGATGTACGAAGATTAATCAGGAGCCTATAAATAAAATGCGTAAATAACTGTAATTTATGAAAGTGTTTAATTCAAGGCAAAATGCGTAAAAAGAGAGACTTGTTTTACATTGATAAAAGTAAAAATCCATTTAATGATCTTAGTCTTTGACAGATGTTAAACAAAAATTAATAAGGTTATAGAAAATGTTAATGGTTTTTTAAAATTGAAAGAGATATCAAACATTTTAATGAGAAAAATACATTTTTGCTGATATATACTGATATATTTTAATAGGTACAGAGTGATATCATCCCCAATAAATTATGCAAACACTTAACCCAAAAATAAATGCAATCCCCCAAATTATAGGGGAATTTGAGGAGAGTTTGGAGGTAAAACTTGTAATTTGAAAATTTTATCTAGAAGACCAATAAATATTTGGCATGATGATAAAAATGTGTTATATATTATGTACTTGAAATGTATCATGCATTTCAATGTATTACAGTGTTACAATAATTAAAAAGTCATATGGGTCTGGTTCTGAAATCAATAAAAATATATCAGGAATAATCTAAAATATTCTTTTCTGTAATAATAATAATGTCTTTTTTTATAAAATATATATTTTAACAACAGCAATTAACATCTGATAACAATGAATATGACTATCTTGAATAAACTATTTCCCAGCCTCCCTTGCAGTTAGGTGTAATCATGTGACAATTCTGGCTAAGAGCACACAAGAAGTAGCAGTGTGTTCATATTTCTTAAGTGTACATAAAGGATATGGCAAGACTTTCTCTCCCTTCCCTTTCTCTTCGTAGCTGGCTGAAATACAGGTGTAGTGATTGGCGCTAGATCAGTCAATTTGGCTCAAGAGGTGAAAGCCAAACATGTTGAAGATGGCAGAGCAAAAAAACCAGAAGGAGTCTGTCACAGAATGATTGGCCACCGTTTCTTTTTCTTGTTATTAAGAACTTTTTAAGGTATTCTACACAAATTAGGGACAAGTTCATATGCCAATAAGAGAAAAAATTCTTATTTTATAACACCAGTGAAAAACACCAAAGAGAATCTGACATCAGAATTTTGATGAACTCCATAGTTCTGGGTTTCTGGTTCTTTTTAAACTACACTCTGGGTAGTACTCAGAGCTTTCAGAAAGAATAACAAATCCATTCACTCCTGAAATGACGCATACTAGCACTGAGACGACTTCTTTAATTTCTCCTATATTCACACATACACACTCATATAGCTCACCACACAAAAATCTTCCCTTTCATATCCAACATGAGATTAATGGTAAATATGATACCATTTTAAAAAACAAAATCACTAGTACCAAAGCAGAGTAGAATACAAATGTTACTAATTAAAGAGCCAATAACTTCTTTTTTTACTTCAACAATGCTCAACAATATTTTAAAGACTTTATACATAGGCTAATATATAACCTATTTTTCTTGTATGAGAAAAATGTATGAACAGTACCCTGTTCAAGTATTAAAAATTTGAGAGAGGGACCAATTTTTCTAATTCTGCTCCTATAGTTTGTCTTTCATAATGAGAGCATCCATCAGTGCAGTGTCTGAAAGGAATAATGTTAATAAAATTAGCAGAATCTCCCTCCCCCTTTTTTTTTTTCTCCCCTGTGGCCTGCTGTAATGCAAGATTATCTTCAGGCTCTTGTAGAACTGCTGATGTAAAAATACAGGGAGACCAAAAAAAGAAAGATACACACACACACACACACACACACACACACACACACACACCACACACACGCATGCAGGAGGCCTTAGCAGCAGGAACAGATCAATGAGGTAACCCCCACTATTCCTACTTTGTACTAGTGACTGCATTTGTGCTACTCCCTCAGCTCATTCCCCACTGGGTTGTCTTCCCTGGAGTGTTTCTAAGCCACATTGTTTTATTCCTCAAATACTAGGGCTCATGGTCCCTGAATGGAATGAAATCAATCTACACGTATCTTCGTTTTATATTTTGCAGAGACTTGATTGTATCCTTCAAAACTACATAGGATTTGTATGATGATAATTTACATGACTCAAAACTCCAAAGTAACAAAAGAGAACACAAGGAAAATTCCCCCCTCACTTCTTATGTCATGCCTCTTCCTTTCAGGCAACTGATATTAATGATTTTACATGTAATTCTGGCAGTATTTTTAATTTTTATCATATATGTATACATATTTTTATCATATATGTATACATATTTTTATCATATATATGTACATATTTTTTTTCCTTAAAGAAACATTAGCATTCTATTCACATGGATATGTATTGTGGTTGGCAGACTAATGGCCCCAAGTGTCCATCCCTAATCCCTGGAACCTGTGACTATGTAAATTTACATGGAAAAAAGGACTTCACAGATGTGATTATAGTTAAGTACCTTGAGATTAGGAGACTATTTTTCATTATCCAATCAGATAGTAGAAAAGCAGAGAACCTTTCCCAGCTGCAATCAGACGTAAGTGTGACTATGGAGGACAATTCAGAGAGCCACATGACCTTGCTGGCTTTGAAAATGAAGGAAGGGAACCATGAGCCAAGGAAGGTGGGTGACTGCTAGAAGCTGGAAAAGGCCAGGAAACAGATTCTGTCTTAGGCCTCCAGAAAGGACTACTACTCTGACAACACCTTGAGCTACCCTGGCAAGACCATCGTCTGACCTCCAGAACTGTAAGGTAATACACTCATTTCGTTTTAAGCTTCTGAGTTTGTATTTCTCATTTGTTACAGCAGCCGCAATAGAAAGCTAGCCTAATACAGGTAGCTTGTTGTTGTTTTTTTCATAAAACATATATAAAGTCATTCTATATCGGTACATAAAAAGCTTACTTGGTTTTTTTAAAATGTTTTCACAGCTGCATAATACACCACCATATCCTTAAACCATCATCATGTATATTGAAAGCCAGTGAAGTGTTTTCTTCTGCTCTTTAACATAGGACTACAGTGCAAACCTTGCATAGGTGCCAGTTTTTATAAATATCAGTTAATATACAGGACAAATCCTAAGAAATGGAATTAAACATTCAGTGGAAATGTGCATTTTACATTTGGAGTAACATTTCCAAATTAGGCCCCCTAAAGGTTATTTCAACATATATTCAATGTCTGAAAGTCTTGTTTCTGTATACCTTTGCTAATACATATGTTATTGAATATTATCTTTACCTACTTGTTAGCAGATAAATGGAATCCTAGTTTGAGTTCACACATTTTTTGGGGTGAGTGAAGTTGAGAATCTTTTCATGTGTTTAAAAGTTATTTGTATTTCTTAGTCAGTGAATTTTCTTCCCTGTTTTCCCTCCCTCCGTCCCTCTTTCCTTCCAAACTGTTTGTCCATGTTTTTATCTGCTGGGTTGATGGGCTTTTTCTTATTGTTACGTTGATGCTTTATATGTACTAAAGAAACAAATTATTTTTCTTTTGGCTTTGCTTTTAGAAGCTTTGTCAAGCAGATTTTTTTTTTTTTTAATTATCAATATTTTATTTTTTGAATTTTGGGTTTTAGTTCATATTTAGAAAAAATCTTCACCAATGTAATTTTTATACTTTAATGAATCATTTAGTATTTTTATGATTTCAAGATTTATATATTTTACCCATTTTCTTATGCTGCAAGTTATGAAAAAAGTTTACTTTCATTTTTTTCCAGAAAGCTGCTTAGTTCTTCTAACACCATTTATTGTCTATTCCACATATGTTTTTAATATGCTTTTTAAGAAAAGCATGTAATTTCCTTTACAGCCAAAGTTCTCACGTTTAAGAATAGGCATCATTGCACACACCTAAAAGTTTTTAGCTTCAAATTACAATTCATACAATTAATTGTACTAATATGTATTAAGCTCTTATAAAAAACTAATGTATTTTCCGTGTTTTTATGAATAGACAGATAATTTAATATATCTTGGCAAGAGATGTAATAAACCACAATTGGGTGAACTGTCCAGCTAATACCAATGCACCCAGTGCCCGTATCTGTCCTACAGGCCTTTCTTGAGGAACCGTTATTTTTCTGTCTGATTATACAGACAATCATGGTATTTTACCATACCAGCCACAGAGCTGAAAATATAATTTACCTTGGCCAGTCACTGAGAGTAACTCATCTTCTTGGAAATCACTTCCTAGTTCCCCTCCCAGACTGAGCTAATACAGTAATGGATCCCAAACATTTAAACTCTAGGACCCAAGTTTCTTTTCCCTGTCACTTCTTCCTAGTGTATTATTAGAGCAAGGAGGAAAAAAGCACCTTTTGTTCCCATAATTCTGTTCCTTCCCTTCCCTTCATTGGGCGTGATGATTCATCCCCAAAAGTTTGATCAACCATTATAAAGAAACCTTAGCTCTTATAGCACAAGAACTTTAACATCTAGTTTTGAGAAGCAGAAAGATTTACCTCTCATCCTGGATGGCAGTAGGCATTAGTTTATTATTTCCTGATACATTTTTCACTTCCAGGAATGGGTGCCAGAGCTTCTCTCTAATGTAACAACAAAATACAAGATAAATTACCAGCAATGTAAAAGCTGGCCACACCCATTTGTTTGAAGGCTTTTTTCCCCTCCCTGATAACTAGGCCAATTAATCAACTTTGCATCCTAGGGACCTAGTATAAATACAGAGAAGATACTTAGCATATGTTTATTTAACAAATCAGTAAACACATAAATGGCCCCTAGTTGGAACTGTTTCCTCTGGGAGAAGATACCAGAGATGACTTGCTTAAGTAACTTTTCATGCTATTCTTTTCTATTAGCAGTACACCCCTGAGAGATTTCAGCTATGTGGCTCTCCCCTGTGGTGATTTCAGTACCTTCTTCTAACTGTGTCCTCTCTCCACTGCTCAGGGTACCAGTGACTCCTGGCCTGTGCTATTCAAGCTATCATCAGCCACTTTAATTAGGAGCCATGATTGATTCTAGGACGAAAGACCAATCTAGCCTTTTCTGATTTCCCAGAGCTTTATTCAAGAAAATGACCCAATGTCTCCTCAAAAAACGACTTTTCCCATCTCTTTTGGGACTCTCCTCCTGCCCAGACTGTTACTATATAGAGTAAATAAAACTTGGTCCCAACCCTTTGGCCATGGCCACTCCTTAGTGGTAAGGAAAACAGTTCTGCAGTTTACACTTATAAAACTCTAGGCAGAGGTCTAGTCGTGTGTCCCATGTAAGTGTGCATGGCCGGGGGTGCTCCCTTCAGCAGTTCTTCTGAGCAGGAACGTCAAAGGAATGAGGCTGGGATTCCTCCCAGACATTGGGGGTTTGTAGCTCCACACACAGCTGCTTCAGAGTCCTGATCCTAAGTCTGTGATGGAGCCTCAATTATGCGCTTTGGAAAACCTCTCACGCGATTCTGATGTATATATGCCTGGTTAAGTCTTACTCCTGAGGACTAATTACCACTAATCAAACAGTCCTAACTTCAAGCATTAGCTTTGCCTCCAACAATTTTCCTATCCAAACGCAAGTCCCTTTACACTTCTGACCTTCAATAAACTGCAGAAAATATTGTCTGTTTCCCAAATGCTTATGAGGATTACATGAGGTAACATATCAGCAGTGCATAGAACATGGATATTCAATAAATACAATTATTATTATTATTATATAATGCCACTGCATGACTCTGTTCCCAGTCAGCAGATGAAAAATATATCTATTCATTATGATAGTGAACAAGAATACGCATCTTTTGGAGAAAGGTAGGGCTCATGCAACTTTGAAATATTTTATACTGGAAAAGCTCATTTGGTCAAAAGAGGGTCTTAGAATGAACTCTAATAAAATATAGGCTTAGTCCATGGAAAGAGCTATCACAGAACCCAATGAAATTCAATTTAATTCTTTACCTAACCTTATAAATAAGTGCTGAAGTTGCCTTTCTCCATTTAAAGTGCTTTCAGCTAAGACAAACAACTCAAATCCTTTTATTTTCCTTTCGTCGCCCTTAAATGAACATCTCAGTTATTTCTGACATCTCTAATCCAACCTGGAGTCCTCCATGCATTCTACAGTGTGATTTATTTTCTCTGGAGTCTAATAGTTCCTGTCCTTCGCAAAGATAAATTCAGAAGTCCCCCTTCTAGATTTTTACCTATGGCTGCTTCAGGTTGGATTATTTACTTCAAAACCCATCGTGTTATCAAGCAGTAGACCCAACCCCTTCATTCACAAAAGGGATACGGGGCTGAAAGGAAAACTTGCCTCACTGTTTTCTAACTTTGCGATGAAGCAACAATTATGGAATTCATAGCTGGTGATTAATTGCAAAACCTTGGGCTGCATCATGGTGACACAGGAAACACAGGAGCCTTGACTTCAGGGGGAGTCAGACTTAGAAATCGCTTAACATCACAAGTCAGGGAAGTGTGTATTCCCCATCGCATCCATTGCTTGCTCAGAGCAGAAGCGGGTTGGTCAGAGATGGCATCCACAGACCGGAGCTACAGCCTAAAAGAGACATCCTTCTTCCTTTAACAGGCGCCTGCACCAAATCTTTTTCTGCTTTCTGAAGAATCATGGTATTTTTTTGGTATTTTAAAAATATAAAAATTGAATATGTATTTTAATTTTAAAATAACTCAAATTATTACCTTGAACACACAAATTGTATGTTGTCCATAGCAACACCATTTGTGAACCATTTAATTTTTATGTTTCTCATTTTAAAAAATTAAATCAAACTAATTCACATGAATATTGCTTAACATGTTAAATTTATTCAATATTTTAATGAGTATTTGAGTTCCTTCTGTGAGACAGGTGATTTTTCTTGGCACTGAGAAATTCAATAGTAAGCAAAACAAAAACATAAAAAACTCCTATCCTAATGGTGCTTATATTTAGTTGGGGCTCAGATGCTATCGTTAGAAGATTTAAAGAGCAAAATACATGAAAGAGGAAGATAAGGGATGCAGAGCATGGGAGGAGGGGAGAAATACAGTAACAGTTACTATTCAGTAATTTAACTGAATCTTTATTTAAAAGATCAAGACCACATGTATATTTGGTTTTGAGCTCAGTTTGCTTACGGGTTTTCCTCTTAATAAACCAATTCTGTACATTTTGCTGTAATTTGATTTCATATAGCCTTTCTAAAAAAACTGTCTGTAATATATGATGATGGCTTAGTAATTGGTTTTTAATGAAATTAACTTTCGCTTGCTCCTGGATCATACCTGTCTTCTCATCTTTTCATTAAGTTACCTAAACCAAAGGAGAAAATACTTCTTCAGGTTAATGGATTTCTTTAATTTCTTTAATTCACAATATAACTGTCTAACATTAGGCTCAGCTATGATGAGTAAGGCCATGAAAAACCTGGAAAGACGCTGGGTTACAGAGCAGTATCAGAACCCTAATAGAGAGAAGCATAAAGCTCCCTCTAAGTAGAGAGGCCGGAGTGACTGAATGGAGATAATCATGGTCGCATAATAGAGAAAAGGGAACTAGAATGTCTAGTTGTCCAGTCTGGAATCATAGGGTTACTTTCTAGTACATGCCACGTGTAAAGGCATGAAGCAGTGAATTTGGTGGAGGCATCAGGGAAATTCCAGTCGTTCTTTTGAAATTTGAAACAAACAGTTCATAAAAGTCATGGATTTGTTGGGAGGGGAACTGACTGAAAAGGGACAAATATCTTCAAAACTTTGAATTTTTCAAGACTTGACTCAGACGTGGTTGGTGCTCTGCCCCTATCCACTGTCCTATTCACTGAAAGGCTGCCTTTGCTGGAGGCTTTCTTTTGTCCCTGAAATCTGCTTTGCCAACAGGTCAAAAAGGCAGGGGAATTACTGCTTCCTGGGCTCATTGTTTAGCCAATGCTCTCAGGAGCTGGTATTAAAATTCTCCTGCTCCCTCGCCCATATATTGGTTCAACCTGGAGGGGCAGGCAGTGCCCTGGCTCCTAGAGTTCCTGCAGCTACTCAAGCTCCAGTTTCCCACAGTCCAATCCTCAGGATGGGATGCCGGCATTGATGACGGTTAAGTGGGCACGCTGTCTGTGGTACCGCGTTTCCCCGAAAATAAGACCTAGCCTGACCATCAGCCCTAATGCGTCTTTTGGAGCAAAAATTAATATAAGACCCCGTCTTATTTTACTATAATATAAAACCAGTCTTATATAATATAAGATCTGGTATAATATAATGTAATGTAATATAATATAATATAATATAATATAATATAATATAATATAATATAACATAATACTGGGTCTTACATTAATTTTTGCTCCAAAAGATGCTTTAGAGCTGATGGTCCTGCTAGGTCTTATTTTCGGAGAAACAGGGTACCACAGTTAGTAAGATGCTCACCAGTGCTGAACTGTGTTGGGATATATAGGGAAAGGGAGCTGCAGTGCTTATATAACATATAATAGCTCTAGTATTTGAGAAATATTAGGACTCTTGGGCTTCTTCTGTGCTGTCCAGCCTTATCACTCATCTCCTGCAGCTAGTCACTCATTAAGCACTAAAAGACTCAGAAACGTCCCTGGTCCCCCAAAGAAATTAGAAATTCAGCTTTATAAAGCAGAACATGAAAGAATGGTAAGGGCAAATTTTTGTTGAGGTACCAAGATACAATAGAGAGAACCATCCAAAAAAGGTGGCAATGTCATACATTTTATAAGGCTTTTGCTAAGAAAAATGTCATGGCTTTTGAATACATCTCCCATGTCTTAGGTATAAAAGCTCCAGAGACTGTTGGGAAAGCATTTTTGAGAATGGATTTTGAAATGTGTTATAGCCCCCAGCCCACCCTCACCCCATCACTACCACTAAGGAGGGGAAGATGTATGTGGAGAGTTCCAGCTTCTCACCTGCAGACTGTTGAGAGGGGCTTCACTAGGACCCCTTGGAGGATTTGATAGGTGATTCCTTAAGATGGAGGTTGTAGATCTGATAGACTATTGTCATTCCACTCCCAGGATTTGTCAAGACAGAGGGTCGAGTGTTTCCTGCAGGCAGGATATGGACCACGTGAAAGAGAGCAAATGTGAGGCTTCCTTGAGAAAGGGTCTTGTATTTCAGGGGTTCGGTAGGCTTTTGTGTTTACATTAATGGAGACAGCTGAAATTAAGTGTATGAGTTAAGTGTATGAATTCGTCATAGCAATCATAATGAGTAAAATCATTCATGAAGAGTCTGAAATAAAATATTGGAGAGTACCGACAATGAAATGTTGATAAAAGAAGGCTTAGATAGGGTTAGGAGGACAACAAAAATTCCACTGTAAGGGGGTACACTGACAATGACAGCTCCCTGTGGTTACTGCCCTACTTTATCTTCTCTTCACAGACAAAAACATCTTAAAAGAGGTTTCTGTAGTTGCTACTGTCACTTATTTATCTATTAATCTCTCTTCAACCCGTTCCAATTAGGCTTTCCTCTGTACCACTCCACTGAGAGTATACTAATGAAAGCCATTTGTATGTGTACCAACGAAGGCTACCGATAATCTGGAAGTTGTCACATCCAGTGGTTACTCTTCCGCCCTCTCTTATCTGAACTTTCATTGGCCTTCCACACAGCTGACTGCTTCTTTCTCCTCTTGGCTTCTTTGATGCGGCACTCGTCTGCTGATTTCTCCTACCTCACTGGCTGCTCTTTCTCAGTTTCTTTATGGGACCTACCTTCTCTATTTGAAATATAAATGTAGGAATGTACCAGGATTTGGTCTTGGCCACTTTCCCATTTCTTTTTACAGACATACATCAGAGAGATTGCGGATTTGTTTCCAGACCACCACCATAAATCACGTATCACAATAAAGCAAGTTGTAATCATTTTGCTGGTAGAGGGTCTTGCCTTCAATTTGTAAAAAATGAACAAACAAACAAACAAAAAACAAAAAAACCCTGCAATATCTGTGAACCACAATAAAACAATTAAGTATGTTTTATAAAGTATGTCTGCCCTCTTTATCCTTAGATAATATTGCCCAGTATCTTGGGTTTAGGATGTCATTTATGTGTTAATGTTTTGTAAACTGCATCTATAAAATAAAGTTACCAGATTACTAATGTGATAGAACTAGTTGGATGGCGAATAGGCATCTCAAACTTACCATATCCCAAACAGAATTTTGATATGTTTGTGCTCTGTCTGCCACCCACAACCTTTTTCTCCCTGAGTCTCCCGTCTTAGTTAACATCCAAACAATATCCACCCAATTCCTGAAGCTAAAAGTCCAGGAGTAATTTTGATTAGACTTCTTCCCACTTAATATCATCACATAGATCATACATGAAGTCCTGAGGCTTCTGAAATAGATCCTAAATTCCTCTACCATTCACCATCCCCAGTACTATTCTCGTTGTCCAAAATATCCCCCATATCTTGCATGGATGACTTCAATAGCTTTATATATATATTCATGGCTTCCACAGGGCACTTCCCCCATCACTCACAGGACACCACACACAGCTTGTGAGGAGTCACAAAGGCATTTTCTGACTACTCAGTCAGAACTGGCCACCCAGTTCTATCCCTCGGTATAGCCACTGTATTTTCCTGTTTATTATTAGCATTTTCCTTTTTGCTTATTTATTCTCTCCTCCCAGGGTAACCTATAAAAAAGCAGTGATATGTGTCCCCAGTGTTTAAAACAATGTCTGAAGCACAGTAAATACCCAATAAATATATGTTGAGTAAATGAAAGAACGGACGGATAGTAAGGATAATACACAGTTGGTAGAGGATTAATGGCTGTGTCTGAAATATTGATTAATATTTCAAGACTTTGTACTTGAAAAGGAGAAAAAAAAACAATAAAGTGGAAAATTAAGAAGACAAGCTAAGGAAAGCTTTGTTTGTTGGTTTTTAAGAGTGGGAAAGAACTGAATGCATGTGAAGTTTAGAGGGGAGAAACCAATGAAGCAAGAGATTAAAGATAATAAAAAAGACAAAGGATGAGACAGGACCATAAAATAATCAGGAACTACTGGATCAGAGCTGATGATTCTTATTGAAGGATTAGCCTCAGAAATGGGAAAATGGAAGACCCTGCCTTCCTTCCTGGCATTTCCTTCTCTCACCCTTTCTTTTCTGCCTCCCTTTTGATTCCTTCCATTTCTCTTGCAACAATTGCTATTTCAGCACTTCTATAGTACCAGGTGCTGTGAAATAGCTAGGAGATTTAATTTGAATAAAAACAAAAAGCAAGATCTGACAATAGACAAGAGGGAAGGGAAACTGTCATTGTGCCAAGGAAATTAGCAGCAGCATCTCCAATGGGTTTATTATAGCTACGCTATTAGTTACAGATAAAATGGTCTCTGGTGGACTTTATGGACAATGAGTGTGTTGGAATTGTGAGGAATACCTCACAGAACCTACAGGAAGGCCATGTGTCGGCTATGGCGAGAGCCAAGCAAGGCAGAGCTGAGACAACCTGGACATCACCAATGGCTGCGGCCACTTCTGCCACTAGCATCACCTCTAGTTGCAGGACACTAGTACTCTGAACTCTTGTCACCCCCCCATCGTGGACTTCCCACTCCATTGCAGGGGCCATACAAAATCCTTCATTGACCCTTCCTTTTGCTTCACTGCCTCCATCAAACAGAGTCACCTGACTGGTCATACTTAGGTCACAGGACCCGAGGGGAAATGAATGTTTAACCTCTTTTTAGCTTCTGTATGGGGCAGTGGAGCTGCCTCTTTCTTGTCTCTGTTTGAAATCCCACACACAGGCGTATGAATCCTAGTCATCCCAAAAGTCAAATATTCACTAGAGACAATTCCAGAAGAGGAAGTAGCATGTTGTGAAGGCAGAGGAGTTGACTCGGGATACCTGGGCTCTCTATAACATGTGACTGTTGTTCCCACGTGTTTGCTAGCCCTTTCCAGTATGAAGTTTTTCTAGATAGTATCCTATTGCTCAAGAAATATATCAGTAAACCAAGTCATACCCACGTTTGCAGCATTTAGCATTTATGACCTTTCTTGAAAGCCCTTGGAGGTAACATAGATCAGAATATCTTCACTATGTATCACGAAGGTAGAAGAATACAAATGAGAAATGGTAAAGGTCAGATATATATACACTGGACAAATGAACTGAAGTGAGACAGAGAGACATGGTGCCGACGTTATGGTTACGTTTGTGCTCCTGAGAAAAAGAAAGAGAAAACAACCTGCTAGGGGAACCAGATTTCCCTCTTAACAAACAGTTCAACAGAAACAGGGCAAATAACACAATCTAAGAGGCACCGTATGTCAAGTCAACACAAACACCAGCTGGACGTAACAGCCTAAATACAATTCAGGCTTCTGTTTCACAGACATGTCTCCAGAGGTGGGAAGTTCAATACAGACTAGCACGGACTACAAATGATGCAGAACTCATCTTTGTGCCATTATCATTCATCAAAGGCCATAGAGTAAAAGCATCAGGGACAAATGCTGAAAGGTCAAATGCCCAGAGTGTTTTTCATAGTAAGTGTTAGGAGAGTGGAGGGCCTGGTTGTTGCCCGGGGCTGGCTCCTGGGCATGGATGAGGATGGTTCTCTCAGGTGACTTCCGAGATGTATGATTCTATCCCCATACTCCACTGAGAATGGTCACCTCCTTTTTTCTAGTAACTTATCCTTTTCCTGGGCTGGCTTTCCCTCTGGGTCTCTGGCCCTGTCCTTGCCCCAGCATGACTTTTCCAGGGTTGTTGCAGGAGGCTCACGCAGGAGCTCCGTTCCCACGAAGACTCCAACCCCACCACCATGAACGGGGCCTGATCCCCCACACGCCCACCGCTGTGGGCTTTTGGAGCCTGGGCTCTGCCCCTCTACTGCTCCCCAGTCACTGCTTTCTTCCTACATCGACAGCTACAGGTATCTAAGCAGTGGATCCAAGCCCTGGAGGTTGGTGAGAGCCACGTCCTGCCTCTAGATGAAATTGGGAGAAGAGAGCATGACGGTAACCCTGCTGGGTGCCAATCACTGCCCTGGCTCTGTCATGTTTTCCTTTGAAGGACACTTTGGAACCATCCTTTACCCAGGTGATTTTCGGTATACACTGTCCATGCTAATGGGGTCAGCCCTCACAGGGGGAAAACAGATCCATAGTTTATGTCTAGACAACACCAACTGGAGCCCAGCCTTCTCCTGATTCTCCCTCCAGGAGAAAAGCCGCCCACCAGATTGTCGAGCTCATTCGAAAGCTTGGACCCGGTAGCCTGGGAAACGAGTCCCACTATTGGAGCAGCTGGCCCTGGAGCTTCAGACCTGGGTGGTATTGAGCCTTTGGCGCCTGGAGTTGGTGCAGCTGTTGGGCAGGTGTGTTCACAGTGGTGGCAAAGGCAGCCGCATCCACGCGCGGATCACGTGGAGATCTGCCGTTCTGCCATACAGCACCGGAACCAGACCCACCCTACCATGGCTCGCCTTCCCACGGCTAGAAAATCCACACTCCCACCCCTCCTCACCTCCACATCGTCGCTTACTCTCACGATTCCTCCAGTGTCCAGCTTCCTGCCTTTGTCACAGCACTGAAGCCTTGCCACGTGGTGCCCACTATCAGTGGCAGACGGACAGGGGTTTGCAGGACAGCCTGAGCCCCAGGTTCTGTGTCCCTGATTCCAGACTCTGTGTGGCAATACATGTGCTCCTTCTCTGGAAAGCCACGCATTGTCTGCCTGTTGTTAGAAAGGAGGCTAAAGAAGCCAAGAGCCCCGGGTGTCCTGTGTGAATGCCTGCAGGAAAACGCAGATCAGTCTCAAGCTGACAGTGACTCGAAGAAGGCCGGGAATGAGAACCTTTCTGGGAACCTTGAGAAGCAGCCCTCCCACCATCCTTTGCGGATCAAGAAGCAGTTGTTCAGACCCCTGTAGCAAAGAATGGGATGGGACAGTCCCTTTCTCTGAGTCCCAGAAGACGGTGACTGTACTGACAGCCCCTTGGGTTTTTCAGTGCATGTAAGGTCTGCAGATGAGGAATTTATCTCCGGGAACTGGGGAGGAAATTGGTGTAGGGCCCCACTTGGTCCCCAGGGGAGACAGTGATGGCTTAGTGGCCTCGGGGAACCAGAGTGCCTGGAGGGGCCGGGATTCACCCCTGCCTCAGAGCAGCAAGGCAGCCCCTCTTTTGGCTCCTGAGTTCAGGTGCCTTGTGTTAAAATACCTCTTGACTCCAGTGAAACTTTTCCAGGTAGACTTCTCTTCCAGGGGCTTTGACCAGCAAGTGGAAAAATACCATAAATGCTTCCTGAGGCCAGACAGGAGTGTACAACCTTATTGAGCCGACTCTGCAGTTTTGAAGATAGTGGCTGAAGGCTGGTGGGTGAGTGTGTTTGGGGCCTTACTTCTCTGTCTTCACAGAATCCTGACAGGTGCATCCGGGAGCAACGCTTCTCAAAGTGTGTTCACTGGCTGCCTAATGCCTATGGAAGCCTTAGTTGATAGTTGACCATGTTGGAGAAACACATTTCATTATAACCCCTTCACAGTATGAGCACATGCAAGGCTCTAAGAAGGCCTGCAGTAACATGATGTGTTTACATTTGTTTAACACAGCACTTCTCCAGCTTTTTGAACATGCAGTCCTCTGACGTGGCTGCAGAAAGAGACAGTCTGAATCAGAAAGGCCTCGGTTATCCCCATTGCTGTTTTGTGTGCCCTGTGCCAGTCTCCATGTTTCCTCCTCCCTTTTCCTAGATAAAAGCCTCCAGGTAGTTCTGGCTTTTAAGTTAGGAACTGTGGTGCTGGAGGATCGAGCGGTGATCCAGGCAGCACGTTCCAATCCTGAACGTGGCTTTGCCATGACCCTGTCTAAGTGCCTTCCTGTCTCTTCCTCTGGGAGGGCACAGGAAGTGATGAGGAGCCTTGGAACCGTGGAGACAAATGCCACCTCTGCCTCCATTAGAGCCTGCAGTTAGTGTCACTGTGGACCGACCTGGGACAGAGGCAGCTGGGGGATTGGGCACCCCTCACCAAGGCAGTACCTAGAACCAGGCTTAGGGCAGGATGGGCCTGCCAGCTGTCTGGAGGCCCTGACTTTGAAGTTACAGAAGATCAAATATGCTGCTAAATATTCCTCATTGTTCACATACCTGGGAGAATTGCTGGACCCCCCGCCCCCCTGCCCTTGGGTTGAGTAGGGAGCCAGAGCACACAGCCTGTGTGTTTTAGTATCCAGGGCAGAGACCAAGGAGACAGTGGGCGGAAGGGCGAGGCCGTGCAGATCTGCCCTGTCCTGCTCACAGCCTGACAAAGTGCCAAGTCAATGAGCAGGACAGCAGACCCCACAGGCTCAGAGATGGCACAGGCACGTGGAGCTGGGCACGTGGATAAAAACGCTTCAGCATGGAGCCCCGAGGCTTCCTAAGGAAGAAGCCTCATTTCTGGTCCAGAAAAAACTGTTTGCTACTGTTGGAGGAAGATAGGAAAAGTATAGAAAGCAAAATAAGGGCTTCCTCTTGGGCAAGCTGTACACAGCTGTGATTTGTCAATGACCTTCACTGTAAGCTTCCCCTGGGCCCACGAGGAGCCGCAGCAGATGTGGCATGTGGGGCTGCAGGAAACCTAGGCCTTGTCCTGGGCTTCCATCCAGGGCACCCTGGGCCAGGAGAGAGGCCACACTTACACAGCAGAGCGGCTGTTCCTCATCTGTGAAACAGACTGAGATACCTACCGCTCCTGATTATCACAGAGGTCAGATAATTGGGAAAATTCCTCGCTGTGCCTACCACATGAAGAGTATTTCAACTATTGGTTCTCTTAGCCTCTGTTTCTTCAAAGAAATATATATATGCTCTGTATATAAAATGTGAAACTTTGCAAATTATATAAAAATATAAAGAAGGAAAAATAAATTATAATTCTTCCATGTAAAAAATAATAATAAATGTTTAGAAAGTAGAAGACAATGCGCCAGAATTATATGCGCCAGAATTATTTTTAGGTTTTTGATGGCTTAATAAATAATATACTGGAGAAAAAATAATTAACTTAAACCTGAAATGGTATTTGTTCATAGGGCCTGAGAAGGTAATCACGCATCCTGGCAGGTATACAAGGTAAGCGAATTAAAATTGCAACCCTGAATTTACGTGTATTTGACATCTTATTGATATTTCCCAACATAAGAGATGCTGATATCTAAGTAGTAAGGGAGAAAACTGGTTAATGATGTACCAGGAGATAAACTTTTAGACAAGCACCTACAACGTCAATTTTCTTGCAAAATACTTATTTGATTTATAACTTGACAAGACTGCTCTCCTTTACGTATGGAGAGTAAAAAATCTTATTAAATTCTGAGAGATAGGTATTTCAGGCAGTGTACATTTTCTTATCCTTACTATCTTTCTTTTTATGATTAAGGAATAGCTACTACATTGCATATTTTTACTCATTAATATTCTCTATGATACTAAATTCTAAAGCAAGAAAGGAAGAGATTTATTTTTGATAAAAACAGTATTTTATGAATGGATTAAGGCAACCAAAGCTTTGGGAAACAGCCTGTTCTCAAGAGAATAGAGAAAGTACAAATAAAGAGCTAAATGCTTTCATGCTGGGGCTCCAAAGATGAACATGAGCACGTGTGTCCTGGAAGCATGACAGTCCAGTGGAAGAGAGTGACCAGTTTCCAAAACCCAGAAGCACTAGGAAGGGGTTTTCTTAAGGGAAGGTGCCTGCAGACTAACCCGGGAGGGTGTCCACGACAACTCATTTTCCTAGAGGATGTTACTCTTCTAGGGGAATTTGAGTTTAACATAGCAATGCGAAAAGAGAGCAACACTTACCGTTGCATCATCTGTGGTGAATGGCTAATTTGAGACATCAGCGGCACTTACACTTCTGGTTCCTGCCTATCTTTCCAGTCATCTGATTGTCACTCCTCCCTTTATACTCTACACTCCACTCCCTCCTAACCTGCCATGCAGTCTCACATCCCTGTGCCTTTGCAAGTGCTGGTCTTTTAACCCTGAATACCTTCCCACTGCTACTGACCTGTGTCCCTCATAAATCTGTGAGCTGACCAGGACCAGGTTCCTCATTAGCTCGTACGTCAGTATCATATCCACCACAGGTTCTCAGTGAGTATTGGTGGGATACATGAAAAGATGAAAAAGGCAGTGCAGACTGTGGGTAAAAACAGGAGCTCGGGAGACACACGGCTGGGTTTGGGAATTTATATCTTCCCCTTATTTTCTGGATGATATTGAGCAAGCTGTGTCACCGCTCTGTGACTCAATTTTCACACTTATAATAGGATTTCCATGTGGATTAAATGAGATGATACTTGTAAGTCTCTTAGAACAGCATCTGACACATGCTAAGCGTAACAGATATTCATAACTAAAAAAAAAAAAAAAAAAAATCCTGGATGGCTGTTTATGGCAGAGGTACTAAGTAATTATTCTCAAGTATTTGCTTCTTGAATGTCCCAGTACCTTTACAGTCAGGCAGGGCATATGATGAATTCTAACCTACAGGCTACCACTCAGGAGCTAACATCTGATGCTCTACGTGCTCTATGCTCACAGAGATCATAAGTCCTGTGTTAAGATGGAAGAATCATGAAACCTAAGCCGTCTCAATGGATTTTGTGTTTTCTAACAATTGAAATTTAGGATTATTGTTACTGCAGCATAAGCTGACTTATCCTGACTAATTCTGGATTCCCTGAAAGCCATACCACAGAGATGATGTCCTCTTTATACGTTTACGTGACCTTTGATGAAAACAAGTGAGTAAGTGCAAACAGCAAAAGCAGCATCAACTACAAAGCTCGGAGGGATAAAATGGGTGGTTGCGAAGAGAGGCTGTGGTAGAGAGAGAGGAAAAGAGGGAAGAGTATTGTTGGTGTATAGTTGGAATTGTAAGGCTTTTCTAAGATTTAAGAATGCCTTAAGTAATGATCAAAATGATGTTACATTCTTTTACTTAGAGTTTGCTTTTTTCCCCGATCAGGAAGACCAAATAATCAAAAATCAAGAAAAACGATTACTTTCATAATTAGATTAAATTAGCAAAAACAAATCAAATGATTGTATTGCTTAAACTTTTTCTGCGAATAGGTAGACTTTTGTGAGTGTAGGTGAGAGTGGGTCATGAACTTTGAAAATCTGATAAAAACTATGGACTTTTTCCCTAGGGAAAAAATGAAGGTGCCCACACGAAGATACAGTTTTCAGGGATCCTGGACCTAGAGTTACAAAACCTTATGTTGTGGGTTTCTCTATCAAATACTGATTTGAACTATCTAGAACTATCTTGAAGAAATAAATTTCTAGCAATTTTAATTTATTAGTTGGGCTACAGTTAATAACAGTATGAGCACTGTATTTGGAGAGTTATGTGCACCATGAACACTTACTATATTGGTGTATATTATACTGTTAATATAACTATGTGGAAAACATCAAACTGAAAAATGGTCACACTCTCTGAGCCAGCAATTCTATGGATAGGAATTGTCTCTATAGATACTCTTGCAATACTATGCCATGGTATATGTTCAAAGATCTTCATTATAACTTTGTAATAGCAAAAATACCTGGAAATCACGACCATTGACAGGAAGCTGTTTAACTACATTACAATACATTTATATAATATAATGCTCTGCAGCCATTAAATAAAATGAAGTTGATATGTATTACTGACATGGAAGGACGATCTGTCTATTTAAAACAAGAAACTAAACTATGTATATTAAATGGTCTTATTAGATAATTTTTTACAAGCATGTGAGTGTGTGTGTGTGTGAGTGAGTGTGCATATTCAGGAAGAATATGCAGGGCGCTATTATCAGTAGCTATCTTTGGTGAAGCACATGCCCATACATGACATATGGGAGCGTTCAACAAATACACTTGTGTTTATTTATTCAACACAATTTTCAATGCTTTAGGAATACAAAAGAATGTGGAAGGCAGTCATTATGACTGACTTTTAATCTTGTTGTAAATAAGAAAAGCAGATATTTAAAATAATTAAAGTATAAAAGACAATATATGAGCCAGAGCAAGTTGAAATGGTAAAAACTATGTAATCAATGGTGAATAATGTTATCAGAAAATGTGATAAAATAAATAAACTGAAGACCAGCAGAAACAAAATATTCTCATCTAAAGGAAATGTGTGTGTGTGTGTGTGTGTGTGTGTGTGTGTGTACTTTGAAGAAAATGTGAATCATACAATTCACATAGGAAGACCTCAGGAAAGCACAACTTTAATTCTAAAGTGCTGAACACACACATGCACACACACACATACACACACACACATATACACACATACACACACCCCTTATGGGAATATTACAAACCTCTTTCTCTTAATTTTGGTTTATGGAGGGTAGAATTAGCACTGAAAATACAATTTATTTATCAAGTATCAAATGAGAAAACAGTAAATTCAATTGTTTTCCAAGTGGTATTTCTCTAATTGCTTCTAGCTGTGTAACATAAGTCCTTATATGACTTCAACTTCTCAGACACCAGAAAGTTATTTTTGGCAATATTGGCAGCTCTATTAAGATAACTATTAGTGATGCTAAGAAAGGCTCATTTTCACCTGAGCCTGACAACACTTGATACATAGACCATGTTGACAATTGCACCAGCTGGATGATTTTGAATCCTTCCAGTAGACAAGTCTGTCAAAAAAAATCAAAAAAAGAAAAAAAAAATCAACTAGTCTGTGTGTATCTCCACAGTTCCAGTTGTGACTGACTGACACTTGCAATGATGCTAGGCTCATATTTCTCTGGGAGAGAATACTGATATTCACAATAGACTTAAAAAGAAATGCTGGTCAAAAACCCAGTAACATTCCTATGGAAATTCTAAAACCCAGTAATATTCCTATGGAAAACAAATGTGCAGTCAGTTAAATTACTGGAAAAACTACAATGAATGGCTATTTCTGTTAAGGCAATTTTGTTTCAAAAATACACTCCCTTTCACATGTTGAGTATTTGAGGATGATAAATGTGGTACTTATTGTTGCACGTAGTTCTCAAATGGTTCCTGGTTCTCAAATGGTTCCAAAACTTCCTTAGTAAAGAAAAGTGTTCGAAGTGGCATTGAGGTCATTTGCCTAGAGCTTACAGGCACAACCCAGAAAATACAGTGACGGTAGCTTTGGACTAGCATTGGTCCCCAGACTTCCCAGTCACTGACCTATGCTGAGATGCTAGATTCTTGCTTAGGCCAAACACTAGGTTCAACAATTAGTGCATTAAGAGTAGGCCAGGCCTCCTCACTTGGGTATTAAACCACAGCCCCACCTCTATAAAATTCCTCTCCATAGGTGCATTTGCTGGACTGACTTGACTATAAATCTGGCTGGGAGGTGAGGACAGGATGAATGGCACTTTATCGTGTGTGTGAGTGATTCGTTGGATGGCTAACCTGTGAAAGAATTGACAGCTCTCTGTATTTCATCAGTTGTCCACAAAGCCTGAGAGAGGACTTGTGACAATAAAGCCACTGGTTTTAGGCTTGCCTTCACGACTCTATAAATCAAGCCATTTTTACCTCCCCCGCCTAAATTCTAAAGTCTCCTATTTAATGGTATTCATTTCTTTAACTTGTCTTACAAAGTAAAGAACTATGGTGTAGGTTATTGATTCAGTTAATGTGGTAGATCTCAGAGTTTCTGAGAATTTATTGCTTAGTAAAATGACCACTGTACTTACCAGGAACAGCAGTGACCAAAAGCACAATGAAATTAAAAAAAAAAAAAAAAAAATACTATGCTGTCTAAAATGTTGTGGGTCCCCAGTGATATTCCTCTCATAGGATAAAGGGGAAACTCTTCAGGAAGTACAGACATCAGCAAATCTGCACACTTCAGATTGCTCGCGGTGAGAGCACATTTGTGCATGGGGCTAAGTGGAAAGGCAACTCTTTGTTCCTGCACCTGGAGATGGCTATTAATAAGAGTCGCCTGGATGTTGGTTATACATCATTTTAAAATAGGAATACAAATTACTAGGCTAGGTAGGTCTCTTGTAGAACTTTGCAGGTGGTCTGAAAAAAAGAGTGCTATTAAATACAAATTCTTAGTGCGTATCTGGTGGAGGATAAAATTGACACGATTCAAGGATTAATTAAACCATTCTGGAAGTGTTTTTGCAGTTGCTAAATACAGAAAAAAGCCAAAAAAACAAAAAAGGCAAAAAAAACCCACAAAAAACTAAGAATAGGCAAACAAGGCAAACACTCTAAGAAATAGAATGAACTCATGCTAACTCATCTCTCTCATTTAACATCCAGCTCCCACCTAGCAGCTGCCAAACATGTACTTTGAATGATGGGTTCTGCTCTAAGCAAAGCATTATGTCTTTCCAACACAAAGTGTATTAGCTGTAACTTGGAAAACGATGGAGTTTCTCAAATTCAATATGTATGGATACCCTAAGCTTTTAAGTGGGACAAGAATATCAAGGAGATTCTGAAGCTTGTTCCAAGTTTCACTGAGGTCTGAATTCAGATATTGCTAAGAGGTACTAGCGGATCCTACAGTACAAGCCTTTTGTACAGCCTCGTGAAGGAATGAAACCTCACCTTAAGCTAAGTTGGACAAGGTGCCTCAGAAGTCAGAAAAGTTTAGAGGGGCAAATGTGATATTGACCTCATGAGATAATACATCAAATAATAATATCAGTAACAGTAAAATGTATATGTATTGAGTGAGACATATTTAGAATTTTGTATGCGTCATTTCATCGATCCTGATAATGCTCCTGGGAATTATGATTATTATTGTCATTATTATTCTTTTATCCACTTTATAACTGAGGAAACTAAGACTTTATACTAATTAACAAAATTACCTAAAAGTCATTTTGCACTTAAGTGGCAGTGCCCAGGCTCTTAACAATTATACTGCCCTGAGCTATCCATCTGTTCAAAGGAACTGTTCAAAGAAGCTAGAAGAAACATCAAGAACCTAACTGAAAAAGCCATTAATAGGGTCTGCTGCAGAGACAAAGCTGCTGAGAACTGTTCATAGTAGAGGTTCCCTGGTGGGAGCAATTGCTACAATGAAACCTGTAAGAAGTATTACTGGGAGATGAAGCTAGTTACAAAGCATTAGGAAACATTTGCTACTTCAAAGTGTGGTCTCCACAGGGTAATGTCACCAATGCTTGCTCTAAGTGTGGTGTCTCAGGGCCCACCCCAATCCTGCTGAATCTGAGTTATAACAAATCGTAGGAAACTGCATAAGATCCCTAGCTACTTCACACAGTAATTAAAGTTTGAGAAACACTGCCAACATATCACCCATAAAGCACTGCAGAGTGCCACCTGAGATAGAATGTTACAGTTTTACTTTCAATTGAACAAGATGAATTGAAGGCAGAGATTGAATATATGGGGATTTATTATTTATAGAAAGGTAATTACATTGGTATTAAGATAGGACATCTGATTTAGGGACAAGGCAGACAGATAGTACCATTCTCTGTGATACAAATTTATAAGACAGCTTGAGGACTGTATGTGTGGAATTAACTGCCAATCCATGAGGTTCAAGTCTGCCAATTGAAAAGTTTCTCAGTGGCAGCTGATATCATGGTGCCATTTTAAGACAATTTAGAGGTACAATTGAAATGCATCTCTATATGTATGTCATGGAAAAGACATCCTCAAATGTAATTGATGGAAGATAATCTGCTAACTTGGAAACTGTAGGTTGAAATGTGGGCTGGATAATAACAAATGCAAACTGAACATTGGCAGTCCCCATGAAGTCTAGAAAAATGAAAGTCAGAAAGTAAGAATCCGTCATTGTGTCTTTAGCCCCATCCTGAGGACAAGATGTCATGACCAATCACCGGAAGTATCCCCTCCATTGGACAGCTATATATATTAGAACAGACAATGTCTAACGAAACAGTCTCCTGCTTGACAAACAGCTGCTAAAGGCCACTCAACTACCTATATATATATTGATCCCCAATTCATCAAGCAAACTTTTCTTATTTTAATTCACCTTCTCAGGTCAGTTTCCCAACTGGTAAGAAGAATGTATTTATTTTTAATACCAGATGGTGCACAAATCCAGTCCTTGTTATAAATTGTTTAATGGCTTTCTGTTGCAAATCTCTTTGGGAAATTCTGGGTGGTGTTAATGTCTACCACCCTGACCTAAAGATTTGGAAATTGTTAAGCTAAGACACTAGACCTTGGGTGAGTAACAGTTGAGATCAAGTTCAATAGTCTAAAAGAGGCTGACCTAAAATATTCTATCAACATTAATTGTTGAACCAAAATGGCTATTGTTTGGGGTCAGTAATAGTGTAGAACTTTGAATTGCAACTACCACATGCGATCTGTGCCACCTTATGGGAGAAAATATATTGTGCATAATCCAGGTAAAACTGTGCCTCCCTAGTGTGAATGCTGCTCGTGGCAACAGTGGAGGGAGCAGGGTGCTCTGAATGTTGGGGGAAAAGATAGTTGCCTACTGTTTCTATGGTACAGTAAGGAAGTCCCTGTGCTCTGGTATCAAAAAGGGAGTCACACAATTCCTGATTCTCCATATGAGACTATCCCCATCACTGGCCTCCATGGTGCCATTAGAAGGTTGAAGCAGGGTGGATGCACATTCTGCCTCATAATTGATACCACTGAGCAGGAAGGTGGAATAAATATCCTCTTACCTCCTGCCCTGGTTTGCCCAGGATGTAGGAGTTTGCTGAGACCTGGGATTTTCGGTGCTGAAAAACAGGAAAATCCCAGGCAAACAAGGACAAGTTGATTATCTTACCTCACTGCTATGTTTGGACCAATCTCTAGTCTTCATATAGACC
Organism: Rhinolophus sinicus; assembly: GCF_036562045.2. NCBI lineage: Eukaryota > Metazoa > Chordata > Mammalia > Chiroptera > Rhinolophidae > Rhinolophus > Rhinolophus sinicus. The sequence goes on from NC_133760.1 coordinate 69,105,042, forward strand.
ACCAGCTTTCTCATGTCATCCATAGCCCCTTCTTGGTGCAGCAAATTATACCGGTGCTTATCAAAGTATCTGTGGGGAAGGACCAGTCTTCCCTCCCCCACAATCTATTTTGGATCAATAAATAACATAAACATTTTCCAGTCAAAATGGTGGAGTACGTAGATGCTGTGCTCACCTCCTCTCAGGATCACATCAATTACAACTAAACCACAGAATGACCATTATTGAGAATTGCCTGAAGTCTAGCTGAACCAAAGCCCTACAACTAAGGACATACAGAAGAAGCCACTTTAAGACTGGTAGGAGAGGCAGAGATGTGGAAAGGGCTGATCCAACACCTGCATGTGACCATTAAAAATTGGGAGGGATATCTCAGCTGTGGAGGAACCCCCTGACGAGCAAGGGGTCCCAGCCCCAATCTGTCTATGGTTTCAGTGCCTGGAGAGAGAAGTCCACATAACTTCTGGCTTTGAAAACCAGCAGAGATTGTCACTGAGAGAAAAGGAGGGCAGCTGGAGTTCCAAGCACTTCATTTAAAGGGTCTATGCACAGACTTACTCACTGATGGACTCACTCATTCTGAGCTCCAGTGCTGGGGCAGCAGCTTGAAATGTGTCAGGGACATATGGGACAGATCTAAATTGTCTAGATTCAGGATGAGGGCTAGAGGGGCAGCATTCTCCTGAATGGAGAAGCTGGCAGAAGCCATTTTTTTCTTTGATGAGCCCTTCTCCTTCCTGAGTGCAGAGGCAGGCAGACACAATGTCTGAGGCTCCATCAAATGGGCTATCACCTTTCATCTGCTGCACCCTAGTTATTCCCTGAGACCCCACCTCACCTAACTTGAGCACACCCAAGCCACTTCCAGTGGGTTTTCCATATAAATGGACTCCCTTGGCTCATACTGCAGACTTTCTTAAAATCTCTCAGTTTCACCACACCAAGCAAGCAGCATATGGCTTCAGCATAGCCCCTACCTCTGGCTGAGCCACCCTAAGCCCAACACTAATGACAGACAGACTTTGTTCCCAGCTGGGCCACTCAAGGCACCTCCAAACACAGCACAGACAGCACCCATCTCTGGATTGCTTTTTGACTCATGCCAGGTGGCCACTGGCAGGGCACAGACAGCAGCTAAACTTGGTCTGCAGTGGTCCCCTCCCAGGAGGCCTCAGGGCTGGCAGGCCCAGTGGCCAGCTTCAGACTGGGCTGGAGCATCACCAGGCCACCTTTAAGGATTACACACCCAAAGAGCAGACTGGGCAGGCATCATCAGAGCCTGCTAAAGCGAACCCTGCTCTGTAGGGTCAGCCCCTGTACCACAGCTTCTCCGCTGTGGTCACAGTCAATCCTCACAACCAATCAGCTTGAGAGTCAATACCTCTGATTGATGTGCAAACAGCAACAAAGGCTCAACTACAATAGGAGGGTAGACACAACCCACACAAGGGACACACCTGCAGCACCTGGCTCTGGTGACAAGGGAGACTGTGCCACTGGGCCCCACAGGACACCTACTCATAAGGCCACTCTACTAAGACTGGAAGACACAGCAGCCCTCCCTAATACATAGAAACAAGCAAGGGAGGCAGCCAAAATGGGGAGACAAAGAAACATTTTCCAAATAAAAGAACAGAACAAACATCCAGAAAAAGAACTAAACAAAATGGAGACAAGCAATCTACCAGATGCAGAGTTCAAAACACTGGTTATAAGGATGCTCAATGATCTCAGGGAGAACTTCAACAAAGAGATAGAAAACATAAAAATGGAGATAGAAAACATAAAAAAAGGACCAGACAGAGATAAAGACTACAATAACTGAAATGAAGAATACATTAGAGGGAATAGACAGTAGATTAGATGAAGCAGAGGATTAAATCAGCAATTTAGAAGACAACGCAGCAGAAAACACTCCAACAGAAAAAAAAACACACAAAAGAATCTAAAAAATAAAGACAGTTTAAGGGATCTCTGAGACAACATCAAGCGTACCAGCATTCACATTATAGAGGTACCAAAAGAAGAGACAAAGCAAGGAACTGAAAACACATTTGAAGAAATAATGACTGAAAACGTACCTACCCTGGTGAAGGAAATAGATATCCAAGCCCAGGAAGCGCAGAGTCCCAAAAAGAAGAACCCAAAGAGGCCCACACCAAGACACATCATAATTAAAATGCCAATGGTTAAACACAAAGAAAATGTCTTAAAAGCAGTATGAGAAATGCAGTTACCTACAAGCAAGCTCCCATAGGACTGTCAGCAGATTTCTCAACAGAAACTTTGCAGGCCAGAAAAGATTGGCAGGAAATATTCAAAGTGATGAAAAGCAAGGAACTGTAACCAAGGTTACTCTACCCAGCAAAGCTGTCATTTAGAATTGAAGGACAGAGAGGAGCTTCCCAGACAAGAAAGAGCTAAAGGAGTTTCTCACCACCAAACCAGTGTCACAAGGGATGGTAGAGAGAGTTCTTTAAGACAATAAAATAAAATAAAAATATGAATAATAAAATGGCAATAACTAACTACATATCTATTAACAATTACTTTCCATGTAAATGGATTCAATGCTCCACTCAAAAGATAGGGTGGCTGAATGGGTAAGAAAACAAGACACTTACATATGCTGCCTATGAGAGACACACTTCAGATCAAAAGAAACACAGAGACCAAAAGTAAAGGGATGGAAAAATATATTTTATAAAAATGGAAATGAAAACAATAACAACAAAAAGCTGAAAGAGCAATACTTATGCCAGACAAAATAGACTTTAACACAAAGGCTATAACAAATGACAAAGAAGGACCCAGTAATCCCACTTCTGGGTATTTATCTGAGGAAACTCAAAATGCTACTTTGAGGGGATGTGTTTATCCACGTGTTCATTACAGCATTGTTTACAATGACCAACATCTGGAGACAGCCTGGGTGTCCACTGATGGATAAATGGATAAATAGTACATGGTACATACATACAATGGAATACTGCTCAGCCAGGGAAGGGAACGGGTTTTCACCATTCGCAGTGGCATGGATGGACCTAAGGGGTGTTCTGCTGAGTGGTATATGTCAGACACTGCAAGACAGATGCAATGCGATTTCACTTATATGTGGAATCTAAAGAACAAAATAAACAAACAAACAAAACAGAAACAAACTCATAGATACAGAGAACATCTTGATGTTTGCCAGACTGGAGTAAGGTTGGGAATGAGCAAAAAAAGGGGAAGGGATTAAGAAATACAAATTGGTTGTTACAAAGTAGTCATGAGGATGTAGGGTACAGCATGAGGAATATAATCAATAATATTATAATTATGTAACAAATATTGTAATGATGTATGGTGTCAGAAGGATACCAGATTTATTGGGGTGATAGATGGGAGGGGGGTGGGGAGACATGGTGAAAAAGGTGAAGGCATTAAGAAGTACAAACTGGTAGTTACAAAACAGTAATTGGGGATGTAAAATAAAGCATAGGGAATATAGTCAATAATATGGTAATAACTATGTATAGTGCCAGGTGGGTATTAGACTAGTCAAGGGGATCACTTCTTAAATTATATAAATGTCTAACCACTATGTTGCACACCTAAAATTAGAATAAAATAATACTGAATGTCAACTATAATTGAAAAATTAAAAAGGCGGGGAGGTGAAGGGGAATAAGAGGTTCAAATTTCCTGTTATAAAACAAGTAAGTCATGGGGATGTAATGTACAGCATGGAAATATAGTTGATAATATTGCAATAGAATGGTACGGTGTCAGATGGTTGCTGAATTTACGGTGATCACTTCTTTAGGTATATAAATATTGAATAACTATTGTGTACACCTGAAACTAATATAATATTGAATGTTAGCTATATTTTAATAAAAATCTTTTAAAAATAAATAAACTCAATACAAATAAATTATAGGCAATGAAATAAAATGAGCATAAAACAATGTAAGTTCTATTTTATATTATTATTAGATTTAATGGATATTTAAAGCAAACCTGTCAAATTGCTACCAAAAAATGTGTAAATGGCTACTCTCAATTTCTCTTCTTACTAAAACTTTCCAAAATTTATGTGCATAAATAAATGTGTAAGGATAAGATGAAAAAGCCAATTTTTTTTTAATGGTAGGAAACTGCTCCTGTTAAGTAGATATTAAGCTGTATTAATTAAAACCATGCAATAATGGCTTAGGGGTTGACAAATCAATGGAACAGAAAAAGGACAAAAATAGAACAATTTATATAGAATATTTAGTACATGATAAACATAGGTTTTCAAAATCCAGTGACAGACAACAGATCACTCAATAAATTAGGTTAGTATAACTAGCTATTTTTTGAGGAAAAAAGTTGGATATTTACCTTTCTTAACAAGATAAGTTCCAAATAATTCTCTGTCAACAAAAATTTTAAAAACAAACAACAAACTGAAAAATGTTTACAATACATATGACACATTTCCTAGATCTATAAATAAGTATTAATACTATATAATATACTATATGTTTATATATTTATAAATGCTATAAATAAGTATTAATAATTTATTTTAAAACATGAACAAGGGCATAAAATGGGCAAAGCATCTGGAAAGCCAATTCTATCTATCCCTGCCTTTCTTTCTCTGTCTTTATCTCTCTTTGTCTCTCTCTCACATTATATAAATGACTAATAATATACATAAAAGCTTAACTCACTTAATTAAAATATGACAAGTACAATGAAATTTAGCTGCTTTTCACCAACTAGACTATCAAATATTGTAAACATTTATAAAATTCCATGTTATTTAAAACATGGGAAAATCAGTACAACTGTCCCTTTTGCCAGAAGAGTACAGATGCTTCATATCAATTTTTGTAGGGAAACTTTGCAAATATTCAAAATATAAAACATATATTCATTTGGAATTTAGTCTGTGATAAGATTTATCACATTAAATGTAGAAGGATTTTCATTTTGATAGGGAGTGACAAACACAAGTGCCCATTAAATGTACAAGGATTTTCATTGCAATAGGAATGATGTTGAATTGGATGCATAAATTAGGCTACATACTTACAACGCAATACTATGGAGCCATTAATTAAGAGTGAGTTATAGCTATGAGTTTTGCCATAGGAAGATTATGCATAATTATATTTTAAATAAAAGATAAATTATATGCAGTTTGACTACATTAAAATAGCATATGCACATGATTTTTTTATTTGCATAGCATGCAAGGAAGTACTGGAAAAATACACTCCAAACTGCTGACAACAGTTACAGCTGAGTAGAGGAATAAAAGCAGCAGTGGGGTAGACAAAAAAAAAAAAAAAAATCAGTTTTTATTTTGAACTCTTTCATATTTTCTGAAATTTTTTATTATGACCATATATTACTTTCTAATAAAGACTACTTACTATACAGTGGTGAATTAAATACTGTGATATTCTAAAGTTCTAACTAGACTTCCTAGCAATACTAAATTTGGAATAAAATTAGACACATTTCCTCTCCGATAAAGAATGTGTTTCAGGATTCTGTTCAAGATGGCACAGTAGGTAAATACTGTGCTTGCCTCCTCTCATGACCACATCAAAATTACAACTACAGAACAACCATCATTGAGAATTGCCTAAAGTCTGGCTGAACTGAAGCCCTACAACTAAGGATATACAGAAGAAGCCACCTCAAGATTGATAAGAGGGTCAGAGCTAGAGAATGAGCTGGTCCAACATCTGCATGTGACAACTAAAGATCAAGAAGGATATCTTGGCTGTGGAGGTCCACTAAAGAAGCAGTGAGGGGTCTCAGGTCCACACCAGGCTCCCCACCCCAGGGTTCCAGTGCCAGGGAGAGAAATCCACTAGGTGCTACTCTTAAAGGGCAATGCATAGACTTACTCGCTAATGAACTCACTCACTCAGAGCTCCAGCACTGGATAAGCAGCTCAGAAGATGACAGGGATATACAAAGAGGAATTGAGTTGCCTGGCTTCAGGGTAAGAGCTGGAGGGGCAGCTTTCTCCTGGATAGAGGAGCTGACAGAAGCCATTGTTTGTTTGTTGGGCCCTCCCCCTTCCTGGCATGCAGATGCAGGAGGCCATCATATCTGAATCTCCATCAACTGGGGTAACACTGTTCATTTGTACTGATTCCCTGTGACCCTGCCCCACCCACTTTTGGGAACACCCAAGCTGCTTCCAAGTGGCTTTTTTTGTGTGCAAATCGCAAGTCTTGGCTTAGGCTATGGACTTTCCTAAAGTCTCTCAAAGGTTCATAAAACCCAAACAAACAGCATCTGACTTCAGCAGACCCATACCTCTGGCTGAGCAGCCCTACGCCTGGCACCAGAGACAGACAGACTGGTTCACAGCTTGGACTCTTGAGGCACCTCCAAGCCCAGCACAGCCAGCAGCCATCTGTCGATTGTTCTGTGGCTTATGCCAATTGGCCCTGGGCAAGGCACAGCATATAGATAAACCTGGCCCACAGCAATCTCCTCCCAGGTGGCCCTGGGGATGGCACTCCCAGTGGCCAGCTTCTAACCAAGCTGAAGCATCACTCAGCCACCTCCAAGGATGACATACCCGAAGGGCAGACTGGGCAGGCACCAAAGCCCTGCTAAAGCAAATCCTGCTCTGTAGGGTCAGCCTCTGCACTACAACTCCTCCAATGTAGTTACAGCAGGTTTTCACAACCAACGAGACTGATGGTCATTCCCTCCCATTGTAATGCAAACAGCAACAAAGGCTCAACTACAATAGGAGCACACACACAACCTACACAAGGAACACACTTGGAGCACCCGCCTCTGGAGACCAGGGAGAGTGCAGCACTGGGTTCTACTGGACACCTACTACATAAGGCCACTCTACTAAGACTGGAAAACATAGCAGCCCTACCTAATACACAAAAACAAACACAGGGAGACATCCAAAATGGGGAGACAAAGACATTTTCCAAATAAAAGAACAGATCAAAACTCCAGAAAAAGAAATCAACAAAATGGAGACAAGTAATCTATCAGATGCTGAGTTCAAACCACTGTTTATAAGGATGCTCAGTGATCTCAGGGAGACCTTTAACAAAGAGATAAGAAACATAAAAATGGAGATAAAAAGCATAAAAAAGAATCAGTCAGAAATAAAGACTACAATAACTGCAATGAAGAATATATAAGATGGAATCAACATTAGACAAGATGAAGCAGAGGATCAAAGAAGCAATTTAGAAGATAAGGTAGCAGAAAACACCCAATCAGAACAGCAAAAAGATAAATTATCCAAAAAACCTGAGTACAGTTTAAGTGGCTACTAGGGCAATATGAAGCGGACCAACATACATATCATAGGGTTATCAGAAAGAGAAGAGAGAAAACAAGGAACTGAAAACCTGTTTGAAGGAATAATGACTGAAAATGTCCCTAACCATGTGAGGAAAATAGAAAAACAAGGCCGGGAAGCACAGAGAGTCCCTGGAAGCACAGAGAGTTCATGTTGGGTTCCCACACAAAACCCACACAAAACACATCATAATTAAAATGCCAAAGGTTAAAGACAAAGAGAGAATCTTAAAAGTAGCACAAGAAATGCAGTTACATACAAGTGAGTTCCCATAAGACTGTCAGCTGATTTTTGAACAGAAACTTTGCAGGACAGAATAGATTGGCAGGAAATATTCAAAGTGATGAAAAGCTAGGACCTACAACCAAGATTACTCTACCCAGCACAGCTATCATTTAGAATCGAAGGACAGATAAAGAGCTTCCTGGACAAGAAAGAGCTAAAGCAGTTCCTCACTACCAAACCAGTGTTACAAGAAGGAATTATTTAAGATGGAAAAAAACCCCCAAAGATATGAATAATAAAATGGCAATAACTACTTATCTATCAACAATTACTTTAAGTGTAAATGGATTAAATGTTCCAATCAAAAGACATAGGGTGGCTGAATGGATAAGGAAACAAGACCCATACATGAACTGCCTACTTCTGATCGAAAGACATCCACAGACTGAAAGTAAAGGGATGAAAAAAAAAAAATTTCATGAACATGGAAACAAACAAACAAAAAAACTGGGGCTGCAATACTTATACCAGAAAAAACAGGCTTTAAAACAAAGGCTATAACAAGAGACACGGAAGGATCTAGTAATCCTACTTATGGGTTTTTATTTGAAGAAATTCAAAATGTTACTTTGAGGGGAAATGTTCATCCATACATTCACTGCAGCATTATTTACAACAGCCAAGATATAAAGGCAATCTGGGTATCCCTGAACGAACGGATGAATGAATGAATGAATGAATGAATGAATGAAGAGGAGGTGGTACATATATGAGTATACAATGGAATATGAAAAGAATTAAAAAGAATTAAATATTACCATCTGTGACAACATGGATGAACTAAGAGGGTATTGTACTGAGTGTAGTTAAGTCAGATAGAAAAAGACAGATGTCATGTGATTTCACTTATAAGTGAAATTTGAAGAACAAAATAAACGAACAAATAAAACAGAAACAAATTCATAGATTCAGAGAACATTTTGATGATGGTCAGATGGATGGAGGGTTGGGGTGGGTAAAAAAGAGGAACAAATTAAGAAGTACAAATTGGTTGTTACACAATAGTCATAGGGAGGTAAGGCATAGCATAAGGAATATAGCCAATAACAGTATAATAACTATGTATGGTGTCAGATGGGTACTAGATTTATTGGGGTGATAGATGGGAAGGTGGTTGGGAGAAGAGTGAAAAAGGTGAAGGGATTAAAAAATATAAATTGGAAGTTACAAAACAGTCATGGGGGATATACAGTAAAGCATAGGGAATATAATGAATAATATGGTCTTAACTATATAGGGTGCCACGGGTACTAGACTAGTTAGGGGGATCACTTCTTAAATTATATAAATGTCTAACCACTAGGTAGTACCCCTGAAATTAATATAAAATAATACTGAATGTCAATTGTAATTGAACAATTATAAAGGGGGGAAAGACAAAGGGGAACAGAGGTTCAAAGTTCCAGGTATAGAACAAGTCATGGGATGTAACGTACAGACAGCATAGGGAAGGAACATAATCAATAATATTGTGATAACGTGGTACGGTGTCCGATGGTTGCTGGACTTCTCATGGTGATCACTTCTTCAGGTCTATAAATGTTGAATAATATAATATTGTGTGTTAGCTATATTTTAATAAAAATAATAATAAAAAGAATGTGTTTCAGTAGGCAGTTGAACCGACCTAGTGTGGAGGCACAGATAAACAGGACTGATTAAGACAAATGTTAATATAACCCACCATATGAGTGCACACGCAACTCCTGCATGACTGACCTACAGACCCCAGGACTCAGATAATTTTGTCAGGAATTTATTTATTCTAGAGATGAAAGTCAGTGGTTACCATAATCCAATGTTGAATATTTACAACAAAATTTCCCTTATTTTCTTGCTCTGGATTTTTGCTCACCAGGCAAACTTATTATAAGTTGGCTTCCCAAGTCCTTCTGCTTGTGTTGTAAATTAATAAATTAATATTCTCATTTGTACTTCGGGCTCTGTGAACTTGATGAATATGAGTCTCATCCTCAGCAGCTGACCCACTCTTGGAATGCTGACAAAATCTAATTTCTGAGTCTATGGAATGAATCCCTTGACTCCGGTGTCATCACCAGGGCAAATGCTAACTTTGGCAACTTTTCTTGCAAATGAAACAGACTTTTTCTGAAAACAGTCCTTCTAACTAAAATGTCCTATTTCTCTCAAATAACTTTTATTCATAGCTTGATCCAAACCTTACTTCTTACATAAAAACAGCCATATCATCCCTGGTGACTTGCCACCTCTAAATTTTTTTTAGAAATTATTTCCCTTGTACTCATTGGGCCCTTATCACACACTGACTGTATTTTTGTTCATTGACATTAATTATATCCTGTACAAAATTAAGCTTTTGGTATATTTTTCTACAATCATTGTTATCTGGCACGATCCCGTACACTCACTGTGGTTAGCGTTTAGTACATATTTGTTGATTTACGCTTTCTTGATTGTCCTCTTCTGCCGTTATTTCTTCTTCTTTGAACTTATTTCTTATATCCCCATTTAAATATGTGCCTCATTATATTTCTTTAACTTTTATATTATTACTTTCATAAGTGACTATCTTTCTTTTAGTTTACATAATCTTTGGTGGTATAAAACATTTATTAGCATGTGTGAAAGAAATGCTTACTGAATGAATTTAAATATATTATACTCCTTTATATAACCATCATGCATAATGCTTTTAATAAAGTAGATCCCCCCCATATGAGTGTTAAATAAATAGAAACCCCTAGGAAATTACAGAAGCTCCTAATAGAAGCTCTATAAAGTAATTTAGGAATCCTTTTAGACAATTATTCTTAGATTTACTTTGAAGAAAAACAGAAAAATTCAAGCCTATTTGGGGTCAGGTTCACTTTAAAGAGTGTTGCTAAGTAGATGATAAGTGAAGAGGCATTCACCCACCAGCTATGCAGTAATTGCTTTATTTATATGCTCCCTGTTGGCTTCCAGAGTGAAGAAAAATGTTCTGTGAGTTGATACATTCTTTTTACATATTTAACAGGCTGCATTATTTTTTTGTTAATTACCTTAATTACTGTGACCCAAAGCAACTCAGTTATGCCTGAAATGTTAGATAGGTCTGGAAAGGAGTGGGGGACACCTTGTAGAAATAATATCACCTATAAAATCTGGTGTTCTCACTTTATTAGTATTTGGTCACCTTGCTTTATGGAGTTTGGCTATCTTTGACCGCATATTAAACAGATTACAAAAGTATAACAGCGCTGCATCGATCCTGAATAAAGAAAGCATTTTTTTTTTTTTGTAAGTGTAGATCAGTTACTTTCAAAAGTCCATTTAAGAAGTTAGTTCTCATATTCGTTGCCACTTATCTTGAGGGTATTTAATTATCAGAGCTAGAATGCATACAAAAGTTACATTTCCTGTTTATATTTCCATATATAATCTCTGCATGTTTTTACCCCTTATTTAGGCGATACATTCAATTCATTGTCCAGAAAGATTCCTCTGTTTCTCAAGTTCAAAAATTGGATACTGTCCTATCTTATTCTTAGACATTTCCCTCACTATTTTCTTTTTCTTTGCAAGGCCCTTTGCTGACGATTTAGAAATGATGGCCAAAGTCTGGTCATGTCATCCTGCTACTGCTATAGCAACTTAAATCCTTCTGCATGTCAACCTGCCAAAGAATTGACAGGCAGATGGCTATCTGACCTTCCTTAGAGAGGAGGGTTGAGTGAATGAACCTCACAATGTGTGGCATACCAATGGAGTGGTCTCCCCCTTAGCTCCTCAGCGACACTCTGCTCCATAGGGCTCTGTCAAGAGAGGAGTGGCGGAAAGAGGAGTGGAGAGGGAAGCAAGAGAAGACTACGAGACACCGACAGTCAGTTTTAGAGCAGTGTGTCCCATGCAAAGTGGAATTAACGGCCCCTTTTGGGAACTCAAACACCTTTTCATCCCTCCTCTCTCTGTCTTCCTTTCCTACACAGATATCAATGGTGAACTGGGTGAACTTCACCTAAGGTAGTGGGGGAGAGAGCAGAAATAAATAAGAAGGGAAGGGAAAGCTCCAAATGATTACATCTCTGATTCTTTGGCTTTGGAATAAGTCGCTAAAGGGAAAGCCACAGAGTTATTAAAAGGATGAAGGATTTGTCTAAAGTTTGAGTTTGTCAGGGGATTTTTTTTGGCTAAGAAAGATTCTCCTTAAGAAAAAAAATTACAGTCTGAGTTATAAAGGAAATTAGAGAATCAGAAATTGTATCTGGCTCTAGGGCTACCACCTAAAAGTGGGTGTGTACATTGCACAAAGACACCACCACATTTAAGATGCTGCCATTTGTGTCTTAAATAATTACTAACATATATGAGCACATGAAGATTCCTGGCTTCCAGGATGTGTCCATTTAAGAAGAATTTGCTCCATATAAACCCACACCTGTGTGCATGGCTATGTGAACAGACCATGTTCTGGGCTTCCACTGAGGTTGCTTCCTTGACCTCCCTGATGTTCTTAATTGCTCTATAATTCTGCTTACCACCACTAACCACCCCAACAGACTAGATCCTGACATAACAGTCTTAGGACCCTACCCTGGGCAAGTGGTGATGGTGGTCTCAGACTTGCATCATGTCTGCTGGGTCCATTGTATCTGAGGTGAGTGGAAGCTAACAAGAAACTCAGCTGCACCCATTTTCTCTCTAAATATCCCTGTGTGAACAGTGGTAGATAGAATGAATGAATGATTCTAATCCTGCCAATGAGTGAAAGGTTACCTGTAAATAAATATGTGAAACTAAGAACGGGTGCCTTAAGTTGTACCAAGCAATTTGACCTAGCCTATTCAGTAAAGAAATAAAATAGGACAGTGGCTTGGCTTCATTAAATTGTCAGAATTGAGACCCTAGAGCCCTCTTAAACTTTTCTCTCTTCTGTCTCTTACTTTTGGTTTTTCTCCATGTCCCATAAATTCTACCTCCGAAATTCTTCTCCAATCTTGTCATGTCTCTCCAATCCTACTACTAGAGATTCATTTCAAACCCTCCCTATTTCTTACGTGATTTACTATATTCATCTAGAAGATTATTTTGTTTATTATCCATCTTTGTTTACTATAAGTCTCTGACACTTCTCAAAAAGCTTTGTGTGATAGAGGGAAGGAGGGAGACAAAAAGGAGGAAAGGGGAGAAAGAAAATAAATGCTTGTTTTGTTCTTCATTGTACTCCATCAAGCATTAAATTGCTCGACACAAAGTAGTAGGTGAACAAAACATGTCTGAATAACACACATATGAATAAATGAAGAACTGTAAAGATGACTGGAAAATGTATTCAACTTATCATCTTGTAGGCTGTACAGTCTAGTGACTTTTAAAAATATAAATCTAAGCATGTCACTCTTTCTTGATTTTTTTTGTTTTGTTACTCCATGGCTTTAAATATGTGGGACTTAAGAACCTCTTTTATGTCAGTTTCCACTATTGTTTCACATATTTAGTGAATAGTTAGCTCTCAACAATTTGATTTTTTGCCCTCCTCTGAAACACTATTTTGTTTCTTACCTCCCTGTCTTTGTGCATATTCTTTTGTTCATATACATTCATAGCACTTTAGACATTTACTTCACTTTAGACATTTACTAACCTCTATCACAGGGCTATTGATTCTATAGTGATTTGGGGTTCATTATTGCCTCCACGATTTGGAAAGTGAGCCCTTGCAGATAAGGAGAGTCTTTGTGTGCCCAGGCCTTACAGACTTCCCTGCGCTCAGTAGACATCTAATATATATTTACTGAATGGATCATACAGGACACATTACAAAAGGTTCACTAGTGCATTCAGATACTAGTACAAGGTTTAATTTGGGGTAGACATCCATCATTGCACTGGAAGTATTTTTCTTCACTTTTTCTTTTTCTTTCTTTTAAAAAAAATTTTTTGTGGTATCCAGTTATTTAAATGGTAGTTTTAAAGTGAGAAAGCTGACAGCTGAGATTTGAGGAAGTTGAGATTTAATATTTCAAATTTTATTAGGTTGATAAATTAAAAAAAAAAACTATTGCTATTTCTTCAACCAAGGTTTGGGATAACACGGCCACATATTTTACTTCTCAGAACATGGTACTTATTATGCTTACTTGCATATAAGTATTTGAATTTGCATGTCATATTCAAAAAGTACTACTGACAGTTTTACACGTCTATTCAAACTAAAAACGAATAATCTGGCTCTACAGGATGCAGAAGAGTTTGAAAACTGTAGTGTTTCCTCCTGACACCTGTATGAAATGGGACTAGCTAATTTACTTATCAGAGCCTCAGTGTCCTTGTGTAAAATAGTGATAATGACATCTAACTCACAAAATCAGTGATGATGATGATGATGTCATTTATTTAGCATTTATTATGTTCCAGCTTCTATGATAAGCACTTGGTCTGACTTATTTGACCACACAAAACAGCTGAAAGAATTATTGTCTTTCTTATGTGGGTGTAAAAAGATAATTGCCTAAAATTTTATAGCAAGTAAGTGATAGGATTAGAGTATAGGATAATCAGATCTCAACGTTGTGGACATAACTATTCCATTATAGCAAAACTTCCTATGACAAAACCTTCCATGTACACTATACCTAATTTCTAGGCAATTTTGCAAATTGGGAAGAAAGCATTGATTTTTAAATAGAAGTCCCTTTTGAGAAGCTGATAAATATGATTCATTAATGGACTATATAATTGCTCTTATCGCTTCTCCTTGAAGAGGGATGATATTACACTGATTTTTTTCTTAATTTACCACGGGGAATCAACATTCTATTATTTATTCAGTTCAATAAGTAATACTATAAAAATAAATTGAAATATTCTGAGGATAAAGCAAGTAATTAGCATTGTTTCAGCTGTGTTCTGCAGAGTGAAGGAATACATTTCATAACTTAAAATCTCTTAGTTTTTAAAATCTATTCCTCTTGTGAAATACTTTTGTATTATTAACTAATTTTCTCTGCTTTTGTTATTTCTCAGAGCACTTTTAAACTGGTTATTTTTCTACCCATGATAAGGGAAATAGTTATGTAATATTCAAGAATAGGACTAATACCTCTTTAGGGTGTCTCTGAGGTACAGTAAAATTTTATAATTTGCTATTTCTTTTAATTAGGTACTTTTGTGAATCATCATCATAATCTACTTGGTAATGGATTTTCATTTTTTTTGAAACTGTGTGGATTCCAATTCGGTAGACTACCCACAGATATTCCTGAACAAGAAGCTGTGGACAGAGCATGCTGCCTCAATGATGCAGAACAATGCTTGCTCTGAATTTTCTTGAGTCTGAGAGATGGTGTGGGTAAGGAGTGAAGGGACTGAATGAGAGAAAAAGGAAAATGAGAAAGGAAATGTAGAATAAACTTCTAACATATGTCAGAAATGATAATTCTAAAAGCATGGACATTCTCCACTTCACTATACAATCTACCTCTTAGAATCTGGAATCTTCTGGAAATTTCTAGGTTAACATTGCTATGATTACTTTATTTGGCTCAGAAAGAATATCTTTCTATTTTAAATTTGTTGTTTTACTTCATTTCAAGAAAATCTGTAATGACTTATTTTGCTTACCTTATAAGATATTGAAATATGTGGTCCTCTCATTTGAGATGTACTGCCTCAGAGATTTAGTTATCACTGATTTTTGTCAATTATTCTTATTTTTTGCTCCCAGTTATAATTAACGTATTTTTTTGTCAATTTACTTTAAAAGTTACAAATATAGGTCCTATATCAAACACCTGCCTTTCAGTTCTCTGACTGGATTTACATTTTGGTTATCTTTATTTGTATATTTTCTAACATATTTAGATGCATATTTTTTTCCCTTATCCAAATTTATAATTAGCCAGCTTCATATCAGTTGTACAGATGCATGCAGGCTTCTATTGTGCTAATTTTATCAGGAACTATATTTGCTCTTCATTTGGCAATGAAGCATTTACCCAAACCAGGGATTTATAACAGCTCTCAAATGCAATGCAAATTGGCAGTCTCAGTGAAGACTTCCAGGTTTTGTACTGGTTTTATGTCTGAGGCATTGCAGTCAAGTAGAATACTATCTAGTTTTGGCCTCCGTCTATGTAGTGAGGTCTTATAATAATTATTCAAAGAATGTTCCACGTTTGTTTGGCTTAATAATTATACCAACAGTGTGCAGGAGCCTGGAAAGTAATTTAAGGGTGATAGAAAACATATTTTCATATTCAAATATTAAAGCCCAAATATTTGTATAAAGCAAGGCCCAGGAATTAGCTTAACAAAGAATGAAGAAAACTTTCAAACTATAGTAAAGGACATAGGAGATGGTCTGAATAAATGTAGAGACATGTCATGCTCTTGGATGGTTCCATTTGATCTTATAAAGGTATCTATTTTCATAAAATTAATTTGTAAACTTTTTAGTGAGATAGCTTTGGGAAATTTGATAAAATTATCATAAAATATACATGAAAGAATATAGGTATATGAGGAGTTCTAGTCAAGATAGTGGAATAGGTGAACCCTGTGCTTGCCTCCTCCTACGACCACGTTAAAATTGCAACTAAATTATAGAATAATCAACCTGGATAACCATCTGAAGAGTAGCTGAACAGAAGTCCTATAACTAAGGATATAAAGAAGAAGCCACCTTGAAACTGGCAGGAGGGGTGAAGATGGGAAACGGGCTGGCACCACACCCATGTGTGGTGGTTGAGAAATGGGAGGGATATCTTGGCTGCAGAGGTCCCCCCTGAAGAGTTAAGGGTCCCAGCCCCACATTAGGCTCCCCAACCTGGAATACCAGGAGGCTTTGGGTATCTGCTGTGAAAAACAGCCGGGATTCTGCCTGTCCAGATGTGACAGAAGGCAGCTGGAAACATAGGTGAAGTCTTAAAGCATCTGCACACAGACTCTCTCACTCCCTGGCACTCACCCTGGGCTGCAGCAGAGGGACTATGGCTCAGGAGGTGCCAGAGACATACATACAAGGAGAGACTGAGTTGTGTGGCTGCAGGGTGAGGGTTGGAGGCAAAGCTGCCATTTTTCCTGTGTTGAGTCCTCCTATTGGTGGGTGGATGCCATCTTTCCTTTGTTAAAACTTGTGCCCACATGGCCAAATTTGAATTTTCATTGCCCTGGTGAGTTCTGCTCACTCCATCCTTGTGAATCTGTGGGATTCTTCCCTACTCAACTTGTGCAACTCCAGAGGCTTTTATGCAGCTTGCAGGCAGCCAGCATTGGCCTGTGCAACAGACTTTATTGGACAACTTTTGGGGGTCTGCAGACACCAGGCAGGTGAAGGTTGGCCTCAGATTGCTCTGAGCCTTTTGTGGAGTGTACCCAGGCTCAGAATTGGGGTCAAATTTGAACCTGTATTATCCTGTTGACACCACTCACGCCATGCTGGTGACTCCCTGAGACCCCATCCTACCCAACTCCCATACGACTGAGGCTCTTTTAGTGGTGGACACTTATGGACAGCTGGTAGGTGGCAGCAGGCCTTGGGTGCCCTGGACCTTTTGCAGAGCTGCCTCAGGCCCAGTACTGGTGATGGCTGACCTCAGTTCCCAGCGTGTACTCTCCCACCTAACTCCAGGTCAGCACAGGCAGCAATGAACCACAAATTTCTTTCCAGCTCCTACTTGGTAGCCCCAGACCAATCGTAGGCAGCAGCTGAACTTGACTGGCACAGGAGCCCCTACCAAGAATCCCCAGAACCAGCACACTTGGTAGCCAGCTTTAAACCACAACAGAACACCACCCAATTACCACTCAGAAGCAACACACCCAAATGGTGATCTCAGCAAACACCAGAGGCTACTGGTGCAAATCCCATTTTGTGGGGTCAGCCCTCATACAGCAGCTCATATGGTGTGGATGGGTCCAGTCCTCACAGCCAGTAAGCCTGAGAGTTAATCCCACATACTCACATGCCAAAGGCAATCAAGGTTAACTGTACAGGAGAGCACATACAACTTATACAAAAAGCACTCCTGGAGCATCCAGCTCAGGTGACAAGGGAGACTGAACCCCTGGGCTCTATTGGACACTTAATACATCAGGTCACCCTGCTAAGACTAGGAGATGTAGTAGATCTACCTAATATATAGAATCAAGCACAGAGAGGCAGCCAAAATGAGGAAACAAAAAACATTTCCCAAATGAAAGAATAGGAGAAAACTCCGGAAAAAGAACTAAATAAAATGGAGCAAGCAATCTACCAAATACAGAGCTCAAAACAATGGTTATAAGGATGCTTAAGGAACTTAGTGAGAACTTCAATAAAGAGACAGTAAGCATAAAGAAGGACACAGACACTATTAACAACAACAATAACAACAAAAACAACAACAAAAATCAGAAATAAAAACTACAATAACTGAAATGAAGAATATATTAGAAGAAATCAACAGTAGATTAGATGAAGCAGAGGAATGAATCAGTGATTTAGAAGACAAAAATAGTAGAAAATACCCAATAGGAGAAGGTAATAAGAAAAAAAATAATTAAGAAAATGAGGATAGTTTCACAAGCCTCTGGGACAACATCAAGTATACCAACATTTGCATCATAGGGGTACCAGAAGAAGAAGAGAGACAACAAGGGATTGAGAACATATTTGAAGAAATGATGACAGAAAACTTCCCTAACCTGGTGAAGAAAATAGGCATAGAAGTCCAGGAAGTGCAGAGAATCCCAAACAAGATGAATCTGAAGAGGCCCAAACCAAGACACATCATAATTAAAATGCCAAAGGTTAAAAACAAAGAGAATCTTCAAAACAGCCAGAGAAAGGCAGTGAGTTGCCTGCAAGGGAGCTCCCATAAGACTGTCAGCTGATTCCTCAACAGAAAATTTGCAGGCCAGAGGGATTGGCAGGAAATATTCTAACTGATGAAGGAGGGAACTGCAACCAAGATTACTCTACCCAGCAAGCCTACCATTTAAAATTGAAGGAGAGGTAAAGAGTTTCCCAGACAAGAAAAAGCTAAAGAAATTCATTACCACCAAGCCAGTATTACAAGAAATATTAAAGGGACTTCTTTAAGAAGAAGAAGGGGGGGGGGAATAAAAAACATAAATATGAATAATAAAATTTCAATAACAACATGCCTATCAATAATCACTTTAAGTGTAAATGGATGAAATGCTACAATAAAAAGACATAGGGTAATTGAATGGATAAGGATATAAGACCTATTTCAGAAAGCAAGACACGTGAAGACTGAAAGTAAAGGCATGGGAAAAGGTATTTCATGCAAAACACAACTAAAAAATCTGGGATAGCAACAATTATATCAAACAAAATAGACTTTAGAATAAATGCTATAAGAGACAAAGAATGACATTTCATAGTTATAAAGAGATCAATCCAACAAGAGGATATAACCTCTGTAAATATTTAAACACCCTGCACAGGAGCACCTAAATATATACAGCAAATATTAACCAACATAAAGGGAGAAATTGACAGTAATACAATCATAGTAGGGGATTGTAACACCTTATTGACATCAAGGGATAGATCTTCCCGACAGAAAATCAAAAAGAAAACGGTAGTCTCAAATGACACATTAGATCAGATTGATCTAATTGATATTTTCAGAGCATTTCACATCAAAGCAGCAGAATATACATTCTTTTCAAGTGCACATGGAACATTTACCAAGATAGGCCATATGTTGGGCCACAAGACAAGTGTCAATAAATTTAAGAAGACTGAAATCATATCAACCATCTTCTCCGAAACTATAGTATGAAACTAGAAATCAATTCCCAAAAACCCAAAAACAAACAAACAAACAAACAAAAAACCCTAAAAAACACAAACCACATGAAAGCTAAATACAATGCTACTAAACAATGACTGAGTTAATGATGAGATCAAGGAGGAAATCAAAATGCATCTTGAGACAAATGAAAACAAAAACAAAACAACCATAAATCTATGGTACACAGTAAAAGTAGGCCTAAGAGGGAAATTCAAAGTAATACAGGCCTATCTCAAGAAACACAAAAAATCTCAAACAATCTAACCCTATATCTAAAGAAACTAGAAAAAATAGCAAATTAAGCTCAAAGTGAGTAGAAGGAAGTAGCTAATAAAGATCAGAGTGGAAATAAATGGGAAAAAAAGATCAATGAAACTACAAACTGATTCTTTGAAAAGATTAAAACATTGATAAACTTTTAACTAGACACATCAAGAAGAAAGAGGGAGGACCCACAAAAATTAGAAATGAAAGAGGAGAAGTGACAACTGACACCACATAAATACAAATGATTATAAGAAAATACTACAAACAACTATATGCCAACAAATTAGACAATCTGGAAGAAATTGATAAATTCCTAGAAACAAAATCTTCCAAGACTAAATCAAGAAGAAACAGAAAATCTGAACTGACAGATTACTGCTAAGGGAATCAAATCAGTAATCAAAAAACTCCCCACTAACAAAAGTCCTGGACCAGATGGCTTCACAAATGAATTTTACCAAACATTCAAAAATGAATTAACACATATCCTACTCAAACTATTCCAAAATATTCAACAGGATGGAAGGATCCCATGCTCATTTTTATGAGGCCACCATTACCCAGATTCCAAAGCCAGACAAATACGTTTAAAAAATAAAATATATTACATATATATATATATATATATATATATATATATATATATCCCTAATGAACATAGATGCAAAAATCCTCAGCAAAATTTTAGCAAAACCAAATTCAGCAATACTTTTAAAAGAGCATATACCATCATCAAGTGGGATTTATTTCTAGGATGCAAGGTTGGTTCAATATTTGCAAATCAATTAATGTGAAACACCACATAAACAAAATGAAAGATAAAAATCATATGATTATATCAATAGAAGCAGAAAAAGCATTTGACAAAATTCATCGTCATTTATGATGAAAACTCTCAGCAAAGTGGGAATACAGGAAACATATCTCAACATAATAAAGGCCATACATGACAAACCCATCGCTAACATCATAGTCAATGGGGAAAAGCTAAAAGCATTCTCCTTAAAATCAGGATCAAGACAAGATCAGGATCAAGAAATTTCAGCATGTTTATTCAACATAGTATTGGAAGTTCTAGCCACAACAATCAGACAAGAAAAAGAAATAAAAGGCATCCAAATTGGAAAGGAAGAAGTAAAACTGTCATTATTTGCAGGTGACATAATAGTATATATAGAGAAGCCTAAAGATTCCACCAAAACTATTAGAACTGATAAATGAATTCAGCAAAGTAGCAGGATACAAAATTAATATTCAGAAATCAGTTGCATTTCTATACACCAATAATGAATTATCAGAAAGAGAAATTAAGGAAACAATCCCATTTACAACTGCATAAAAAAACAAACAAACTAACTAACTAACTCTGGGTGGTGAACACACAATGTGATATATAAATGATGTATTACAGAATTGTACACCTAGAATCTATGTAACTTTACTAACAATTGTCACCCCAATAAACTTTAATTAAAAAACAAACAAACCTAGGAATAAATTTAACCAAGGAGGTAAAAGACTTATACTTGGAAAACTATAAGACACTGAAGAAAGAAATTGAAGAAATTACAAATAAATGAAAGCATATACCATGCTCATGGATAAGAATAATTAATATTGTTAAAATATCAATACTACCCAAAGCAATATATAGATTCAATGCAATCTCTATGAAAATACCAATGGAATTTTTCATTGAACTAGAACAAATAATCTTAAAATTTATATGGAACCATAAAAGACCTGGAATAGCCACAACAATTTTGAGAAAGCAGAAAAAAATTGGGGGTACCTGATATCAAGCTGTATACTACAAGGCTATAGTGATCAAAACAGCATGGTACTGGCATAAAAACAGACACATAGATCAATGGCACAGAATGGAGAGCCCAGAAATAAATCCATGCCTATATGATCACTTAATCCATGACAAAGGAGGCAAGAATATACAGCGGGGTAAAGGCAGCTTATTCAACAAATGGTGTTGAAAATCTGGACAGAAACATGCAACAAATGAAACTGGACTACTTTCTTATACCATATGCAATAATAAACTCAAAACGAATTGAAGATTTACATGTAAGAACCAAAACCATAAGACTTCCAGAAGAAAACATAAGCAGTAAACTCTCTGATGCTGCTCTTAGTAATATTTTTTTCTGATATGTCACCTTGGGCAAGAGAAACAAATGAAAAAATAAACAAATGGACTACATGAAACTAAAAAGTTTTTGCACAGCAAAGGAAACCACTAACAAAATGGAACAACAACCTATTGAATGGGAGAATATATTCACCAATGATACATTTGATAAGGGGTTAATATCAAAATTTATAAAGAACTCATGCAACTTAACATCAGAAAAACAAAGAATCCAATTAAAAATGGGCAGAGGACCTGAATAGGCATTTGTCCAAAGAGACATACAGATGGCCGATAGACATGAAAAAGATGTCACTAATCTTCAGAGAAATGCAAATTAAATCCACAGTGAGATATACCTCACTCCTGTCAAAATGGCCATCATCAATAAATCAACAAGCAAGTGTTGGTGAGGATTTGAAGAAAATGTAACCCTTGTGCACTGTTGGCGACATTGCAAATTGGTGCAGCCACTATGGAAAATAGTATGGAGGTTCCTCAAAAAATTAAAAGTAGAACTACCTTATGACCCAGCAATTCCACTCCTGGCTACTTATCCAAAGAAATTCAAAACACTAATTCAAAAAGATATATGCACCCCTGTATTCACTGCAGCATTTTTTTTTTTTTTTTTACAATAGCCAGGATATGGAAATAACCTAACTGCTCATAAACAGACTACTGGATAAAGAAAAAGTGGTACATATATATACAATGGAATATTAGTCTGCCATTAAAAAAATGGAATCTTATCATTTGAAACAAGATGGATGGACCTGTAAGGTATGTTGAGTGAAATAAGTCATACGGAAAAAGACAAATATCATATGATCTCACTTATATATAGAATGTAAAGAACAACAACAACAAAAAGCAACAAACAAAACAGAAACAGACTCATAGATGCAGGGAACAAGCTGATGGTCGCCAGATGGGAGGAGGTTAGGAGGCCTGGTGGAAAAGGTGATGGGATTAAGAAGTACAAATTGGTAGTTACAAAACAGTCATTGGGACGTAATATACAGCATAGGGAATATAGTTAATAATATTGTGATAGCATGATACAGTGTCAGATGGTTGCTGGACTTACTATGGTGATCACTTCTTTAGGTATATAAATATTGAATAACTATGCTGTGCACGTGAAACTAATGTGGTATTGCATGTTAGCTATATTTTTATAAAAATCTTTAAAAAATTTAAAAAGTAAAGGTACATGGACAGCTCACTAAAAACTTACTAGGAGAATTTACTAGATGTTATGAGGATCTGGTTCATTAAATATCACTGGCTTCCTACCTAACACTATAAGTAGTCACTATATTGGATACACTTTAATATAAACTATAGATAAAATGAAGGTAAAACTACTATGTTAATAGAAGAAAATATAAAAGAATGTACTTGGGACTCGTATGTCTTCTCCTTCTCTCTCCTCCTTCTCATTTTGATTCTATTCCTCTTTCTTCTCCTTCACCAACTGATTTAGGCCATTTAAAAAGAAAACTGAAACACTTGCTAAATCCAGTTGCAATGTCAATCTTGACAGCATTTTTGATGAGTCAAATAAATGTGTTATGTTGCTCTTGGAGTCAGAAGCAATATATTTATAAATGCCTTTGTATTTGCTTAGTCATAAAAACTAGAATTTGATTTTTCCTTCTAATTACTGCACATAGTTTACATTACACAACTGGATTGATTGTCTAAAATGAAGTGAATCTAAACCATCCTATTCACATGAGGCTGGGTATAAATTAAATGACTTATTCCGGAACAAAAATGAACCCAGTGTCAATATGTAAATGATCCTGTTTTCCAACAGGAGGACACATAGTCAAGTTATCTTTTCAGTAGTAGAAAGCTCCTCTACCGCCCTATGAGACCTTGCAGTTTACAGTCAGAGGGCATGGACAGAATGAAACTAAAATTGTCCTCAAAGGAATAAACTTGTGACCTTGACCTTATGAGTTGCATGGTGTGCTCTGAGTTAACAAGTCGTAGCCTAAACAATTCAGAATTGTATTCACATACTACAAATACTCTGAGAATTTTTTGCACATCAGGAGATAACTAACCCTGGTCTCTCATTGTTAACTGTTCTGCCTAGGAAGGGTTCCACTGCCATCCTTTGTGTGTAGGAAAGTCATGGGCCCTTGGTTCCACGGTCCCAACCTGCCTTCAGCGTCTTCCTCACTTTTTAGGAACTTAACTTGGTCTACTCCTCGCCTCTATTTCTTGGTCACCGAGAAAGCTCAGGCTATTGACTGTTGGAAATTCAAACTCAGATTGAAATGTCTTCCTCTTTGTATAGACTAAAGCAGTGCTGAGTGAGGGCCACTCTCCCCTGGGGTGGCAATCCACCCCAAGCCACTATGAAGGTGTAGCCCCCGGATGACTGCTCAGCACCCACTTGCTGAGGGCTTACAGTGTTCAGTACTCCATGGGCAGCCATGGAGGCTTTGCTTAAAGCACTGTATTTAAATCACACGTTTTTCATCTTTTCTACATTTGAAAAAGGCATGGTAGAGAGACTAAGAGTTTAAGAAGCAATTCTATTAGAAAATTTTGTGGGCCCGTGTGTGTCTCCTAATTTATCTGGGTCTCAAAATCTACGACTATAAAATTAAAGGGCTAGACTAGGTGACCTTGAAGTTGCCTTCAAGGTCTGAGATTTATAATTTCAACTTCCGGGGGGAAAAAAATCTCACCAATGTCCTCATAAAAGCAAATTTTGTTCAAGACTGTCAGTTTAGACTGGGGGAAAAAACTTCAAGGAAGAACTTACTGCAGTGGTTGCTAAGGAAACCAGCTGCACAGTGATTCCGTTATTAATCAGTAATATCTTCCCAAGTAGTCAGCTATGGAAGCAGAAACATCACCATTAGAGCAAAATATCTTCTGGTTGAATTGTATATATAGTGGTTTCTGATTAAAATGTGAATCTCCATAGAAGTATTAATCTATTGTTAGCTATGAACAATTTATTCCATCAATTTTCAAGTGTTAGGACAAGCCAGGTACATTTTTGAAGAGAGCAAACGGAGGAAAGATCTAGAATATGGCAGGTTTACCCAGGGAGAGGAAGGTCAGGTGTAGCTTCACAGGAAGGACTCTCCGATAGTTAGGGGTGGCTTATAAAGATCTTAGGAAATCCAAGGGAAAGAGGCAACATGATGAGACAAGAGAGATGGTCAAATTAGAAGTAGGAGGATGCTGAACATAGTAGTTTTGACACGGGTACCCCGAATCAGCATGCCCCATTAGTGGGGTGGGTAGGTAGGAAGAATAACAATGTTGATTGCTTAAAAATGCAGAATATTTTTTCTGTAATTGAAGGTCTTACAGGGTATGCGCTAGATATACTCTGACATTAAGCTATTAAGGTAAAAACAAAGCAAAATTCTTAGTGTAAGAATAAAGCTATACAATGCATATAAGTATATAGATGATATATTTTAGAAATGTACACCTGAAACCTATATATTTTATTAACCAATGTCACCCCCCAAAATTTAATAAATAAAAAACAAATAAAAGTTAAAAAAGAATAAAGCTACATTTCAGTGTTTATTTCATAAAAAAGTCAGAACTTAATATCAGCATGCCTAAAATAACTTTATTTCTAATTTTTGAATCAGAGAATACAAAGGTGGATTTTTAAGCAGTCATGCCCACCAGACATTAAGGCAAACAAGTTTGTTTAATCTGGTTTCACTCTTTCCCAAATCTTACATTTTTTTCTCATGAAAATGGTTACATGTACTCCAGGTAGCTCGGGAAAATTATGGGGGTTCATGTTTCCTGAAACCAATATACTATGGAGATTTGAAGGTTTTCCCCTGTGTGACACATTGAGACAACAGTTTTTGGAGTATTACAGTAAGTTCTTAAATTTTCCTTGACTTTGTAAATAAACTAGATGGAATGTCTTAAAATGAAGTGTTATACCAAATAACAGAGTGACCCAATACCCGTTAATACTTATTTCATATCTGTATCTCACTAGACCAGGGGTGTCCAAACTGCGCCCGTGGGCCAACTGCAGCCTGCAATCCATTGTTAATTGGTCCGCAGCAAATTCCAAAAGTGTATTTAGTTTACTTAAATAAACCAGGTGAGTCAATACATACTTCACCTTGAGTGAGTGGCCCGGCTGTTTGTGTATTTTACGCATAGGGCCCTTGGTAAAAAACGTTGAAAACAGTTTGGACACCCCTGTTCTAGACAATCAAAGTGTGTTCTATGGTCTAATCAATTTAGAAGGTAGAAATCCAGGGGCTGGAAGGCTCCAGCAGGAAATTATTAAGTGAGTGTGTGTGTGTGTGTGAGTGTGTGTGTGTGAGTGTGTGTGTGTGTGTGTGTGTGTGTGCATGCGCACGTGCAAGATGTGCTGATGAGTCAGCTTTGATGTCTGCTGACCCTATCAATGAGTGACCCTATGGAATATGTAAACTGGGAAATGATAGTTTTCGAGTTAGATTCCCATCTAATGTTGGGAATAAAACGCCAAGTCTATGTATTTGCAATGCATTATAAACATGATAGAAAAATCCCAAGAATGCTCCAGAACTTTTGTCTGTTTTCTGCGTTCAATGACTCTAAATTTGGAGCCCCTTCCAAGATTATGTTCCTGAATTTCAGACTTGTTTATCTTGACATCTACATGAGAGTATCTAAAAGACATCTTAAGTAAAGCAGTCCTTACTTTCATGGTCCCAGGATGCACAAATTTCAGTTATCACAGTTAATTTACATCAGTCTACCAACCACACAATTCAAATTCCAGTTACCAGTATATTAACTCTAAGTAATTGCATAAAGCACAGACTTTGCTGGCAGCTCTTCAGTACACAAATGGGATAATAAATAACAGATACATCTTATCATCAGTGACCAATCATGTCACTTCTTTCAATGCCTGTTGGTGACTGGGAACTGTGTTTTTATTATTCAGTTCGTGCACAGACAATAAAACCTGGTTGTTTACCTTCTTGTCTGAAGGCAAACTTACTGACATAAATGAGGAAAGTGGTTGCAGTGGAAAAGATGAAGATGTTCCAGAGGAAACGATGCCAGCAAAGAAATTCACATGAAATAAATTCTCACAGAAATTTCACAACATTGGAAACTCAAAGGATCCAAACTTGCAAAAAAATATGATAATTTGTCAAGTCATAGGAAAGATGTTTACCCCATATTATAAGTGATATGCTGAGAAGAAGGTAAATAGTTTAACTCTTAATAAGTTTTTTTTTTCTATAGGATATACATATTTTAATCTTCAGTACTTCTAATGTTCTAAATTACCATATATTGATATTCTTTTATTATTTTTTCACTTTTCCAAACATTTACAACAATAAGAGAGTTTTTAGATGTTTTGACAAAAACGTTTAAAGACCATGATACAGTTGTAATTTTCCCATTGGTTTTTAAAATGGTTTTGCCCAGTTTCAGCTGCATGGTCCCAGACTACTGTGGAAGGAGAGGACGGCCTATATAACAGTTCCAAAACTGAACTTCTGAGTTTTTCCTGAAAAGATGTTCTCCCTGTGGTGATTCCCATCTTATTTCCTGGCAACTGCATCCTTCTTGCTGCTTAGATCAAAAGCTGTGGCATCATCCTTGACTCCTCTCTTGGTTTCCTATCTCAAACCCAACATGTCAGCAGTTCCTATTGGCTCTGACAGCAAAATGCATACAGAATCACATCTCTTTTCATTTCCTCTACTGCTACCATCCTAGTCTAACCACTATTGTCTCCATCTCTAACATTAATTATTGCAACTGTCTCAACTGGGCTCACAATTCCCACTCTTCTACTTGCCTTTCTCAATCCAGCAGCCAGTGAAGTTAGTCGAAACATAAATCAGATCCTATCAGCCTTTCTAGGAACCAATCAGTGGCTCTCATTTCACTCAGAGTGAAAGCTAAAGTCTGTCCAAGGACCTGCAAGGTCCTAAATAATGTGCATCCCGTCCCACTGCCATGTTTCTTCTCTGGTCACAGTCCTTACCCTCTTTTTCTCACTGTCCTGCACCAGTCACACTAGCCTCCACATTGTCCCTGGAACGTGGTTCTGTCTTAGGACCTCACACTGGTTGTTACTTCCATCTCCAATATGGCCCCTCCCCCTGCCATATCTCTCTCACAACCTTCAAATCATTGATAAAATGATACTTTCTCAGAAAAGCCTGCCCAAACTACCCTAGTTAAAATGGGAAATATCCACCCTTGCCTTACTCTACTTTACATTTTTCCATAAAGCACTTATCACCTTCTAGCATACTATAAATTTCCTTTATATTCTATTACTATTTCCCCACATACACACACTTCCTCAGGTGAATGAAAGTTCCACAATGGTAGGGATTTTTGTTATTTTTTTTCTCTCCTGTGTTTCCAGAGCTTTACACAGTGCCAGGAACATATTTAGCAATCAATAAACACATGTTGAGTAAAGAAATATGATGAATGATGTACACAAATATATGGTGTCCCAATATTCTTATAATACGTATTTACTTATTTTAATTTTGCTGTTAGAAGCTTATTGATAAATTTGCGACATGGCATAACTTTTTTTTTAAAGTTAAGAGAGAAAGAAAGAATGACATACAAGCTCTTATGAAAAATAGTATGGGAGTTCCTCAGAAAATAAAAAAACTACCGTATTTATCCAAAACAAATGACATCAGAATCTCAAAGAGATATTGAGCACACCCATGTTTACTGAACTATTTACAACAGTGAAGACATGGAAAGAACCTAACTGTTGCATTGAATGAATAAAGAAAATGTGGAATATACATCTCATGGAACATTAATCAGCCTTAAGAAGAAGGAAATCTTACAACATGTAGTGAGAGGAATGAAACTTGAGGATATTATGCTAAATTACCTAAGCCAGTCACAGAAGGACAAATACTGCATGATTCCATTTGTATGAGGTATCTAAAATAGTCAAACTAATAGAAGCAGAAAACAGAATGGAGGTTGACGGGACCAGGTGGAGGGAAAAATGGGGAGTTTCTAATTAACGGGTATAATGTTCAGTACTACAAGATAAAGAAGTTCTAGCGATCTGCTGTGTAACACAGTCTATAGTTGATAACGTATCATACACTTAAAAATCTGTTAAGAGGACAAGGTTTTACCACAGCAAAATTAAAATGAAAGAAAAACATAAAGAAAGAATGCTATGTACTTCCAGAGTATTTTCTTCATAACCTAGCTCAGGAGGTGTCAAGGGAAATGTCGCTGAAGACTATGAACAGAAGTGGAGACTCTAAGGCAGGTGGGTGGAGACAAGTGGTTTGACAGCAGAAGATGGAGTACCATGAGATTAACAGTTCTCTCAGATTATTTTAAGAGGAGAAGAGCTCTTCCCAAGGGGCCAAGCATAAGAATTAAGTGCTCACCAGGGTGCTGGGTCAAGGAGGGGGAGTGAATCGGAGCTGTGTGTACTTGAGACCACAGTGCTGGGAGGGGAAAGGAGATATTATGAGTAACTTTAAGTAGCTACAATTAGTGGGAAACTTTTTTTGGAGAAGGAGAGATGCTTAAAGAGGAATTATCAGAAGTTTCCTTGTCATGTACATGCTATCACTTTGAGAAAATCTACATGAAAAATGTACATTATTCTTCACAAATTCTCTAGGACTCTGGAGGAGTCAACAACTCGTTTCACTGAAGCAAAACTGCAAAGTTCTAGGCCAGCAGAGAGTTGGGTAGTACCTTTATTTTATTTATAATCACAGAGTCACAAACTATACCTGTATTTAGAACTTCTCTTTCTCCTTCCTGATCAGTATTTTCTCAAAAGTATTTGCTATGAAACGGGCAAGCCAGACACTGATTCCCAAGAGAAGTGAGAAGGAGGGAGCTAGTCAATGAGTTAGCAAAAGTGTCAGACAAAAATCATATTTTACATCATGGTGCAAGATACAAAAACTTGTAGATATAAATAACATGATCTCTTTTATTTAAATGTTAATGTTATTATTCGTTTCCCTGGAATCCCTGGTTTTTGTTGAGAATATTTTGACCATCATTAAGTAAATAAGTGTGGGTTGCCATAATCTTTGGAGCATAATCTTGGAGCGCATATAGATTTGTCCATGTGAGAAGCTCAGTCACAAATCAGCAACCAAGTTTAGGGTCAGTCATGAAGGTTTCCAATTTGGAGCTTGTAGTTGAAACAATTGTTAGTTTTTTCTGTTCATGATGTCATAATTTATATGGGTGTCCTCTAGATCAGAAGTCACACTTTGGTAGAATATTTTTCATCTTCTGAAAAATGACTGCTGTTTTCTCTGAGATGCCTACTAGGATAACCTGAAACAGAATCATGAGCAGCCTGCATGTCCTATTCTGTACACACATCATGCAAATTTGATCATTATCCATCTAGATGTTTCTAGTTGATTCAACAACCACAAAACAAAACAAAACAAAACAAAAAAACAGAAATTTAATTTTAATTTTGTTTTTTTCATTTTGGACACATTTCATTATACCTGCAACCCAGAAAATGTAGAAAGAATTTTCAGAATACCACTCCAGGTGGTAATGGTCAGAAAAAGAGTTCAGAATGGCATGCTGATGTGATTTTTACAAACACACACATTACTATATTTTATGCTCTTAATACATGCATGTGTGTGTGTATGCACATTCAGAAAATACATCAATTATTCCACTCATTCTATATTTATCCAACTAATCTGTATAAAGTGTTCATTCCTGGCAGATGGATGTGAGGAGAGCAAGAAATGTCTGTCCAGGAAGGACATCCAGATTACTGAGAAGATGGCTGACGTATCCCAAAGGCTTAGGGGATCAGATAAACTGGTGATTTTCCACTAAGAAGAGTATGACTAAATTCAGTTGACTCTAATGCTTTACCAAGCCTTCAAAAGATGGAGTGATTTATAAACCATTTTCATCATGAAATTCCCTGAGGAGGATTCTAGCATCCAATCTTCTTCCCACCAGCCTGCCATTGTCTGGTGTCCAGCCAGCCCTGGTGAAGCCTGTCTTCTCCAACACCAGTAGAGACGGAACCTCTACTCTTTTCTTTATCCTTCCTCCTCCCTCCTCCCTGTCCCATCTCTCTTCTTTTAATGTTTTCTTGTGGGGTGAAAAATGGTGAGAAGGGGAAGAAATAATAATTACACCGTAAAGAAGCCACAAAACTTTTGCCTTGGATCTTTGTTAAATCTTAATTGACCCTTAGA
This sequence comes from Rhinolophus sinicus, assembly GCF_036562045.2. NCBI lineage: Eukaryota > Metazoa > Chordata > Mammalia > Chiroptera > Rhinolophidae > Rhinolophus > Rhinolophus sinicus. Next base: position 69,136,086 of record NC_133760.1, read on the forward strand.
GTAAAACTATCTGCCATGGAGAAGATATAAAGAACCATACGTATGACTTTGAAATTCTTATCCAAGAAAATATGGCACTTAACTATTCTCAGTCCTTGGTAATTTTCATCCCCATCTCAAACATAATTCGAAAGGCAATGTAAGAGGGTGAAAAGGTAAGAATTTTGCTGGATGAAAGACCTGACCTTGAATCCTCATTGCTCTACCTACCTCTGTCATACTTAGCATGCCCAAACCTTTAGAGTTATCAGTTTATTTATCTGTATTGAGGACCTAATGAATCTTGAATGTAAAAGTGGGAGGGCTAGAGGTTAAATATTGAATGGGTTTTCAATAATTATTTGTTCTTTCCTATTGAACAGATATGCACATGATTTTTAATTTCCACATTCTTTTTAAACTAAGGAAAAAAAGATAATAACATTTATTAAAAACTTACTATGTTCCAGGCACTGGGCTAAGTGCTTTGATACATTAATTCTTTTAATTCCCATAAGAACTTTATAAATTAGGAACTATTATTATCTCAATTTTATAGTCAAGGAAAATGAGGCATGTAGAGTTGGAGGAATTTGCCTGAGGTTGAAAACAAGACAACTAGCAGTCTGGTTTTCCCATCTCATCTGTGCTGTTATCCACTAGGCTACAAATCTGTTCACTGAAGCATTATATCCAAATATTTCTTTTAAATTAGAATTATGCAAAATTTCAGGGAAAGATTTCCATCTAAAATAATGAAGCAGTTAATTAGAATATTCCAATGGTGTACATTGTTTGGACTATTATTGACGGGCTACAGGAGAAGGTTAATTTAAGAGATAGATGAAAAATCAATCCTGAGTTCAGATAACAATACTAAAACTGAGTTGATCTCCAGACTACCAAATTTCAATGAACTGTTTTACTGTGATCTACTTCTCTCCAATTCTGTGCGTCTCTGGGTTTGGACATGTCAATTATTGAAGTTAATCTGAGGACCTGCAAATTATTTTGATATAAATAAGAGGGGGATTTATTTAGAAAGATGCTAAACACTTACCTGATCTCATTAAAACTTAAAGATAATTATATTTTCTTTTAGATAGAAAGAAATGCTTCTCAAAATAAAAAGCTTAAATGTATGAGAGAAATAAAAGAAGGTGAAAATTCTAATATATCAGGTCTTTGGCAATAGAGGGCAGATAATTATTTACCCTGAGTAGCAACTGACCCCCTTCCTATAGTTGGAAAAATGTGTGTGTGTGTGTGTGTGTGTGTGTGTGTGTGTGTGTGTGTTGGAGATGAAGTGAGGTAGTTGGGTGGTTGTGAAGCTCTTTATGCCCAGTCAGATCTAGTGATTCTCACAAGACTTCTCAAGTCAATGGCCTGAAAAAATTCTCTCTCCGACCTACGGGCTGATGATTCTGATGATTTATTGTATTTGTGGCCAGTAAGTTGCTAGAGGTGAGAGAGATGAGTCTCCCTGAATCCCCTACCGTCTTACACTGTGTAGTTCTCCTCTCAGTTTGGCACCATCACTATACTTTGGCCCTTCAATCATCACCTCCACTTTCGCATTCAAAGCTCTTACTGAAGGGTTCCAAAAACGTCACAAAGATAAGATACATGAATGTATGAAGAAAATGGAGACTCCTCAGTTGTATTTATAGTCACTTTAATCTTGCCAGTATGAAGAAAGTGACATATAGTACTTTCCGGCTGGCATACTATAAGAAAAGGACAGTTGGCCACAGGAACACTATATATATATATTTTTTTTTTCTTTTTTCTTTTTCTTTTTTTTTCCTCACAAGAATAACTGATTTAACCTCTTGAGAAGAACCTGTGTGTGTGTGTGTGTGCGTGTATCAATGGTAAATCTTAATAAAATGGTAATTTTAATAGAATATTGGTGTTGGTTAGTTATCTGATTGAACAAAGGATTCTTAATATATATTCTAATCACAAAGGGATATTATTTGCAAAGAGAAAGATTGGTTGTGTTTCTCTGTAACACTTGTATTTCTGTAGAAATAGTACTTTCTAATTCTACTGTAGATTTTCAGTAACAATTGTCTGTGACTATAAACACTACATTACTTGCATTGGGAAGAAGGTGGACTAAATTATCTCCAAATTATCTTTCCAGAATTCATGGCATCTTTGTGTGCTTGAACAACCAAACGGAGAAAAGTCAGAGATTGTCTGTATACGCCTCTGTATTGAGAACTGATGGTATATTTGGAGCATGGGGAAGTGCATCCATTGTACTATTTCCTCCATGGAGTATAGACACGTTTTGGCTACGTGACAGTGGCCTCGGTTAGAACCGAGAGAGTTCTTTTGTCCTTCCCAATTAACAGGCAGAAATCTTCAGTCAAGTCTTTTGTGTGCATTTCGATTAGGTCATGTTCTTTAGAAAATAGTATGATCTATTTCTTACACAATTGTGACTTCTCTCATTTTCTATTTTGATTTTAATTTACGTAATTTTGATATTCATCTGTTTTATGGATGCCAAACATAGAAAAAGATCGCAGTGATATCCCCAAGATGCCAAGAGATGCTATTGAAAGCTTAAAGAACAAAAACTGGGAAAGAGAAGACAGGTAAATATTATGGTTTAGTCACAAAGTCTTTGACTCTGCTACACTCAATACACAGACACACAATCATCTGCATCATAAGGCTGATTGATTAAAAGTGAGCCTGTTAGTTAGAATCCTGATTAATCTGAACATAATTACCAATAGGCAATTTTTACTTGTGAATTTATTTATTTTAGATTTTTAATTACTAGTTTTAAAGTTGATAATTTTAGAGGTTTATAATTATTTATCATCTACAGCTGTTATTTATTAACTTACTAAGGCCTACAATACAACAGTAACAATGTTATTATGTGTAATTTTGGCTAAGAAATAAATGCAGGTGATTGGTCACATATACCTCAAGTAAAATGATACTAAAAAAGTATATTTTTGCCTATCACTTGGGATTCATTTTCAAAACTTTTTATTTTGAGATATAAGACTTACAGAAAGTTGCAAGATTACAAAGAAATCCTATGAACCTTTCACTTGGATGCCCCAAATATTACCATTTTACAATATTTGCCGTATCTCTCTCTCTCTCTCTCTTTCTCCCTCTTTCTCTCTCATGTATACCCATTTTTTCTGAATTGTTTAAAGTTACAGACATGATATCCCTTAACCCTTAAATACTTCATTACATATAAACTAGTATATTGTCTCACATAACCACAGTGCCATTATCAAAATTAGGAAATTAACTTTCATACGGAACTATTATATAACTTATGTAACTTGTTCCAATGTCATCAATTATCTCAATAATGTCCTGTCAATATAAAATTGTAGTTATGCATAATTATGACAGCTTTTTCTTTCCTTAGAAAAGTAACATTTAGTTAGGGCTTCTTAACACATAAAACCTCTGAAAATGTAAACTGTATATTATATTTGTGTGCAAGTGCTCTTTTCTCTTTCAAAGAGGGCACTGTCCTCAGAAAAGGTGATGGACCACTGAACTGGGTGGGAGGATGGCAGTGGCAGAAGGGGCCCCAGAGACAGGAGCTCAAACGTAGTGTGGATCTAGGGGAAATGATGCCTACGGTTCCTGTGCTTTTTACCTGCTTCTGCTCCACTTATTAGGGCCTGAGCACAAACAGTATTTGGTATATAAATCCAGTGTGTTTTCAGAGATTTTGAAATCACAACACAAAATGAGATGTTTAAGATGTTTATTGGCAAAAGTGCCCATGAAGGAAAAAAGAGGGAACAGGTGGTGGAGAGCTTTTAGGCAGTGATATAGGTCTGGCACTTGTGAAGCAGAGGGGAAAAGAAAGAAGGATTGTGTTTGAAGAGTAGAGGGCTGCAGTAGAGTTCTAAGGAAATTCAGCCAGGCCAGTGGGGACTCCTTGAGTCAAAGTCCACTATAAGAAGAGTCCCAAGATGGGCAGGAATGGCCCTTTTAGTATCCTTGCTATGACTGAAAACAGCCAATGGGAAGCAGTGATGAGTCCAGGGGACAGCAGCTGGGTCCATTACTCAACTCTTCTCCCCAGAGTAGACAAGTGGCACATTTCATTCAGATGAGTTCGTTTCGCTTGGTTCCCCTCTGTCACTATCTCGGGTACCTCAAGCACGGAGGTAGTCAACATGATGGGGGTACCATTAAGCAAATAAAGCGTATGAGGTCTCACTCAGCAGACCTGACAAACCACAAGTGCTCCACAAATTTTAGTTGAATAAATATCAGTATTGGTATCTATGTCCTACATGGGTTTCTAAGTGGTACAGCAAATATAAAAATCTCAATTCTAACACGCCTATTGATGTTAAAACATTTGAAGTGACATGCAATTGCAATTGCAGTAATAGGAATATAAAATGTCAGAGAGACATTATAGAGTTCACCTCAATAGCTTTATACATATAAAACTCAATATATATGTATGTGTGTGTATACACACACACACACACACACACACATATACATTCTTCAAAAGCGTTAGTGAATTTTTCTATTTGTTTTTATTAGCTTCCTTATATTAAACAAAACTGTAATTTTGCTTTTATCACAACTTCCATTAAAATGAAAATACACATTTAAGCCTATGATCTACATGCAAATGCAGACTTCTTTCAGAATTTGCGAATGTTTTCTAGCTGCTTTGTGACAGGAAGCCAATTATGTACAATACATCATAGAGAGGAAGCAATTACATTTATTTTCTTGGGCACTGAGAAATTTGATAAGGTTGACACTTGGCATATTGAGCGGTCGATCGCAGTTAATTTTTTAAAAGGCATAAAATATAGGCCAGTTGAATTGAAGCCATTTGTTTTTAAATTGTTAGAAATTGTGTTACCTTAGATGCTGTCAGATGCCAAGGGGCAGTGGAAAAATTAATTTAGGAACTATTCTAAATGCAAAATGAGCACGAGGCTCATTCAATTAAAACAACATACTCATTCTAAGAACAAACCACCTCCTGGAACCTAACACATAGCTTCAGGTTGGGCTGGATCTTTGTAGAAACTGTGAAGAAGGCAGTCTTCTCACTGCTTAATGTTGCCTTCTGAACTCTTTTCCATTTAAAATGATGCTCCTTTTTCTTTTTTCTACAAGGCCACCAGAACCCATATTTCTTCTCCTTTCCTTCATTAAAATATTATTTCAGGGAGAACAGATAAAGTTATCAACACTCTGAGCTAGATGGCTGACAATTCTAAATGCATAGAGTGTATTTCCATCCTTTTATTTATTGGGAATCCCTATTGGGACAAACACTGTACAATCTATTCACCATGCCATGTGTGCACTGAAAGGTCACACACTGGGCACATTATTGGTACAGCAAGGGCTTCACTTGAACTAGAACTAAAGCAAATTTGTTGCATGTGTGTTTTGAATGGGGGAAGGGATGCAACCTTGACAATGGTAATAAAATATGTTAAAGTTAATGACTAGAAGCAATCGTTGAGAGGACTGTTGTAAGTAATAGCTAGAATTATCAATAGACATTCCTGAAAGCCCCCAGGTTTCTGAAAAGTGTATCTAAATTTAGAAGGAAAAATTTAAAGATAATCTCATTGATGCTACTTTACCCTTCTCCGGCTGTTTACCCTATTCCTCTTACTAGACCACATACTCTCTAGGTCACAGGTGAGTTAGATTTTAGCATGGAATTTTAAGCTGTAATAAGCCCTTTACATTATTTGACTCATCCTACTAAATAGAATCACGTGCATTTCTGGTTCTTCCAGTAATTTTGCATTCCCATGATTTCTGTTAATTAACTTTTGAGATAAGTTTGGAGACTCTGAGTCATTAATAGATGTTTAATAGATGCATAGATGGTTAGTTTGGTATTTCAGGATAATTTGCATTCTACTCTTCAGATTTAACATTTTCTGAATTTCATCCAGAATTTAGAGTTACATTGACTTTCTAAGGTATGATGGAGCATAACTTCAGTTTTTTTGTACTATGAAAATTAGAGTCAAGGATAATAATATTTAAAAGTATTGTTAACAAAATGATTCATAGATTCTGTTGCAGAAGTGGAAAGTTTCAAACAAGAAAAAAAATTCCTTTATTATTTATTTTAAAGTGATTGAAAGTGACAAATGCATCACTGTAAGGGGTAAAATACTACGTTATCTAGAAGAGCCAGAAACAACCATAGGTGGATAGATGAATAGTACAATTTCTTTCAAAATCTTCCACATGTGAAGGTCCTGTTGATCATACTACTGAAATTTGATAGAAATACCCTTAATAATATTTAACCTCTCTTGTTTTAATTCTACTTTCACAAAACCATTGGGATTCAACCTAATTTGGGGTTTTGTGTCAAACTCTCCATCAAAAGAACTAAGTGCAGAATCAATTACCTAAGTTTGCTGGCAAGTTCAATATGCTTTATTATCAAATAATGATTTAGCACCTGGGTCACAAATCATTCTCTTATGGACTTGCTTGTAACAAGTTTGCTTCTCATGACCGGTTCAAACATGTGGATGCTGGTAAATTACAGTGTAGTGGTGAAGAGAGCAGGCTCTTGAGTCTGACTCTATTAATAGCCTACTTACTAGTTACATGACCTTGGGCAAATTTGGAGACAGTTTATTTGAAAAAGAATAATAATAATATATGCTTCAAGGATTTGTTGTGAGAATAACAAACAGAAGAAGTACATATAAAATTATTGGAAAAATGGCACATGATATGTGCTCAATAAATATTAACTGATGCTGGCTGCTACTAATACTACTCTGGTTACTATAACCAGAAAAAAATTAGCTTTGATGATTCTCAATGTAAGTAGCCTATTAGTCTTGTCAATACATAAGTAAGTGGAATTCAGGGTAGAATAAGGTCTATACTTGATAAAAGCAAGATATGCGAGGTTTTGCTGTTTGGATAGTTATTAAGCGTCTCACTTGGATCAAATGTAAGAGACACATTCATATCTCACTCTAGTGTTTAATCATTCAGTGGTCTATGCTCTTGGCTCTATAACCAAAGCTTTAACCAATACATATTCTTTGGCCTCATTCATAGACACGATATTTCTTTCTTACAATTAAAATAGCAATTAAAGTGAAGCAAGCAAAAGTAAGCTCATTGTATTACAATGGGAGGTCACTTCCATGAGATTGGCACTGGCTGAGTATTTTATCACAATAAAAATGCAGATAATTTGCTTTAATTTATGGCAATTAAGGGTACTCTCTATTTCAAGCTTTAATTAAGGGTGTTTATCTTAATAAATGCCACAAAATGCATTCCAGTGCTCTGCAAAGTTAACTCACTTCTACCCCTAAATGGGAGGTTTCAGTCCCAATGTTCCTGTTTCAGTGTTTTGATGCCCTAATTATTCACACATATTTCTGCTCTAAAAACACTGAAGAAAGTTGTACGATTAAGTCTTTTGCAATGTGAGCGAAGGAACATCCCAGGGAGAGTACATCACAGTCACAATCCCAAGAGACCCCTTCCATTCCACACTGCTGCCCAGACAGTTATCTCTTTCTGTCACACTTCCTGATAATTGCATTGAAATATCACTCACTTACAGTGTAGGGTTGTGAAAAAAAAAAAAAAAAAAAAAAAGGTAATTGCATGGAGATATAATGAACTAGAAATGGGGTTTGCATTCTTAACCTTAAAAAAAAGTTCTAAGTTGGTTATGCACGATGAAATGGTTAATAAGGAAAACTCAAGACATGAGCATTTTAAAAACCTAAAGAATGATCAATTTTATTTTTTAAACAGAGACCTGAATTCTTAGTAGGCAACTCATTCATTCACTCATTCTACAAATATTTGTTTTAATTCTAGCCAGAGAGATAATCAGTTGCAAGGACTAATGATGAGCTAGGGAAATTGAGAGAAACCAGAGAGGTAAGCAGAGGTCCTATCACAAGACGTCGTTTGGGCCCAGGTCTAGGGGTAAAAGCATTAGGAAACTATTAAACAGTCTGAAGCAAGAGTATAACTTGACCAAACAAGTTGGTTTCATAATATACAAAAGAGGGTAGAAAAATTAATTTCATTTATGGGTTTAAAGCAAATTTTCACTTTAACTATTAGTTAGATGTATTTCCAAAGCTGAGTTAATTAGAAAGTTAGCCTCTTACGTGGAAGAGTCAAGGACTCATTAGCCCCTTTGGAGACGGAGAATTGAAATGCATGCATCAGTGCCAGAATTTATTCCTTTTTTCATTTGTTCATAGGTTAATATTTGCCAAGTTCTTGTTAGGTGGCTGGCACTGCACGAGGTGAAATGGATAGAGCGAGAAAAAGGCATGAAGGCATCTGGCTTCCTGCATCTATCTCCCTGGCTCAATATATACATTGCGGTGGGTGTGAGAGCCAGGGGCCGGGGGAGTCGGGCCCTTCTGGCTGATATCTATGGTGATTGTTGCCTCACTTTTCCCCACGTGGGATTCCCTTGCAGAGTCTAAACCAGTAGGACAAATAGACATCAGTACCTTCTTTACGAACAGCAAATGTTTTTCTCAAGTGAGCGTTATTCTTGTTACTAAAATACATTATTCATTATTAACTGTACATACATTTAACATTTCTTTCCTCCCAGTGGATGCGGGGTTAACTGTTGGAGATGAAAAGTTTATCAATAAACTGTCTTTGCCCTTATGGAGCTCACTTAATGCATTAACCCATATCTAAACTGACATGTATGTATAACTGCAAAATATTGGAATTAGGTAATTAAAATACAACAAAGGAGGGCTGATTACTTTGTTTTAATCCACACGCCGTTGTTCAACAACAGGCCCCTCAAGCTGGATTCTGTTTGGGGGCACAGTCAAGATTCTGGAAAAAATTATCAAAATACTTCTGATCCCCAACAATGATGAAAAGTTGAACTTGAATCCAAGTTCATACAAGATGGTCAACATTCCCATAGTGATAATTCATCAATATAATAAAAGCTAACACCTATGGAGTGATTACTAAATGACAGACACTTTTTCAGTGTTTTCCCTAATTCCTTATATAAAACTTAGAAACCCAACTGAGACAAAAAGTTTCTAAATATTTTGTAGTTTTTAGGGTTTAGCATCATCACCATCATCATCGTTATTTCCAGAGGGCAGGGTTTTCTGATGTGTTTGCCCTGAGTTTGAACCTTGGTATTATACCAAGATTTGTAGTGTTTGACCTTGCCCCCAATATCTGTTAGGGGTAAGATATATACATATATTTTTTCCCCACTAATATTTAGGTTTAATTCTATGTTTAAATGAATCCAATGCTCACAACGAGTTGCTTGGCACAGCGTTTTCATTCATCTATTATTTAGCTGGTTTTGCTTTCATAGGTAGGTCTTTTTAAGGAGGGTTTATGGTCACTATATTTCACGGTATCTTGAATGAGTAAAATATTCTGTTACCCTTTTCCTTATTGTCTTGATATAAAATTCTGAGGGGCTCATACTGCCTTTCCTTAAGGATTTTATAATAATAATTATCCTGACATTTTCCAGTTCTTTACAAAAAAATATGATGATTTTTCCCTTAGGTAATTTAATATCTTTGTCTAGATGTCCAGAGATTTCTTTTTTTTTTTTAATCTCTGAAGCTCCATATCTTTATTAATTTATACCTTGGTTTGATTTGACTGTATCAGTTTTTTTCTTTGGATATGTTGCATTCTTTTAGTTTTCTAAATCTGAGTTCAGAAAAATTTTATCTAAGTGTACCTCTGAAATTTTTTTCTCCCATTTGTTTAGTTTTCTTTTGTAGGGACACCTGTTATGTATAAGTTGGCTATCTGTCATCTAGTGTCTCTGTTCTTATCAATCTAATCTTTTATACTTCTGTGTGCTTTTCCATTTCATCCTCAATTTCATTTCTTCTTAAGCTGTACTCCATGGCCTTAACTGTTATCTTAGATCAATCAAATAAAGCAAAAATAAAACATTCAATTTTATCTTTTCAGCATAACATTCCTTCTTTGATGTTTTTCCTTTCTTTATGAAGATCTGAGTTTCTGACCAATATCATTTACCTTTCTCTAAAGATCTTCTTTTAACATTTCTTGCAAGGTAGGTCTATTGGCAATGAATTTTCTCAATTTTTGCTTGTCTGGAAAAGTCTTTACTTTTGGAAGATAATTTCATAGGGTAGAGAATTATAGGTCAGTGTTTTTGTTGTTGCTGGGTTTTTGTTTTAGTTTTTTTCTTTCGACACTAAATATTTCACTCCACTCTCTTCTTGTATGTATGATTTCTGAGGAGAAGTTGGATGCAATTTTTATCTTCTTAGCTCTTAGATGTTTTTTCCCCTCTAGTTTCTTTCAGGATTTTTCTCTTTGATTTTCTGCAATTTAAATATGATATGCTTAGGTATAGTGATTGCTTGTATATTTATTTATTTGTTTGTTTTAGGTATTTACTTTGCTTGGTTTTCTCTGGGCTTCATAGATCTATGGTTTAGCGTTTGACGTTAATTTGGAGAAATAGTCTTACTTTTTTCAAATATTTCTTTGGTTCCTTTCTTCTCCATCTGGTATTCTCACTACATGTGTGTTACACTTTTTGTCCCATGGTTCTTGGATATTCTGGTGTCTTTTAGCCTTGTCTTCTGTTTGCTTTTCATTTTTCGAGGTATCTATTCAGATATCCTCAAGCTCAGACATTCCTTCCTCAGCCATTTGCAGTCTAATAAGCTCATTTACATCACTCTTGACTTCTGGTACAGCATTTTTTTGTCTCTAGCATTTCTGTTTGGTTCTTTCTTAGAATTCCTATCTCTGTTCTTGCATGCTGTCCACTTTGTGCATTAGAGCCTGTAGCATATTCACCATAGTTGTTCCAAGTTTCTGATCTGATGATTTCAACATCCCTACCATATCTGACTCTGGTTCTGATACTTACTCTGTCTCTTCAAACTTTATTTTTTGCCTTGAAGTGTGTCTTGTAATTTTTTCTTGATAGCCAGGTATGATGTACTGGATAAAAGGAACTGCTGCAAGTAAATAGCTTTAGTGATGTGGGGGAGGGGGATTATTCGCGAGTCCTATGATTGGCTCTCCATCTTTTAGTGACCTCGGACTTCAGGTGCTTATCAGTGCCCTGCCCTTTAGGCTTCCGGTCCCACTGGAAACCTAGAGCTGGCTGGAGTCGGGATTTATCCTCTACATCAGTTAGATTCTGGTCATACCACGGCAGCTTAGGCTCTGGCTAAATAGTTTCTCTTGAGGGCAGGTCTTGTTAAGAAGAGCAGAATGTTCTGGCACATTTAAAGGTGTTCTTTTTGCCAGAAGGATATTTTTGTCTGTGAAGACCTAGGAGAGATCCCGGGGGTAAAAGTAACAGAAGTGTGGGGGCCTTCTATGACTGGACCCCCAGAGTTTTTAAATCTCAGAGATGTCCACACTGAACCTCCAGCAATTCATTAATGATAGCTCAGGTTTCCCTGCCCAGCACACCTCCCTTCTCATAGGTTTGTGCTCTGCGAAGTTGTAATTCTCTGTATTTGCCTCTGAGTTGCTCCAAATTGGGAGGGGGCAATTAGCCCTATGATTTCATTGTTCTTACATCTAAGAAGAATTGATGAATTTTCAGTTTGTTCAGCCTTTTACTTGTTAAGATGGAGGGGTGACTTTCAGTCTTCTTACAAGCTGGACAGAAACCCTATTCATTCACTTTTTCATTCTATTTGCATCCTTACTGGGAAAATATGTTGCAATGTCTTTATCTCTAAGAAACACAATATTTACTCATTTTGCAGAGTCTTTGTTAGACATAATTTTTGAGTCTATTATCAGATAAATAAATAACATCCATATTCAGTAAGGATCTTAGAATATACTACACTAATATTTCAACTATCACTTGTCTTTGATCCATCATAGGCTGGTCCTAAAGAGGCAGCAGAGAATGGTAATTTAGAACAAATAATCCCTGGTTTTATATTCAGATTAATACCTATAAACTGTGTGACTTTGGGAAAATTAGTTATTCAATCTGCTGTACATTCTCCTCCCTTACAAAATGAGCTTAGCAACCATATCTATCTAAGAAGATTGTTACGACAATCAACTAAGGGCAGCAAATTCTTTAGAGCAAAATTTGCATAGTAAATACAAACTAAAAAAATATTAACAATAAAATTTGGCACAGCTCTGTTAAGCAGCCAGAAGAGTACCATAGAAAAGAAGACAAATGAGCAGATAGGAGACATTTACCGGTGGGTGGACTAATGCAACTGGGCTGATAACTTCATGCCGTGTGGAGTAGTAGAGTCTACGGGGCCAGGTTTTGAGTACAAGGGACAGTGTCTATGGGGCTACAGCATCTTGAGAATTATACACTACACACTTAATAAGGGCTCCCAGTGGGTATTTCTAAATAAATATCCATTGGTAGAGAGCCTGGCAGCTTCACTGGCGTGGAGTTTTGCTTGTATAGCTGACAGATTTTTGTTGTCCTTGCTCTATGAATTACATTTGCTCTGTTGATTTAGGGCCCTACCCTGAAAAAAAACTCCCACTGATTCTGAAAATTGCATACCCAGACTGAGCAGAGCACATTTTAGGCATTTTTGTTTTAAATCTGTAAACGATAGTAGCTTGCATGGGTACTTTAGAAAGCGTCTATGGATTAACAAATTTCCTTCAGAATTGTCTGTTCTCTTCCTGTGATTTAATGTATCCTATTCTCTATTATTCACTTTGCAGATGATAAGCGTCTGCCTTCAGGAACAGAATATGGGAAACACTGTTCTTTTACTTCCTGGCTAAATGATACCATTCAAATAGTAAAAAGCTTCATAATTTGCACGAATTTGTAACAATGATCAATATCATTATTGAATCATATTAAGTACTTTCCTTCCAAGAAATTCATGACTTTATTTCCTGTGATGCTGGGAGGAGACGAAGTTATCCTCAGCCACCTCAGTACAACCAATATTTTGCATGTGACATAGTGACTTTGTTTTGATTTCACTATGCACAGTGAAGGACATGGCCTGGGATGAGTGTTGACCAGTCAGCGTGTGCATGTGAATGCTTTTCATAAAATTATTTTGTCTGCGGCAGTTCTGGCAGTTGTCGATATGGTTTGAGTCTCACTCACACTGTGAGGATGGCCATGGGACAGACGTGGCGGCATCTCCTGGTCTTTCCTTTGCTCCAGAGGCCCTGTTCCTAACTTTCTGCAGAGCATGAAGGGGAAAAATTATGTGGTTGGGGAAAACAATAAATGATATTAAAAACAAAATTTGAACTTTTCTGTCTCATTCTTCTTCATCCAGATACTGATATATGTATACCACTGATAAAGGATAAGTGTCATCCAGTCTTATGTTTCTGTGTTAACTGACTCCAAGCACATAAGAATATCTGTGTAATACAGAAGGATGAATCAGGAGGCCCTCCTACATAGCAGAGTCTGGGCATCCAGACTGTTACGTGAAATAGCAAACTACTATCTTTCCTGTGACCTAGTAATGTCATCCACTCAAATGTGGGATAAATGCTACATCAAATATGATGTAAGTATGTAAATGCTACATCCAGCTGCTCAACTATTATGACCCAACATACATACAGACTGAAGACAGGACTCCATAAAAATCTCTAAAACACTTTCTGCAACATCTGTGCAATGGCAAAATATGTCCCAGTTTTGAAGCGTGGGAAATTTACTTTTAAGTCCCCATTTCCATCTTTCTGTATCCTCTTTTCTGTTATTGTTCCCTGGTAGGTCTTCTGAAGGTACCCTTAAATGCTAAGCCTTCCTGGTTACAATGCCCAAAGATCATGTTCCCATGTATTCTGGTCATCTTCCACCCCTATCAAAACTTTCCACTCCTAAAAGCAAGTCTCAGAGGTCTCACTAAGTGATTAATTGATCAATGTGAAAATAAGTAGATGGTTAAAAATGACTCAAAATGATACCTTCTCAGACAACATTTACATCTCATACAACGGGCTTTCATTCTTTAATGGAATATGTGAATAGTATTTAGATTGCAACTCTGCTGGTAGAGTCAGGTGGTGGGGAGGGTATGTATATGCTTCTCTGCACATTTCAAATCAAGACAAGATGGGAAGTTATTGATTTTGTTCATGTCTGCTCAGGCCCTTGTCCCTTGGTGACCATATAGAGTTGATTAAGCCTATCCAAAAATCATTCTGTTATCAAGTCTTAATTAATCTTGCAAAAGAAATGTATATGCAAGAGAGAACTGAATTTAATTACTTCTATAAAAAAGACCTTAATATCTTCTTAATGAATTTGAACCGTTGTGGAGTATGGCCATCCTTAAAATCCAGTGCTCTAAAAATATTTACAAACAACTCATCTTAGAAAGTTTTCAATTTTTAATAAGTTCTAGAAACAACTATATTTTTTCAAAGTTGTTACTGTGTTTTATTATCATGTGAATTAATGGATATTTAAAAGCTAGTGTCTGTAGTATCTTACTGTGATTTCACTGTAAAGTATAATTGTCTCTAATGGTGACCTTATAAGTATATGTCAGCCACAATTCTTTTGTGATGAAGAACTGTGAAACTGACACAATTATGAGGATGTAATGATTTAAAAGTATGTATAAAATTCTACTTAAGTACAAAATTTCAGGAAACTGGATAGAGAACAATATTTTATCTAACAATTTTGTTTTAGAGAACATTAATTAAATATTTTTGTAACTCCTTCATAACAGAGAATATTTTTGTAGAATAGGTAGGATTTACCCAGAATTGATTCCAATAATTACTAGAGAGCCACCCTGATCCAGCACCAAGTAGGAATAAGGTGGTGCCAGGCTGAGTACCCAGCATTCTGCGGGGCTGCTCTTTGAAAGAGACTTTTAAGAAAAGGAACAAACAGATCACAGACTGGGGGAAAATATTTACACAGTGAATATATCCTATTTGTATCCAGAATATGTAAAGAATATCTAAAAAGAAGGTCCAAGATGGCAAAATAGGTAAACACTATGTCTGCTGCCTCTCATGGTCATATGAAAATTACATCTAAATTATGGAACAACCAACGTCAAGAATCATCTGAAGAGTGGCTGAACAGAACCCCTATACCTAAGGATATAAAGAAGAGGCCACATTGAGACTGGTAGGGGGGCGGAGACGCAGAAGAGGCTGACCCCAAACCCGCAGGTAGTGGCTGAGCCCTGGGAGGGACACCTCAGCAATGAAGATTCCCCCTAAAGAGTGAGGGGTCCCAACCCTACACGAGCTCCCAGCCCAGGAGTCCTGTGCCAAAAAGCGGAGTCTCCACAATATCTGGCTGCGAAAATCAGTAAGGATTCCGTCCAGCCTTCCCCTTGAGACAGAAGGTGGCTGGACTCCCACATGTCCTCTTAAAGGGTCCACGCATAGACTCACTCGCTTGCTCCCAGCAACTCACCCTGGGCTGTGCTGGAGGGGCAGCAACTTGAAGGTATGAGAGACATACAGGGAAGGATTGAGGTGTGTGTCTTCAGGGTGAAGGCTAAACGGACAACTGCCATGATCCCTGTGTGGAGCCCGCCTCACAGGAATGTGTCATCTTTCCTGTGTTGAACCCTCCCCCAAGGGCCAAATCTGAGACCATATTGGTCTGCTAAAATCCACGTGACTCCCTGTGACCCCTCCCTACCCAGCTCCTGTGGCATTGCCTGGAACACTCTCAGCTCCTGGGTGGCCAGCCCACCCCACAAGCTGCTGGAGGCTTGTACAGCAGCGGCCAGCCTTCTAAAGACATCCTTCAATCAGTGATTAGATAAAAATATGGCACATAAAGTTCGATTTAAAGAAGTATCGATCGATGGATCTATCATCATCTGTTGCAATATAATAATCACTATTTATCTGTTTTAAAACCTTAAAGTCAAGATTAAAATTATTAATATATACAAGGATCTATTTTGTTTGGCTGTTTTTCAATATTCAAGGAACGCCTTAGTACAAATTATTTTTACATAATGAGATTGGTTTAAACATGAGAGATCTGACCTTTTCTTATTTGTAAAGGTGTAAATTGCTCAATTTGGGAAGTTTATTAACTCAAAGGTAATTAGAGTATAATTACAAAATCTCATCTTTCCATACATCAAATCAAATTCATGTGATTTTAAAGACGCTAATATCATTAAAATAGTTTATTCCTTCCTTTTAGAGATGAGTCATATAATATTTATATTACTCATATAATATTTATATCTCAAAGAACCCATGTGTCTATTATACAAAAATTAGAGACTGGCTTTCCACCAGTTTGATGATTGCCTTGTGCAACATTCCTGCTATGATGGATGTGTTTCATATCTGCTCTGTCCAAGATGATATCCACCAGCTACATGCAGCTATTAAGTAACTGAAATGAGGTTAAGATGACTGAAGAACTGAACACTTAATTTTATTTACTTTTAATTAATTTAAGTTTAAATAGCCGCATGTGGCTAGTATTTACCATATTGGATAGCCAGTTCTCGTGTCTGGAATGAATGGGGTTGGTCATTCTTTGCACATGTACCAATTTACTGTCTTGAATTATGGATGGGGAGAGTCTATCTACAATCTCTCATTCCTATTTAATAGGATGCAATACTCACCTGAAGTAGTCATATTCTGAACATGTGTTAGACCAACTTTCTCTTGGCAGGATTATTTCACATTAAATGATGACAAAGATGAGTATGGTGACCTCAGTCTTCCTCCACACTCCCATGGCAGATGGGGAAAACGAAGCCCAAATCTATCTCACTGGGCACAGTTTGAGCGAGCTTATACTCTTTCTTCTCTCACACTAGTTGTTAGGTGATTGGGAGTGGTTGGTACTATTATAAGGAATTAAGTTAGAGAAATGGTAGAAGTCCATTAACTAGTGTCTAAGCTGTTTGTTCCAGTTCAGATTACTAAAGAGTCTGACCTTGGGAATCATGGCTAGTAATGAATCGTTCCTTATGTCCTACTTTCTATCACCTTTCTGGTGATGCAGACGCTTTTCTACTAGATATTGGTTTAGGTTAAAAAGACTGTTCATAAGTTCTAAATCACTAAAGAGGAATTTAAACGTTTTGTCCTTGGATATATTGAAATGAGGCATCGTCATTTTCTTGAATGATTTGTACTTTGCCTTTCAGAATGGTTCCTATTGTAGATTGTTTTAGCCTGTTTATCTTATGTAATATCCATCATAATCTGAAAACACTTATTTCTTCTGTTGATTCTTCTTCATTTCCATCATAATCTTATTCTCACTGCTTTTGCACATATTGGAAAAGATGGGGTTAATGGTGCCCTATATGGCAATAGATTCTTTTGGCACATGCGTAGGAAAGAGGGCGGAGAACAGTTAGATAGACAAGTCTGCTGGTTTCCAAACTGGGGTTTTCATCTCATATTGCTCAAAAGATAGGGATGTCTCTCAAGGCATTACAAAGAACAATGTCGCAGGCACTAAAATCAGTGTTAGTTTTGAAAAGATGAAGGAGTTTAACGATGTGTAATAGTCATGTTCCAAATCAGATATTTTTACTTCATTTCTCCCTACAGAATTAAAGGGGGGAACCAATCAAACCGTTCACTAAGAGACAATTAAGATACAGTCTGATGAAAGATATCTAGGTGATATTGGGCAGATAACTCGGTAGTTCAGAGAATTTAATTGCAAAACTCTTTCCAGACCCATCAACTTATTTACGCTCGTTTGCAAACAAGATTTCTCATATCTCACAACTGACGGTGAAAAGTAAGAGGGATAGAATAGCTGCTGGACTCTTTTATATTGTAACAATTGATACTATTAATTGATGGCACATTATTTAATTATAAAAGAAATCTCAGTTATCTTAAACTAATTTTCAATAAAATTTTGTCTTTATTTTTAATTAGCATAATATAAAATATGATTGTTTTTATTAATCGTGTGCTAGTGATTGCTGTAATTATAATTCAACCTCCAATTTTTTTTCTTTCTTAATCTTAGGGCCTTATTTTATGGTCATGCAAATTTGGGAAATTTAAAGAAAATAAATTTCAATTAACATACTTTATTTTCAGTGAATTAAGAAAGAATATGCATTATGTGAATAATGACCTCAAGAGTTAGGCAACATCCTGACATGAAAAAGTGATCAAAAATATCTAAGTATAAAAATGTATTACATTAATATTGCATTAAGTCTGTAAAGGAAGTAGAATAGAAATCTGAGTTAAAGGAGAAAAAAATGTAAAATTTCTGACCATTAAGAGAAAACTTGATCATGTATATTTTAAAATGTTAGACAGTGGGTGTCAATTCTCTGTAGTAGATAGGGGCCAGGAAACACATTTATGTACAATTCTAAAGAAATTATATATTGCAATTAACAAGTGATACAAATTTAGGATTCAAAATTAAAATTCATTTGGCAATACATGGGTTTAAAAATCTTTTTAAGAAGGTATACGAGTATGAGCTAATTTTTTGAAGCCCAATGGCCTATACCAAAATGACTACTGTAGCAATACCTCAGGCTCCATTTATGGTCTTTGTAATTTGAGTTTATAGATAGAGAAGATTTGGTCTTTCTATTGGCACTTCCCCTGGAGGATGATGGACAAAATGTCTGATCTGGGTAACCTATTCCCAAAAGGATTAAACTTTTATACTGATTTTAAATATTTAACTGTAGCAATGACTGTCTAGAGACAGAAAAGTCTCTAGAATCACACGGCGATCCAGCCTTCTCTGATACCTGATGCACAACACTGGCCCAGAAATGGAAACCATTGTTATGTAGTAGTGCTGAGGACAATGTGTGATGCAATATGGGCATGCAGCAAACATTCTTTGAATGAGTAAGTAATCCTGAACAA
Source organism: Rhinolophus sinicus (assembly GCF_036562045.2). Lineage (NCBI taxonomy): Eukaryota > Metazoa > Chordata > Mammalia > Chiroptera > Rhinolophidae > Rhinolophus > Rhinolophus sinicus. The sequence continues at coordinate 69,154,941 of NC_133760.1, forward strand.
TATTTAAGTTACAAAAAAGAAAAACGAATCCCCTCCTTTCTACCTTTTCTCTACCATAAGACATGCACACAAGAATTTGTGCACATACACACAAACGTACACATATCCCCGGACATAAGTTTATTTTGCAATTACAAAGACCTCATCAGAATTTTGTTTTTTAATTTTCGAAAATAATTACATCTCTCTCTCTCTCTACATATGTAAAAAGAAAAAAATATATATATACATATACATATATATGTATACACACACACACACACACACACACACACACACACATCGTCTTTTTCGACCTTTAAACCCACTTCCAATTATTCTTGTATCTACCTCGTGGGAGAAATTGGTTTTGAATAATCTTTTTGCTTTGAGGTTTTCCTAGCAGCTTAGAGCCTAATCATAGGAAAATTTTGCTTCTTTGACTAAAGTTATAGTTTTAATAAAACTCATCTGCTTTAGAGATTACATTGCTTTTTCAAATTTAGCTTCAAAAATATTTAAAGATTGAGAATTACTAAATTCTATTATTTTGTTTACATCTGAAATGAATGCCTAATTTTACTTGCTTATAACTTTATTTTGTTATACATAAAATTCCCTAATTCTTCGTAACTAGAATTTTCAATAGATAACTGTTTTAAAATCCTCCAAGAATGAATTGATTTGCATTATACCAAGCATTTGTATTAGACAGAGCCCTTGTTATGTAACAATTTATTTTTCTGTATACTAAGCATTCTCACATGGTTAACGCCATCTGTCGTAACTACCAAGATGCCACGGGCTGCTTATTCCTCAGTCTTTATTTACAATCCAAAATGAACATTTGTAAGTGTGGAAGATTTATAAACAGAGACAGGAAACTCTACTCAGGATGTGCAGAGAGGGAAATTTCTCTCTTTTTCTTTCATGCACCATCTGCCCACTGGGGTTATCCTGAGGCTTGGGGAACTCAGCAGAGAGGCCCTTTTGCAATTCAGCAAAAAGATGATAATGAAGCTCGTTCTAATAACCCTGAACTATTAGGGTTGTTGATTCAACAAAGAAAAATATATTTGGTTTGATATAGGCTTAATGTCGAAGGTATTTACTTGAATTTTAATGGGTGAACATTTAATTATCTGCAAAATATGTAGAGCTACTATTAATCAGAATACCTGATTAAACAGAACACTGATTAGCTCCCTCTGATCACATCTGATGCAGAGAATAAGGCACAAATGGGTGTGCTAAAGGGTTCACAAGTGCATTCTTCTCGTGTATCTGAGTCTGAAGATCTGCATCTTGTGGAGAGAATGAGAACCCTCGCAATGACCAGTGACACTCAGATACACATACTGTGTTGCCCCGAAAATACGACCTAGCCAGACAATCAGCTCTAATGCGTCTTTTGGAGCAAAAATTAATATAAGGTCCGGTATTATTATATTATAAAATATATTATGTTATATTATATTAGATAAGACCCCGTCTTATAGTAAAATAAGTAAAATAGACTATAGTAAAATATAGTAAAATAGTAAAATATTATATAAGACCCCGTCTTATAGTAAAATAATATGGGGTCTTATATTAATTTTTGCTCAAAAGGCGCATTAAAGCTAATTGTCCGGCTAGGTCTTATTTTGGGAGCAACACGGTATGGTCTGTGTTTATAGCTGCATCCATTTATTTACACTGTTTACATAAGAAATGTATGCAGTTGTTTCCATACTTCTCAGGCAATCATCTGGGATTCCAGTTCTGCCCTTGAATACCATCCATCACTTTCCTCCTTTCACTGCTATTGCTCCTCTGCCTGCTTCCAAGTGGAGGAAGGGGGCAAAGAGGTGGGGAGTTTGGGAAAATGGATCATTGCGTTGCTTTGCCAATCAGCTCCATTATGTTCAGCAAGTGACTTCACTTATACTTCTGTCCAATATCCTCATATAAAAGTGTGTTGGACTAGGCCCCTGTGTGGTTTAATTTTTTAAAAAGCAGTTGTACCCTTAAAAAATAAAGCCTGATCTCAAAAACCTATACTAAACCCGTTTGAAAGGCACATAAGAGGAGAATTGCTCTGGATTCTAGAGGAAATCTAGAATCCTGCCCTCTCAGCAGTACATAGGGCACATCTGTGAAACCCTAAAAACATAGTTTTAAAACAACTGGACTCGATTTTTTCCAAGGTTTCTTCCATTTCCAAGTATTATAATTTAGGAAAACATGTGGATCAGTTATTAAAGACTTGAAAAGGAAAGTGGTTGAAGTTTATGAAAATTGGCTTTTACATTTATCTGTAGATTTCTTTTCTTAAAATTTATTTTTAATTTACATATAGTTGGTGTATAATCTTATATTGGCTATATTAGTTACAGATGTACAATACACCGTGTTTCCCCAAAAATAAGACCTACCTGGACAATCAGCTCTAATGCATCTTTTGGACCAAAAATTAATACAAGACCCAGTCTTATATTACATAATACCTGGTATCATATCATATCATATCATATCATATCATATCATATCATATCATATCATATCATATCTGGTCTTACATTATAGTAAAATAAAACTGGGTCTTATATTAATTTTTGGTCCAAAAGATGCATTAGAGCTGATTGTCCGGCTAGGTCTTATTTTCGGGGAAACACGGTAGTGATTTCACATTTTTATACCTCACAACGTGATCCCCTCACTAATTCTAGTAATCATCTGTCACCGTGCAAACTTTCACAATATTATTGACTATATTTCCCTTCTGGTAACCATCCCTTGGTCTCTGTCTCTATGAGTCTATTTTTGTTTTGTTTTGCTTATTTGTTTTTTTCTTTTAGTCATACCCTGGCTGTACTTCTCAGAACACATAATTAAGAATTACCTGGTTTCTCTTACTACTGGTTCTGGACTCAGCTGCAGTATGCCACATGCTCTTTATTTATAGGTTAAAATAATACCACTTCTATGTGTTATTGAATGACATATTCTATTTTCTCACCTGTTAAGTGAGGGGACTGGATTAGATGATGACCTTGAAGGTTTTTTCAGAGATGAATATGCAATGCTTCTCTGAATCCAGGATAAATGTGGGCAATTTAAATACAGATTAATTGACCAAGGAAGTTTCAATTAAATGGATTTAATTCCATATTTAGATAAAATTCAACAAAATATAATGAATTTTACTGTGAACTTTATTCTTCCTATACCCAACTTTTTACATTTTTTTCCTTCTTTTACCCCTATTTTTTCTTTAGTAAGTCTATTTCACCACACTAGACATACCAAACTCCAGCTATTTCATTAATCTCCACACTTTAGACTGTCTTTCCACTGATACAACATACCTGCACTTGCCAGATAATTCCTTTTAAAGTGGACCCAGTCTAAAAATTTCAGAGGGGCCTTCTCTGTCATCATTGCTGTTGACTGCAAAAGTGACCACAATTCTTCCCTTCTCTGTGTTCATGCTTCTTGAAATATGACTTTGCACCAATTCTTATCAAGAGATTGGAGTCTATATCCTGAACCCTCAATTCTAGGGTGGTCTTGTGGCTTATGTGTGTTCACAGCATGTAGCAGATGTGATGCTGTGCCAGTTTCAAACCTACGCTTCCAGATGCCTTGTTTGTTACTGTTCTCTCTTGGAACTCTGCCACCTCCTTATGATCAAACCTGGACTCGCCTGATGGACAAGAAGACACATGTGACCCAGTTATGCTCACGTCCCCAAGTGACAGGCAGCAAATGGGTCATCCTAGAGCAGGGAGACTCCAGCCTATCTGCCAGCACATCACATATGCATGAGTGAGTCAAGCAAGCCACAATCAACCAATACCTCCTGATTCATGAGCAGCTACAAATGACTGTTATTAAACCAGTAAGTTTAGAGTGATTTGTTATGTAGCACCAGCTCAAATCTACCTCCATTGCCCTATTTTGTACACTGAACAAGTTTTGCCTGAAATAATATAAAAATATTCTATTGATCTTTCTGTCTCTTGTCTTTACATTCTCCATTGCAAGACCCCTCAGCAGTCTTCAAAATGCTATATCTATATCAATAGAAGTGGTAAATGTTTATCAGGAAATATATAAAACCAATAATTACCCAATTTTTAAATATTTTTAAGGGAATAATTTTAAGAGAATCATTTTCCACATCCTCCATTTCCATGGGTGCCTCATCCTAAAACTGACCTGCCTGAGAATGATCCTAAGATCCCACATCCTCTTCACAAGAAGCCAATTCAACATATTGGTTTAAGGAAAACATCTTTATAATGAGTTGCTACATTTTTTCAAAGTATTTTTGGGACTATGTGAGCAAAAATATTGGAAAACCACTGCATCATTGCCAAGTGCACTTCTTAGCGTGGAAATTTGGTCATTTTTCCCCTCTCTAGTTTAAAATACTTCAACAGCTTCTCATTATTTATAGGATAAAATACAAAATCCTTGGGTTGGTGCTCAAGACCCTCCAAGACCTAGATCGTCTAATTTTCTGGTTTTATTTCCCTTGAAGAAACTTTTAGTTGCACTGAACCACTTGTAAGTCTCTGGAAAGTCTGTTCTGCCTTTACCTTGAAAGCTTCCTCCTTACAGCATTCTTCTCTGCTGATCTAAAGCCCTTTTTCTATTCCTTACCATTGTCAAGGATTCAAGCTTGTTCCTCCGTGAATATCCCTCTGAATAGTCTACTTCCCTCCCACCTCCCAGGTAGAAATCCTCTTACTTCTTTTCATCTTTCAGAGTACTTTATTTTTATCTATGTTTAAAATTTGTGGTGTTTATTTTTTTTCTGGCATTATTCTTATTTATGTGACTATATCTCTTGATTAACTATGTTCTCATTTAGAAAAAAAACATAACAAAACACTTTTACTAATCTTTGTATCCCCTTAGTGCCTTCTCAAAGGAGCGGTAAGTAAATATTTGTTGACTGAATAAATGAGTGAATAAGTGATAAAACTCACTTTATCTCTTTTATTTTTCTTTTTGAAAAAAAATAAACAAAGGATTGCAGAGATTTTAAGAATTTGGGTGGAAAAAAATCTTAAGCCATTTCTGTTGGTAAATTGGCCTTGCCCAAAGGAAAAGTAAATCTTCTACCTTCATGACAGGAAGTAGCATTGCAGGTTGGATCAAGGTGCCTTCTGAAGTTAGGTCAGGTTCCTGTCCTCCCACAAAGACAGGGAGGTAGGGGCATTGCCTTCCCTGATGATTACATTTCAAAGGCAAAGCTCCCAGGTCCTTGCCATAGACAGTCTTGGATTGTAAAACTGACAGAAGGCTTTACAAAAATTATATTTCAAAGAAGTAGAATTTGGAAGTACACATTTTCTAAAGTAAATGCCCTAAGGAAAGAGAAGTCAAGGACCTAAAAGCAGGGAAAAAAACCTGTCTAAAATTTAGCCAAGCTGAGGGAAACCTTAAGATCACCCTGATCAGTAGGAAATGGTATTTTGAAGTGTGGTGTCATACCAAGTTATCTAACAAGGTTTTAGAGCTAGTTCTTTTATTAAACCTTCTTTAGGAAAGTCTAAGAATTTTAAATGTCATCTACTACAACCTTTCTTCCAATGCAGGAGAGTCACTGATTCATTCACAAAATTTGTTACCAATTCTACTGACAATCAAAGTTATCTTACAAAGCAGTTATTGTATCTTTGCACAGTTCACTATTGCTTTCTAGTTATAATACAAAGGCTTCTGACTAGAATAGAGTAGGCTGATTATTCCATGGGAAATTATGCAGAAATAATGTAGTTAAGCAATCCAGACTTCTATTTTTCAGAATAAAATTAATATATTACCAGTTACTAGTTTTCTTAATTTGGGAGCATGTGTAAATCTTATTTTTGTCAGTAAATAATCTGGTGGTACGCATTTTAGGGGCACATGAAGCAACTGTGGGTAAAAACTTTTATAATGCTTACAACATTTAATTAATTTTTTTTCTAGGTTTTGGATAACATTTGAAACCTAGACAATTATCAAAGAAGTGTCAAAATACTTGAGTCATTGAATTATAGTCATCAATGTACTCTGCTGGCATTTGTTACACTTTCCAATAAATTTCCTTCCTATATTTTTATGCAAAAAGCAAATACATCTAGAGAAATGTGCGAGGCTATCAGAATATGTTGTTTTAAAGTTCCTAAAACTCTGTTTTAAATGCTGTTAAATTTGCTTTTCTATGAAGCATTCTTACCTTTGCCTGTCTGCCCCCTGGCAAAGACTAATGTTTATAAATATTAAGGTGTCAGCTACCCCTGTTACCATAGGCAGAAAGAACAGGGCCACGGAGAGAGAAGGGAGGAGGGGAAGGAGGAAGTGGGGAAAACAAAGGAGGGAGGAGATGAGATCAATTTTAAGAAAAGGTGCAGCGACCAGATCCACCAGAACTCCATTTCGGTGACTGATAAGACGCCATCTTGTCCATCAAGGTGAACTTGAGCTAATTGTAATGGATTATAGTATTGTTATTACTGTGGGGGAAAATCTCCACCCCCTGTGTTGCCATGACAGTTTTGACAAGGACCAAATAAGAAGAAAGATCCCTCCTCCCAACAGCAGGAGTGATCAGCAAAGACTGGCTTGGTAACGCCTATAATGCCACCCCTAAATCTTGAATATTTTTAGCCCTCATTTTGAAACTAATGAGTCCTCAAGTCCCAGCCCTTTTGAGCGCAGTGGCTATTCTCCCAGCCTGCCCACTCCCGGTAATGTACTGCCTTAGCCTCGTTCTTTCGATAAATTCATCGCTTGCTTGGCTTATTCATACGCCTTTGAATTCTTTCCTGCGGCATTACCAAGAACCCCATACTCTGGCAACACCCATTTTCCATCTCTAATTAGCTGGAGCTCCTGAGGCCAGATAACTACAAGCTCATGTCTGCTTCCTTCCTGGGCTTCCCTGGACCACAATAGGCTGCACACAGAGGTCCAATGCCTTATGTTTTGGAAGAGTGAATGACAACTAATGCAGGATGGGATTCTCTGGTCAAGCTGTAAGGTGAAAATCACAAATATCTAGGAAATCGATCTTTGAAAATTCCCTAAACCTTCCAAGATTGAAAGGGATTTTCATTTCGTCAGTTGAACATGAGATGAATCAATTTATTTATGCTTATAAGTCATAATTTATGAAAAAATATTTTAGATATATAAATCATATGTTCAGCATACAGGACTGAGATAACTGAAGGAATATCAGCACTGTACTTTTTCATCTCAGTAACTCTCAGGAACAATTAAGGGAATGATGACTATTCACATTCATTAAATTATAATTTTCTCTCAGTCTCTCTCCATGGCTTGGGGACCATTCTTTCTCATTCCCGCCCTCCGTCTCTCTCTTTCACACACACACACACACACACACACACACACACACACACACACACGGCACCACTGGAATTCAATTCTTCTAGGCTATGGGAACTGAACCCAAGATCATTCCCTGTCGTTATGTTAAACTATGCTGGAACCAAGCAAAATTAATTTAGTTGTTTGCTCAGAAAATACCTGCTTCTAGAAGATAAGAGTATGAACAAACTAAAGGGATTACTTATCAAGTCTAACAGCTTCCTGATCAATATTTGCTTCAAGATCCTTCCTTGTTTCTATATGCTCACCAACTCAAAGTTATGATGTCTTCAATGCTACCAAATTCTGAGTAATTTCTAGAGGTTTAATCCCTAAACCTCCACAAATACTTTACTTCTCATTTTGAGATCATTAAGACTCTGTCCAGGATATGTTCTCCTTTACTGTAGTAAATCTAATAAACTTTGATCAACAAGTGTTTTTCTGGTGACCTCTTCAGGAGTCAACAACTGAGAACCAAATCACTATCTGATGTGTCTCTACCACAACAGTATATCTGAAATTCCATCCTCTCATTTCCCAACTATTTGTACCTAAGCATGTGTAGTACATACCTTCTCCTCTCTTGCGGATGAAAAAAGGGATTCTCTGGAAAGTAACCTCACAGGGTGATCTGATCATAAATTCTTAACTGTGCAGGTTGTGGTGGGTAATCATGCCCCAGGCATATAAGTTTTTAGGTTTATCTTTGCCTTAAGAATGTCCTGTCCATTGTTTCTTTGCATCTAGGTTAACACACTTTGGATATAGGCTGTAACCACCCTCAAGAGAATACATAATCTTGTTAACTATCCTGTAATCCAATCCCTGCCTTTTTTTCTCTAATCTTCCTTATATCCCCTCCTTCATTTCAAATGCATTAAAGAAGCTGCAAAACTTCTTCAGAGCATTTGAGATCTTGCTCCTGGCTTTTGTCATCAGCTTGGCTCAAACAAACTCTTTAAAAAATTCTCTACAGGTTTGGACGTTTCTTATGTCAATGCTCTCCATGGTCAGCTGTCATACAAATTGGCTTCTGATTTTCTTTTTTAAATTAATACCAATTTAGGTTGAAAACTATGCTGAGCCCTAAAATATCTGACAAGGCCCAGATACTTAGCTACCTATTGATGGAGGAATATTTTTCCTGTGATTCCCCAAATGATGTAGATAATGTTGGATCTACCGGCAGTTTCTGGGTGTGGGCCGGGATCGTGTCTCGTGAGACCGAAGAATGGAAACACGGACCCAGGAGAGGCAAAGCGTTTTAAAAAGAGGATAATTTATTGAAAGCAAAGAGTCACAGCTCCTGAGAGGGAGGGGGTCCCAAATGGGGGTGGCCCCGTGAGTGAGGCAAAAGCTCTTACTTTTATACCTTCCCTTGCCTGCTTGGGAAGGGGAGCTGTTTGAAGAAGGGAACTGTTTGAAGAAGGGAACTGGCACCTTCTAATGAGATTCGTCTACCAGGTTTGTTCTGCTTGCCCATCCTGAAGGAATTAGCAAAATAACCCACTCTTATCTATCAGATCTGCTCCATTTGTCAGGCCAAAAGGAATTTTATGATTAACCTCAAGGCTTTGTTACATTATGTCCTGGAGCGAAGGAGTGATTTCAAAACCTGGAGTTTTAGTATAAGGCTGTCTTTTGTTTATTCCACCAGGGATGTCCCTGTCTACCTAGGGACATGCTAGCTAACCTGTATCACTATCCTCTCCCTCTCTTCACAGGACAACTGAAAGGAACAATGAGTGCTCAAGAACCATATTGAGACAGTGGAAATATAATGGCTGTATGTAGTAGATTGGGGGAGAGGGATTATCACTTTGTGAGGGGTGAAAATGATAAATGTCTAACTATTACAGTGTTTTGTACACATGAAACTGATAAAAAAATAAAAAAATAAAGTTCTCTCAAGAGATAAAAAAAAAAAACAAGAAAAAAAAAAAAAACACCCAAAAACATTTATTCAAATGTTTCCATTGTCTAGGATCCTAGTTCCTTATTATTTGGGCTCTTGCTACTGACACTTTGGCTTCAGTGCTCATTAGCATCAGACTGAGTGTGAAGGAGGGATGAGCTGAGCTAACTCCATTCAGCATGTGACTTCTTGTTAACGGCCCAGTAAAATCTGTTAGGGAACAGGCTGTACTTTGCATTTATCCTCTCCTCATGCAGGGAAGGGCTAAGTAAGGCATAGGCTATAAATATTTAATTTTATGGTCTGTTTACTTGGACTTCAAATAGCTTCAAAGGGATAGCTGTGCAAAAATGTGTTATAACTAACATGATTAATTTCTGCCACTTGAGGCTATAATTTTGACTGTTAAATATTTGTCATTTATACGTACATGTGATATTTATATATTATACATAAGTATAAGTATGCATATGCTTCATATGTATATACTTCAAAAAGATGATATTTATGATTCATTGTACTAAGAGCATGTTTGTTTTGTCTGAAGAGGAACATAAATACTTAGCAGAGACAGAGAGAAAGAGAAAGAGAGAGAGAGAGAGAGAGAGGCTTACCTTTTCTTTTCAGGCCGACCTGACCCTGACTTTCAAATTGAAATGGATAAAAGATGGAAAAGCCCTAGATATAGTAAGGGCTTTTTAGAAAAAGATACAGTAAAGGTTTTTTTTGAAAAAGTTCCTAAATTTTCCATCTTTAAGTGACAGAAAGGATTTTTCAGTAAGAGTTTTGATATTTGATTCAGCCATTAATATCAAATGAAGCACCTTGGGAGATTTGCAAAGCTGGAGGCACTGTTCAGAGCAGCACGCCCCACCCCAGTTCCCTCAAGGCACACATTGTTAGCAATCAGAGGCAGTTAACAAGCTCTCTGCTGTGTTGTCCTCTGGTTGCAACTGGGAAACTTAGGAGAAGCTCTTCAAGAAACCCCTGATTAGAATTCCTCACAGTAGTCCAGCCTGGAGGACACAAAGGGCAAATTCAGCTGTGAGCAGGACTACACATGGGAAAAACTTTAGCTATTAAATAAATAAAAAGTCACTCTATGGCTGAGGCTAATTCCAGAAAACCCAATGACTTAACTACTGCACACCTCACATTCTTCATTCTTTCTCTTTGTGGTTGCTTGAAAGAAAAGAATAAGCTTACTGAAAAACAAACCCCATATCATTATGTTTATTTTGATAATACCTATAGTATAGGGGTACAACAATCAACACTAAACATTGTGATTTCATAAGCAGTGTTTTAAAACTAGTAAGCTTATTTTAGTAATTCCAGAGTGGAGAAGGGTATGCTCGTTTCTCTGTCATGCTCAAGGTCTCTTGGGCAATCCTAGTAGGTTAGCACTTACTTCAAGGCCAAGACAGCTTGAATGAAAGTGATTCTACATCTCCAGATTCAATCAGGAGTGAACACATGCCCGGGCTGCCCTCATCTGCCCTTCTTTTTTTTCTGAGAAACAGCCAAGATCTTTGTGCTATGTAATGCTCCACAGGAAAAATCTAAACCAGGCGTTCGGAGATAATGCAAGCAATTGAATTAAAACACACTATTAAGAAAATAAACAGACAAGATGCAGACTGAATAAAAGATTCACATTCCATTTATCTGACAAGATTTGTACCTAGTCTCTATAATGAATTCTTACACATCAACATTAAAAAGAAAAACTACCCCCACAAAACAGGCAAAAGATTTGTATAGATGTTTCAAAAAATAAGATACAGAAAAACCAATCGGCACATGAAAGGATATTTATCATTATTAATTAAGGAAAGTGAATTAAAATACACAAGTATCACTAAAATAAAAAACTACCAATACAAATAATAGGAAAAAAATCGAGTAGGTAGAACACCCATACACTGCCAGTTTTCAAAAAGGAAAATTTTTTGGAAAGCTGACAATTTCTTGTAAATCAAACACATTTCTGTGATATAACATGTCCATATCTATTGCTGTATATTCATTCACCTAAGAGAAATGATAATATATGTTTTCCAAAAGTCTTGTACCTGAATAGTCATACTAGCCCATTTATAGTAGTAGCCAGAAGTTGGACACAACACAAATATCCACCAATTAGAAAATAAATCAACAAACTGTAGTATACCCATATAAGTAAATGATACTTAACAATGCAAAGGAATGTATCACTGATGACACAGCAACATGGGTGAATCTCAATAACACTATGCTGAATGACAAGGAATGGCATATGAATATACACACACGAACACAGCTGTATCTCACAAACATCATATTAAGTGAAGTCTGAAAGTGATTGCCTCTGGGAGGGGGTAAATTTCCCAGAATGGGATATGAGTAAAATCTGTAGAATATGAGAATGTTCTATATTCTGTGTTGAATAATGATATACAATGTTTAAGAAAACTTACTGAATTAATATTTAAGAGTTTTGCATTTTGTCATGTACATATTTTACTTAAAAATAGATGTAAAAATAGTGATAGAAAATCTAAAGAAGGGCAGGAAAAAAATACCCTTTTTCACATCTGCTGCATACTGAAATGTGTCCCCCCCAAATTCATACGTTGGAGGCCGAATGCCCAGTGAGACCATATTGGGAGGTAGGGCCTATGAGAAGATAATTAAGGTTAAAGAAGGTCACAGGGGTTGGGCCCTGATATGAGGGGATTAGTGTCCTCATAAGAAGAGATCCCAAAGAGCTTGGGATCTTTCTCCCACCACATGGGGACAAAGAAGAGATCATGTGAGTACACAAGGACACAAATCACCAGCAAGCCAAGAGAAGAGGACTCAGGATAAAACCTACCTGAGTATGGTGGCATTTTGTTCTTGGGTCTCCCAGCCTCCAGAATTGTGAGAAATAAATTAAATTTCTGTTGTTTAGAAACCTCCCCAGACTGCGATATTTTGTTATGGCAGCCTGAGCTGACTGAGACGCCTCCAATCTTACTTCATGCCCAATGCATGCATCTCCTAATAAAGCCAATGAGGTCTTCAAATTTACTCCATTGAATTTTGTTCTTTAACCATATCATACCTATTTACTTAAGTTATATTTGTATGCCTATTTTGTCATTTTAAAATTAAAGCCTTAAATACATGTATAATAAAATCCATTAGGAGCATCTTAAGTGAGGTCATTTTATAGAATCATATAGTAAACACCACAGACACGACACAGATCAGATCCCTCACTCTAAGTTTCTTCTAGTCCTTCTGCATTTGATCTCTCTCCATGCCTGACCCCAGATGAGTGATATGCACATATGGTATAACTAATATGGACTCTAGTAGAGTGGAACATGTGACTCATTAAAGAAAATACACCTACAACATAACCCAGTGGTTAATCCTTAGAGAAAACATGCTTTTTGTTTATCCTTGCTCTGTGTGTGTGTGTGTGTGTGTGTGTGTGTGTGTGTGTGTGTTGAGGAAGTGGGTTTGTGGGAGACAGGAAAGGACATTGACTATTATGCAAATTCAACAGAATAAACAGCATTTTAACATACATACATATGTTAATATATACTTGTCTACTAATTATGTATAATTTGTATTATATGTACTTACATATATATAGGTTATAACAATGTATTTGTGATAATACATTTCTAACGTATATAATAATGTTTATAATTACATAATTTAAATGTTAATATATATGAACTTTTAGAGTGTGTGTGTCCCAGTTAGATTAATACAATAAAAACATGAAAGGTATAATGGAATATATACTTGACTTTAGCCATATTTTTCCTCATTCTGTAAATATTGGAGGTATTGGCACAATATGAAGCCCCCAAAACCTGTTGATGTTTGCAAGGGGTTCCAACAGCAAGGTGAGTGATACTTTGGGAAGCAAAGGATTAAGCCTTTCTGTTGCATTACCTGACTCTGGTTGTAGCATTACCATGCCCCTTCTCTCATATGTAAGCACTTAAATAGAATTGAAGCAATTGCCACTCTGAGAATGAATGTGATTCAGTGTAAAACAGGATAAAAAAGGGATAAAATGTCCATCCAGGCTTATTAGAAAAGGGGGAAGAGAATGATCTTTGCAGTCTGACCCGGCGACTTAGAATAAGAAATTTATCTCTCTAATTTTATAGCTTCTTCATGTTATACAATAGCATAGAAAATACTTCTCTTAAAGGTATGAAAATTAAATAAGATTATAGTATTACCAAGTTTATGTTTATATTAAATGATGGCTATTTTATGATTCTAATGGTAGACAATCTAACATTATACAAAACAATAAAATATAGTAAGACAAATTAGAGATGCTAGAAAGCAGATACTTTTGAAGAGGACAAAATGGGATTTGTATTTAAATTAGGCTAGTTAGATAGAGGCCTTGTTTAAAGCACAAATTTAGTATATAATGGACTTAAAAATTTCATTACATTAATAACATAAGAATAGCCATAGTAATTTTATTATGTAGTTATATTAAAAAAAACAACAGTAAGCATCTATGTTATTAGTTGGGAATTTAGCTATTCATTGCTTTAGTAACATGCCTTTTACAATAATTATTTAAAAAATAATTCAATATAAATACATGTGATTGATGTTAAGCAAAATCTCACTATCTCTCTGCATAAAATATATGTCAAAACCATTAATTTCGAGTCCAGTCTCAATGTGTTATTCCTATGGTTCATGACACCAGACAGATGGAAGCACAAGGTATGGAGGGAATTCTTATCCAAGCATCTCCATCAGGGAGAGGGGGATCAGAAACCAAGGTGGACACTTGCATCTAGGAACAGATATGAAAAAAACCACTCGCATTCAGAAGCAAAAGAAGAGCAGAACCAGGCACTTCTGCACACAGGGAGCTGGGACACGCAAAGCAGGTAACAAGGTAGGCAATCTGGGTGACAGTGGAGAAGTTTGAGAGTTTTGTGGAGAATTGTCTTACGAGGTCTGCCAATCAAGTTTGCGAACTCATCCTAGAAAAAGTGCTACCTACCTCACTGCAGGATATCACTATGGTTGCCTTCAAAGTACTCCCCTTGGGAAGCGATGCACTGATGGCAGTGCCTAGTCCACCCTTCAATGCAATTTTGGAACTCTTTTTCTGGAACCGCCATCAGAGCTGTCATCGTATTACCCTTGATGTCCTGAATGTCATCAAAATGTCTTCCTTTCAATATTTTCTTTATCTTCAGGTAAAGAAAGAAGGTATTGGGGGCCAGATCAGGTGAATAGGGAGGATGATCCAATACAGCTATTTGTTTACTGGCTAAAATCTCCCTCAAAGACAGTGCCAAGTGAGCTGGCGCATTGTCGAGATGTAGGAGCCATGATTGTTGATGAAAAGTTCAGGTTGTTTTCATCTAATTTTTTCATGCAGCCTGTTTAGCACTTCCAAATGGTAAACTTGGTTAATTGTTTGTCCATTTGGTACAAATTCATAATGAATAATCCCTCTAATATCAAAAAAGGTTAGCAACGTCATTGTAACAAGTTCATGAATTTAAGTGTCACACTTCATACATGGATTTTTTCCCACCAGGATTTCTGTGCCAATAGAGTGTCCAAGGTTAGGAGAGGAGAGAAAGCAATTTTAAATCCAAGTCCAAATTACAGAGAAGGAAAATGATAGAAGTTAGTGGGGATTCTGGGTTCTGACCAAATAGGCTATAACAGATGACAACAAAGAAAGCCATAGGTACTTGAGGAGAGTATTTTGGTATTTCTAGGAGAATTAGACATCCTGTGAAATGTGGTTAAAGATAGACACATTATAACCTACGTGGCTGGGGCCAAAAGAAGGGTGAGCGTAGGAAGTGCTGAAACTCAGGGGTGGGCACATTTAACTTTAGGCCAAGGTGGGGCCTCTTCTTACAGGGCTGGATCTCGTGTTCATAGCTGAGTATGCGAATACTTTCAGAATAAATTTATAACTCTATGGGCACAGCAGGAACATTCTATGTTGGTTCTAGCTACGGATCTGTAGACTAGACATGTAGTGAACACATCACATTTATTGCCTCATTATATTTTTCAAATTGACAAAACGACAGCATCCTCAACCCAACCAAAATCATTTAATTCTTTTAAATTTATGGATAGATAGAGAAAATCTAGCAAATGTTCTCTAGAAACATTTTAAATGAAAAAAAAACCACCACATTTTCTCACACTGACTTATTAACATCAGAATATTACCATAATTAATGAGGATGTTATGAAATTATTATATATTTTTTAAAAGCTACATGTCAATTCCGTGTATTTGTAGCCTGTTACTCTGAAGAAACACATCAAACATGGATCAAAGCTGAATAATTCAGGGCTAGGCTTCAAGGGTAGAAACTGCTTTACATTGATGAGGTATATAAAATTTTTTTAGAAATTATAAAGAGCAGCAGATAAGCTTTTATTCATCTGATGACAAAACAAGACAAGGAGATATATTCGGCTACTCTAACTTTGCATAAAGTATGTGATCAACTCCTTTTGGTAGAACACATTTAAAAATGATTACAATCACAGCTGCTACAATGATGAAGGGGGTTCCATAAGAGTTCTTTTTCAGGTATACAGCATGTTATGATATTCTGTGGAATAGGTTTTCACTTGCTTTTTCATCTTAAAAATTTAGATTACCCATCCATATCCCATTATACTCCTGAAGATGGAGATTTATGTCTCAGAGCAATGCATGTATTTTGTGACAACAGGCTACACTGTGATAGCAAACTAGTACACACTTTTATGAAAATGGTAACGACTGCAAAGCAATTCTCAATCATATGCAAAAGGCAGTCCCGGTAAGCTTGCAGACAAGACAAAACTACACATTCTGCCATTACATATAAAAATAACAGATCATGATAGAAATCACAACTATGTTTGATAGTTTCAATTTTTTCTAAATCTAGATAAACATGAAAAATACCTTAACCTTGACTTAATCCATTTTTTCCCATAAATTATAAGAGAGAGAAAGTGGTCAAGAATAATCTGTCCCAATGGAGATTAAAATCAAAGAAAACACCTCTTTTCCACATACTGCTATAAATAATAATATTCAGCCAATTTTATAAAATGACCTTCTAAGTCCCATTCTGAACTATGTGATTTTGTAAAATATCACACAGTACATACATACTATGAGTTCTATTTTTATGTAGTTTAGATGGATTTTTGTAGCCTATACATAATAGAAATGAAATGCTTATATAGCAAAAATTCAAGTGTGAACAACTTTATAATATGACATCTGTATACCCTATTGTGTGCTCACCACCCAAAACCTGGTCTCCTTCTGTAATCTTGCGTTTGACCCCCCTTTACCCTCTCCATCCTCCCCTCACTTCTCTTCCTCTCTGGTAACCACCATTCTGTTGTATCTATGAGTTTGTTTTGCTTGTTCATTTGTTGCTTTTCGTTTCATATCCCACATATGAGTGAAATCATACAGTTCTTGTCCTTTTCCGTCTGGCTCACTTTACTTTTACGCTCAAGATCCGTCCATGACACCTGTCTACATACATATATGAAAATATAATGTTTTCTCAAAGGAAAAAAATCCAAGTATGGGAGTGCCAGAAGTTCCTGATAGTGAGAATTAAGGCATGAATTATGCTAGCATGAGTGTACTTCCTGGATGGAGTAAACTTAGAATATTCTTCTGTTATAAAAGCCAATCTGTATAAAATTCATCCATTGCCTCAGCACTGTTCAGAAGCCACAGCGTTGACAAAAGAAAAATGGTGGACACAGCTGAAATGTAGTTCTAAAGTAGTAATGAAATGCAGTTCTAAAGTAGTAATGACAATTATCAACTACTTATAATGTTTCAGGCATTACTCTTTAACATAGCACTTTACATGTATTATTTAACATTTACATTTGCCCTATGAGAGGGATACTATTTTTTAAATTATTTTTTACTGTGGTTAAAAACCGCATCACATAAAATTTACCATCTTAATCATTTTTATGTGTGCAGTTCAATAGTGTTAAGTACGTTCACGTTGTTGTGCAACCAATCTCCAAGACTTTTTCAACTTGCCAAACTGAAATTCTATGCCTATTAAACAATAACTTCATATTTCCTTGTTCCCCCAGACCCTGGAGACCAACATTCTACCTTGTATCTATGAATTTGGTTTCTCTAGATACCTCAAATAAGTGGCATCGTACAGTATTTGTCTTTTGATGACTGGTTTATTTCACTTAGCATAATGTCCTCAAGATTCATCCATGTTGTAACATGTGTCAAAATTTCTTTCTTTTTAAAGGCTGACTAATATTCCATTGTATATACATACTATATTTTGTTTATTCATTCATCAGTTGATGAACGCTTGGTTTGCTTCCACCTCTTGGCTATTGTAAATAGTGCTATAAGGGTGGGCAAATATCTTTTTGAGATTCTGCTTTAATTGTTTTGGATATATACCCAGAAATGGAATTTTGGGACCATATGGTAATTCTATTTAATTTTTTTTTTAGAAACAGCCATATTGTTGTCCATAGCAGCTGTATCATTTTACATTTCTACCAATAGAACACAGGGTTCCAATTTCTCCACATCCTTGTCAACACTTTTTTTTTTCTCTTTTTACAAATTTTTAAATTTATTGGGGTGACATTGGTTAGTAAAATTATATAAGTTTCAAAGTTTCAAGTGTACAATTCTATAATACATCATCTATATATTACATTGTGTGTTCAGAGTTGTTCTTCTTCCATCAACAAATATTTGACCCCTTTTCCCTCTTCTACCTCCATCCCTGCAACCACCCCTTACCCTCTGGTAACCACTAAATTATTGTCTGTGTCAATGAGTTTTTGTTTTGTCTTTTTCTTTTTTTAATAGTAGCTATCTTGTGGGTATGAGATGATAGCTCATTGTGGTTTTGATTTACATTTTCTACTACTATTTTTTAACTTCATTTTTCAGATGAAGAAACTAGGCTGCACAGAGGTTATGTAATTTGTGAAAAGCCACACAGTTTAGAGTAGATCTTAAAATCCACACTCTCTGCCTCCTGTACTTGAATTTCTGCCCACTCCTCTGCAGACAGCACTACAGGCATATTGAAAAAAAGAAGGCTTCTGTGTCAGAACAAATCAGGACTGAGTAGCTAGTTGATATACAGTCTGAATTGGAAAGTAGAGAGCAATTGGGAGAATGAGAGCTCACCTTAATTGATACTAAAACTCCAACAAACAGGAATGATCATTTTGTCAGATTGCATGAGTCATAATGTGTGAATAAAAAGAGAAATGACTAACGAAGGAAGAAGATAACAAGTAGAGAGAAGAGAAACATTACCCTTACTTGGCTAGATTTTTCCCTATAATGTGGAATTTGGTGATGTGGTAAATGTGAAAATGTGGTAAATCATACTAGCATCACACCATGTATTACTTATGACTTGTTGCATGCAAACAGTTGCCTTTATTATTTAATTAATGTTATATTTAATAATATAGATTTTATCATTCTGTATTAACCTTACTTTGTTAAGTTCAAGTTAAAAAAAACCACCAGAATATTTTAAATAATTATTGGACTCTCATCTGAAAAATTCTGTCAAGATTCTAATATATTTTTAAGTCTAGTAAGTAGCACATGTCTTAATAATAAGAATGACTTCCAAATGATGACCACCTATGGAGTGCCAAGCTTTATGCTAAATCTTTAACATGCAATGATCTCATTCACTCGCTGTGAGAACCACTTAACAAAGGTATTAATAATATAGAAACAATTGAGCCTAAATTAGTGTCCAAAGTCCAAAGCACAAATCTGCTAATGGAGGATACAGAATTCAAATCACTTCTATTCTGAAGCAAAATCAGTGTTACGGATATATAGGTCATAGGTTACCCACTTTTTTATTAGTTCATATATCATTAATTTATCAAACTTTAGTAAATGTCTTCTACATACCAAACCAAAAAAGACAAGACATAATCTCTGATTTCAGTGAGAATGAAGGAAACTTAACATGCTTCGTATAAGGCATATTCAAATAAAAGATGGCAACTTCTGCTTCTGAGTAGAATGCAGGAGGCCATAGTGGCCCAATATTCCCCCTGGAGCAGCTAGAACACACTGGATAAATTACAAAAAACATATTTTTAAAGACATCTAAGAATTATGGAAACAATGACCACGAGAGGAATTGAAATTTCAGGAAGGAGGAGCCTTCTAAGATGAAATAACCTTTTGTTTTTCTTTTAATCCTGAGCTTCAGGCTTAGCACACAGAGAGGGGCATCTCTGGGAGAAAACTCTATCAAGGCTTTGGATGCTGACGCAGAACTGGCATGACAGACCGGAAACTTCGAGAGCCTCAAACATAAGCTACTTTTCCTGTGAGATATTTTATGTTTGAGGCTATTTATGAGAAACTGGGATACGAGAGCCTATAGTTCTCAAAATGCAGACTTAAATCTCTGAAAGCCATATCATTCTTAGGAGACCAAGTGTTCCTAGAACAAGGGGAGTGCCTCAAACACACACTGCTCTCCACAAAGGTATTTGCAAGATTTGCAGCTAAGGTAGTAGGCGTGGGGTAGGGAAGATCAAACAGCCAGGCTTAAAATCTCCGGAGGGTAGCTAAACATTAAACTCCAAGCCCTTTCATAAGGTACAAAAATTCCTTATAACCTGAGACAACATAAACAAACAAATAAATATTTAAAAAATACATATATATTTAAATATCACATTTTACATTTGCATTAGATGTTTAATAAATAATATATATATATATATATATATATATATATATATATATATATATATATATTTAATGAATTATACAACAGAGGGTGCCAAAAATGTATACATATTTTAAGAAAGGAAAAAACTATTAAAATTGTAATACTCAATATATACCATTAACAAAAGATGAATACAAGTCACGTTTGACTTTTGCAATTACAAGAGGTGCTCAAAGTGGTTACCATCAGCATCGAGACACTTCTGATTATGGTGAACTACTGGTTGGGCAACGTTGACCAAAGTGTCCACTAGTATACATTTTTTGGCATCCCTGGTATATGCATATACATACACGCATATATATATATTTCTACCACACTTTGCATTCACAGTTTTTCACTTTAGTACTCTTTCCTGATCAAGACCTATGTCTGAAATGGCCGACTGGGGATAGGCAGCAGTGTGCAAGGAATGACAGAATGAAGTAACAGATACTGGTAATATAATAGCATCTAAAAAATGTGCAGACTAAAGAAAGATTCACTATTTATATGCTCTCAAATAGGATTTATTGAAATACTTCTGACTTTGTGTGTCATGTTTCATATTATCATTGGGATTAGGCCATCTCACCCTAATATATTCCTCAGAACAGCTGGGATATTCATTAGTCCCAGTTCATCAGCATAATTTTTATTCCAGAATCCTGTATCAGTTCTAAGAGAAATTGACGCAAGCCACAAAGTGAGTGATTATATATATATATAAAATTTAAATATTGTATTAGCCACATTAAAAAGTAAAAAGAAATGGATGGGATCAATTGTAACGTATTTTATTTAACCTTGTAGATCCAAAATATTAGTGTTCCATGTATAATCAATATAAAATTATTGAGATCTTTTACTTTAGTTTTATAATACATTTTCAAAATCTGGTGTGCATTTTACATTTCCTGTGCATCTCAATTTAGGCTGGCCATATATCAATAGCTCAATAGTCATGTGTGTGTAGTATCTATCTTATAATCAAGACAACATCGTACATGTTTGGTCATACAGGTTCTGCTTATAGAATCTGGGATAGTCTTTGCTTTCCATACTCCTTGTGTAAACAATATATTTTTATAACTGTAAATAGGAATAACGTTTTCAAGCTGAAACAATGGAAGTCACTAACATGGGCCTGGTACTCTGATCTTGGGAGAGTATTACGCAGCCATAAAGAAGAAAGAAATCTTACCATTTGCAACAACATGGATGGACCTAGAGAACATTATGTTAAGTGAAATAAGTCAGAAAGAGAAAGACAAATACCATATGATCTCACTTATATGCGGAATCTAAAGAAAAGAATAAGTGAATGAACTAATCAGAGACAGTGTTGGAAACATGGAGGAAAAACAGAGGGTTGCTAGAGGGGCGGGGGGGTGGGGATAAGGGGAAGGTGAGAGGTTTTGAAAAATAGTCGGTAACCACAAGATGGTCATGGGGGTTTGAAAATTAATTTGGGGAACGTACAGAGGGATAGTGGATGGGGGAGGGGGGTTCACACAGTGTGAGGGATATAAATGATAAACGTCTAAGTTTTGCTTTGTCTTGTGCACCTGAAACTAATTAAAAAACAAATAAATAAATTTGAAAAAAAAACAGAAAAAAAAAACATTTGAAATGTTTCCCAAAAACTTAATAAATAAGCAGGGGAAAAACAAAACAAAACAAAACAAAAAAAAACCACACACACACACAAAAAAAACTCTAAATATAAATCACCGAGACCATGTCTTGTTTGGCTAACATGAACTGCTAGTGTTTGGTCAGATTTCACCTAGTTATAAAATGCAGGATCTTCATCTATTATTCTAAGTCAATCTGTAAGTTTACTCTCATAGGAGTCACGTTACCCCAATGACCAGCATTACTGTCTTTGGAGGAAATTAAGGAAGGACATTTTGAAGATGACGGTATTGGCATGATGTTGTGAAGAACTAGAATGATATTTGGTAGCTCTTTAGTAAGGTGCTAGCTCACTTGAACATCAATGGTGGTAGCTATTGTGATGAGAAAGAGAAGAAGAAGAGGAGAATAATGATAATAATGGTCTTTACTGCAACACATGATATTTGTGTTCTGAAAGAGGTATGCCTCTGATTATGTGCTCATTTGCAGGGCAATTTGGGCAGATATATTGAGGCTAGTGAATAATTATCTCCTTCTATGAGAGACATTTCTACCCATTGCTCAGTTTCTTTTAGACACAGCTCATCCACAAAAAGACTCATCCAGGACCTTGTTTCTTACATGTTTTGGCAGCCATGCATGTTATAGCTTCAAAAGCATTACTAGACCACATTCATCCATTAATAAAGACCGGCTGTCCCTTCAAACCTTATCCCATATCTTTATTATGCAAGCAATATAAGCAAATGTTCTTCCTCATTCTTCCCACCACAACACTGAAATTCCTTCAAAAACTGTCATCAATTGCTCTTTTGTAAATATACAAAGAGCTGTTAATGTCATCTCCCATATGCACAAATCCTCTTGTTTAAATTCTATGAAATACTCATGAAATCTTCAAGGGAGAGCAGAAAAAAAGGGAGGTTTTACATGTGATTTATTTTTCCCAAAGGCAAATTGCATTGATCCTTATTGGCTTTTTACTACACTAGAACATTTTTTCTTTGTAATTTTGCTACTAAAAGCATTACAATATTTTGCCAGGTATCATTTCTAATTGTCTTAATTAAATGTTGATCACTTCCCTTCCTTGAGAAGGGGTGACTGTTAACCAAAACAACACAATTATTTACCAATATTTTTTTTATTTTTCATGCCCTCAAATATTTTAATACTCCAAAGATGGTCTAAAGTAACCATTGCTATAAGGAAAATATATTTGACAAAAAATGAACAGATAGGAGTTATTAACGTATCTTCAGTACCAGAGATATGGAAGCATTTTTGTTGTGCCTCTTCTATCTTGCATCTCAAATGTGATATGTGTAACATTGATCACTCGTATAGAACAAAAGGCATTTTCCCCTTAGCCAAAAAATCTTTATATGTCTTTATTTCTTTTTTAAGTTTACATGTATTCCAGTTCTTTCTTAGTAAACCTTTTTTTTTTTTTTTTTTCTGATTATAAGGGAATGAGTAAGAATACCACACATCTTCCTCCTTCTCATATTTTTCCTCAAAAAACACCTTTGGGTACAAATGTAAAGTCATTACCTTATTATAGCTAACGAAGCTGAATGGTTCTCCTGTGAATGGTCTTTCTGGGAGCATGCTACATTTGGTGGTCCCTGGAGCCTTTTGGGAGGAGTTGTTGAAAGGTGTTTTCAGGCTGCAGGTGGTGGAAAGGTCGAGGAGAATATGTGTGAACTGACATGACTCCTGAAGCTGCTTTAAGGAGCTGATCACATAGGGTAAGGATCGCTCACATAAGCTACCAAGGAGATGCTCAAATGTCAGGATGCTTAGAGTTGTGGCCTTGAGTTCCTTGCAAATACTTCTGTGCCCATCACTCAACGGGATTGGCAAAACTTACTGATGCCATATTGGGTATGGCTCCCATTTTGAGGATGACAACTGGGTTTTGTATGTGTGATCAGAAATACACTACATCAGAATTTGTCTTAATTCCCCCATCTATACATATGTGATAATTTGAATTCCGTAAGTATTTTAACTTTGTGCCTTCTTAGTAGTCACGGAAACATATGTCTTGAGTAAAGTAAAAACCTTTCAGGGTGTCCTAACTTGTAACATATTCTTTATGACGCTGAAGTCTGTTTTAACAAAATATAAAAAGAAAGCTGTACTATGAAAATATGATATCTATTGTCCCTAAAGTCTTAATTTAAAGGGAGATAAAAGTCCTTTTAACAACAAAGTCTGGATCTACCAATTGAAGGACTTACGGAAGGTTATTTTTGTACACCCTATACCAAAAAAAGTACAAATTAATTTTCAAGGTACTTTACTGGTTCTTTGTCTGATACTTCCATACATACTTATTTCTGAAAAACATTCTCTTAGCAGCTCCCTGGAGTTAGTGAAATGAGACCACTTGTATTCCATTTGGTATTCAGATACCACTTTAAATAACTGCAATTTTTAGTCACCTAATTAAGTCCCTGAACTTCTTTTGAACAAGGTCACTTTTTAGAGAAACTTTTGATGCTCAACAGAAGAGAGTTGCCACCTTTTAGTGTTCTTGTACCCAGGTTCCCCACTGCTGCACTTCTGATACTTGCATGGATCATCACATGCTAGAGGGTTCTCTATTCTACACAGAGGTGGAGAGCCAATCCACCATAGAGCACTCTCTAACTTCCTGTCTTCCAGCCACATAAGAAAGACTTCCTCCTACAAGGTGCCCCTCTGGTCATACAAAGAATCCCATGCACGTAGACATGTGTGGGGGTAATTTCCACACTTGTGACGTGACTGACGTAAAATTTAGTCTCCAGTTGAACATGGCTCTATTAGTGTCCAAGGTCTTTACAAATTTGGCTTGAAGACCTTCATAGAGAGGATGGACATTCTAACGTTGGGAATTAAGGCCTCAAAAGAAGTATAGGTTAGTAGACATGGTCTCATTTCATACCAATAATTCAGATTATGCAGTCCTACATGCCATTACAACATGACATTCTGTACCTCTTGGGGAAAAGTCTTACATGTGCGACGAGCTGACCAACCCTGAACTTCATCTAGTTCTTGTCCTCTGATGTTGGGATCTACTTGTTCACTTCCACAGGAGGTTTTTTGAGCTTAAAGGTCTGCATCATATCATTTTTGTAACCCTGAGGAGTATATAACTTGTGGCTTAATTGGGTTCTTATTTAATTGAGATATCATTTAATACTAAAAATATAATTAAAAATCAAGACTCTTGGTGATGTTAGGTAGGGCATATGAGCGCTATTTTTTTTCATTTTTTAAAATTTTTATCGGGAGTCATTCAATACTATCCAAAATTTTTAAAAGTAGTCAAAACAATAATTTTTACTAATGCTAAAAATTAGTTCAGCAAATGTGATTTAGAAAAGCAAAAAAAGTCGAGGGAATAATTGAACACATATTTACAAAGGGCCTGTTCTCGACCAGGGTCTGTGTTGTATGACTGTGTTGTATGGCTTTATAAATTGATAATGCAAGAAGCATTCTGGGTAGAGTGGGTGTGGTTTAGACTGGAGATAGCTGCTGTTTTCTGCTCAATTTTAGTCATATATTCTGATCATCATAAGAGAAAAGTGGAAAAAGCCCCTTATAACTTGATTTTTGGTTCTATTGAGAATGATCTCTTGAAGACATGACATTATTCGTAGTGAGAAGAAAGTGCTTATTTTCTGTTTCGAAGGAGCTTAGAAAGCAGTTTGTCTGTGCTTTAAACGTCTGCCTTTGTTTGGTTCATCCCAGAGCTGCACAACTCTTTCAAATGAACCTTGATATAGAGTTTGGGGGAAAAAATTCCATTTGCTAAACCAAAGCAGGGTGATATTACGCCTCTACAATCACATAACAATTAGAAATACAGAGATTTCTGTCAGCTTCAGAACTGGCTCTGATGAACTAAAAACTCACGAGACAGCGCGGTAGGATTTTGGCCTGATATTAACCTACAAAGACATTTGTCCTACATCTTGCTTTTCTACATCCTCCCATCCTGGATCTCATCCCAGGCTTTGGATTTAAGCTACTGAAAAGGTTCATTATCTTAAGGGAGATATAGTAAGTACAATGGGAAATATGTTACACTGATGTATTCAATTATATTTTAATGTATCTTGGGATAAAGAAAATCTTTCTGTGCCCAATTTTATACGTATTCTTCCAGAAAAACTTACTGTGGTGCGGTAAATGATTCGATGGATTTGATTAATTCATGTGCAAAAGATAAGCAGATCCAGGCTTGTTTTGTTTCTTTATTTAATTTTTAGTAATTGTCATGACTTTCACAACAAGGCTTTTAGATACATATTTATTCTGAGGTTTTACTGTTGTATTCATAATTATATATTTATTAAAAATCTGAATGTACCTTACTTACTTTTTCACAAGACGCACTTGACTTTTCCAAATCTATACACTTATAAAAATTGCACACAAATGGGTAGATGAAACAGCATCATACATACTTTCAAATTTAGGAAATTTCTAACAAACCAGGTACTTTTGGACATAATTCAAAATTCTAATTTTTTAAGTAGAATTTTTTTGAAGTATATTTACTTTTTAAATAGAAAATTCCCACCCTCCCTCAAAAAACAGAGAGAATAGGAATGGGACACAAATCATTTTTTTTTCTCTCTCCCTGCCATGATTTAGGACCTTTCAGACTGTACTTTGCAGAGACTATTATCTGAAGGGGTCAAGCCTCTGAAAGTTCATTTAGGAATAAGTCTGAGCTACTTTAAACATAATTTTCTGCATATGTTGGGACTGCATGCCTCATACTAAGCTTGTTCTGCTGGCCAGTAAGAATTACTTCAAGACAGAGATGATGGTTCCCTTTCCAGCCTTATGTTATTTTTTTGCTTCATCAAATACTTAAAAAAAATAAATAAATCTTGAAGTTTATAGTGTCTGGTCTGTCACCTGGCAAGTGTAAAGAGTTAAGGTGGAGAGGACAGGTGAGGAATAAAAGGGTATAATTAAGAAATTAACAATCCAGGAAATGTCTTTCCATTGCCCTTGTTGTAAAACCTTTTCATTTTTCAACTGAGCTCAGATGAAACCTTTGTACTTGGTATTGTATGCACTACTCTCTTATTTTATTCAAATTAGAAATACCAATTAGAAAATGCACCACAAACTTGTTCATTTTTCATTGTGTGAACATTTGTTAATAGATGAAACTGTACTGTTTAGATAACATTTTATGTCATTACCTTCTCCAACCTTGATGTTGCCAACCTTATTCAAATTTCATTTTACTTCATGTAACTTTGGGATATAGCTTCTGCAATCTAATTTCCAAATCGTCATCTATGTGATGGGTGAACACTAGTGACTGGGTTAAAGTCAGTATTCCAGGGACTACAAATCATTTTTTTATAAAGAACTGTAGAAACATCATAGAAGAACTGGAGAACATGCTGCCAGCATCCCGAACTAGAAAGTACTGAGATAATTGGCTGTACTAGTAAGAAGGAGATCCATTATTCTTTACCATTAGAATTTTTAGCATCTAAGTGTGGTTGTATTTTTTCTCTTTCCCTATTTGAGGTAACTACAATATCTGTGGATGGGTAATTTTTATAACTTTTCCCCTTGAACCAGAATTATGATATATTCATGCATCCCTGACCTTTAGAAACTCCCAGTAATCTAGGGTATGGCCTATGAGTATTAAGTCCAAAGGGACCAAGGGTTTAATAACTCTTTAATAATTAATATTAGACATTTTATATATTTGGATAATTACTTTGAGTATGGAGGCCATAAAGGTAATTTATCACTTGTCATTACTATCTGTTCATGTAAGAAAAAATACATGTGACTATCTTGCAATTGAAAATAGCATTCTTATTAATGATAGTGTTTTAATTATAGTGTTTTGGTATACAATTGATATTTTATAGATATATCCTCTTTGTTTTGATTATAAAAAATCAATAACAGTAGATTTATCATAGATAGTAGGTTTATCCTATGGATGGAACATGAGAAAAAGGAAGTTTTTTAAAATGAAAAAAAAAAAAAGTTATAATCTGCAATTCTTTTGGTTTATTTTATTATTGAGACTCAGGAAATAAAAGTTGCAACTCTATTCTTCATTTTTTGAGGAACTTCCATAAGTAAGATGGGAAAAAAATCAAGAACTATATGATTTCATTCACATAAGTGATATAAAACTGAAAGGAACAAACGAACAAACAAGATAAATAAACCAAAACTCTTAGACACAAATAACAGTATGGTGGTTACCAGAGGACAGGGAGGGTGTGGGGAGGTAGAAAAGGGTAAAGGGGGTCAAATAGATGGTGACAGGAGATTTGACTTTGGGTGGTGAGCACACAATGCAATAAACAGATGATGTATTATAGAATTATACACTTGAAACCTACGTAATTTTATTAACCAATGTCACCCCAATAAATCTAATAAAATTCCTTTTGTATCCCCAAAAGGAATACAAGTTGTACCATCAATTAAAGAGCACATATTCTTTTCCGTTTAGAGCACTGGTTTTAGAGCACTTTATATAAAACCACTGGTTCTTTATTGGCTTTCAAAAATGTTAATTTGTCAATGATAATTATGCTTGATGGAACACAACATACTCATTACAAATCAAAATGTATGATTCCTAAAGACATCTTTATAATGAGGGTACAGTGCATTAATTCTTTTGCAAAGCTGTCTTAAGCCTGAAAGACATTAAAGTCAATACAAAATAAAATAAAGGGATAAATAATCAGAAAAAAACAGAACATCACTAATTGTGATAATTTCACTAAGGCTGTGTATCAAATAATAGTCTTCTTCACATCATTCCACACCCAACAACGGATCTTTGTCAAATATCCCTGACAATTCCTTATAAAATCCTACATTTTTTTCTGCATAGTATCAAATATTCTATTACAGAACCATAAATGTTCTGTTTTCATGAACTGTATATCTGACCTTGAAAATGAGGTTGGAATTTAAAGTTATTATATTTCAATTACCTGAAAGAATGCCATGAAAATATATAGTCTCTTGTTACTGCCTGATTGTTAAATTTGATACGGCAGTCATGAAAATAAATGTGATATTGCATCACCAGGACATAAATGAATCTGCTTGGGTCTAAAAAGGATCACTCAGAAACCAAAATGAGAGAAGTACAAGCAGAATGAAAAATGTTATTAGTTTGCTTCTGATTTTTATTTGTTTTCACAAGAATGGATGTTTGTGGTACAATTTCTGGGCATACTTCAAGTAAGGTACTGCTTGTGCTTGCTTAGAATATAAATTAATGGAATGAAAGAAAGAATGTGGGTTCAACGATTCAATCTCAACTGTGTTAAGAGTCAATAAGAAAATTAATTGTGTGGCTCATATATCCATGTGCGCATATTATGATTTTTGAAAAAAAATATCTACATGGTTCCAATAGGGAGTTTTCTCTGATCATATGATTAGGAAAATCATATCATATATGATACTACTTTATGCTATCCCCCCACCTTTAAATAAGCATGATATACTGTGTTTCCCCCAAAAATAGACCTACCCCGAAAATAAGCCCCAGTTAAGATCTTAGCCAGACGGACACGTTTAGTACCTTATGACGATGTTCCAGAAGAAGATGACATGACTGTATTTGAATAAATGTACATTGTTGTACATGAACCTCTGAACATAAACCCTTTGATCAGTTTTCCCTGGTTTTAAATCTAATTTTCACATGGTCTTCTTATGCAATGTATGTTTTTAAGCAATTTATTTGTGTTTTAATCAACAATACTTCCCTAAAATTTGTATGTTGTTGACTATGTAGCTTTTGTTCAATCTTTGTTAGTGCTATGTAATTATATTCTATTGTGTGACTATGTTATAATTTATACATTTATTCTTTGATGGGCCTTTGAAAGATGTCCATTTCCTTAGTATTACAAACAATACTGCTATGAGTATCTTCATACCTGTGTTGGGGCATAGGTGTAGACATTTTTCTAAGGCCTATGCATGTTTAGCTTTAAAAGACAATGTCAAATTGTTTCCAGTGTGTGTGCGTATCACTTCTTTTCTCCCACCAGCATAGCTTACCAGCTCTTAATATTTCGTATCTTAGGCAGTGTTCGGTATTGTGTGCATGAGTAATAAATAGATCCATTCAAAAAGCAATACAATGATATGAAATGTTGGTTTACAGGGTTTCATATTCCACACTGTGACTCACTTTTAAGAAACTGCCACTTGAGAAAGCTATGAAATATTTCTCCCTATTCAAATATATATATGTGTGTGTGACTAGATTTTCTTAAGAAACATTTCACAACAAACTAAATACAGAAGGTGATA
Source organism: Rhinolophus sinicus (assembly GCF_036562045.2). NCBI lineage: Eukaryota > Metazoa > Chordata > Mammalia > Chiroptera > Rhinolophidae > Rhinolophus > Rhinolophus sinicus. The sequence continues at coordinate 69,184,989 of NC_133760.1, forward strand.
TAAGAATCCAGCTGTCTTCTATTGAGCTGGTCGTTAAAGAAATTTGCAAAAATGTAAAACAATGCCATTCTTCTCATAGAATTAATTTTGTTTTGAAAAAAACAGATTTTGTCATAAAATACATTTTTATGTTAAAGTATAATAGACTTTACCTTTTGAATGGTAGTAAAATGTTTTCATCTATTTTTACAATATCGTTACATAACACGCATTTTAATTATATTCTAGAGCATTTTTAAGTTTACAGAAAAAATATTTTTTCTATAAGTTAATATATACATATTTAAATTTTTTACAGTATTAATTTGTAATACACTGACTATCAACAGATATAACCCATGAAAACAAAGTTATTTGGGTCCTTGATATTTTTGTTTTGTCAGCTTTATTGAAATAGAGTTTACAAAACTAAAATTTATCAGTGCCAGTCATATAATTCCGTGATTTTGCCAAATGTGAACTGTTGTGTAACCATCACCACAATCATGACACAGAAAATATCCATCACCCCCAGAAGTTCCCACATCACTCTACAGTCATGTCTCCTCCCTCCATCCACCTTTTCAAATACTAATCTGCTCTGTATCACTATAATTTTGCCTTTTGTTCAATTTCATAAAAATGGAATCAGATAGTTTACAGTTTTTGCCTCTGGCTCCTTTCACTTAGATTGTTTTTGAAATTCATCCATGTTGTTACATCTATCAGTCGTTTGTTCTTTTTAAGGCTGAGTAATGTTCTGTGTTTTAGACTACCCTAACTTGATTCCACATATGTCAGATGACGGGCATTTGAGTTCTTTCTAGTTTTGGACAATTAAGACTAATGTTTCTAGAAGCATTCATATGGACATCGTTGTGTGAAAATATATTTTCCTTTTGGGTTAAAAACCTAACAGTGGAATTTCTGGAAAATATGGTGGGTTGTTGGGTTATAGGCCCTTGAATCAGCTCTGACTCCTGGCAACCCTATAAATGAATGATGTCCGTACTGTCTCGTCCTCACAGCCCTGCTCAGCTCCCATAGACTCACCCCTATGGCTTCTTTTACGGAGTCAATGCATTTCATACTTGGTCCTCCTCTTTTCCTGCTGCCTTCTATTTTTCCCAGCATTATTGTCTTTTCCAAAGAGCCCTGCCTTGTCATGATGTGCCCAAAGAAGGACAGCTTCTGTTTTGTCATTTTTGCCTCCAGCGATATTTCAGGATTACTTTGCTCTAAGACCCACATGCTGGTCTTTCTGATGGTCCAGTGTATCCATAAATCTCTCCTCCAACACCATATTCAAATGAATCAATTTTTTCCCCTATCAGTTTCTTTCACTGTCCAAATTTTGCATCTGTACATAATTGGGAATATGAGGGTGTAGATGAACTTAGCCTTGATCTCCAATGACATATCTTTGCTCTGGATGATCTTTCCCAATTCTTCAATTGCTGCCCTTCTGAGTCTTAGCCTTCTCTTGATTTCTTGGCTGCAGTTTCCATTTGAATTGATGACTGAACCAAGGTAAAGCAAAATCTGTAACAATTTCGATGTCTTTGTTGTCTATGTTAAAGTTGTATATTTCTCCTGTAATCATGATTCTTGTTTTCTTTATGTTCAAATGCAGTCCTGCTTTGGCAATTTGTGCTTTCACTTTTTTTTTGTTTTTAATTTTTATTAAATTTATTGGGTGACATTGGTTAGTAAAACTACATAGGTTTCAAGTGTACAATTCTATAATACATCATCTATATATTGCATTGTGTGTTCACCACCCAGAGTCAGTTCTCCTTCCATCACCATATATGTGACCCCCTTTAACCTTTACCATCCTCCCTCCTCCCTTACCCTCTAGTAACCACTAAACTATGGTCTGAGTCTGTGGTTTTTTGTTTGCTTGTTTGTTTGTCTTATTCTTTCATTGCTTTCAGTTTTATATCCGACTTATGAGTGAGGTCATATGGTTCTTGACTTTTTCTGTCTGACTTATTTCACTTAGCATGATCCATTCACGTTGTCACAAATGGCAGTGTTTCATCTTTTCTTAGGGCTGAGTAGTATTCCATTGTACATGTGTGCCACGTCTTCTTTATCCAAGCATTTATTGAACGACACTTTGGTTGTTTCCATGTCTTGGCCACTGTGAATAATGCTGCAATAAATTTAGGGGTACACCTATCTTTATGGATAAATGTTTTTAGGTTTTTTTGGTAGATACCCAGAAGAGGGATTGCTGGGTCAGATGGCAATTCTATTCTTAATGTTTCTGAGGAAACTCCATACTGTTTTCCATAGTGGCTATACCAAATTACATTCCTAGCAGCAGTGTATGAGGGCTCCTTTTTCTCCACAGCCTCTCCAACACTTGTTACTATCTGTCTTGTTGATAATAGCCATTCTAACATGTGTGAGGTGGTATCTCATTGTAGTTTTGATTTGCATTTTCCTAATAGCCATTGAAGTTCAACAGTTTTTCTGCCAGTAAGATGGTGTCATCTGCATATCTTCTTACATTTTGATATTTCTTCCACCAATTTTCACTCCTCCTTTGAATCTAGCCCATTATAGGAAACTCCTAAAATGTTTCTGAAGGTCACTATACCATTCACATCCTAACTAGAAATGTCTGAGAGTTTTAATTGTGCCATATCCTTCTCTAACAGTTAATTTTGTCAGTCTTTTTAATTTTAGTCATTCTAGTGTGTAGGTTGTCACATTTTTTTGTTTAAAATGTACATATCCCTGATAACTAAGAATATTGAATATCTTTTTTATGCTTTTATTTGCCATTTCTATATATTCTTTGGTGAAATATCCTTTTAAATCAACATTTTAAATGGAAATCCTTGAATTTTTATTAGTGAGTTGTGTTATTTATATATTTTGGATGTAAGTTCTCTACTGGACATGTAGTTTGTAATATTTTCTCTCAGCTTGGGACATGCTGTTTCTTTTTCTTAACAATGTCTTAGAAGAACCCAGGTTTTAAATTTTGATGAAATCTAATTTACTTTTTCTATCTTACTTACTAAATTTTTGCTCACCCAAAGCCACTTAGAATTACTCCAATATTCTCTTCTAGAAGTTGTATTGTTTTGTTACTTTTAGGTCCTAGATCTATTTGGAGTTAATTTTTTTAAAATACTATGTGTTAAGTGTCAGTATTCATATTTTTGCATATGGATATCCAATAGTTTCACCACTGTCTTTTGAAAAGACAATTATTTTCCTAATCAATTGCCTTAGTATCTTTGTTGAAAATCAATTGGTCATATATATATTGGTGGATCTATACAAGGAGTTTCTTCTGTTTCATAGATCTGTATGCTTCCTTTATATCACATTGTCTTGATTACTGTGGCTATATAGGAAGTCTTAAACTCATATAGTGAAAATTTTCTAACTTTGTTGCTGTTTTTCATAATTATTTGGTGTATTTTAGATATAGTGCACTCATATATATAAAGTCTTAATTAGATTGTGTATTTCTATTAAAAAAGTAATTTTTAAATGATATTTACAAGCTACTGTTCTTTTTTAAATTCAATTTCTAAATTATTGCTGCTAGAGTACAGAACTACACTAGATTTTATACACTGAACTTGTATCTTATAAAATGGCCAAACACACTTTTTTTAGATGTATGTTCATACTCTGGTTTGGAACAATAATAAAAAAGCCTTACAGTTGTAAATTATCTCACTGTTAGATTTAAACTAAAGTTTTAAAATCCAGAAAATCTGGATGTTGTCTTGGCTACATTATTGCACTTGATATTTCATCTATAAAATCTTTTACTTGCTCAATATTAAATTACATTCAAGGATGACACGGTATTTACAAACGAGTGGAAGACCCCATGGTGTGTTGTGAAACGCACTCTCCTGCTTCAGGATAGCTACAACTTGCTACAAGAAAAACACACAAAAATGTTTTGCCTAGCAAGTTCCCACGCAAAGCCTCCTTTAAGTTTCCCTTAAGCATGGCAGGATGAAATCAATAGCTTCACAAATGTAGACATTGATGTAAATATGGAGATTTAAAAGGACACTGCATAGTGCAGTTAAAAATTTAAATCAATGTCCAACTCATTTGTTTAATGACATATCACTCAGTGAATTGTGAAAATTTCCATGTGGCATTGAAGAATACAAGACATTTCTTTCTGAAAAAAGATGCTAAATATTCTAAAACATGATGTGTCAGATTGTGTGGGAACACAAAGCATGCCTGTTTTCTGCAATAAAAATTCAAATCCTGCAAGCTAGTTTTAGTCTAAGTCTAAAATATACTGCCTCTCCTCATTTCCTTTGCTAGTTATACTCAGTGTTCATTCAGTTGGTGCTATTGAGTACAACGTAGATAATTCCACCAAAACACTTTTTTCATAACTGCCATGTATTAGAAGACCATCATTTTTGTTTAAATACTGCAGTTCTTTGTATTTAATGGATCCAGACAATGGTAGAGATTCACCACCTTAATGTTATTTTAGGAAATCCCATTCATTGAGTACCTGCTTAATTGTAGGCACTTTCACATCTGTGATGTCATTTTCATCCTCATAATAAAACTGTGTGCTAAATTATGAAAAATAGTAAAAGCTATCCTTATATAAATGAGAAAACTTAGACCTAAATAGATGCGGTGACTTTTTAAGGTCATATCAAAGAGTTGAATCAGTATCAAAGCCATAACTTCGTATTGGAAGGATACTTGTCCTACGATACCACTTCAAGTCTCCCACAGGGGAGTTTTCCATATGTTATTAATATATAATTTATAGAGAGTAAAATTCACCTCTAGTGTAGTGTACAGTTCTGAAAGTTTGACGCTCACATTCATTTAAGTACCCAGCACCATAATCAACATATAGAATAGATTCATCTTGTCCCCAGGTTTCCCCCTGCCCTTTGTATACAGTCTGGACCTCCATTTCCAGCCATGGCAATCACTGATCTGTTTTGTTCTTACAGTTGGACTTTTTTCTAGAATGTCATATACACTAACCATATAGTATACAGCCTTTCGAGGAGGGCTTCTTTCACTTAACATGGTACCTGTGATATTCATTCACGTTGTTTGTATAACACTAGTGCATTCTTTGTCATTGCTGAGTAATATTCCATCACTGGTTGTTTGTCCGTATGTTTTGCCATTCCTAGGTTGAAGTACTATGCTATAAAAATTCATATGATGTTTTTGTGTGAAGAAGTAAAGGTTTTCTCTCACTTGGATAAACACCTAGGAATGGAATTTCTGGATCATATGGTAAGTGTATGTTTAACTTCACAAAAGACAGAAAAACTGTTATTCAAAGTGGCTGTATCACTTTGTATTCCCATCCATGATGTAACATTACCAACACTTGATACCGTCACTTTATTTTTAAAGACATTCTAAAAGGTATGTGGTAATATCTCATGATTTTAATTAGTTAAAATAAAATTTTAATGGAACTCCTGAAGGAGGCTGTGGATAGCCCATTTATGGAAATTTTACATTGAAATCCTTTATTTTAGTTTGGGAAAGTTTTGTTAAATTCTATGTTAATCAGTAATCAAATAATATGATTAAATCTTTATTCCATCTCTCTTCTCCTTTCCCATTGCTATGGGTGTGTCATACATACAATGGTTACAATACTGAATGAGGGTGGGAAAAATTGTAGGGCTTTCATAACAAACAACTTATATAGTTGGATTTGGAATATTTGGGAAATTGACAAATAGGTCATAGATTTTCTTTATATACTTGGCACATATAAATATAACTTATTCAAATAAAAATATTTTTCCGTGACAATGAAGGAACAGACTTAGGGAACAGATCTTAGAACAGACTTCATAGATAGACACATAAAAAAACACTCATAAAAAGTTCCTACTTTTATGGACTTTAAAAAAGGACATTTTATTTACATGAAAAATCTACTAAGTTGTCCTATATGGGAATGAATTATCAAAACTTATGGTTATGTAAAGGGCTAGTACATCCTGAGACACACCTTAATGAAAGCATAGCTCATTATAAATACTGCAGAAGAGAATATAAAGAGCAAAATACTTTTAAAATGATCTTATAAAGAATTTCTCTTTGATCCATGCAGAAAAGTTTTATAGAAAATACAGGACAAATGCTATCAGCCACCTATTTAATTTTCAGTCTTGCATTTGTTTTGGAAAGAATACATACCAATCATGTAAGCACAGCCAAAATCATTATGCTTAAGAAATGCATTTAAAGAATAAGTGCATGTTAATTATATTCAGGTTGACCATTATTTGAAATATTTATGTGTGTAGTGGCATACAAAGGTACCAAACAAAACAAATAAAAAGATGGGAAGTCAAATGGTTATTTAAAATTTTAATTTAGTAAGAAAAATTCATAAAAGAACAAATTTTAAAAAAATGAGCACCCACTCTCATAACTGAAAACTACATAGCTGATTTAAGAAAATGCACCACTTCTTTTGTGTGTAAGTACAAGGGCATGTGTCTATGTATCTATGACTAGTTTTGTTTAAGTCGAATGCTTCAAATAGTGTTTAAAATTTTTCTTTAAAATTTAATTATATGACTTGCACTCTTATAATTTATACACTCACTTCTATTCCAATAAGGGTGATTGTGAAGTGGAGAGTACAGGGGAGGTGGTTTATCCTTGCAGAGCAGAAGGTACTTATACCAGGAGGCAGGTGTTCTGACTTGCTTTTGTACTAAAGAGTTTTGTCAAGTTGTGAGAAACATCTAACCTCTTGGGACTTTTCATAATAATGTTTCTTTCATAATAATGCAGAGGGAGTGGACTACATCTGTATTTCTCTGATATCAGTTATTCACATGTTACCTTCAAGATTTTTATCATATCCATGTGCCATTTTGCTAATACTTAATGAATATTATTTTGTCAGTTGGACTTCTAAAACTTACATTCTTATCCTCATCCCAAGTAATAGCAGCTATGAAATCATGTGCATAAAATTTGACTTATTTTTTAAAAAATGTGCATTAAAATAAACACACTTTGCTTATATAAAACACATTTGTCTATGAGAAAACTAAAATAACCTCCTCTATCATAGTGATACAGGACCAGATTTGTTTTCAACACTAGTAACTTTCCAAATTATGCTAAAATCTAACTGACATTGTAAGATATTTAGGATGTAATATGTATTCCATTATTTCAAAGAATAAGTTCTTTTTACATGCTCAAAGTAAGAATCAAAACAGAAAATTTAAGTCATTATAGGTTTTTCACTTTTTATGCTCACAGATGTAGATTACATATGTGTAATAAAACTTATTATAAATATTTTATAACCTAAAAAGATGCCTAGGTGAGTAAAGAACAATTTTACAAACTAAAGGATGGTTTTTACAGTGTAATGACTTATTGGTATTCCATTTTATTAAGACAAAACTCGTCTTTAACACATTCTTGGAGAATTAGGGAATACCAGTTTTGTGGAATTTTATTAATTAAAGATGCTCCATATGTATGCATACTCAAAACCATAATTATCTTCATTCAAACTATTAACATAATACAGATTTATCTAAATTTGATAATGAGCATTTTTACTTGCTACCTAGTTTTAATTACTTGTATTTAGAGTGCCATATTCTTTTACAAACTTCTATTTTAATGAGACCTTCAAACTTTGTGAAACCTAAGGTAATCATTTTCCCCCCCCAAATCATCACATAAAAACTAGAACAGTCAAGGGGAGAACAGATCATGAAAAACAGTGTAACATCCCTGGGAAGCTGTAATTTTTATGCCTTACTAAACAGTGGAGTGTAACACAGCAGCCTTCAAATTTTACTTAGCATCACACTTCTAGGGCCACAGCTTCATTTGACCCTATACACATGCTGTTAATGGCTCTGTTTACTAGACTTTATTGCTACTGAGATTGAAAGGCACAATGCTATGAAACAAGTAATGCAGCAATATGCAACCTCAAATTCTATAATGTGGCTGTATTTTGTAATCATTAAAATGCAGATGAGGATTAAGCTGAAGACTGATTTTGTGATTGCTTTTTAAAATATTGAGTAGTTCTTAAAATACGTGGATGGGTGAGTGTGTATAAATAACTTGCATATTAGTGTATTTTAAAACTGCTCAGATGGGAAGGAGGTTTTCTTTGGCCAATGATTTCCCAGTTTTTTGAAAAAGGCTCTGTGATTCATCAAGTAATCAGATAGATAAATTTCTCGTATTCACTGTTGTGATTATAAATATATAGCTTTCTACAGTATTTTTCCCAGTGATTTTCAGGTGTTACATGTATGTGATATTTAACATGTTTTGAACTGAGAAATGTTCCCTTTATCACTTTTTACGTATATCAGCTTCAGATTATTGTAGGGCATTTCAAATCAGTACCTATTATTGTTCTAGGGAAATTCTTTAATGGGGTATATTCGTATGCACACATATTAACACATGTTGTATATATAATAATCTCTTTGATAGATAAAATTCTTTTTTTTTTGCTGAACAATGCAAAGTTGATTTTGATTTTGATTTCATTGCTTTCTTTTTTTCATAGATACAATTCTTGATTTGTATTAACTGATTCTATCAAGGTATGAATTAAAGTATCTCTATATTTTAGAATACGTTTATTATCTATCTGACAAAAGACAGGCATTATCTAGTTTATCTACAGAAATATGAATCTGTTGAATCCTATTAATCTTGAAGTTTCAGAAAGGAATCTATTTTTCTTTTTAAGGATAGATATGTCACACACTCTTCATATTTGATAGGTACTGCGTCTCTGTTTAAATAGGTTGAGATTTTACCCTCTTTCTTTGGTCTCCCTGCTTTTACTTAGCTCCCTGCATATGAGTGGCGCTAAGTAGACAGAAGAGGGTCCTTCACAGGCCACTTAAGCTCATCTCCATCGCCCTGTGTTCATTGATCCACGTAAACTACAATTTTACAAACTGTTACGGAGACATTTATTACTTGATTTTCCTCACGCTGCTTAGAATAGATGATATAATTCTGGGACTATCTTGACATTATATTTCTTTTTTCACCCTAAGTTGTCTCAACCACATCCATAACTTTAACTGCTATCTGTCTTAATGATAAATATTTCAAAGATAAACGTTCCCCTTCTGACAAGTCTTAAACTCCAGACTCTCTTCTCTGCAGTTCCCTTCTGGAACACCTTAAATTTAGCCTTTTCCAACCCCTGACCTTGTTTCCTCAGCCTAATCGCCTGTTCCCCTGCTCCCCCCTGCTAATGAGTCCTCTCTCTTTTCTGAACTAATGCAGAAGTCTTCTAGCTGGCTTCTCTGGTTTTGTCTTACTTTCTTCAACTGCTTCACCCATACTGCAGTTGGAATGGGATCTAGCACACAAATCTTAACCTACTGTTCATGTTAAAAAAAAAAAAAAACGAATACATTCTCAAACATCTATGGATACAGGCCAAACTCCATGAAGAGGTATACACGTTTCTGCCTTGCGTGGGTCTCAGGATAGTCCTGCAAACTCCTTTTCCTCGTGTCTCTTACCAGCTCGCTTCTGCTTCTGATTAGGTTCAGCCATGGGGAGACACTGGGGGGCGGGGCAAGGATTGACGGAAAGTTAGAAGAGGAGGAAAAGCCACGAGTGAAATCCTTCCTTCTTTGTCTTTAAAATTGGCTGTAACTCCTTTGTGGCTCCAGCTACCATTGGGACAGCCTGGATTCAGCTGTGGCAAGACTCCCTCCTCTCTTCCCTACCTCCAGCCCTGCAGGTGACAAACATTTCTTGTAATGACTAATCTCTGGATTGCCTCCCATTCATTTGCTGTCCTCTCTGCTCCTCAATCACCTTTTGAACTAACTTATTACCTCTCCATTTAACTAACTGAGATAAATTCCCTTTCACTGATTGAAACCTACTTGATAAAATCTTTGTGTTAGCATCTTTCAAACTTATCTCAGTGATAATATACTGGAATGCCAAAAAAATGTATACGAGTGGACACTTTGGTCAACGTTGCTTAGGCAGTCGTTCGCCGTGATCAGAAGTGTATGGACGCTGATGGTAACCACTTTGAGCAGCTCGTGTAATTGCAGAAGTCAAATGTGACTTGTGTTCATCTTTTGTTATGATAGATATTATTACAATTTTAATACAATTTTCCTTTCTTAAAATGTGTATACATTTTTTTTGGCATCCTCTGTTCATACAGAGTCTTGGAGCCTGACACGCCTCATGTCTATAATCATTAGTGATCTTGGACAAATCCCTTATAACTTGCTGAGGCTCTTGTAACTCATTTAGTGTCTGGGTGTTATATCTGCCCCACAGGTTGGTATGAGGATAAATATAAATTGACACCATGTAAGTATGACTTCAGCACAGTACCTGGCACCCAGCAAGCACTCACTACCTGGAAGTTGTTGCCCCACAAGACCAAGGATTGAAACACTGAAACAGTGATTTTCACTGTTGGGGACGAAGCCCCAACACCTTGTCCAGGACACACAGCAGATGTTCAATATATATTTGTTGAGAGAATAGTCATCTTTTTAAAAGACGTCTCATCTCCATCCTCAAAGCCATGACTTTGTCTTAGGCCACCACGTCTCCTACTTGAATCACTACAGTAAACTTTGTTACTGTGTTTTGTTTCCCATCTTCGAGTCCCCTTCCATTCAACTAGAGTAATTTTTCAAGTTGACAGATACCATCTTTATCATCTTTTGAATGTCTTCCCATAACTTTCAAGACAAAGTGTAAACTTCTTAGCATGATTTATGTTGCAATTTTTCTCCTAGATTCTTATTATAATGCTAGGCTCACATCTTTACCACTTTCTCTCTTGCTTTACGCTTTACTTGCAATTTCCTGAGTGAACTGTGTATCCTATAGTCCCGTTTCATCTGTACTTGCTAATTGTTCTCTTCATGGCACTCCTCTTAGTTTCCAAGTAATCTTAACTGCTTTCACTCAACAACTCAGTTCAGAAGCTGACTTTCTGGAGATTTTTTCCTTGAATCTCCTCCATTTCCATTTGGAGTCTTCCCCAAGAGTGTATTTTCCCGATTACGAGCAAGTTTCCCCCAGTTGATGGTAAGCCCTCTTTTTCTAGGTGTTTAGCATATTAATTAGCATATAACAGTCATGTGATAAATGTTTGATAAGGAATCAAGAAAGGGCTGAAACTGGACCCTTACATAAATGCCAAAAGATGCCTCTTTTCTAAGTAAATCAGTCTGTTAAATCACCTCTTTGAAAAGCATTATTCAATCAAATCTTCTCCCTTATTTAAAGAATATGAAATCCTTTGTTAAAATCAGATAAACTGTTTTTACCATAGTTCTTTGATCCACTAATCTAGAAACACTGGAAGAAAAGGTAATATGCCTCTTCTGAAGCTACTTATTCTTAGTGAATATGTTCTTTGGTCTTCATAAATTCTGCTGTTTTCAAAGTGCTTACAACTTATCATTTTACTAATTCATTTCAAAATCTTAGTTTCAATTATAAAAGATGAGTATGTTGTAGAGATCTGATGTACAACTTTGTGTGTATCATTAGCAATATATATTGTGCATGTACATTTTTGTTAAGAGGGTAAACTTATGTTGTGTTCTTACCACAGTAAAAACAAACAAATAAAATCTTATAAAAATGAGCACTAAATCTCATTGACTTTTTTTTTAGAACCCACCTTTTTATTCTTCCTGTAAATTAAAATTTCATCGTCTCGATTCTTATGAAATTTTGTGATTTTTAGAGAGTGACATCTGTGTATTACCACAATGCCTTGGAGTAAATTTCTTTTGGCAGTGGAACTTGAACTCATGTAGAGCAAGGAAGTGGTCTTGCAAAATTTTTTCATTCCTTGGGTTTCTATTATTTTGAATCAATGTTGATTTACTCTTTAGTCTAAAGTTCAAGTCCTTCACAGAGAAGATTGATTTTAATTATTGTATTGTAGAAATTATGCATTCTGACTTCTTTCTCTACTGGTCTCTCTCTCTCTCTCTCTCTCTCTCACACACACACACACACACACACACACACACACACACTCACTCAGCCTCACTTAACCTTAATATTGTAGAAAAAAAAGTAGCGGAAGACAACTTTCTTAAATACGAGTATCTTTTCCCATTAATGGCAATTCTAAAAATTATCAAGGGAGCAGAATTCCATTTTTTCCTTTGATTTTCCTTCAGTTTAAAGGAAGTGATAAAAAAGAGTTAAGAGACTGCTGAAGTAAGTACACATTGATTAAGAATTTTGGTGCAAGATCTTGATGATCTAAAATATGTAAGGCATATTTTTATGCCTATTTGAAAGAATTGAATTTTGTTTCTAGATATCACGTGTGTGTGTGTGTGTGTGTGTGTGTGTGTGCAAACGAATTAAATAGATACAAAAAACCTGATATCCTTCCTAGAGTGATTGCATGCCTTCAAGAAACAAGATATGAAGGAATTAAAAGAAAATAGGTATAAACATTGGTGTTGTCCTATACACTGAGGGAACTGCAAAATTTTGGGCATTCTCTAAATATTGTTGACTGTGAATAGAGAGTTTCTATTAATGGCTGGCACCATAGTCCATCTCATTTGATTTATTGAGCTATGTAGAAAGACAGATTACATTTAAATCTTTTTTATTATAATTAATGTTTTGTTATTTGTATGGTTAAGCACCATAGAGTTGCTGTAAATTTTGTTTTCCAGGGAAAAATCACCAGCTCTATTTAATTTCTACTAGCAATAAATAATACCACAAGCTAATTAAATAAAATTCAATCAAATAGGTTTTTAATGAGTTAAATCTTAGATAATACAAAAGGGAATGATTTCCTGTGTGTTTTTTGCACATGAAAAAACTTATACTTGTATATGCTTATTTCTATAAACATTAGAATCTATGTGTTTTACTGTCATATATGTACCTCATGGTTGAAAACTTAATTCTATGTTTTTAAAGCAGTGTTATAGCTAAATAGTAACTATCTGAGACTCACTTTAAATTGACTTTAAATTCCATAGTGTCCAAAATGTGGGGATCATTAGAAAATTACTGATCTGTTTAGACGAGTAGTAACATGTAATGGAAAGCATACATTTTTAATTATACAAATATTAATATTAAACATTTAGATAATTATTACTCATGTATAAATTTTATTTTGTTATCTAACAACCCTCATACTAGCATGTGTAAAATAATTATTAAGGTTAGATTTTAATTTGTAATAGTCAGATAAATTACAATAATTCCATAAATTATTTGTTAATTTTCCTCACTATTTTAAAATGTTTATTTAATATAATGGATTACTGAAAACAATTTAAAAAGTAAACTCACCAGTGATACCACCTCTCAAAAATAACTGGTTTATCAGTTTAAAATATGTATATGCATATAACAAATGCACACAAGTATTACTTATATTTGTAAAACTTGTTTAGTGAATTGATGTTTTAAAGTTTATATAGTTCTCATATAAAAAGTGTAATTTATTTTCCTAACAGTTTATTGGGTAACAATTGAGTACCTTTATGTAACACTAGCTTTAAAGGATGTCAAAAGTGATGAGGTGACATAGGTTTTTCATGTTTTTAAATATTGTTTTACTGAAAAGTTTCTCAGAGGTGTTAATATGTTACTATGCATTGGGAATTTCCAAGGGAGATATCATACAGTGTTTCCTGACTTATTTTATTGTGGGATCCTACTCTTTTTCCCCAGGGGCATCTTATGTGACCAGAGTTCCTGCAAACACAATTCAGAAAATGGAGATCCAGGCTTCTGGCCAGATCATTAAAGAGAGGTTAGATCCTGAGAGTGAATTCTTTAAATAATTGATTTAAGCATTAGTGTGTTGTTCAGGCATTGTGAAATACAGTTTATCTTTCCTGGGTGGACTCATATTTTGCCTTGTGATTGTAGATTTGACTTTTGGGTATAATTCTATTCACATCTTAACCAGTAATATTAACCCAGTACCATTCCTGATACACATTAGGAAGAAAATAACAAATGTATGTTGATTATGTGTAGAGAGAGTAACATCATTTTATGATTATGATGAGGACAATGACAAGTATGATGAGCAGGAGGTGGGGTTATTATTCATTTAATTCACAAATACTGTAGTAGGAATCTTATATATATATTATTTAATCTTCTAAGTCACTACTGCTTTAACATAGGTATATTTTCCCAACTTAAATACACAAAAACCAAGTGCCAACATGCTTAAGTTAACTGGCTCAAAGTTATATGAACAGTAGCAAGATTTCATATATATTAAAGCAGATGCTATAATGTATGAGTATTTTTAGCCGCTATTTAATCATTATTTAATATACGAAAAAACAAACATATATACACATATATTATAAACATATACACCGTGTTTCCCCGAAAATAAGAGCTAGCTGGACCATCAGCTCTAATGCGCCTTTTGGAGCAAAAATTCATATAAGACCCAGTCTTATTTTAATATAATATAAGACTGGGTATAATATAATACCGGGTCTTATATTAATTTTTGCTCCAGAAGATGCATTAAAGCTGATTGTCCAGCTAGATCTTATATATGGTCTTAAACTAAGAACGAAGGAATCAGAATCATACAAAATTGCTAAATTGGATTATCAAAGAGTTTACAAAACTCATTAATGAAAGTGGAGATTAAACCCCAGAAAATTCAAATGACTGAATTGCTCCATATCTGATTGACAGCTTCAACCTAATCATTCATATATTTTCCTGTCACGTCTCTTTCAGATGGTATGACTCGCCTCAGGGATTTTGCATGTTTCACATGTTTTGTAAAAGCCAACCCCCAAGAAGAGAGTCTGTTACAGGTTCTGTAAACTGGTGGAGGGTGGTTTTGTGAGAGGTAGGAACCAAGGGAAAGGGACTTCCCCATGGTCTGCTAAGGGAAATGAAAAAAAACAAAAGAAAATTACGTTTCTGAGAAATCAGGCAGTAGAAAGTCAGGTATCTTAGTTATATGATCATCTCAGGTGACTGAACCTTAAACACTGGGCTTCCTGCCTCAACAAATATCCCTTTACCTAACAGAAGTGAAGGCAGCGATGCCCATGGAGTACTGTGGGTGAGGATGTTGGAGATAGCAGAGGAGGAAATATGACTCCATTTGAGCAATGATTTTCAAGCTATGGCTCAGGAACTTTTAGTAGGTCATCTGCATTGCATATGTGAGATGGATGCAGAATTTTTATCAAATTAGAAAATGTTAAATAATTTTATAGTTTAACAACTCTAGCAGGATAAATATTTCATATAAAATGTTATTTCACTTTTGTTCAAAAGTTTGAAAAATATTGTATTACTTGTTTTCACTATTTTCTGGGACCATGCCATCCTCATAATTGCAGAGAACACTGAAAAGTGCAATGGGGAATTTCCTTTCACCTGAATGCGATGGGAGTCAGAATATTTTGTAAATGTGTTTTTATGGACTGAAACTCATAATATTTTTTGTAGCCATTTTTATGTGAATTGAAACACTCACATAAAATGGTGAATGTGGTTCATTATATCTCTAGCATCATTGACTTGTTTAGTCCAAGATTAATTTAAAAATCCAATTTATGTCCAGTATTTGACATAATATCCTATGCAGGTAAGACAAAATTATAATTGTCAATTGGCAGTGCTTATTTGTAATTGAACTGCTCACTTTCATTGGATGTTTCTTTATATTATTTTCTACTAGAACTTGTTCAATTTTGTGTTAGATTATTATATTTTTATAATAAATAATTTATCTAATATAAGCATTTATAATTAAATATTTCAGCCCTTCAATCTTCTCTAGGTAATGTAAGAAAAAGTGAAAATATTTTGATTACAGAAATTTTATTAGTTCATAAAAACATTCGTATCATATTAACATTAGTAAGCTAAACTATTGAGATCACAAAACTTAAATATATGGCTATAAGTGTATTTGAGAATGAATGTTTTCCCTTTTCCCAAAATGCTATAATTTTGTGAGAATAATTATTTTATCATGTGTTTTATTTTTCTAACCTTTACACAATCCCCAGAGCATGCAGTAATATTTCTCTACAATGTTATCTTTGATATTAATGACAAAACTGAGAAAAAGATAATTTTGCATCTTTAGACAATGGCATAAAATATCTATGTTTAAATAATATTAGCATAAAAAAGCCATTACTAGTCATCTCCCAGTTGCCCTATTTACTGGCAAAAATGTGTAAGTAAAGAATAAGAGGCTACCGTGCTTCTTTTGGTTTTAATTTTATTACGTATAGACCATTGTATATGTGTATATTATAATAATTTACACTTTAAAATATCACCAGAAGGTATACATATCAATTTATGCTATGTTAATGTGAGAGGCACCCCGAAAAGCATTGGTTTATTAGTTAACTATTATTGATTAATAAATATTTCAAGTTATTGATTTATTATTCATCATTATTTAGCATTGAAATCTTAGTACTTATATGTACTGGAGATAATGTACTTTAATTTTAAACATATGTACAATTATTAAGTGTAATTGCTATCAATTCTCTAATTTCTACTACTATTATTGACGCTAACAGCACTATAGCAATATGAAAAAAATATGTATTTCTAAAGAGACCCCTATTCATTGGAAATAAACAGGGGGGAGGCATCAGTATATCATTTCCATATACTGGAAATGAGAAAAGATTTTATGTTCAGTCAAAAAAATATCCTCTAAAGAAGCGTGAAACTAAAAAACAGCTGCAAAACAGTTGCTTAACATCAAAACACATAAAGGAAAAAATTACATGCTGGGATCTAAAGTCAGACAACAAAAACTCAAATACCAAATCCACTATTTACTTGGTCTGTAATCTTGGCAAGTTCTAAAATCTTTCTGTGCCTGAGATTCCACATCTGTAAAATAAGAATTGTCCTCATAAGATTGTGATGAAAATTAAATGAGTTAATACAGGTGAAATGCTTAAAAGAATGCCTGGTAAATAGAAAACCTCTATTTTAGCCATTAAAATCCAAAGATTATTACTTTCTTGCTAGACTCTAGCTTAATCTTGGTCCTCCCTCTATCCCTCCCATCCCTTCCTTCCTCCCAAATCTCTCTCTCTCTCTTTCTCTCTCTCTCCCTCCCTCCCTCCCTCCCTTCCTCCCTCCCTCTCTTCATCTTTTATCTATAATGACATTTTGTACTTCGCTTTTTAGACTCCTTATAAAGTTTTACATTAAAAAAAATTTCTTGCCAATAAATAATCTCACATAATTTTTAGTAAATGAATACTATTTTAATTATAGATTAATTTATTTAATTCATCCTCTTTTTCTACTGTGGGACATTAGGTTTTTTCCTCTTAATTTTAATTAATTTAAACAATGCTGCAATAAGTGTCCTTGTATGTGCATCATCAATAATTTCTGGAGAATAATTTTGATGTGGAATTACCATTTCAAAGTGTATGCATGGTTTTGAGGCTTTCAATGTAACATATGAAATTATCTTCCTGGAATGTTATTGATTTGCATACTTGCTGACAGTGTATGCATGTCCTATCCTAGTCAAATATTATAGAGAGTGAATGTACAATCAGACAATGCCCAGGTGACATATTAAAATAGAACTCTGACCCACAATCTGCAGGAATCATCCCAGGAAGCCAACCTACCATAAGTCAGGCATGTAGAAAGTCAGACCTCTATCTCTGAAAGCCAGTCTAGGAAGCCAAATCATAACGTTGTAATAATTGGCCCCGAATGACCAGGACTTCATTAATAACTGCCAGCTTCCCTAATGTTTGCCTCTGCTTCCAACTTAGAATCAACCAGAGAAAGCCAAATATGGACCCCTAACCGAGGACATAGGTAGCCCCACTTCTCGTGAGCCTACTGTACTACAACTTCCCCATGCCAACAACCTCCAACTGAGAACACCTGAAGCCATCTGTTTTTCCACTGTGAAGCTTTCCCATTCTTCCGCCTGCCTCTGAATCTGTGCCAAATTCAAGTGATAGTTGCTGACTCCATTCATATGTATGTATGTGTCATTGAATTCCAAATTACACCTAGCAGCCACATTGAAGACACATTCACTGAAAGAAACTACCCTGAGAATATAGGTAGTTTAGAGGAGACAAAACAAAAGCCACAATTCTATTCCAGATATAGATCCAAAGAGCCTCCTTCACTGAAATTCTATCAGGTTGCTCTGCCCATACTGAAGACCATTTGGCTAGGGGAATAAGAAAAGCTAAAGTACATATAAAGCCATATGTGTGATTGCCTCCTTGTTGTCCAACAATTTAACATCATGATGTTTTTCTGTAGATTTCTGGGGATTAAATTTTCATTAACCAGTTTCACAGGTGTTTCTATGATTAGGAAAGTGATATATTTTCTTGTAAAATGCTCATAGTTTACTGAAAAGTATAAAATGAATCACTTGTATTCTATCATTTGGAGATAACTGGTAATATTTTGGTATATAGCCTTTTGACTTTTTCCACACACACACACACACATTACAAAAAGTCAAATCACACTGTAATAATGATATTTTCACTTGATCATCTTTTTATATCAAAACGATCTTCGTAAATGGTCCCACTGAATTCTATTTTATGGACATGGCCCAATATCATTAACTTGTACCCATCAAATGATGGTGGCTGACTCCCTGTTATAGCAAGCTCTGAATACTGAAAATAACCTGTGCTATTTTCATTTGGATGATCTTTGTTTATTTCCACATTGGGTATAATCGCTTTCATTTTTTACTCCTTAAACAAAACAAGATATTTCTTTGATTAAGCTGACATTTTTTCTTTGAGTGACATAGTATTTTCTTATGCCATTATACTTTATTAGAGCATTTGTTGTTTTCTTATTGATTTATATTTCAATTGCATTAAATCATTATTATATTATAATTTAGCCTATATTTTGAACTATTTTTTTCTTTGATACAAAGGAGAGCTATATTTTGCTTATTCATTATTAATATGCATTATATTTTTAATACTGTTCTTAACTCTGGGCAGAAAATTCTATCACTTGCAAATAGTTGTTTATCATCTCCTTTAGAATACACTAATTTCTTATTTTTATTCTTTTTGTATTATTGTTTAGGTCTTCCAGAAAAATGTATTTAAAAGTTGTGCTAGCAGTATTCTTATCTTGTCCCTCACCTAACAAATACCTTCAGAAAATCATCAATGACGTTGATGACATTTACCTACATTTGCTTTGAGATAAATGCTGATTCAGTAAAGTACACTTCACTGAAATTCTATCAGGTTGCGTACGTATGAGCCAAGCATTTTAAATTATTAAGAGCTATTATCAGAAATTATATGTTTATGACTATTTTAGTATCTCTAGATATAACTAATTTATCCTTTGACCTATTGAAATTGAAATAGTAAAATAAAATAATGGATTTCTTAATTTAAACATCCTTTTATTCTTAAAATAAACCCCATTTGGCCATTATTTGAGTACTATGTTGCTAAATAAAAGTGTAGAACCTTGGACATTTTATTATTTGTAAAACACCCATAGTTTATTTTCTAAATTAAATATACATATATATGTATATTTTTGTATATTTATATAATACACACATTTATATGTGTGCATATATATACACATATATATGCTATATAATTATATGTATATATGCATATATATACATATTTATGTATATATATACATATATATCTATGTATATATATATATGTGCTATAATATTAAGTATCCACTACTTTTAGTAATTCTCTTCCAAATTTATTGTCTGTTTGTCATTTCAACAGTACTTATAGAATTTGAAGGAAGGGTGGCAAAACTTAGACAAAGTTTCATGGAAGTTCTGAGATTTGTACTGGCTCGTCAATGAAATGATGAATAGTCACAGAGAGAGGAGATGGCACAAAATCCTAAAGAGTAATTTAGGGATAGGAAATATGAAAGAACACAAAGACAGAACTGTGTTTTATATATTCCATGAGTAATGATTAGACCTTTAGAAAAGGTCTGTCTAATCTAAGAGAAAAATAATGAGACATATAATTAGAGGAATAGATTGGCATCATACTGAGTAGGGTGTTAAATATTGAGGAGTTTGACTTTTATTCAATAAGTGGTTTCTGAGTCAAGGATTAATATGCAAAATTATATTTAAAAAATATAACTTCTGTTGTTGTGTATAGGCTGAATAATAGGAAAGTCATCTAGAGGAAAACTGACAAATAAGCAAGTTCCCGCAATTCTCTAAGAGTGGTTTTTTGCATCCTTGCTGTGTACGAAAAATCAGAATAAAATATTATCCATCTCTCAATAATATAGTTGTTTGTAATTACAGTTTGTCCATTTTGGACAATGGTTTCCTAATTTTACCCTTGAGTTGTTTCAAAACTCTTGGGTAGATGTCAATTGGCCCGTCAGTTTATCAACATAAACAGATGTTCCTAACAGAAACCTTTAACTTTTTGTTGGAATGTACGCTGCCACAAAAGTCACTTGTTTGCAACAGAGGAAATATTTGTTGCTGGTGGTTTTATTTAAAGACATATTTCTAGTGCTAACATAGCCAGAATTTCTCACTTTACAGTCAAATTTTATAACTGCGATGCTTCTGACAATGCTATTTCATGCAAAATATCTAAAAAGAGCAAAATATCTAAATAGAACAAAATCAAACATAATTTTAGTTAGCATTCTGTGAATGTGTCTAATATTCGGTTTTGTTAGCATAGTGTAAAGCTATTTTCCTCAGGGAAAAATAGATTTTAGGGAAATTGTCTCATCAGAGGAATTTCTTTCTGACTTTTCTCCTCTCAGAGATAATTTATTTTGATGATAAAATTTACTAAATTAAAATTCTCTATACAGAGCTTAGGGGTGAACCTGTAGACAACACAGATAAGACTCTCTCCATCACACTTAAGAAAAAGCAATCGAAACAGAAGCGAACACTTACGATATACTTAAGGAAAGAACGTGTGAGCCAAGCATTTTAAATCAAGTCAAGTAGTGTTTATAGTATGAAAGCTAAACCAAAGAGTTTTGAACATGTAAGACTTCATAGGATGTTGCTCAGGAGCTGCTCTTTAGGATGAAAAACGTCCGGCAAACAACACATGCCTGAAGGAAATCTCAGCAAAAGGCCCAAATATATTTTACTACAAATCTAACACAGAACAAAGGTGCACCTAAGGGTAACTGAATACAAAGTCTATGTTATAAATCCAGCAAGTAAGAGTAGTCTTGGTGATTGTCTCACATGTGATAGCTCACAAATCTAGTTGTAGAGATATAAGCACATTAACAATACAAAGGTAAATATGAAGAAAAATAATACTATTGATAAACTGGATGTGAGGGAAGACGGGAGAGAAAAGGCAGATTAACTCAATGATTATTTATGTAATAGGCAGGAAATAGGTACTGTTTAATAGAAAAGGGCTCAAATAGTCCATTAAAGGAACCACAAAACAAACTACAAAACTTCCTGTGTATATGATTTATGCAAAACAAAAACTGTTAAAAATAACATCAAATAATGGGAGTGATAAGAAAATTGCCAGTATTATTAATAAATGTGTCTGTTAAACTTGCCTATTAAAAGAAAAATAATTTTCAAAGTTGATTACAAAACCAAACCAAATAATATGTGCCATATATTACTAAATCAAAGTGATTCCCAAAGACTGAAAATGGAAAAAATGGGCAAAAGCAACAACTGAAATAAGATTAATGACAATCTCTAGATAGAGAATTTTATCCAAAATACTCATATGGGAAGAACAGACCAAAAACATGATGGATTCAGAGTGATTTCTCACCTTGCAAATGTCACAGGTGTTTAATAAATCTTCATATTGAAATCATGATAATTGACACTTCAGGTTATTAAGAACTGGCTAGGTCTTATGGAATGTCTTCCAAAAATATGCATATTAAAGAAAATTTAGAAAATACAGACATTTAGAAAGAGTAATACAGAATCATTCATAGTCATTTTAAAGTCATTACTACTACTAATTTTTAAAGAATCACTATTTGCGTTATTTTTCCTTTTTATGTTATTATATATATATATATATATAAAACATATATAACATACATGTATGATTTTTAGAAAATTAGATAATGTTGAATGTACAGTTCTGTATTATGCTTTTCTAATAAAATGGACATTTGCCATTGAACTTTAAAATTTATAATGTATAAATGTACCATACAGACTTCATATTGTGAAGCATTTAAGTTGCAATTTTTTACTTTTATAAATATTGTTAGAATAAAGAGGAGCCTATATGAAATTGCATCTTTGATTACATCTTTAGACTATATCAAGGTGCACAGAGATTTTAAGGTCGTCATTTTTAATGGAATGATTTTACCAATTTCCATTGTCACATGTAGTGTAAATTTGCATATCTTATCTAACGCTTTTTACATTAAGTATTTAAGAAAAGATAATTTCATCTATTTTGAAAACTTAAAATATATTTCACTTGCATTAATTAATTAATTTCATTTTTTCTTCATTAGTCAGAGTCAACCGCTTCTAAAATGTTTATTATAGTTGGTTCACATTAGTTTTAGTAGTTCATTCTATGAAATTTTTGCAAACACTGGACTAGTGAACCCTGAAATACTGGCCCAGAAGAAATTCAGAATAAGGTTCCTGCAAGCCTGTGGTCAAAACATTTTCATCAACTGATCATTACATAATCTTTTCCATGTTTTTGTTTGCAGACAGACATCTTTTAAAATATATACTGCGGATTTATTAACACTGAACTCAAATGGCCAAGAGCACCATAACTCATTCCTGAAAGAAGCTTATTTAACAAACGTATTTTCTCTGTACGAGACACATCGAACTTTGCACTTAGGAACAGCAGACAGCACTTTGGCACTTGGGGGCCACATTATGCTTGGGGTGCATTTTAAATAGCAAAATCACCACCCAAAAGCCTCAACACGTGGAAAATGTGGCACGAAACAGACCACAAAAAGGACACTGGAGAGCTGCCAACAAGAAGGCAGAGCCTCGCTAGATGGGGGTGGGGGGTGGGGATAAGGGGGAAGGTGAGGGGATTAGAAAGCACACTCAGTAACCACAAGATTGCCAAGGGGATACGAAAGTTAATTTGGGGAATGTAATCAATAATGTAAAGATTTTGTAGGGTATCCTATGGACACTTGTCTCGTTAGGGAGACCACCTCAGGGAAGATGTAAATGCCTGATCACTGCACTGTACACCTGAAGCTGAAGCTGAACAATAATGAATGCTAACTACAATTTTATATGTGTGTATATATATATATATATATATATATATACACACACACACACACACACACACACACACATATATGTATATAGTTACAAGAAGGGGAGTACAGCATTAGGAATAGAGACAGTGGAAATATAATGGCTGTGTGCGATGTCAGAGGGCTAGTGGATGGGGGAGGGGGGTTGACACAGTGTGAGGGATATAAATGATAAATGTCTAACTATTACTTTGTTTTGTACACCCGAAACTAATTAAAAAAAAAAAAAAGAAAAGAAAAAGAAGGCAGAGCCTCACCTGGTTCGACCCCAGCTCTGAATGTGTGAGCTTGGTCACTTACAATTTTTGGTGTTCTACGCATGTCCATGGATGATTGCAAACATGTCACACATATGGATTTTAGATTACAAAAGAATTTTGGTAAGAGGGTGAATTCACATATATGAAACTGATAAGTACCGTGTTTCCCCGGAAATAAGACCTAGCCAGACCATCAGCTCTAACACGTCTTTTGGAGCAAATATTAATATAAGACCCAGTATATTATATTATATTATATTATATTATATTATATTATATTATATTATATTATATTATATTATATTATATTATATTAATTATATTATAAAGACCCAGTCTTATATTATATTAAAATAATACCAGGTCTTATATTAATTTTTGCTCCAAAAGACACATTAGAGCTGATGGTACGGCTAGGTCTTATTTTTGGGGAAACACGGTAATGAGGAGTAACTGTTTTTCACAATATTTTTATTTTTCAAATTAATCACTTATGTGTCTGACTTACCCTGGTATACTGGGAATATTGATGTTATTCATTTATATAAGCTCCTTGCCTGTTAAGAAAGCTAACCCTTGGTTATATATATATATATATATATATATATATATATATATATATATATATATTTTTTTTTTTTTTAAATTATTTCCCCCTAGTGTTTTCTTTGCCTTTTAGTATTCCTCACAGTGTTTCTTGATGCCCAGTCATTATAACTTTCATTAACTATTGTTGTATTCATTTATCAGTTTTTTCAATTGCTGTTGTGCTTTAAAAGAAACTTATCTATCCTAAGAGAAACTAAATGGGTCTTCATTTTCTAATTAGTATTGTTTCCTCCTTGTTGTTGTTGTTCAATTTCATAATTCCTACAGGTTATATCATTGTATGGTATAAATGGAAATCTATAATTTTGCTTCTTAAATAATTTAACCTATTGCTTCAGTGCCATTTATTGGATAAAACTTTTGCCATATGGATTGATGAAGCTGCATTCATTTTCTTTTGCTGCTATAGGAAATTACCACAAATTTAGTGAATTAAATTAACATACATTTATTATCTTATAGTTCTCTACACCAGAAATCCAATATACGTAGGTACATTGGGCTAACATCAAAGGTATCTGCAAGGCTGCTTTCATTTTCGGATTCTCTAGGGGATAATTTGTTTCCTTGCCTTTTCCAGCTTCTAGAGGATGCTCACATGTCTTTATTCATGGCCCCTTTCCTCCATCTTGAAAGCCAGCAATGGTAAGCCAAGTCCTCCTCACCTTGCTTGAATCTGACCCGTCTATCATTGCATCTCTTTCCTCCATAGCCAGGAAAATTCTACTTCTAAGGACTCGTGATTAGATTGAGCCCATCTGTATAATCCAGGATCATTTCCTCATCTCAAGGTACATAATCTTCATCACATCTGCAAAGTCTTTTTTTTTACAATATAAGGTACCATGTTTATCCATTCTAGGAAGAAGAACGCAGATGTCTTTGGGATCAGGGGCATTAGTCTGCCTACTACATTCTGTTAAACTTTTTTGCATACCGTGGTCTATCACTGAGGCTTTCATGCTAGTCTCCTGGTTTCTTATGTCTACTTTTCTATAAACGCATGCTGAAATTAGTTCATTTATATTATACTTTAATCTTTAGCAGGCCTAGTGTATCCTCATTGCTTCTGTTTTTCAAAAGTATTTACTTCTTTTTGAAACTGCTTTAGAACTAATTAAACTCAAGAAACCTTCTTTAGATATTTAATTTGGATTACATAGATCCTATAAATTAGTTCAAGGGGAAATAACACCCCTCCTGCACACATATTTCCATTCAATCTTTATAAAAATGTGGGTATAAAATTTAAAATTTTTCCTCAAATATGTTCCAAGTATTTCTTGTTGAGTTTATTCTCACTTATTTGTTGTTGCTGTTTTTGCATATGAGAATATTGTTCTATTATGTCCTCTCTGGGATACATAGGAAAATACTGATATTTGAATGTTTGCTTTTTTCTCTGGGTAATCCTTTGAATTCAATGATTCTATTAAATTTTCTAAATTACCAAGAATCTGCCCATAATGCCAATTATTTAGGTTGACATATAATATACAAGCAATAATCATAGTTTTTTCTAACTTTAGTTATAGTGAGTGGTTTTATATATTTATACCCTAAACCTATTATGCATCCAGCTCAACAAATTTATGTTAAAAAGCGTGATGTGGCAACCTTCTCAACCCAAAATGGCAAGCTGTATTTTGGACACTTTTATATTTTTAGCACCCTAAACATATCATGAAACGTAAATATCAAGATCATTGATGAACAACAAATTTCATGTCAGGTACAATCATTGGTAAATTAAAATGTCTTGTTGATGAGTTTTCTCTGTCAATGTCCTCCAGCCAAGGATTACAAAGAACCAGTTGTGCATATTAATCACTGTATTGAGGGTGAACACCTTCCATGGGCGACACCGGCCGTCTTAGTAAGAGGGTGTTAAAGAGTTGGGCCTGTGTTGGTGATTTGGGGAATGGCTCAAGGAAGTGGGGCTTTGCTTTGAATTGTATGCTGTCAGGAAGCAGGGGTGATTCTATCAGTGACTATCTTAATAAATCTTTTCTAGAAGGAAGAAAGAACAGAGTGAGGCAAACACTATATAACTGGTGAAGAAACAGCACTCGGATTTGCCAAGATGGAAGGATATTTGCTCTTTTCGGGGGCACAATATTATGCATGCGATTTCTATGTTTGGATGTGATTTCTGAGGGGTCTTGTTTTGTCCACATGGACACAGAGTGGCCATGTCTGATGTTGACGTTTTTGTAAACTTTATGTTCATTAGGAGATCATCAAAGGCCTATCTGTGAGCTGTGAGTGCCAGGCCAACTTCCTGCTGTCAGAGGCCACTCTTCTCTCAGCACTACTAGACTGAGACACAATGTCACATATCCCAAAGGATTTGGGGTTAAGTATGTGTGAGAGTATTGCACTGTCATTTTTCTGTGTGTGTATAAGGTTATTCATTTTAATTTCTGTTGCTCTGTACTATAGTGAATTGCAGTAAATATAACCCTGAGGTGTTTTTGTTTTTTCATAATTACAGATTAAGAATGTCACACAGATTTGGAAATGTTTCTCTCCTATACTCCACTAAGCACAAACATTTGTAAATTTACTATTGAAGTTCTAAAATTCTGGATTCAGAAAAATATTCTGAATTTCATACATGTGTACATTACTAAACAAAAAAGATAATTTACATTGCTGGTAGCTAAGCCTCTTGACATATATAAGTAGTTACTGTGCAAGCCAATTATATACAAATGTACATTAAATGAAAAAAAATATATATATACATATATATTTCTTACTATATAGCAGATTGAACATGGTTAAGGCGATATATTTTTTCAATCAAGTAACATATACCCTGAGAAATCAGAAACAGTTTCTACTCCTTTCAACTCTTACAGAAGAATTTTGATAATGATGAGTTATAAAAGGGCTGTTTTTATAATCCCCTCTTAACTGCAACAGAAACAAGACACAAGAATTCTCCAACATAATTAAAACAGCCAGTTAGTTTGTTGAGTTTTTTTAAGTAAGTGGATTTAAAATGAAAAACTGATCTAGCTAAAATATTAATTTTTCAGTCAACTGGATTAAGTAGTCATTTAGAGATTTCCTAGGGCCAGAAAAAATTAACTACATGTTTTTAAATTTTGACAGTTTGAAATATTAAACATATAATGACATGTGTTCTAAGTGTGTCGGTGTTTGTGTTTAATAATACATAAAAATAAGTTTTTCTGCTGTTACTCTGATAAAAAAATAAGGTCATATGCAATACAAGATATTAGATCTAGATGAATTTTTAATTTTAATGATCAACACAGCAGGGGATTTATTTCAAATAATACACTCAAAACTCCAGGAGCAAGAATTGCCTCTAAAGAATGTCTTTCTATTGGTAATTGATTGTAATTATATTAAAAACAAAGTTTTGAGTACTGTAGAAGGTGACAAGCTTAAGTAGAAAAAAATAAATAAAATAATGAATGAAAATTCACAAAGGGATGGTCTTAAACTGAGAAATTTTAACCTTATACCAATTCTCCTCATCTCTGTTTTTATTTGGTAGGCTACATAATCCCTGACGAACTTATAGACAGAAGACGTTATCACAGAATTAGTAGTATTTTACACTAATAATGTGCACTTCACAAATGTTAATGCTAAATATAGGAGGCATTTAGGAGGAAAAACAAACAGAAACAAACTTAACCACATATATTTTGGATTATGTGTGTGGAGTTTTTCATCCATTTTGAGTGAAGTCACTAAACATTACAAAGAATATGATTGTATTTCATTTTTCAGATTGCAAGTTGAACAATAATATCCTTATGACATTTCTTTCTCTTTGTTCTTTTCTACATCTCACCATTAGTCATTTGCTATAGACTTGGCAAACTGGGTTAGATTTAGTTTCTTTGGTGTTCTTTCCTGTTAATTTTCTCTTTGCAACTACTTTCTTTTCTTCTGACATTTATTTTGAAGTCATGATACATATTCTTTACTCTTATACTGCATATATAAAGAAAAAGCAATCTGTATAGTTTATGGTTATTTATGCTGATTTGGATATGATTAAACTGGTCCTAAGCAAAATTTATTTTATCTTTACATAAAAGTATGTCTATGATTTTGGACTCATGTCTGTAAGTTATTTATTCATTTATTTATTAATAAATCAAAATAAAAAATAATAGTGCATTCTTAAAGATTTTTCCTTAATGTTACTAGGGAATGTATCATATAAAGAATTAGAAATAATCCATTAAAGAAAGCCTTAACAGAGGTGTACCGTGCTAATTAGAATTGGACTGGCTCCATCCCAATCATTTCAAGTTTGCAAACTTGTTTAAGGGAAACGTTATCTTTAGAACAAGGGTGCAAACTGTGGAATGTTTTAATCTTCTTTGAGTTTTCAATGTGTTCTTGTTTAGAACATATGGGCTTTTTACGCATATTGAGCAACTGAAAATCTAACGTCTTCCAGAGAGCATGGGATAACTTCCACTTTCAGCTAGATCTCTTGTTCTCCTTTTAAATAGACAAAGGACACTCAGTGTGCTAATCTGTGATGTGGTGGGGGCACCATAGCCGCAGTCAAACATGGAGAGTTAGGTGAACTTTTTATGATAACTATTGAAATTATAGTCTTTACTAGCTCCATGCAGGTTTATATGAAATGACTGCTGTCTCTGTAGTTTTGAGACCAACAATCCATGCACAATCATTAACAAGAATACACTTTGTTACCCTTCTTTCTCAGAAGTCTACTCTCCATCCTGCCAGAAATCTCCCCATCTTCCAGCAGTGGGGATTTGGGCAGATACGAGTTCATGCAATTTAAATTCTTTTATAAACAATCTATTTTTAGAAGAAAAGAGTAAGTGTGGGAGCGAGACTGAAAGAGAGCGAGAGAGAGCTTCCTTATAAACTCCCAGAAATATCAATTTCAGAATTGAACCTACATTCCATTAAATTTATTTTGAAGGGATGACTCATTTGCTCACATGACATTCCCCAAAACAAAGAGAAAATGTAAGTTCTGTTACCTCTGGCGGTAGAAAGGAGTGGGTACTATGTAGTAACAGCTGGGATTGTATAGAGAAAAAAATATGATTTTATGATTAGTATGCACATTTTTAGAGACTAAAGATATGCTATTTCAATATTAAAATATTCTCAACTATCTTGAGATTTATTCGTTGGTTACTTTTTCAAGCATCTTAAAGCATGTTTAATATGTATTATTAGACTCACTGATTATTCAGCTATGATCCTCCTTAACTCATTTGTATATTTATATGTGTATGGAATTAACTTCCAAGATATATATATATATATATATATATATATATATATATATATATATATATTTTTTTTTTTTTTTTTTTTTTTTTTTTAAATTTTTCAATTAAGAATGCTTTTGCTGAGCACTCTTCTTGCTGTGTATCCATGTCTCTCCCTCCACTCGCACGGCCACCTCAGCTGTCCTGGGCCCTGGGCGTTGATCTGGTGGGAATAAAGGTGAGGCCCAGCTGAGAGAAGGGGGCCAAGTTCACACAACGGGGGCCCTAGAGGACGAGCAAAGATATCTTCAGGTAATATTTTTTTCCTTTAAATTTGACTGGTAGCTTTCAATCTCAGGTGTTTTATTTGTCAAAATTGTTTAGCAACTATTCTAGCATCACCATCATATTGTCATTAATATAGTAGCAGAGATATAAAAACTAGCGTTGTTAGAGCACTTTGTGTTTTGCAAAAACGTTCGTAATGCTCTGTGAAAATGTAAAACCCAATATTCGTTAACATTTATTTCTTTAAGTTACAGTTAATTTCACTTAATTGAAAATCTTATATGAATTGAATATAGTTAATTTAAGGAAGCTTAATCTGTAGCAATTTAAGGGGAAAAAAAACAAAAACAGAACCCAATTCTGTTTGCTTCTAGTACTTTTTCTTTGACTAGCTGTTTTTACATACTGTGTTTCCCTGAAAATAAGACCTAACCAGAAAATAAGCCCTAGCATGATTTTTCAGAATGACATCCCCTGAACATAAGCCCTAATGTGTCTTTTGGAGCAAAAATTAATATAGGACCTGGTCTTTCTTCCGGGGAATCACTGTACTTACCATTATGTTTTTTATTTTGCCTTTTAAGCATTATATTAAAATCCTGCTCTAAAATCTGCAAAAGACTCTTAATAAGTAGAGTGCAATGATTATTAAGCATTAAAAATGCTTTTCAACTAATCTACACTTAAGGAATCATAAACTAATATATCATTTGGCACATTTCTTGCCTATCAATTTTGGAAAACAATTTTTAAAGATAATTCCTAACTGTGGACAAAACGCAGAGAAAAAAAGCTATCTCACACATTAATAAAGATAAGGAGAATAAATGGTCACAGAGTCACATAGTGCTTTGGAAAACCCAATGGAAAAATGTTACAAGACTGTAAACACACTCATATTGTTAGGACCAACAATTCTACTCCTGGGAAAGAATCTCAATGAAACAATAAAAACATAGGGACTAAAACATAGATTGCAGAATCTTTTTTAAACATTAAAAATTAAAAAAAGAGTGTAAATGCTGACTGACAAATATGATCAAATAACTTACGGTCTACTGCCTCAATTCAATGGGATGCATTGATTTAAAATGTTTACCAACTATATTTTATATATTACTTCTCTATGCTTCTCTTGCAGAGGTTCTCGTGCGTATTTTGCTTTGTCCTCGGTTTGGCTCACGTTAACAGCCACAAGTAAAGAGACTTTCTATTCCTCTAATTGTTAAATGAAAGTTTAGAGCTTTAATTAGAACAACTAAACTTGTTTCTTTTTGAATTAGTTGACAGTGTCAAGGAGGGGTGAGGTCAGCATGCCAGGAGTCATAACAACTCAGTACCTCTCTACACCCCCTTTGTTATGGGGACAGAGTAGAGCAGATGCTGGGGACACAGGCAGCTGCATTATGAGAAGAGAACAAGTGTAATATAGGCATGTAATTGTCATGTAGCTGATCATAAATAAATAAAAAAGAAATAAAAACAATGGCATTTATTAAACTTTTTAAATGAATCCATTTTTAAATTATTTTTTATTTTATCAGCAACCTTGCAAAACTGATAGCTTTATCAACATTTTACAAATGGGAATGCTGAGGCTCATTGAGTAGAATTAATTTGCTCAAGGTTACAGTCATTGGCATTTTAAACCAGTTTTAACTGTAAATGTTAGGCTCATTCTGCGACTCATGTTACTCCCTCACTGTTAGCAGCAAGCAGTAATAGCATGAGTTCTTTTTAATAAACTTCTTCAACAAGTAATTTGTTTTATTTTTATATTAAGGCATTTTTCTAGATTTTAACAATGGGGGAGAAATATAAAATATACAATTTAAAATGACATCATAAAATTGTTGTGCAAATAATGCTAGTGGATGGGGCTGTACAGTCCCTAGAGAGACTGAGGAATATGAAAATGGGGACTTTGCATGGTAACGTCATCTGCGTAGTAGTCACAAGCCCTAGGCTGTGTATATTGGCATTTCATAAACAAGTGTGCAGCATGTGGATGGCTGGTAATTGCTTCCCATGATTTGGGAGAGGAGCAATCCATAGGGGAGCACAGATACAAAATGCTGACATGGAGACATAACTAAAGAACGTTGCAAAAAATCTCGGAAACAGTCTTACTAATAGGATATTTTCTGTCTAAAAAATATTGTCAAAATTGATGTAGATGAACTCTAGTATTTTAAATGTCACATATGGAGTAACAGCATAAAATAATTTATTAAAATGGAGCTAACCCCCCAAAAGTCATAAGGTAGGTAATGCATGAGTATATTTCAATGTATGATGCATATATTAAGTGTCTAGATTTGTATATTTGCCATTAGAAGCTATTAAGTTCAAGGTATAAATACATGCTTGCTAAGCAATAATTTATTTTTTAGCGGGTATATAACAAACTCCAGCTCTATAGCCATGTCAGGGCTGTGATCTAAGGTCTGAGAGGTTTTGTCCTCGCTCTGCTGTAGGAATATTTATGTCTTAGGGAAGTTGATTTGTTTCATTGTCTCTGTTTCTTACAGGTAAACTGACATGGCTATTCTGGATTAAGTCTAAAATTTTCTCCCGTTGTGAATGGCTATTTTTCATTAATTCTGTCTAAACAAATAGTTCTTCCAGTAGAGAGTACACATTTTATTCTGAAGTGTGTACTCATAAATACATGATAATTGATTTAACAAATATTGACTTTCAACTCAGCTGGGGCACTAAAGATGCAGTGGTCAACAAGAAATATAGACTCTATTTCTTTATTAATGTACTCTTTGAAGTATGAGAGTAAATTTATTTTTTCTCCCGTCTCTATCCTTAACCATAGAAGCATAAATTCTGCTTCCTACCTCTGGCATAGATGTATGTATATACATATATATCTTCCAGGAGTATTTTTTTTCTTGTTACCTTTACGTTTTCATGTTTATAAAAATTTGTAAGATGACCCTCACTCTTCATTTTCATGTTTAAAAAGTCTAGTGTTACCTAAATCAAAATTACAGTTTCTCCTCCAATATAATGCTTATCCTGCCACACCATCCCTCGCTCTGTGTCTGAATCTTTACTCTTCCTGTCACGTCTTCCTACTCACTGCCTGCTGCCAGTAGATGGGGTGGTAGTTGGGAAATAGTTCTTAGAGAAGGAATTATGTCAGCTTAATACCACAGACAAAGGGAGCAGCATGACTAATCATTTTAGGTTCATAAATTGGATACCCACAGACCCCACCCAGAAGATAGATATCTTTTCTCTGATCCCACTATGATTTAAAGCATTTTTATTAATTGCCAATATTTAGAGGGTTGGAAGCTTTTAAGTCCTACAATATATTTCAAATTCCTTTCATCCCTCAGAAGACTGGGTACTCCTGAGCTTGTGTGACCCCTGGCTCATTAGTATGACCCCACAGCTAGAGCTGGGAATAGCTAGAGGGGGTAGAGCAAAGCCTGTCTTTAAATTCCCTGCCACTCATTCATGGATTATACCTGATCCGCTTTGCTTAAAAGATCTCTCTCATTGGCATTTGAGATCTGAATGTTAGCCTACAGGTATGAGCAACCGCACATTCCTTAATCTGTATTTCAGTTTCGGTTCTTATTTATAAACATCAGAATCTAGTCTAACAAATCTAGCAAAAGCCATTTGATAAAGGAGAATTTACAGAAACTGCAGGAGGAGCAGACGATCTGGCTTGGGAGTGATGCCACCAAGGCCAACAGCCAAGTCCCAGCCCCGTGCCAATCCCGGGAGCTATTTCACTGCCTGACACAGGTCCCGCTGTGTCACGAGGCCTGCTACCGTGTAGCCGGGCTTCTGGCCCTACACGGAAATCTTGTCATTTTCCCACAGCACACCACCGCCCTTTCCAGCAATACTAAATCTGCTCACCACCACTGTTCTCCACTTTCTTTCTTTTGAGCGATTCTGTGAATGTTTTTAAGTCACAAACCTATACTGTATCTTTAAGCAAAGCTGGAGGGACAAGTTCGGGCTTCTACCTTGGTGAGGTGGGACTCATAACATGGAAAAATCAACAACATATTGAAGGGGTGTTCAAAAGCTATGTGGCATTGATATTGGTGGCTGTTTAAGTGGCTTGCCTAAAGGCATTTAAAAATCAGAGGGTGCTGCCCTGGTAAAGATGAAAGTTGAAGCCACTCCTCCTATGTCCTAATACATTATTTTATCCATGTCTCCAGCTCTATATTTATAGAAAGCTCTATTCCCAAGGAAAGGATCTGATATGGTAGAACTTCCAGGAACCGTAGGGGGCCTTTTATTTTTAATTAAAAAAAAAATCTCCATTTATAAACCAGTATTTCTCAAAACATGCATTCAGTACTTCCTGCATATAAACTTGGACATAACCAGAAGACATCTGATGTTGATGACAGGACAAGTTCCTGATATGCTAGGATTAGATCAGAGAAAGCACATGAAGTTAACAAGGAAGGCAGTTCCCTTCCTCTGTATAACATCGATACATTATTCTAGGATTTATACTTCATGAGACCCCAAAATCTGTCCCATAAGTACTATATAGCATCATTTAATCTCGTATTGAGGTCTTAGTTTTTACATTAGAAGTTGAATTATTCTGACAGGTCATCACAACAATTTACTTTCTGTACAGATGACAATCAGGTAGGGACGACAGGATATAAAATTGATGAAAGTGTGAATGTTTGTGTGTGTTTTGAATGAGTGAATGTTCTTAATAACACACTCTCAGACCATCAGAATAGTTACAGAAAACTGAGCTGAGATAGTCTTCACAGCTTCAATCATATTGCATTTTTTTCACATTGTAATGACATAAATAAAATGTCCTCCTTCTTTTGCCAAGATAAATAGAGGTATCAATTATCTGAAATGTAATTCAATTTCTTTTGTGTGTCAGGCCAATAGAAAAGGAGAAATACAGATGGGAAAAGAACAGCCATAATCAAGAAATCATAAATAATTACATTCAGAGGTCTTGTCTAAGTAGCTTGTTCAGACTTTTGTTTGTCTTCATCCAATTATGTGACTTACAAAAGTGGTGATTAAATGAGTGAATAAATGATCTTTTCGCAAGCCAGGAGAAATGTAGCTTATTATTTGATCACTGCTCGGCGAAGGCTAAGAAAATAGGGGAGGAGGGATAGCATCAGCCTGGAGTAATGGATCTGGAATGAAAGGGAGACTGGAAAGAGCCCCCGTCAGAGGGAGAGAGCCACTGCCTTTGCCTCATGTTGTTACAAAGTTTGTCCAAAGAAAGAAATGGCTGTAAATGAATAGCCTCCCCTCTATGAGTAATGGGGCAACCAGCTCCTGTTAGAAGTAGGTTTTCTTTTTAATTGCATGCACAGAGAAATTGTGAAGATGTGGATACTGTAAGATATCAGTTCTAATTATTAGAGTTACTCCATTTTGAAATAAGCACATCTTGATGTGCCTCACTCTTTCTTTTCTTTTCTCTCTCTTATTCTCTCTCTTGCTCTACCTCTTTGTGCTCTCTCTTAGTCTCTCTCCCTCTCTCTCTTTCACATACACACACTCAAGCGTGCACCGAGATACAACTAGAATTACATACTAATAGAAATTGACCCTGGTACTTATGGAGGGGGAATAGTATACTCTAAATGCTTCACAATGCCAGAGTACTTTCTTTATAATGTCTACTACTATTGATCATGGTGGGTCTGATTATATAGTTAAGTATCTTGTAAGATTACCTCTCACAAAAAAAAAAAAAAAAAAAAAAAATCTCTAATTTTACCATCTATTGAGAACTCTATACTTCTTTTTTCTTATCCTGGAAATCTCTTTCCCTTACCACAGCCGTCTTTCACGGTGTATTTCTCTACTTGGTAGACAAGTCTGTGTTGGTCTGGCAAGATCATAGGAGCCCTTAGGGGACGAGCACCTGCACTTGGATAAGGGACAGGAAACAACTCCTCTCACGTATTTGGAATAAGATGATATGTTCTGATTAAGTTAAAAATGTACATCTTGTATTCTTGCCTGGTTTAAAACCTGGTCTCATAATCTCTAAACTCTTTGTATCTGGTAATGGAGGCTGGGCTTGACAGTGGGCACAGGGCCATGCTGACACCAGGGGATAGTGCGCAGGCTCTGAATAGCCCTGGAGTCAAAGCAGAGTCAACACTGGCCCAGGAAGGTCGCTGAACTGACACCCTTTGCTCAAGCTGCACCCTTCTTTATGTCTGCTGCATTTCATATTACTCACTGGTCTCTCTTAAGATCATTCCTCTTGCTTGATACAATGCTTAGTTAGCTTCTCCTTATACCTCTCTGATTTCTCTATCTCCTTCTTAACCTTCCAAGGTACTGTTTCTTACCTCCACTGACGTCCTTTTCCACTCTCTGTGGGTATTGTTTTGTTGTTACTGCACTTGGATTGGTGTAGTTACCATCTCTCTTTAAATCCTTAAATCAGTGCTTTCATCCCCAACCTCCCTCGTAGGCTCAAGCCACACATTACAAACTGCCCACTGAATACTGCTCCTTAGATTTCAGTTGTGAAGTAACTCCTGTGGCTTCTACATTTTATTATTATTATTATCACTCTCGAAAACTCACGATTCAATGATTACTCCTTCACGCTTAGCATGGACTCCTAAATCCAGTGAGTTGCAAGTCTTTTCTTTACTAGTTTTAGTATTGATGTCAGATTTACCTCTGTGCTTTGCATTAGTCCCTGATCTGTGATTCCTACTGTCATCACTCTAGTTCAGTCTCCCCTTTCCCAACACCTGGATTATTCTCAAATGGTCCTTTGTCTTCTGAATGTTCCACTGAGTAGATCTTTGGGAAATAACCACAAAAGATCTATGTTACCATTCTGAGTTTATGTTCAATCCCCTTTTATAAATCTTTGGCAATTATCTGTTTTATAACAAATGCTATGTATACTCATTCAAAGCTCTTGAAAAATCTGATGCTAACTTGTACCACAGTATAAGGGTACATTTCATGTAGCCTGTACCAAAATCACATTGGTTCTTCCTGAACATGCTTAATACTTTGATTTGTGTTGTGTCCTCTGGTTGAAATGACCCTGACCTTCCTATGTTAAAATAGTACATATTGTTCAAGGATATGGTCAAATGCCATGAAGCATCCAGGAATACTTTAACTTTGCTTATCCCTTCTATCCTTTGTATCTTATTTTTGTCTTCTATCCTTGTATCTCTCTTTCTCTATCTGTAGATCCATGCCTTTTCACCTACTAGACTATAAGCTGCTTTAGGAGAGTGACCATATTATCACGTCTAATCCTTCTCCTAGTAACTTTCAGTAAGTACGCGATGAATAGATTAATAAAATATATTATTAAACATATATAGCATAACAAAGTACAATATTAAAAATGGGGTTCATTTCTTAAAAACTCCACAAGTGTACAAAGATTCAATAAAAACATGAAGCTTAATGACATCTTCAGACATCCTAATATAAATAACTGAATTTACTTCCTTTATATTTATATAATAATTTTCTTTATATAATAATTGCATTACAAGATAGAATTCTAATAATTCACTTGAAATAATGTTGCAATGTAGAATCCTATTACATCAGTTGAGAAGATCACAGAGGTATCTACAACTATCCGCACAGTCAAAAGTGCTCATTTTTAGCCCTGCATTTTTTCCCTACCTATTCTGTGTCTTGGTCCTTTGTGATACTAGAATCTCATTAGTGTTTTCAATTGAAGTCATAAACGAACCAATCTCAGTTTTATCTTGGTATTTCCAGTGTTATAAATGTGCACCCATTATATCCATTGACCTTATCCCTGGCCTTGTTTGTGTGTGCAGCCTCCACCTCTGAGCCTCCTGGAAATGTTTCATTGTTCAGGAAATGCTCTAAGATTGCAAGCCTATCCATTATCTAGTAGTCTTTACAGACATTCTTTGTATGATTTAGGTGAGAGTGAGGAAATACGCGATATGACGATTAAAGCACCTATGCAGTGAAATTGTCAGGTGCCTCGATGTTTTGAAACACGAGTAGCTGGAGGAAAGAGCAGGAGCTGCTCGTGTGACAACACTACTACTTATTAGCAATTTCACTTTGACCACATTGTCAAAACTCTCCCGCGGGGCTTTCTTTTATCCAATGTGAGAAATGAGTATAATAATGTGAACTTCATAATATTATTGTAATGAATAATAGAGATAATATGAGTCAAGACCGTAAAACTTAGTAGAGGTTCAATCATTATGGCTAAACTTCTTTAATGCATGCAGTCACATGGATGGAGGTGTTCAGTATTCATTTCTAAAGTGTAACACCTTACCAGATATTTAGCCATTTATTTTTTTTTCAAAAACAAATACATTTCTAGTAACTAAACCGTCCATGGCAGGGATCAATAATTCTATTACATATTTGAAGTTGTTTGACTAGAAGGACCTTGTTCATTATTTTATTTCCTGTGCATCACAGCTCACCTAGAACTTCGCTTGTGAAGAGGACCACAGAGAGATACAAGCTCAAAATTATTTCCAATTACTCTATTAAAACAGAATACAGTTAGAGTGGAGCCAGCTTTCTCTAAAAGTTCATGTGTGTAAGAAATGCTTAGGAGACTGTGAGGAATAGCTTTTTTCAATTTTAAAATTTGATTGGAAATGTAACAAGTAAGAGGTGAATCTGAAAAACTAAGAGATCTACATAATGCTTGACACAAATTTGGAAAATGATGATAAAAATTTTAATCTTTCATTGCCTTTGTATGTCTTAGAATTTGAACAAATGATATATCCTTCCGAACAAAATATATATCCTTTTATTTCTTGAATCAAGACTGGGATCTATAATTTAAAACTATAGTTTCTATGATTAGAGTATTTCTTGGAAATTTCTGGAGAATTTGATTAAAGAACTAATATTTGGAAACTACTCTTCATCCAAATGACCGTCATCCTTTGCTCTGTAATCCTTGCCTTAGTCCTAGACTAACTAGGCTCTGAGGTTTCTCCTCATTCCCTTACACAAGTGAATGGGACAATTTCACATCTTGATTCTGGCCTGCACTTTCCCGTTAAATATGATTTCTCTACATCATCCATTGCCTCCTTCAACATCTCTATCTCATTCCACAACAGATTATTTCTCCATCCACTCTGTGAATGTTATAGCAATAATTTCATGCCACGTGGAGGGATTCTCAATCTTGTCAATTAGTTCTGATTGCTATTTCTCTTAATAATTTCATGTTTTTCTGTCTAAATGAATTCCATTATTAGTAAGTCTGTTCACTGGGTTGAGATCTCAAGTAATATTTCAATTTACTATATGTTATATATAAATGAGAAATTTCCATAATTATAGTGATCCATATATATTACGAAGCTGCTAAGTATGATCTAATTTGTACCTCCTTGATGAAAAATGTGACCTGCTTTGGAACTGTAAGGGAAGAGTACTGTTGTTTTTCAGCACCTACTCTATGTCAAACATTTCACATAATATTCGATCTTAAATTTCCACTGCTATGTCTTCTTTAATAATGATGGAAGTATCAAACTCCCTGACTTCAGCTTATACTACAGAGCAACAATAATCAAAGCAGCATGGTATTGGCAGAAAAACAGACACACAGGTGAATGGAATAGAATTGAAATCCAGAAATAAATATGGACAGATAATTTTCGACAAAGAAGCCGAACACATACAATGGAGAAAAGACACCTCTTCAATAAATGGTGCTGAGAAAATTGGAAAGCCATGTGCAGAAGAATGAAACTAGACTGCTATCTGTCACCGTGTACCAAAATTAACTCAAAATAGATGAAAGACCAAAACTTAAGACCTGAAACGGTAAACTGCATAGAAGAAAGCATAGGTACTAAACTTATGGACCTTGGGTTCAGAGAGGATTTTATGAATTTGACCTCAAAGGCAAGGGAAGTAAAAGCTAAAATAAATGAATGGGACTATTTCAAACTAAAAAGCTTCTGCTCAGCAAAAGAAACCATCAACAAATAGACAACAAACCGAGTGGGAGAAGATACTTATCCAATTAAAAAATGGGCAGAGGACACGAATAGAAACTTCTCCCAACAAGACATACAAATGGCCAACAGACATATGAAAAAATGTTCAACTTCACTAGCTATTAGGGAAATGCAAATCAAAACCACAATGAGATATGACCTCACACTGGTTAGAATGGCTATTATCAACAAGACAAGTAATAAGTGTTGGAGAGGCTGTAGAGAAAAAGGAATCCTCATACACTGTGGGTGGGAATATAAATTGGTATAGCCGCTATGGAAAACAGTATGGAGGTTCCTCAAAAAATTAAGAATAGAATTATCATATGACCCAGCAATCCCTTCTCTGGGCATCTATTCAAAAAATCTGAAAACATTTATCCATAAAGATACATGTATTCCAATGTTCATTGCAGCTGTATTTACAGTGGCTAAGACATGGAGACAACCAAAGTATCCTTCCATAGATGATTTGATAAAGAAGATGTGATACATATATACAATGGAATATGATTCTGCCATAAGAAAAGATGAAATACTGCCATTTGCGATAACATGGACCTTGAGATTATTATGCTAAGTGAAATAAGTCAGACAGAAATAGTCGAGAACCATATGGTATCACTCATATGTGGGATATAAAACTGAAGGCAACAAAAGAACAAAACAAACAAAGAAACAAAAACTCATAGACACAGACAACAGGTTAGTGGTTATCAGAGAGTATGGGGGAGGAGAGATGGTAAAAGAAGGTAAAAGGTGTCAAATATATGGTGATGAAAGGAGAACTGACTCTGGGTGGTGAACACAGAATATGATACATAGATGATGTATTATAGAATTGTACACTTGAAACCTATATAGTTTTGTTGACTATTGCCACCCTAATAAATTTTAATAAAAATTCCACTGCTGTGTTAATATTCTAAGAGGACATAAGAAAAAGATGCAAGTCTCAGAGGGAATCCTAAATCTGTTTTTGTAAAATCTTTAAGTGTTGTGCTATCTCAAGACAGCTTACTGTGAATGCTGTTTCCCAAGATGTTTGCTCTTGAGCGATTGAGAAAGATACAGTTGACTAGTTTATGAAATAAAATTGGTTGTGTTAAATTAATTTATTTTAAATCAGTAGTAAGTTGATGTGTTCTAGTAAATATAACCGTGTGTGTTCAATTCAGCTGGAATATATGAAGAGTTCAAAAGAAAATATGAAACTGTATTTCTGTATTTTTATTTATACTGAAAAGTTATTTTAATACAATTAGGGCAACCTTGAATGCCCTTGATATAATAATTTAGGAATAGCTATGATTAGTAGACTCTGAAAAGCACAATTCACAAATGAGGGGTCTCCTCTGAAGAGGCGTCATGTGGTTTCTGAGTCCAAAAGAGAAACCTACCGATAACAAGTTCTTTATTAGCAGACTGAATTGGAAAGACAGATTTGTACTCAGTATGGAAAGAACTTTAGGTCATCGATGCTTATTTTTGTCCAGCCTTAT
This sequence comes from Rhinolophus sinicus, assembly GCF_036562045.2. Taxonomy (NCBI): domain Eukaryota; kingdom Metazoa; phylum Chordata; class Mammalia; order Chiroptera; family Rhinolophidae; genus Rhinolophus; species Rhinolophus sinicus. The sequence goes on from NC_133760.1 coordinate 69,226,259, forward strand.
TTTATTCAGAAGTCAATGATACCATCTGTAGCACCATCTTTAAATAGGAAAAATATGATTTCTCTACATCATCCATTGCCTCCTTCAACATCTCTATCTCATTCCACAACAGATTATTTCTCCATCCACTCTGTGAATGTTATAGCAATAATTTCATGCCCACGTGGAGGGAGTCTCAATCTTGTCAATTAGTTCTGATTGCCATTTCTCTTAATAATTTCATGTTTTTCTGTCTAAATGAATTCCATTATTAGTAAGTCTGTTCACTGAGTTGAGATCTTACTTTATTTATCAAGTAATATTTCAATTTACTAAATAAGTTATGTATAAATGAGAAAGTTCCATAATATTTGTGGATCACAGTTCTTATTTTCATGCCATATTTATTACCAAGTATATTTTTCTGCCACTTTTTTATAGTTTACTTAGCTTGACAGTTTACATTTCAAAATATGTCCATGTAGAGATAAATTTCAAAGAAATATTCTTGAACTTTGGGGATGATGAAAAGAGAAAAATTCTATCTCTTTTTCTGGAATTGAACATAATATAATAACTTGAATTGAATAATTGAATAATCATATAATAATCTACAATTAGGTAAATATCAAATTGACAGCACTATGGCAGCTCCAGCATGAGACCACTGACATGAAAGTCCATGAAGCATATGCTTCCCAGATGTATTTCTTAGTCCGGTATGGGCATTTAAAAAAAAAAAAAATTTCTGGATTAAATATGTAAAACTGGGAAAGAAGCATGATCAAAGCCCAGCCAGGAGAAAAAGTCATGATCTGGAATCATGAATGAAGAAATTCAGCATGGATATTAGGATTTGAAAAATATTAGGCACTAAATATTTAAAGCTGTTTCTGCACCTCCCTAATCCTAGCATATTCACCTGGTCTTAAAAAAATAAATTTATTGGGTGACATTAGGTAATAAAATTATATAGGTTTGAAGTGTACAATTCTATAACCCATCATCTGTATATTGCACTGTGTGTTCACTCCAAGTCAAATCTCCTTCCATCACTATATATTTAACCTCCTTTACCCTTTTCTACCTCCTCCCCTTTCCTTCTGGTAACCACTAAACTGTTGTCTGTGTCTGTGAGTTTTTATTTGTTTGTCTTGTTGTTTTCGATTTTATATCCCACATATGAGTGAAATCATATGGTTCTCGACTTTTTCTGTCTGACTTATTTCACTTAGCATGATATTCTCAAGATCCATCCATGTTGTTGCAAATGGCAGTTTCATCTTTTCCCATGGCTGAGTAATATTCCATTGTATGTATGTACCACACCTTCTTTATCCAATCATCTATCCACCAAAAAACTATAAACAGAAACTAGAAACAATAAGAATACAGTGAAGTCACAGGATACAAAATCAATGTACAAAAATCCATCACATTCCTATATATTAACAAACAATGAAATTCCAGAAAAAAGAATGAAAACAATTCCTTTTGCAATTACAACAAAAGAATTAAATACCTAGCAATAAATTTAACAAAGGATATGAAGGACCTATACACTGAAAACTACAAGACAGTATTAAAAGAAATGGAAGAAGAAACAAAGAAATACTCATCTTTTAAAGATCATAAATAAGGAGGTAAGTGCAATAAATTGTTACCAGTTCTGTGAAACTCAGATAATAAGGCATCCATACCAAGGAAAAGGACATAAGTAGTGCTATGGAGTGGAACATGTAGGGATAAACATGATAAGAAAGAAAAAAAATTATCATAGTGATCAATTACACTGAATTGTCATTTTTTGTGTATATTGTCAATTGCTGTATCAGATAATCGAAGGTGGTTCCTAATTCTTAAGCCATTGAAATAAAGAGGGTAAAGTAGTAGTGAACTAGATAACTTTTTTTAAGAGGGCAAAATGAAGTACCATTTGTATTCTACTCTTTCTAATTGAATATAGACAATTCCTCTCCAAGGAAACAGGCCCATTAAGCATATAAAGAACTTCCGTTCTACTCATGGGCAGTTAATACTCACTGTCATTTTTCAATTACCAATTTTGTAATTATAGATATTGATCATCTCTTGATAACTGGACCATAGCTAAGTACAACCAATATAGATAGATAGGCAGAAAAGACAATGTGATTGAGAACTAGGTGAAACTATAAGAAAAAAAATGGGTAGAAGAATTACAAAAAACATTCTAAATGGTAGAAATGTAATCTATCTAACATGACCTGTGGACTCTTTATCTTCTTAAATTATGTAGGAAGGCAAGCTTGGATGGCGTAGGCCATAGGTAGAGCACATATTTCGTGCAGAGAAGATTTGAAATGCTCTGCCAACTCTGTATGAATACTAATATGATGCAGCCTAACTAAACAGGGATTTCAATGGACATAGAATATACTACTAATTCACACAATCATTACAACAATTTATTAAGCATCTTTATGCTGAGTTCTGTGTTAGACATTAGAGAGTTAACAAGAAAGAGATGCAATCCCTATTTTCAGAGAACACATGCTGTGGTAAAGTAAAAAGGAATAATAATATTTACCAACTTAGTATTTAACCACTTAAGGAAGAGGTCTTATGTTCTAGGATATGGAGGGGCATGGCAAGAATAACTCAGTGCACCTGGAGGGGTTAGGAAAGTCTTAAAGAGAAAGGAATATTTGGGTTGAAATTTACGAAGACAATAGAAGTATATGTTAGTATGGAAGATAACTCATTTTCTGAGAGGGTTTTGCAATTTGGTTTCTCTGTAAAGTCAACTCAGAAACAAAGATTAGCTTGCAGAATGTTTATTAAGGGGATGGTTTTGGGATCAAGCATATGGGAACAAAAGAAGGGAACAGGATAGAGGAGAGAGTGAAGTCCAAGTGCGATGGAGATGTGATTACAGCCTTGGCCTGCCCCACTGGGAGTTCTGGAGTCAGAACGGACTTTCAGGGTTGCTCTGAGTTAGGCTGAGATGACTAAGCCTTATACCCTTCAGGTCAATCAGTCATTTGCATGAGTTTTACCCCCAAAGTTAGGCTATCATAATCAACATTACATGAATTAATTGCATATATATGATGTTCCCCTCTATTTAGATTGTGGGAAATGAGGTTTAAATAACTCTCGTTTTGATTCAGGTGAATAAGGCAGGAGATCATTTACGAGAAAGAAGTTAAAACATCAGAGCAGGAGAAGCAATTCTGACTTATTTCTGATCGCGTGGATTACTGATGAAAAACTCTTATTACTCTTCCTGCCTCGGAACAGGATTGCTTCCAGCTTTTGGGGCAGAGCCAAAATTTGGGGAGAGATTAAATACTCCATGGGATTCAGAGGTGTAGAGCTCAGTAGATCAATACAGAGCCTGTCAATTCACAAAGAATTTCTTTTTTTGCAGAATTCCAGGAAAGACTAAAACGACTTTCAGTACTTCAGTAAGTAATATAATAATAAAACTTTAATACTGTAGTATTTTTAGCTAAAAACAATGAAATTAAAATTTGTAATTAACACTATTACAAACCTGCATTCTTATACATTGTATTCTATAAATTTAGAAATAAACTTCATCTTGGTCTATAGGGACAATGAGTACAGTGGCTAAAAAGTAAATCACCAGTGTAGTTTAGTTAAGAGACAGCGGGTTTCTCCTTCTGTTCTGTATCTCAAGAAGCTGGAATAAACCTGCAGTCTCTGCTTAAATGAAAGATGCACAGTCAATAAGAACCTGGTGCTTGAGCAGCTTCGCAAGTGGAGGGAAACAAAGAGCTCGGATTTACTTCTTTTGGGAAACAGATCCATTTCATTCCATGAAGTTTTCAGTGATGCAGAAAGATGAAAAAAGACCTCATCTGTTTATCCTTGCAAATCCAATGCCGGACTAACAAGGGTGGGGGTGAGGAGGGAAGGGAGAAGAAGAAAGCAGCACTGGTATCTTTGGCTTGTTTTGGATTTGAATGTCTTCATAGAGGCAACACAAATATTCCTGGAGCTCAGCTGTATAACCCTATTTGTGGTATTAAAGAAATACCTACTTGTGGTAGCTGGATTTTGGCATCATAAGTGAGTAGTGGTTTGGGTTCTGTATTATAAAACACCAGAGGTGGGCATCACAGAGATGCCATCTCATAGCTAGGATGATACAAACACAGCAAAAATAAAGTTCTTGGAATAAAGGAAATGACTGTGGGTCATTACTAGAGACTGGTGTGAGTCTATGACTCCAAATAGTATTTTGGATCCTAACAGTTCATGCTGCTTCAGAAAATACTCATCCCACCTACTGGCTTTTCTGACCCTTCCTTTCTGCCTGACCAGCATGTAAAAGTGTGTTTATTGGTGACTGCAGACAAACTTTTTATCTGCTCTATTAGACACTCAATAAATATTTACATAGTGAGTAAAGAAATTAATAAATTAATGCATGACTTCACTAATAAGTAATCTGTGCTTGGCGTGATAAGGAGGCTGAATGGCTGCGAGAGCCACCTCCTGTAAAAATACTCCACTTTTGATGTTTCTCTGTGTCTAGGGTTTAGGTCCAGTACTAATTAAGCGTACTCTCCTTTTAAATGCTAATTTTTTAAAAAACGGATTCTTCCGTGGCTTATGGAACAGCTGTCTTAAATCTTCTAAATTGGTTTGCTGGGGGGCTAGCCCTGACCTCCTTCTCCTTTAGATACAGGCTCATGTCCTACTTTCTTTAAAGGAAGGCTATGTGCACACCAGAGTAATTAAGTGAATAAGTGCCCTGATGGGATTTAACCTTACTCTCAGTCTTAATTGGATGATTTCTCCAGTGTGAACATACTCTAACAAGATCCCTAAGAAGAACTGAGCCTTTACCTTCTAAAACCAAGGTCTACTGGGCAGAAGTTCCTTCATTGAATTTTCCTCATTAGAGATGCAATAAGTGTTAAAAATAAAACACTCAAAATGTAAAAGTACATACTGGAAATAAAAATTCAACTGATGACATATTGCAAAGATATTTATCATTGAAAGTTTATAAAGCTTTCCAGATTTTCCTATCATCTATCTATCTATCTATCTATCTATCTATCTATCTATCTATCTATCTATCTGTCTATCTGTCTATCTGTCTATCTGTCTATCTGTCTATCTGTCTATCTGTCTATCTTCTATCATCTCTCCACACACAAACACACATCATATGTAAAGATATATAGACATGCATGTAAATATAAATACATGCATGTATATGCATACATACACAGGCATACACACATAAGTCTCAAATGCCACTTGAGATGGTCAAAGTACTAGCATAAATATTTAGCCAAAACCAAGGTTGAAGCCAAATATCATCACTGTAGAGTGAACATCAATATCAATAATATAAGGATAAATCTGATATTTTACTTAAAATCATTATTCTAACTTTTTTTCTAAAAGTTTTACTTATATACATTTAAACCTTTGACATTATCATGGTGGAACAATATACTCTCAGCACTATTCTGTGCAAGAGAGAGTGATCATGTGGTCATTATATCTTGCAGTTATAACACTAAATAGAGGCTCAGTTTTATCAAAGGTTAGTACAAGTGAAAGAGTTAATAGAGGTGAGGTTAATTTCATCTGTTTTTAAATATTTGTTTTCTTTAAACTCTTCATCTTGTTATTATGATTATTTATTATGATGTTATTATTCATGATTTTGGAGATTGTCTTCTTTATATCTAATATCTTGAATTAACTATATATGAAACGTATATATGAGTTTATATATTTAACAATATAACATTCATATAAATAGGTAATATTTTAACAAAATAGAATTATATCTACCTATTTTTCAGTGTTGTTATTTAAATAATTTTAAACAGATTTGTTAACTTGAAAGGGATACTGTGTTGTTTCTAAAGTTATCTAGTAAGGGTGCTTTTGTAATACTCATATTAGCAGTCAATCTATTTAACTTTTAGTTATTAATAATCATGTTTTTGTATACATTAACAGCTTTTATAATTAGTAAATTATTGCAACATTTTGCTTTTTCAGTGTTAAGGTATGAGGTATGATTAAACTTAATTATCTACTATGTTTTAAACACATAAATTATCTGGAAGACTTTTTCACTGTAACGTAGCTCAGAGTATTTACTTATATTTAAAGATAACACTCATTGGGTGCATCCCAAAACAGCAATATATTTCTATTTGTCCATGTGTTCATGCAGCGATCATATACATGCATTTTGATATATTTAGACATATATCTCTATTTATATATTTTATATAAAAACATAAGAACAATGCTGCTTTTTATTTAGCATCTCGTAGTCAATTTTCAAGTTAGTACAGATAGTTTATCTATATGCATAGAAGATATGTGTTAAAACTTCTCCTGATGGGCATGTAAGTTGTTTGCAATTTTTATGTTTTATAAACCCTGCTACCATGATTGTTCCTCGTAGTGAACATCATTTTTTGCCATTAAACATCCATTCTCCCATCTGCCTTCTTAAGAGAATTATAATTACGTTCAGGAATCCACACCTCTCCTATGAGACCCTCTGTCTCAGGTAAAGGTGATTACACTCACGGCCAGAGTGCATCTAATTGGTCTTAAAGTAATCATGCCCACGCTACTGAGGTGATAGGCTGAGGAATGGACCCATTTGTTTACACTGGGATGTAAGGAGCAATTTTCTGGGAACATTCTTTGGTATCCTCTGGAAATACTTCCAGAAACCACTTTCTGTCTTTCTCTCTTTCTTTGCACTACCTATCATTGATATAAGGCCCAGAATTCCTATAACCACAAAAAGAACCTCAAGCTGGAGCCACAGGGCGTATCCAGGGATAATACTTCGGAATCTCTAGCCATGTCAGCAAGTTTATTTCTTTTCTGTTTAAAACAGTTTGAAGGAGGTGTTCTGCTACTAACAGATTAAAAACAAAGACACACGCTTAACTATGTGAGATATAGGATCAAGAAAACGTGAGAATAGGGAATTAGTTTTTTCCTTTATTGCTGTATACCTGGCACTAGCTGTGATCCTAGTACATGGTAAATACGTAATAACAAATGCATACATTCCTTCTTGTGAAAGTCGTGAGTCAAAGTCCACAGAAATTTTAAAGTAAACTTCATATGTCCCTTTTCCATTGTTTTAACTATTATAATGGATTTGGATAAAGAATTGAATATATGTGTATTCTAAGTACATAAGTAAATACACTGAAAGTTTACACACAACTTCCTTGTTTTTACACAGTACAAATATTTTCTTTAATGAAGAAATACCGTGCCAACATTTTTTAGAAAAAACAGAAATGGGTCATAATGTAACACATATCCTTGACATTCTCATCTCACACAGTTTATGTGGCTGTGAAAATTGCCCACGACATGGGAGAATTTATTAGAACATGGAGGTCAAATAATTTCTTTACATTTTAAAGAAAAAGTTATCATTTATAAACTCCCTCAGAAGAAAATCAGAGAAATAATCATAATCACAATGTTTATATGATGGTTATTTCTCTAGCTAGGACCACACAATCCCTTGAACTTTAGCTAGCCATCAGTGCGTTCCTTTAGAACTCACAGTTTGAGAGACAAATAAGACTCTTCATAAGTATTTTGGTTGCATGTTCACTATTCCTGTACCTGTTTCCCCAATGCTGGGAAAGGTTACATTAGAGTATCCCCCTTGGATGCTAACCTCTAAAGCCAACATTACAGTTATTATCCGTTCACATCTATTTTTTCCATATTTAATCTCTGCTATTGGGGTGCATTCTTACAATTTATGAGTGATGATTTAATTAATAGTGTTTTTACTCTTATAGTGGCATCAAATAATTTTAAAATTCCTTGGTGATTCCATAGCACAGCTGTGTTTGAAAACTAATGTTCAGAGTACCTCCATCTGGCAAGTTGAAGTCCTTCCTTATCTAAATTTAATAAGACATCCAAATGATCGAAATGATCAATACTCATCCAATAAATAAATAAATACTAGCTTCCAATTTAGCGAAAAACTCTTACAATCAAAAGTGTATGTAAATCTGTAAAAGATATTTCCACCTTTTCTTGCTAATTTAAAGAAATTTTATCACTTTTTAATTCACTGAACATATGTTATACATGATCTGTGTTTTGTTGCCTGAAACAATATAGGGAATGTATGTTTGAAATTATAACAAAAACTTACTAAATTGTGGATTATAATGGAAATTTTACTTATACTTCTATCACATTAAAGAAAAAAACAAAAACAAAAAACATTGCTTCTTTGGTATTTTGCATTCCCTTCCAGCAGTCATCTTGATTATTCCTTTCCATCTGAATGTTCGTTTTGATCACTATTGACCTGTCCCATTCTCCTTAGTTACTCAGTTTTTCTGAGTTTGGCAGGGCAATTGGCTCAATCCTATGGGAAGACTTCAAGTAGTCAGCTGTATGTTTTTAAGTTTTTGGGTGATCAAGAGCGTGGGGGGCGGGGGAGGGACAGAAGCATTTTCTCAAGAGTTGATCTGATTTAGCAAGAGCCCTGGATGAATGAGAATGACAGCAGATGTGTCAGCTGCCTTCATGGTGCGGATTCAAGCACAGCACTAACAAGATACACAAGCAACAGGGACAAATAATCACAGAAGAGTGCAGAGGTGTGCCAACGCTGTTCCACTCGCTCAGATCTTGTCATTTACAAGTGGGGACCTCACAGTGCGAATGTGTCCCCAAAACAGAAACTCAGGACACACTAGTGGTTGGTGATGGTAGGTAAGCTGGCACGTCTCAGGAATTCATTGCCTGAGTGCTAGGGCTCAGAAATGAATGACAAGGCAATGCTGACAGGTTAAAATTATACATATATATATGGTAGAATGAGATTTCTACCATTACAGAGTATAAAGAGGGGTATCGTTTCAGTGATGTGTCTTCCTGAGAGATACTCCTATGCTACATGGCACTTGCACGGACCCTGTTTGAGTCTACACTGAATCTTAAATTGTAATTTGTAGTTGCTGACAGTCTTTGCCCTTCCCATCCTCCTCATCATTTACATTTAATTATGGAAAATGCTCTAAAAGCATTCGAGAAAATCAAGCTATGTATTATTTAATATTCTATCCTGGCACTTGTCCCCATGGCACACCATCATGCAAAATCACTGAGGGAACTTTCGATTGAGTGACGTACACTTAACGATTGTCTTCTGTTTTTCAGGAACCAACCTACTCAGCAACCTGCTCTTCTTTTCTTTCTTTTTTCTTTTTTCTTTCTTTCATAAATTAGACTTTAATTTGGTCATTATAACAGCACTAGTGTGAGATAGAAATGTATGTTTCTCAATTAATACTTCTCATAGATGCGACTACTCTTTTATATATGAAGGAACAAATGGGTGAATGAATAAAGGAACGAATGGATAAATAAATGAATGAGTGCTGGCAGTGAGGCTTCTCATAGTTCTTAGAAATTTCATTTAACTCAAGCAGGAGTGTGAGGGCAGTGTTTTTTATGGTTATCGCCAGTTCTCTTGCCACAATACTGAAAAACCGGGAAATTTGGCAACTAGCAGAGTTTAGCATAACATCTTTTCCACACTCCTCATGAAGTGGGAACATAAAATAACACACGATAATGGTGACAGCAGCCAAGAGCCTGGTGGCACTTTAGCTATCCCATAAACTGCATCGGTTTTCTCTCTTGTTCTGTGATGTGGTTGGGGACATTTTTTCACCTTGGGTAAATTTCTCTACACACACAGCCTCAAACTGGTTTCACCTAACTGCAAAGACGTCACCACACCTGACTCTTCCTGTTTTAAAAACTTGGCTCTACTATTGAACATCACAGTAGTAGCTTTTACTGAGGGTTTGACTTGTTCCAGACATAGATGATAGCATTTCATTGTCACGATGACCTAATGAGACATGCACTACCATTATTTCCCTACTTCACGTATTAGGAAATTGCAGTTAGAAATACGGAGACACGTGATCAAAGCCACACAGCTAGCAAAGGAGTCAGAATTTGAACTCAGAGGCTTACTCTTTACTAGCATATTATACTGACCTTGGTAATACAGTGCTCATAGCAGTTCTAATATTTTTTCAACTGTACTTTTCTGAGGTGGGTAGAAATAAATTGAGCTTCCATTGAAATTAGGAATATGAAATATTCATTTGCCATCAGCTCTTAGTCATTATGAAATATGATGACTATCTTATGGCAAGCTGTTTCTTTTTCGAAATATGTTAAAATTTTTATCCAACTTTGTGACCCCTAGAACCTAGCACAGTGCCTGGCATGTAGTAGATATTTTGTAACTGTTTATTGTTAAAGTCTTGAGTTTGGGTTAAGATTATTTGAGATAGGGATAGCAACGTGTTCATTTTTACAGTCACTGACTAATTCATAAAGTATTTATTAAGACCTAGACGACGGTAGATGGTGGGCAATAGATTTGGTATATTTTGGGGCAGAAAAATCACAATGTAACATACCAAGGAGAGAGAAAGGCATCTTATTTTTCCAGATATTTTATAGCTAATTAAATATACTCTATACCTAGTAGAGAGAAGATATTCCCAGCAAGGCTTATCCTAAACTGCTTATTAACCCAAATTTAGCATATTTCTCAGGGGTCTCCTGACTACTTGCAGTTTGTTGCAGCCTTTGAGTCTCTGGAGCTGGAAAGGCAAGTGTCCCCCTGAGAACTATTTAGTTGGAAAGTTTAAAGATCATTGTGAGTTTAGATAATTAGTGGTTCTTTTCTTGGCCAAGCACAAGAGCCAGTGAATCTTTCAGCACTAGAAGATCCACTGGTTTGATAGATTATCTGTTTGCTACATCATACCCTGTCTCATGCGCTCTGAAAATTATTAAGCTAGCAAATTTCAGATACAGGTTGTGACAATCTAATTCTGTTTGTGTTAAAAAGCAGAGCCTATACTCACATGTGCATATTTGTAAACTGTCCTCATCTACAAGCAGCTTTTAAGAATACAGTTTCGTTTAGTGCCTCTATTCACTACTTACTCAATGATACTCCTTTCTCTGAGAAAAGATCACAGAAACAAGTCATCTCTGGATTACACCAGTGAAATAACATGTGTAGAATCAAACTGTCACACTTGTAAAGATGTATAAACATATTTTTAAATTCTCACTCTGCTTAAAGTTCAATGTCATCCTTAATCACCTCTCTTTCTGCTTTAATCCTAATTGTTTGAGTTTCGGGTTTCATTCCTCCTTAGATCCAATAACCTCAGTATGGCTTGGTGATTCCTGGCATTCTGTATCTGAGACTTTTTTTATTATCTTCATAATTGACCTATAATTTTTACATTTAGGAACATAGTGATGTCAGGGATGTTGGAGTTATTGAGCATGCAGGGTGCCTGAGGGCTCTGCTCTAGTCTGCATGATTTAAAGCATTAGGGATACTGTCCCTGCCACTTTCCCAAGTTCTCTTCTTGGCTCAGTAACTCAAGCCCTGATCGACTGTTTAGTCTTTGAGAAGTCAGAGATACGCCTCTGCCTGATCATGTCAGGAAGTTAAACGAGGGAGGGAGGAGGGAAGGAGACATGAAGGAAAAGGAGGAGAGGGAATGGGGCGGGGGAGGGAGAAAGAGAGAGAGAGAGAGAGAGAGAGAGAGAGAGAGAGAGAGAGAGGTCTTTCTTCTCTAAGATGTGAAAATCGTCCAGAGTATTTTCCCTGGTTCGCATATGTGCTTGTGGGTTTTTCTCTTTGCCATGTTCTTTTTTATTTTTAAATTGAGAGTTGCAAAAGCTTAAAATTAGATTCAGGCAATATCCTATGGTATGCATATAAGCAGCTTCACTTCTGCAGAGTTCAGGCCCATAGGGGTTTAAAGGTGTAGCTACCACAATGACTCTCAATCCTGCTTGTACTTTAGAATTAGCTTGGGGATGTAAACAACCCCTGATTCCTGTGCCACCTGCGGCCCCCTCCACCCCATCCTCCCCCCACACACATTAACCACAGATTCTGACTGGCTTTGGGTGGGACCCAGACACTGGCGATTTCAGAAACTCCAGAGAGCATTCTAATATGCAAGCAGGGTCCAGACGCTCTCTGTTTATTCTAAATAAACATTTTGGTTTCCTGAAGATTTGGGTAGAGTGGAGATTCGAAGAAATTTTGCCTACTAATGTCAAGACTGATAAATTCACCCCAGCCATTTTCTTGGAAAGAATTCTGTGGGAAGCAGATGTGAGTTCTTCCTGAGTAGGCATAAAAGTTGTCATGGCTACCTATCCTCCTGTTCTCACACGGCCATCCGCTGGGACCCCTGTTTTTCCTCAGCAAGCACAGCTAGCAGAGCCTCCTCAGAGGGGATCCAGTTACTTGGTGGGATTTCCACAGCACCACCTCTTTCCAGTATGAAGCAGGTTAATACGGTCTAATTCCATGAGCACTCATGGGTAGTACAATGCTTTCAGTCCCTAAAATGAATTTGCCTGGGAACATTTAATATGCTGAAGCAATATCTGAATTCTTGCTGCATGAATGGACAATGCATTTTCAGTTTGGACACCATGAAAAACTATACTTTACCACTCGTGAACATTGATTCAAACCTTTGCTTTTATAAAGGCAGTTTCAGGAATTGAGAAAAGCACATAAGTTGCAATAAATTTCAAGGTGCAAAACCAGATCTTGAACAATTACCACTGAATCACAGCTGGTTGAAACCAGCAAACAAACCCACTGACAAACCAAAAAGGAATGTTGAAAAATGACAAGATATAAGAAGCATCTCCTCCATTGAAGCAGTATCCCTAATTCTTTTTTTTTTTTTTTCTGAAATAAACTTTTTTTTTTGGACTTGCAGAAAAATTGTGAAGATAGTACAGATATGTTCCATATGCTCCATACCCAGTTTCCCGAACTATTATTATCATTTTATATTAGTAAGGCACATGTGTTACAGTTAATATGCCATTATTGATACGTTATTATTAAAGACCACATTTCCTTTGTTTTCACCTAACATTCTTCCTTATGTTCTGGGATCTCATCCAGGATACCACATTACATTTAATTGTCATGTGTACTTAGGTTTCTCTCCTGGTCATGATACCATGTTTCCCTGAAAATAAGACCTAACCGGAAAATAAGCCCTAGCATGATTTTTCAGGATGACATCCCCTGAACATAAGCCCTGATGTGTCTTTTGGAGCAAAAATTAATATAAGACCTGGTCTGATTTTCAGGGAAACACAGTAGTTTCTCAGTTTCCTTTTTTTTCTTTCTTTTTGTTGATCTTAGCAGTATCAAGGTCCGGTATATTATAGAATTTTCCTTAATTGAGATTTGTTTGATTTTTTTTTTAAACTGGATTACGTTTTCTTGAGAGGAAGACCACAGAGGTAAAGTGCCATTTTCATCACATCGTATGAAGGGTACATACTATCAGCGTGACTCATCACTGCTGATGTTGACCTTGATCACCTGGCTAAAGGAGTATTTGTCATTTTTCTTCACTGTAAAGTTATAACAATGCAAGTAAGGACACGCATGAAAGAGGACTTCCAGAACTGCTTCAGAAAGCAGCACGAAAGATGGGATAAGTATGTTCAAAGCGAGGGGGAGTATTCTGAGGGGCATTAATGGCAATATGTCTTTTACTGTAATACTTTTTAAAATTTAAACATTCACTGTATTGCTTGATCACACCTTGTACATTTATATAAAACTCATCTGTATATTGCATTGTGTATTTACCATCCAGAGTCAGTTCTCCTTCCATCACTAAATATTTGACCCCCTTTACCCTCTTCTACCCCCTCCCCCCTTATCCTCTGGTAACCACTAAACTGTTGTCTGTGTCTAGGTGTTTTTGTTTGTCATGTTTGTTAGTTGTTTTCTCTTTTTAAAGTTTGAAAAAGTAATTTTAGAGAGTCATAGCTGCATGTAATAATACAGTAATATTTAAGAAACAATGTGTCTTTAAGACATTATTTCATAGGGTCATATAATAATCTAACTCTATCAAGGGTGGAGAATGCAGTGAGCAAAATAAACTCAGCAAGGTCAAGTTTCATATCTAGAAGTTTCTCTTGCAAAGAATTACAAAGGCACGAGTTTGATAACTTTATGTGTCAGTGGGACTACTGGTTCAGCAAGTGGACGTGAACAAATTTGGAAATCACTTCTCCCACTTCTCCTTGGTAATTCATACACTCAGTGCCACAGTTCCCATATGTGAGATAGAAAGGTATTTTCTATTGGCTTTTTCACATGGGTCAAGCTAAGAAGTTTAAAGTCCTATAGACATACAGTAAATAATTTCATTATGAGATGAACAAGGTCTGAGAATGTCCTTTAGTTTAATAAAATTTATAAATGACGCTCTAGTGGCCTAAGGAGTATATAACGTGCTACCAAACCACAATTTATTACACTATGTGACTCTTAGGCTAGTTGATGGATTATCACTATAATATACATTTTCCTACTTTATCTAGAAAATTTCTTTGATTCATAATAGATACTTTAGCAATATGATACATCATTATCTTCATACTTTATTCTTTAAAATGTATATTTAAATAATCCTGTTAAACAGATGTTTTAATTTCTTAAGATAGATCTGATGAAACTAGAAAATTAGTACTATGAACATACCAGAGGAAGACTAAATATAAGCTTTCTCTAATATTCATTTGAAAATCATGATGTCACTGCAACATAATAATAGCATCAAAATTAGTGTACCAGTATTTTGTGTGACCAAATACTTTAAGAAATCAAGCCAGTTGCAGAAGAAATGTACTTTTGTGTGTGCTTAAAATTAAGAAAATGGAACCAGAGCTCCTTATGGATTTGATCAGAGCTTTGTACAGAAGAAAAGTGTTGAGCTTTTATCAAATTGTTAAAAATAATCTAACCTATGTGAAGTCTATAGGTTTACTTATAGTTTAATTGCTATGAATAATCAGATTTTAAAATGCTTTCTTGTCTGAAATTCTTCTCTAAGTAGCTAGTTTCTTTACAAGGGACTGGAAAGCTCTCAATTGAGTGTGTTTTTAATGACTTTTATAGTTTGCTTTTTTGAAAGTATTTCCTATTGATACTGCTATATATTGACATTGTGTTAAATATTATTCCCAACCTCCATCCTCAAATATCTGGTGGATTGAAAAACAAAAATTTGCTTTTAGAAAAGTTGCCTTCTTCCCATCTCTGATTTTAGTTAAAAAAATCTTTTTGATGAAAGTGGATTTACAAAAGTGTTTAATGTCGATTAAATGAAGCAATATTCCAAACGTTGGAAAGAGGTGAAAAGGACTTGGTAGGATACTACAGGGAGGTGGGATTGATGCATACATACTATGACAACTTCTATTTGCTAACAGTAGAACCCTCATAAATTTTAAGCTTTCTTTTAGCCAATGGTAAGAGAGAAAGGTGATACAATGTACAGTGTCCAAAATAGAAAGCAAACAAATTAACTGGAAAAGGCACAGATATGCACGACACTAGGATCCTAAAGAAGCTTCTCCCAAGAAACTTCATAAAGGTAACACTGTAATGCGCAATTCAACTTCAGTGGCTTTTTCATAATAATTCTAGCAGCAAGATTCACTTCAACACTTAATGCAGTCCCATGTCCTCATATAATCAGTCAAAGCAATTCAGTACAATCAACCCAGTGCATGCAGCATGTGAATGTCTTTGTGTGTGGTGCAGGCACTTGAATGGTGCGTTGGGCTCGGATGTAATAGGGGTGGGGTGTGGCATGTTGATGCTAAGCTGACAATGCTGAGGTACAACACCAGCTCTTGTGTGTTTTGAAAATCAGTGCTGATAGTAAGAGTAGCAGAATGGATGCATTAAGTATCCTTCAGAAAATTACCCTCAAATATAGCTTCTTTCAACTAAGTTTTAGCAGATATGTGATGCTATTAAGTTCAAAACTGTGTTCTCTATAAAGTTTAAACTCGGACAGCAAATCTGAAATTCCATTCCTATGGTTTTTTAAATAATACTGACAATTAAGCCTGCCACTTTACCTTTTGTCATTGCTGCATGATTTGTTCAGCCTCAGTATTGTCCTTTAATTTGTCTCCAAGCCCAGTGAGTAATGCATCCTTTCCAAAGCACTGCTAATTCATGTTATGTTGAATTGGGGTTTCCCTGAATGGTCAGTTAGGTTGGAGTTGTGATGTGTGAATTTTCTATGAAGCTAATTCATGAAAAATAAGCCTAATGAATAGTGAATGAGGTCTGGATTATTTAGACAGACACAGAACCTGATCAAATATTTCTCATTTTGCCATGATATTTCTAATTTATGAAACTTGAGACTTTCACAAGAGAGGAGTCTTCTTTTGTTGGAATTAATAATTTTGTTGAATTAATCATTAAGAAATTAATATTAATAAATCACAGACTTTGCTTTATTCCAATAACTAAGTTGCAAGATTAATCTCTCATAGGTTGTACAATAGCATCTAACAGGAGGTTAAACTTGGTGACTTCTCAGTTCCCAATTCACACTAAGAAGATGTTACCTGTGACTCTCCCTTGTATTTATCATCCTACTTCCTACTTAGAAAAGCATAATGAATAGTTTTGTTCATGACATGGAGACCAAAGCCTTTGACCTACTCCCCAATTTGAGTTGCCTTTCTTAGTTAGGAAAAAAATCATTATCTTCCCCCCCCGCCCCATGTATACAGCGCTTTGTTCAATATCCCTGCTTGGGTCATGCTTGTAATTCTTTCCTCTGACAGCTCAATTTTCCCTTCTCCTTTCTTCTTCTTCCTCTTCCCTTCCCCCTCCTCTTTCTATTCCTCCTCCTCTTTTTTTCTAATCCTCTTCATTGTCCTCTTCTCCTTCTCCATCTTCTTCTTGAAATGAGTGAGCACGGCCTTTGGTATCCTGTTGACAGTACTTGCATGTCATGAAGTTCGATTTCTTGTCTATTGTCCTGTGACTCTCGCTTTACAGTGAGCTGCTGCATTGTGAGCACACATTCGGTTTGCTTCATTGCTTATCACAATCCTGGCTGACACAGAGATGACATATGGAGACCTGACTTCACCTGTATCTGCTAGGAAAATAACTAAATCTCTTCACCTATATCTGCTAGGTCACATGTATCTGCAAGGACAATAACTAAAAATAAATCAGGCCCCTAAGGTGACCAGCTTCCGAAGACGACAGTGGGAGGTATCAATTTATTCACCATATCTTTTGCGGACCCTGAGCCAGGTCTTCGATGGCTTGCTGCTTAGACTACAGAATTATTTGGGGGGTGTGGTGGTGTTGGGGGGGGGTAGACTCAGGACAACAGAGCCTTTGAGACCGAAGCTGTTTATAGGCTTGTTCTCTGTTCTTTGTGCGCTTCAAGTGGTCTCTGCCTTCTGCTACTGATATCCAAGATGCGTAGGTCATTTGCACACTGGGATCCTGCTGATGCCACATTCATGGGATTACCAAACAAACAAACAAACAAACAAACAAACAAACAAAAATACTCTTCCTTTGTTTCAATTGTTTTCTCTTGCTTTTTGTTCAAGTCCCTGATGCTTTTCCCTGGAATATCTAGTCTTTCATAGCCACTCAGACATTCCGTCAAGATCCTTCTGAAGGCCACAGAAGATCCCATGGAGGCTCAGAGAGGTTGTATGTGTATCCTTTGCCTTAGGTCAAACTCTTCACCATAGCAGAGAGAGACGAGAGCTACTCCTATTGCAGGGACTCAGAAGCCAAGGATGGCAGCATTTTGATTTTTTGAGGTGAAAACACACCTGATCATTGTTTATATTCCAAGTATTTATTAAGTTTTCCTAGACACTGAAAATATATGATTTATTTATTCTCTAAATTCTCCTTGTATTTAACAACATCACATTCATTTTAGCTTGCTAATGATAATTTCCTAACAAAACCTGTCCTAACAGCAGATGTAATTTGAGTGTGATTTGAAGAGATCAGAGGCAGGATTCTGTTTTTGAATTTCTATCCTTTCTTTTCATGCCATCAGTGTTGTTGTTTCACTCTGGTGGTTCCAGAAGTTTTTCAATCTTTGTGAGGCATTTTTACTTAATGCTAGGCATTCTCAGAAGGCATCTTACCTTCTGTCATCATTATATCACACTCAACTGAAAGCAGTTCCAGAATAAAATATAAACGACTCAAATTCTGTTGATTAAAAAGGAGAAGCATATCAAGAAAAAGGAAATGGGTGCTCTTGCAGTATGTTTTAGAGAGCCAAGAATAATTTCCAACAAATACGCGTCTTTCTTTGAAACCATTTCTGCTTCTATTCAAGTTTTCTAGTGTCCAATGTATTTTTTTTAAATCTGTGCAAATTACACATTTCTTAAAACCTTCTCTGATTTTATTAACTCAGTTTGGACAGCAATTAGAAATTTTATGGATTTTATTGTACTTTTTTCCTGACTTGTGTTGTAAGAAAGAAAGAAGTAAAGTAAAACTGTGTGATCTATCACTATAAGTTCTATTCAATCAAGTCAACTTACATATTTACATTCCTAGAATTATAAAGTTATTATTTAGAGATATCACCCTGTAGCAATACAGAAATCTTATTTATTAAAAAATTAAATATATGTTGATGTGTTTTATTAAGGGAGAAATTAAAAATTGTAGTTCATTAAGGTTTTACTGTGTGTGTGTATGTGTGTGTGTGTGTGTGTGTGTGTGTGTGTGTGTGTGAGTGTGTTTCTCCATCATCAGGTACACAGTGCATGTATAACTTATTGACTGAAGACATATTTTCTATAAACTTGGAATAGACTGCTACACTTCCCCTAGTTGGAAGGTAAAATGCAAAACGAAATAGATTTTCTAATATCTGCCGATTCTGATAAGAGAGAAAAAACATAATCACTGTTTTTTTAAGTAGTGACAACACTGATGTTTGTTCTCAATATAGTCCTATCCCAAATGCTGAAAGAAATAATATATTGAAAAATATTTCCAATGATCTTACTATATTTTCTTTGTAAGAATGATTTTTCTGTGCACTTGCTGCTATTTCATTGTTTTATATTCTGGACATGCTCACTAAACTTAGTCAATCCATTCTGATAAATGGGCATTCACAGAAGTGCTATTTTCTATAAATTTTATCCTCTGATTCAATTTTGTCACCTTATCCAACTTTTCAAAACTGTTATTTCCTGTCAGATCTGTAGTCATCTTGGATCTTGAGTCAAGTAGGATGTCAAAATATAAAATCATCCCTCCCATCCTTTTTTAAAATTTTTATTCTTTGGCAGTTTTTGGTAAATGAAGAGATTGGTTTTAGCTAGGTGAAGTGTGCTTGCTTTGAAAATGAGAATTTTTGTGCAGATAACAGACTCATTTTTTTTCATTGAAATAGCAGCAGTTTAAACACTGGACACCACGATAGAAGATAAGAAGACAGAAGTCTTGTATTATATGGAAATCAATTCATTTTGAAGCTAGAACACATTCATCCAGGCCACGGTCTCACCAAAATAATATTGCAAGCTTTGCATAATTACTAGTGTCCTGGTCTATATTCTGAGCTATTTCTGCATTATTGGTATGACAAGTAATGAAGGCTGAGGGTCCACTTTAGATAAAGCACAATAGCTGCAACAAATGGGCAGAAAACATAGAACATTCCATATACGTGACCTGTTTTCTTTTTCCTGGGTGCATCAGATGAGCTCCGCAGGCCTGGTGGGCCCCAGCTGCCCAAGGCCAGCTGACAGCGTGGGTGTTGCACATGAATGGGCCACACAGGTCAGGGTAACTGGGGACCAGCGACAAGGCAGGTGTCTGGAGAGGTTAGGTTCCAGGGCCTGGATCTTGGGAGTACAAGGTGTCTTTGTAAACAGAAGTCCTGTGCATCAAGCACATAATAGATGGAGCAAACGCTTGACTATAGTTTAACTTTAATGGGAATCTCCTCTAACTTCTGAATGTGATTGGGGGTGTTATAAATATATCAGATATATTAAATATGTTTATATATAATAAAACTAAATTGGATACAAAGAATCAACTAATTACTAATTGTGATATTGTGCTTTATAAGAAATATATATTTTGGGATATACTTCTCTTGCATGTTTTGTCTTCACCCACAGTTCCCGGCTCACAGTTCCCCAAACACTTAGACTTTCCTGCGTGCTATCCAATGGGAGCATCATTTATTATATTTGGCTTTTTGTCCTCAGTTTCTGAAAATATTTCAGAGCCGTAAGGGTGAAATGGGTGTCTTTTTATTCATAACAAGTCCCTTTCCACCACAACAAGGTTTATGTTAATGAGGTTACTTTTGGAAAGCACCACGGGATGCGGGCCCGTTGCCAGGGAAACCAGTCATTACAGAGGCACGGGGTTCTTCAGTCTTGCCTGTGATTTTTAGGGAGGGAAGAAGGGCTAGAGGTTGAATCAGTCACCAATGGAAAATGATTTCATCAACCACACCTATGTGATGAAGCCACTTAAAACCCCCCAAGCCCACAAGGCTGGGGTTCAGAGAGCTTCCAGGTTGGGGAACCAGAATGCTTCCACATGCCAGCATGCTGGGCCCCAAACTCCATGAGAACAGAAGCTCTTTTGTTCAAAATCTTGCCTTAAGTATATTTTCAACAGTCCGTTGATTTATATCCTTTAATATACTTTGTAATAAATCAGTAATCTAGTGACTAAACTGGTTTCTTGAGTTCTGTAAGATGCTCTAGTAAATTAATCAAACCCAAGGAGGGATCTTGGAACCTCTGGAGCCAAGTGGGTCAGAAGCACAGCTAACAACTGGGGCGTGGAGCTGGCCTCTGAAGTGGAGAGCGGTCTCATGGGACTGGATCAGCCCTTTACCTGTGGAATCTGATGCTACCTTAGGTAGACAGGGTCAGAATTGAGTTGACTTGTTGGGCACCAAGCTGTTTTCCCAAGCATTTCCTGATGGTATGTGGGGAAAACCACCTCCTCCACACACTGAAACTGGTTGCAGAACCCACAATACTAATATTTATTGACTGACTAATAAAACTCTCTCCAATTGAAAGTTATACTCTATTATTAACAAATGTGATTGTTCTTCACCATTTCCTTTTTCCCACACATTACTTTCAAATAAAAGGAACTTTAATTTCCAATTTTTATATAAGCAAATTACTGAAGTAGTTAAGTAATAATTTTGGTTTGATTTAGTTGTCATTTATTCTGAAAAGCTATATGACTCTTAGTTTTAACAGAATTTTGTGCACCAAATTTTAGAATACAATGACCTATTAAATGGCTTCCCATTGTGCTCAAATCCAATGACTCATGAGATTGTCATTATTTCTATAACATTTTATGTAAATAGGTCAAAAAATTATTCCAAATCAATCGCCCTTCCATAGTTACACCCTATCTTTTTGAACCCGGTCTAGCTGTAGGTCTTACTTCAATTAAATAAGTTATAACTGTTCTTACATTGTGTGGCTCAGTTAGAATATACTGAGAAGTGAAAGCATGTATTTGATGCCCATGAACACGAGCATGATAATTCTATTCCCTGGTCTTTGACTTTGCACAAGCTAACCCTTTAAAGCAATTATTTTTCATAATCAACAGCTGAAGTGAGAGAGCTGGTAATACAGTATAATCCTACCCTGGTACTGGAGAGGGACCTGGAATGTACCCTACTACCAATATCAATACTTTTGGCAACAAAAAGCAACTTATAACTCAAGAAAAGTTAGTTGGATGCTTTAATACTGTTTTGGTGTCAGCTTAATTTTACTCTGATATATGAAGGAATGTTATTACAGCACATAGGATACACCGTGCTTCCCCAAAAATAAGACTACCCCGAAAATAAGCCCCAGTTAAGAACACCAGCCAGATGGACGCACTTAGCCCGTTATGATGATGTTCCAGAAGAAGATGACATGACTGTATTTGAATAAATGTAGATTATTGTACATGAAAAAATAAGACATCCCCTGAAAATACACCCTCATGTGTCTTTTGGAGCAAAAATTAATACAAGACCCAGTCTTATTTTCAGGGAAATATGGTAGCATCAAAATAGAATCCAAAATGCACTATCAGATTCAGTCTTTAAAGTATGTTTTATCACCAGAAAAATATTGCTTGCCAGCAAAGTGTACTTTCTCTGCTATTTAGGAATGGGTTTTGAATGCAAATGTAAAATATTAGATTATTTATTATATAGACATTTATACATAATCATTGTCCATTAGATAACCATTTGGTGAACTTGAATAAAACAAATACATTGTACTGGGTTTTAACCAATGGGGGGACTTAAAGTTTTCTGCTACTTTTCTCATCCTTCTATTTGTTAAATTCTTAATACATTTTATATGTGTTATAAACTATACTATAATGTATATTAATTTTTTCATTGTAATTGTTGGATTTCGGTAATTATCCTTTCTTCATACAGTTTTTATATCTAGTCACATATGTACATGTTTCAAGGTCTACCCCTTAACATTTATACTCAATTTCAATTGATTGTAAATTTGATTTAATTTTAATGTTTAACTTTTGTCCATGCCTTTTACCTTTATCTGTCCTTATAGTTAGTCTTTATTTAATTTCTTCTCTGTTACCTCTATTTTAAAATCTTTCCTGGATTTTAAAGGACATCTTCCTCCTACCCACCTATGACATGCTTCATACCTCAAATTAATGCCTTTTTGCTTATTTGTTCAATGGTTTTTACAATATGTTCTAAATTTACTATTTGTAACTATAACCCAATCCTCTGCACTCCTATGCTCTAGTCCAGATGGAATTCAGTGAGCTACCAGATACATAACATTTAGGAAGGACGAAGGCACGTTATCGGATGAGCACAGGATGGCAGGGAATGGAGCACTGTGGGACAAGTCAGTTTTGAGCTGCAGCTGGACCAAAATAGTTAGAAAATTCAGTATATAAGAAGTACTCTGACCTAGCAGTTACCTTACCATAACCTTGCATCTTTGCAAAGTCATCTGCCCCCTCCCCCTTATTTAATGTTGATACCCAGGTCAGCGGTTTTTAAGACTTATCTTGGCATCTAATGTTAGTGCACCCTCAATTCTACCCTATACTCCACATCCACTAATATTAAAGCAATCAATGCTGGGCTCCTTCCTCTGGTTTTCTCTATAGAGACCTTGCTCTAATCCTACTCTCCGATACACCAAGTAGACCTATGCCTCATATTGAAACTACTTTCACTAAGGTGAGAGTCTATTGATAATCAGTTCCATCAATTATTTGACCTTCACTTCTGACATTTACATTTATTTACTTTTTGTTGAAACTGTCTACCCTTTTGGTTTCTGACAACATACTATTTTAATTTTCTTAATTCTTCTGTTTTCATTTTGTTTGTATCTTCATCTTCCTCTTCTATCCTCTTAAATATTGGTATGTCTTAGCTTTCTAAACTCTGGTCCATTTTTCCTCACTCTCTAAATATTTTTTATGGATGAGTTAGTCCAATCTCATGGATTCAGATATCACCTTTGTGTTTATGTCCTCTAACATCCAGTGTATCCACATTACCTAGATCATATCTTTCCCTCCAAACCACTGAAATTGCTTTTGTCATGGTTACTAACAACTTTTATTTGTCAAATGCAGCAGACTATTTTCTGTTCTCATTTATTGGGGTCTCACAGCAGCATTTCTTCTCAGTGGACTTATCCTCTATTTTTGAAACACCTTTTAAATGTGGAGTTAAGGAAGAGATCGGAACTGAAGATATATCTATATGCATTTATCTATATCTATATCTATGTATATCTATATCTATCCATATATCTTTCCAGTCATATAGATTATGGACATGCTAGAATCTAACTCATATTTTCTGCCTTCATCTAATCTGAGCCCCCTAACTTT
This sequence comes from Rhinolophus sinicus, assembly GCF_036562045.2. Classification (NCBI taxonomy): domain Eukaryota; kingdom Metazoa; phylum Chordata; class Mammalia; order Chiroptera; family Rhinolophidae; genus Rhinolophus; species Rhinolophus sinicus. The sequence continues at coordinate 69,250,125 of NC_133760.1, forward strand.
CTCTATTTCAGTTAATGGACCCACTATCACCTACACAGGTTTTCAAGTGAAAAAAAAAAAACTCATCGTTGAAGCAGCCCATTTCTTCCACTCTCATATTCAATTCACCAGCAAGTCCTGTTAGTTCTACAGCTAGCCCCAAATATATATCTTGAATATTTCCATTTATTTCTATGACATTGTCATTACCTTAATCAAAGTCACCCCCATTTCTTGTTTGGTGTAACAGAGAGTACTACTTTTTACCAACATCCATGTTCCAACCTGGGTAAAATTACACATCCCTGCCCCACTGACATCAGGTTTGGCCATATGGTTGCTTTAGCAAATGCAATGTGAGCAGAGGTGAGAATTGTCACTTCCCAGCAGAAGCTTTAAGAGATACCGGTTAGAATGGCTATCATCAACACAACAAGTAACCACACATGTTGGAGGGGCTATGGAGAAAAAGGAACCCTCATGTACCACTGGCGTGAATGTAAATTGGTATAACCACTATAGAAAACAATATGGAGGTTCCTCAAAAAATTAAGAATAGAACTACCATATGACCCAGCAATCCCTCTTCTGGGCATCTACTCAAAATATCTGAAAACATTTATCTGTAACGATATATGTACTCTGAGGCTCATTGCAGCATTATTTATGGTGGCTAAGATATGGAAACAACCAAAGTGTCCTTTGATAGATGACTGGCTAAAGAAGATGTGGTGTATATACACAATGGAATACTATTCTGCCATAAGTAAAGATGAAACACTGTCATTTGCAACAACATGGATGGATCTTGAAATTATTATGCTAAGCGAAATAAGTCAGAAAAAGTCAAGAACCATATGACTTCACTCATATGTGGCGTATCAGACTGAAAGCAACATATGAACAAGACAAACAAACAAAGAAAAAAAACCTCAAAGACACAGACAACAGCTTAGTGGTTACCAGAGGACAAGGGAGAGCGGGGGGATGCTAGAAGAGGGAAAAGGGGATCAAATATATGGTAATGGAAGAACTGACTTTGGGTGGTAAACACATAGTGCAATATACAGATGATGTATTATAGACTTGTACACTTGAAACCTATGTAAGTTTACTAACCAATGTCACCCCCATACATTTAATAATAATAAAAAAAGAGATAACTATGTTTTAGCTCATCTTTTCTACTTCTGAAACAGTCATTGGTAATATTCCAGAGAATGCATGCCTCATGAGCCTGGATCCAAGCCTGAGGATGTTGATGACATATAGCAGAGACCTCAGCAACCCACAATAGAAATGATGATGTGTGCATGAAAAATAAACCTTCGGTATTGTGAATCACTGACATGTTGGTGGTGTTTATCATCACAGCATCAGCTGTGCTGTCCTGACCAATACAGCTGACTGAAAGCAGTATGCCTTCAACTGATATCCCAGCTTTCATACTTCTCCCCCTGCATTCCCCTTACTATAGTTAGTAGTATTGTCTTTTGAAAGAATACTAAGCTTTAACCCATTCGACCCCATTGACTTTCATTGCACCTACTGTGTTTCCTTGAAAATAAGACCTAGCCAGACCATCAGCTCTAATGCGTCTTTTGGAGCAAAAATCAATATAAGACCTGGTATTTTATATCATATCATGTCATATATCATATCATATCATATCATATCATATCATATCATATCATATCATATATGACCTGGTCTTATAGTAAAATAAGACCGGGTATTATATTAATTTTTGCTCCAAAAGATGCATTAGAGCTGATGGTCCGGCTAGTGGGAAACATGGTAGAAAAATATCCAAATACCTATTCCTGACCTCTATGGTCCTGCAAGGAAGGCCTGTCTCCTCACTGCCTCTCAGCTTCCTCTCCTGTCATGCTCAGTGGATTCTCTACTTGCAACACTGCTTTTCTTTTTTCCCCCCTGGATATGCTATAATGTTACTAAATGAGGGCCTCTGGTCTTCCTACTCTCAGTTCTTTACTTGGCTGTCAGTTCTCAATTTTCAGGTATTACTCAGCTCTCTAATGTCAGTTTTTTCCTTTCTGTAACCACCTCATCTATTGCAGTTTTCCATTGCCCTATTCTTTCTACCACACATCAAGGTAAATATTTCAGTGAGATTCTGATGGTAACGTGAAATACAGATGATAAAATGGCAAGTGTATAGTTCCCCATATTTTTCTCTATTAAGTTCCTACTGTGTTTCTCCGAAAATAAGACCTAGCCGAACAATTAGCTCTAATACGTCCTTTGGAGCAAAAATTAATATAAGACCCAGTATCATATATTATATCATATCATATTATATCATATTATAAAGATCCGGTCTTATAGTAAAATAAGACTGGGTCTTATATTAATTTTTGCTCCAAAAGACACATTAGAGCTGATGGTCTGGCTATGCCTTATTTTCAGGGAAACACGGTAGGAGGCATGGATCATGGCTTTTCACCTTTGTCTCCCTAACACCTAGCACAACACACAACATACAGTAGGTGATAAATAAATTACTGTTCAATTTCAATATGTACCCTTCAACCTTTACCTATTTTGAATAGATTAAAAATGGATAAGGCCAAACAGTGAAGTTCCACAATAAATTTTGTGCTCGTATAATTAAATGCCCTACACAAAACTGCCTTCCTTCCTCACCATACATCCCAAGTATTTTGGAATACTGACCACTTCGTAACATACTATTTCAAGGGCTAGGTCAAAACCACTTGACCACTGGTTTCATCTTTTCTAATAAGAAAGATATTTTTTCCATTTTCATGGTATTTTTAAATTTTATTTGTACTGAAGTAACCCATGAACATAGAAAAGTATATTTTTAATAACACAGAAAAACTTACAACTCAAAGCAACACTTACTTATATCTTCCCATCCTTAAGTCCAATCCCATATAGAACCTTTTTTTAAAAAAAAAGAAAAAAGAGCATTTCTACTCTTTTTTCACTTGCTGAGTATATCCATAATTAATATGAAAGTAGTGCGGGGATACTAAATCATCATTTAGAGGAGGTGGTAAGTCACATCTTCCTATTCGTGAAGTATACAAATTAATTGTTACAGATGTATTACTTGTATTGAACTTTTCACTAGTTGAGATTATAAATATTCTGAGATCAAAACAAACACATTCATAACTGTCATACAAAATAAGAGAAAAAAGATTAACACAACAAAATACTATACTTCCAATTTTGAAGGCCTGAGATAAGAAGAACTTTGGAAATCAAACATGAATTTTAATAATAAGAGGAGTTCAAGAGAGATGATGTTCACTTACCTCCACAAATGCCTTCAAGAAGCTTCTTTCCATCTGGGTTCCTTATGCTTTAACTTTACATATATCATTTCACTTAATATCTGCAATGAAATTATTAAAAAGGTATCAGATGATGAGCTGTGTAATTATGCAAATGAGAAAACAAACTCAGTGACCAAGAGAAACCAGTCCTCAACCCTAAGTGTCATGACTTCCAGCCCGATACTCTTTCATTATATTAGCATTGGCTCTTAGCTCTGGGAAGTTAAAATCAGATCGCATATTATCACCTTTTTTCACTTTTATCATTTTTTCTGGCTAATTTAGAAATACGGAATTTAGGTTGGCATTTGAATATGATTTGATTCATTGTACAGTTAAATTATAATTTCATATATTTGTTTTCTCTCTTTGCTGATATGGACTATACAGGCATTTTTCTCAATCTCACTGGATTCTCAATTACAAAAAAGGAAAAGAGAACCAGAAAAATCATTCTTTCTTATACAGATTTGTTCTGATGACCGAGGGATTGTCAAAGAAAAAAAAATGTATATACAGTTTCCTCCTCTAATTGGACAGAGCTTGTAAGCCTACTGTGCCCATAAATCAATATGACCATGTTCTTAATAAGGTCTTTTTATTCTATTCTCCCAGAATGTATACTTTACAGTGATAGGAATTTTTCTACTTTAGTTTAGACACTATTTCACAATTTGGGCTTTATGCAGTTCTAGAATATTAAATGGAAATAGTTAAGAGTGGAAATCTTACAAATTTAATCATTGGCATAAGAATGGTGAGTGAAATTTTATAGAATATTATAAATATTAAAGACTGAAGGTAATTGCCATACTTTCTACCTTGTATACAAATACCACCTTTCTTTTAAAACAACAACAAAAAAACTGTTTCAATTTAAATTGAGTTCAACTCCTATTATTTTTTACAAAACAAACTAATCCATCAGATACGATAATGAGAACATACCAAAAAATTCTTTATTTATAATCAAAGAACAGCCCCTGTAAATTTATGTAGCTCAATTTAATTTTCAAGTAAATGTAGCAGCTTACCAATTTTTAGGTATGCTTACCACAACCAAGAACCTTAAGAAAAACAAAATGCAAAGCTCCAATCTTATGTCCTTGCCAGGGTCCCCTGCAACAGAATACTCTCTTTTTCTTTCTCCTCTTATCTATCCTTGAAATTTACTTCGACTCCTTATACTGTAAAGTACCCACTGTTTGTACAGAAGCTACAGCACTCTCTGCTCAGACATTTGCATTCAGTAGTTTTCTTTAGTCTCACTTGTGACATATCTCAGATAGTTACAGGGCATTTCATAAATTCATCATGTTAAGCTCTGCCCTCCCAACTGAAGCGCAGCCTTCTTAAAGCTGCTATTTTATAACCCCTCAGAACCCATCAACATTCCTCTCAAAGAGGAGATGCCAGTAATGCGTTTGTTTCAAAAGAGCTAGAGGACTTTCATGATATTTTCCCATATCACAAAACATTTTTTCTACCTGATTTGTTTCATTAAAAAAATATAGTAGATTCTAAACCAAGTTCTTCATTGTTTAAAATACCATTTATGTGAAAGCCAGATATAACCTTCTTTCTTTCTTTCTTTTTAAATATTTGATAATTTGTTTTACTTTAGGTTATTTATGCAATTGGTTTTGAAGAGGTGCTTTTTCCTTTTATATGGTAACAATTTCCCCTAACAATACACATTTTTATATATAATAAAAAAAAAATTATTTAAGCATTTTAAAAGAACGTAGACCTGCCCACCATCTATCTTCAAACTTACTTATGTATCTATGTTACCTCCTTATCGCCATAACAACTTTTTCCTTCACCAGGACCCTAGCCACACTGAAAGTAATTAACTGATATTACACCTTTGACATCAACGAAATAATACACATAAAACCTTTCAAACAGTGCCTGGTACACAATAAAAACTAATAAATGATAATAATTGTTAAGTTCTACCCATAACTTTACTGCTTAATTTCTTTTCCAAAACACTGAACTCTAGAATAAGTGTCCAGAGTAATGAACTATTTCTTTAAAAATATTGGAATAAGTAAAAGTAAATTATCAATAATAATAATATTCCCTCATTTATTTTTTGCAGTTCTCCACCCCCAGCATAAAGCACCCTACATTTTACTCTTGTAATCAAATCTAATTTTCTTTATGTAGCATTCAGTATTGAATATTTCCATTTTATGTCAGTGAATGCAGTAAGTGGGTAAGAGCCACCATCTAAACAGTATTAAGAATGCTAATGTTATATTAATTGACGAGGCATTTATTTTGTCCCTTAAAGTAAAAGATCAATTAATTGCAACAGCAAAATCATATTTCAAATTGTGTTCCAACTGAGCAATCCTGAAAGAAATCATTTCTATCAACTATTGTGTTCCTCCTCCTTGAATTGTCAAGTAGAATGTAATGAGCTATATATCGGAGATATATGTTCTTTTGGAAAGGTATTTAGAAATACTCTTTTCTTTCAGAAAGAATATGTTACCTAAATCTTGATTTTCTATAATTCTTCTTTTTATTAGCCATGTTTAAATTAAAAAATATACATACATATATATATATATATATATATATATATATATATATATATATATGTCTGTTTTGATTGACAATGTATTTCACTGCAGAACTGAGGTGACAACCAGCTAAGTGTGTCAAACAATTCTCAGATAATCAAGAGCAGTTTCAAGTCCTCACTTAATACGTTAGGTTCTCTCTACAGGGGTAAGAAATGAAATTCTGAACAATACAGCACGCGGATAATTTTGTTTAGCACTAATTGATTAAGTTACTGTTTTGGTTGTGAATGTAGCTGGGGTTCTTGAAGTTGTTTAACTTTGTTTTATTTTAAATTCACCAGCACTATTGATAAAAACAAAACAAAACAAAACAAACAAACAAAAAACACTTTTCAAGCAATGAGGAAAAGTAAAATTCAGTATCTAGTCAGTAACCATTTAGCTTAACCGAGTCCTCTCTTTCTTCTTTCTAAAGGAATTTGGACTTTAAGTTTGCATAGAAGAAAAAAACAATTTTTTTTCATCACATGATAACAAGAAATACCCAGAAAAATAAAATTCACATTTCTAATTGGGCTAATAAAGAACACCTTCCCCCATTCATTCAAGAGTGAAGAGCAAACTAATGACTAGTTTGCTAAAATTGGATTGCTAAGTAACATATCCCAATGATTTATTAGTCATGACAAGTGCTAGTGAATTCTATCATATTAGCAACCCATTTTATGGATTAATAAGCCACTTGCATTTATATAGACTTTTCCACATTGTGAAATACACATTGGTATGTATTTTCTGAGAGCAGAACATCAGGGCAACTATGTGGTCCAAAATGTGAGACAATCACCTGCAGAGAGAGGCAGGATGTGTCCATGTAACTGGGGAGAAGTAGTAGCTGGGCACTGATAAAAAGAATTCAGCTACACAGTTAAATTCATGGAGGCCAACTGTGAACTGGTGAAAGGAAATGGAAGCCTAGAAGCCAAAGATGAAGCAGAACTGGCACACTCTACCTGGCTTTCCTGTACAGACACTACCAGGTTTTCACAGAAACTAGTATGGGGAGAGTCTGCCATATTGTCAGAAACCATGCAAGCCAGAAGACACTGGAGTAACCGCTTAAGGTGCTGAGAAGAATGAAAATTCTGCTAACATAGAATTCTTTACCCACTCAATGAAGCTATGGTTTTTAAAAAATGGAAACACTTTCTTAAATAAAATTTGAGATAACTAATTTCCAGTAGGCTTACACTATAAAACTTTCAAAGGAAGATTTTTAAGGCAGAAGAAATATTATGATACCGTGCAGAAACTTGAATCTACAGAAACAGACATGCACATAGATGAAAAACAATGATGATTAAAAAAATTGAAGGTAAAATAAAATTTAGTTTCTTATATATTTGCTCTAAAATAACTATCTAAAACAAAAATGGCCACAATGTGCTATATTATAGCACAGATGAATTAAAATTACAGCAACAACAGCATAAAATCTGGGAGAGGAAACAGAGAATATACACATACGGTTGTGAGAAACACACTACATTACATGTGAGTCAAAATAATAGTATTGGAAGGTATACTCTGATTAATTAAAGATGTCTAGCTGTAATCTTAGAACACATATTTAAAAAATTAAAAGGTAGCAATACTATATAAAAAACAAAGATAAAATGTAATCATAAAAACAGTAAATTAACCTAAGAGAAGACAGAAAAAGAGGGTAATAGAAACAAAAATTAATGCAACGTATAGAAAGTAGCTAGCAGAATGCTAGATTTTAATTCAATTGCTACCATAACTTTAAATACAAAGTCTCTGTACACCAATTAAATGATAGAGATTGGTGGAATATATATCTATATATATACAGACACACATACATACAGGATATCCTAGTATGCATTGCCTACAAGAAACATATTAAATTTAAAGACACAGAGAGATTAAAAGAAGTTGAGAATGATATACCCTGCAAACATTAATCTAAAAAAAGCTGGAGTAGCTACATTAATTTCAGATAAAGCAGACTTCAGAATATGGAAAGTTATCAGAGATAATGGGGGACATTATACAATGTTAAAGGGATCAAATATCTAACAGTATAGAACAATATAACATGTATGTGTCTTACAAAAGAACATTCAAACACATGAGATAAAACTGGTTTTGCACAAATCCACAATTATATTTCGAGTCTTCATCACCCATCTCTCAGTAATTGACAGAATAAGTAAGCATGAAATCAGTAAGTATACAGATGATCTGAGCAGTATTATCATTCAATTTGATCTAACTGGCACTTATAGAAAACTCCATATACAGGTGAATGCATATTTTTTGTAAGTGCACATGAAACATTCATGAAAATAGCCATAGTGTGGACTATGAAAGAAACCTTAAAAAGTTTGAGAGTAGAAATCACATAAAATATGTTTTTGTGTCAGACTAAAATTAAACTAAAATGTCAATAACAAGAAAAATATCTGGAAAATCACCATATGTTTGGAAATTAAATCATATACTTCTAAACAACAAGTGGGTCAGAGAGGAATTCTCAAGCACAATTAAAATATTTTTAAACTGAATAAAAATAAAACAATGATAAAATTAAGCAGTGCTTCTTGGTAAATTTATAGATTTAACTTTTTATACTATAAGAGTACAGAAGTCTCAAATCAATAATCTAAGCTGCAGCTTAAGAACCTAGAATATGAAGAGCAAATTGAACCCAGAGAAATCAAAAGGAAATACCAAAAATAAGAGGCACAATCAATAAGATTAAAAACAGGAAAATAATATCGAAAACCAATGAACCCAAAAGTTGGCTTCTTAAAAAGATCACTAACATGATAAACTTCTAGGCAGATGATCCAGAAAAAAGAGGATTGGACGCAAATGGCTAATAGCAATACTGAATGAGGATATCAGTTCAGACGTCATAGACTTGAAAAGGAAAATAAAACAAAACTATGAACAACTCTATTATCAAAAATGTTGACAAGTTAGATGCACTGGACCAATTCTTTGAGAAAAACTACCAAAACCTACTTCGGAAGAAATAATCTGGATAATTTTATACCTATTACAGTTGAATTCATAGCTACAAACTTCCTGAAAATGAAATCTCCAGTCCTTATATGGTTTAACAAGGAATTTTACCAAAGATTTAAAGAAATAATACAATCTCTATATAGTCTCTTGAAAATACAGGGGATATTTTCAAACTTAATTTATGAAGCCATCATTAAAATCAGGTAAAGATTACAAGAAATAGAAACTATAGACCAATATCTCTTATGAACATGGACACAGACATTCTAAAAAAAATTAGCATATGGAATCCAATCCTATTTCAGTCCTACTTTCATAAAGTTGTCCAGATGACCCTGAATGGAGATTTACATAATCCACAAATTCTTTAGCCTCTCATTGTTTGGTAGCTATCGGGTTACAATTAATGATGATTAATTTCTCTCTGATATGTAGCGGTTGGTAGTTAAAGTTTCTAAGTATAAAAACTCTCATGGTTTTATCACATATGGGATAGAGCACCTCACTTTCCTTCCATTCTATCAACTAATAACTATTAGAATAATAGCTTCTTCGACTTTCATTACATACATTTTTCTTACCACTGGCTAAATTAAAAAATACCACTTAAAAAACAAACAAACAAACAAACAAACAAGCAAACACACACACTATCATTTGTAAATGAATGCCATGTGGAAAACTAGCCCTGTAAAATATAAAAGGGATTTTTTGTGAGGAGAAAAGAAAAGAGGTAGGTGAATTTTTTGTCAAATATATTTGGATAAAACAAAATGAAGCTGGGTTGCTCAGAGTTTCAAATGTGTTTACTCCAAATTTTGCAAATGTAAGTTATGTTATATATAGCTTTTACAATGTTATTTGACAAAGGAACCATTTGTATCTACCATACTATTTTTGTTGGTAACTGGAAGAAACCCAACTAAAAGTAGATTAAAGAGATAAGGATGCATGAACTCTCTATTTGGGAAGTTCTGGGGGCTTTCAGGAGCTCATGATTGAGAAGTTCAAATGATGTCATAAGAAAATATTCTCTTTAATTTTTATGTTTTTAATTTTTATGCTTTTTATTGTTTTCTCTGCTATTCAGTTTGATATCTTCAAATTGGTGACAAAGGTGGCTATTAAGATGCTGTATTATAACTGGCCAGGTCTGTGTCATACACCTCTCCTAGTAGGTGAAAGCACAACTCCAATCAAACCACACTGAATGTGTTATGTATTAGAAAGAAGGGTTCTGCTATTAGGCAAAACAGAAAGGTTTTTCCATTATAGAATAAACTTAAAGAAGATCCCACAATTTTTTTGAAAAGATGATACATTTTTGAAGAATAAAAATTTTTTTCTATTGCTATGTTGTGGAAATTTTTAATTTATTGAAGTATGCTTCTTCATAAGCAATTCAAAGTTACCTGTTTGAAGTTAGAGCATTGCCTGTTGGATTATATTTTTTAATAAATCAAACTGGTTTACTTCTTTTACTGTTTCTCTACTGAGTTATGCTGGCAAAGCCTAGAAAGCTGAGTTCTGTGATAGATGAGTGACATATATCGTTTGAACTGTAAGTCACTGCTCTTCTGCAGGGCTCATAGAGTAAATTCTGTATCAATTCTGAGAGGAGACAGCTCAGTTTATTCAAGTATTTAATTTTATGACCTTTGACAACTTTATATATTTGTGTATCTACAAACATGATTACATTTTAAAGAAAAACAATTGGGTTTCTAATTCAAAATGGCAAATGAGCATAAACATTTACTTGGCATCTCTTCAGAATCACCAATAAATTAAAACAATAGAAAAAGGCAAATTTAAAAAAAAATGGGGAAATTATGAGAAGAGTTGGCCATACTAGATGAGAGGAGCCTGTTGAGAGAGGAAGCAAGCAGAGAAGGGTACAGTTATGCCATCTGATGGTTTCAATGGTGGAGGTACTCCTTGGTATAGAGAAACGCTCTTTTCAGTTGCCCAAGTTAAAAACCCTGAATTCTTTTTTGACTCTTCTCATATTCCATAATCTATTCATCAGGAAATCATTATTTTACTTCCAAAATCTATTCATAGTCTAACTCTAACATGGAGAGTGTTCAGTGTTCACCACTAAGTACAACATTAGCTATAGAGTTTTTGTAGATGTTCTTTACAAGTTTAGGAAGTGCCTATTTTTAGTTTGCTGAGAGTTTTTAACATAAGTGTTGGATTCTGTGATGGTTTGGTTTTTTTTCTGGCATCGATTGATGTCGTTCATCAAATATTTGGAAATTTTCTAGCTAAATTTTTTGTTACTGATTTCTAGTTTAATTCCAGTGTCACCTAAGAACATACTTTGTATGGTTTCTATGATTTTTACATTCAGTACTGTGTATTTTGTAGCTTAGAATGTGTTCTATCTAGAGAATGTTACTTGTGAGCTTGAGAAGAACATGTATACTCCATTTTACATGGAGCAGTGTATCAGTATCAATTAGATTAAGTTGATACTAGTGCTGTTGAAGTCATCTATGCCCTTATGGATTTTCTGCCTGTTCATTCTATCAATTACGGACAGAAAGGTGTTGAAGTCTCCAACTATAATAGCAGATTTGTCTATTTCTCCTTGTTCTATCAGTTTTTGCCTTATGTATTTTAACAATCTTTTGTTATACATATACACATTTAAGATTGTTAACTTTTTTTGATAGTTGACCCCTTTATCATTCTACTATGTTCTCTTTATTCCTTGGAATGTCCTGGTTCTGAAGTATGTCTTTTTTTATGAAAAATTAGCTATGTTATTTTTTTTTTTTCTGTCTTCTAAGATTTTCTTCTTGGTTTTATTTTCTGCAGTTTGAAAATAAGAGGCCTAAGTCTTATTTTATTTATTTACTTATTTATTTTGGGTATTTATATGGGTTGGAGTTCTCTGAGCTCCCAGGGTGTGTACTTTGTTCTGTGTTTATAATTTGGAAAAGTTTTCAGTTGTTTTTTACTTTAAACATTCTTTTATTTTATACTCTTTTCCTTTCTTCTCTGGCATTCCAAATATGTGTATGTACCCTTTTGATACTGACCCACAATTCTTGCATTTTTTTTGTTCATTCCTTTTTCTCTTTGCATTTCAATTTGGGAACTTTCTATTGACCTATCATCAAGCTCATGGATTCTTTCCTTGGCCATATCTAGTCTATTGATGAAGCCATCAAAGGCATTCTTCCTTTCTGTTACAGTGTGTTTGATTTCTAGCATTTCCTTTTGATTCCTTCTTAGAGTTTCCAACTCTCTGTTTACATTGTCTATCTGTTCTTGTATGTTATACATTTTTTCCCATCAGAGCACTTAACATATTAATCATAGTTATTTTAATTTTTTGTCTGATAATTCTAACACTTGTGTCATATCTGAGTCTAACTCTGATGCTTGCTTTGTCTCTTTAGATCATGTTTTATCTTGTCTTTTGGCAGGCTTTGTAAATTTTTGTTGAAAGCCAGACATGTTTTATGGACAATAGGAACTAAGGTAAATAGACCATTAGTGTGAGGATTTATTATAATCTGGCTAGGACCTGAACTTAATGTTTGCTGTAGTTATGGATGCCTAGTATCCTTGTTTTTGTCTTCCCTTTTGAGTTTGTTTCCCTGAATACTAATGAGAGAGAGAGAGACTGTGTCTCGCAAGCTCTTTGGGCTGTAATCCATTGTTATTATACTAGTTCCTTGCTGATGTGGTGGTCAGGTGTGGGGAGAAGCATTTGATAATTTTATGATTAAATCCTGTTTTTTAGTGGGCCTGTGTCTCTGGGTATAACTTTCCCAAGTGTGTCTTTAGTGTATATCTTTGCGCACACCTCTACTCCCTTCCCTGGCTGCAGCATTCCCAATCTATTTCCTTGAAGGTTTGAGCCCTATTTACTACATTTTTAATTCTCTCCCTACTAAGAACCATGAAGGGATTTTTCTAGGGTCTTTTGTGTAGGAACCTAGTGGAATTGCTTCAAAGAAAACCAATGAAATTGTAGGAATTCCCTTAGACTACAGGACCCTAGGGGCTTCTCATTTTTATTGTAGTCCACACTTAGTCTCCAGGATTTTATCAAAATTATCATTCAAATATTTCTGCAAACGTATGTCTCTGGGGTGTCTGCTCCATGTAAACAGATCTCGGCTGTATCTGTTTGGGTGTATGTATCTCTTTAGATTTTTGCATAGTATTTTGCCTTGTGACCTCAAGTGCACAGATGGGTCCAAGAAAAGTCATTGATTTTCAGTTTGTTCAGATTTTTATCATTGTAAGGATGAGGCTGATGAAGTCTAATCTCTTTAAATGTCAGAGCTAAAACTTGAAGTAACTTTCTTAATGTTAAATCAAACATTTAAAAAAAAAACTTGTACAGTTAAATTGATTTGTTCTTTTCATCTCTGCATTCACCTTTCATTTTTTCTTCTTTTTTTTTTAAACTCCTTCATCCATTTACTATTAGGAAAAAATTTGCTGAATGCATCACAACCAATCTGAACAATTCAATTCTATTTCTTGCTATTAATCTTTTTTTTACATCTCCTCTATACTCTCTTCTTAATCTTTTATATATAGTTTATCAGACATATATTACACTGTTTATACTCATTTTTTCTTACATGTAGCTTCTGTTAGATAACTTAAAATTATATGTATTAATGAATAGTATTTTTATCCCAAGTTTTTGCTTTTTTTCATTAGACGATATGACCATGCTTACAACATTTTTCTTTTACTTCCTTAATTTTTAAATTTTTACACACACACAATTAATGCTTATGAAATGAGCTGATACATAAACAATACATAAAATTCATTATAATAACAACTTTACCTGACTTCATGGAAAATGAACAGTGAACATTTATATACATGTATTCTTCTGATCTTCTTGTCAATATTGAACCAAAAGATCCAAATTTCATTTGTTTATGTATAATGTGTCAGGTTATATGTTACTTGGAGGAAAATACTTGATTTTATGGTTTCCTTTTTACAGCTATGGCACATGGTAGAGAGCTGATAAGTATTTTTGTCAACTAGATTCTAATTTGAAAAATGCAGAACTCTCAAAACCACCTTGTTCTTCAACACTAAATCAAATTTTCCTATGTTGTGAATTGATATGTGTGGTTTCAGTATTTTGTAAGGATGTTAATTCAAGTTATAGGTCTGTATTGCCGTTAGTGTGTATAATTGCAGTCCATTCCATTTATTTTCATGGTTAGAAACTATACCTATTATAGCAGGGGAGGCCAACCCTTTTTATGCACTTTTCTTTTTATTACTCAGACAGTAATCCTGCAGGTTAATTTGGGAACTCCATTAGAAAATACAATTTGACTGCACTTATCCTTTCTAGTTTAACACTATTAGTACTATTTTGAAGTGTCTAAAATACTATCAACTCATATACCTTGAAGAAACCCTCTTGTAAGGATTAAATGCATAGACAACTTTCTTGTTTCAATTACCATCAGTATAATCAGACAGTTCATTTGTATCCTAGAATTAATATATCGTTTTACCAATGTTCAATATATTCAGAAATATACATTTAAAAATCCTCAGAATCTTGAATCATGGTGGTTCTTCATTACTATCTTTGCAATATGACTGCTGCTATGGAACAGAGGAAATTGAGAATGGACCATGAATCTAGTAAGTGAATACTAGAGTAAATGAAGTATATTTATCCTTCTTAAAGTAGATGAAATGTAACATTGATAATGAAGTCATCTGACCACTTACCATTATAATCTTCAAGAGAACAACCTGATTGTTGATTTCATAATCCCTGTAATACATAAAAAAATAGTACATGCATAAACCATTCTGTGATAATTAAAAAAGATGCCTTTGTAGTTTAATTCTTATAGACTATGAACAATAGGAGGAAAGGAAAACAATGGGAAAGCAGGAAAAAATATAATTTCTGGAATGTTGGTCATTAATATGAGAAGTCAATATATTGTGCTTTTAGTTTATGCAAATATTGTAGTCCACCTTTCAGCTGGAATTAAGAAATTACTGCACCTAGGGAGTCTGTGATTAGTATTATCTTGCTAAATATAACATTCATTATCATCATTATCTCCAAATTATAGATTTCTACTTGATTTTGCATACTATGTAGTGTTTAGACATAAATGCACATTTATTAGATGTAAATTTATTAGGAGTGAGGGTCTGAATAGAAATCTAGTCTTGCGTGATATAAAAATTACAAACAATAATTTAAAATTTCCTTTTATTGTCTGATGACAATGTGACGACTATTTTTCTTCCTTTCTTCTTCCTTCCTTTCTGTCTTCGTTCTTCCCTCTCTCCCCTCCCCACCCCCCCACCGGCTCTTTTTCGTTGGATTATTTAGATAGTTACTGAATGTTATAATTTGGTTTTTTAAGTCCAGGAAATAACAGACTATATAGTTAGTTTGAGATTTATTTATTTATTTTTTATTTTTATTTTCATTTTTTTTGTGACCAAGAAAAGCTTCTGATTATAATCAAAGACTAACCTTACTTTTCTATACCTTATGTTACCAGTGAAGGAAGATAGATTCTGGTTTTCTCCTCTCATTGTCCATCTTTAGAAATATATGTTATGTTGTGACATTACTACATTAAATCAGATTTTATTGAGAACCCAATCATAGTTTATATGCATATAATTATTTGCATAATTGCTTGACCAATTTCTTTCTCTGATACTAGGTTACAAGATCTATGATGAACTCTTTTTTTTTTTTTGGCTCAGATTCATGTTTGACTGTCCAGTGCTTAGTACAGGATCTAGTAGGTAAGGAGCACTCAAAAATATTAAAAATACTTAATGAATAATTGAAATTAAATTAAATTCTGGAATAAAAATCTGTGATAATAAAAACTTTCAGGTTAAGTCAGATAATAGTTACAGAATTTAATTCATTTTACCTAATTTATTTATAGTACAGAAATGTAGACTCACCATCCAATTGTCTCTACTAGGGCTCAAATATTTCTCACTACCTCATACTTTCCCTTACCCCCCAGTGTGGGTTACAATTTACATCTACGTTAACTTACCATTTTCTTATGCTTTTAAAATATAACTCCAAAGAGTTTAATTCTATAAGACTCAGATGTCCTTAGATTATAGACTTGGGATACAGTCCCACGCTACCAAGTGTCAAGTGGTATTTCAGCAAATATGTGTGTGAACTAATGAGAACATTTTCTCCAAACGCTGACATCAACTTAGATCAATGCTAAAAATGTCAAAAGTTATTTTCCTTAAAAAATATAAATTTGTTGAGTAGCACGATAAAGTTGTTTTCCTTAAAAAATATAAATTTGTTGAGTAGCACGATAAACACTAAATTAATACATTCTTAGACACAAACACAGTAAGGTCCATGCATATAAAATTCAAACACAGACAATGCTAACACTATCATATATATATATATATATATATATATATATATATATATATACGACGGACAATAAATCAAAATTAGAGATATTATTTGTCTCTGGGAGGGCGACAGTATACTGAGTGGCTTCCGTCTATTTCTCAAGCTTATTGTTGGATAACTGTGTGTTTATGTTTTTGTTAATATTTATAATTAGCATATATACTGCATTTTCTTTTGTATTCGTAAATTTTTTGTTAATAAAAACAAACAATTAAAATAGTTAACTATCCATTATAATTTCTGTATGGCCTTGGCATAACTTTTATGACTACCACACAATTCTTGAGAGTAACAGAAGAGTATTTGATTTTGAAAATTGCCTCAGTTCTGAAATATTGGATTTAATATGACAATGTAAAGTGAAAATAAAATCACTAATAAGCATGCTGCCCTGGGAGGAAATGTTCAGTTTAATCAGTAGAAAAGAAAACTAACTTATATTAAGAGACACGAAATAAATGCATCGAGGATGATAGTATCCAGAAACAAGAGAATATGAAAGATTAATTATGGCTTCTTGAAAGACTAGGCAAAGACATTTGGTATAAAAACATATGTAGATATAACTGAGAAGGTTAAAAAGAAGATAAGACGATCTTTCACTTGGTTCTAGAAAATAATGAAAATTGAAATTCAGAATGTTTTATAATCCTTTAAGTGATTTTTAAATGGCATTTACTAGTAAAATATTAGAAATATTAAAATGACATAGATATCTTAAACATTATATGTATATTTCTAACGAAGTCATATGAACAACACTATTTGACTTATTTGCAATGCACCAGCAATTTCTCTTGCTCTGGTGTGGTGGAGACGACCTCCTTACCAGTACAGAATAGTGTCATAAATTATCTGAGGACTCCCGGTTGTTGGTTTTGGTCTTAAGCACTATGCATGGTACAGTATTTTTTTAAAATGTTAAGGTTTAAAATTTTCTATAAAATACATATAATTTATAAAATATAAAGATAAATCATTTGTGAATGATGTAGATACTTCATATTATTAATAAAAAGCCCTCCTATAAAAGAAGCCCTCATATAGATACACTGAGATAAGCAAACCAATTCACTTTTTTAAAGAAAATCATTCTATTCTAATTAAATTACAAACAATAACATCACAAAAGTTAGTTTAAGGAGGCCACACAAACATTTGCCCAGTCCCTAACTCTATACATGTCAGAAATTTCTATACAGTGAGAACACCCTCCCCCACTGCAATTCTGAAGCAAGCAAGCAGCTAATGATAGAGGGGAGGTTTAACTGATGGTTTTACACTTTAAAATTTCATTATCAATCATACTTTTATGCTAAATTAACTTGGTTGTGAGAGAGGATATTACATTTCTTCAGTTTGAACTTCTTGATTAGATTAATCCATTTGCAAAAGCTACACTGTTTCAGTACCTCCCTGAAACACTCACAAAACTGAAAGTCACCCTGATTATGGGCACAGTCCCCGAACTGTTTCATCTCACAGTGGCATGGGCCACACTGCTGCTGCTGTTGTCCCTGAGATTCCTGGTAAGTGGTGTCAGGACCTGAGGACTCAGCATTTACTGCCTCCACTGAGCCCCAGTGATGGCTCAGAATTCTAACTCACTCGATCCTTAATTATCCATTTCTCATTTCATTGCCACTAATTGAAAAGGTCTATCCTCTTCTCTCCACCAATGACTGTCTCATTTTCTTCGACACCTTTGATACCTCCATGAAGTATACCTTGGAAAACTGCATCCATTCTGAACTATCTTTATATTTTAGCCACATTTATTAAGTTTACACTAATAAGCCAGGCTGGTTGTCTGGTAATGGAGTGTGGTATTAACTAAATTTCCAGATTTTCTGTGGGTTAACAGACATTTCCCTTTGCACACCATACGTTTTGGAAAGTTTCTTTAGAATTTACTGAAGAGCCTATTTTTGGGGTGATTATTTAGAGATATTGTCCATGAAAGTAGAAAAGCATTTCTTCTGTATAACATGGGGTAGAAATGGACTCTGTTGAAGTGGTTTTAATCAAAGGCCACTTACTTTATATCTGGAACAATTAAAAAATTGTTGGAGGAGAAATTTTGGCTAGTCTTCACGGATAAATTATCTGAGAAATTAAAAAGAAAGTATGCGTTAAGATGTTTATCAGTGTTTATTCATTAACTTAATAAATATTTGCTAAATACCAACCATGTGCCTGATATTTTTCTAGTAATGACAGGTACATCAATAAACATGGCAGGAAAAAAAAAAAAAAAAAAAAGAAAAAGAATCCCTGATCTTATAGAACTTGAATTGTCTTCTGGTATAATTATGGCCTTTAAGATACATTGAAAATTATAATCCATTTTGAAATTATTTAGTACAATACCTTCCCCCTCCCCAGAGAATTCAGTCTTTCACTTGATGGTATTGAACAAACCAGCCTTTCTCCACTACTTTGAAACGATTTCTTTTATATATACTATTTCTATACACATCATCAGGTTTATTTCCAGACACTCTACCTTTTTTCTTTTCTTTTATCGGTTACTCTTATTCTTCTTATCCCAGGACCAAAGGATTATCATAAAAATGCTAGTGTGGCTCTTTTCTAGGAGCAGGTGTTACTATCACCATTATTATTACCTGGGTACTAAATCTGTAGCATATTTCAACAGGTGTCTTAATTCCTCTAAAATAAATAGATGACAAAGTGAAAAGTGTAAATTTTATAGAGACTGTGTTTCAGAGGAAGGGGCACTATTGGGTAAAAATGGTTAACAAGTCACATTAAACACTTGTTCTCTACTAAAATTACTTTCTTCTAATTCTCTCTCCTTTGGACTCTCCGTCAACTTTCCCCAACCTCCAGTCTTTTGGCTCCAGACTTCTGCCTTCTCAAACACTTTATTCTTGGTCCTTCATTTGCATGTAAGTTTACTTAGTTCTATCCTGGCTCTTTCAAAGCCAACAATTCATATCCTCTAAGAAGGTGAAAGTTCTTCATACTGAGAATGAATTTGTGCTTAGGAAACAGATGTTTCAATGATTAAAACCCACCTGATTTAGAAAAGAATAGGGGGTGATGGTTGAGTAGTGGTAGAAAGAGCATGAATTATAAATAACAAAAACTTGTTTTTTTCTTCTTTTTTTTAAGGAGGGCGCAGCTCACAGTGGCCTATGCGGGGATTGAACCGACAACCTTGGTGCTACCAGCACCACTTCTAAACAACTGAGCCAACTGGCCACCCCAAAAAACATCTTTTTGTTTATCTTAAATGCAATTTAAAAGAAAAAACATTTTCCTGCCCAATCAAAATAATTATTTAGGAAGTGCTTGCAGTGTGCGTATTATTATCTATTTTGCAGTTGAAGATACTGAGTTCAGAGAGATTACATAAATTTTTCAAAGTTACTTTACTAGTAAGGAGCAGAACTGACCTTTAAACGCATATCTGATCCAAAGCTTTTGAATACTACTTTTTATGTTTAATATGTTCTGATGTCCGAAAAAGCTCGTACCCACTTATTAACCACTAGAGTGAAGTTTTCTTCTATGTATTTATTGCTGTTCTTGCAGAAAACATTTAGCATCTAATAAAACTAAATTATTGAGATTAGAATTATACCTGTGCCTAAGGTAATTAGATCTTGAATATGCTACATTCATAGACACGCACATGTGAGAGTTAGTGTCATATGTCAAATTGACTATACTATAATATCCGGTGATTTAATCAAACACGAATCTAGGCATTGCTGTGAAGGTTGTTTGTTGATGTGGTTAACAAGTGGTTGTGTGTCAATGAAATCAGTTGATTTTGAGTAAAGAATATTAACCCTCGGTGATGTGGATGGTCCTCATTCAATCAACTGAAGGCATCAAGAGCAAACACTGAGGTTTCCAGAAGAAGAAGAAATTCTGCCACAAAACTACAGTATCAACTGTCTGATTTTCTAGCCTGTTAGCCTGCCCTCCGAATTTCATGCTGGCTGCCACTTTGCATGAGCTAATTCCTTAAAATAAATCTGTATTTATATTCATATCTGTATCTACATCTATATAATGTGAATAAATCTGTATATGATTATTTGTACTCAGACACAATAGGATATTAATGTGTGTACATATGTATATATTATACATATTATATGATATGTGTATTATATATGTATAGGATATTACAGGTATAGTAGATGCATAAGATATTGTGTGCATATATACACATATGTATTATATATGAGTATATACACACATTCGTATCTTATTGATTCTGTTTCTTTGAAGAACTCTGTATAATATAGTACCTAATCAGGTATCTTAGTGCAAATATTTGGCCCTACAACAAAATTCTAGAGATGTCTGCTTTTTTCTAGTCTGTTACCATAAAGCCTTTGACTGCGTGGATCATGAAAAGCTATGGGTTGTTCTGAAAGAAATGGGCGTGCCTCATCACTCGACTGTCATGATACATAACCTGTATTATGGATGGAAAGCTCCTGTCAGGACAGAATATGGAAACAAAATAGTTTCCTACAGGCAAAAGTGTCAGAAAACGGTACATTTTCTCTCCCTATTTGTTTAATCTGTATGCAGAACGTATCATATGAAAACTGGGCTAGACTCAGAGGAAAGAGGACTGAAAATTGGTGGAAGAAACAGCAATAACTTAAGATACGCATAAAAGCATCTTACTGGCAAAAGTAGCAATGTAGAAACGACTTCTGATGAAAATGAAAGAAGAAAGTATCAAAGGAGGACATTGCATTTGAACATCAAGAAGACAAAAATCATGACTAGAGAAGAAATGCGCAACTTTACCACCGACAATGAGGACACAAAAATTTTTAGAGATTTTTGCTTCTCATGGTTCAGTCATCAATTGAAATGGAGACTGCAGCCAAGAAATCAAGAGAAGGCTGAGACTCAGAAGGGCAGCGTTGGAAGAATCAGGAAAGATCATCAGGAGCAAAGACGTGTCATTAGCGACAAAGGCTAAGATCATCCACACCCTCGTAATCCCGATCACTATAAACGGATGCAAAAGTTGAACAGTGAAGAAAGCTGATAGGGAAAAAAAAAACTAAACAAAAAACAACAACAACAATTGATTCATTTGAAATATGGTATTGGAGGAGAGACCTATGGGTACCCTGGACCACCAGAAAGACCAACAGGTAGGTCCTAGAGTAAATTAAGCCTGAAACATCACTGGAAGCAAAAATGACAAAACTGAAGCTGTCCTACTTTGGGCTCATTGTGAGTAGGCAGGGTTCTTCAGAAAAGACACCAATGGTGGCAAAAACAGAAAGCAGCAGGAAAAGAGGAGGACCAAGTATGAGATGCATTGACTCTGTAAAAGAAGCCATAGGGTTGGGTCTATGAGAGCTGAGCAGGGCTGCTGAGGACGGGACATGGTGGACGTCACTCATTCATGGGGTCTGCAGGAATAGGAGATGACTCAAAGGCATGTAACACACAAAACTGTACTCGATGCTATGGAAACAAATAAGAACATTTTAAAATTGTATTGTACTATAGAAGTGACTTAGGTAGCATTTTCAATTGCAGAAAAAAAGAGATTTTAAAACAGTTTTTTTTCTTTTCAGATCATAAATTCCATGGGTAAAATTTATTTTCAATTAGTTTAATAATTTACCAGCAATTTGATAATCTCTAAATATTTATAGTTTAGTTGTGGATAATTTAGAGGAATATATATGTATGTGTGTGTGTGTACATGTATGATTATGCATATATTTACGGGCATAATATATATGAAATCAAACATAGTTACAATATTTTAAAACTGTTATGAAATAACTTCTCATTAAATCCCTCTTCTACTATAAGGTGATTTTAAGTAAACAGTTTTAGAATTTATGAAACATTTGTCTAATTTATTTACTAATTAACCTAGAGAAATAAGCATAGTTCTAAAAATCATCACAGACTGCCTGTAAAATTATTCAATTAATATCAAATTTCATAGAGCATACACACATAAAAATACAAATATATATGCATAGACTGTAACAATCAAAGTAGTAGGTAAAACATGTCTTGTTATTTAGACACTTCAACAGTAAATCACTTTATTTCCCAATATGAAGAAAAGTTTATTGAATTTCTTGTTTAAGTACGTGACCATAGTTTATAAAATATGATCAAGTCCCTGACCATTCAGTTCCAACCACAGAGAAGATATAACATTTTCCACGTTTATGAAAATATTAATGCCAGTTACAAAAGGAATCATTGTCCTATTTACAGTTCAAATGTAAGGATCATAGTTAGGTACTCTGAAGGCAAGGTCACAATTGTGCTGACTCAAAATCAAACTTCTTTCGCTGATAATAGAAGAATGTAGCTATCCAGATAGATGTTTACTTAAAGAAATCACAGGATACATCATTAACTAGATCCTAGGAGAATGAGTGAGCTCTCTCTATAGGTTTTTGTTGAAATTAATTATTTTCTAAGTTGATTTAAGTAATACATTTATAATGCAAGCTATTCTTCAAAGCTATTAGGCTAGGTCAATAGTTTTAGGTTCATCAGAGCCAAACCATGAATTCAAGTACAAATTCTGAAGACAGATGGTGATGGAAGGAGAACTGACTCTGGGTGGTAAACACACAGTGCATATACAGATGATGTATTAAAGAATGTACACTTGAAACCTATACACTTTAACTAACCAATGTCACCCCAATAAATTTAATACAAATTAATAAAAATGATTCTGAAGAAATCATAGGCAAGACCCAAGTAACCAGTAAATTATAATAGTGGTGGAGTTAAAGCTCCCAAATGTGGTTATTTGCAAGTTTTTTTGTGTTACTTGTTTCAACATCATTTTACATATATTTGGATATAACAAGCTATTTTGAAATAAAGGACTTTTAGATTTCCATTTTGAGATTTTTATCACCACCACTCCTGCTATACAAGGCATTCTTAGAAAGTGTCTGATTTAATTTAGGCATGTAAGGATATTAGGATTCTCAAAACAGAGCCATTGAAAAGCAATCTCTATAAATCTAAATTATTTGGTTACATTTTCACATATATATTTCCATCTTAAAATAATATTATGATAAGTATAAATTCATAAAAATTACTTGGAGCATAGCAGAGAGAACATAATGTAATTATATAGAGCTGAAACGTTTATCTTCATTTAGTACACAGTATCAAATATAGGCAAAGCACACATTATTTTTAAAAATATCAAAGTCACCATAATAAACTATGCCTCTCCTTAGAGAAAAAAAATCTTTGAGATTTCTCAAATTAAACATTCATAAATTATAGCAATCTAAAGTTTTCTTATAACCCCTTTCACTGCACCTTATTAAGTTTTAGCTCAGTTACAGATTGCATTAGAGCAGGAACCACCAAATAAATTAAATACCACCTGTGATAAAATGAAAGTCACATTTATTATGTAGGAAATGAAAGAAGACTTCTTTCCCTGAAGAGTCATAGGATTTCTGGCATGAGAATGTTTTTGCCTGTTACTCTCTCTTTTTTTCCCTTCTTGTTTCCAATAGAATCTTGGGCTATTTAAATCACACCCTGAGATCCAAGATCACTAAAATATCTAAGGGAAGAAAAGGATATTTCCAGAACTCACTGATAAAGAAGGATCTACATTACTAATACAATAACCAAATGAACAAATGGTGCTCACAATTAAGCTTTTCAGATCAACATAAGGATCATGTTGCACATTATCTGATTTAATTTTTCTGGGGTTGCAGCTGATTGTCAATTGACTAAATGAAATTCTATTGCATTGCTGGCTGTTGGTAGACTACAGGGGACCCTGCCATTGTGAATTTCTATGAGACTACCAGATATGATATGGGTCAATATAAACATGACCAAAATGTTTTTGTTTTTAATAAAATACATCCTGTTAACCCTTGAAAGTTTCAGGATAACAAAATCTCTCCTAAAGGATATTAATTTTATTTTTCTTCAGGACTTGTTTTACAAAGTCCAAAGCCTGGTGCATCGTACACACACACACACACACACACACACACTCACTCATTTTGAAATTGGCAATAAAAATATAAATGAGCCATGAGCATCACTCTTATTTTTTTTATTCTTTTCATTTTTTCCAGTCTAAGTCATAGAGTTTCATGCAAATCTCAGGTTTCGTATCTGGGTCAAATTATTTTATATGTATAGTCAATTAAAAATAGTTTGCTCTGGGGAAAGCACTTTTAGAATAGTGGAGGTAGGACTTCTGAAAGTTCTTCCTCCATAAATACATGAGAAAATAGGGAGTAAGAGTCAAAATAAACATTTTTTTTCAGAACTTTTAAAATTATTATTCTATCATTTAAAATGTCCAGTTTTCAACAAAAACTTATGAGACACATAAAGAAACAGGAAAGCATGGCCTGTACAGAAGCAAAAAAACATAAACAAAAATGAAAACAAAAACAAGCAAAGAAAACTCTCTGAAGAAGCCCAGATAAAGCAGTTATTACAGAAAGATTTTAAAGGAACTATTATATGTCAAATAACTGAAGAAAAAATACTTAGAAAATGAAAAGACTATGAGAATAATATCTCAACAAATGGACAATAGCAATAAGGACAACAAATTAAAAGAAATAATAATATAGAATTACTAGAGTTGAAAAGTATAATTGAAATGAAAAATTCACTAGAGAAATTGAACAGCAGATTCTATAGTTTAACTGTGTGGATGCTTGAAAACAGAAAAAAAAGAAAGAAAGAAAGAAAATAAAGGAAAAAAGAAAGGAAAATATTTTTGATCAAATGATACCTAGCCCAAATTAAGGTTTGTGCAATTTCCAGAGTGCACTAGCACATTTTTTCTGTTAGTGTCTTAGCTCATCAATTAAAAAGAAATTCAATCGTATATATTATGCATCTAGTGAGTGCAGAGGAGTTTCCAAGACCCTGGGCATACAGACTCCATCCTTACGTGAAAGGTTCACTTTCTAAAGGAAAGCAGAGGCAGCAAATACTGAACCAAAACTCGTAATGAAACTCAACAGCCCTGTGATAGAGGTAAGCAGTGTGCTCTACTTCCTTCAGGAAGTGAATGTCTAAAGAAGTGCTACTGTTGTGTTAGCATCAACATGTGGAGATCAATAAGATAGTGTTTTAAGAGAAGGACCAAAAATCAAATGGCTGAGTGTAAGCTAAATATGGGGTATGTGGAAGACTGGTGAAAACTGTGCAACACATACTCTTAGATCCCACATCATGCGGGTTATGTATTTAAGGCCACAAAGTCAAAGATTTTAAGCTTGAGAGTGACATGGCTAGATTTACATTTAGAGAAATCACTATGGCAATAGACCACCGAACAGTCAGCCTGGATATATTCTTCCAGCTATGCATGCAACCATTTATTCATCCCTTTATTCACTCATATATATTCAAAACATTTTTTTTCTCACCTCTTAAGTGTAGGTCAATGTAACCCACAATGAAAGTACAACAAAAAACAAAACAAGCGTTCATTCTCCACCCATTCATCCTCCTCTTTCTCTCTTTCCCTCCCTTTCTCTCTCTGAGCTGATAGAGGTGTCAAAGAACAATTCAAAACAAACATACATAATAAAATAATCTAGTTGAATAGAGCAAATTATAATGAAATTATGATTTGAGATGATCTCTAGTAGTTTTATTAAAGAGACATGAACAGCATAGATGTGTACTTTGCAGGTAGAAATTTTGTGACATGGGGACTGATTGGAAGAATCCAGACATAAATGACCCTATAACATATCATTCCATTTATATGAAATGTCTGAAACAGAAAAATCTACATATAGAGAAAGTAGATTAGTCATTACAAGTGAAGGGTGGGGCAGGAGGAAGGGGAAATGAGGAAATAGGGTTTGAATGCTAATGGGCATGGGATTTCTTTTTGGGATGATTAAATGTTCTAAATTTATAGCAGTGATGATTGTGTGACTTTGTGATTATACTAAAAAACACTGGATCGTATACTGTAAAAAGGTGAACTTTATGATACATGAATTATACCTTAATGATGCTATTACAAAAAGTAGGATGCTTAAATATTGCTATTGTTTGAATATAACATTTTACAGACAGAGTAATCATTTTACATGTTTGCTGATCTTCCAGTAGTAATAACACCAAACAGCTCTCAAGAAAAAAACAAAACAATCTCTGGCGCTTGCATACAATTGTATTGTAAATTGTCTTTTTTGAAAGGGATGCCTTCAAGAGGACTATGGCCTTTTGTGATTTGTCTTTTTATACAATATTTTATTTATTTTAATCAAATATAAGTATACAAATCTCCAAAGCTAGACTGACATTGGATAGCGGTAAAACCAACACAATTGTATTGCTGGGCAAATATCTTAAGCCATTCTATTGTGTTCTATGCAGTAATATTTTATCAAAAATGTAAGATAATACCCAGAGCTTAGTTTTCCAAAGTTCTGGGTAGTCCTCAAACTACTATATATTCTACACAAGTCTCTTATTAGAGGATTTATGATAATAATATGGAGTTAGTTTGAGTTTTCTTCCAAAAAATGAGTGAGGGATTTGGAATCTTTACTAACCTCAAAAAGTTATTTTCAAAGAAAGTGATATTTTTGCTTATAAGCTTCAGTAACTTTTAATAAAGACAGTGGGGAATTTAAAATGCTGGAAAAAGGCTCAGCAAGAAGTAACAATAAAAGACTAGCCATATGAAAGCATTCTAAGAGAAGCCAGTGGGATATAATTATTACCAGCATTTTTATGGTAGGTGGGTTATGTTGGAGAGTAGTAACAGCAGATGGTAGGAAATCAATGAAGCCACAGGATCACAAATCATTAGAAAAAAATATATATCATTTGCACCAGTTACTCTTTATGTGTGTTTTTCACTTGAAGGATTGAAATGAAATTTCAATCAACTTAATTCAGAGGTGCCAATTTTGCCTTTATGTAATATTTATATTCTTAATTTTCCATAAGGAAGAAAGTTAAAAATTCAACTTAAACTATGTATGTATGAAATCTTTATTTCTGTGAATGTTGCTATACATTTGTTTTAAATGCAGTTATTTTTCTTATTTCTAGAGACACCTGGTATCTCATATATATATATATATATATATATATACACACACACACACACACACACAAATGTAAGTACATATACAGAGGGTGCCAAAAAATGTATACACATTTTAAGAAAGGAAAAATCTGTATTAAAACTATGCTGATGGTAACCACTTTGAGCACCTCTTATGATTGCAGAAGTCAAATGTGACTTGTATTCATCTTTTGTTACCAGTATATATTGACTATTACAATTTTAATGCGGTTTTTCTTCTTTCTTAAAATGTGTATACATTTTTGGCACCCTCTGTACTCATATATACACACATACATATGATAAAAAAATTACAGTAAAGGATACATTGCCATTAATCCTCCTAAAATACCCCCTCTCACTTTGAACACACTTATCCAATCGTTCTTGCCACTTTCTGAAGCAGTTCTGGAAGTCCTCTTTCGTGAGTGTCTTTAGTTGTGCTGTTGTGGCTGCCTCAATGTCCTGAATCATTTTGACTTTGGGGAAGAGCCAGGAGTCACACAGTTCCAGATCTGGTGAATAAGGTGGATGTTTTTATTTGACAGAAATTGCTATACGTAAAGCGATGTGTGACATGGAGTATTGTTATGATGGAGGATGAAGGAAAGACACTCACAAAAGAGGGCTTCCAGAACTGCTTCAGAAAGTGGCAAGAATGACAGGATACATGTGTTTGAAGTGAGGGGGAGTATTTTGAGGGGGATTAATGGCAACGTGTCTTTTACTGTAATATTTTTTTTTAAATTTAAACTTTCACCATATTTTGTGATCACGCTATATACACACACACACACATACACACACACACACACACATACATATATACATATACACATGGTGAAATAATATGACTACTTTATTTTGGAATGGTGAAACAGGGATATAGACTATTTGTATAATAAAATGGACCTAAGCATTAGCAACTGCTATGCAAATTATCCTATCACCATCCACACATAAAAAATGGGACAATATTTGTGAAATAAAAAACTTATAGTTTTCTGTATTAGGTAAAAGGTAGTGAATTACCAAAGAAAGGAAACAAAAGAGGTGTCTCACATTTGCCCTCAGCTTGCTTCCCAAGGCAGTTTTCAAGTTTTAGCGAGAAAAGAATGGAGAAAGATGAACAGAGATTTACCTGTGGAACCAACCTCAAGTGCACCAGCATTCATGAAATGGGAAACCAAGGAGAGGTGAGAAAGAAAGAGGTGCGACGATATTATTTTTACACCATATATACACATATACACAATGTTTATTTGTCACTCATACCTCTATAAAGCTAGATAAAATTAGAATTGTTGCTAAGGATAGGCGGCATAGATATAATACAGGAAATTAGTTAATGATTGTTTCACCATTTTCCTTTGTCATAGAGATCAGCTCTGATATGAAAATGAAAATATGTATCAAGGAAGGCTCTCTGATAACTCGGGTTTAAACCCATCTGTATTGCTTTGTGCCTTTGGGTCATATTTAAATGCAAAGCTTGCTGTACAGAATTCATCAAAGCTGACATTCTTATCTTCTATCCCCTTAGCATGTAGAAACTTACCACCAGACTCAAAAGCTATTGCTGGGTGTTATATTAGGTGATTAACAACCACTCAGAACACGTGCCACTTCACATCTTTCCTTGCTTGGAAGGTGAAGGTCTTGTATTATAAAGGAGACAAAAGTCCAAGTCCCGCTGTGTTACCAGCAGAGTGTCTTTGCATTTCAGCTTGATAAAAAACTAGTAACCTACACATGCAAAAAATTTTAACTTTATGTATTTTATCATAATTAGAATTTAGGATTAATCTGAAGTAGATTTATTTTTTGATGTTTGGTTGCTGAAAGCTTTGAAGCCCCATGCTTCCTCTCCCTTTCTGCTGCATATCTGAGCAAGCTGATAAGAGAGCCAAGATGCTGCCTCCTTGGTGCCAGCAGGAGAGTCAAGCCATACAAACTTCAAGCTATCTTGCACCTGAAGACCTTTATCCTGCTCCTACTCCCTAACAACAATTAAAAAACAAACAAACAAACAAAAAAAACACACACACAAAAACAAGTAAGTATTATTTGTTTGCTCTCTCAAGCCATTTTGGACCATGTGGAAAGCCTGCATTATTCTCCCCAGAAAGCCTCTCCTGTATAAGTAATAAACCTGCACATACAATATCCTCTTGAAGTAAGTGTGGTGGCATCAGTCTCAACATCCAAAGCAAATTTTAGACAGGAGTGCATCCTTCTTTTGCAGAATAGACACAACTGAGATATTGTAAGATACATATTGAAGAACTTCCACTTTCACTCAACGTGGAGTAAGAGAACTGAATCAAGAATGAACAAAAATCAGAAGAAATATATTAAAACAAAATGTTATCAAAATTAAAAAGTACAATAACAAGACACTGTGAAGAGAATATAAAGGTCAGGCACAGTTTTGGAGGATAATTTTTAAAGCATATATTCAATAAAGCATTTATACCCACACTATTTAAAGAACTCTGAAAATCAATAATAAGAAAACAAAGATTCCAATTAAAAATGGGTTAAAATATTTGAATAGATACTTCACCAAAGAAGATATATTGGTGGCAAATAAATACATGAAAATACACTCAACATTATTAGTCATTAGGGAAATACAACCTAAACTACAATGAGGTACCACTACATAACTATATGAATAGCTAATATTTGAGAGACTAGTTATATCAAGTGTTGGAGAGGATTTAGAGCAATTGGAACTCTCACAAACCACTTATGGGAAGGTAAAGTGGTACAACCTAAAGTGGATAGCATTTTAACAGTTTCTTAAAGACTACACTACATATACATCTACCAAATAAACGGACAATTTCACCCCAGGATGGAATTAATCAGAGAAAGGGAAAAAGAAAATATGTCCATTATCACACTTGCACACAAACGTTCATATCACTTATATTTGCATCAGGCAGAAATTGAAACAACTCAAATGCTCATCAATAGGTGAATAAACAAATTATGTTATATCCATATTATGGATAAGAATACTACTCAGCATAAAAAGGAATGAACTGTTGTTACAAATAACAACATGAATATTTTTAAAAATAATTTTACTGAGTGAAAGATGCCAGACCAAAATTTTAAATAAACTACATACAAAATGGGTCCATGTATATACAACTCTAGAAAATGCAAACAAATCTCTTATAATGGAAAGCACATTAGTGGTTGTCTGGGGAAGTGCTTTAGAAGAGCCAAAATAGACGCACTACAAAGAGACATTAAGAAACAATTAGGGGTGATGAATATTATGTTTACTGTGCTGATGGTTTCATGGTTACATGCATATGTCAAAATTTAACAAATTGTACACTTTAAAAGAGATAGATTATGTATGTTAATTACATAAAATAGTGCTATTATTTATATGTAGATAAAATACATGTATACTAATATACATATATACATATATATATATATATAGTGCCAAAATAATGTATGCACATTTTAAGAAAGGAAAACTGTATTAAAATTGTAATACTCGATATATACCAATAACAAAAAATGAGTCCAAGTCACGTTTGGCTTCTGCAATTACAAGAGGTGCTCAAAGTGGTTACCATCAGTGTCCAGACACTTCTGATTATGGTGAACTACTGCTTGAGCAACACTGACCAAAGTGTCCACTTGTATAATTTTTTTGTCACCCCCCCTATGTATTTTGAAAAATTAACTCACCACCACCCTCTGAAATGATTTAGTGACTCATTAATTACCTAATGAAATATCTTGCTCAACAAGAAAAATATGATAAAATAAATCATGAAATAAGGCATCATATATGTTGCGTTTTCCACAATGATGATTTCTAACATTTTAAGTTATCAAATTCTTTCTGATTATCTATCCTTTCTGTGAAATAAGATAACATAAAGGGAAATTGAGACCCAGGGCTGTATGTGATTTGCTCTCAGTCACAATATACTTTCATGGTTGACTGAGTAGAAATAAAAACCCAGAGTCCCTGGGTCTTAATCCAATGCAATTTTTACCGTATTTATTCCACAGAGAGTTGAGTCTTAAGGAAATGGATCATCTTTTTATTAAAATTATTTTAATGTCCCCAGGTTTTTCTGTCATACAGATAGGTGATAGATTAAATAGATAAGATAGCTAGCTAGCTAACTAGCTAGCTAGCTAGCTAGATAGATAGATACAATTTAACTCAATTCTCACATGTCGTTTCAACCATATTATGGTGTCAAAAAAATCTTCAATAAGAAATTTAAAAAACAACTAATATCCACCTGTAGGGTATTTCACTTTTTATACCTAACACTTTGGATAACAGAATTAATTTAATGTTAGAAATTTCCAAAAAGACTAATTATATATTTCCCCGACAACTGCTAAATTCAACACTGGTCTTTGTCATCATACTATTAATGCAGGCATTACTGTAAATCCACTACTATGAAATTCTCAGTTTAAACCTATAGAGAAATGACTTTTTATATACAAAAGTAATTTGCTTTTCTTAGAAGCTCTCATTAGGTAGCCAATTTATGATGGGTTTAAGTATTTGTTCATAGGTCATCTGGCATTTAGTGATGAAGCTGCATGCAGCCAACTCCGGGGATTCCAGCAGAAGAGAGAAGTTGTATAGAGTCTCTAAACAATTGACACTTACCGGTTCACCTGTTCATTCGTTATAATCCAATAATGACTGCTATTCCACCACTTCTACACTTTGCTCTACCTGAACAATATTTCACTGATATTAATTCAGGTTTCACATGTTATTTTTGAAGACTGGCTAAAGTAGACGGGAAACCTAAGAAACAAATTCTTTGAACAACTTGAGAGGTAGACCTATTTTTGAAGATGTACAGATTTTCAAAAGCAGCTAAACAGACAGAATAATTTAAGAAATAACCTAAAGCTTCTACTGAAAGATAGACTGAACAAAATTTTCCACAAATCTAGCAAAAGAAAGATTTAATAGTTTGCTTCTCTTGTAACATCAACATAATAATTGTGTGAATTATGCTGTGGACGTGTGAATCTCAAAATGTGTGAATGCAGGCATCTCTTTCATTTCATTCATTCTTTCTTACAGTCATCAAATATGTACTGAAAAGCTGCTTTGTGCTCAACATTCTGCCAGGAACTAGGGTTATGAGGTTGTAAACCTCATGAGTTTATAATTTGGTAACCTGTTGTTGATACTGAAAGTATTACCAGAGGAACTAAAGGGGCCCCACTCTCTCCGTATAATGTGCCTGTTGATGTTACTCATAGTTCTAGTTGTACCCCTGAGAGAAAATAGTGGTTATTTACAGTTTTATACGAACCTAAGTTCTATTAACTGTCCTCATTTTTATTCCTACTGGGGAGCTCTTAGTTTCCTGAATATTTTAAGTTGTCTAATTCTCTCACTGCAGCCTTCTGGTTTCTTCAGCCCAGATTTTAAGTTCTCTCATTTTGAATGTTCAGCAATGGAATCAATTGAGTGTTAATTCCCTCCCTCTTTCATTACACCGTGATTTGTCAGTACAAAGTTTCTCCATTTCATGTTGGTGTTTTGTCTTATTATCATTAGACTTTGGGATTTTAGAGAAGACCTTTTATCCCACAAGTTCTAAAGGGATATGATTTTCCAATGTACATGATAGGGCCAAAAACAGCAGGGTGAGTACACAGAATGTGTAATTCAGGTCAGTGGGACTAAGAGAGTTAATTTCTCATAGCACTTCTGACTTTGCTGCATAATAATGCAGTGAAAGTAAAGTAGAAATGAGCCTTAAAACATTGGACACGTGCTATGTCAGAAGAGTTCTTTGCAGAGAGTAAAACTAATCATCAACTGGATTTTCTTTTTGTTTTTTTCTGAAGTCAACGCTGGCTAACACTGTTTTGTTGTTGTCACTGAAATTTGTGTGTGTGTGTGTGTGTGTGTGTGTGTGTGTGTGTATTTGTTTTCTTAAAAGGGTTTCATCTTCTATTAAGGCAGCTTTGCTTGCAAAATTTATAAGTAGTAAAACATCAAATATAATTAATCAATATTCACATAATAAAATGATCCTTTTCCTCAATAAAACATTTCACTAGACAATTCTTCTAAGGTTCAAAAATGTTTTTGTTTAACTTCTATTAATATTTTGTAAAAATTGGCTAAAATGAGGAACAAATGTATCATTATCATGACATAGAAAAGGTTAAAGAAACAGCTGGAAGGAAAATACAATATGTAATAAATAGAACTCACCTATTTATTCCAATCAAAGGATTTATCAATTTGCTCAAGAATAGAATTTCAGATAATGTATAAAATTCTGCCACAAAACTGAAGCCCATGTGTATTTTCATTAGTATTATGAATGCAGATGCCTAATTATATTTGCATGTATCCTGTGAGATCTCTCTCAAGACTTATTTTCCAAGCCATTTCTGTATTCATTTTCATTCATTATCCCTCTTTCATATCGTTTAATCAGAAGATATGGCTAAAAAAGATAATAAAAAAGCAAAAGTTCTTGCAAGGTCTTTCAGGCTTCATACATTTCACTAAGGAATAGAAATTGGCACGATAACTGGCAGCCTCTGTAAATATTTGCATTAATCATACGTGTATATCCTGTACTTAACAACTTATGGATTGAAAGAGCTATTTTCATTTTTTATTGTCTTAGAAGCTTGTTTGAAACTTATGATTCTAATTGGTATTTCAGAACCAACATCCCAAATTGATTCTGAATACTATTTTCCCAGAAGAAAAGGTACAACTGTTGTTGATTATTATAAAATGATTATTCCTAACAAAATTAGACATCTAATTTGAATACAGCTCTGGACTCCATATTACATTTATATATACACAGGAGGAACTCTCTCTGTCCTTTTGTATATTTTCAAACTATACTATTTTACTCCTGAGGATCTGCTAGAAGATCTTTCATTCTATTGCACAGATCAG
Organism: Rhinolophus sinicus; assembly: GCF_036562045.2. NCBI lineage: Eukaryota > Metazoa > Chordata > Mammalia > Chiroptera > Rhinolophidae > Rhinolophus > Rhinolophus sinicus. The sequence goes on from NC_133760.1 coordinate 69,284,545, forward strand.
GTAATAAAGCCAAATACACAAAACATGTGTGTCTAATTCATCGGAAGTACTTCAGTTAAAGCAGTAGAAAATAATACAGGCTAATATAAATGGCTATTGCTTCAAGCGCAAAATAACAACTTCTCCTGGCAGTCATTCTGTAGGCTAGTGGTTCATTTCTTGTGTGTCTTCATATAAGCTTTTGTCAGTACCAGATATCACTAAAATGAAAGAAAAATAAAGGTCCTGAGGCAGGGATAGATTTTGGCACTTCTTTTTTAAGGGGAAGATGTATGTTGTCATTATAACCCATGAATCTATAAGTTTCTATTGACCTATAACTCTATGGCAGGACATCCTGTAATTAATATTAACTTATTTTAATATAGTAGAGATTAAAGATAGATGAGGAACTGTTGAAACAAATTTTATAATTTACACATGGATAATGCAATCTCTGGAGGCTTATCGAAAACCCATATTGCAATTAACAGTGTAGTGTTTGAGCACACAGACTCTTGAAACAAACTGTTTTAATTCAGATCTTTGCCCCATCACTTGATCAATTTCCTTAACCATTTTGTGTCTCAGTTCTCTCAGCTATCAAATGTAGATAATAGTACTAGCTTGCAGGGTTGTTCAGATAATTAAATGAATTTTGAATTTAAAAGCTTAGAACAGGGCCTGACATACGATACTTTGTATAATATATAAGTGTTTGGTCATTGCTATTATATGTAATACCTGAGTTATCGTAGACATGGGATTCCATCTGAGACACCCGATTAAGTCTCCGCCAATATTTGCAGTGCAGAGCTCGCGCCAGCTATGGTGATTGGTCGAGTTGTGAGGAAGAACATTTATTTTGTCTGACCACAATTTTGCTCCTGTTGCCAATGCTCAAACTTCTCTAGGTTCCTATACTTACAGCTCTAGATTAAGTCACATAGTCACCTCTTTAGAACATACAGCTTCCACCATGATAGCAAGTTCTCTACAAGCTGCCTCACAAACCTAAAACCTCTTCCCCCAAATCCTTGGTCCTTGGTGTAGAGGACATGCTTTTAGGTCAGTTGTTCTCACTTCCTAGCAAATTTTGCCACATGGAGCCTGCTGACCATTACCTATTCTGGGCTTGGGTTAACCGAATAACCAAGTGGAGTTGGGACTCTCAGTTTCTTTAACTTGGAGGCCGATGGGATCTTACACAAGTTCATGGTTATAAACAGATTTAGGCAGGGGCACTGACCATGATTGTGCAGCAGCCAATTGACAATATGGATATATATTAGGGAAAGAGTAATAGGAATATATTCATCTACAAGGCCTTGTTTCAGACCTCAATTTAAAAACAAAATGTTTCATTTCATAATTCTTTCTTTAAATATCGAAGCAAAAAATAATCATTTTGTAAAATATTAAAAAAATGACAATCATAATGAAAACATTTTAAATCACTTCAAATTAGATCATTTCCAACCCCACCAGTCAAGGAGATCACTTCTGAACATTTGGTTTATTTCCTTCACACATGAATGTGTGAGTATGTATGCATGCATGTGTACAGACATCCTCAGTAGGGTATTTTTATAGTGTTTATTTGTGGGGTTTTTTTCCCCTCCAGTATTTGGAGGATCACATGTTATGTTTTTGCAATACTGATTTTAATTTTAAAAATGTTTTGGTATGTAGCTTTCTCTAGTATTTTATTTATGCTACGTGAAAATGGTCTCTCTAGGAATGTTCTTGTATGACATGGATATAAGAAAATTCACATATTATTACTTTCCCCTCTTGCCTTTCTCACAAATTCACAATTCCTGTTGAATAAATCTACAATGTTAGAGTCATTCAATATTAGCACTATATTTAACTGCTTTTTTTCTCCACTGCCAATCCTTGTCTTTATTAATTTATAATTTTAGTCCCTTTTTTTGGTTTATATTTGTTGTACTAAAACAAATATTTGAAAGTAATACATTTTGGGGAACATATAAAGTATTACTACACCTCTGAAGTCTCAAATACATAGGGAACCATTAAGTTGTCCTCAGGAGTGATGGCTATGTGTCTGGGTACAGCAACTGTGGATCACCACTTGGTTTTTTCTTTAAGACGTCTAAACACTATTCTGTCATCATTCATTTACTACATGTGAAGAGGTCTCAGCTAGGCTGATTTTCATTAATTTATTAGTAACAACTTATTTTCTGAAATGTCTCTATAATGCTTAAAATCTAGACCGTACAGAAAAAGATTGATCTGTTTTTGTATCCTTAGTGATTTTTGATGTATGCTTGTTATTTTCCACCAATTAAGATAACAAAGTTCTTGAAGACAGATACTATGTCTGGTATCTCCCGTAAGATCAAAATATATGGCCTAATATTTATGATCTAGTATAAGCACAATGAACAGCTATGTGTTGATATTATTACATATTTAAAGCAGTATTCTCAAAATTGAGATTTTGATGGTTCTTCTCAGCAGACTTCCATAGGATTAATTTTTTCTGCATTCCAGTTGTTAATTTACTGATGGAATAATTCCGCACACTCTGTCCTCCAAATTTTGATGAGTGTACGGTGATACGAAAAGGAATACAATATCTGAGTAGATTATTGGGTTATATATTTTCTAATTCTTACTACAGATCCACTCTCTACCATTCCTTATAATTTAATATGCTTCAAGAAGCTGACTTCTTTGACCTGAGTCAATTAGGCTTTTTGTACTCTAGTTTCTGTACAGTTTTAGCTAATCGGAAGCACCAGTGAAACAAGAGAGAGGGAAAAAAAGAGGTCAGAGTATATTTTCTCCCAGTTCCTTTCCTGATCAGCTTAAACCAGAAGTAGCAGCTTTTCTCTCCCTAAGGTCACAGTTCCTTTTTAGGGCCAAGAGGCCAGTTTCATTCAGATGTAGCCGTGTTACATCCCGGAAGCCTGTCCTTCCCTTTGTTTCTTCAGGACTAGGAGTGGTGAACCCTTTCAGCTCTCGCTACTTCTGCGTTGTTTCCTTTGATGTTTTCTCACAACCCTGCTTTCATCTCTGTAAATAAAGTTGTCCCTTCATGAAAGTCCATCCACTAATCTAGTTTGTGCTACCTTTTTTCTTTGGGGAAACTCAATTATACAATGTTTTAAGTAAAAGATGAAAAGATGACTACAGTCTAACTTTTTTATACTTAGTGGTAACTAAGTTTCTTTTCAGAGAAAAAACTGTACTTCATATCAATAAAACATTATTTACAATACACTTTATAAGTTGGTGATGATTAAATAAATGTACTCTAGGTGATGTTACTCCAAAGGGTTATATATATATATATAATTATATATATATTATATATATATATATGAACATATATATATGAACATATTATATATTAATTTATATATATAATATATTATATATATATACACACACACACACACATATATATATATAAAACATTTAGCTAAAATAGACATTGTATTCTCTGCTTTCTTAAGCCCCTAAGATAGCTCACTGAAAAGATTTAAAAGTGACTTGACAAAGTGTTAGAGGCACCATATAAACAAGTCTCATTGACATCCTGTCATGCTAACTTTATCTCGGCAAAGTCAGATGTTCATATTCTCCTCTACTTGATGTAAGAAGATTAAGGTGCTGCATGACAGATGGTTTTAAAAAAGTGCATACCATTCCATCTGGTCCCAAGTGGGTAAATGAAAGTCACACACAAGTTTCCAACTAAAACTTGCAATGCGGGAATTCTTAAAAGTGACCTTTATAACACTGCACAAAGGAATTCCGTAAGATTCTAATGATGCTGGATTTCAGTATTCCCCTGTTGTGAATATTTTTGCCACCTACAACCCTGGATAAGACCAAGCTTTGACAAAGAAAAAGTTAAACTTAGAAAGTTCCAGAACCATTTTATGGCAGGAGAGTTGACTCAAATTTCAGTGACCTCTCTGCTCCCTTACAATGTTGATAATCTTTCTTGCAGGTAAAGGTTTTATCCATTAATCTATGCAGTGGTATGAATGATAAAAATATTTAATGTATTCTTTCACTGAGTATTTTCATTTATAGATAGATAGAGCCTGTAACCAAAGACATAGAATTGTAATTGTGCCATTTTAGTCCCTAGCAAATCAGGTCGAGGGTGTATGGATCCAGGGGGCATTCTCAGTGAGTTGAATTTTTCCAAATACACAAAATTTCCTACTTTACAGATTCAACGTTCAAAGTTTTAAAAACATCAGGTTGATTCAATCCTGCACAGATGCAAAGAAATTTAATTACATGTCACTGATGTTTATATGAATTTGCATTAAGGAGAAAGTGATCTTTAATAATAGACAGCAGGGTTTTTTTTTTTTGTTTTATGATAAAAGATAATCAGGTGGGACTGGGGGTCATATGAAAAACTGGATACAATATAGATATGATTATTACATAAGATAGGGGGAATTTTTTCAGTGTCAGAACACTATAGCTCAGTTATTTATTATGTAATCATGAAATGGGAGGAGTATGAGCCTAGATTAATACAATAGATTTATAGTAATGTAACATCATATTTACAATAATTAACAACTAATTATTAATAACCAATATTTATATAAATTTTTTGAACTTCATAGTGACATTTCACATATACTATGTATGTTATATATGTATTTAATGTGTGTGTAAATAAATCTATATGACATAAATATTTTACTCATTTTAAATGGCATTTCACTGAGAAATTTCTAATGCATTATATTAACTACTTAACTCCTCTATCTTTTTCCTAATTGGGAAAAAAAGAAAGATTATGATTCTCATATTATTTACTTATTTCACACTGTTATTACATTGAGTATGTGGTATTCTTCTGGAAAATGTGTATGACATTTTTTTTCTAAGACAACTTTTTGATGTCTTAGAATTATGGTAATCTGTGATATTCAGCTAATATTTTATTATTAGATATCACAATTTGAATTGTTTAAATTGATTGAACTTTAAATTCACTTCTGGAAAGTGATATTTATAATTTAGGGTACAGAATGTTATTCACATAGCTGCTTGGAGATATACTGTCATGGAAACACAGATTTCCTTGCTATCTCTTTCTTCTTTTATCCTTTCTTCCCTTCCTTCAGAAATGTGTGGACTCTCAAGTCTCTGCCAAGCACTGGGTTAAATACAGTATACAGAATAATTTTGAAAAAATTCATATAGGATTCATGCTTTTTAAAGTCTCCTGAAGAGACTGAAAGAACAGAGATATATGTATATTTTAAATATATTTATATAAATATCTACATCTATATCTGTGTCTATATCTATCTATCTATATCTACATCTACATCTATCTATCTATCTATCTATCTATCTATCTATCTATCTATCTATCTATCTATCTATCTAGAGAGAGATACACACACACACACACACACACACACACACACACACACGGTGCCAAAACATGTATACACATTTTAAGAAAGGAAAAAAAAACTATTAAAATTGTAATAATCAATATACTTGTATACCTACAACAAAAGATGAATACAAGTCACGTTTGACATCTGCAATTACAAGAGGTGCTCTAAGTGGTTACCATCAGCATCCAGACACTTCTGGTTACAGTGGGCTAATACTTGAGCAACATTGACCAAAGTGTCCACTTGCATATATTTTTTTGGCACCCCTGGTATATATATAAATTTGAGTTTGTGAGGTATGTTAGTTTAAAAGACAAACAAACAAACAAAATATACAATGGAATGTTACTCAGCCTTACGAAAAAAATGAAGTACTACAATTTGTGACAACATGGATGGATTGTGAGATTATCATGCTAAAAAAAATAAGCCGGATAGGCAAAATCGAGAACCATATAACTTCACTTACATTTGGGATATAAAACTGAAAGCAATGAACAAACAAGACAACCAAACAAAGAAACGAGCAACAAAGGAACAAGACAGACAAATAAAGAAACAAAAACTCACAGACATAGACAATAGTTTAGTATTTACCAGAGAGTAAGGTGGAAGGGGAGTGGTAGATGAGGGCAAACAGGATCAAATACATAGTGATGGAAGGAGAACTGACTCTGGGTGGTAAACACACAATGCAATATATAGATAATATATAATTGTTCACTTGAAACCTATATAATTTTATTAACCAATGTCACCCCAATAAATTTAGCAAAGAAACAAATTGAAGCAGAAAAAAATATAATCACACAATATATATCCTTGGATAAGTGTAACCAAAGAAACAATATACAAATGGGCCTACATCAATCTAAAAAGTTTTTGCCCAGCAAATGAAACCATCAACAAAATGAAGAACAGAGACAACTGTATGGGAGAGCATATTCAGAAGAGATAATCAATAAGGGGTTAATATCCTAAATATATAGGGAACTCATACAGCTTAACACTGAAAAACATCCATTTAAAAAATGGGCAAAAAGCCTGCATAGACATTTCTCCAAAGAGAACATACAGATGGGCAGTAGACTTATGAAGAGATGCTCAACATCACTAATTATTATGCAAATGTATATCAAAACCATAATGAGATATCACCACACACTTGTCAGAACAGCAATAGTGAAAAAAAAAAATCAACAAATAACAAGTAATGACAAAGACGTGGAAAAGAGAACTGTTGTATACTATTGGTGGGATTGTAAATTGGTGCAGTTGCCATGGAAAATAGTATGGAGTTTCCTCAAAAAATTAAAAATAGAGCAGTCATATGACCCAGCAATTCTACTTCTGAGGATTTATCCAAAGTTAAAAGAAAAACTCTAACAGGAAAAAATAGATGTACCTCTCTGTTTACTGCAGCATTATTTACAATAGTCAAGATATGGAAGCAATCTTGGTGTCTGTCAATATGTGACTGGATAAAGATGTGGTGTATATACTTGTATACAATGGAATATTACTCAGCAATAAAATAATGAAAATCTTGCCATTTACAACAACATGGATGGACGTAGAGGTTATTATGCTAAGTGAAATAAGTCAGACAGAGAAAGACAAATACCATATGATTTCACTTATATGTGGAATCAAAAAATAAAATAAACAAACAAAACTGAAACAAACTCATAGATACAGGGAACAAGCAAATGGGAAGAAGCTGGGGGGCTGGGTGAAATTAAATAAATAAATAAATGTCCCAAGTGACTCATTAAAAAAATAAAAAAAGACAAAGCAAAAATATGGGATTTCATTTCTTTACAGTGTCATTTTCCCCAGTTTAGACTTTTCTATCTGACAAAAACAAACTCAAAAACCTCTTTTTAAAAACATTTATGTATCACTTTGTGAGTGGTGTAAATGTCTAACTATTCTATTGTTTTGTACACTACACTAATAAAAAATAAATTAAAAACAAACAAGCAAACAAGCAATCAAAAACATATATCATAATTTAAAATGAGAATTAAGATATATAATAATTACCCAAAGGTAATCTAATATCCTCATTTATCAAAAAGAAAAGACAAAAACACAATCATATCAATTGTGCAAAACAGAATTTTAAAAATCATAATTTATGTTTAAACTGTGCCATATCAACGTGCCTGATAAATGACATCTACCAAAACATAGCATTATTCAAAATTATGAATGTATGAATTATTTTTCCTTAAAATTGGGGACATTGCTCCTCTTCAACATTGTACTGCAAGTCCTGGCCAATGAAATAAGACAAGAAAAATAAAGTCAGGGAGAATGGAAATAAAGTAATAAAATTTCCCTACTTGCAGCCAACATGATTGTTCTGGTAATAATTCCCAGAAACTATAGGAAATTTCCTCAAACCAGGTGAGATTAGAATATTGCAGAGTGGAAAATCATACAAAAATCAACTTTATATCTGTATTGGGAAATCAACAATTGGAAGCCAATTATTCAATCATACCATTTATTATATCTCCCAAATATGAAATACTAACATATAAACCTAATAAAACATATGCAAGATATAAACTGCAGATGAAAAGAATCAAAGATTTACTATAAAAGAAAACATACCAAGCTCATGAATTGGCAGACCCAGCATAGTTCTGATGGTAATCCTCCAAATTTACGTACAGACTTAATGCAATTAAAAGAATGTGGAAATGCAACCAAAATATTACTACCAGGGCAAAACTTCAAGGCAATTAAACCGTTTACTAAAATTTTTTTCAGAACAGATAGTGGTCGTGATACATATTTTCATAAAATAGAAATATATGGAAGGCCACTCAATTTCTTTTATTAAAATTTACATTACCATACTACCAAATAAATAAATAAATAAATAAATAAATAAATAAATAAATAAATAAATAACTACCCTCCAAAAAAGTGTTCCAGCAGTATTTTTGGTAAATATGGAGAAGCTGCTCTAAAATTATAAGAAAATGCAAATAATAATCAGAACTAGTTTGATAATGAAAAACAAAGTTGGGAGGGTTTACACTATATAATTATAACAATTGCTGCATAGCTAAAATAATGAAGAGTGTGGTATTAGAGCAAGGATGTATTAGTGAGAAAAAATTAAGAGTTTAGAAATAGACCCACGCAGATGTTACCAATTGAATTTTGACAGAGTAGCAAAGGCAATTCAATGGAGAAAGAACAGTGTCTCAAGAAAATGATGTTTGAACAATTGAATATACACATGAAAATAAACATCAAACTGTTCTTCACACATTTACAAAAATTAACTCTAAATAAAAACTGTAATATAAAATTATACAACATTTAAAGAAAACATAGGAGTGAATCTCACTAACATTGGGTTTTGCAAACAGTTCTTTAGTCTGAGAGCAAAAGCAACATCCACAGAAGAAAAGCTGGACTTTTACAAAGCAATAAGAAAACCATCCAATTCTAAAAATGAACCAAAATTTGAATAGTCACTTCACCTAAAAAGATATGCAGATGACAAATATATTCATGAAAGATGTTCAACATAATTATCTAATAGGAAAATTTAAATTGACGTCCAAAGGAGATAAAGTACCACTACACATCTGTCAGATGGCTATAATGAACAAAACTGATGATACCAAGAGCTGACAACAGTGTAAGATAAGCTGAACGCTCACAGCCTGCTGGTGGAAATCTAAAAGTGATACAGCCTTCGGAAAAAGCACTTTGATAATTTCTTGGCAAGCTAAACATGACGTAATACTCAACCATAACATTCATGGGTTATTTTCCCTAGAGAAGAGACAACTTGTATTTGTGCAAATGCTTGTGTATGATTTTTAATAGCACCTTTATAATAATTGTCCCAAACTCAAACAACTTAAATGCCCTTCAATAGGTGAAAGGATAAACACACCATAGTACATTCATATAAAAAGAAACTATTCATAACCAAACAACATGGAGGGATCTCAAATAAATTATGTCGAATGAAATAAGTCAGACTCAAAATATAATTTGATTCATATAAAATTTTGTAAAAGGAAAAACTTAAGCGATAGAGAAAATATCTGTGGCTGCCAGATATTGAGGTGGGAGGAGAATTTGGCCATGTCAGGGCAGCATTAGAGAATTTGGGGTGATGATGGGATTATTTTATATCCCTTTTAAGATGTTGGTTACATGAACCCATAAATCTGTTAAAATTCATAGAGTGTATAAAAAATTGTTATCTTACTATATGTAAGTTAAAAAATCATAAAGTTATCCTATCATAGTATCAAATTGAAAACAAATATTAATAGAGGTGTATTTTTTTGAAAAAGGTGGAACAATGTGAATTCTTATGTACTGAAGAATGTCATTTGGCATAAAGATTTTTTAAAACAATTTGACAGTATCTAATACCCAACAATTCGATTTGTAGTTATATGCCTAGATGCATCCTCATATAAACATGCATGGTAACATGTACAAAAGTGTTCATACTAGTCTAATATGCAATAACAACAGTTGGGAATCAACTGTATGTTAATCAGAAATAAAAAACAGTAAATAATTTTAGTATATTCACAATATGAAATGTTAAATAGAATTGATAATATATTTTCTACTATCAATTTATCGTTGAGTATGATGCTCACAAATAAAATAAAAAATGAAAGTATAAGATCGAGGTATCGTTTATTACATAGAAAAGGTATAAACTTGCAAAAGTTTATACCTTTTTTTATCATTTTATCATTGAGTATGATGCTCACAAATATAAAAATGAAAATATAAGATTGAGGTATCATTTATTACACAGAAAATATATAAACTTACAAAATGTTACTGTACATATTGTGTAGGAATATGTATCTATTTACAAAAGTGTATAGATATTCATGATAATGGCAACTCTGAAATCGAGCAAAGGTTTTACCTGAAGGGTGTGTGTGTGAGGATGGAAAGATGTATGATTAGGTAGGATACATAGAAAGATTTAGTTGTATTTGTATAATTACTTTTTTCTTAGTGTATGAGGTGGATACCTGATTTCTGTCTTATAATTATATATCTAAAATATTCTAAAAAACATTTAAAAAATAAGGACAAGGTAATACATATTAAAGTGTTAATAACTCAAAAAACTATCTTTACAAAGGTTGCTTAAATTTTACATAAAACTATAAATAATGTTTATCTTCAGGGAGAATTTCAGGATAGGACCATGAGCTCAAATGGGGGCAGACAGTTGAAGGGGAGATGTCTTCACATAGATCCATCATATCCTGTAGATGAACTTATAAATTGCCTCTGCAAAGCCAGTCACTTTGACACTTCAGTTTCTACTTGTTACTTTTTGAGCACTACAATGGACTTATCGTTTAGGTGAGGAAGAATCCAGCATTTGTGGAGCCCAGAGCCTATATGTTTGGAGGCACTCTAAAATTGTATTACAAATTACAAATGCAAAATTAGGCATGCATGTGGATATTTGTTGAGAATGAGAGCATTTGACTTGGTTGATTCCTGGCATGGTCCCAGCAAATGGAGAGCACATGTGCCTTAATAGGTAATTATTATAGCTATCTCAGCCACAAGGTTTTTAATCTGGTTCTAGTTTTAAAAATTACTTACAATGTTGTGATACTTATCTCTGTAGTCGGGGCCAAAACCTTGTTTTTTGTTTTTTTTTTTATCATTCTACATTTCTAACTGCATGTTTTCTTATTTTAAAAAAACGCCATACTTGTCTTTTCTATCTTTAATCAGTCCTCATTTTCCTCTCTTTTCTCTCTCTGAAGTCTAATTGTTTGGTATTTCTTTGAAAGGAATGTCCTTCTAATACCTGCATGCCCATTTTTCTCGTGTCTATAGGACTTTGCAGGTGCCGGTAGCTTTTATCTAAAATACCTCTCCTCCTTGTTGGACAAAGGAATTCTTGATTTTTCAAGGTTTCATTTAACCATAGTCCACTTGCCTCTTGGAGAGCTGGTTACACTCTCCTGCACGCCTCCAGTATGGCACTCGCCTCACTGTGTTACGCCCCTGTTTACTTATCTTTCTCAAACACTGGATTGTACGCATCCCTTTTAAGATGTTGGTTAATCGTTAAGAACAAAGACTCTGCCTTTTTACTTTATATCCTTTCCCAATTACTTCACAGAGAGGCACAACAATAGGTCCACACTATAAATCACATCTGTTGACTGCCCAAACATTAAATTGTCTATCTTACTTTTGGTAAGAAATTATCATGGTAAAATATTACCTGCAATCACGTGGGTTTTTGTTCTATTGTCCCTGTGAGCAATGTGTATATGTGTGTGTACCCATGTTTTATATTATTGTGACCTTGTGGGAAACATTATGTAGAAAGTGGTGTACTGAATATCTGTTTCCTAGAAACATGTTGAAATAATATATGACATTCTTGAATAGAAGAATATTTGGAAATCTTCTGCCCCGTCTTCTCCTTCCCAAATAAAGATCTTCAGCATTTATTCAAGGAAAACAAAATAATTAGTTGCCTAAGCAGCTGCAGATCACCTTGAGAAGCACATTCCAACTGTTTCATTAAAAAAAAAAAAAAAAAAGCAGCACCATTTACTGTTTAAGAAATAAAAAGGAAGCCACCCTGAATTAATATATAATGAAGGAAATGATAATGATTTGATCCACAGGTTTCCTAAATCTCGCAGTTCTAATGTCGTTTGGAACTGCTTTGTGCTGAGAACAGTACATAAAGAAGGTGAAACGAAGCCATAGTAAGGGCTCCAGGGTTGGACAAAAAGTTACTTTGCCTTTTAAGAATGATCGAATTGATGGCTTTGTTTCCCATTTTCAGTGGGGCCTGCTCAGGCTCAGTTGCTTTTGAGTACGCCATGTTTATTGGAAAGGTTACGGAGCAAACCAACACATCAGCACAGCTCTATGCACCTTCTCCAATGGAGTTGGGGAGCATCACTGACTAATGCTTAGCTGAGTGTTTTCATGACAAGGCTTCACTTCTCTAAGCAAATATAATCCTTCTTTAAAGATCTGCATTAGCTTCTCTTACAGAAGCCAAACAGCCAGTTCAGTCATTTCACTTTTTATTTTTAAATATGCTGCAACATAAGTCAATTAGGTAGATTTCCCTACTTGACAGAAACAGTTGACACAGTAGATGTCCTTGGGCATATTCCATGGACACTTACAATCATAGTCTAGCTTAGCGACACAAAATCATTCTGATTTCCACGGAAGAGCAAACAAAATGATACGTGCCTGAGTAGTTCATTAAATACAACGCAAGATAATCTTTCCTATTTCTGTGCTGAGGATTTAGGAAGTACTTTGGGTTAAAATCCTTCAAACTATGTTTAATTGTAGAACAAAATATACTTAACTCCTTAGTGCTTAAATAAGTATTGGTTAATTTGTTTTCAACTGATAATGTCTAAGTAATCCTCAAGTTAAGAAGAAAGAAAGCTAGCTATAGATTGGATGCTTGTTTTAGGGGAACTACAAGGATCATCAGTAAAATATTTTTTGCATTCAGAACATCCTAAACCAAACTAAGTTCAAATTATAACTATTCCTCAAAGACCAGCTTCAGTCCTATCTTCTTTTGAAATATTTCCTGAGGCCCCAGTCCACATTAAACAATACTTTTGTGTATTACCATATCCATTATTGCTTTTACATCTTAATCCTATGCAGTTTAAACGATAGTTGAACGATTTTTTCATCATGACTCAGAAATTTTTTTGAAAACAGTTTTATATTGATTTTTCTCTAGGGGGCTCTCTGTTCCCCAGCATTTCACAAAAAGTAGGGAGCAGATCTATATTTTACAATGATCATTGAATTTCTATTCTTTTCATGAAAATACTAAAAAGTTTAATTTCCTGCTTCATAAGTATCACTGCGTTAATGGGGAACTTGCAGTTCTTTCAAAATCTGAACTTTCATTCTAGCTATCATTTCAGAATTTTCAGCAATTTGAATTACCACATCAACTAGACCCAACATTTTCAGCTTACACTTTGAAATTTTCAATATAATTACATTATCACTATGAATAGTGTTTCTGTCTCATAAACATAGTTATCTTTTCCTGGTCATTAAAAAAAAATACATACATATATATATATATATATATATATATATATACACACACACACACACACACACACACACACACACACACACACACTACCGTCTGATGGGAAATCACACTTCAAAGATTCAGTAATCAATGTCCTAGCAAAATAAATTATTATGAATACATGATGGTATCCTTGTTTATAGAAAAGGACGTTAACTTTAATATTCAATAGCTGTGCTTTGGTGACAGAGACCTGTCGTACAAATGGGCCCAGCGGTAACAGTCATGACTTCAGGACTTGGGACAGGCTGACACTGATGCAACGTATAGCTTCTTACTCAATATTTACGAGGTACAAGTCACTATCACAGGTAGTAGGGAATTCTAATATGTACAGTGCATGCCACATTCTTAAAGCCAGCATACTGAGACTAATACAAGCGATAACATTTACTGGTTTAAAGGAAACTTACTTTTTTTTTTTTGGGGGGGGCAACTACAATAACCTGATGTTCTCAGCCTATTGCTCATTACAAGGATCAAGAAGTTTGCACTGTAATAGCTATAAGTATTTCTTTGTAAAGTCTCCACTAAGTATCTAAAAATACACTAATTCATACCTGGTTTATGGTTCTGGGATTATTCTTAGAGAGCTATGTGTTCTTAAACAACTTCCTTAAGCTATCTAAACTTCAGTTTAATGAATATTAAGAATAGGCAGTCTACTGGTGGTCCCTTAACTAATATTATCCAATTCTAATCCTGACATAAAACTCAGCATTAGCTGCATGGCAGCAGTACATGTGGTTACAATAAGAATTCAGTTTGACACTAACACATTAGCACCTATAAAGCAGCAGTGCGCCAATGTGCTCCAAGTTGCTGGATATTCATTAGTTTTTGTTACTATTAGATGGTACTATTGCTTTTCATTTAAGAGAATTGAGTAAATAAGGCAAAGGAAGCCAATGAAGTATGCTACTAATGCAGAAGTTGCCCCTCTAAAGCGCTCACAATGTGAATCTAGGGTATTTTGCATATTTAGAAAACAAATGTATAATTCTGTGTTGTTTTTGTTTGTTTCTAAGAATCTATCCTTTAAAATTGCATAAAGATGATTGAGACAATTTCCAGCCCAAGCTAATATCAAGTTGCAAATAAAACTTACGACAAAATAAATCATTCATTGTATTTATGGAATGGCTTTTGTAATTTGTTTTAAGTGTGTATTCTCCCTGAATGATTCAACCATTTGTGTATTCTACACTTAAATGAATATTATTTAACCGAGAGTGTTCTGTTTTCAAGCTACAACAGAGATTTCTAGCAGGCATAAGGAAAATTTGGCACCTCTTTCATTGTCTAAGAAATCTATCTGAAGATATGTGTTATAGTTTAACAAAAACTTTCTAAGTACAGTATTCACATATTCTTTCTGGAAAGACACTGTGAAGAGAAAAATTAATACTGGAAAGATTCTAATTTGGTCAAGGAGTGTCATGCATATTGACTATTGTTTCACTTTTTCCTTAGATTTGGCAAATGCATTTTCTTGAGTAGAAAGATATTTTCCAATAAATATTTCAATTTATTGCAATTGATATTTTAGGAAAGGTCTACAAAATTGCATTACAAAGCTTATCATTACTTTATATCTATAAAATGTTCACTAGTGATAGGGGAAATGCCAAAAATCCACATATGTCTTGCATATTTTGAGTAATATGCTAATTTTTAAGATACTATGAACTTTAAGACATTTTCTTTTAGCTTCATCATATTTTGTTGGTTCCTCTGACCCTGCCCACATCTCTATAAGTAGTCTCTTCAATAATTATTTTCAATTTACCAATTGGGAATGCCAACTCTGTTTCCTGCCAGGAGTTTAACTAATGCACTCTTTATTTCTTAAAAAATAAACTATGCCAAATGGATTTCTGATTTGCAGAGAAGAAATTTATACTAAATTATACAGTACAATTATATTAATCAGAAGTCTTTCAGTTCCAAATATCATAAAAAATAACTCCAACTGACTTTTAAAACCACAATAAAACAAAGACAAAATTTAAAAAATGAAGCCTGTTGGCTCTTTTAGCTGCTAAATGGTGTCACTATGCTTCTTACTCACCTTTTCACCTTTGCTTCAGTTATTTGGCTTCATTCCCTAATGAGAGCTCTACCCATGTCTAGATATAATTCTTCAGCCACTCAGGCTTACATGGTCCTTACAGCTCACCCTCTCAAGAGGAAAGAGACAGTCTGTCTCCACCTCTTATATCTGTCTCCTCAAATGATCCCTCATTCACCCCATTTCAGCCACATGCATACTTCTGCATCAAAACCTTGGTCCAAGAGAAGAGAGTGCTCTGATGGACTGGTATGGGTCAAGTGTCTGAGTACTTGTTCAGGAAGGGCAGTCCCCAAAGAAAACAGGTGGAGAAGACAACACAGATACCTAAAATACTTAGGCAAAATGCATTGTTATCAATGTTCATTCCTTCCTTCCTTCAGGAACCAAATGAAACAATAGCTGGGTACAAGCACTACAATAAGGGCCCTGGGTAGGTATGTAGGGTAAGTACTTGGCATAGATGGAGACAGAAATAACAGAGTGCGAATTTAATATCGGGATTTTCAAAACCTTATGCTTCAGGGCTAAGACGAGTTATGCAGTTGTTTTGTAGGACGGTTCTGATTTACCTTTTTCATTTCTTGTCTATATCTTCTTCTTGAAATGGAGATAATCTATACACAAACTTGTGAAACATTGCCACGTTTTCTTAGAACCTTGCTTCCACCATTAGGCTAACTATACAGAGTTTAAATTAAAAAATCAATCAATCAATAAATAAATGAAATGGTAGCAGTGTTGCTGGTGGTGGTACCATGAATAATGTCTGAAATCACCAGTCAATTTCAAATGAAAGTAAAATATTAAAGACTGCCTCTGGCTATTATACAAAGAGGCACAGAATAGAGTTGACACTGCAAAAACCATACTTGTTTTTCCCCCAATCTGTAATGCCTGCGCGATTCATTTATTAGAGCTCCTTTTTCCATCACTGAATAAAGAGCAATTTCTTTTTAAGTTGCTAAGGTTAGAAACTAGAAAGACATTTATATTTCTGATTTGTAAATAATACGCCAGCAAAAGTAAAGATGTCTCCATAGCTTAGTCTGCTAGCTACATAATATAACTTCAAAGTACAATGTATTATATCATGCCGTACATATATATACACATCAGACATATAGCATGTGGTATAGCATACAATGGTCTTTTCTTTGCAAATACTATATATATTCTCACTGCAGAATTTGTTCGTTTTTCAAACTTTTATCCTGTTTCCCTGAAAATAAGATCTATCCGGACAATCAGCTCTAAAGCATCTTTTAGAGCAAAAATTAATATTATCACCACCATTCAAGGGGAGAGAGTTAAACAGGGGTGTGTCTCATTGGTGGTCACCTGTGACTGTATTCACCACAGTTCCTACCATAACCTGGAATGAAAAAAGAGGACATAGTGTCATTTTGTACCCAACCTGTGGTTATTTCAGATTGAACAGGGGAAATCGATTTTAACCGACAGAGTCCTTCCATTGTTTACCTGGCTTGTGAAGCGAGCATTACTATGGCAGGAAGGGGCAAGTAAAAGCCCTGAAAGTGCCACCAACCCCTATCAAAGTAGAACATCAAAAACAATACAGCTTCACCCGGGCAAGTGGAGAGTACAGAACTGCCATTAAACATCTGAAAGATGAAGGGATGGTGAGCCCCTCACATCCCAATTTATATCACTTGCTTGCCCTGTGCAAAGTCCAATGTGCTTGGGAAATTGATAGTAAGGTTTTCTAAACTTAATGCGATAGTGATGCCAATTGCAGCTGCCATACTGGATACAGTATTTTACTGGGAAAAATACTCATAACCCTGGCACCTGGTATGCAGGAACAGGCCTGCCAAATTCTATCACCTACATTCCCATATGTAAGGAAAATCAGAAGCAGTTTGTATTTATGTAGTATTGTATACTCTCATTGCCTTGTTCTTGCTTTCTGTTATAATATTATTTATAGAACTTTTGGTCATCTTGATATCCGATCTAACACCTTTTTGATCTATTACGTTAATAACATCATGCTAGTTGGAGTTAGTAAGCGGTACGTAGCAAGAATCCTAGGTGCCTACTACCATGTTTCTCCGAAAATAAGACCTAGCCAGACAATCAGCTCTAATGCATCTTTTGGAGCAAAATATAATGTAAGACTGGTATTATATTATATTTTGCTCCAAAA
Organism: Rhinolophus sinicus; assembly: GCF_036562045.2. Classification (NCBI taxonomy): domain Eukaryota; kingdom Metazoa; phylum Chordata; class Mammalia; order Chiroptera; family Rhinolophidae; genus Rhinolophus; species Rhinolophus sinicus. Next base: position 69,302,337 of record NC_133760.1, read on the forward strand.
GATGCATTAGAGCTGATTGTCGGGCTAGGTCTTATTTTCGGGGAAACATGATATTAGATATGCTTCCAAGAGTGTGGTAAATACCTTCCATACAGACACCAAATTTAAGACCTATCCTACTGGTGAAGTTTCTAGGAACCCAGTGGTATAGTGCATTTAGAGATATTCCTATTGGAGTAAGAGAAATCTTGTTCACTTTGCACCACCTGTCAAAAGAAGGAAGCACAATGCTTGGTGAGACATCTAGGATTTTATAAGCAACATATTTTACATAGCAGCTCTACCTAAGACTTAGAAACAAAAACAGGGAGATAGCCAAAGAAACATGTCTCCAAAAAAAGAACAGAACAAAGTTCCAGAAAAAGAACTAAACAAAATGGAGAGAAGCAATCTACCAGACATAGATTCAAAACACTGGTTATAAGGATGCTTAATGAGCTCAGGGAGAACTTCAAAAGGGACATAGAAAACATATGTGTAAAAACGGATATAGAAAATATAAAAAAGAACCAGTCAGAAATAAATAATACAATAGCTAAAATGAAGACAAAATTAGAGGGGATCAACAGATTAGATGAAGCAGAGGACTGAGTCAGCGATTTAGAAGACACCCAATCAGAAGAGCCAAAAAAAAACACCCCATCAGAAGAGCCAAAAGGAAAAAGAATCCCCCAAATGTGAACAGTTTAATGGGCCTCTGGGACAACATCGAGCATAGCAACACTTGCATCATAGAGGTACCAGAAGGACTAGAGAGAGAGCAAGGAACTGAAAATCTATTTAAAGAAATCACGATGGAAAATTTCCCTAACCTGAAGGAAATAGACATAGAGATTATTCTAAAGAGCAAATTTGATTATTTCCCTCAAAAATATATGTAGACTCTCACTGCACTGATGATGGGGTAATATTCTTTAATAAGGTTAACATAATCTTACCAGACACACCCCTTTGTATCTTCCTGGAACATATTAGTCATTCAGAATATGTTAAACGATATATAAGTTTGTTCATCAGATAGTGAGAAATTTCACATAATAAAAAGAGAAGATACAAATACCAGTTTCAAATGGTTAAAACGATTAGACAAAGAAAACAAAACACTAATTAGAAAAAATGTATACACCCCTATGTTCATTGCAGCACTATTTCCAAAAGGTAAGATATAAGTCATTTAAAAATTTGCTTTATTAAAATGTAAGAGAAGGAAAAAATTTTAAAGGAAATTTTCAAAAGAAATACATCATTCTTCCAAAATAAAGTTGAGTCCTATTTGCCTTGCATATTGAAAATGTTTAGTGTCTTTTACTTCCCTAATTAATTGCATTAAATAATATAAGAATTCTTCAACAGTATTGAAAATGATTCTAAAAAGTTTATCCTATAAAAAACTCACATTTAAAGTAACACTAGAAATGACATAGCACTGATGTGATATAAGTAGAAATATAGTAAAAACTTGCTATATCAAAACAACAACATTGAATTTCTTCTGAAGTATTTGGGAAACATATTTGTCATTAATTTCACATTGAACATATTTAAATATAATAATTCCTGAACTTTGGATATTAAGAGTATTAAGAAATACAGAATTGTATAATGCCAATTATTGGAAATTACACAATTCTCATAACAATGAAATACAGAAATCCAGTAGTTTTATTGTTTGGCAAAGTTATACTTGTATTTTGTCTTTCTGCCTCATTATAAGATGATTAGATCATAGTGTTAATCAAAATAAGGTAGTAGTACATGCTATCTCAATTGATGCCATTTTAATTCTTATTTCATTGGTTATGGATTATAAATTCAAACTTAGGGAACTTGCCAATATGCTCCCTATGAAAGAAGTGGTTGGATCAAAACAAAACACACTCTACAAAATCATCTCAAACATGCATGTATGCTGGCCTACTGGTGATTTTGTCATAGCTCAAAGATGTTATATATGTATATGTGTGCCTCTTGAATATAGAACAATATTGTTTCACAGCAATTAATTTCCTATGCTAAGCCCAAAAATAGTTTTAGGCCTGAGAAAATGTTTTAAATACTATGCAAATGCTGTGCAAAATACCCACTGATATGAATGCTTACTCAGGCAAGGAAGCAGTAAGACATACTTGCTTCTTAAAACAATATTATACATGTGATTTCTGTGGTTGTTGGCGTCTTTGGTAGTTTTATCATATGTCTTCCAAAGCTTTGGTTAAAAGGCATTAAGGCTTAAGATGCAATTTTAAAAGCATAATAAATATGTGTTGTAATATAGGAGTTGAGTAATTAAAGAGAACTCTAGCAATTTATAATAATTTGTCAATATTATTGCCTTATGTGGAAAAATGCACTGCAGTGGACGTTTACAGAAACTACACATGTAGTGCCGCTCTAGCACTCATTACAGTTATTTTTATAATATCCCCGTAGGTTACGTGCTATCAATCCTAGTTTTCATTTTGAGATATTTCAGTGCCTTGTTCAGTGAAGATCACAGTTAAACCTTGCTATAACACATCTCGCTCTACTGTCTATGGAGTGATGACACATTGGATATGCCCCACTGTGAAATCAATGTACATGGAGCTGACTAAAACACAGTTTCTAAAGAGAATGCTGTGCTTAGTGCTAAAACAGGAATTAATTATGAGTTATTTGTTATGTCATCCATTGTTACTTCTATGAAGGTAGAGCAGCCGCCATTCAGTGCGAGTCTTCTTTTGGCTCCTCAGCTTTCACAGTGGAGAATTAACTCTGTCCACTAATAGCTGACTGTTAAAGCATTATGGAGGTCTCTGAATTAGCAATATAAAATCTCTGCTCTGTGGGTATTTGCCGGAGAAGAGAAATAACAGTTATTTATTGTAGCGATGGTTGACGATTGTGTTCTATACCTCACAATGTACGGTCCTTGTGAGGATTCATGGGACAAGATTCACTGAGGTCTTAGAAATGGGAATAGTTAGACTTTCCTAATTTTGTCTTAACTTTGGGGACTGTGAATCATGTAACTGAGGATCTTTCTCCCTCGACAGTGATTGTTGGAAAGTTCAGAGCAAATTTGTGGCCCGCTTCTCACAAGTGAGTGGGACCTGTGGCACGTGCTTCATCCCTGGCCTCATTTTATTTCTCGTACCGTTAGCACACTTCCCTGCTATTTCCACAGTTATTTATATTGTACTGTTTGTATTTTAAGTTGTCTAGACATGTCACTAGTATAACTTTACTCAGATTCATTTTACAGAAAATTTGAGGCAGTTTTCTTAGAATATATTTAATAGAGTAAAAACGTAGCAAAGGGATGCATTATAATCATAGGGAATATGAGTGTGAATTAAGCAAGTACACAGCTATGAGTCAAATACAATTTTTAAAAACTTGGGCTACACTTCACTTTTGTTCAGCATTTTCTTGTGGTCAAAGGAAAAGACATTTGATTAATTACACAATTTACATTGTCAACTAAAGGAGATTGTTTTAAAAGGAGCATATTGGTTCCAGAAATGTCATTTTTCTCCCCTAAAGCTTACGCTGAAAAGGAAGACATTATAATTATATTCAACTCTATTTTTATATAATATACTAAGATAGGATATTAAGAATATTTTATAACTGCAAAGTAAATTGTAGATAAATACTTTGCTCTAATGGTCAAATCGCCTCTTCTTCAAGAAATATAAATATATATGTTTCTTCAAAGTGTTTATAAGCCTTATGGGTACACCTTAAGAAAGACCTTACTTTATAAAGAATTTTGATGAACTCCATGTCCTCAAATAATAACATGGTCCTGAAAGGTTCAGGGTACTCTCCATGTTCAATGCCTTCCCACTCCTCATCCCACACTTGAAAACAAACGTTCTTGAGACGTGTCTGCATATGGCAATTTAATATTATTCAATTATCACTTAAAATATGGGGGAAAGTGGACGAATAAAATAATTTGGGAAAAAAAATGTCAGTACCAAAAAAAAAGAAGTTACATCTCTACTTTTTACCATTTATAAGAAATATAAAAAATATAGAGTAGGATATATTTATGATGTTGAGAGATAGAAATTCTTTTAAAAACCTATAAAATTGTTATTGATTTTAAGACAATATCAAAATGGAAATACTGATATTAAAATTCATCTAAAACAAAACTCAAAGAAAAATGGAGTGGGAGAAAAAATTGCAACATACATAAAAAAGTCACTGTTTTAGTTCATTTGGGCGTCTATAACACAATACCATAGACTAGGTGGCTTTTAAGTAACATACATTTATTTCTCATAGCTCTGGTGGCTAGAAGCCCAAGATCAAGGCAACAGCAGATTTGGTGTCTGGTGAACTCGCTTCATGGTTCATTGGTGTAGTCTTTTCACTATGTAGTCACATGGCAGAAGTGGGAAGGGAGCTTACTGGGCTCTCTTTTATAAGGACACTAATCCCATTCATGAGGGCTCCACCCTTATGACCTAATCATCTCCTAAAGGCCTCTCTTCCTAATCCCACCACATTAGAAGTTAGCTTCCAATGGATTCAGGGGGGACACAAACATTCAGTGCTTAGCTGTCTCCAAATCAAAGAAGTCTTCTCTGACACCATCCCTCTCTCATCCTTTATCCAGCTCTCTTTTGCTTATGGCATTCACCGTTGCCTGGCATAATATTTCATATTAACTTATTTGTAATATTAACCATTACCTGGCATAATATTTCATATTAACTTATTGGTTTATTGTCTATAGTCTCCCACTAAAATATAACGTCGTTGAAAAAAGGGAGGGTTTCCACTCTTCCAGAATATGATCCTGGTTATACAGGCGAGCACGTTACATATTGTATATAAGTTCACCCCAACTCTTTGGGGCCTTTCTCTATGTTTACCATTTTCCAAACCCCTTTGCAACTAGAGTTCCAGCTTAGGTTTTGCCAAAACAGACACCTGTTGATGTTGGGAATGAGGGGAAGCTGAAGCCAGTATTGTTTCTGGAGCAGAAGTGGGAAGGTCACGGGCATCAGCGGACACCCAGGGAGACCTGTTGCCAGTAGATTCAAAGTCCCCTTGTGAAGCCGCTGCAGTAGTGCTGGAGACAGCTAAGATCATTGGTAGCAGTTTCTGATGTTTCTGCACTTCCTGGTTTAAAGAGCATCACAGTGGCCTCCCTGGCCCTCTTCCTATCAATAGTTCTGTTTTTTTCAAGTTTCCAAGTTCATGTATTAAGTTATTTTTTGGTGTAATATATCTGGAACTTACCCCTTTCCTGTCTAAATAGCCTCCTCAGCAGGCTTCATGTATTCAAAGCAGGGAGGTTTTAATTGGCCCCACTGGTTTCTGATTTTGCTCCCTGAGAGACTGCTCAACAGACGACTCACACACAGCTTCCCTTTGGCAGCGGGGAAGAACATGTTCTCATGCAGAGCTCCTGCTGGCCAAACAAATGCCAAAAATGTGCCTATTCCTACAATCATTAAACGTACAACTGAGCCTTTGAAACCCATACAGAGCTCTGTAGCCATCTTACATTATGGCTCAGTGATGCTGCAGAGCTCAGGCTGAAAGCTGTACTCATAAGCCTGTATGTTCTTACATGACCTTTCCTATCCTCCTCAGAATAGTGGCAGAAATTCTTTCAGGTTGGATGTTAGGGGACACCAGATCAGCACATTTTTGGTATTTGCTAGAAACAACACACACACACACACACACACACACACACGTATACTTGAAAACTGCAATTATATAACACATATGAGTATAAAAATTAACATGACCGAAACAAATGCTAATAGTTTCCCATGGCTCTACCTCAATTTTACCTCCATGTTGATAAAATGAAGCACTATTACCCAGCCGTGCAAGCCCAACAACCTAGAGTCATTTTAAAGCCTTTCTTTCCGTCCCTCCTGCATTTGATCAGTCAATTGTAGTAGTTCTACTTCTGAAATAAGATTTCTCAAATCTACGTGCTTCTTCCATTCTTTCTTCTTCTCATTTCACGGCCCAGGTCCCTGTCATCTCTCTGTGAGCTCACTGCTAAGCCTTGTCCTGGACTCCCCATGGCTGTCACTGCCTGTCTTTTACAGTGATAATCCTAACTAATACTAACAACAATAATAACAAATACATGTATATGCATATGGATGCATACATACACACACATATATGGCTAGTTGGTAATCTTTAATTTTTGGATTTAATTGCAAACATTATGGATCACAGATTCCTTTTTAAAAATTGGAAAAGTTGACTACCCTGGGTCCATCTTTTCATATAGCCACAGGGCGTCTGTTTTTAGATTGCCAATGAGTCAAGCCTTCCTGGTGGTGCCCTAACGCTCAGGATCAGCTGCCAGTGCTCATTCTTTATACTTATGCTGCCATTTTTCTCCCGGTGAATTCAAGAGGAAAGAAAAATGTTTCCTGCACAACAGACACATTTCTATCAAATGATAACAAATAAAAATACACCTAAACCGTAGCATGATACAAAAAAAAGTTAAGGAGAACCATACATCTCTTGGTGAGTGAAGAATATCCCTACACATTTAATACTCAAGCTTAAAGCATCTATCGTTGAGATAAAATCTAAGGTGCCATTATAATACCTGGGGTGTAGGCATCTGAGTCTCAGACAATTATGATTCCTTGTCCATACTAAAGAGGTACATAAGACTCTCTGGTTTAAAAACACCCGTTCAACACAACACCTCATTTGATCCTCACAACACTGCCCAGAAGGGAGCGCTGAGGACGTAGAAAGGGACAGTCAGAGAAGGCGACTTGTGTACGTGCACACAGTTCATGACAAAGGAGGGAATAAATCTGTGTCTTTAGACCTTAACCTTTTCTAACCCAGGGCATACACACCCTGTACCATCTCCTTATAAAGCGATTTAACCTATTTCATTTGCTCATCATCTTCCCAACACTGACAACTCAAGAGCTCTTCAATCTGAGGACATAAATGTATTTCTGTACATCACGACCCTTTAAGGAGACAGGCCGGTTTAATGGAAATAATTCAGTACTTGGGTTTACCTTCCAGTTCTGACATCTACCCTCTTCTGTGGAAAACAAAACATGATATAGGTTCATGAAATAAACTTACTTAGCAACGTTACAGAGAAGGATAAATCAGATAATATACCTATATATGAAGTGTCCAGCATAATAATTGTTGGTGCTATTCCTGTTTCCTCTTTATGGCTAGCCACCTTGCCTCCCCACCCAATCCACCTCGGGCAAACACCTTCCATGAACCAGACCACTGTGGGCCCATTCAGACCATCACTCCAACAATGTCCAATAATCCTGTAGCTATATGTCCTACAGTTTTTGACCTAGGGGGGAAAAAAGAAACACTCAACAAATAAAAGGTATGAAATGATATATGAGAGATCTTCGCTGTTTATTCTCCATTACCAGGACAAATTAGAATTTAGCTCTATGTATCTCTCAGGGCTAGTAGCAATACTTTCCTGTATCCTGAACAAATCATAGTGGTGTCTAAAATTCAAAATTTATGACACTTCTGATTTCCATTATCAAATCAACTGCTCATTAAAATAAAATTTTAGGCACAGAAGGTACTGGGGCATTAAACAATTGAATTTTAAATTATTTTGCTCACTGGATCATGTAGGTGAAAAGAGGACATCTCAATTTCAGTTTCAGGTCCAGTAATTTGCTGACCCATTTATGGAATTTGTTTTGGAAAACGTGGGCCACAGATAATTAAAAGTATTATAATGATTACCAGAGAGGACGATGGAATTGAGGGAAAGGTAGGCAAAGCTGGTGCATGGAATTATAAACATGGAGATTTGTGACACTTTTATTTTATCAACAAAAAACTATACTTTTTGATCCATACTCACAAAGAAATTAAGAAAGCTAATCATTGACTAGGACAAATCTATTTCATATCTTTACGCACTGGAACTGAATTGGATAAGATTATTAAATTCATTCTGGAACTCTCTAAATTAAAATAAAAGCATCTAACTTGGAAGACCATAGTAAACAATTAAAACTGCATTTTTCTTTTTCAGAGCTCTAACTTGAGATGTCACTATGTGTTTGCAATTTCTTTGCAAACTAGATGTGTCAATTTACTCCATTTTCTTCTCCTATCTAAAAATGCAAACGGGTAAGGTACATAAAAAATCTTTTTGAGAGGAAAAAAAAAAAGCATTTCTCAGAGAAGATTTTGATTGAAAATAGCCTGTGCTTATTCACCAAAGAACATTCTCAGGAAGATTTTTTTTTTTTTTTTCCTTAAACCCATTTGGAAATGCTACCTTAAAGAGCGATATTTCAGGAGAAACACTTTCTGAGCTGACAAGATGCCACTATCTCTCCTCACTAAACACTCTACTTTTTATTTCTTGCTGTGACAATAGTGTTCAAGTCTCCAAGGTGGTGTTTAGGCTGTTCTCAAACTGGTCTATCAATTGGGAAACCTTACATTCTTTTCTAATGAAACAAAGTTGAAAAGTTGAAAAGGCTTTTGAGCTTGAAAAGAACAGTTTCCACCGAATCACGCATAGATATGTTTCAGTGGGTATGCTAGGTTTATCTAATTTTATTGCTCTGATGGAAAATGTAGAAATTTCATATGAAGTAAACTTAGCATTTAGGTTTCCAGATATCACTTTATGTAATATAATTAAAAACAAAAACAAATAGAAACATTGTCAAAGGCCAAAGTATGGCAGCCAGTGCCTGGGGCTCCTGCTGTCTTCGCTAGATTCAAGGTGTCCTACTGACCTAAGCATAATGTGCACAGGAACCATGTCACACACACACACCCATTCTGTAACCACATCCAGCCCCACCTCACTCATAGAGCCCCACCACCTTCCCAGGTCACTGTCTAGACCTCACCCCCTTATCACACTCCTCGTAGAACCGTCCATCTCATGCAGGCTGGTTTTACAGTTGATAAACCTCAGGAAACCTACGAGCATGAGGCTATTGTGCTAGGATCCTGAAGCACCATCTTATGAAATGAAAGTCTGTACGCTTTTTTATATGCTGTGCTAGTCCACCAATGTTTTGATTGCTTGGTGTTTGCTTAGATTTTGTTTGGGGTATTTACTTTCTTTCATTGATAAACTTAAAAATCAGCCAAAAGAATTAAAATCTAGCAATTAAGTTAACTGCACAGTTATTGTCAATAATCATTACCTTTTAATTAAAAAAAATTATCCTTATCTTTACAACATAGTAATATAGTTTACTTCTTTTTCATCTTTTTACTTTAAAAAAATTTTTTTTCAGATGTACAGGAAATGTAGTTTTTTTGTAATTTTTTTTTTGGATGTACAGAAAATGTAGTTATGCTTTCTAAGGCACAGTTGCCCTTGAAGCATTTTTGTTTTGATGGCTGAATATTGCAAGGCAAGATGGGTTCTTTGCAGGAACTAAGTAAGTTCCTAGTACCTTTCTTTCCCTGCTAACGCCAGGGTGTTGCCTATGGCTGCCCCATCTTCCATGCCCTCTGTTACCAGGCTACAGACAGGACAATTGAGATTTCTTTTTTCTTTCCTCTACGTTCCTGTTTTCTTTTCTTGTGAAAGGCACACGTAACAGGAGATTTACCCTCTTAACAAAATTTTAAGTGTATAATACAGCGTATCATCTATAGGCATGATGTTGTACAGTAGATCTCTAAAACTTATTCATCTTGCATAACTAAAAATTTATATCCATTGATTAGCAACTCTCCACTTTGGCCTCCCTCCAACCCCTGCAGCTGCCATTCTACTCCCTGTTTCTATGAATTGGACTATTTCAGATACCTCACGTAGATGGAACTATGTGGCACCTGTCCTTCTGTGACTGGCTCACCTAGCATAATGTCCTCAAGGTTCATTCATGTTCCCGCACATTGCAGGATTTCTCTCTTCATTAAGGCTGAATAATATTCTACTGTGTGTAATGTATATACCCCATTCTTTCTTTAATCAATTCATCTTTCGATAAACATTTAGGTTGTTTTCACTATCTTAGGTATTGTAAATAATCCTGAAATGAACATAGGAATTTTAATATTTCTTCAAGATCTAATTTCAATTATTCAAACAAGTGGGATTGCTGGAACAAATGGCAGTTGTATTTTAATTTTTGAAGAACCTCCATACTGTCTTCCATAGCTGCTGTACCTTTCTGCATTTCCACCAATAGTGTACAAGGGTTCCAATTTCTCCACACCCCCACCAACATTTTTTATCTGTTTTGTTTATAACAGCCATCCTAACAGGTACAAAGTGATATTGCATTGTGGTTTTCATTTGCATTCACCTGATGATTACTGACATTGAGCATCTTTTCATATATATCTTGGCCCTTCGTATGTCTTCTTCGAAGAAATGTCTATTCAAGTCCTTAAGCCCACTTTACATCTTAAGGATCTAGTAAAAGAAGAACAACCTAAACGTGAAATTAGCAGAAGGAATAAAATAATGAAGATTATAGCAGAAATAAATGAAATTAGAATTTTTTTAAATAGAAAAAATAATCAATGAAACGAAGAGTTGGCTTTTTGAAAAGGTAAAGTTGATCAACTATTAGCTAGAGCAACTGTGAATAAAAGAAGATTATAATAAATTGAATCAGAAATGAAAGAGGAGATACTACAATGAATAAAAAGGATCATAAGAGACTACTAGGGTCAATTATACAGCAACAAACTGGGAAGCCTGGAATAAATGGAGAAACCCCCATTCATCCATACAACCTACCAAGACTAAATCATGAAGAAACAGAAAATCTGAACAAACCAATGAGTGAGGAGATTAAATCAGTTATCAAAAACTTCCTAACACAGAAAAGCCCAGGACCAAAGAACTTCACCAGCAAAGTCTACCAAATAATTCAAGAACAATTAATACCAATTTTCCTCAAACTCTTCCAAAAATCTGAAGAAAAGAAAACACTTCCAAACTTATTATATATTAAAAGGCCAGCAGTACTCTGATACCAAAACCGACAAAGGCACCAGAAGAAAAGAAAACTAGAGGTCAATATCCCTCATGAAGATAGATGCAAAAATTCTCCATGAAACGCTAACACACTGAATTCAACAGCACATTAAAAAGATCATACACCAGGGATAGTGACTCAACCTATGAAAATCAATTAATGTGATACACCACATAACAGAACAAAGGTTCAAAAATCACATGGTCATCCCACTAGATGCATAAAAAGCATTCTTTATGCCAAGAATCCAAGGTGATTCTAATTGCATTTCTAGTTCCATAAAGTGAAATGTACTGATGCTAAGTGTACAAGTTAATGCTTTTTGACAAATGTATATTCTCATATAACTATCACCCAAACCAAAGACATAGAACATTTTCATCTTTGCTCAAAATCCCCTTGTGTTTCTTACTAGTCATCCCCACCGATTTCCATAGGAAATCATCGTTCTAATTTTTACTGTGATAGATACATTTTGTTTGTTCTGGACTTCATATAAATAAAGTCATATAGTATAAATGTTTAATGCTTGGCTTCTGTTCAACATGCTTCCTATTGCTGAGTAGTATTACATTGTTTTGATATGCCAATGTTGTTTATTCGATCGTACTTTTGCTGGTGGACATTTCGGTTTCTTGGTTTGGGGTACTATGAGTAAAGCTGGTGGAAGCATTTACGTGCCCATCTTTTTTGGAGATATGTTTTCATGTCCTTTGTTCATCTCTAATTCATGTGTGAGTTTAGTCCAATGACACTCTCCCTTCCTGCCTACACTTATACAACCCTACGGTTTCTATTTTTTTCCAGGGTAATGTAGGTTAGCTTTTGATACACTGTAGGGAGAAAATTTGTCTTCATTGGTTGATGTGAGCTTTTGTCTATTAGCTTTTATCTGTTCCTGTATGTGAGGTGATTTCTGTGCTGTGATCAGGGGTTGAGTAAATTCCTCCTTTGGTTTCATTCTCCTGAGCAGGGAGGATATGGGATGAGGTTGCTTTTCTGTTCCCCTTTGGTCTCATTCTCCCAAGCAGGGGAAACATGGGATGGGGTTTTCTGTTTGGTCTCATTCTCTAGAGTAAGGGAGATATGAGATGATGTTAGTTGTTCAGTCCATGTTGTGAGGTGATGGTTAGCTTAGGGTTAAAGAAATTCTTGATCAAGAATTGGGAGAATTCCCTCTTTGTTCTGTCTGTTTCGCCACATCAGCAGATGAAGAGAAGAAGTAACTAAGTTATATCAGGACGACGCGACAGGCACGTTGCCAGGCTTTGGAAGACCTTGGGCTGATGGTCCCAAACAAGAACAGTAGATATTGCTTATCTGGATGAATTGGCCCTTTGGCCAGATGGGCAGCATTCATATCAGTAACTGCCGGACCCTCCCAGACTGGCCATTCTCAGAGGGAGAGGCAGGAACAAGAAACTTGGCTCTAAGGTACATCTGAGAAAATACATAAGACAGACCTCAGTTGGCAGTGTTATTAATTATTATTGTTTCATCATTTGGTCATTTTGTCATTGGTGATTTCTCATCATTCTAACATTTTGAAGACTTCCAGCAACATGCAGCTTACACCACCAGGGGATGTCCTGACTTCCAGCCGCGAACCTGGTGAGGTCTGGCTGGTTCCCGACCTCTCCAGTGTTGTTCCCCACGGTTAGCCTTCTTGAGAACTTGTTAGCATCTAGAAAACTTGTATGCAGCTTGCAGCTTACAGCATCAGAAGACGTCCTAACTTCTAACAACAACAACGACAACAACACCAGCAGCATTCTTCAGATTGTTAACACCTTGAAAACTTATACGCAGCTTGCAGCTTATAGCATCAGAAGACGCCTTGACTTCTAACAAACAACAATGCCAACAGCAGCAGCATTCTTGGGAACTAGCAAGCAGTGGTGTGGGAGACACCTGAGTTTCTCTCAGCTACAGACCTGGCAAGGGTTTGATTTACAACTTGTTCAGCGCTGTTCTCTCCCAACTTGGTGAGCTTTTGACATCTACTGTAATAGTTACTATCCTAAAAAGCTCAGTACTGCTTTTTGATACTCCTTACTGATGTTATTTGTGTATTTAGCCAAGTGATTTTTGATCAATAGTAAACATGTGTTGGGATCTCTTAAACTGATAAGTGTGTGTACTCCTTTGATGTGACATTGGTATCAATGTATAAAGTTTAGTCTTAAACACCTTTACTTTCTGTCATTAGCAATTCTATTAATTGCCTTTGTCTTTTGCTATTGCAAATTGCTAAATAAATTGATTAGATATTGATAAATTAATTCATTAGCCCCACTCTAGCGTATATTCCTCCTTCCTTTCTCAGCTTGTCATTAGATACACCTTTTAAAAAAATGGGATGAGATTATTTTCATAAATTAAAAAGGCATTCATTTAAATTGATGTATCTTGTCCAGATAACAATTCTTTATAATAAGGTCACACAGACATGGAAAGATGAAAAACAATCCAAAGAAAGATCAATTCATCTATTCACTATGTTTAGTTGTTTATTTATTCAACAAATGTTTATGTAAAATAGTGCCCACTTGCAGTGTGCTAGAAGATGAATTGGGATTCCAAAAACTTCAGTTTATAATTAATAGAAGCTTATGTTCATATGAAAACTAATTCTAAATCAGAAAATGCAGTGCAAATAAAACTCACAATGGCTGGCAGGTATTATTGTATTTCGCTACAGCACCTGGTTAATTACATTTTTGTTTTTGAACACTTGATTTAGAATTTTAGAGATATGTTTGCAGTAAAGATATGCTCTGTATTTAAATGGGGCTCCCGATTTTGGTTTCTTAAACTAATTGTTGAGTCTTTTAAGGCCAATCAATTTTTTTATTTCTATAGAATGTGGGAAGACATTTTAAACAATCAGCTCTTCCCATTGTAGAAAGCAGCCAAACTTTTCCCTTCAATTTATAAATGGGAATTCCTTGGCAAACGATGTTTTGCTGAATCAAGGATAACTATCAAAGTTAAGGACAGTGATACTTTAATAATAATTCCTCTAATTTACATGTCTGACAAAGGAAAACATAAACACACAGTAGCATTTTCTGTTTTTGTTGTGTTTGAAATTTAAAACAAATTCTCGGCTCAGATTTCTAACTAGTTGGTTGAAATATGGAGTTGCCCTGAACCTGAGTCAGCAGCTCTCTCTTCCCTTCCTGTGGCCGGACATGGTGATGTTTTAGCTGATACACTGTCATAATGCAAACACCAAACGATGGGCACTGATGACCCTACTTCTACAGTACTGAACCTACTCTCTGCAAAGTCATTTTGATAGAATTAGATGTGGCAGGTCTGGCAGCATTCAGGTTACTGGCTGACATTCATTTAAACATGTTTTTTCCTTTGCTTTCTTTTCTATGAGTATCTAGCTGCCATTTATAGAATCTGAGAATTAAAAGAAACAGGATATACCTATTCTAAATGTTTTAAAATCTTCCTATTATGCTATTGATGTCTTAGAAACTATTCACTTCTTTCTAATTTAATACATTATTCCTAAGATCAGATTTGCTTAAGTGTTTAGAAAAGCATCAGACAACTGGAATATCAAAACAAAAACAGACTCATAGAAACAGAGAGGGAGGACTGGTGAAAAGGGGAGGAGGAATATAATCAATAATATTGTGATAAGTTTACACAATGATGGATGATTACGAGAATTAGTGGGGTGATCACATTGTAAGGTATAGAAAATGTTGTATCACTATATTGTATACCTGAAATTAACATAACCAATATAAGACTGTATATCAACTATACTTAAATTAAAAAAAATAATTACAAGAGGTAACCCAAAATATTTGTTTGTTGATTGCATTTTATCTCCATCCAACTAGTGCCTATTTGTTTACCAGTTCTACATAATCTCATTTTTGATTACATTAATTACAGAAAAAAAAGGTTTAAAGATTTCCAAATATTTTCTTGACACAGATCCTGTATCTTCTACTTTTCTTCTGCATTTTCATATCCCAGGAGAATTTAATTCTTTTCTAGGGTATGATGGTTCTGATATGATGATTTCTTACTAATGGACATCACCTGGTTTTGTTTTTATGAATGAATTTTAAAAATCTGCTTTGAAAGGACACCTGTCAGAAAGAAAAATTAATTTTCTTCAGTCCTATCTTTGATTTCTGAATTCCTGGCCATATACAATCTGGGGTATTCACACATTTCAGAGCCCAGCGGTGTGGTTTTTATTATATATTTGTTTCCAACAATGCTCCCTGAAGAATATGAGCTACTGTACTGGCTGACCGAAAAGAACTAACTGTTATAGACATGAGTAGTTATTTTTCCCCATAATGGTGAAGCCAAAAAAGAAAAAAATAAATAAAAACACTTCATAATGGACCCAGAACAAATACAGGCTATAAAGAAAACTAAATATAAAAATACAAGGAAATAGATATAGAAAGAAAATAACACATATCCATTCAGAGCGTAGATAAAACATCTTGAGTAAACTGAGATTAAAATCTGCTAGGCTACAAAGTGACTTTTTTGCAGAAGCAATAATAATAATATTAATAATAATAATAATAAAGTTTAACTAATTTTTTTCTGACAATATTTCCTTTTTCTTATTTAAAAAAATTAGCTGTTCATTTCAGTCAAATGTATAATTTGAAGGGTCTGTTTGGGAAAACTGCAAACATCCAATACATTCAAAAATAGCATGAATTCAAACTTAAAAGAAAAAGAAAATTACTGAAGGGCAGATCTCTAGAAAATAAGGTGGAGTCAAGTATGCTTCCAATGCCACCCATTAGAAGTTGATTAAAGTGACTAGCGAATAGAATTAGGGATCTATCACATATTAGCCTCAGTTAGTGTTGGATGTAATGGGTAGGAATGGTGCTAACCACCATTGAGAAAAATACCTGCTTACCACTGTACACATTGGGAAAAAAAAATGGTGGAGTGCACCAAGAATTCATACATTATTCCTAAGACTGTAGTACAGCATTGAAAGGTATGGAAAGATTTTGAGCAAACCCAACTGATTCTATTAATTTGGAGAAACAATAGTTACACATATATTTCACAGATACCATTCCTCAGAATTTACTTGAAGAAGGTCCTATATTATTCATATTCCCCAAATAAGCAGTAAAATAGCACATAAGTAGGAAAATTATTCCATAAGTAGGAAAACTTCAATTATTTGAAGTTTTCAGGTGAGCCCTGAAACATGTAGAAACACAAATGTTTAATTGTCATAATGATACTGTTTCATAAATATAAAATTTTAATATAATAAATTAATAACAATACATAATGAAAAATAATTCTAATGCAATTACAATAGACTGTTTTTATTCCAAGAAAAACTAACAGATTGCAATAAAAGAATTATAAATGTGTTTCCTATTTTCCTGAAAGAGGAAATAAAACATAAACCACAAAGAAAAATATGGAAAACTGAGAAAACCTCAATTAAGCACTGCAGTTGAAAACACAATAGACAAATAGCAGATCAATCATAATTTTATGATAAATGTAAATGAAATAAAGAAGAATATTTACAATAGCGACTGAATTATAACTTGCATAAACTACAAACTACACAAGAGAAACTTTAATGAAAAAAGATAAAATATGGGAAACAATTCTAGTCATTCTAGTGTTAAATTATTGTAAAATGAGGGGTTGTATTTTTTAAAAAAGTATAGGAATATATATGAAAAATGTGAGATAATTAATGAAAATTAAAACTATTTAGTTTCCTGGCATATGGTAAGCACTAATCATTTCTGAGCCATAATATTATAACTGTGTATCAGAACTAGAGGACCTCAAAGAAAGCTTAGATATTAGGAAAAATATAACACACACAAGTCAGTATTGTAAAGATGTTATTTAGTTTAAAATTTATGTGAATATGTCACAATCAAATCCCTATGGCTATTTCTGTTATTTATTTTTGGCGGTTTTGAGGAGTAAAATCACTCTTTCTGTACCACTTAAACACAGAAATTAAAATATGACAACTTGATCACTTAACATATAAACGTGGCATTCTAGAGCTTCTTTGTTTTTGAATTTTCCACTCTTCCCCCTTGAACTGAGCTAACTTATCACTTAATGTAAAATGGCAAAGCTTGATAACTGGGGAGGTAGAAGTTCGTGAGATGAGGTCATAATGGAAGGACTTGTACCTTCTCACAATTCCTTATTGATTAAAAAGTGAAAAAAAAAAAAAAAAAAAGCCCAGTAATACTATAATGAAAGAATGGCAGGCACCATGTTTACCAAGTGATAACAATTATCATAATCAATCATGTGACAATTCAAAAATCATATGCTTCCCAAGATGATGCATGCAGTAAGAAGCATGAAACAATCACCTCTGGGTATTTCTATAAGAATGCATGATCTTTTTCTATTCATGAGAAAACATCACAAAAACCCCAAAACCCCAATATAATAACTTTTTACAAAAATAAAAGTAAAACCTGGTCTGTACTCCTCAAAATTTCAAATTCTTGATTGACAAAAAAAGGGTGTTCCAAATTAAAGGATACTAAAGTTTAAGGGTATGATAACTAAATACAATATGCTTTACTAGAATGAATTCTGACCAGGATTTGGTATTTCTATAAAGAAAAGATTGTTGGTGACATTGAGTGTTGATACATTATTTGGAGAAGCAATATTTACACATATATTTCACAGATACCATTCTCTCAATGCTCTAAAAATTGCACTGTGTTTAAGCTCTAAGGAAATATACAGTGAACTATGAAGTATGACTGGAGTTTCAGTTTGTAATTTAGCCTCAAATGGAAGAGAGACAGAGAGAGAATACAAATGTTTAAAATGTCAGACATATAGGTAATAGACATGAATGAATCTTACACAAATCAAGATACTGAAAATCAACAACAAAACTAAACATTTTTTTAGGACAACTGGGGACATACCAACCCTCGCTGGATATTTAATGACATTAAAGGATTGTTGTTGTTTTTCTTATGAATTTGGTATTTTTTAAAAAGAAACTTATCTTTTAGACATTCATACTGAAGTATTTATAGTTAAACTTATATCAGGCCTTTGCGTCCAATATTCTAAGAGATTTATTGGGTAAAATATTAATGAAAATAAGACTGGCCATTGCACAATAATTGTTTAAATTGGTGGTAGTTATGTGACAAATTATTTTGCTTTTTTATTTCTTGCTACTTATACATTATACTTTTCCATAGTACAAGTTTCAACCATTTTAGGAAATTTGTTGTTAATCCATAAAGAATATCTTTACCAGGAAAAACTACTTATAAAACATCAAATGATATACCAAATAAAGATTTTATTGAGAATCTATCTTAATGCAATAGTCAATTTACATACTGAAAACAGTGACAGCAAAAGCAATCTGATTTCAAAAACTTCTCTTTACACTGCATATTTCAGAAATACTCCTTTTTTCTCTCCTAAGCTTTTAAAAGTTCATGATTTTAAGAATATCATTGTTCTCCACTTTTTGACTGCAATACCTCTTGTATTCAACTTTGGGGCACTTAGTTGAATAGTCATGGAGGGTTGGGGAAGGGGGAGTGCTAAGAAAATGGCTCTCAGTGGGTGAAACTTGATTTTAAGCAAACTACTGAATCATTATTATATGGCCTTTTAACCTAATAAATGAGGGTTGATGATCTATAGTGATTTAATGGGACAAATTACATCAAAGCCAAAAGAGAACTGAGAATGATTTATGATTCCTGAAAACCACAAGATAGGATTCTCTCAAAATCCATTTCAGTAATTTTTTACATTGCACACAGGGATTTCCCCCCCTCCCCACTTTTTGAATCCCAGATAGAATTTGAAATGACACAAATTCATTAGTACTGAAATTAAGGCTATTCGTGGCGACAGCATCCAAGCTTGCCTGCTGACTACTCAGTGACATCCTACAGAACATTGTATTTTCCCGAGTACTTTCATGCTTTAAACTGTTTTCACATTGTATCTCTCTCTCCACACATACACATCGCACATGCTCTCAAAGCCCTATTGTTAAATGTTCTCATTTTTTATGATTAATATGCTATTGTGAATTCAGGACTGAGGTATTAGGAAAACCATAGAGCAGTAGATTTCTCTGGAAGTGTAGCAATCTAGTATCTGCATATTTTATACAATGGAACACACTTGCACTTTGAAAAAATGCTATCGCTTTTCTACTGCAAGACTCCAGAATCCTGAGACGCGTTGAGACTTGTTAATGCATTCAGTGGCATATCATTGATATTCAAATAAAGATACAAGTGATATTTTTTTCTGTATTCCAAACTGGATAACTGTATCTGATACGCTCTTACATTGGACACTTATTTTGTGTCATTTTCATCCCTATTGTTGATCATTTTTCCCTCCTATCCATCTAACATCTGCACTGTTGACTCCAGGCTTCATTGGAGCCCTGGGATCTTGAGAAACACAAACCTCATTTGTTCCACAAAATTCTCCATCTGAGGACATAAAACTTAAGCAATTTTCAATAAAATAGAATGAAAATATTATTTTCCCCAACTACTCGAAGCAAGGAAATTAATGGACAATACCCATAGGTGAGTTCAGTGAAATTTTGAAATTAATCAAAAGTCCAGTATTTCAGTACTCTAGTCAGTGAAAGAATAAACAGTGATACGTGTCCCAACCTCACAGGTACAACGCAGGGCTAAGTATAAAAACCATTGACATTCAAAGAGCATTGAAGAATTTATTCATTATGGCCGAAATAATTCACTCTAGAATTCAAAATACAGTCAAGTTCATCATAAAGTTTGTCACAGCATATCATGGAGTGAGCAGAAATTCTAAAACCAGAAAATTATATGATAAAAGCATATATACTGTTATAAATATAAAGATGTAACACAGTTATCCCTTAACATAAATCTAGGTACTGCCCATCACCGTTTCTAAATCTGTCCACCACGTATATTAAACATCAAACAGACCTTTAATTATTTCACACACTTGACGAGGATGAATGAGGTCAATAAATTTTATACAATAAATGGTACAAAGTATATAATCATAAGCAGGGAAATGATATATTATGTAGAGAATTATGTGCAAGAAAATTAAAGTAAAATTATTATTTATTGAATAGTATTGTTTTTCCAAAAGGTTAGGAACTTAGTTTGTTCGGGAACATTATTATTTCTAGGGCTGCTTTAACTGAGATACTATTTTTACTCAATGTTTCTATTTCATGGATTTAAAGGGGGTATAATTGAAATATATAACCACATATATTAATACTTGATTTTAGAATGATATGGTCACATTGAACCAGATAATTATTCTCAGAATAATCACATATAATTTGATGGAGTATTCTCTGAAATGATACTCCCTATTTCAAAGGGTACTCAGAAAGTTGACCAAAGCATTTCCTGAAACAACTGAATGCCAGAAGCTAAGAAAAAGGGTTTGCTCTAAAGAAACAAAACAGAACAGAGCAAAGCATTCCAAGTCTCTATCAAACAAGAGCTTTTTGAAAGCAATTCTACCCGACAGCTTGCTCTTTCTTTGCTGACAGTTGTATAGACTTTGCTGCTGGTGGTGACTGCTAAACTGCCTTTTGGGACATTTTCTGAAATTTGCTATGTGGAAACTCTGCCATCCTGAAATAAGATTATATAAGTTTCTCTTTGAATTGTGGCTCACTACCAATGGAAGACACTTTCCCTTGTGTGATTACTTCAGGGGCACCGGAACGAACTGCCACAAATTCAAAGGTTATAAAAAATTATGGAAGCAAGTAAATCTAGCTATTTAAGAAACTTCCATTCCCCTCTGAATATGGATTTTTACATTTCTCACATTAAGGGGACACACAGTTAACGTTTAAATAGGGTTCAACTTCAGTGATCAAGGATTCTTCATAGAAAATACAATGGTTACATTTATACGTGTTTTCTTCTTTTCTAGACGCAAATAATCTATTAGGTTGGTGCAAAAGCAATCGCGGTTTAAAAAGTTAAAAATAATTGCAAAAACCGCAATTACTTTTGCACCAACCTCATACATCTTTTCCCTGATTTTGACATTTTTTACTGCATCTTATTTTTGACTTTGGAAGAATTAAACTTTGGAGATAGAATTATTCCAGGTAATTATTGTACTTTTGTAGTAAATATAGGAGCCCATTTTGTGCTCAGTTGCTGGGGCCAAGTTTGAAATAGGTATGAGGAATATAATGAATAATACATGTTTTTGAATATAACTCTTAAAATACATAATGTATCATTAAGTATTAAGTACAAATAAAAGGCAAAATATATAGCAACACAAAATATACCCATATGTAATACACAAATAAACTTCAGCTATTGTAAATCTTTACTTAATCTTACCTCATTGATTTAAATTTTCATTAAGAATTCATTTCCTATCCTAGTCTATCATTTCTTTTATTTTCTGCTCATTCTCTTTCCTTTTCCTTTCTATCTCATTCCTCTCCTTTAACTGCCTTTTCTCTCCTTTTTCTCCACTGGCTTAGTAACCAAATGAACCAAGGGTTATGTCTGAGTTCTATGCAGGCTGATACTTCATTTAATTCTTCCTGTATCAAGTCCTAGGACAGTTTTGGTATCAAAGCATTTTGACTATAGGCTTGTTGACAAATTTAAAGATGTTTCATGTTTTCCCCAGTTAATCCCTTTAGACATCTACCTGGGTAGTGTGTATTTATTTGTATATGCATGTATGCAGAATTGATATTAAACATATTTAATGAGAGAAGAGACGATGTACCAACAGGATATTAATCTTTTAATAATTAAGTCATCTTAAAGCCATAATAATACCCTTCTTCTAGAGAGGATTTTGACAATTTGTTCCTACTTTCTACCAAGCTCAATAAATTTATTTTTCTCTAATTAAAAAAGCATATTCAGGAAAACATGCTTCTAATGCACAGAGATGTTTTTCATTTATGTAGTGAATAACTTACCTTTATTCCACTTTAAAATCCAGACTTTCTGCTGTGATGGATGTCATAAATTTATATGTATACACTTTTTAAAAAGCATTTCTGTCCTTCATCTTTTGGGGTGAGGCTGAAAAACATTCAAACAAATTTGTAAGTTATGTACAGCGTTGGTTAAAAAGATGTGAAAATAGTTCCATCTGATAATAAAACAAAAATACAAGGACATTTCAAATTGAAGCATGTGTTTTCATCATTTGCATATTTATTTTTTGAAAAACTAGTATACACATTTTCAACTAATTTCAGTATTTACTCTCTCCCAGATGGGAGTCTAAATTCTATGGAGACAGAAAAATTACATATCTTATACAGAATATAAGAAAAGGATGAATGTGATACATAGATTTTATTATTATTATATAAAGTAATTTATTAACAATGACTTATATAAGAAAAATATTACTTTATAATAAAAGTTGAAAGGTGTGAATAAATTACACATTTTATAAATCTAATGACTTAGTATCAGATTATCTAAGGCATGAACTTTAAAAAATATAAAATGAATCAGACACATACCATATCATAATTGAAGAATTTTAAATATAACATAGTGAAAATAGGAGGTAATAAAATCATAGAGAATTTGAATAGCTCAATAAGCCAAGTAGCTTTAGAAGTATTAAAATCTGTATATATTGGGTCACAAAAAAATCTCAATAAATTAGAAAAATCCACACTTATGTAGGCCATATTTTGTCTTAAAGAGTTTAGGCTAGAAAATAGTTTTAAATAATACTTGAAAAGCCACCACTTAAGTGAACATTAACTAAAAGATAGAAAGCAAAAGAGAGGGATAACATTGTTCCAAATAACTTGTGGGTTAAAGAAGAAAAGACCTGAAATCATAAATTACTTAGAAATGTATATACTAAAAGGCTGGGATATGGAGCTGAAGAGGTGGTGGTGAATGGAAGAGACACATAATCCTCGGACATCCTCCCAACAAGTGAAGATTGTGTATCTGACTGCTCTGACCAATAGAATACTGCAGAAATGAACCTGGGTCAATCTGGCATTTTTACTTTCTATCATTTGGAACATTTATTTTTGGGGAGGCCAAGCTCCATGTAAGAAGACTCATTATGTAAAACGACCATGATGCAAGAAACAAAAACACACAGAGAGGTCTTAGGGGATAAGATGCCACATGAAAACAGAGACACTAAATTGCCATCCCTGAGTACAGAAGCCATCTTGGAAGGTGACCAGTCAGTTCAGCCCTTATTAAATTTCTAACCAATAAAAGCACGACTAAAATAAATGGTTGTTTTAAATTGCTAAGGTTAAAACACAAAGAAGCTCAAAGCAAAAATAAATTTATTACAATAAAAGAAATATTAGAAATAAGTTGATTTATAATCTATTTCAGGAAAGGAGAAAAACAGGAAACACTAAAAGAAAATCTTTAATAAAAATAAAATAGAAAGGATGTAAAAAATAAGACTTTGAACATTGAATGCAATAGCTAAAATTTAAACGTGTTTTCTTTAAAAGGTTAATAAAATAAGACTAGCCTGGCGAATGTGAGCAAGAAATGAAAAGATAAATTAGTGTTAGAAATGGTCATACCTACAATGAATAAAACACATAATTCTATTTATCAATTATTTGCAATACTTTTTAAAAATTAATAAATGTTCTTTATAAAAAAACTGAAAAGCCCATATCCAGAGAAGAAATATGCAAGTATTCCTTACAACATAACAAAATCCTAAAAAAACAGTAATGGAAGAAATTAATGAACAGACACACACACAACTTGAGAAAGGGAAATAACTAAAATTCTATAGAAATTAATAATTGATTATTAGAAGCAGTATCTATCAAGTCAACTATAGGTCATACATTCTTACTACTGCACCATTATTTCACGTTCTACTATAAGGTCTATTAGGTAACAAGAGACGAAAAATAAATGACTGTATAAATAATGGGTTGGAAGTGATAAAGCAAAAGTAATTCCATAAGATAGGATTGCCTACATAAAAATCTTGAAGAGTTAAAAAAAGAAGCAATGTAAATCAGCAAAGTGACTCAACGCAGCCCACAACATGCAATACATCTCAATGACAACAGAAATATTCATTAATAATAGTAATAATACTAAGTATAATTTTAAAACCTAGTTAAAATTGTAAAAACTCACTAGGAATTACACAAAAAAAAACCCAATATGAGATATACCAGGAGTGCCAAAAAATGTATACACATGACTCGTATTCATCTTTTCTTATGTTATATATTATTACAATTTTAATACAGTTTTTTTTTCCTTTCTTCAAATGTGTATACATTTTTTGGCATCCTCTGTATAAGAAATATAAAATTAGAATGGTAGCATTACATATTATAAAGATATTGGTTCTTAATCTTATTTATAAATATATGTAATCCCATTTGTCATGAAATTATCAAATAGGTTCTAAAACTAATATAGAGGAAATAATGTAACAGAAGAATAGCAAGACATTTTCCAAAAGAATACTAAACTTACTATGTCAGATGGCAAGATGTAAATCCGTAATTATTTTAGAAGGTGGTATTAGTGGAGAAAGTGATAAACAATAATAGAATCAAACCAATTTCTTTTTTTATGTGACAAAAAAGATGTGAAAGAAGTGTTAAACCATTCAGATTGTTCTGAATCACCAAAACAACTTTATTACATCTTTTGAAGTCTGCATGTCAATCTCTACCCATCTGCTTTCATCAAGCTTATCCATCTGCAATCCTGCAAATATGCCACTATCTGTCCTCTCTCATCCAACCATAGCAAGACTGCTACTTAAAAGGCACTACTGACAAAGGTTAGAAACCCAAGCGACAGATTAAACCGTGATGTTTTAGTGTAAAACTAAAATCATGAAGCAGCTGAATCCCAAACATTTTTGGTATCAAAATGGGTTTATCAAAAAGTTCTGCTTTATGGGGAAAACAAAACAAAACTGTATTACATGATTTCTGTACAAATCTAAAGCATTTTTCTTATAGGAAGTATAGTTTTAACTACAGTCTCATAGGAATGTTTGTCAAATGCAAAACTGGGCAAATGTTTATGGGTGGTACTGTGCAGTGATTAAAGCCATATATGTACACGAGCCTAGAAGCAAATCACTTGGAAATCCAAATTCAATACAAATATCTAAATTTTACAATTAGAATTTCAACCAAAGAGTTTGCATATAGCTCTGACATAGCAGCCTGCCACCTCAGCAACACACACATGCACACACTGGAACACAGAAATTGGTACAATAAAAGCGTCATTTAATCAAATTCATTTGGGAATTTCAGGTTTAAATACACATAAAGAAGAATATTTTTTACAAGGTAGCTTAATATCTCAGGAACTTTAATATATTAACACAATTTGTGCATTACTTAAAAAAAAAAAGAGTGTTTTTCAACTACAGTTATTCATTTTCCTCAAGACTAGGCTTTGGAAAAGCTGACACAACGGTTAAGGGCGCAGATATGAAAGTGGTAAAGTTTGGAATAAAATTTTAGTTTAACAACTGATAAATGGCTCAGTTTCCTCAATTTTAAAAGAGGTATAGTAAAAACTACATGACAGGGTAGTTTTAATTCGCATCATAGAATTAAATGAGAATTACAAATAATGATTGTAAAGCTTCTGCTCAGTATTTGGCCAGGAACAAGTATATAATAAATAATACTTAAGATTATTATGAAATATTACTATGGACATTTTTAAATTAGGGATTCCTTATATATTGTCCTATTGTACATATACACAAAATATAGCTAAAATTATATAAGTATTTGTATAACATGTGAAAGGCTTTAACATGCATTAAATTATTTAATTCAGAAACCAACTATTTGAATTACTTTTATTATTACAGCCTGAATGTACTATAAAGATACTGAAGTTTAGAGAAGTTGTAACTTACCTAAGATCAAGATCTATTTGGTAATGCCATTCGCTTGTAGTTTACTGACTACAAAGCCGATGTTATTTCCACTATATGACTTTCAAATACTTAGAAGTCACATAAGCAATCACATATACAAAAATATCCAAACACTTAAGTATACAGAATTTTACTGCAAATACTTTCTGACCTCCTTCTCCATTTATGTTCAATATTTATGCAATTTTATATTTCCCATATGATAGACAGTATACTTCTTTCTTCTTGAATGAAAGTGACATCATTTTATGTGATCTGGACACAAAACTTAAGGTTTATAACAAATATATCTGGTTAAATATTAGCTTTTTAAGTCAGTAGTCTAAATTATGTATTTGACAAGCTCTCTTTTTAATTTTTATTATATTTATTGGGGTGACATTCGTTGGTAAAATTATATAGGTTTCAAGCGTACAATTCTATAATACATCATTGATATATCACATTGTGTGTTCACCACCCAGAGTCAGTTCTCCTTCCATCACCATATATTTGATCCCCTTTACAATCTTCTACTACACCCCCCTCTCCCCTTACCTTGTGGTAACCACTAAACTGTCTGTTGTCTGTGTGTATGATATGTTTGCTGCGTCCATTTGTTGCTTTCAGTTTTATATCCCACTTGACTAGCTCTTAAACCAAAATGAAATTTATGTTAACAAATTTGTCAATTTTTATGACTTAAAGAAAACAGGGAGTTTGTATTGCTGACTTAATCCACTAAAAAGAGAAGTCTAATTTTAAGTGTCAGTCAAGTCACATAGAAAATCCATTTTAGGTTTTTCGAATACTTCATCTCTTTTTTTGAAAATAAAAATGTTTCATAAATACATCACTTGAATATAGAAGTGTTAATAGGTTTATAAACAGACCGAAAAAGACATTACAATTAATTTAGTTTCCGAGCTTTTTTTTAGTATCACTAGCCAACTTTATATAAAACAACACGTAACATGAAATGAGAAAGTCAGGATATTCTGACCTAGTCTTAGTATCAGCAATCTATCACTTGTGATGGGTGTAATTGTCTATTACATTGCTTTGTACACCTGAAACTTAAAAAAAAAAAAAAAAAAGATGCAAGTGTTGCTTTCCTAAGGAACTGTTGGGAAGTGAATGTTAGGTTTTTTAATCAGATTTATTATAATTCAGATACTATAAAATACATCCATTTGAAGTGTAAGATTTAATATTTTTAAGGAAATTTATAGGAGCAACCATTGCTACCTTACAGTTATAGACCATCCCATCACTCAAGAAGTTCATTTGTATTCATTTTAATAAGAATTTTAATAAGGCCTAATGCCGAGCTACAATTCATTTAGTCTCTCCATTCCTGCCTCAGCTCAGGCAACCCCTAATCTACTTTCATCTCCATGGATTCACCGTTTCCAAAAATTTTACACAAATGAAACCATACGTAGGCTTTTGTGCCTGGCTTCTCTCAGTGAGCATAACATTTTTGATGTTTATTCATGTTTCATTGTATAGACATACCGAAGTTTGTTTATCTAGTTACTAGTTGCCAGGATTTGGGATTGTTTCCAGTTTTTAGCTATTCTGAATAATGATGCCATGAGTGTTTGCATAGAAGACTTCGTTTAGACATGCAATTTGATTTCTCATGGATTTAAGCTTGAACTGAAGTTTATATTTAACTTTTTAAGAAACTGCCAAAATATGTCCCAAAGCTACTGTACCATTTTATATTCTCACCAGAATTGCATAAAGGTTCAATTTTCTCTACACTGTCGCCAACACTTGGTATCATCATCAGGCTTTTGATGGATAACTACTCCAGTGGATGTCTTAGTAGTAGTATCTCATTTGCATTCCACTAATGACTTTTTGGGCAAAATGACAAATGAGTATTGATTAATTATGTTGAGCAACATGACGTGTTCATTAACCATTTGCATATCTTCTTAGGTGAAATGTGTAATATTTTGCCCATTTCTGCCTGTCATCTTATTGAGTTGTAGAATTTCTTTATATATTTTGGATATACATCCTTTTTTAGATATATGATTTGCAAACATTTTCTCCCAGTCTGTAGCTTATGCTGTATTTGCATAATGGTGTTTTTTGAAGAAAAAACGTTTTAATTTTAATGAAGTCCACCTTTTTTTTTTAATGGATTGGTGTCATATCTCAGAAATATTTGTTGAATGCAAGGTCACATTTTCTCCTATGTTTGCTATTAGAAATAATATAGTTTTAGCTCTTACTTTTAATATAAGATACGTTTTTTATTTTATTTTTGTCGATAGTGTTAGGTAGGAAGTATAAATTATTCCTAGTTCTCTTTTATTCTTCTTTTTAATAATCACCTTGGGTATTTTAAAGTATCTTTTTATCTCCTTCCTGCCTGTGTAGTAGTAGCCTCCCGGTCAGCCATAGATACGTAGAGAGTTTATCAAGGACCTTCACAGCTCTTTCTTCTCATATCTAGGATGTGTCCGTTAAATTTCTGGCCGGTCAGCCCATTTGTTGCTCATTCTAAGGATAATTGCAATCTCAGGTTAGATGTGTTGTCAATTTTCCTTATTAATATCCTACCAATTTTGCTACTTTTAATGGCAAACACAACCACACATGACTTTTGTGCCCTCTACTAAAAAATCCAATCTGTTCCCTTTCAGTGAAGCAATTGACTTTTATGGGTTGTCCTGCCCTGGGAGCAGTACTGTGTCTTGATTTTGGGGATGGGGGTGAGGAGAGGGGTTGATGACAGAAGCCACAGGCAAAGATGCCACAGATTCCCACTGTTCTAATACAGATTTGAGAAGTTTTTCCTGAATAAATACTTCTCAAGTTGTTGCTTATATTTAGTCATTTTCTAGAGCCATGAATCAATTGTTAGCGCCAATTGTATCCAGCTTTATAATTGATTTAGGGAGAGAGGACCTTCTGAACACTTCACTCCACCATGCCTAGAAAACCTTGCATACTAAAAGGAAATGATAACAACTGGGTCCAAATTCCCATGAGCATTGGAGTAGCTTAGCCCCAAACTATGGATGGGACAGGATTCTGTGGGCTCCCCAAGTAGTTATGCAGTTCCTTCTGCTTGTTCTCTCTTGGAGGGAAGGTGGCACGACACCCTAGAGAGGCTAGTCCTAATCTCAGGAGTTTTCAGGCCTCCATCTAAAAGAAACAGATAGACCATGAGCATATCATTGGTGGCAATTCCTTCCGGATGTTTGTCTGACTTTACAGAGAACAGAAGCCTGATAGGAATTAAAATAGAATTTCTTCCCTCATGAAGGCTTTGGAGACATAAAGCAGATTAAGTATACTTTTAAACAAATAAGAAATGTGTCATTTTTACATCCCAGGTTGGAAGAAAAAGTTCATACCCACTACCAAGTGGAATCCCTAAATATAAAAAGGTGATTTTTATTAAAATAGGTCCAGCTTGTAAATTTAATGTGCTATTTTATTGGATAAATCTGGTTTATACACTTAAAGGTACAACTTTTATACACTAAGGAATTTCACAAGAGATAAGATATTACTTAGATATACATGAAAGTGTAGATCCAGGCTCGAAGATGATGGAAAGAGTAATAGAATTGACTGGCCTTTTTTGGTTGGTAGACCATGAAGAAAATTCTGATTCCTCATGCTAAGAAATTGCATTTTTAATTACTCATGTGTGTACTCTTCAATGAGGCTGATAAAGCAGCTTGAAAGAATAATAAGACATGTTTGATTCAAGTCAGATCATTAACAGTATTGAAGAGATGCTTAATTTTCATGATAAAAATAAAGATTTAAGCCCAAGGCTCAAAATTCATAGCTGGTAAGACTTTCTAAAACACAGAATTACCCTGACATGACATGTTATGCATTTATTTGTCATTGCACAATTGACTGTCAGGCTATGACCAGAGCAGGCACCCAGCAGATGTGCTGGGACTGTGCCTGGCATTTTACTGAGCCTGGCATTCGGGTTCTGTAGATGGATATCACTTCTACATTTTTACATAAGTAGACATGTGCTGTACTGAATTTTAATAAGGCCTAATGCAGAGCTACAATTGTCCCTAATCAATGGGATGCTGACAACATTTAAATATATACACACAAGTGGAGACAGTGCTATGCTCAGACATTTGCCCCTAAATTGAGAGGACCCAGCAGTACCTGGGTCGGAGCTGGCCCACAATGTGAGAAAAGTAATACAGAGCCAATGATTTAAATAGAAATATTTGACTAGCCCAATATATGTTTAAATTAGTTCTTATTTACAGAAACCCTGATGATGGTTTTCTATCTGATGAATTTCTACCAAAATCTCGTACTTGTCACAAAAACATCGGAAAATAAGCTATCCACCCTACCTCCCCAGGCTAGTCCAGATGAAAGGAGTGGGACCCAGGGAGGGAGCCCGGCCACAACCATTTCAATCAGAAACCTCAAAGCTTTTTCTCGGAGTCAGAGGGAGCACTTCTCTTTCCTTCCTTGTTGTTGTCGCTACAGATTCCGACCTCTGTCCTTTGCTCTTTAAAGAGGCAGCTAACAAGGGGCATTTATTAGACACGTTTCTGTGTGGTTTAGCTGTGCTGTTCAACATCATACTCCCTGTCTACACATGACTACTCAAATTTAAACTATCATTAAATAAAGTTTAAAAATCAGTCTGTCAGTCTCACTAGCACACTTCAAATGTTCAGTAATGGAAACACAGAATGCGGCTGTCATTGCAGAAGAGTCTATCGGATTGCAGTTCCTTAAAGTTTTACAGAGTATGTATAAAGAATAAAGAAATGTATATTTTTATTTACTAAGAGTTTGTACTTTATGCAGATTTTCTTTTATAAAATACTATTAAATTTAGCGGGGTGACATTGGTTAATAAAACTATATAAGTTTGACGTGTAGAATTCTAGAATACATTGTGTGTATATTGCATTGTGCATTCACCAGCCAGAGTCAGTTCTCCTTCCATCATCATATATTTGACCCCCTTTCCCTTCTTCTACCTCTCCCCATCCTATGCATTTTTGTTTGTTTTCTTCGTTCATTCATTGATGCTTTATATCCCATATGTAATTTTAAACTTAGACATAATAAGATTGGTTGTGAAGATGAAACAAATTTGCTTCATGGCTCCTTTTATCATCTATTGTTGTCCTGGAAATATATATTTTAAGATTTTCTTATGCAATTATCATTCACCTTTAACCAATACGTGTTGTTTCAGACTTCATGTTAGGCTTTGGGATGCAATAATTGAGACGACATATATGGCCATGGTCCTCACAGCGATTATAATCTAGCAGGACAAAATAGACATTCAATAGATTTTTCCTCCTTCTTCCTCACGTTTCCTTCCTAGTTCCTGTTATGATTTTTCCTGTCTCATAATGTCAAGGGCATTTTGATGGTCACCCCCAAATAGAAAGTCTTTAGCACAGCCATAGGTGCATTCCCTAATCTCAGGCAGGGCTGTAATCCCACCAGTGGCCTGGACCAACACACATGATTCTTTCCCTCTCCTTTAAGGTGATCTGGGGGAGAATAATCTTCAACTTTCTTCATACTCTCTTTTATCTATCCAGAAATTGCAATTTTTAAATATTTCATACCTTGAAAAAATAGATTGTGTGCCTCAGCTTATCTGAAACAGAAAATTACCCTGAGATAGCTTATGTACTTGTTCCTAGGCCCTGATGAATGTTAAAAAGGCTGGACAGGCCACTAGAGGGACTTTTCTCATCCACCATTGGATTAAAGAAGAGAATGACACGTCTCCACTCAGTATCTACTCTCAGGTATTTTCAGAAATTATGTTTCAATGATGCTTGCAGCAAATCCTGTGGTATTTGGCTTGCAAATTCCTGACTCGGATCTTGGCCTAAGATCCAACTCAGAACTCCCACAGCTCCTTGGGTTTACATATTCCACTCAGCAAACAACAAGGGAATTGATGATTATGTGATTGCAATTTTACCAGCCGGTTTTGCTGATGAAACACCAGGCCCAACGTCCTGTAACGTGTAAAGATTTCTGTTTGTAATTTGTTTTATACATTTTCACTTAGAGCATACATGCTAAGAAATCATTCTCTGCTGAAAGAAGAAAAAAATGGTAATTGTTTCAGTAGTGGTTTTATTACTTTTTTTTTCTTTTTGTTTGTTTGTTTTGGGTTTATGTTTTATCTCCTGCTTTATATACTTGTGGATAGAGCAACTTGAGTGAGCAGTGTGTAGGCAACTCAAGGAGGGCATGTTTACTGAGATTCCTTTCATGTTCCCCTCCAGGACAGCCACCTGCTTTGTCATTGGAAAAAAAAAAAAAAATGACCCTTGGGGCAGCCTGACAAATACCTGGTTGCTCAGCATAGCTGTCTGTGACACACTCGTAGCTCTGCTTTAATGGAGGGTAAAAGTGAAGATTAAAAATTCATTGACATATCCCTGTAGAGCCCAGCTAAAAGGCAAAGAAAGACCTTCACATCATAAATAAAACATTAGCCGAGTCAGTACGGGACAACAGGCCTCTTTTATGATTATTATACCTCAATGGTGCAGGAAAACATGGCAACGTGATAAAAACTATATGTCAAAGCAATATCTGAGTCCCTGATGTATCGCTGACCCAACAGTCAAACTATTTCAGTCATAAGTTTCTTTGTAGTTTACCCTTTGAACCAGAATAGTCTCAGTTAAATCTGTATCAAAAATTCTAATATAGTTAGCACATGATACATAATTTAACCTGAAAGGAATGCTCCCTTCTCTGCTGTATCAGAAACTCACAGTGCTGCTTTCTCTGCCATCTGGTTAACGATATTAGATAAATTAGATAATATCTATTTCTGGGTAACACATGACTCCAAGATGATGAGACTCAGAACAACTATTTTACTTGCTTGTGATATGTGCGTAAGAAGGTCTTGAGTCAGTGGTTTGTTTTAGATCCACGGTGGTAGTAGCTAGGCGTCTGGGGCTGGTGGACGCAAATCCAAAATGACTTTTTCATTCCAATATCTGGTGCCCCAATTCTCCTTGGTCCCTTTTTCTCTGCACATGGCGTTTTACTATCCAAGGTCTTGTATATCCATGGTCCTTTACTGTCCCTGTGGCTTGCGCTTTGTACCATATGGTGGTCTCAGGGTTGTCAGACTGCTTATACATCGGTTTGCTTTCTCTAGGTGAGTGTCCTAAAAATCTAGATGACAGATGCAAGGCTTCTAATAACCCAGCCTCAGGACTCCCAGGACATCTCTGACCCAATCGATTGGTCAACCAAGCTATGCCCCAGATTCAAGGTGGGAAAGAACAGACTCCAGATCTGGATGGGGGGATGGTACACACATACAGGAAGGAAAGGACCTGAGGAACGCTATACTGAAGATAAGCTGCCGCAGATGTTTCAAGATATATCACCGTCAGAATATCCCTTATATGTAGTTTATGGGCCTGCAGTTATTGTTGGCTTTACCCCTTGGCTGTATGTTTTAAGATACTTCGGTTTTAAAGAAGTTTTACAATATCATGTTGTTACAAGCTGTTTGCCATCATGAATTCATTACCACGTTGTGTTTCCCACTAAACGTCCCTGAAAGAGCCTCAATTCAATGAACAAGATTTACTGCACATCTACTGTGTATCACTTTTCTAGACACTGGAAATAGTGCAATAAAAAAAAATCCTTCTCTTGGAAGTTTGATTCTAGTGGAACAATACACGATATAATGTGTCAGGGGTGACAACTGTTATGGAAAATAATAATTCAATTGCTCAGGACGTTGAAGCAGCCCACGTCGGACTCTAAGTCTCTTCAGGGCCAAGACATCAATTGACTTCAGCCTGTTACCAGCTTATTCCACTTTGTTCAGCAGCTAACTAACCCACATAGCTGATGTAATCAATGAAAGAAGATTATATGGCTTGAAAAGTGGTGCTTAATTTAGAGACCACAGGCATGTCCGAAAACTTAATGAACACTTCTTTCCAGGAAAATTTATATATGCCTTTTTCGTTCTTTGTATGTATATATGATTTAAGAAGTGCATATATCTCTTGAAACTCTTCCAGTATCTTTCAGGCACAGGTAAAGAATAAAGAGACTGAGCTCTCGCTGAGTTTCCTTTATAACAATATTGCAGCAGGCATCCCTAATTAACAAAGGGATATTGATTTTCACTCGATTCTATCAGTGGGATCATGTGGATAAAGTTTTCACACAAATTTGTGTGTGTGTGTGTGTGTGTACCTCACAGCTCAAGAAAAAGTTCCTTTGTTTAGTAATGTACACTTTATTTTATAAGACTGCAGTGAGGTTCTAGCTCAGTGAAGGAGATAATAGTATAGGTGGTGGGATGGGCTTCTACATATTTTCTTGATGTTAACTTAATGAGAAGACATAAAATGTCAATAATGTAGGTTTCGTTTGGATACAAATTGTTGTCTAATCTGGTCCTGCTTGTTTTACACACACATACACACACACCCGTGTTTTCCCGAAAATAAGACCTAGCTGGACGATCAGCTCTAACACATCTCTTGGAGCAAAAATGAATATAAGACCCGGTGTTATTTTACTATAATATAATATAATGTAATGTAATGTAATGTAATGTAATGTAATGTAATGTAATGTAATATAATATAATATAATATAATATAATATAATAAAATACAATATAATATAGTATAGTACCGGGTCTTATATTCATTTTTGCTCCAAAAGACGCATTAGAACTGATCGTCCGGCTAGGTCTTATTTTGGGGGAAACATGGTATTTTCACTGCCTTCTGCCTTCATCTGCAAATATATGTTTAAGCTGTCATTTATTTTATACAGAGAGAAAGAGACAGAGCCCCCCAAAAATGTATTCACATTTTAAGAAAGCAAAAGACTGTATTAAAATTGTAATACTCAATATATACCGATAACAAAAGATGAATACAAGTCATGTGTATGTATTTTTTTGGCAACCCCGGTATATGTATGTATGTGTGTGTGTGTGTGTGTGTGTGTGTGTGTGTGTGTATTTTTCCTAGTGGGCTGTCTTCATATTATTTATACTACTGAGTAGATACTGAGTAGATGAAGTTTTTTAGCTTCTGGATGCTGTGAGGGCATCTTAAAGGAAAACTTTTCTAACTCATTTTCTTTTATAACAAATATATAATGATTATACATTTATGGAATTTTATTTTAAGCTAACAATTTGAATTACATAAAATGACAATTTACAGATATTTACCTATTAATACGTCAGGCATGTTCTTGAAATCATTTTTATAAATCAATATTTTATTAATGTAATTATATTTCAAATAGTCTACTTCAGTTGTTATTAAAAGTAATTCACTGAAGAAAATTTCTCTCATAAGAACAGACTTACCAAAATTTAACTGCTATCCCCTTGATGCTACTAGTATAAAAATATGGATATCCATAAAAAAAGTATTATTTCTTATTTTTGTCATAATCTTGAGATCTTGTGTGCTTTACAGACTGCAGTTACCCCCTTTAAGTTAAACAGGATGGTTATATATTCTAAGATAAAATGCTAACTGATTTTACCTGTGAGTTCATGGAAATTAATGACAGCTTTACCATATATTGGCAGATCAAGACAGAAGACAGTGAAAAACAGCTGTTGCCATATTCCATGGGGTGGAAGGTCTTCAAAGGAAAAGCCCTGGTCCTTAAAATGGGAATAGAACTGCAGTGCACATTTCATAGAACTGATGGTGGTACAGCTGAAGTCCTCTGTTAAGCAATCATACAATACAGAATATCTTATTATTCTATTTCAAGTAGATTTGCACCTCTGGGGGGACATTTAATAGGAACACCTGTTATACTCTGAACTAATTATTACCGAAAACTGTTTTGTAAGAGACTTTCGCGGCCATGCTAGATTTACGGCTAAAAGGGATCTTAAAATGTGAGATTATTCACATGGGTAAATCACAAACTAATTAAATTCCAAATATAGTCAACTAAATAGCACTTAAGTCGGACATGTGAGCTTTAATATTGAAAGACAACCTCTAACATTCAAGAAATAACTTACGGCAAATAATAGCAATAATGGCGATATTGCTACTAGTAATACTAGCAGTACTAATAATGAATTACTACTATAGTAACAGTAACAATAATTTTGCATAAGACTCCAAACTACAGACATCAGGGTAAAATATTCATCTTAGTCTTCAAATCATATATGCAGACATTCACAGTATCACAGCAACACCTACTTGATATGCTCTGCTAAAAAGCTTTTTAAAATTTCATTTCACCAACTTCTAATTTAGGTTAATTTTCCTGTAATCTCTAAGTTTCTTTCCACACATTTTAAAGTATATTTTCATGTACTACCATTATTTTCCTGAAGAAAATATAAAACAGAAACCATAAAATTTATGCAAATGCTCATGGTTTCTTTTCCGAAATATACTTTGGAAATAGTAAAAAACATGGATAGAAACAGCATTGCATATTTGGAAATTCTCTCCTCAAATTATGTCTGTATGTCACCACAACATCCAACTTTTATCTCCATTTGACTTGTGGGTTCCCAGGCACCCATTAAGATGTTATTATTACTATATTAACTAAAGATATATGAGTTGTGGAATTATGTAAATACAGCCATAGAGAAGTACACAAGGAGACAAATAAAATTATGCTTGTTTCTATTGATTTATTTTACTTTTTTTGTAAGACTAGTAAGTCTGCCTTCAAAAGATACTGTATATAATTTAACAAAATTTATAGTTCTGAAACATTGCAATAATGAAACATAACTTAGTAAACACGGAGAAATATTTGCACTGGTCATTTATGTGTCAAATCTCTGTCCATGCCATTCACAAAACCTCCTAGATTCAAGATTGCACCTTCTTGCCTACTTCACACCTAGTTATATAAGATTCTCATGAATAGGATACTGTCCTTTACGGTAAATGTTAGTTCTTATGTAACTTTTCCTATGAAATGGAATCAGAAGTTAGGAAAAGTTCTATGTGAGTCATTTTTCACATGGTGGTTTTCAATGCACTATTTTTTTCCAGGAAAGAAACATAAACCTGCTTTCCAGCTCATACTGTTTGATTCCAGAAAATTATGCAACATCCATTCAGAAATTAGATGCAGAAATCTAATTATGAATATATCTGACCCACTAAAACAAGTTTATTTGTTCTGCTATCCTATTGTTTCTTGGGTTGTTTACAAAAAACACTGGTAAAAGACAACCACAATACAGCTAATATCTAGTTCACAGGCTGAAGAAAATTGGGAATGAAGACAGTCTCATTGCAATGTGATTTTTCTATATACCAATTCACTGTGCATCCAAATACAATTGTTTTATTTACTATAAATTTTCAACAATAAGATTATAATCCTAATAGCAAAATTTAATAATATACCAACAGAAGAATAGGTAATGATAGTTAATATCTAATTATAAGGGTATAAATGAAAATATCAATATCTTTCAATTTGCCCTGAACATATTGCTCTTATATTTACAACTAAGGCTGCCACTATTTAGCCTCATTAGTTATCCCCAGACATAAGAGTCCAGAAAAGTTTAAACGTCTAGAGCTGGAAAACCTCCCATTTTCATCCACTGGATAAAACACCAACTTAATGTACCGGTACAAATCTAAATTGTTGAATAATAGAAAATTGTGTGTGTATTTGACAGTAAATAGTGGCATTCATTTTTGAGGAATTAACAAAAAGATTAAAAATGTGGAAGGGGAAATTTAAAAGAACCAAGTGAAATGCTCCTTACTAAATATAAATGTCTACACTAGAAGTTCAAAACACCAGTAATACTGAGGCAGGGCTGGGATAGCCGAGATTCTTTGGTTCCGTGGTCAAACACACTTTGGCAGTGATGAGTACCCCATATCCTATTTTTGCAAAATAATGTGGTATAGTGAAGGCTCTACAAAGTACTAAACAAAAGAAATTTGGCTAATATTCTTTTATCCCCAAATTTCCCAAATATATCTGACCTGAGAACCGTGTTTTATCCTTTTGCTTAGCACCTTTTTAACATAAAATACATTTTTATGGAAAAAATGAATAGAAAAATGTATTTCCCAAATTATTCTGCATAATTAGATTGTGCAGGGGAAAAATTAAGAGATGCCTCAGTATCTAGGAATTCAGATTTCTTTGAAAACATTCGAGTGAACTACAAAATGACAAGAAAACAAACTAATGTTGTATATCGACTTGTGTATACAGAGGGAGCCAAAAATGTATACATGTATTAAGAAAGGAAAAAACTGTATTAAATTGTAATACTCAATACATACTGATAACAAAAGATGAATACAAGTCATGTTTGATTTCTGCCAATTACAAGAGGTGCTCAAAGTAGTTACCATCAGTGTAATTTTAATACAGTATTTTCCTTTCTTAAAATGTATATACATTTTTTGGCATCCTCTGTATAATGGATCAGGTGGCATTCATACACAGTGATTACAGACTTTTCTTTCATTTTCAACCATGTGATTTTTATTTTCTATTTGAGACCCCCAACATAATTACTGCAATTAAACAAGTAAACTGATATTCTGGAAAACTTTGGATTAGGAAGGCACCTAGAAAATTGGTCATTTATTCACAGTGGACTTTTTAAAAAATCTGACTTACTGCTTATTTGTCCTTCAAAGAAAATGTAAATCATAAAACAGCCTTTATTTAAAAATATTAATGAGTTTTATTTTGGTAATATCTCCTCTACTATTACCTGAGGATAATTACTGAAAGAACACCAGACTTCTCTGTTGTCCCAGCATGCTTGATCACAAACACACACAAACATTCATGTACCAGAGAGAAAGAGACCTACTTATGTATGCAGCAGAATAACATCACATTGAATTGAGGAACTAGTCTCCCGGGACCAATTTTATGCCTTCCTCTACAGCTGTATGGAGACACTTTGGAACATAATATATTCTTTTGAAGTCAATGATCCCTGAGGGTTCAAAGCTAGATAAGAATTTGGCTCTTGATAGAATGGATGCATTGTGCAGAATAGAGTCTTTAATTCTAAGCCTCACTGAGCGCACACACACATACCCACACACATACAAGAAGAAGAACAAGTGGGAGTAACTCACAGGAGAATCTGTAAAATGATCAGCACTCAAAATATTGATTTGACACTAGAAACAAAACCAGAACCTTAGCCCCCTTTTGTATTAGGGCTGAGGTTACAGAGGTATGTTTATTTATTTGTCTTTACTTGAAAGGGGGGGGGAATAATAGGAGGGAAATAAAAGACAAATGCTCAGGAGGTTCAAAGGGGTATGGCCACAGAAAAAGGAATCAAGCTTTTAAAGGAAATAACGCTGCAAATTACCATTTTTCTGAAATTCAGTTTCACAGCATTCTGCCTGGAAGCAGTTTCCAAGATGAATCAAATTTCCAAATCAATTTGATTGGAGTAAAGTTGTTCACAGGTTTAACTCAGACTTAGGACCATTCATTCATTATGAAAGTGTGTGTGTGTGTGTTCGGCTTCTTTGTAGAATTTCTACTAGTCATATACAAAACACAAGAAAAAAATTAATTTTTCTATGCATAATGCATACATGTAAACAGTGGAAATTATTCATTCATAATAACTGCAGTGATTAGTTCTGATGCTATTGATTTATGCATTTCTGTCAGATTTCAGTTCATATAGAATATTACCTCCAAAAGCAGTGGTTTTATTAATTGTTGTACCTTGTCTCAGATTAAGCGGCTTTGGAAGGCACATGTGAAGTTCTTACTTAGCATTACTAACACATATATTGGAACCTGATGGCATGCTAGCAAGGAGGGGCTCTAGGGCTCCTACTCAAAGAGCTTTGTAATTGGAACAGAGTTGAAATTCAACAAACTGGCAACAGAAATAAAGCTTGTGAAACAGGAACCAGGGCAAAAATCTAAGATAAAAATGACATGTTTTTGTCTGTAATCCTCAAATCTGAAAGACAAAGGACCAGGGAAAATGTGCTCCAGCAAAGCGGTTCGTATACTATTGATCTAAGGAGTTAGAGATGACTGAAAAAGAAAGCTCATTTTGAGAGCAATGTTGGAGCAACTTGAAACAGTCCAGACTCTCTGGTCCTTTGTAGAAAAGGTAAGATTTTTTTTTTTTTTTTCCAGACAGCAAGCCAAGAATTATGGAAATCTGAGGATCCTTTGGTGGAAGAGGCAGCAGATGTGACTGCACAGTGATGGATATCTGGGACCAATTTCAATGTTTTGACTATTGCTCGATTCCCTGTTATCATCAAGGTGTCGGGCTGTATTTCAGCTAGAATCTTCTGACTTTTCCCTTGCAGTGCCTAACCTATTGATTTGGAAGATTTGATCCTCTACTTAGAGATATTGGAGATAGGTCAGATACATTATACTGTCTTGGATAGGTTATAGATTGGTCAACTCTTTTCTAGGTCATGAATAGATCTTTTTTCCTTTATTTTTAATTGCTGCCAATAAATCCCTTTACCTTTCAAATTTGCTCAACTGAGCTTTTGACGTTTCCACTGCCTTTTGTATGTATCAACTTCATAAAGTATGCCTGAAATTCCAAAGTGTATTTCTTTAGCAAGAACCTAGGATTATCTTTGATTTCCATTATATATATATTCCTGACACAAGCCAGAGCAAAGCCACATGTGAGTTGTTTAATGTTTGACTAAAACTTCAGCACACTGCCCTGTGTTAAAGTAACTCAGGATAACAGTTTCTCAACCACACCAGTACACAATAGAGAGCACAGCAGAGAGGCATATCTGGAAACGGTTTCTGAAAATTATTTAATCTCAAAACAAACATGGGAACATTGTCCATCTGGGAACATACAATGCTTTACTGAATAATCATGTAAAAATAGATACAAAGAGAGCCATCTTACTCTGCTGTTCAGTTAAATTTAGCAGAAAATGGGACAAAGGTGATGGGATATGCAAATATCTAACTGCCTTACCACCAGGAGTCACCTTTCGTATACAAACATAGACAGTGAGACCATTTCCCTGCCAGCAAAGGATGAGGAAGTTATGTATTATGACTCAGTATGTAAAGATTTTGATGATAATGAAACAAATAGAAAATAGCATGATGACCTCAAAGGACAAAAGGCAATATAACTTTCCTCACACAGAATACATTTTCACATAGCTTCTATAAATAACCACTCAAAAATGTAATTCCTATCATTTGCACTAAACTCTTCTGCGAGACCACACCTTTGCAGATAAATCCTAAGTGAATCTTAAATGGAAGCTCTTCATGATCATGCCATCACCTCTCTCTCTGCCTTACCATCCTTCTCATCCCAACGCCAAGTATTATACTCACATTCCAGAAATGCCAAGCGTCTAGATGGGCTTCAATGCACCAAGTCAGGGAAGTAAAAGCAAAAATAAATGAATGGGACTATATCAAACTGAAAAGCTTCTGAACAGTAAAGAAACCATAAACAAACCAGAAAGGCAACCAACCAAATTGGAGAAGATATTTGCAAACAGTACCTTCAATATGGGGTTAATATGCAAAATATATAAAGAACCTGTACAACTCAACAACAACAAAAACAAACAATCCGATTAAAAAATGGGAAGAGGAACTGAACAGACATTTCTCCCAAGAAGACACACACACAGCCAAGAGATATATGAAAAGATGCTCAACTTCACTAGCTATTAGGGAAATGCAAATCAAAACCATAATGAGATACCACCTCACACCTGTTAGAATGGCTATTATTAACAAGACAAATAATAACAAGTGTTGGAGAGGCTGTGGCGAAAAAGAAACCCTCATACACTGCTGGTAGAAATGTAAATTGGTGCAGCCACTATGGAAAACAGTATGTAGCGCCTCAAAAAATTAAGAATAGAATTACCACATGTCCCAGCAATCCCTCTTCTGCGTATCAACCAAAAAAACTCTGAAATCATTTATCCACAAAGATATATGTACCTGTGTTCCCTGCAGCGTTCGTTATTCACGATGGCCAAGAAATGGCAACACCGAAGTGTCCTTCGATAGATGATTGGAAAAAGAAGATGTGGTATATATATGTAATGGATTACTTGGCTATAAGAAAGGGCGGAATACTGCCATTTGTGACGACATGGACGGATGCTGAGATTATCAGGCTAAATGAAGTCACATAGATAAAGTTGAGAACCATATGATTTCACTCACATGGGATATAACACTGAAAGCAACAAATAGACAAGACAAACAAAAACTCATAGACACAGACAACAGTTTAGTGGCTACCAGAGGGTAAAGGCAGAGAAGGGACGGTAGAAAAGGGTAAAGGAGGTCAAATACATAGTGATGGAAGGAGAACTGACCCTGGGTGGTGAACACACAATGCAGTATACCAATGATGTATTATAGAAATGTATACTTGAAACCTATATAATTTTACTAACCAATGTCACCCCAATAAATTTAATAAACATTTTTTAAAATGCCGCAAGCTATCTCTTTTCCAACACCTGTACCTCTGCTTATGCATAAACATATCCTCCCTCAAATTGTCCTCTTTGCCTGGAATAATTCCATTCTTCCTTTGTAACAAAAGTTTGATATATCACTTACCCTTCCCCGCCCCTCAAGATGGACTACATAACTATCCTTTATACTCCCATAGCATCCTATGCTTAGCTCCATTACACTCCATCTGTTTTGAAAATGCCTTTTCATTCCTCTATCACCTTGCCGTGATTCGTAGCTTGCTGTATGTGCACAGCCTAGCACAGAGCTTCCTACATACTATCAACTCAATTA
Organism: Rhinolophus sinicus; assembly: GCF_036562045.2. Lineage (NCBI taxonomy): Eukaryota > Metazoa > Chordata > Mammalia > Chiroptera > Rhinolophidae > Rhinolophus > Rhinolophus sinicus. The sequence continues at coordinate 69,345,101 of NC_133760.1, forward strand.
ATATGTTCTGAGTAAGTGGGAATCAAATAGGTGGTTAATTGAGTCACCTAGAAAGTGCTTTAGAGAATTCTTACAGTTCTTTTACAGAAAGTTAAAATTTAGAGGGACTTCACTGTATATGTAATTGTCATAAAGTTGCATAATACTGGTATTTATTAATCAACACTCTTGAAAAACTTCAGCACTTAGCTTTTGATCTTTTTTTTTGGTTGTTAATCCTAATATCTGAGTTGTATGAATTATCATTAAAATAGTGTTCTAAGATATTTTGTACTATTTCTTTGTTTTCATTTGCAATGTTTGTGCACCTTAACAGATTTGCCTTAGGACAAAAGAACAAAGCTCAAATGCTTCATGAAACAAATATATAATAAACCTCTCACAGTGGGAATTAATAATATATTTAAAAATATATATATACACAAATCTCTTTCAAGCCCCCACCAACAAAGGCAAAACATTTAAAAAGATAAGTATTTGCTCAGTGCCTAGAAAGTTGGCAAAAAAGTGTCATATTCATCTTAGAAGGAAACACTGTTTCTGAAAACATGCAGACCATTCTGTGTTTTCTCTCTTGCTCCTAAGAGGCATTTCTACTCAGTGGGTACTACATTGATTGAAATCAGGATATGTAAGTAAGCACGCACATTCCTATGGATGAAAAAGCATACATTTCTGTGTTTTTTTGTTTCTGTTTTTGTTTTTTTTAATTCAGAAAGTTCTCCCTAATTGTTGCTTGTCCTTCCAGATCTGCTATTTATTCATCTCCCCTGTTGTTTCTGCAGCTGTCTCCCACCAGTGGGCTCCACCAGAGAAGCCACACATGCTTCTGGATGGAGGCTGCAAACATCAGTCTTCATGGGGTTGGGGAGAGGGGAGGAGGATAGAGCAAGTGAAAAACAAAAACAAACACAAAACTGTAGGCTTTTGTAAACATAATTGCTAATTATTTAAACTCTTAAAAACATAGAGTAGTATAAGAAGAATAATGAAAAATTTGGCAAGTGTAAGTGTCCACGATATCAAACTTAAAACAGGTATGTTAGAGTTTTGGAATAAAACTAATTTGCAATTAGGGACACATCCTTTAGGGACACATCCTTTAGGGACCCTTTTATAAACTAGACATGTAAATCACAATGATGTCTTTTGGGGGACTCACTGTATGTCATAAATACTTTTGTCTAGGAATTATTGCTTTCATTTTAATTCACCTTTCTTCTTATTATTATTTAAAACATGTTGAAAGAAAGAAAAGCATTGTGTTTACTTTTTGTTGTAGCATTTCTCCATCTAACCATTCCTGGCACATGACATACCCTTAAAAACTCTGGCTGAATGAATAAATAACTAGATGGTATACATAAAAATCAAAGCTTTATGGCTAACAACAAAATGAATATAGTTTTTAGCTAGTTACTATTGTATTCAAAAAATGTAGTACCATCATTGTGTTACAGCTGCAGCAGCAGAGATTATGAAATGAATCTGAAGATCAGTATACACCCCTGAACAAAACAATGTGACCCAAAATAAACTGTGTCTCGCAAGGGAGAGGCAAATTCTGTTTTATCCTAAATATAGCAGCACTTCTGGGTGCAAACCCAGGTCTCAAGATGCTGATAATAATCAATGAAATGTTTGTACTTGGGAATGCTAACTGCACTTATGACACCCATGCATCCATGGTCATCGTCCAGGTGAGGAGATAGTACAGGACAGGCAGATACTGATCTAAATCAGTCAGGAAAAATAACAGTACTTTTCCCCTGCATTCTAAAAGAATTCATGAAACCAGCATCTCTCAACATCTCACCTGTCTCTTCCTTTCAAATATGAGTATTAACATTTTGAAAAAAAATGTCATTTGTCATTATTAAGAATCAATTTGATTTGTTTTTTCTTGCTTTTCTGGAAGAAATCTCAAATATGATAAGTAATGGAAAGAAATAACCCATCCAAAGGGTTACTTATTTTGCACAATTTTTATTGTAATAACATTCATTCACAAATGTGTATGTCTTGCTTTAAAAATAATGAAAGCACATCATTTAAAATGTTTCAGTGCAGAGACAGCATTGAAAAAAAGGGACATTCAAATTAGTCCAAGTAGAAGTAACTCAGAACATTTTTTTCTTGAAATTAGGTATATTTTAGTGAAAAAACAGTTCTAGGGTAAATTTTTAATGGGAATACTACTCAGAGAAAAGACAACTGATTTTTTTCCCTGAACGTATCAGGATCCACCTTTTGTGCTTTATAGTGTTCACAGGACAACAATACAGTCAGTGAACTATTTAATTGAAATGATAGCCTTTCCATTTGGACACAACTGATAAGCTATAATGATTGGCCCTTTATTTCCATCTCCTTAGTCGATAGAGCAAGTCCTTGAATAACATCATTTCATTCATCATTGTTTCATTATAACAATGTTTCATTCATGATGAGATAGCATAGAAACTTAACTCTTGTTTACACCAATTAACCTGTGGTAAAATTGGTCTCACCATATGTTGTTTTGCTTAATGTCGCAGAACCTATAGGCAACTTTAAGTGAGGACTTCACTATACTGCTTTAGGGTAGGATGGCAGAGCAGAGGAAAATGGTATTATGATATTAATATCTTAGCACTGATTTTGTCTGGGGTAGAGTGTTGGCACCCTCTGGGATGACAGCTTTCTTTGAGGGTCTACCATACTTGTTCCGGGCTGTTTGCAACTGAATTTCTGTTTTGCATCCTGTCTAACCCTTCAGTTTCCCCACCGATCTTGGGCATGTTTGAAATGGTCCTTGAAGCCCTGCTTTTGACAAATGAAATCTTGTCATTTTTCTTATTCTTTCTTTCCTTCCTTCTTTCCTTCCTTCCTCCCTCCCTCCCTCCCTCCCTCCCTCCCTCCCTCCCTCCCTCCCTCCCTCCCTCCCTCCCTCCCTTTCTTTCTTTCTTTTTTACTCACATCTAACAGTTGAACCCTCTGACCTAACTAGCTAGACTAAAATACCCTTGTTATCTGTCTCCAGGTTCATCTAGCCTTTCTTTCCCATCTTGTACTCTATACGTCATATTTTTCTCAGACTCTGTGTTGGTCTGAATAAAACCCTACATGAATCTTAAATTCCCTATAAATTTCTGAACCCTTTGAATCAAAAAGGTGACTATTACTAGGAGTGACGCCAATCCTTTAATCAAATGAATTTTCACTTTTTTGTCTTTTTCACCAGTGTACTCCACAGAGTCAGACAGATATTTTATGACAAAAAAAAAAAAAAAAAATCTGTTTTACTGAATTTAACATTTGGACATTTGTAATCATTTTCCTTTTGCATTTTTGTTTCCCCCTAGATTGTGGCTTCTTTGATGCAGATAATGTTGTTTATAGTTTATGAACCCCTAAAAGTTAGAATCGTGCTTAGCATTTAGTAGCAACTTGATAAAGTAATGAACTTCTGTAATGTTATCTTAATATCAAGAAAGCTGCTTTCTTATAACTGGTGGGTATCAAGTTACAGTGTGTCTTCAGATTAATTCAATAACATCTTTCAATATACTTGAAATAGAGGCTGGAGAAGAAAAGATAAACAACAGTTTTCCTAGGTACCTGGCTTACATTTTTTTGTTGATTATGGTATGCTGTTTTTATCTTGTCATTGGGGATATTAGTGATGTCATATCCATTTAACATAAGGCATGCAAACGTTATATTTTTTACTTATTTATTCTGCAAGTGGCAACATTGTAGTGCCATGTTCTATTCTCTGCCTATATCACAAAACCATCTTACAAGCTTCAGATTGCCACTTTTCATTCTGAACACTTGGAGCTCTCCATAGTGGTGTGGATTTTCAAATTTCTATAAGATGCATCTGAGCTCACAAATACCGTATATGATTTTTTAAAATACAGTTAGAATGTAACTTGTATGACTCACAAGGCATAGGTAATAAATTAGGAACAATGAAGAGACAAAGTACAATGTAAATACATTTTAACTAAATAATATAAACATCAGAAACTAGATAGTGGGGTTTTGTAGGATAACTAGAAATTTTAAAGGGCAAACAAAGATATTTGAATCAAGGTGTTGAATTTTAAGTTTCTCCATTCAAGGAGCTTAACTGCTCCTTTACCACTTTACAAAGTAAATCAATACATTTATTCACTACTATAAAAGTTTGCCTTTTACATTGTTTAAAATAAATTTATAATTATTGGTGATTGGTATTTTAGTTAATATTATAATAATTAACACACAGAAGCAATGTTAAAAATGAGACAATTCCTTGAAGCCAATGTTAAAAGCACGAGTAACCTTTTAATGCTCTTTATAATAACATGGGTTTTTAACATTAACATCGATTTTAAAAAGTATTCCTTTAAAACAACTAGATTTTAAATACTTTAAAACAGTGGGTTTTTTTTAAACTATGTATTATCTATTTCTATATTTTAGTGTACTAGGCATGATGGCAGTCTATTAGAGCAGGCATGATACTGTCATCTAAGTATTTGAAATTAAAATTAGAAACACAAATGTGGAGACACAAAGAAATTTAAAATCAACAAAAGCCCTGATTCAGCATTGAATGAAAACAGTGTCTTCATTCTAAGTACCCACAGAGCTCCCTCGGCACCTTGCTTACAGCTTTTCCCATCATTCATCTCCCACTAGTGAAGTTTCTACTACATTTAACACTCCTAGAAGTTAAAACCTATGCTTGATTTATCCAGTGCAGGTTACTGAGCAAAGTAATCATGGAATTGAAGCTCAGCCAATATCTGTCTCATAAGTGAATGATCTTCAAGTAAAAGAAGCCACACCTCTGGTGGGAAACAAATGAGGGAAGTCTCAGGAATATAAGATTTGTGTTCAAAGATACCCAGGGATTTTCTTTCCTACTTTTGAAAGTTTGGAGGAAAAACTTTAATCCAACTTTATTGGAATTAATTTAAGACAGGACATGGATGTTTGGATGAGGACAAAATGGCGTGTGCTGAGAACAAAGAGTAGAAGGAGATCATGGAAGTTAGGAAAAGGGGTACAATTACAAATACAATTGGTCCTCACTTAACATTGTCCATAGGTTCTGAGACTTTAAATGCAATGATGTATAATGAAGCCAATTTTATCATAGGTTTGTTGATATAAACAAGACTTAAGTTCCTATGGCATCTCATCAATGTTGTAATGATATGACACTGAATGAAATGACATTTGACCTGCTGTACATCTTAGGGCACCCGATGTAGGGTTGAAGCGTATAGTAAGAAGATCTGTAAATAGAATGGAAAACTATAAACTGGAAAAAAAATCAAGAGAAGGATTGACAAATTTTGTTGTTTGTTTTTTGTTTTTGTAAAAACATTAATGATTAAGGTGCTGTGCGAGAGTCTCCAAGACCACCTTCAGGCTGGAGGATTTACAAGAAGGACTCACAAGTTTCAAAAGTGCTACACTCATAATTACAATTTATTACAGGAAAATGGTAGATTAACATCAGCTAAGGAAAGGCTTCTGGGTTGAAGTCTTAGAAAATGAGGCTCAAATGTCTAGTTTCCTCTCCTGGTGGAGTCACATGGACACACAAAATTCTCCTAGCAATGATATGTAACAACACATGTGAAGGGTTCCCAACCACAGAAGCTCCCCTGAGCCTTTGTCCTGGGGCTTTTATTGGGGTTAGTCATGTAGGCACACGGCACTTGCCTGACTAACCTCGACTATTCAGATCCCAGCCCCTTCAGAGCAAAAACAGGTGTTTACCATACATTACACTGATCAAACTGCTAAAGGATGTCCCATGTCCTCAGGTATAAAAAAAATAAGCACTCACCAAGGATTATATTGTGAGCATAAATTAACTGGTCAAATTGAACAGTATGGGCCAAAATCTCAGGCATACGAAGACACTCTTTTCAGCCAGAATATCTCAAGGGCTCAGAAGGCATCATCTAACATCCAGCCAAGGGCTAGTCCTGAAAAGAAGTGTTTCTTGGGACTGTGCAGGGTTTGAGCAACCCAGACCTGAAGAAATCTTTCATGCACAGGTGCTTTCAAGAGTGCCTGTAAACACAGTGGTACCTCGGTTTTCAAACGTAATCCGTTCCGGAAGACCATTTGAGTTCTGAAATGTTCGAAAACTGAGGCATGGTTTCCCCATAAAAAGTAATGCAAAATGGATTAATCCATTCCAGATCTTTAAAATCAACCCCTAAAACTGCAAATTTAGCATGAATTTTACTATCAATATCAAATGATAACATAGATCCATAAGATTTATGGTGTTCGTAAACCGAAATGTTTGTCAATGGAGACATTTGAAATCTGAGGTACTACTGTAATAAGAAATAGTCATGTAGTATCTAATATTAATAAAATCATTGGTACCAGGTATTTTAGATGTTATTCTATTTCATTCTGAAAAGCAAAGCACTGGGCATGTCCTAAATTATGAAATAGGAAAAGGCTAATAAGGAGGTAATGAAGAAAAATAGAGGCAAATTAAATAGAAAATATAAAAGTAGCAGTAACAAAGTCAAACATATCAATAAATATAAACTACAATCAGCATTAACGTTCTACATCACTAGAATCAAATTACAAAAACAAAATCTAACTCTACGCTCTATAAAATAAATCCAATCCAGGCAAAATGACAGGAAGATTAAAAAAAAAGGATAGAATAAGATATAATAAGCAATTGCCTATTATAAAACCGAAGTCAGGGACAGTGATTTTTAAATAAATGCAAGCTAACATTAGACGTATATATATATGGAAAATAATATTTCATATTGAAAATGAATAAAATTCACAAAGCAACTATAATAGTAGTGACCTTATATGGCCCTGACATTACTGTTTTAAAATATATACAGGAAATATTGAAAGAAATACAAGGAGAATTTGTAAAATCATATAACATTATTGGGAGGTATTAACAGGTCCCTTCAGAACACATATGAAATAGGCAAAAACTAAGAAAGGAGAGTGTGATAGAGATTGCTCTGTGTTCACCAAACCTATACTCAATTCCTCTTGCTCATAGAGCTCTATTGTATTTCACAACTTCTCCTACAGGTTTTTGTTGCCACGCAGCAGCCTACCCATCTGTCCCCTCGTATCTACCCCTAAAGAAAGGAGACTCTGTGAGACGGATCCTTTCAGGGACTTTGCTTCACCTTTGTGCTTGCACCTTATGTCTCCCTGTTTGGTCCCAGAAAGATAGCTGGTCAGCCAATGATGAGTAAGATTCCCCACGGGGGGGGGGGGGGGGGACAACTCAAGCCAGGCACAGCCGAGTGGGGACCAACAGGAGAACCCACTTGGTTCATAGAGGTGGGCACAGCCCCCTACCTTCCCCTGGCTAAGGAGAGCCTCTGCCTCTGTGGCTGCATTCCTTGCCACAACCTGCAGGGGAAGAGATTCAATGATGTGCTCTCCATCTATTCATATGCATAAAGGTTTTACCCTTGGGGAAGTACACACATCCTGAGACTTACAGTTCTGCTGCCCACAGGCAAGGGTGATTGGCTTGAATCAGTTTCCTATTATGATGTATGGGATTCACAGATCCTGAGATTGACAAGCTTTATCTCCTTTACTTCCCCACCTAACTAATAAAAGCCATGAGTTGGCCCGCTTGGGGCTCAGTCCTTGAGGCTGGAGTCCCTTGGCCCCACTTGCACTCTATTCTTGGCTACTGTCTTTCCTAACCCTGCACCACCCTCCTCGCTCCCCACAACCCTCGTCGCGCGGGACTTGACACGTTTTCATGACCCGATAACTGAATTCTAGATGATGAAATGTAGGCAGTGAGGTGAGCTTCCTACACTCCTGGCTCAAACAAAACTTCAGTGCAACTCTCCAACTCTTTTCTCCATCTTCTAATCAAAATTAAGAGGTTTTAAGAGCCATACTCTTTATTTAATCATTACCTGAACATAGAACTGTTTTCATCATTTATTGCTTAAGTTTCCTCATTTTCCTTACTGTTTTCAGCTAAGAAACAATTGCTTCTTTCTACCCTGTAATTCCCCATATTTCTTGAATCTCTGTATTCCTGTTTTCTCTGCTTGCCAACAACTCATATTAGTCTTGTAGCACCTTGCTAGATGTATCAATACACACATACACACACACACACACACACACACAATCACAGCGCTAACATATTTTTCTCATACTTTCTCCCCCAGAGTACAAGTTCATTAGGTTTCATATCTGCCTTCCAAGAAATTACAGACAACTTTTTAATAAATATTTGCCACCACATAACTTAAGGCTCCCATCTTTCAATTCTCTGCAACAAGTTTCATCCGCACTTACGACCTGCTTAAGCTGGAAGAAATTAAAAAAGGGAAATATGAGTGGTTCAATTTATCTTAGGAAATAAAGGAATTATACCATGAACAGGTAGGCGTAATTGGCTCAGTGTAACACTTAATGACTCAATAAAAGATTCAGTGGTAGGTATCATGCTGTTCAATTGTCCAAATATATCCAAAAGGAGCCAGTGACAGATTTCCCATATCCCAGTAAATGAATACTATAGATGGCTTATGGATTATAATAGAACAATGATAAGTAGCATGCATTTTTAATAATGGTAGCAGGTCAATATATCCAAATTAATTGAGTCACTATATCCCAATTAAAAGACAGTAGGTTGCATAATATTTAGCAAGTTTTTAAAAATATATTATGTTTTTTAGGGACACACCATGAAAATCCAAATAATTAAAGCCTATGAAAAAGGAAATAAACTTAGAAATAAAATGTTATTGATTTGTTAATTGAAACTTATCTAAAAAGGGAAGCTTAGCTTGATGTTCAGTGTTTTAATCACATTTACATACATGATCAAACCTGTAATATTTTAAGAAACAACCAACTGAAAACTAAGATATCATGTATTTATGTAGGCTAAGAAGATAGTCTTGACTTTTAGGACTGGTAAACTAGCTGCAAGCACTGTAAGATAGCAAAGTGATATATTAAAATATTAGGAATATGTAAAACTAAGGAAGAAATGGAAAAGGGACCTTCTACATAGTTGAGGACAAAAACCACACCTTCAGCAACTTTGAAGTAGAGAATGTTGGACCTTCAAGGTTAACTGCCAGTAAATAAAATCACTGAATCCCTTCAAGTCATCTCCCATGCTTCTGCTCCACTGCAGAACTTTTCAGATAAAGGATAAAATATAGAGGATTTCCTTAAAAATGTCCTCAAAAATATGAATATCACTTATTTGAAGGATTTTTTTCAGATACATATTTAATCCAAGTTAGAATATTTTCTGTTTTCTTCCAAATCCACACAAATAAGACAATGCCCCCTTTTAAAGCAGAGAGCTAATAATAAATTAGACTTATATCTATGGTGTTAATAGTTGAAAATGTGTACTTTTCTTTTTCATTATGCTCCCTCAAACTGTTTTTTTCAAATTGAAATTAACCTACCTGTTCATGTATATTTCTGATTTTTTTTATTCATACAGAGCTTGATGTTCATTATTTATTTGAATAACCTCCCCTCAACCTAAATGCATAGTCACTATTTCTGTCACCAAGAGATACTATTTCAGAGTTGATTGAAATGCTCGTTTGTGATCTGAGATTACACTTTACTTTTCCTATTTAGTTTTTCATCATTTTCTGAGTTCTAGACCTGGAATCAGTAGGCTCCTGATTCACATGCTTCTTTGGTGATGCATCCCGCAGCCCCTAGCACAAAGTTCAACATAAATATTTGCTTTAAAATGGCTATGTCTGGAGTTTTTCTGTATTGATCTTTCTAAACTTGGATCTCTTGTAGGGCTAGTAATTGCAAAGCAGCTGATTCATCACAATCTGAGAGCAACAAAGTTTCCAATAAAAGCTTTGATTCTCTAGTATCTACTCTCTCACCAGGCAAATCTAAAATGTCCTCAAAAAATATGAGTAGCATTTGTCTGAAGGATTATATTCAGATATATTTTGAACCAAGTTAGAATACTTTGTGCTTTTCTTTCAAATCCACACAAATATAAAGCCACCATTTATATACTTTGAATTGCTTATTAAACGCTATTGACATTATGAGTTAAAATGTTTACTCAAACTGTAGACACAGCCCTGCATTTGTAATGCTACCAAACACTGAGATTTCTGCTTTTGCCTAAACATCGTGAGGACTCTCCCCTTTTCTGTTCCTCCTGCCCAGAGTCCATCACCGACATTTCCATACTGTCAGATCCTAGACTGGACCTGTGACCACACAAGCCTGTTTTACACTTGAAGAAAACTGATAACCACAATTTTTGCCAGAGTGGCAAGATAGCAAGCCATGCACTGATTCCTGCAAATCTACATCCACTAGGAGATGGCTGGAAGTAATTCTTTCAAAATCTAATGCCATATGTGACAGAACAGATGACTCCGAGGACGTTATGCTGGGTGAAATAAGCCAGTCAGAGAAGAACAAATACTGCAATATTCCCCTTGGAGGAGGTCATCTTAAATAGTCAAACTCACAGAAACAGAGGTTAAAGTGGTGGTCTGATGCTAGAGGGAGGCGGAAAGGAGTTGCTGTTCAACAATGTAAGGTTTCACTGATGCAAGATGAGTAAGTACTAGAGATCTGCTGACAACGTTCTGTCTATAGTTAACAATATTGTATAGTTCACTTGATAATTTTTTAAGAGGGTAGATCTCGTTTTAAGTGTTCCCACGACACTTAAAAAAACAATTGAATGGAAATCGAAACCCTGCAAGCTTCATGTCTTTTTCGCAGCCTATAAGTAAAGCCTTCTGCTTACTCTTCTTCCTCAGAAGTTTCTCACCATATGCACTCCAATATACGTTTTCCTAAAAATAACTTCCCCTTGTATCCTAGCTCCTTTCTTTCTCAAAACTTGCAACTTTGATATCTGCAACTCTCTTTGGATGACACAGAGATTCCCTATGTTCTCATTTCCTGACCGCCCCCACAAAAAAAAAAAAAAAAAGTCTACCTCCAAATTAATTTGAAAACTTACCATAAAATACTCCCTTGCTTGATGTGCTTGTTGAGTCCTCTGAGATGCAGACACAAAGGAGCAAGCATGTAAAATTTTCATTAGAGGAAATGCCTATGTGAAAGGAAGTAGGGAAAGAACCAGAGAAGGCTGAAAGAATAAATCAGACAGTGGTGCAATTTGACCCTTAGTGAAAAAGGGCAGGGGGGAAGGTTGGGTGCAAATTGTGACATTTAAATAAGTCAGACAGAAAAAGTCGAGAACCATATGATTTCACACATATTCATATACATAGAAATATTATTTTAATAAAATATTGTCTTATTATACTGGTCCATATTGTGTTCATCTTCACCCTCTTCATATACTCAACAATATTTATGGGCAACTACTCAGTAAAAAAGTCTCATGGTGCAGGACAGTATTTTCAAAACTTGACTATTCAATCGAAACTCTGTGGGTACATGGTAGCTACAGGTTGCTGTCCTTCTCAAAACTACTGAACAATCTCCAGAGACTGAGGTTCCAGACTTCAACAAATGCTTCATATGGTTCTGATTAGGATCTGCGTATTGGAAATCTTAGATTTTTGAGAAGATTGTGATCTTAGAAGTGAACAGATCTATGCTTCCTTGGTCTGTATGAATGTTGGAAAATTCTGCGATAAAAGCAAATCTAAACCATAGCCACTTACCTGGAGGTAGGTATATGGAAACATTGAATAATCGTGAACCCAGATTCAGAAGTAAAGTCTCCAAAGTGTTTGTATCTCCTTCTCCTCAAAATATTTCTTCTCCATTAGACTTCAGATCACCTCTCTCGTTTCCCCCTCCCCCCCCACACACATTTCTGACTTCTCAGTATTGCCTAAGGAATTCCTTCTCCTCTGCATATCCTTTCATTTTAATAAGGCCGAGGATTCTTTCAACAAAGCTTGAATTTTCTCACCTATCATAAGCATATATTAGTTGCCACCAAGTATTCTACCCCTTTATTCCTATCAGAATATTACTTTTTTCAAGTTACCATTTCTCTTTGACTTGGGCAAAACTAACTCCATCTCTAGCTCCATGGTTATTTCATTATTATGTGATTCAACACATGGCAAAATGCTGCCATCTCTTAATGGGTTCAGGAGAGAGCATGTAATCAAAGATGGCCCATTAAGACTGAATCACAGAACTTCCATTCTGTGCTTTGTGATGATATTTCTCTCCTTCACTCTCACTCTTTCTATCCCAGATATGAACAAGGAAGCAGGACGCATCAGTTGCTGCCAGTGGCTACACGTATGTGAGGAAGAAAGCCAACTGAGTATAAACTAACCTTTTTAAGGAGAACTGACATAACAGAATCACAGCAAAATGCAGCTCCAGGCCGCATGTATCAACACTGTAGCATCACTATTTTCTGAATTCTTGTTACAGAAGACAGATGTTCTTGTTATTTATGGTTTGAATTTGGTCTCTACAGACATTGTTTTAAATGAACTCACTCAAATGATTTCAATAAGTCAATACAATTATTTAATTTGTGTCTTCTACCCAGAAAAAGTACTTGGTCACCCGATATGTGTTGTACTCTCAATTTAACATGTATATCTGGATATTTCACATCTTTTTCCATGTCAACTTATTAAAAAATCAAATTATCAGCTTTCATCCCACATTATCTTTAAGCAAAAACACATATAAGACTCTCAGAACTACTCTTATCATCTCTAGGTTTTTGTAACATCTCATGACCTTTATGATCATGCAGCTACTCATTAAAAAGGTGGTCTGAATCCCTCCCTCTCTTTTCCTTCACTTTTAAACAGTTGCCAGCCTCTCTACCTCCATTTTACACTTCTAGCTATACCTCTGCCCCTGACTCGGCCACGTGCCTATCCTTCCCCTTGTTCAAGATTTATCCTTCTCAAACACCAATCTAATCATATTACTTCAAACATTAAAAAAAAAAAAAAAAAGACTCATCACTGATTGAAAACAACACCACTTGGCATTTAAGAACCTCAACTTCTGATTCCTATGCTTTACCTGACAGTCTCCCCATCTTAATTATATCCGAATACCAGATACACTGAACTTTTCCTAAATGCGTTATATCTTTTGTATATACTTTTCCTCTGCTCTTAACTCCTGTCCTTTTTTTTCCGCAGCTAAAGAATGTCATCCCTCTTCCCAATTCTACCGCTTCTGTGATTCCATTCATTGTCTAGAATATATTATGAGCAACAACCACTTCCATCTTCCTTTAGCAACTTTGTATATATCACAATTGTAGCACTTGACATACTCTATTATTTCTTTTCATAGTCACATATTTTTCTTTTTTGTTTTTTACAAACTGCGAGGTTATTGAGGATAAGAATTTAAGTCCGATTTGTATGTTCTCTGTCTATCATAATGCCAGGGACATAGCATGCTTAATAAACACTGATTGAATGAATTAATACTATGTGTTTTTTGACTGTAAGACTAAATCTTGAAAAAGGAAGTTCCTCTAACCAATGAGTCATTAATTCTTAAATTAAATTTTGTCATAAACATACAATATTTTTTGCAAGACGAAGAGCTATACTTATTAGTTGCTCTATTAATTCTAACACAATCCTTACAGAATAATAGTAGTCTCAGATGACTTCCCTGAATACATACTCTTACAATCCTCAACCCCTATGCTCAACGTCCTGCAATTGGGGAATTTATACTTTATCATAGTGATACCAAGTTTCTAGGTATGGAATGAAGATTATTATCTTGATGGTTCCAAGCATCTAGTATGCTTTATCAGAAATCATAGAGGAAATCAGTCCACAAGATATGCCACATGATATACTAACATATTACACCATTTACTGACAGCTACACAGTTGCTTTTAGGCATGCTCCTCAGCCAAGTTTCTCCTTGGCGTGGATTTCAAATATCTTAGGCAAGCCCCACTTATTCCCAGTAATTTATCTATACCTAGTTTTTCAAATAAGGTTATAAAAACGAGTAGACTAAGATACCCCAAGTTTTTGTATTGGTCACAAATCTGGTACTGGCTAATTATGTCTCTATACAGGACTCATGAATATGTTTTAATAATTTCACAGTGGGGCTGTCCTAATATTTCCTCTGTGTAGACCAAAGCAAATCATGCTCTATCAAACGCTTTAATGTTCCAACCACATTTGCACTGTAGTTACTGGCGGCTCTAACTGACTTTCTTCATTGGGAGGTATTGAAAGAGCAAATTTGTTGGGGAGATTTAAGAAGGTATCTATAAACAGAATTAGGGTAAACTGTCCAACATCCTAAACAAAATGGAAAATGGAAACTCGTGGCTCCCTATCTTGGTCTATATTTCTTTCTTGCTTGATTTTCTTGGTATAACGCCTTTGATATTATTATCATTTTCTCACATCCAATTTTTATTTAATTACAGCTCTGGCTTACATAATCTGAATACTCTTAGTCCTTAGAATATTAGTGTTTCATATTCATTTTAGGAATATGTTTAGGAAGATAGTTCAAATTGGAAATTTTCATCTTCCACATATTTGCTATGTAGTATGTTTATAAACTTGGTATTTGACTCACCATTGATAGACAGGTGTGGGTTTCTGAAGTTATGAAACTCTCCCTTCACGGAGCACCTTCTTAGGTAAGCTAACTGAGTGCACAGGAAAGTAAAGGAGATGAAAACTGGATCTCCAGATGGCACCGTGGACAACAAACATTCATATATGTTCTTTCTCTGCACCTTATCAGTGTTATTATGGAAAAGAGGAAAATCTGAATTGGGAATTATAAATTACAATAAAGTATAAAAGAGAGTTTGGCTTATATAAAGTTTGGTGAAAGGCTATTGTGAAAGTTGGGTTTGTGAAACTACAATATACATTCTTCCATGCTATCAGCATGGAATACGGTACCATTAACACCTTCCATGATTTAGTCAGTCCAGTTGATCTTAAGTAACTGCATTTGTGATTCTGAGGATGGTTTCCATTTTTCAAGCAGTCCATAGCTTTTAGTACCCACCCTAGACTAATTTCATTTTTACTAATTTCTAGGTTACACCTGTTTCATCATCTTTGGTAGTATTATTTTGGAATATCATGATGCCCTTTTTCTTTGTCTCATGTCTACTTGTATCTTTTGATTCATTAAAAGGCAGCACCATCCAAAATGTAAGGAATGATAAAACCCTGCATTTGTTCAAAATTATCATGATATTTAACATCGGTAAATAAGTAAATATTTATAAATAAGTAAGCAGTATAACAAAAATAATTTAAAATAAACCTATCCAGCTCTCTTATTTTTAATTTCCTGAGGCACAAGTACTATT
The DNA here is from genome assembly GCF_036562045.2 of Rhinolophus sinicus. NCBI lineage: Eukaryota > Metazoa > Chordata > Mammalia > Chiroptera > Rhinolophidae > Rhinolophus > Rhinolophus sinicus. Next base: position 69,360,442 of record NC_133760.1, read on the forward strand.
AAATAGCTCTTGGCAAAGCATGGAAACAACTGAAGAGTCCTTCGATAGATGACTGGATAAGATGTGGTATATATACAAAGGAAAATTACTCAGCCCTAAGAAAAGATGAAATACTGCCATTTGCAAGAACATGGATGGATCTTGAGATTATCATGCTAAGCGAAATAAGTCATAAAAAGTTGAGCACCATATGATTTCACTCACATGTGAGCTATAACGCTGAAAGCAACAAACAAACAAGGTAACCAAACAAACAAAAACTCATAGACACAGATAACAGTTTAGTGATTAGCAAAGGGTAAGGTGGTAAAAGTGGGTAAAGGGGGTCAAATATACGGTGGAAGGAGAACTGACTCTGGGTGGTGAGCACATGATGTAATGTATAGATGATATATCATAGAACCGTACACTTGAAACCTATATAATTATATGAATGAATGCCACCAAAAAAAACTTAATAAAAAGAAAAAAAAATGAAAAAATATCTCTTGGTGTTTATTTCAGAACTGAAAAACTATGTCAGCCTTTTCAAGTATTTTGCTGTAGGTTTCAACATTTCTTATCTTTTTTAAATCTCTGCTAATGTTCTTCCCCTAAGCAAATATTTCTCCTATTTTTTAAACATAAAATGATATATGGTATATTTTTCATTCTCAAAATAACCATCATAGTTCCTGTGAGATCTTTCTTCCTTCACCTTCCATAGATTTATGTGTGACAGGCAACATGTATCATCTCAGATGAATAAAATAGAAATTGAGAAATAGCATTATTTCACTACAATTTTTAAAGCATGAGATCTCTTTCCCATTTTGATTCTTACACAATGAGCAATTGTTCATATTCTAATAATAATCATTATTTTAAAAAATAAAACACTGTGAAAATAATAAAGACAACTTAGTTATCTCTTTCCATAGGATGCTGCTATTTTGTAAATTTGACAAGTACTATTCTGTATAAAAAGTGGTGCACAGTACATTTTTGTTCATGTATTTCACATTTACATCACAGAAGTACACCATGCATTTTCTTTTTGATAGCCTTCCAGATATTTAATAGTTAATGTATTCTTTCAAAAACTTAGCTTCCCAAACATTTTAACATCAAACTAAAGCTGCATTGCCTCTTCAACATGACTAAAACACTTCAACAATATCTGGATTAGATTCCAGATATTTTATAACTATGGCAATCATTTATTATTTATAGCCTGAAATGCACTACAACAACTCATAGAATTAAGATCCAGTAACGGTCATCTTTTCCCTATTTATTCAACTCTCCGTCCCCGTGCCGTTCCTTATATTTCAGGAAGAGATCTAATTAGAAACTCTTCCTTTGGATCCAGAATTCCAGACTCATAACATGTAAGTTGGTGAGTCAGCACTCATGAGGCAGGGAAAGAAAATTCTGACTGCCAGAACTCACTGTTTAATTTAACTGACTGTTAAATACCATGAGATAAAATAATTACTTTTACTATCTAATCACAAGCTTCCTTTTCTCTAATGCCCGTTTATTCAGTGGACAGAGTGACATGCAGTTCCAGGTTTGCTAATGCTATAGAGATAGACTTGTTGTCAAGTGGAGTCATCTAGGCTAAGGGATCTCAGGTACCTCTCTGGAGGAAAAGCTGAGATAATGTCCAATAAATGCCAGGGCCAAAGAAGGACGATGAAATCTCTTTTGATAAAGGGGACCCTGAATTTTTGCAGTGAAGAACAGGCAGCCACAGGCCTCTATCATTCTAAGGGGTTTGCATCGGTGTTACTCTTTTTCTCATATAATAAAAGCTTCGGGAGTGTAGGAAATACTATAAACAGATAGAAGGTAAAATGAACAAGAAGCTCAATATGCCCTTAGTTTGTATATCAAAAGATGAATGAAGTCCTTCAAAATCCTGTCCTAAGAAGACATAAACTACTATGTCTAAGTTTGCTACTGAAAAAAAATAAAAATGTACAAACAAAAAAGGTAATTCGGTCTTATTTTAGGTCAATGGACATATGATTTAAGAATTTATTAAAATGACTATCACCACCTTTACTCAATTACAGAAACCATTTCTAATGCTAACACAGTATTGTGGCCCTTTAAATGAGTTGAAAACTAAATTGATAATATAAAATAATAATTGATAACATAAATAGTTGACAATATAAAAATGTCAATAGTTACTGCTTATGAAATACTTACCAAATGTTTTGTAAATAGTGTGTATACATTTTAAAGGAATTATATAATTTGATTCCTATGCAAACCCTTTCAATAGTCACATTTTAAAGATGAGAAAACTAATACTTAGATCATTTAAGCAATATGCTCCAATTCATGTAATAAGCAATGAATTCTGCTCTATCAAACCAAATTAAAAACCCTGTGCTGTCAAACACTATGCTACAATGCTTTCTAACACAGATACAATAAGGTCCTCGTAAACATAATATCTTTTCAAAACAAGGAAACATTTCAGCCACTTGACATTGAATAATGAGGGCTTTGCAATGAATGCTTTTGCAGGATAACTACTTAAACTGTTTTATTCTAGCTGTGGTGATGAAAACCTTTCTAAAGTGTTTGGTAAAACCACAACTTAACAATTTTTAAATGATTCAGGTACTACTGCAATCTGGTGACCACTCTAAATACATGGGCAGTAGCAACTTGAAGAGATGCTTCACAAATGCCCACATTAACTAGAGGAACGAAAAGACTTGCCATTTGCCTGTTGTCCATAAAATGGGTGTGCAGAATATAAGCACGTGGTAGAGTAATACTCCTTTACATATGATGAATTGCTAAATAAAATGATAATTTTGGGGTCCCCATAAAATCATTGTCTGAGACTGATAGTTTTGAAACAATATCGCTCAACCTCCTAATGCTTCATTGCAATGTTTATCCTGCTTACGTTGAGAAATAGTGTTCAATGAATATTTGTAGAGTCCATGAATTACATGAATAGATATATCTGCCTAAGAAGTTAAAAGGTTTGCATATGTTGACACAATTTCAGTTTTATGAGTATATAATTCTATTAGTATATAGTAGCACTTCTAGGAAACACCATAAATCTGAGTAATAATTGAGAGCGCCGAAATAATGAGACCTGAATACTTGGCTCCTTTTATGAGTGCTGAATTTGTAAGGCGTCTGATTCTACAGGACTCCCCTTTGTGTTAGAAAACTCGTGCCAACTTTTGTCTACATTTATTTTATATCCAAAGAGCCTCTACATGTCTTTTCTTTTTCTAGATTATCTACTCTACAGATGTAGTTGCTAGAATTATGAACTTAGATAGAAATTCCAAATCCCTGTGTAGAATGCAGGGGCATGCAGGGAAATTTTATCCAAAACTGTTCTTTTTAAAAAAATGTCCAAATTAATTTTCATGAAAACTCTTTAAATTAGATCTTAGTCATACTATACATTAAAAAGGTATGGAAAGAAAGAAAAAAAAGATGAAAAGATGAAATAACTTTTCTAAATCATACAACTCTGGAATCCAGAATTTGAAACTAGATGTGTCTGGCCTCATAATTCATTGTTTCAAGTCACCAATATGGGAAAACAAAGTACTCAAATAAAAAGGCTCCTTGCTTCCAAGAGCTTTCATATTAAAACTGTTAAAATAAATACATGAAAATTGAGTATTTCTATTTGTTTTGTTTTTATGTCTTTTATTATTTTGAGTTTTAGTCATTGGTGCTTTTACATTAAGAGATTAAATACAGTTTCTACTTCATTCTGAAATTGTAATGATTTGTTTGCTACAATTTTATAAAAATTTGATTGTATTTTTGTTGAAGGAATTAAGGAGTTTTACTACCAATCCAAAGAGACTCACCAGTCTATCATTTATTGTTCACATTTTTTAAAGGCAGTCAACCAGGCCAGAAAAGATAATGCAGTTAAGATAGAATTCAGCCCATTATTTAAGGAAATAATTACGGCAGAAAGGCCACATTATCATATTGCCCGTTTTCCTGCTCACTTATACATTAAGAGCTAAAGGTGCACATTCACATTTTAGAAAATGATAGTCATAGTAGGAAACACTGGTCATAACAGCAGAAAATATTTCTGTTCACTACAATTATAATTTATAGGTCACGGGATTAGTAATAAGGGTAGTTAGTCCATTACAGCCACTGAGGAAAGGCTAACTTTTAATTACTTGTGAATTAATACATCAGAGGAAATGTCCTGTAATATATCACAGTATGATCAAAGCAGTATATTTTGTATCGAACAAGTTGAATCACATAAGTATCTCACTCAAGATTTAGTCAACACCAAATGTAATCATCTCATTTAGCCAGTTGGAATAGGACAGACACATGAAAGAGCTTAATTTAAGTGTTTCTGAAATAAGAAGATGATTGTGCACTAGATACAGTTTTAACAAGCAGACTATTAGGAAAGATTAAATTCGATACGGGAGCAATACCAGTAATTACAGTATTATCAATTAATAAGTATGACAAAATATAAGAAAATATATAAAGATAGGATAAAAGTATTTTAACCATTTTATGAACACATGGGAAATTATTATGTCTTTTAACTGTACTAATTTACTTTAGTAAGTAATTGGTGAGCCTGGACAGCTATTAATAAACATTCTTTATTTATAAATTATGTACGTTTTTATCTTTTCTGGCTTAATTGAGAAAATTATAAGTGAGACAGTTTTTAAAGAGTAAGGAAATGTACCAAGAGCAGAAAGTGTTGACCAACAAAATAACAATGTGAGAGCAGATTTCAGTGGGGTGTTTCAAATGGGTGAATTAGCCATAAGTTTCAAGAGGAGACCAGCTGTGTGGGATCCATGTCTGGCATGTCTTCTGAGGCATGAAGCATCTGGAAGAGACCACTCAATAATTATAATGAGATGGAAATGAGTTATAATAATATTACTAGTTATGGTAGAGAGTGCAGATATACTTGTTCTGATTCTTCTTCCTTTAACCCAAACACACACACAGAAGTGTGACTCTTAGACCCTTTGCAATTAGATGAGAATCAAAGGTAAGCTGAAGTAATGTTTATCTTTTCGGCTACGACAGAAGATGAACCACATCTTTCTCTAGGGACTAGATGTTAAGATCACAAGATAGCAGAGTTCCTATCCAGAGGGTATGTGTGTGGAACAATGCCCCACTTGTGCCATAGCTATTTAGTGTAAGAAATCAATTTTGATTAAGAGAGTCATGAGACGTTAGCCTCTGCTGACTAATAACAGAGGATGAGTATTTAGTGGCCAAGACTTTAACAATGGCAACCAGGAAAGTAAGAGAAGGTCCAGGGAAAGTGTAGCAGAAAGACAGAGCAGAACAGTCTGTAGTTCTGGATTGCATATAAGCCAGACTCTCATATATATCATTGAGTTTCCTCTAAAAAGACAAATGAATGATTACTTGCTTCCCTCTGAGACAAAACCAATGATGGGAATACTCGTATAACAAATGGATCATATTTCTATGAAGCTGAGATATATATTTTCTCACATTTTGACAAACTCATAAAAGACAACTGTATTACTGCTTAATTGGTCATTTTGTTTAGTAGCACACAATGCTTCATCTTACAATTAGTAATGGCTTGGATGCATTATACTAGATTAATTTTTGCTACTTGGTCTCCAATTTTTATTTGGGAATATTGTGTACTGAATATAAATAAAGGTCTCTGACCAAAGTTGAAAAGATTCAAACATTTAAGTAATTAATATCAGATCACAAATGCACAAATACCTATCCAATTAACTTTTTATTTTATTATATTATTAATTTTGAGGGGTTTACATTGGTTAGTAAAACTATGTATGTTTCAAATATATATATTTGCATCCGTCTTATATAAAAGGTATAAAGTAACATCAAAAATCTATATAAAAATGACTAAATTTGACCCGCTAAATTTGATCTGCTATTGGCGAAAAAAGACACACAGATCAATGGTACAGAACTGAGAACCCAGAAATAAAGCCACATAAACATGGACAGATAATTTTCAACAAAGGAGCCAAAAACATACAATGGAGAAAAGAAAGTTTCTTCAATAAATGGTGCTAGGAAAATTGGAAAGCTGCATGCAAAACAATGAAACTAGACTGCCACATTACACCAAAATTAACTAAAAATGGATATATATATATATATATATATATATATATATATATATATATATATATAATATATATATATGTATATATAATCTAGGTTTGGGTTATAAACTACATTTAAAGATTGATATTATATTTTTAAAATCAATGCTATGAGTTATTACAAACCTCAAAAAATCAAAGTAAAATGCAAGTAAAATTCCAATGAAAATCCAAAGTCCCTAAAATCTTTTCCATTAGTAAATAAAAGCTCAAGAAAGGCAAAATTTTCAATATTAGATTACAAAGTAATTGGCAATTTTTAGTCATTGAAAATGTGAGTTTAGTCTTTATATCCTTTCTCAATTAAAATATTTTAAATTATATGCAACATTCATGTAAGACAATATAGTAAACTATATTATAAACTTGTAACAAGGCAGGACATATGCTATTTTACATGTGTCCTAAGCAATAGGTTGGTTATGATAGATACATACCATAAACCACCTAAGATAGGATAATAGCAACACTCCCATCTAAATACTGAAAAACAAAGTATAATACTGTTAGAAAAAGTATTTTAAAAATACATATTTTAATAAATACATTTGGGAAAAGATAATATTGAGAATAAAGGAAATCAGCCATTTAAAAGTCTTTTTGCCTCCAAATTTTTCTGTTATAGTGAATTATCAAAATGTATTCAAACACTACTCAAAAACAGCACATATTTGCTTCACACATTTACTTTCTCCCTAATAAACATCTTTGATAAATATCTAAAATATCTAGGTAAAACACAGTTGAGATGAAACTAGATAAAATATTGGAATTGTTTTTAAAAATCTCAAGGTTTGGAGTGCCCAAACCAGAAAAATCAAAATCAAAATGTCACAATACAAATTAGAATTAAATGAAAACAAAAGTGTGTATAACCAGAAAACAGAGAAGTAGCACATTAAACCAAAGATAGCTTTATAGCATATCCTACATATTTAAGTAATACACCATTTAAAAAAATAGTGCTAACATAGGAAAGGGGGAAATTTCCTATTATTTTAAAATTTTGATTTTCATGTCATTCATTTATGTAAAAACATGATTCTAATATTTTGTGAAACATTGCAAATATTATGATATTTTATGAATCCTTGACAATAACTGTGATCTTGGGACTATATACCACGACCCCTTACCATGCCCTGTTCCATCCGTTCGGTGGAAACTACAACAACCCAATCCAGGTGGGACTACTAAGACCCAGACCCTTCAAGAAGGAAGGTTGGGGTCATCCCACCAGGAAAAAAACAATGAACAGCTGAGGTGCTTGCTGAAAGCAAAGATAATTCAGAATGAGTGGGAGAAGGTTGTTACAAATACCAGCTACAACCACATGACCAGTTATAGAAATGGGAACTACAATTGTCATGAGTATTTCTCCTGATTTTGTTAAGAACGAGTTTGAGAATAAATATATATGTAAATATAATATCGATACAGATATAGATATAAAATCCCTTTTTCTTTCTATTCTTATCCCTTTATCATATAAGATGTATTGACTTTATGTCATAGGATTTAAGTATTGTTAATTTTATATCATAGTATTGCATTTATGGGATATCATAAAGAGTAAACATTAAAAACTTCTCCTCTTCTAGGGAAGGCTTAACACATTTTCAGTTGTATAGAGTATTTGCATCATGTTAGGTGGAATTAATATCTTTATTTAGAGATGAAGTATGGTTTAAAGAGGTGTGTGCACAGTGACAAGGTGTGGACTTGTGAAGTTTAATTTTATACGTCAATTTGAGTGGGCTGCAGGATGCCCAGATATCTGGCTAAACATTATTTTTGAGGGTGTTTCCTGAAGGGATTAGCATTTGAATTGAAAGACTAAGTAAAGTGGGTAGCCCTTCCCAATGTGGGTAGGTGCTTATTCTGCACTCTCTCTCTCTCCTTTCCCTCTCTGCCTGATTGAGCTGGGACATCAATCTTTTCCTGCTCTTGCTGATCCTGGTTCTCAGGCTTGCAGACCTGGGCTAGATTTACAGCATTAGCTCTTGTTTCTCAGGGCTTTGAAGTGTACCGCCTGATATCCTGGGTCTCCAGCTTGCAGAAGACAACATCATGGGACTTCTCAGCTTCCTTAATCATGTGAGCCAGCTCCTTATAATAAATCTTGTGTGTGTGTGTGTGTGTGTGTGTGTGTGTGTGTGTACCTCCTACCATGTTTCCCTGAAAATAAGACCTAGCCGGACCATCAGCTCTAATGCGTCTTTTGGAGCAAAAATTAATATAAGACCCAGTCTTATTTTACTATAATATAAGACTGGGTATGATATAATATAGTATAATATAATATAATATAATATAATATAATATAATATAATATAATATAATATAAATATAATATAATACTGGGTCTTATATAAGACCAGGTCTTATATTAATTTTTGCTCCAAAAGACGCACTAGAGCTGATGGTTCGGCTAGGTCTTATTTTCAGGGAAACATGACATTGGTCTGTTTCTCTGGAGAACTTTGACTAGTACAAATATGTAACCATTTTTAAGCCTTTGATCTTTGACCACTGAGTTATTTTCCTTATTAAACAGAACAATCCCAGCATTCTCTTCCCACTATCTCTTGCCTTGAAGGAACCCCTGCCTCGTGCAAGCATGGTGATTGCCTTGGAGCTAATAGTGCTTTGACTTCTACTAAGAGATGGGTGAAGAAGATTTGGGTTTTCAGTGCATTGTCTCCTATTATAATATCAAACTAGTTATCTGATTCTTCCTGTTTGATTGATTTTTTTGTTTGATTTTCACCAACATATGTGCTATATTTCTGGATGTTGTCTTTTGATAGTGTGTTTTCATGAACAGAGCACTCTGAACATTCTAATATTTTAAAAACATTGTGCTATAACTTTTATATACATTTTGCTTATGAAAAAATTATAATTTTCTAAGGAAATAAAATATTACCCAAATGGAATAAATTTACCACCACTCAATCCAGAGACTCTACTGCCAGGTTATAATTTAAAGTTGTTGCCCCTTATAATGCTGGGGTGCAGACCCAATAGAACTATTATAAATGATATAACTATTTCAAATAATGATCTTTTAACAGAAACATTGTTATAAATACAGAAGCAGCCAGGGACAGTTTACATGTGTGAAGACATAGAAGACTGAGAAACATGTCAGTCATGAATGTTATTAAGACTATCTCTTAATCAGGAGACTGGTGTCATATATATGTTTTCATCATTTGTGTTTTACTGAACCAAAGAAATTTCTGTGACCTTTTCAAAACTAGTTTCTTTCATAAATCCAAATCTTATTTCAAAGTTTCACTTTATTACTTCATTTCCTTTCCTGTTCCTGGCAAGTGAACCAAATCAGCAGAACGACTAATGGAACTTTCAAGGGTCTTGTATGAATTGTGATGAATTTAGTTCAACTCCTGTAAGTAGATATCCCTAACTACAAAACAAAATAAAAATCAGAGACAATGTAGCTTATTGATAAAACTTAGCTCTCCCAGAAATATAGTATAGATGCAAAAATAATGTAAGAATCAAAGTAATTCCCTTATTTTGCCAATGTTGGATGATTAACTTTACACCAGATTTCTTATATCTGGGCAATGAGGACAGAACTTCAGGAAATAGTACTGATTGGTACTATTTAAAACATATAATCAACCTCAGTAGAACATTAGGGTGTAAAATGGATTTTACCGAAAACAATATTTAAATAATTAAAGTGTTGACAGATAGGTGTGTTCTCTTGTCTTTATGAAGTTAGCATATTAAGGAACTTGATCAATAGGACACTTATTTTGGGCTATTTAAGAAGCCAAAGTTATTTCCCTTAATAATCTAGTTTCTCATGTATATTATCCCAATAACCAATAAAACCCACTTTAATAGGCTTGTGCGGCTAGATGATCTCTGAAGCTTGACAAAGTTTTTATCGTTGCTGTTGTTAGATTTAATTTGTATATATTATACCCTCTCTACATTTAGACAAATTCTGTCCTTTCCATAAAATTAATATTTCCTCTGATCTTGAAAACACATATGATAACTTCTAAATCCATCAAAAGTCAATGGAACTACTTATTTTATTTGCAAACTCTATTATTGAAACTTACAGATATACTATAATCAAGAGAGATAACTATTACTACGTGGTGTGACCTTCACTTATATATCTTGGGTAAGCTTTGCAGAGTCCTAATTAATAACTCATTTTATTCTAAGTCATGTATTTGTTCATGTCTTTCATGGCTCACCTTAAGCTCATCTATCCCACGAAGGTTTCTTTATCTAACTAAGCTCATCCTAGGTTTACTTTGAGGATGCCATGATGACTAACCTCACTTCTATATTTCCCTAATATATTTTAAATATTCAACACGAACCACATACCATCTAGTTTTCAAATTATTTTACAATCTATACATGTGCTATTGATACCAATACATATACAAATTCTCCCTAAATAAGTTCAGCTTTCCTTTTCTCCTTTTTGTATAGCATTTTCACTTCTCATTTGATTAATTAATGCATGATTTTTTTTATTCAACAAAACTGGCATGGAGGATTACATTTAATACAACTATTGAAGATGAAATGAAATGAGCATAGGTCTAACTTGTTCCAAGTTAACTATAATGTCTCACCAAAAGGATAAAATTGTTATTTTCATGGTTTAAAATTGAATCCTTTGAAATAACACTTTTCATTCACCTTCCAGTGATAAAGACTGCTCTAAAAATTATCCTTTAAAGGACAACACACTGAATTTACTCTACTGACATAGTTCAAACATTAAACATCTGAAAGTTTTGGAGACCAGGACAAGTGATAATGAAATAAGAGTTGCTTTGTAACACCGTAAATAAGCATATATCACCCTCTAAACCATCAATTACAAAGAGATTTTTGGCATATTACAGAAGGTGAATTATTATTACAGAAGATGAATCACTTCCTGTTGTAATGCTTTAAAAAAGCATTAATAAGTAAAGTAAGTGTTGGTGGTATATTTCATAAAAGTTTGTCAGTTTTCTAAGACATTGATTTATATTTGACATTTCCTCCAAAGAACCATATACATACATATCAAATGGGCTAAAATGGGTTTTAACAAAAGGGACTACATCAAACTAAAAAGTTTTTGCACAGCAAAGGAAATCATTAACAAAACAAAAAGACAACTTATTGAATGGGAAAAGATATTAGCCAATGATACATCTGATAAGGGGTTAATATTCAAAATTGATAAAGAACTCATACAACTCAACACCAAAAAAAACCAAAAACAAACAAAAACAAATGAAAAACAATCCAGTTAACAAATGGGCAGAGGACCTGAATAGACATTTCTCCAAAGAGGACATACAGATGGTCAACATACATATGAAAAGATGCTCAATGTCACTAATCATCAGAGAAAGGCAAATTAAATATCACATCACACTGGTTAGGATGGCTATCACCAACAAATCAACAAACAAGTGTTGGAGAGGATGTGGAGAAAAGGGAAGTCTCGTGCACTGCTGGTGGGCTTGCAAATTATTGCAGTCGCTATGGAAGACGGTTTGGAGGCTCCTCAAAAAATTGAAAATAGAACTACCTTATGACCCAGCAATTCCATTTCTGGGTATTTATCTGAAGAAACAGAAGGCATCACCTGATTAGCTCAGGAATCTTGTTAAGCAATGTAACATTAAGGGGTTTGAGTAGGGAAGCGTAGTCAGGATAAGTGTTTTGCTTTAAGTGAAGACAAATTAGTCTTTGATACAGCCAACAAATACAAAGTGATAGAAACTAGGGGTATAAAATGAATTTACTGGCTTTTGTGATAGTCTAGAAGAGAGATCATGGGGACCGATGGAAGGATGGTGGCCATAGGGTTGAGAGGAAATATGGATATGAGAAGTACTGCTGGTGTAGAACAAATAAAGTTGACACGTGATGGATGATGTCAAAGGAGGAATTAACGATGCATCCAAGTCTGTAAACTTTTTAGACTAGAAGAATCATAGTGTCCTGATTCAAAGCAGAGAATTCAGAAACATAACTCATTCAAGAAGGTGAAGAGAATTTTGTTTAAAGAGCTAGGATAAATATTGAAGCCAAAGTACATCCAGAAATCAGTTAGATTTTGGAGTGGAAGCATGGCGGAGAGTTTGAGAATGAAGATAAAAATTTGGAAATCCTCTGTTTAGATACAATAATTGCATTTATTTTTAGCTGTGATCCTACATAATAAGAAAAATCAAAAGAAATGAGAAAGAGAAAGAAAATAATAGGACTAAGGAATTTTCCACAGAGAATAATTAGACTTACGGAGAAAGAAGAGGAAGGGAAGGACCAGGAGTAAGAAGAATGGAAGAAGAAGAAAAGAGAAGATTAGCCTATCAGGGGCCTCATTAATATTTCAAACCAAAATCAGGACACTGGATCATAATTGCCTGGAGGTCTTGTTAGTCCACAGATTGTTGGGGCCACACCAGAGTTTCTAATTTGGTAAGTGTTGGGTGAGGCCAAATATCAGAAATTCAAACACGTTTTCAAGTGATCTTGATATGCTATTCTGGAGGTCACATTTTGAGAACCACTGCAGTAGAGTGTCATGGAAGATAACAAGAAGTTTTGAAGAAGATGAGCTGGTTCAAATGTAAAACATAATTGAGTATTCATGAATAATATGTACTGAGACTAACAGCTTAGTCTTCTGTTCTAGCATATTCGACTTCCTTAATTATCCTAGAAATGAGTTAGAATTTAGTAACTGGGATTAAAGACATGAACGTCATTAAAAGATGTTACAAGTGTATACATATGGCTAGAAAATGAATGCTGTAAATATAAATTAATTAAAGAGTTAAAGGTGAAGAAGGCTTTGAAAGGACAGGTAAAGCTTTTTAGAGTCTCATCCTGGGTCTTCCAAAATAATGAGCAAAATAATAATTTTTCCGTGCTCAATTGACAGTATGGAAAGAATATTATCTTCCTAATGTTAGCAGAAAAATACTATTGCAAAGAAAATTAGTTTAGGATGTAGCACCCACAGTTCACGCAAAGGAACCTACTCAAATAAAGAAGGGAGGAATTAAAAGAGTTTGAAGAGGGGTGTGAGGGGAGACCCTGTGGCCTGGGGCCAGGAGAGGAGATACGAAAAAGAGTCACATCTGCTAAGGAGTAACCAGTGAAATTATCTGGGGATATAACTGGACCATACTCTGGTATCTCTTCATTATACAGCTGATATAATTGGGCTTCTCTTGGAAAGTGGTGAAAAAGCTGACCTATGTGTATAGATTTTGGCACAGGTCCAAAAGGCTGTACAGCTGATTTACATTTATGTGTTAATTCAATAATTAAAATAACCTTCTTGTTCTCCTGATTTTCATGTGATAATTTAAATTTGAGATTGAAAACCTCCTCACAGGGATTTAAAAATTTAATCATCTCTATTTTAGCATTTTATATAGAAAGTTAGATTTCTAGTATCTTCAGAAAATTCACTGAAGGGAACCTTATGGAAAGCTTCATAAAAAGAAAAAAAAATCTTTATGTTGTATCTAAATCCATCTCTTCCTAATATCAAACCACTAGCTTTGGTCTGCTAGTTCTTCCTTCTGAGTAAGCACACATACAATGTAAATCTCTCCTCTCCAATTTCCTTACATTTAAGACAGTTTTTTAGTTTGTTTTTGGTTTTGTTTTCATTTCATCTACTCTTTTAACACATCGTGTTTATTCGATCATTCTTTGTGAGTTTGGCTTCCTTTTCACATGAAGAATGTACACATTAAGTTACTGAAGTTTGTCAGTATTTCTCTCATACTGGTATTGAGAGGCCTGGAATGCAAAAATTAGGACTTCAGGCATATAATTCCTGTTTGCTAATTCATAACGATAGGTAACCGTTAGTGGTCACCTATTGTGTTGTGTTCAAAGAGTATCTCAGGCTACATGAAGGCTTTGTAGAATATTCCATAATTCAAAGGCGTTTTCTTTGTGCACAGGAAGCGTAAGTGGTGCTATATTTGTGACTTGTCAGTTGTATTCAAAGTCTGCTTTACATAGTTGGGAGAAATCACAGGATTCTCTTTAATTTTCAGGCCTTACACATTAATTATCTCATTTTATCTTCATAGCAACTTTGATATGGGTTGTATTACCACATTTTCACATGCGGACACTGACAGAGAGGTTAATTAGCTAGCCTATGAACACAGAATTACATATGGGAGGAAGTTGTTCTGCAACATCTGTGTACTAGCTTCCAGCTTTTTAAATATAAAATATAGCACATTGCATAATTTACTGCATGCATATCAGAATGTCATATTTCCTTGATTCTAAGTTGCAACATAGCCAAATATTCACCGTTATTTTAATAACAACTTATATCAGTTCATTATTTTTTTAAACTTGTAATCCTTATTCACCTCACTTGTTAAGATACATCCACAGTTTAGAAACAGTAAATACAAAAGGAATGTGAAAATATAACCTGAAATGGTAGTAATTTTCAAAGTCAAGGAAGATAACCGAAAACAAATGCTTTATTTCCTGATCATTGTGAACCATATTGTATATTCATGTTGTGCCAGTTTAGTTCTCCGGGAAGCAGACAGGATGTTTTTTTAGGAGCTCAGAACTTTCATAGGTCAATAACACCTGTGGAAAAAAAAACAAGAGGAAGCACAATTGGGCAGAAAGAGTCATCGTGTCAGTGCACAGACCTGATGAAGTCTCTGCTAGCTTATCTGGGAGTTCCAGAGCAGAACTGCCTATTAGACTTCAGAATTGGCCAGGCCTTTATGGCATTACCTCATTCAGTCATTAGCTGGGGTCATCCTAAAAAATGTAAGCTCCAAAAACGAGGCCACCTGTGAGGAAGTTAACTGCTTGAGACTGCCTAGCAGCCATTTTCCTAGAAACTGGACAATGAAGGAGGATCTCAAAAGAGAATCTGAGTGATACATATCCATGTCTGCCACACACATCTATCATAAAATCAATATTTGAAGCATATATAAATCATCAAGCTGTGGAATTTTCATATTCTATATAGCTACAAATAACCAACCAATTCATCACAATTTGTACTTCCATGATTACACAAAACAAACATGATTATTTTCTGGCCAGGGTGTTCTGCAAATTCAAAATTACATAGATAGGTATTAAACTTATGGACCTTGGGTTTAGCGAGGATTTCATGAATTTGATCTCAAAGGCAAGAGAAGTAAAAGCAAAAATAAATGGATGGGTCTATATCAAACTAAGAATCTTCTACACAGGAAAAGAAACAGTCGACAAAACAAACAGGCAACAAACCAAATGGGGAAGATACTTGCAAACAATGCTTCTAATAATGAGCTAATATCAAAAATATATAAAGAACTCATACAATTCAACAAAAGAAAAACAAACAATCCAATTAAAAAATGGGCAGAGGACCAGAACAGACACTTCTCCCAAGAAGGCATACAAATTGCAAACAGGTATATGAAAAGATGCTCAACCTCATTAGCTATTAGTAAAATGTAAATCCAAACCACAGTAACACACCACTTCACACCTGTTAGAATGGCTATTATCAATAAGACAAATAATAATAAGTGTTGGAGAGGCTGTGGAGAAATAGGAGCTCTCATACACAGTTCGTGGGAATATAAATTGGTACAACCACTATGGAAAACAGTATGGAGATTCCTCAAAAAATTAAGAATAGAATTACAGTACGACCCAGCAATCCCTCCCCTGAGTATCAATCCAAAAAAATCTAAAATCATTTATCTGTAAAGATATATGTACCCCTCTGCTGAGTGTAGCATTATTTATGGTGGCCAAGACATGGAAACTAAAGTGTCCTTCGATAGATGATTGGACAAAGAAGATGTAATACTTATATACAATGGGATATTACTCGGCCACAGAAAAGATGAAATACTGCCATTTGTGACAACATGGATGGATCTGGAGAGTATCATGCTAAGTGAAATAAATCATACAGAAAAAGTCGAGAATCATACGATTTCACGCATATGTGGGATATAAAACTGAAAGAAACAAATAAAAAAGACAAAAACTCATAGACACAGACAACAGTTTAGTGGTTACCAGAGAGTAAAGTGTGTGTGTGGCGGGGGTGATAGAGGAGGGTAAAGGGGGTCAAATACATGGTGATGGAAGGAGAATTGACTTTGGGTGGTGAACACACAATGTGATCTATAGATGATGTAATATAGAATTGTACACCTGAAACATATAGAATTTTACTAACCAATGTCACCCCAATAAATTAAAAAAAAAAAGAAAATCCAACATATACTGAAATCAAGTAAAAGAAAAAGTGAGTAAATTTAAAAGAAATATATTCTAGGTTTTTTTTTAAATTTTTTTTTTTAAAACATCACAAAAGCGGAAAAAATGTATTACCATTTTATCTGGATTAATAATACTATTTTTCTGTCATTTTCAAGGAGCAAAATATTTTTCATGGCCATAGTCATAAATCTAAAATTAAGTAGCATGAATATGTGCAGTTATGCTTCCTTAGAAATGCATTTCATTTACATATTTGGGAAGTGATTAGGCTCTTGAGTCAAAGGGATTTAATAGATCTGAAATATTTCATTGAATACGGAGTCAAAAACAAAGGGTGATTATTATTTATCACTGACACATAACTCTAGATATGTGAATAGCTCTGAAAGACTTTATTATAAAATTCTTGTAAAGAAGTGGTAGGTAGGTCAGTATACATTTCTGTTGAAAAATTAAACAAACATATACTACGGTGTTGGCTTCAGGAAGATTTATTTTGCTGGTCAGAGAAAAACAGGGAAACAAGGTAAAACGTATAAAATGGCAACTACCATGTTTACCCGAAAACAAGACCTAGCTGGAGAAAAAATTAATATAGGACCCGGTATTATATTATATTATATTATATTATATTATATTATATTATATTATATTATACTATATTATATTATACCCGGTCTTATATTATAGTAAAATAAGACTGAGTCTTATATTAATTTTTGCTCCAAAAGACACATTAGAGCTGATTGTCCAGCTAGGTTTTATTTTCGGGGAAACTTGGTATCATTCCATACTGTCTCTAATCATTCCAATCTTCTTTTTTTTTTCTCTAAGAAAGATTCCTATGACAGGGAATTGATTCTATGACAGATTCCTATGATAGGGACAAGTCCTATGACAGGGACTTGATAATATTATAAAGCCAAGATTCATTTAGTAGTTCAGATCCTTTAGAACAATTCCTAAAATACAATACCCAATTAGTCGAATGATAATATTAGCAAACCAACTTTAATCCCCAAAGTTGCTGCCCGTTAATCACCTGGAGAGTTTTAAAAATTTCTCAATAGCAAGGCTCTGCTCTGGCATATCCCTAGACAAGAGATTCTGGTGTTTTTTAAAAAATCCCCAAGTGATTCCAATTGCAATCACATTTGATCACTAGTGACATAGGGACTAGACAAAACGAATAGTCAGTTTAAATTAAATTCACCTTGTATCAGAACTAATCAATTGGCCCTCACCTATAAACAAACAGGAAATACTTTTCCTACATATACAGCTAATCCTACACATCATCTAAAGATTACCGAGTCATAAAATGTTAGTGCTATAGCTGATGTTACCTGTAATCTTGTTCACCTTCTCACTGATTATAGCTGACACTGCCGGTGAGTCCTCCTTACTTTTGCATAATAAAGACAATTCTTTACCGTTTTTTTTTTTTTTTTTTTCATGAAAAGACTAGACACGATCAAATGGTAATAGTTTCTTATTTTGTTTCTTCTGTGTCACATTTTCTTTTTCTTGCTATTGCTTTCATTTCCTTTTCATACCACGTGATTTATTCTGTCTGTCTCTAGAGCAGGGGTGTCCAAACTGTTTTCAACGTTTTTTACCAAGGGCCATATGCAGTAAAATACTCAAATAGTGGGGCCACTCACTCGAGGTAAAGCACGTATTGCCTCACCTGGTTTATTTAAGTAAACTAAATATATTTTTGGAATTTGCTGCGGGCCAATTAAAAATGGATTGTGGACCGCAGTTGGCCTGCGGGCCGCAGTTTGGACACCCTGCTCTAGAACATCTTTGTCTTTTAGGCCATTATGTATCTACATGTAAACTGTGAACTGACTATATCAGAATAACTTGGACTCTAAAAGCAGATTCATGAACCCTACCAAAGAACAACTTCAAGGAACCTGGAAATTATGACCCCTTTTATAATTTGTATGAGGGGTGACTCTTACGCACATGAGAACCCTACTTTAGTCATTCCTCATGCTCTAAACCTCACTTTGTGCGAAAGAGCAAAAATCATTACTGAAAAAGTTTTGTACATAAAATTTCAGACCACTATATTTATCTTCAGTTTTCATCCTTTCTGTAGCTTAAGGCAGCCCATGTTTTCTTCTAAGGTGTCAATCATAGTTCTCTGTCAGTTGATTATGCCCCCAAGTGTGCAGGGCTTAGTGATAATGTGGCTTTTATGCACACCTGTGTGCTCCCCACTTGTTTCCTCTGGTGATACATATAGGCAAAAACATTTAGTATTTGTTATCAGCGATTCTGCACCCTGGCTGGACAATAAAATCAACTGGTAAGGTTTTAAAAATTACTGATGCTTTAGTCTAACTTCTTAAGATTACAATTAGATTGTTCTGGGATGGAGCCCAGGCATGGCTTATTTTTCTCTTGTTCTTCTCTGTTTTAACTTTAGCTGGTTATAATAGATGCCGAAATTTTAAAACCAGCGACCTACTTATCAGCACAATAGTTTGCTGTACAATTTTATCAGGAATTCAGGTTTTTGGTTCATTGTGAGACATTATAGATACGCAGACACTACAAAAACACAACACTGTTAAAAATAATAACATCTCTCGGTTTGAAAAGTCCTGTTTTCAAGCTGCTGTTATATCTATCTACAGAATTTACTGCCTAAGGGTTGCAGATGGCAGAATGCTACTTAGAAGAGACACCCTGTCGGGAAAACCACATTGCAGTGCAATTAATAACCAGGGAGTTTCGTTTCCCACACACTCTTAGTTATGGTTTGAAAAAACATCTTTATTGATTTATGAGATTAACTAACCTTATAAATTTGGTAATATATAAAACACATCTACTTTATAAACTGGTTTTATTGAAACAACAAATAAATATGTTGAAAATATTTTACAAATACCCGCTTCAGGGGCAAGTCAGTGAATAAACAGTCTTTATCACTGTTTTTATTCAAAAAATCGTTTCAGTACTCTGTGGCAAGTAATTTTGTACCATGTCAGACAGATAAGAAAACTGAGTTTCTAAGCAGATGTTTTGCTATTCTTGTTGACATTCCATCCAACAAATAAGCAGTGACGAAGCAGAGTGAAATGTTCCTACTACTTATCTATATAGATCATTGTATCTTTATAGTTTTTATATATTTAGAAATTCAAGTTTTGCTTCTTCATTATTGCTGAAAGCAATGCACAGATTTTAAGTAGTCATTTAGATTAGTTTTCAAAGACCCATGAAACCATCACCCATGATAAGTTGAGGTAAATTTCCATTCTCTTCCCACAGAAAGTTTTCCTGTGCCTTCAATTCCCCCCCATGCTGTTGTTACCTGATTTCAATCTCCATAGATTATTTTTCATTCTGGATTCACACAGTCTGTACTCATTTTTGTCTGGCTTTTATCCCTACCATACATTGTTTTTTAGATTAATCCATGATGCTGGGTAAATCAGTTGTCTGACATTCGTTTATGCTGTTCTGTATTTTTGTATATGTGAGTCTGTAGGCATTTATTTTTATTGTTTGTAGTATTTCATTGGATGGATGCAGAAATACCATGACTTGTTTGTCTATTCTGGTATTGGGCATTTAGATTATTTCTGTATCTGTATATTATAAAGAAGGCTTATGCATTCTTGTATAAATCTACTTGAGCATATATTTTCATTTCTTTTAAGTAAGTACCTAAGAATGAAATTCCTATTAAATAGTAGTATGTGTTTAATTTGCAAGAAATTGTTCAGCAGTTCTTCAAAGTGATTAAAGAATTTTATACTCCAAACAGCAATGGAAAGATAAGAGGATGCTTACCCTTACCCACATTTTATTGTATCATGTTTTTCGGTTCAGCCGTTCTACTGGGTGTGAGGTAATATTTCATCATGAATTGAGATGTGCATATTGACTATCTCAATGAAATCCACATTGAGCATCTTTTCATATGCTTAAAGTCCATTTGAATATATTAACCTGTGAAGTGTGTACCATGTCGTTTACCCATTTCATATTCAGTTGTTAATCATTTTTTTTCATTGATTTATATAAGATTCATTATATATTTTGGATAAATGCTTTTAGTCAGAAACATGTGTTATAGGTCCCCCAGTATCTGGCTTGTTTATTCATTTAATTAATAGCTTCTTTTGTTGAATATATATTTAAATTTTTGTTGTTGACTAAATTTTTCGTTTATTTTGTTCTATAAATTGTGATTTTTTTGTTTCCTGTCCAAGAAAATATACTCCTATGTTTAACTTTAAAAGTTTTATTATTGTGGGTATCATGACTTTTTAGAGTGTTATGAATAAGTGAGTTTCACTTATTTCTAATATGGCTATCCAATTATTTCAATATTTCTTAAAAAGATTATTCTTTCCCTATTGAATTAACTTAGCATCTTTGTTAAAAATCAGTGTATTGAATATGTGACTGTTGTTTTCTATATCAGTCTAAACAACATATCTCATTGTTTATTTAGATCTTCATTAATTTCTCTCAATAATGATTTGTAGCTTACAATTAGATGCATTTTAGATGTAATTTTAAAATTTATTCCTAGATATTTGTTTTTTTATGCTACAATATATTACATTTATAATTTTTTGATTTCGGCAAATTTCATAATAATTGCATAAATATAAAATGGATTGTTATATTATCTTATAACCTTATTAAACTCTTTTTTACATTTTAGAGGTGTATATACAGAATGTTTTTATTTTAAACACTGACAATTATATCTTCTGTGAATGAAAATAATCATCTCTTGTTTTCTAATATTTATAGTTTAGTTTCTGTATCTTACCATATGGCTAAGACCTGTAGGAAGATGTTAAATAGAATTCACAAGAGCAGATATCCTTCCCAAGTCCCTAAACTTAGGAGAAAACTATTTAATATTTTAACATTAAGGGTGTTTACAGTAAGTTTTTTTTAATAGCTATCCATTGTCACATTAAGAAGCTTCTCTTGTATTCTAAGTTTGTTATGAGCTTTGTTGTTGAACTATTTTTTTACATAAGAGGTGCTGATTTTTCAATTTTTGGGACAGTTATTGAGACAATTCTATAATGTCTCATTTATTCTGCAAATTAGATGTATTACATTTATTATTTTTTGATAATTAAACCAAACTTGAATATCTGGAATAACACAGCTGATTATTTTATACAGGGTTAATTTTGATTTGCTAATATTTTGTATCTATGTTCAAGAGGGATAGTGCTCTGTAATTTTTTTCCTTGTAGTATTTTTCATGTTTTGATATAAGTGTTATGTCGGCCTTTGTCTCAGTCCGATCAGGCTGCTATAAGAAAATACCACAGACTGGGTTACTTATAAACAGAAATGTATTCCTCACAGTTCTGAAGGCTGGACGTCTAAGATCAAGGTATCAGCACAGTCAGGTGAAGACCCTCTTAGAGGCTGCAGACTGCGGAACCCTTCTTGTGTCCTCCCATGGTGGACTGGGCTGGGCAGTTCTGTGAGTTCTCTTTTATAACAGCATTAATCTCATCCAGGAAAACTCCACCCTCATGACATAAGCACCTCTGAAAGGCCCTACTTCCCAATACTATTACAGGGGAGGTTAGAATTCAAACTATTTTATGCTACTTCATAACCTGTGTGGGAAAAAACAAAAAACAACTCAAGCTTTTATGCTCATATTATTAGTTTTTTTATATATGCCATAAATAGCATATTACATTGTTAATAGTGTTGCTTTAGTCATTTATTAATCTTTTAAACAAGTTAAGGAAAACAAGTATGTTTACACATCACCAGTTATTTTCCATTTCCTGTGCTCTTCACTCATTCTCAGACAACTGGAATTCGTAATTTCACTCCAGCTAAAAGTACTTCTTTCAGTACTTCTTATAGTAAAAATCTACTGGAGACAAAATCTCTTAGCTTTTGTCTGTCTGAGGATATATTTGTGAAGGTTATTTCACTAGATTTAGATTTCTAATTTAAGAGTTATATTTTTCTCTTCCAGTATTTTAAAAATATTCCAACATTATCTATTATTTCTGGTGAGACGTTGGTCTTCATTAACATCATTTTTTTCTCCTTTCTCATGTAAGAGATTTTTTTTTCCCCCCTCTGGCTTTTTCCTTTACAGAACATGGCTGTATCTTTAATTTTCAGCTGTTTGGCTCTGGCGCGCGCGCGCGCGCGCGCGCGCGTGTGTGTGTGTGTGTGTGTGTGTGTAGGTGACCATGCGTATTTTGTATTTATTTATTTATTTATCCTCCTTGGGACAGTCACTGAACCCCATTGTCCTATTCATGTCCTTTCAGAATCCAAATACATATATGTTAGAGTGCTGGCTATTGTCTCACATGTCTTGGATTTACTACTTCACACTTTTTTATTTTTGTTTGCGTACTTTCTCTTCAATGATCCTTTCCTCTATTGTATCCAGTCTTATATTAAGCTCATTTAATAATTCTTTAAATTTCTACTTGTTCTTTTATGTAGTTTCGATATCTTTGTCAAAACTCTCATATCTTTATATAGTAATTCTACCTTTTCCCCAAAAATTCTTTTCATTTTTAGTGTAATTTATTATTATTTTTTAAATTTTGTGTGATAATTTCAATATCTAGGCTATATGTGAAACTGCTTCTAATGACTAATGATCATTACTACTCTTGACTATGGTCCACTTTTTTCCTGATTTTTTTGTATGTTCATTATAATTTTTGGCTTACATGCTGTACTTATTGCATTAAAAAACAATGAAGACTGAAATAAATAATATTTAGCACCAGAAAGGGCCATGCTCTTTCTTACGTAGACTGACATAATTTATTGGTAGTTTATTTGATTCTGGGATTTATTTAAGCTTTAGCTAGAATCAGTTCATACTGGTTTTAAATATTTTGAAGATTGGATCACATTTGTCTCTTTAGCAGGGTCTCTGATCTAAGCTCTGGCAAGATTCCGAAGACCTACTTAAGCTTCCATACTGAGCTATAAGCTTTCAGAAACTGAAAAATTGCCCCTTAATTTCTAGCCCTGCTTCTTGCATTTATGGTTGTTGTAGAGTTTTCTTTGCTCACTATTCTCACTCTTTGATTTCTGTGCCTCTGGAGATATTGTTTAGCCCTATTTCCGTATTGCAAGTTTTCTGACTGTGGCCCTTCCCTTGCCTTCTTTAGGTGAAATTGGAGATTGCCTAGGGAAAGGATTCTCTTAGTTCTGACCCACTCTTAGCCTAAAAATCTTTTAGAGGGTTTCTGTTGGCTCTTCTTCTCTGTACTCTAATTTTAGTTGAAGAATCACAGAAAAATTAATTCTATGTGTGTAATCTTCCTCTCTGGCAAGATACGTTTTAAAAATTTAGTTTAAATTATTTGTAAATTATGTAATAAAGAGAATCCAACATGTCAAATTAAATGAAGTCATGAAGCTTAGAGTAACAAATATTTTTTATCATATTCATTATAACAAATAACATAACTCTAAAAAGGGTTTAAGGCACACCATTGCTTTAGAAAGGTAACTAGCATCCAGCGAATATTTTGTAACTAGAAGAGGAAGAAAATGTATACATGTTGAGAAAAATGCATGCTTTAAAAATCTTTGTATGAAAAAAATACATTCAAATAAGATAATATATTATTTGAGGAGAAATGAAAATTAGATACTATCTAAAACACTGATACTTAATTATCCTTTATTCTTAATATTTAATCTGTTTGCTATTTCAACTTAACCTTTAAATTATTCAAGCAGCTAACAGATTCTTTTGTATAATATTAAGATTCTCATTACTTAAGAAATCATTTCAGCGATGTTAAAAATCAATAGGCATTTAATCATCAGGTAACTGAAAAGGATGGTGAAGACGCTCAAATCTAAGAAGAAAATCAGTAGTTATTAAAGACATTTCCCTAATACTGGGTTATTTGGAAATCTTCATTTTGAGATATATTCATTCAGACATTCATAAAAAAGATGCACTTTTTTTTTCTTTTTCTTTTTGGCAGTGGTCTCTGGCAAAAACCAGGGATAACCAATATGGTGACCTTGATTTAAAGGACAGCCTACTAGGTTTAAACATTACTCTAGATAAATGGTAGAAGCTTATATAATTCTTATTTATTTTATCTATTAATCTCCAACCACCAAAACCTGAATGATAGATTTTTAAGGATTTCAGTAAATGGACATTTGAGAATTTCATGGTTATTTTTGTAGTGCATCTTGGTATCTTTGCACAAAACAAAATTGGAAAAAAAAAAAAAAAAAAAAGTCCTGATTTTCTTTGTTTCCTTTCAGAATTTCTCTGAAATACCTGTCACACTTCCATTGACCCACATTTAAAGAACACAAGAAAGATTTTAGGAAAAGATTAGCTTCCTGAGAAAGAGGAGTGTCAATAATACAAGACAGAAATAAAAACTGCCACTTAGGCTAAAGACATAATATTCGTGTTACTTCTGAATCTAAAATGACTATGTCTGATGTGGAAATTATATTACTGTCATTGATGTTGTCTTCATAATTAACAACATCTATCAAATATGGATGCATTTTGGGTGGAGTTTAATACAGTTTGAAGTTCATTGAAAAAAAATGTCAATTTAATGTCTTCATTTCCAGTTTGGATGCCATTTATTTCTTGCTCTTGCCTGATTGCTCTGGCTAATATTTTCAATACTATGTTGAGTAACAGTGGTGATGGTGGGCATCCCTGTTCTATTCCCAATTTTAAAGAAAAAGCTTTCAGTTTTTCACCATTAGCTGAGGGTTTATCATATATGACCATTATTATGTTGAGGTGCTTTCATTCTATACCCATTTTATTAAGTGTTTTAATCATAAATTGTCACTTTTGCAGATGACATGATTCTTTATGTAGAAAACCCTAAAGACTCTACCAAAAAAACTATTGAAAACAATAAATGAATAAAATTGCTGGATACAAATTCAATGTATAAAAATCCATCACATTCCTATATACTAACAATGAAATTTCAGAAAAAGAAATGAAAAAAACAATTCCTTTTGCTAGTGCAACAAAAAGAATAAATATCTAGGAATAAATTTAACAAAGGATGTGAAAGACCTACACACTGAAAACTATACAACATTAAAAGAAACTGACGAAGACTCAAATAAATGGAAAGATATTCCGTGTTCATGGATTGGAAGAATCAACATAGTTAAAATGGCCATATTACCCAAAGCGATATTCAGTTTAATGCAATCTCCACCAAAATCCCAATGGCATTTTTTTGAAGAAATAGAACAAAAAATCA
This sequence comes from Rhinolophus sinicus, assembly GCF_036562045.2. Taxonomy (NCBI): domain Eukaryota; kingdom Metazoa; phylum Chordata; class Mammalia; order Chiroptera; family Rhinolophidae; genus Rhinolophus; species Rhinolophus sinicus. Next base: position 69,386,198 of record NC_133760.1, read on the forward strand.
TTAGATCTGTATGGAATCACAAAAGAACCTGAATAGCAAAAGCAATCCTAAGAAAAAAGAACCAAGCTGAAAGTACGCTACTCCCTGATTTCAATTTGTACTACAAAGCAACAATAATCAAAACAGCATGGAACTGGCAGCAAAACAGGCACACAGGCCAATGGAATAGAATTGAAAACCCAGAAATAAACCCACATATATATAGGCAGATCATTTTCAACAAAGGAGCCAAAAACATACAATGGAGAAAAGACAGTCTCTTCAATAAATGGTGCTGAGAAAATTGGATAGCCACGTGCAAAAGAACGAAACTAGACTGCTAATCTGTCACAATATATCAAAATTAACTCAAAATGGATCAAAGACCTAAACATAAGACCTGAAACAATGAATTTCATAGAAGAAAGCACAGGTACTAAACTTACGGACCTTGGGTTCAAAGAGGATTTTATGAATGTGACCTCAAAGGCAAGGGAAGTAAAAGCAAAAATAAATGAATGACATTATATCAAACTAAAAAACTTCTGCACAGCAAAAGAAACCATCAACAAAACAAAGAGGCAACCAATCGAATGGGAGAAGATATTTGCAAACAATGCCTCTGACAAAGGGCTAATATCCAAAATATGTAAAGAACTCATACAACACAACAACAACAACAAAAAAAGCAAACAATCCAACTGAAAAATGACCAGAGGACCTGAACTTCTCCCATGAAGACATAAAAACAGCCAACAGATACATGAAAAAATGCTCAACTTCACTAGCGTTAGAGAAATGTAAATCAAAACCACAATGAGATATCACTTCACACCTGTTGGAATGGCTATTATGAACAAGACAAGTATTAACGAGTGTTGGAGAAGCTGTGGAGAAAAAGGAACCCTCATACACTGCTGGTGGGAATGTAAACTGATACAATTACTATGGAAAACAGTATGGAGATTCCTCAAAAAAATTAAGACTAGAATTACCATATGACCCAGCAACGCTTCTTCTGGGTATCTATCCAAAAAATCTGAGTATGTTTATCCATAAATATATGTGTACCCTGATGTTCATTGCAGCATTATTCATGGTGGCTAAGACATGGAAACAACCAAAATGTCCTTCAATATATGATTAAATGAAGATGATGTGGTACATCTTCTTTGTGTGGTCCACGATGGAATAATACCCGGCCATAAGAAAAGATGCAATACTGCCATTTGTGAAAACATGGATGGATCTTGAGACTATTACGCTAAGTGATTAGTCAGATGGAAAAAGTCAAGAATAACATGACTTCACTCATATGTTGGATATAAAATTGAAAGCAACAAAGGAACAAGACAAATAAAGAAATAAAAACCCGAAGACACAGCCAACAGTTTAGTGGTTACCAAAGGGTAAGGAAGAAGGTGGTAGAAGAGGGTAAAGGGGTAAAATATATGCTGATGTATTACAAAAACATACACTTGAATCCTACATAATATCACTAACCAGTACATTTAATAAAAAAAGAAAAACTGTCCAAATATTTTAGCACATTACAGGCTATATTTTTATAATAGTGTTTACATAATAATTCAGTAGTGTTTTTTACGTTGAAATAGTTTTCTCAGATAAAATGGAGAGACCTGACAACAGCCTTAGAATTAGCTACACATGTTAAAGAGTGAATAACTTACACTGTATGAGGTCAATATGCCATGTCATTCTCTCAGCAAGAAGACAAGATATCTCTTAGATTATATCTATACACTGAGACTGTTCACCTATTTTATTAAAGCTGAGTGGTAGTTTAGTTGCATAACCAATTAGTTAAAATTAAACAACTAATCAGTTAGAATAGCAGTTGCCTAATAAATTGATTTAATATTGAGATAAGAACAATTAACCCTCATGGCTTATCTATATTTCATTCTGACCATTTCATTTGCTTATCTTAAGATAAATTTTAGGTTTTTGTCCTTATAAAATAATGTCAGAGTAAATTCAGTCTGCATTAACAAAATACTATAGACCAGGTGGCTTAAATTACAAAAATGTATCCCTCATAGTTCTGGAGTCTGAAAACTCCATGATCAGGACGCCAGCGTGGCCGAGCTCTGGTGAGAGCCTCCTTCCTGGTTGGCAGATGGACGCCTTCTTGCTGAATTCTCACCTGGCAGAGCTCTCTCATGAGGGCACTACACTCATGACTAAGTCACCTCCCAAAGGACCTACCTCCAAATACCATCACATTGGGGATTAGGGCTTCAACGTATGAATTTTGGAGGATACAAATATTCAGTCGATAGCACATGAAAAACCTTCTTTTAACTGACAAATATTAACCTAATGTTGCCAAGGCAATTGTATAATGGTAGCTATGAACCATGAAATCCAATCAAACACAATTTACATAGCATTGAGGTTGCTTCAATAAATACCCAGACCTTGATCTTGATATTCGTATACATTTTTTTTTTTTGGTTTGACCCAATAACTATATTTAATAAAATGTTGCCAGAAGCTAAGAAATCAACATAGAAGCAACTGGGAGAATTCTCATGATAGGTTAATTTTCAGATTTAGAAAACAGAAAATAAGAGATGAAAATTTTACCAACAGTATGGAATTCCAGGAAAAAAATTGTTCAGGAGCAATCGAATATAAAATAACACATTGCTGATTGTCACTGTGCTGTATAGAACACATTTAGTATCCAAAATTTGTAAAAAATAAAATAAATCAACTAATTTCTAAAACCCTAAGATATATTGTTATAAGGTACATAATAAAGTTAAACACAACAACCTTTGTGAAAAAGATAATGAGTAATATAATAATAAAACGTAAGTTCTAATGTTCTGGATTTTTTTTTTTTTTTTGTATAGTTTTTAGTGAATGTTATAAGGCTATATCATTTTTTTTTTAGAGATTTGTTCTATTGTATAATTTTCTCACACTATAACTCCCCTTCTCCTGCCATAATTCACTGTAGGCAGGACCTTTCCCCACCCCACTGATGTTACACTTGACCTTATGTCTGCTGTAGGCAGAAATAACAGCATGCCAGCTCTCAGCCAAGGCCTTCAGAGACTTTGTTACTGCTCTGCTCTTTTGAGCTTCTGATTCCAGCAGGAGGAAAAAGAGAAAAAAGAAAAAGCTCCAGGGCCAGTTTTCCTTCCAGAATGAAGACAAAGTATGGCTAAATCCAAACCTGAAGTTCGGCCAAGGTCATCTGACCACGGCACCAGAACACCTGCCAAAACTGAGGCTGAAGTGCAAATCCATGCATAAAAAATACATGTGAACTGTCTTAAGCTAGTCGCTTATTATGTAGCATGTCAAAGCCTGGTGATGGTGGACTGAGAGACTAGGGCATACAGAGAGCAAAGCGACTGTGGAAGTCAGACTTGCTGATACCCAGGACATGAGCTGGGATGTGAAGAGATAAAACAGGAGAAACAGACTTAGACATCGGGGTCTGTACTTTGTAAGTTATCCTAACATCAAAGTGATCCACTGAGTTTACTCAGCTAAATAAACACGTTTAACATTTAGAAAGATGACTTGCTTAGATTTGTAGCAAATACTAACTGAATTTTCAGAGGACAGCCTCCCAGTCCAACACAGAATATTTCTCCATGAATGATATTACAATTTTTTTTATTCCATGGTTGGAACGGTAGTAAAATCAATTACACAAATGTTATAAAGGCTTTTATTCTAGAAGGAGAGGTGAGCTCTGCCACTGGCATCTTCCCTCGAGGCATCTGGTAGGATAAAGCCTGGGTTTTAACAGGTGTCTGGCTTAGCATACAAGAGACAGAGCTTGCATACTGCTAATATTTTAAGGTCTTATTAGAGAGACACTCCACTTCGCCCCTCATGAAGCTTGGAGCCCCAAAGGACAACAGTTTGCAGAGAAAAATCACCCTATATAGAGAGGAAATATTTACCTTTCTCAAATTCTACTTACAGCACAACAGACAAAATGGAATAAGCGTCCCTTAAGAATTCCTAACTGGATGCCCATATGCTCCTGAATTTGGTCCATGAATTCATGCTACCTGTGTGGTTCGAAGCACACTAGTTAATATTTTATTTTAGTGTTGTCCCAAATTAGCAATGCTTCTAAGTACCTGACAGAAACAAATGCAGTCACTCTATCTAAGGGACAATTAGACAAATCTTCATGGAAACATTAGCATTTATTTATTTCACAGAAAACCTGAGGAAGCATCGTTGTAGCATTTTTATCTCTTTACAAATATCAATTCAATAGGCAAAGGGAGAACATGTTGGAGGAACAGAGGTGCATTAATCAAGTTCTTGAGGAAGTATCTTTATAATGTGAAATTTCAGTGTGATTACGTAAGTCAAATTAGTCAGCTCATGAATAACATGACAGAAGTAAAAGCTTCAGACACAGTAAGAAAATACAACATACAAATAAGACACTATATAAGAAAATGCCATATGAACACAAGGCAGAGAAACAAGCCTTAATCTCTCCCCTTGGACTCCCCATTTCATGTATACTTTCTATTTTTTCAGGGAGGATAATTTTCTGTACTTTTGTACACAGAGATTAACATAAGAATTAACTGAAATGCTTACTTAAGAAAGTGCTGACCAGATCAAAGAAGAACTCACAGAATCAGTTAAGACATATTAATACTTTTATATCGAACACGGAGTTAACCTGGATAGCGGCAGCCCTCTGCCTTGAAAGTAAATTATTTATCGCTTTAGAAATTCATGCAATGTACAAGATAGCAGCCGGAAGTATTTACATAACAAACAGAGTGACAGTTAATAATACACAAATGAGTTGCCAATTCAAACTGCTGAACATGTTTCTAATCATTGTACAACAATTTCAGGATCACTATATTTCAATACAATTAGTCAGGCAGGGAGTTCAAAATATTTCAGAATCTGAAATGACGATCTTTGTAAAAATGCCAGATAATAGTAATGGCGGCATTAAATAGAGATTAATCCTCTCAACTACAATCATATCTCTTGAGCTTTAAATGCCTTGCCACAAATATTTACATGTTTATAATCAAGGTTAAGCAAAAAAAAGTTAATTTGAAAATCTATTAACTGTTCTCGTATGTTATATATTACTGGAATGACATTTATAACATCATCAGGCAGGTGACATTTTTTTCTTAAAAAAATGCTTTTTTCCATAATGTCACTTTTTGACTAATCCTAAATTATGGTTGTTAAAAAAAAAAAGCAAAAGCATTAATTGTGTAAAGGCACCAAAATATTAAAAGTCCATGTGGGAAACTTTGACCATGACAAAGCTGCTAATTTCTTGTTGAATAATTCTAATTGCTTGTTGAAAACATAAAATTTGCTACCGAGAAATCACGAGCACCAAAGGAAAATTTGAAACGAGGCACACTGTATCACTGAGGAATTGGGAGCAGTAGGCAAGTTTCCATTTACTTAAGTTTTCTAGAAGTGTAGACAGTGCAAGGGCTGCTACTTCAAAGGGTGTGATGAAAGGAACGGGACAAACAGACTTTTAGTATGCTGATCAGGAGCCATAAAACCCCCCTATCCTTCTGCATCACACTGCAGTCTAAAATAAGGGAGTCTATGGCGAAAGAGCTAAATTTCTCTCTGATGTCTGATTCCATATTCAATAATTGGCCGACTGTGATAGCTGAGGGTCGAGGCAGTTGCCTAATCCAAAAAAGTCATTTATTTAGCAGCATCACAGTGGGGATGCAGAAAGGTGCATACAGGGAAGGTAACAATCAGACTTGCTTCACGGGATACAGTGGTTTAACTTGAGACAAGTGATATAAGTATAGGTACAGCCTTAAAAATTGCACAGTTATCTGACTATGGAGACGGCTCAGCTTAGCTGCATCACTGAGGTTCCTAAACTTTTGAGCATTTTCATGATTGTACTTGAGACTATTTCCCAGACAACACATTGAGAATATGCCATGGAAGAGGTTCAGTTAAACATCAAGACGCCTGGTAATCTCCAGGCATGTTAGTCTTACAGGTTAAGGCAGAAGAATATTTCTCCAATTCCACTGATTGTTGGGAAACAAGATTTCCAGCCAAAATGAACTCCAAGGCAGGGATGGTTACATGTTAATTGTGGATAGCTTTTGTTAGGTTATGGTGGAATTGGTCCTGGAAAAACATAAGAACGGCAATAATAATAGATGTCATTTTTTAAAATTTGATCAAGTGATAACCACTTAATTAGCCATTTGAAATCTCAAGGTACCCTCATGTGGCAATATTGTTATTATCCATATTAAACAAATTAGAACACACTTGAAAAATTACTTTTTCCAGGACCAATGTTTTGTCCAGAAATAGCAACTACCTTTAGTTCACATATAAGGGATTGCAACGTATTTGCAAAAATTTTTTTTTGAAACTCTGTTTGCTGCTATAATATCAAATTAATTTAAACATGATGTAAGGTTAACTCAATTTAAAACTTAGTGCAATCCTTCTTCCCTCCTCTCTCCTCTTTTTAAATCGAGGTTAACTACATTACTCTTAAACCTCTATATTTCTCTTATTTGCCTTCCATCCACTCTATGAGTAAATTCTGCCAATTTATTGTCTAAATTTTAATTCTTTTCATCTTCACTGCCACGTCATCAATCAAAACCATCATCGCTGTTTGCGACATTACTGCAGTACCTTCCTAACTGGCCTCAGTTAGCATTTCATGTTCATTATCCAAACAAATACACTGGCATTGCCAAAAAAATGTATACACATGACTCATACTCCTCTTTTGTTATTTTGTATACATTATCACAATTTTAATACGGGTTTTTTTTTTTCCTTTCTTAAAATGTGTATACATTTTTTGGCACCCTCTATATATATTTAAAAATGAACTGCCACCAACATGCTTAAAATCTTTTAGAATCTTACGATTACGAGGGTAAAATCCTGAAATCACTTATGTAACTCATAAACTTATTCATGGTATAGTCCTGCAGACATCTCCATACTTCTTTTTCTTTTTGATGCCCTATTTCCTAGTTTAAATACCAATGTCCAGGATTTTCTTTTGAAAATCTGCCCCCACCCCCAAATCTTCATTGTGGAACAACTACCAAATATAACTGTATATATTTGAAGTGTATACCTTAATGATTTGAAGTACATATATGATGGAGAATGATTGATTACCAAGATCAAAATAATAAACACATCCATTACCTTACATAGTTAACTTTTTTGTTGTGAGAATGTCTAAGACCTACTCTCAGCAACTTTCATACTCGTCTGTTTTTTGTTTTTCACAACTCCTGGCTCACTCCATTACAACCACACAGGACTCGACTCCACTCACACCGACATAAAGCCTCCGCACGCAGAGGGGCACCATCTGATGTAGTTTGCATTCTCCACCTAACACATTGTCACCCAACAACACTGCTCAATTAATAAACTGATGAATGGATAAATAAACAAGCATAACATCCTTCCACAGAAATAATATATATAAGTATATAGAAGAAACTATTCAATAATTATTTTAGACAGTGTGAGAAATCAACATTTATTGTAATAGGAGTTTGTTGACTAATACTGATAATCTGCTTTCATATTCATAACAGTAAGGTTTTTTTTCTTCTCTTTTGAAAAATATATGCCTGCTTTTCCTTGTGATTTTGATGTCATGATGAACTATGGTTTGTTAAGGTTAGAACAGCACTTTTATATCTCATCCTATGAATGTCTGTTTTGAAATCCTGTAGGTAATTTATTCACATAATTGACAAAAATGTATTGACTACATACCATGTGTCAGGCACTCAGCTATAGCATCTTGAAAGACAAAGAAAACATGATCCTCAACGTTTTGAATTTTATATTTAGTGTGTATAAACAATTATGACAATACAACACATTAAAGGCTAACAATATAAATATGTACAGTCATGCAAGTGTCTCCCGGGCAGTGAGCTGAGTATGTGGCATACAGCTCTAGGCTTCTCAAGGTAGGTGATGACCAGGCTGGGTGTTGAAGGGTCCGCAGAAGCTTTCAGGAAGAAAAGACAGAAAATGAAATTCTACGCAAAGAAATATCATACGGATGTATAAGTATGTGTCGTCATCTTAGGATAGTCAGCTCTAAGAGTTCAGAATCTTGAACTTATGGGGACCACTAATGTGGTTGAGAGAAACGAAATAGAATCAAACTGCAAAGTGATTTGTCTCCAAGTCACAGTTAAAAGCTAGGATCGTATCTTCTAAGTAATGGGAGTCACTTTTAAGTGGCAGAATTAAACTGAGATAAAAATGCTCGTAATGCTCCAAATGTGCATCTCACAGGTATACAACACAAAATAAGACAAATGAAATGAGTAGGGAGTCCTCTTCCATCTCTGGGACACGTCGGCATAGAAAGGGGAACTAGTGAAAGAAGGGTGAAGAACACGCCTACAATTAGATGCTAAGTCAGAACCATTTCTCCTTTCTTTTACTTTCTTGTTCTTTCTTCCCTTCCTCCCTTCCTTTTTCCTTTCTTTCCATGCATTCATTCAACAAATATCTATTCCATACGTTTTACATTTTCAGTAATTATTTTAAGCATCGGTGTTCTAGAAATTACTTTTTGGTGAAAGGAGGCAAAAAATAAAAAAATGGCTAAACACATTATAGATCCAGCTTCTAGCTCAATGCCTGAAACAAATATATCTGTGTGTAACATTTAAGAATGAGAGATTTGTGTTACACTGATTTTTTGATTAGTCCCATTTTCACCACTATCATGTGACCACATGTAAGTTGTTTAACCTCTCTGGAATTCAGCATCCTGAGCTGTACTTACAACATATGTGTGACTATTAAGTGACGTGGTATTTTAGCATGTGTCTGACACATAGCAAGTGCTCATGTTAGTTATTAAACTAGCTATTTATTACGGTGTTTCCCGAAAATAAGACCTAGCCAGACAATCAGCTCTAATGCATCTTTTGGAGCAAAAAATAATATAAGACCCAGTATTATATTATATTATATTATACCTGGTCTTATACTATGTAAGACCCGGTTTTATTTTACTAATAACACATCGATTATCTCACATAGTTAACTTTTTTGTTGTGAGAATGTCTAAGATCTACTCTCAGCAACTTTCACACTCGTCTCTTTTTTGTTTTTCACACTCTTGTAGTAAAATAAGACCAGGTCTTATATTAATTTTTGCTCCAAAAGACGCATTAGAGCTGATGGTCCAGCTAGGACTTGCCTTTGGGGAAACACGGTATATATTTGATGAATAAATAAATTGGAGCAAAGTAGAAATAAAAACTATAAAAGTGTACCTTAATGAAAATTAACAAAATAAAAAGCTTGAAGACAGGAAACTTCTACTAAGAAAGAATACTTTTTGCAAACTTCCACTTTTCTTGATTTTTGCATTTCTATTTCTTGGCTCTTTTGAGTCTATAAACTTTCACTCTCAATCTCAACACAGTCTTTCCTAAATATTAATAAATATAGCAACAATACTGTGTGTTACAAGTCTCTTCAAAATTCCCCAACTTATAAATTCATGCCTTTATTTCTTATTAGAGTTCTCTCACTCTTCTGAGACAAATCCAGTGATTTATTTCATTTTAGTACTTGCAAACTAGAACCCAATTAATCAGAAGTGGCAAATTCTTTCAAAAATTTTGGATTACCTCATTGTAAGTTTTTAAAGATTATTTCTATTGTGTTCTATAAAAACACCTGAGAGTTATGCCAAGAATAACATTCTTTCAGCATCAAATAAAATTTCAGTTTATGCACACATCTGTAATAACTGCACTGTTCAACAATTTGTTTCAAAAGTAATTTGCTATAACCCAGATCAATAAAATTATTAACCACTTCCCCTTCTCTACTAGACAGATGAAGATTCAGCCTATTATAGGAGTGAACATTTAGCCTCTTGCATTCCAAAAGTTTTGATATAAATATATGTTATATATTAAATGCTTTATGTCTATATTATTTCACATCCACTGGATTGATAACCCATTTTACATGACTGAGATTTTATATTTTTGTTTATTTTACTTTTATATTTAATGCCTAGAAAAATACCTGCTAAAAGTAAATATTATTTTGAAATGAATGAATCTACAATAATTTATGAAATCAACATGTATTGAAAGCCATTTTTCTACACTACAGTGATATGTATTAGGACACTGTTTGAATAATAGTGACCACATTAGTTGAATAAATAAAGGTAAGGTGGTTATACATGTGAACATAGGCCAATAGCCATATGAAAACACACAGTAATACACATTACACATGGTTTATTGACATTAAATCACAATATATGGACTTTTCAATGTATTTTCCATTAGCAATGCATAGTTCAATATGCTTTGCAAAATTGAATGTGGTTTATTAACAAGCAGTTCTATCAATCTCAGCAAACGACTCTAGGAAACACTGTCTTAGAAAAGGGTGTCTGATTTTCACTTGAAAAAGAAAAAAAGTTCATCTCAAAGATCATAAAAAAGTTATTTACCCTAAAGGGCATAACGAGAGTATACAATCGATAAAGAACTATAATTATATTATTTATTTTCTAGATTGTATGGCCACCATTCATAGACAAAACCAGAGACTGTTAAGCTTCATATACAGTTGCCTCTGAGATATAATTTAGCCTCAGTATCTGCTTACTGATTTTCAATATTCTTTCAATATATGAAAGACACATGATAACATTATTGAAATCCAATTCTTTGCCATGTGGCTTACTTAGCCTTTTGATTCAGTTACAATAAACTTTGGTGTTAGTTACTGGCTGTATAACCACAGGTAAGTATGTATTTATCATTACATATAAATCTATAAAATGAGGAATAATATATAACATACAGAATTACTGAGATGTCTAAGTGAGGTAAGTGTAACGTACGTGCCACAAATGCTGATGTACATTTAATTGCTCATTCAATATTGATCAAATATCTATTTAAAAATCAAATGCTGACAGTCATAATGTTCTTTCTCACTAAAGATCATTTTGCTCCTCTCAAAACCAAATCCTTTCTGGAGATCTTTCCCAGATAAGCATAACGTTCATTAAAAAAAAAAAAAAAAAAAAAAAAAAAAAAAATCATTAAAACCCACCAACTGGTTTGCTATAAGCATTTGTTTTATTCTTTATTCTTCATAGTTTTTAAACTCTTGAAATGATATATTAAATGAAAAATATACTCACTGGCTGCACACAGAGTTTTCTGATAATATTAAAATTAAGTCATCTCTTTGCTTACTCCCATTAAAAATGTTAGTACCTTTTACATTCAGAGTGGTGGTCCTGGTAACAGGAGAGATTGTCTGAATGAGTCGGGTTCCCCTCATACCCAGAACAAACAACCCTGTACTTCTCTGCAGAACCCAACTCCACTGATGTGTGTCCTTAATATTGTTTATTTTTATCTCCTCCTCTAAAGCATACACTTCATGACTGGAAAGTCTGTGTTGTCCCTTTGTCCCATGTCATTCCTTTGTTCCCTGCTACCCAAATTGCTTACCAGTGCTTTCTTCACACTGAGAAAACTCGTAATAATTATCTATTAAAATATTAATTGGTTTGAAAAACGAAATCACCTCTGCCCCTGAGAGGTGAATGCACAAAAATGTGTATGACAGTCAGAAGAGGTCAATGAAAAGGAACTGAATTATATCAGGAAAGATTTGGGGTCTGGCCCCCACTTCCGTATGTCGTGATCTTGGTCACAATGCCAGCACTGCCCCATACGAATATGACTGGAGCCACAAGCGTTAGCCATGTGTGTAATTGTAGACTTTATATGGCCACATTACAGAAGTAAAATAAACCAGTGAAATTAACTTTAATGTATTTCATTTAAACCAATTTATCAAAAATATTATAATTTACCATATAATTAATATAAAATATTAACAAGAAATATTACAAGTATTATACAGAGTCTTTGAAATAGGGTGTGTATTTTACAGTGATAGGATATGTCAATTTAAACTACCTACATTTAAAGTGGCCAAAGTGACATATAGCTAGGGGTTACCATATTGGAGAGCAACACTTCTAGAATGATGGAGAAGATACTAAAGTAATTTTGTTTATTGGAAGATCATTAAAATATTCATTTAAGTGGGTAAATGTATACAATGTTTCTAAAAGGTGATCTATAGTATTGGAAATGTATCTTAGCTCTCATTTTACTGAGATTGATTGCTTCAGGTAGAGTTATATCTCTCTTCTGGTAGCTTTGATGGCACTTTTCCATTTCGATAGAGGAAAACGGCTACCCTTCATGCCTTCCTCTTTATCTTTTTCCCTTTTCACTTTTCAAATCACTGTTTTTCTTTCCTTCAAAATAACTAAGTGAAAAGAGACTAAGCGAGCCTTGAATTGGGAATTTGATCATATCATTTCTGGTATTCACTTCTGATGCCTGGGTGGGGGGGATTGTTCTTCAATGGAAGAATACTTATTCCTGCTTAACTCCTATATAAAGTATGTTGCTATTATAAATATTGTTTGGCAGATTGTATCCAGAAACACACTTTTAGAACTCTCTTATTCAAGAATTTTCATAGAGTTGCCCAAACCTTTACCTTCACACGAGAGGAATGAGTTCATGGTTTTGCTTTCCGATTCAACTTTAGTTTTTTAGAGTTCAACATGTTGGATTGTTTTCAGTGCTGTAATCATGATACTTCCCAAGAAATACTGATGTTCAACCACCCCTGCTCTTCTTTATCTGTGCCCTCTAACACTATTTCAGCAATTTTTGTGTGTATGCTGTATGCTCATAAATCAACAAGGGTTGTTTCCGCAGGGTGCCTCAGCATAGGTTTCCCACACTTATTTATTCCATGGGCATCACACAGTTATACAGAATTTCAGCCTATGTAATCTTTCACTATTTCTACCTCTCTCCCTTCTCTTTTCATTAAATTAGGTTTAGCAAGCTGTGTCAAACATAGCGATGGATTATGCATCTCTTTTCAAAACAGTCCAGTTTTCAAAATATGAAAAGGCAAAACCCCAGGCATTTTTAAATGCCCTGTAGTTTAAAAGGCTGGTGACCATCACTTCAGTGAGCCAATTTAGTGCAAACTATAGCAATTATCTGCTGTTATAGTCCTGTAAACAGTACACAGAATACTAGAATGGCATATATTATGAAATATCAAAGCTTTGCAAGGAAAATACAAAATTTATTGGGCATAAAATCTAAATGTTATTGATTTTAGGCTAATGTTATCCGACTTCATTCTGTTTTCTTGCTCCCATAAAATTTCCATTTCCTAGCTGGCTTTTAGAAAATCACAATTTTAGTGTAAATAAAATATACTTTACTTAGGCAACAAAAGTATGAGATTCAAAAATATTAACTTCCAAGATAGTACTGGAAATGTTTACTCTGGTCTATTGACAGCAATTTCAAAATTACCTTTAACAAAAGTATTCAACTAGAAATTATATTTCCTAAGAAATATACCAAGGAACACAATGGAAGTATTCTAAACTAGAATCAACTAAATATTTAAATAGGCCCAGTTATTCACACATAACATTTTTGTCTTTCATTCCTTTTTTCCTCTCCTCCCGTCTGTCAGTATTTTTCTTATGCACAAATACTGAAATTCCAATGCATTATTTCTGAATCAATAGTGTATATGACATTTACAGCTAAATAATACTAATTATTTGAAAAATTTAGTAAGTGGAATTTTCAACGCAGTGTTTAAAAAATGAGAGCTGACAAATATTAATTCTGAACAGAAGGCAGGCCCATTTTCAATGCTGTCATGACATTATCTATTCAATAGTCTGTTCTTGCAATGTTTTTCTAATTCTCATAATCTCCCTAGTTATTATGTAGTAACAATTTGTGATACAAGATTATTTGAGCAGTCTAAAGGAAACTCATATTTATTTTTTATACAAAAATAGGAGGAAACATCCCCAAGCCATGGAATTACAGCCACAGAAGGTAGTTTATACTTCACCAGCTGTTCTATGACATAGTGCAAGAAAGGATCCAAAATCAGCAAATGCGTGTTTGGGGCAAGATTCTCGTGCTGCATCACTGACTGAGTAGTGGAGTAGAGACATATGGAACTGAGAGCAAACGGGAATTGAATTTTCCTTTAATGAATATAATAAGTATATTTATAGAAGCCAAAGAGTTTTCAATGTCAGTGTATGACAATGCTGAAGCCAGGCTTGTTTGTGTCTACGAATGACTTTGGTAGAATTCCTCAAGGCCATTGTATTATGCAAAATACGACTCCTTAGGAAAAGTTGGATTTTTCCTAATAGGAAAATAGAATATATTAAAAATTGTTACTCTTACTCTGGAATTAATGTATTTTAGTTTCTACCATAAACTTATGACGTAAATTCACCATTTATTAGCCACCTGGTAGCAATTTTTTTCCCAGAGTATGATATGCATGAAATATTGGCAGTCACACTTTCCTCTATTTCCATTCAGTTCAGCATTCACTTTGAAAATTAAAATGAAGTTGCTTACATAAGAACCTCATTGTTATGACCCTGTCACATAAATAAGACCAACAAAAAAGTAGCACAGCCTTGGGTTATGTGAGAAATGGATAGAATAGCAGCAAATGTCCACAACTGAAAACCATCTTCTTTGGCACTTAGAAGATAACAAGGGTGACTGTTGCTTTAAAACATAAATGAGTTGTAAGGGTTTTAGATGAACGACAGGTATTGCTTTCATTATTAAAGAGTTAGCAAACAGTATATTACTCAAAGTCTCACAAATCTTAGAATTCATTATGCTTTTGTATACAAATGTCTGCTGTAAATCTACAGAAACAGACAAAAATATACTGTATTTCCCTCAAATAGGGTTTTACTGACATTAAAGATATTTGTGAGAACTGAGAAATAAAGGAATACAGAGCAAGTGATAGTCATGAACTAGTACGTATATGCGTATTTTATCTACAAACCCCAATTTCCAGTTGATTTTCCAAGATCACTTATGTAGATAGGTTACAACTACTAAAATGACACACGTTGTCACCTTTGAAGTTTAAACTACAAAGGAGAACTGAGATGGAAATGTGTCTGCCATCAATTGCCTCAAAATTAATTTTTAGATGAAAAAAGCCCACTCTCCTTCCTGAAGAGGTAGATTCCAAGGCAGGGGCAAACTTGACTCATCCTAAAGAACACAGAACTTAGAATGGGCATTTGGGCAAACCTGGTCAAAGTAGGCAGAATGTTGTAATCGCCACACTCGTAACTGAGAAATCAGTATAGCTGTTTAAAGCCTTGCTACCCAAAGTGTGGTGCATGGGCGTCAACTGGCAGCTTGTTGGAAGTGCAGAATCCTAAGCTCCACCCAGATCTACTGAATTTTGACAAGATCCCCAGGTAAGTGAAGAAGTGCTGGTTAAAAGGAAAATGGTGGCATCATAACAAAAAGACCCTGAATGGCCATAGCAATCCTGAGAAATAAGAACAAAGCTGGGGGTATCATGCTGCCTGACGTAAAATTATACTACAAGGTTATAGTGATCAAAACAGCATGGTACTGGCATAAAAACAGACACATAGATTAATGAAACAGAATAGTGAGCCCAGAAATAAATCCATGCCTATGTGGTCATTTAATCTATGACAAAGGAAGCAAGAATTTACATCGGGGTAAAGACAGTCTATTTAGTAAAGGGTACTGGGAAAACTGGACAGTTAGATGCAAAAAAAAAAAAAAAAAAAAAAAAAAAAAAGAAAAGAAAAGAAACTGGACCACCTTCTTACTCCATATACAAGAATAAACTCAAAATGGATGAAAGGCTTAAATGTAAGATTCAAAACCATAAAACTCCTAGAAGAAAATATAGAAACTAAACTCTCAGACATTACCCTTAGTAATAATTTTACTGATATACCCCTTGTGTAAGGGAAACAAAAGAAAAAATAAACAAATGGGACTACATCAAACTAAAAAGTTTTTTTGTAGCAAAGGAAACAATCAACAAAATACGAAGATATCCTACTGAATGGGAGAAATTACTTGCTAATGATACATCTCATAAAGAATGGGTTAATATCCCAAATTTACAAAAAACTCATACAATTCAACCCCAACAAACAAACAAACACACACACGTACACACACACACACACACACACACACACACACACACACAAATGCAATCCAATTTAAAAATGGGCAGAGAACACCAAAGAGACATTTCTCTAAAGAGGGCATACAGATGGCCAATAGACATATGAAAAGATGTTCAATGTCACTAATCATCACAGAAATGCAAATTAAAACCACAGTGAGATACCACCTCACGCCTGTCAGAATGGCTATCTTCAATAAATCAACGAACAACAGCTGTTGGCGAGGATGTGGAGAAAAGGGAACCCTCGTGCACTGATGGTGGCATTGCAAATTGGTGCAGCCACTATGGAAAACATTATGGAGGTTCCTCAAAAAATTAAAAATACAACTACCTTATGACCCGGCAATTCCACTCCTAGATATTTGTCTAAAAAAACCCCAAAGCACTAATTCGAAACAATACATGCACCCCTGTGTTTACTGTATGGAAACAACCGAAATGCCTATTAATAGACAATTAGAAAAAGAAACTGTGGTCCATTTATGCAATGGAGTATTACTCTGCCATAAAAAAGAATGGAATCTTACTATTTGCAACAACATGGATTGAGCTAGAGGATATTATACTACATGAAATAAGTCAGACTGAGAAAGACAAATGCCATGTAATCTCACTTATATATGGAATCTAAACAACAGAATAAACGAGCAAACAGAAATAAACTCAGACACAGAGAACAAACTGTTGATTGCTAGATGGGAGGGATGTGGGGGGATGGGGGAGAAGGTGAAGGGATTAGAAAGTACAAATTGGTAGTCACAAAATAGTCACGAGGATGTGAAATACAGTATGGGGAATATAATCAATAATGTTGTAAAAACTATGTAGGGTGTCAGATGGTTACTGGACTTATCATGGGGATCACTTCATAGATTATATAAATGCCTAACTGCTGCAGTGTATACCTGAAACTAATGTAAAATGTTGAACGTCAACTATAATTATATATATACAGAAGGTACCAAAAATGTATACACATTTTTAAAATTTTAAAAAAGAAAAAACTGCATTAAAATTGTAATACTTAATATATACCAATAACAAAAGATTAATACAAGTCATGTATTAATAAATATATTTAAATATGTATATATTTAAATATGCAAATATATAGACTATATATTTACATGTTATGTATATGTACATATATGTATACATATAATATATTTACATATATAATATATGTGAACATATATTATAAATATGTAAATATATATTTATGGGATGTGAAGTACAGCATAGGGAATATAGTTAATGGTATTGTAATAGCTATATATGATGTCAGAGGGGTAGTAAACTTGGGGGGCTATCATTTTATAACGGGTGTAAAGGTCTAATCATTATGTTGCTTTGTACACCTGAAACTAATAAACAGTATTTTTTTAAAAAACCTAACCACCCTTCCCCCTCCCACACACACACAGAACTTTTCAAATTCCGTTTAATGGCGGTGTGATTTCAGAAAGACCCCATCAATCACAGGCAAATGACAGGAAAAAAAACCATTATGAACATGATAAGAACACAAAGCCAAAATGAAAACTAAGAAAACACTAAAAAAGAAACTAGGTCAGGACACACATGTGTGGAGAGGTGGCATGGGGGCTGGTGTTTCATCCCATTTACAGAACTCCTGCATTCCAGAACTAAACCCAGCAGAGGCTAGATGTTCAGTGCTTGGGTGGAGAAGCCCTGTCACTCCACATGAAGTCTAATACCTAAGTTAGACTTCAAAATAAAATGGTGCTTAGGCTCTTATAAGTGGACTCCAAAAAATAAACTAGTAATATAAACTACATATGCTAACATATATCAATCAAGATGTCCTGTAAAAAACAGGGACAATGCAAAATTATTGTATGTTTAACAGCTAGAAAGAAAACGGTAGGCGACAACAAGAAATACTGGAGGTATTATATCTGGGTAGTTTAAGTGCGCCAAGGTCATGGTCTTGTTTCTAAGACAGATATGCTTAATAACTTTAATTATTGTATGACTGATACACAGTGTTAGAATATAGAGTTAACCATTACAAATAAAAGTAATCTATCACAAGAGAAATACATTGTGATATGAATGGAAGGTCAGAAATGAGAAGGTATAAAGTTAAGACAATTTATGACAAATAGAAAACCCAATGAGCATTGTGCAAATCAGTTTAAATAACTATATCAATATTCCCTACTGGATGCAATTTACCTAAAATGTACAAAATCAAACAGGATGAAAAGTGAAAGGACAAACTAAAATTAAATGACTCCAAAAAAATGTGTAAATATATAACAGATAAATACAAGCAAAAAGTAATCTGTAAAAGAAATATTGCTATCATAAAAAAATAGATATTCAGGTAAAAGTATCAATGAGAGTAATACTATGGTATAGTACATTATGATAAAAAGAACAATTTTTCAAAACTAAAGTTAAAAACTAAGATGTTGCAGTAACCTATAACCTAACAACCAAGTTTGAAATCTATAAAGAAAAATTAAGAACAGAATACCAAGGAGAAATAAGCTCTCCCAGAACCCGATGTTGACATTGCAATATAACTCTCTAATTATTAGTTAAAAAATACATTTAAAAATTGTAAAAATATAGAAGATTTCAACAAACAAGAAAACAAACTTTACCTTATGAATATTTAGAGAGCTCCCCTAAATATGACAGCTAGTGACCAATTTTGTCAATCCCAATTGAATCTTTTACCAAATGAACATGTTTAAGGCTACAAAGAAAATCTTTAGAAAGTCCAGATAGTAATATGCTACTGATAAAGTTTTCTGGTTATAACAAGTCAGAAATAACAAAACAAATAGATGGTTTTAACACTATATTTAAAAACGAAGGCAGGCCTATGCTTCCAGGACGATGGAGACATACTTTAAACTTTTCTATTTTAAATAATTAATTCACAACTAAATATTCACAAGTAAAAATCATTGGGATTATATACACAGAAAAAATCTTAGTTATAAAGAGAAGACAGGCCAGCTAGGGACATCCAGACTCAGTGGTGAGTAACCGGAGGTTTCTTTTTTATCTTACATCGCTCGGCATTGGAGGGAACAAGCAAGCAACCTGGAAATATCAACTGAGTACAGAAAAAAATAACAACAACAAATCTGCTCTCTCTGGCCAAAGGACAAGTAAAGAGGAAGCCTCCCAAGACGAAAACTTTTTAAATGACAGCTATTCTGCTCCAGCCAAACATCACAGAAAAAAAACTGTCTTATCTGTTTATCTAATTTATTGACACACAGTTGTTAATAGTATTCTCTTAAAATCTTTTCTATTTCTGTAATGTCAGCAGAGATACTCTGTCATTCATTTTATATTTTAGTAATTTGAGTCTTCTCCCTTTTTTTTTTCTTGGTCTAAGTAAAGATTTGTCAATTTTTTAAAGTATTTTCAAAGAACTGTCTTTGGTTTTGATTATTTTCTCTATCACTTTTCTTGTCCTTATTTAATTTACATCCACTTTAGTCCTTATCATTTCCTTTCCTATGTTTGCTGTGTGTATAACTTGCCCTTTTATTCATGTTCTTAATGTTGAAGTTTAGATCACTGATTTGAAATAGTCTCCCTCTTATAATACAGGGATATTGTTTAATTGTGTATCTCTCCCTTCCGTTCTCATTTCTGCTTCATGTATTTTGTGGTTTCTTGCTAGGTTCAGATATGCTTATAATTGTAACATCTTCTTGACAGGTTGAACCTTTACCTTAATAAAATACCTTTCTATCCTCTAGTAACTATTTTCTTAATATCTACTTCATCTGATATTAGTGTAGTCACTCAAGTTGTCTTTAGAGTTTGTCTCTTGTAGATAGTATACAGTGAATCAAGTCTTTTTAAACCAATTCTATCAATCTCTGACTTTTGATTTCAGTGTTTAGTCCATTTACATTTTAATGAAACTAATAATATGTTAGGTTTTACATTTCCCATTTTGATATATATTTTCTGCATATCATGTATTTCTCAATTACCACCTTCTTTCATTTTAAGTAGATGTTTTCTAGCATGTAATTTTAGTTCCTTGGTTGCTTCTTTTCTATATTTTTAGAGTTGTGCATTTTGTAGTTACCCTGAGATTCCAATTAACATCTACGTTTAAAAACTCATTCAAGTAATATCAACTTAATTTTTATTAGTATACAAAATGTTTGCTCTGTAATAGCCCCTTTCCTTCCACCCTCCTTTATCACATTATTATCACACCAATTACATTTTTATACATCAAAAGCCCATCAACATAATCTTATAGATATTTCTTTCTTTTGTTGCATGTTAAAAGAGAATAGAAAAGATAGTTTCACACAAAATTATTTCTATTTTATCATTGATATTTACTGTGTCATCAGTAAATATCTTTACCATGTTCTTTATTTCTTCTCAAAGATGTGAGTTATTATCTATTGACCATTTAGTGACGCCAGGAGGATTCCCATCAGTATTTCTTTTAGGACAGATTTACTAGCAATGGATTCTTAGTTTTTGTTTATAAATTAATAACTCAATTATTCTTTCATTTTTCAATCAAAGTTTTAGTGGAATAGAATTCTTGGTTGACAGTCCTTTTTTTTTTTTTTTTTTTTTTTTTTTTTAACACTTTGAATATGTCAATATGTCATCTCCCTTCCTTATTTCACCCCCTGCCCCAATACAAAAGGTATTTCCCGTAATGAAAGGCAAATTCTTAATAAACTGATCCTGCCACAAATAATAGTTATAAAAACCTGGGGTAAACCTTAAGTGAGAGCTAACGTGAGTGAAAAATGTAGGAAGATTTTAGGAAAAGAGGAACAATAAAAATAACATTTACTTAGAAATTATAAATTACATAAACATAAAACATACTAGGAATGACCACGTACCTCTTATCAGATATCACGGAGGTCAAAAAAGGTGGAAAACTGTCACTGCAGGGCTGCAATAAAAAAAGAAAAGTATCAATGTAAAATTCTATATTTAGTGACAATATTTTTCAAGAATGAATATGAAGTAAGCATATTTTCACAAAATAGAATGATAAAAGCAACCTAAAAGGATTAAAGGGCAAAATATCCCAGCTCACAAACTACCAAGAATAATGTCTGTTCACAACATCTACATTAGAAAACCTCATATTTCATGGGACATTGACTAGAGTACTCACAAAGGTTTTGTTTCAGATATGAGGGCAAACAAGTCATAGATAAAATCAGGCACTGGTCCCCTCTAACAGCTTAAATGTAAGATCTGCAAGTATCAAGTTGTTTCTAAGTAAATTAACAGCATTGCAAAACAAACTCAAAAATATTTATAGCACACAGAAATATCCAGCAAACAGAAGAAAAATCCATGTTGCCTGGCATCCCCTTAAAAACTAATGACTCATAATTATAATAAGAAAAATAAAAACTGACCCACGTATGAAAGAGATGACATAATTAATATAAAAGAATATTAAAAGTTACTATATTTATATTTCATTTGTCAAAAAAGAAATTATGCTTTTTAAGCTACCAGAGAATTGAAAAATAAAATTTTAAAGTTTTATTCCCAATTGAAAAAAAAAAATACTTCAAAATAAGTTCACAAAAACCAAGCAATATCTTTACACTGAAATTGAGGAACATTGCTGAATCAAGTTAAAGAACACAAAAATTTTATGAATTTGACCTCAAAGGCAGAGAAGGAAAAGCAAAAATAAATAAATGGGACTATATCAAATTAGAAAGCTTCTGCACAGCAAAACAAACCACTAACAAAACAAAGAGTAATGGGAGAAGATATTTATAAACAACACCTCCAATGAGACTAACATCAAAATACATAAAGAACTCATACTACTCAACGACAACAGAAACAACAAAACAATCCACTTAAAAAATGGGCAGAGGACCAGAAAAGACATTTCCTTGAAGAAAACACACAAACCGTCAACAGATATATGAAAAGATGCTGAACTGCACTAAATAATAGGGAAATGCAAATGAACCACAATGAGATATCACCTCACCCCAGTTAGAATGGCTATCATAAACAAGACAAATAATGACAAGTGTTGGAGAGTCTGTGGAGAAAAAGGAACCCTCATACACTGTTGGTGGGAATGCAGACTGGTGCAGCCGCTATGGAAGGCGGTGTGGAGGGTCCTCAAAAAATTACGAATAGAATTACCATATGGCCCAGTAATCCCTCTCCTGGGTATCTACCCAAAAAATTGGAAAACATTTATCTGTAAATGTATATGTATCTCTACGCTCATTGTAGCATTATTTATGGTGGCCAAGATGTGGAAACAACCAAAGTGTCCTTTGATAGACGATTGGATAAAGAAGATGTGGTACATATATACAATGGGATATTACTCAGCCATAAGAAAGGATGAAATATTGTCATATGCAACAACTTGGATGGATCTTGGGATCATCTTGCTAAGCAAAATAAGTCAGACAGAAAGTCCAGAACAATATTATTTCACTGATATGTGGGACATAACACTGAAAGCAACAAATGAACAAGACAAACAAGCAAAAGCTCATAGACAAAGATAACAGTTTAGTGGTTACCAGAGGGAAAGGGAGGAGGCGGGTGATAGAAGAGGGTAAAGGGGGTCAAATATATGGTGATGGAAATAGAATTGACTTAGGGTGGTGAACACTTAATGCAATAAACAGATAATGTATTATGGAATTTTACACTTGAAACCTATGTGATTTTACTAACCAATGTCACCCCAATAAATGTAATAAATATTAAAAATAAACTAAAATTGAATATATCTTCTTATATTGTGGAAAAATTAATTATCACATGTATTCAAGGCGATAACTGTGAAAATACAGCAGGTATTTTGGGAAAAAATTAATTAAGATTATTCTAAAAAATTATGGAATATAAATGACCCAGAAGAGCCGAAGAGGTTTAGAAAAAGAAGCATGGGACTATCGGATTACACTACCCAATTTCAAGGCATAATTTAAATCCACAGTCATCAAAACAGTATGGCATTGGTAAAAGAATAGACACACAGATTAGATTAACAGAATAGAATCCAGAAATAGACCCACCCATACATTTTCAATTAATTTTCAACGGAGCAACACCAAGGCAATTCTACAGTAAAAGGGAAGTTTTGCGGAAAAAAAAAAAAAAGTGCAGGAACCACCTGGTTATACATTTGAGAGAAAAATGAACATATACACAAATTACCTTCAAGTGGATCAAAGCCTAAATTTAAAAACTAAAATTATAAAACTTCCTGAAGAAAACATAAGAGAACAACGCTGTTGCTTTGGGTAGGCGAAGATTTCTAGATACGACATCAAAAAAACAGGTCATAATTAAAAAATTGATAAATTGGAGTCTATCAAAATAGAAGTGTTTTATCTTCAAAAGATGTTATTAAGGGAACAACAATGCAAGCCACCAAATGAGAGTAGTTTTAATACATATACAAGTGGCAGATAATACATGTAGACAGCATGTATGAAGAAATCTTAAAAATTCATTATAAGAAAGCAAACAACCCATTAAAAAAGTACAAATATCTAGACAGACAAGTTGGCCAATAAAACATGAAACAGTATTTAACACCAATTGTCATCAGGAAAATGCCAATCAAAATCACAATCCCATACCATTACACATTTATTAGAATGGCTAAAATTATGACGATTGTCTACATAAAGTTTGTAGGAGATGTGATACCTGTTAGAACTGTAATCCATTGCTGGTAGAAGTTTAAGGTAGTGTAAATACTTTGAGAAAATATTTGGAAGTCTCCTAAAATATTAAACATACACTTGCCATTAATTCCCAGCCATTTCATTTCTATGTATTTACTCAATATAAATGGAAACATTTGTCAACATAAAGATATACACATGGACATATACCCAATACAGTTGCAGTTTTAGCACCGAAAGCCTGAGTGCTGAGAAACCCATCAATTCTCAGCAAACTGGGATTTTTTTTTCACCCGTCATACAGAAAGAAAAGTAAGTAAAGTAATTGTAATTTTGATGAGTTAACGGTATTTATATATTTTCAAAGCGCCTCTCTTTAAAACACATTTACAGAGGGGCAACAAAAAGCTTTTCAGAAGTCTGGCAGACACCACATTAATCAAAAGATCGAGGTGAATATCATCAATAACGATACAAAGAAAAATCTTTTGTTACTTGACAGGATACAATAAAGACCATGTAGCATACTTCTGTGACATCCTTGTCCAAAGGTGTAGCCGAAATCTAGTCATAAGGGAACATCAAACAAACTCATATTTAGAGACATTCTTTAAAATAATCAGGTTGCAATTTTCTTTAAAATAAAATTACACTGACCATTAACATTTCTATGCAGCAATTCCATTTTCATATTTAAACTGGTGAAATATAATTTTGTAATTTAAAAACTAAGTCTATGGAAACTAATTCAATAACTTTTATACTCTTTAAAATTATTAATTAAACTTATTAACATCAATTTCACATATTCCCATTTTAGTAAACAGTATGCCACTTTCATGTAAGTTAATTTTCAGCATATATATATATATATATATATATATATATATATATATGCATTTGTTCCAATTTGGATAATCGTGTATTTTGCCGAGCCATAGACAACATCCCTTATGAAAAGATTGTCACAAACTCAAGTGTATCTACCCTCTTTGAAGTAAACCACGCAAACAGGAAATTTCAATTATGCTCCAAAAACATTCCAAAACTGATTTAACAGCAGTGTTGGTACATTTTCCCTGAGATATACGCTGAAATATTTTGGAAAACTAGAAAAAGTAAATGAATTCCATGGAGAATATTATATTTTTCATTCTTTATAAATATATTTCAAAGGAAGAGTGGGTGATCTAAGGAGGGAGAGCTCCCCTTGATTAGTAAAACCAAATTAAAAGTTTGATCATCTAAACGTATGCAGAGAGATAAAAAGGGGTCTTTGTAATTATAGGTGATTTGCATGCCCTCTACAAAATTAGAAAATTTGGGGACTATAACAAAGAATACAAAGGAAATGAGTGAAAGCAAAGAGGACAGCCACTGACTTCTAGAAGATAAACCGTATGACAAGTCCAAGGACACTTTAAAATCTTCCAGCCCAGCTTCCTGGGGAGTCTGCCAATATACAAATGCTAAAGGTAGACACACAGTTTTCACAGCGTGACATCAGAACTTTATGATGACTATCAGGTATTTAGTGGTGACATGTGGTTTGGACCTTCTCAGCTAAATAAGAAGGAGGAAAATTCAGAGGGAGAAATGGACATATAGATTGATAAGTCTGATCTGCACCTGGTCGTCACCAGTCATTCTATGTGCCTATATAAATGAAATATGCATAGTTACCCATATAACATTCTATGGTGCTAATGGTAAAATCATAATGTGGGTCTGCATGAAGCATTGGTTTGTGTTGATTTATATTAATATTAATATAATAGAGAGGTTTCACATTAAAAGTGATCTGCAATGGATGGGCCAGAAATTTTGCAGTTTTCTTCTTCACTCATTGTTTCTTAGGTGTCTATAATTCACTTGATCTCCACACCTTGAATTCTGTTCAAGAACCTCTCAAATTAATACTCCAAGAGTTGAAACTTCGTTTCCATAACCTGATAAATATCTAAATCAACGTAGATGTTTGGAACAGTGCACCAAGTACAGTAAAGCACTAATGTGGGTGAAATATTTAGCTGTCACATGGGCAAGAAGACAAGATTGGATGAAAGAATTCTCAATACAACATGAAGTTGGCATCATCAATGATCCCCAGTTTCTGTCAAATAGATGTTGGTGTTTAAAGGCTTTTGTTAGGAGGGAGAGCTGTAAATACTGGAAGGTTGCTTGGGACATCATTACTATTTTGAATTTATACAACATGAGCCTTGTTTGATTTGATTCCTATACCTCTGAGGACAGCCTGGGTGTAATGAAGTATTCTATGACTCTGCAAGCCAAATGGTCTCCGCTTCCAGTCTTATTCCATTCTCCTGGGACCACTGCCATGGACCAGAGCAACAGGAGAAGGATACATGACTACTCTGTTGCATAGACTTGATACCAGGTATTTAGAAATAGGGTTAACAATTAATTGAATAGATGAGATTCCACTATCTGTCATACTTGCCTGTATGGCAAATTTATTATAAGGTTATTGCTCTTTTAGCAATTTAATCAATAAATAATTTACATTGGTATCCTAATAATTATTTTGTACTTTGAGTATACTGAAGTAAATTTCTTCTGACTCTGAACCAGATGATAACAGAGACAATAATTAGCATGTTGGCCCTAAGTGCATTTTTATTGCCATCGGTGATACAGTAGTGGTTAGGTGTTTACAAAATAAACAGACCCTCATATAACTAGCAATTACATGAAAGAAACAACAAACCACTGTATTTAATAGGTTATGTAAGATGCATTTTTCTAATGAAAGATTACTAGAACCAGCATCAAGACATTTATGAATGTAAAACAGTAAATACAATAATAATAATATGGTCCTTACAAATAAGCAACTGTTCATGTTATTGTTTGTGGTAAATTTGTTATGACACACTGTTGAATGAAGACAAATAGTCTAACTAGTGGGGAAACATATATTTTACTAAATGCTACTTTATTGGGAGTTTCACACACAAATTGCTTGAGGTAGAACTAGATAGAACTCTTAGGGTCAAAAATGTCACATTTTGATTATCTACAGGTAGATACAATTTAAAATGATTCAGCCAAATGAAAATTCTCTTCATTGACAAAATAGATCTTGCTTAATGGTTCAGTGATTGTCAATTACTAAATTATGTAATGTAAATTAAAGTTTAGTGTAAATTTATATAATATATAATTATGCTCAAATCTGCATTATTTTGTAGTCTTCATTTTGTTTTTAAAGTTTTAAATTATAAAAGCAATTCTTTTCATTTTTGTTAGGAATGTTTTAAAACTTTTTATTTTGAGATAATGTAGGTTTACATGAAGTTCTAAGAAATATTAGAGTGTGATACATCTTGCAGATTTATGGTAAGATACCACAACCGGGAAAAGGACACTGATACAATCCACCAAACCTGTTGGTATTTCACCAATTAAATGCACTAATTTGTGAGTGAGTGTGTGTGTGTGTGTATTTCTACACCATTTTATCACTCGTGTAAATTAATATAACCACCACCACAATCAATATAAGAACAGTTCCATCATAAAGATGCCTTGTGCTACCCTATGACAGCTTCATCTACCTCTCCCTCCTCTTCTCCCTAACCCCTGCAACTACTAATTTGCCCTCCATCTCTCTAATTTCATCATTTCAAGACCATTTTAAAAATTAATCATAAACTTATATACTGTACATTGAGATTAGTTTTATAGTCAGCATAATTCCTTTGAGATTCAACCATGTTTTGTAAATCCATAGTTCATTGATTTTTTTTTTTTTTTTTTTTGCTAAGAAGTATTCTGTGGTATGTATTTACCCATCCTCTTGTCAAAGAACATTTGGGTTGTTCTCATTTTGGGGTATTATAAGTAGAGCTGCTATGAGTATTTGTTTACAGGTTTTCGTGTGAATGTAGGCTTTCATTTCTCTGAGATAAATGCCCAAGATGAAAATGAACAAGGTTGTATGGTAATTGCATGTTTCATTGTTTAAGAAATTGCTATATTCTTACTGAGTGACTAGACTATTTTGCATTCCTGTCAGCAGTGTATAAATGATCCAGTTTCTCTCATCCTCAGTAGCATTCAGTATTATTCTTTATTTTGATAGGTGGGTAGTGATATCTCATTGTGATTTTAATTTGCTTTTCCCTACTGGTTAATAATGTTGAAAAGCTTTACGTGTACTATTCACCATCTATATATCCTTATCAGTTAAAGGTCTGTTCACGTCTTCATGTTTTTGCTCATTTTCTACTTGTATTTTTATTTTTTTCTATTTTCAAGTTTGGGGAGTTCTACATATATCCTCGATAGAAGTCTTTTGTCAGATATGTGGTTTGCAAACATTTTTTCCCAGTCTGTAGTTTGTCCATTCATCCTCTTAATAAGGTTTTTCACAGAGTAAATGTTTTTCATTTTGAAAAGGCCCAATATATCAGTTTTTGTAGACCAAGCATTTGGCATTATGTTTAAGAACTTTCTGCCTACCCTGAAGTGTTCTATTTTTTAATGTTTTATATTTTCATGTTTTACCTCTAAATCTATGACTCATTTTGAGTTAATTTTGGTATAACGTGTGAGTGAGGTTTAGTACAAGGTTCTGGGTTTTGCTTTCTGTGTGTTATTGTTTTGTTTTGCTGTGTTGTTTTGTTGTTTTGTTTTGTTCTATGAATGTCCTATCCTTCTTTCATTGAATTGCTTTCTCATTGTTAGAGCATATTTGTGTTGAACTATTTTTGGGTTTTCTAATTTGTTCCATTGATCTATTCTATTGATCAATCTATCCCTCTTTCAATACCGAAATGCCATGATTATTGTAACCATGTAGTAAGCATTAAAATGGTCAGAGGGATTAACCTCAGTTTCTTATTCAAAATTGTTTTAACTACACTAGGTCTGATGACTTTCCATATAATTTTTAGGATATGCATAGTGTGCCTACAAAAGACTTCTTGAGATTTTGATAGAAATTGCATTAAACCTTTATAGATCAATTTGGATAGAACTGACAGTTTACTGTGTTGAGTCTTCTAATCCATGAACACAATATTTCACTCCATAAATACAAAAATTCACTAAATTTCTTTAGGTCTTTGATTTCTTTCATCAAGATTTTGTAATATTTGTTAATATAATATAGATCCTTAACATGTTTTGCTAGATTTATACCCAAGTATTTAATCTTCATTGTATCAACTGTAATGGTATTTTATTATTAATTTTAGTATTCACATATTCATTTTTCGAATGTAGAAATGAGATTGATTTTGTTTGTTAATCTTGCATCCTGAGACTTTGCAGAAATCATTTATTAGTTCTAGGAATTCCTTTGCATGTTACTCAGGCTTTCCTAAGCAGACTTTCATGTCCTCTGCAAATAATAACAGTTTTATGTCTCTTTTCCAATTTGTACAACTTTTAGGTTTTTTTCTTGACTTACTGTGCTGGCTAGAATTTCCAATACAATGCTGAATACACGTAGTGAGAGCAGACATTCTTCACGTTCCCAATTCTAGTGGGAAAGCATTCAGTCTTTAAGCATGCTGTTGCTGTAGGTTTTTATTTGTTCTTTTTCAAGTTGAGAAATTCTTTCTGTGCCTTATGCTCATAGTCTTTAGTCATAAATGGGTGTTGGATTTTATCAAATACTTTTTCTGCATTTATTGATATAATAAAACGATTTTTCTTATTTAGCTTATTGATGTGGATTTGACTGTTTTGTAAATGTTGAAGTAGACCTGCATAACTAATAAACTCCACTTGGTCATGATATGTATTTTTTATACATTGTTGAATTTGATTTGCTAATATTTTGTTGATTTCTGCATCTATGTTCATGAGAGATATTGGATTTAAGCTTCCTATCTCATAATATCTTTTTTATGCTTTTGGTATTATGGTAATGTTGGCCTCATAAAATGAAATACAATCTCTTCTGAAAGAGAAGGTAGAGAATTGTTATCATTTCTTCTTCATATGTTTGGTAAAATTCCCTAGTGAAAACATCTGGTCTTAATACTTCCTTTTTTTGAAGGTTATTAGTTATTGATTCAATTCCTTGTTAATATATGTAGGCTAATTCATATTATCTGTTACTCATCACATGAATTTAGGAATTCACCTATTTCATTTAAGTTATCAAATTTCTGGGCATAGAATTATTCATTGTATCATTTTAATTTTAATTTCAAAGGATCAGTAGTGGTGATACAGCTTTCATTTCTTCATTATTTGTGTGTCTGTTTATTTATCTACACACATATATATATATATCGGTTGCTTAGCCTACCTAGAGGTTCATTAATTTTATTTATCATTTCAAAGAAATAACTTTTGGTTTTGTTCATTTATTCTCTCATTTTCCTGTTTTCAATTTTATTGAGTAGTGATTTTATCTCTTATTTCCTTCCTTCTGCTTACTTTGTTTATTTTGTTTTTTGTTTTTTTTCTGTTTTCTTAATGTGGGACCTTAGACTATTGATCTGAGACCTTGTCTCTTTTCTGTTATAAGCATATAGTCCTATAAATGTCCCTCTCAGTATTATGTTAGCTATATCCCAAGTATTTTGATATATTTTTCCATTTCTTTCAGTACTGTAATTCTCATTATTTTAAATGCAGATCTATACTCCAACAAAAATACATCAGATAATATAATTACCATATACATAAAAAGTCTACCCTCTTCTCGAAAGTAGTTAATATTGGAAAGCTTGAATTCACTGCTGTATTCCCAGGATCTAAAACTGTGTCTGGCACTTAGTATTGTTCAGCATCCATTTACTGAATGAATAAATAAATAACCACCAGTCCTAATGTTTAAGAATGGGCCACCTGGTATCATATGCTTAAATTCAAATCCTTGTTCAACCAGCTTTTAGCTGTGTAACATAGGGAAACTTATTTAACATCTCTGTGGTTTAATTCATTCATCTACCAAATTGAGAAAATAGTATTTATCATAGATTTTTTTCAAAAGATCACAGAAGATAATATACATAAAATATTGTCACAGTACTTGGCACATAGGAAGTGCTAAAATGTTATTATGATCTTTTTTTGTTGTTGCTATTTTGTTGTTATACAAAGATCAGAAACATGATTAGAAATATATCCACTAAATTATTAATTTGGGGCCTTGGTAAAAAGATAGATTTTATACTACATATTTCTGTATTGTTCAGGTACAGTCTGTGTCTGTATATAGTGTCTGTTTATATCACATAGATATATGTATCTACTTGGCTTCTACTTGTCTCCTCTTCCTTAGGAACAATTTTTGTTCCATTTTACTCATTACTTTCTGCCAAGAAGTGATTACAGATATATTATTTTTCACATCTTCTATGGTCTTCTGGTGAGGTCGATTTATGATTCCTTTAGTGCACCACAGGTCCAGCTTTAACATCTGAGAGTTTTATTCCTTGGGGCTTCCCTTCTCAACCTCCCAGGCGGCCTGCTTCTCATTTGCGCCACAGATGGATGGTGGTACTTCTATTAAGAATACAGACCTATAGTTATCCAAACCAGCGATACACTCAAGGAAATTTCAGAGTTCTCACAGACTCGTTTAATGTTTACCCCTCGAGAAATCCATGGCATTTCACTTCAATGAGCATGTAAGCTCTTTTACAGAATCCCTGTCATGATTGAAAATCATTTGTTTGTACTTCAGTGATCTCAAAAGGCATGAGAGAAAAACACTGTAAATGTTTTGGAGTGATTTGTTTCTTACTATAAGAATAATATATTTTTATTATTAAAAATTCGGGGGTACAAAAATACAAGGAGAAAAAAATTCAGATACCATTTTCCAAAATATATAAATTATAAAGGAATGAACATATATAGACAGAGGGTGCCAAAAAAAGTATACACATTTTAAGAAAGGAAAAATCTGTGTTAAAATTGTAATACTCAATATATACCAATAACAAAAGATGAATATAAGTCATGCGTATACATTTTTTGGCATCCCCAGTATATATATCTTAAGATCTGTATATAATTCTGTATTGTTGCATACTACATATGTATGCATATTTATATATACACATATCTATGTAGGCATACGTATCACATGTCTTCATATTTCTATTTTTGAATCTACATGTTTATTTACATATACAAACACTACATATCTGTAAAGACACACACAAATACACCATTATTATAAGTATGCACTCTAAAGTGAATGTACCATTTTACATTGTCAAAGAGCTATTAATATGGCCTTTTCATTTCATTCTCATCAATTGATTTTCTTATTCTTCTCCCCCTCTTCTCCTCCTTCTTCTTTTCTTTACCTTCAACACCTCTGCCTATGTGTCTCTGTCTCTCACGTTCTCATTTTACCCAAACAGGAAAAAATATAATTCCGTTACTTAAAGTATGTTTTCTTTTAGAATTGTAACTTAAAAATTACATTATATATTATCAGCCATTTGTATTTGTTGTTTTTTATTTTATTTTATGAAAGGTATATTTCTCCCAGTTGCTTATTTTTAATAGTTTAATGTGGTGTTAAAATTTTCATTAATACTGTTATAACCTAAATTGTGACCACCCAACCCAATTTATATGTTGAAGCCCTAACTCCTAGTCCCCCAGAATATGACGATCTGTAGATAGGTTCCGTAAAGAGGTGTTAAGTTAAAATGAGGTCATTAGAGTTGGTTGGTTTTCTTCTAAGAGGAGATTTGGTCACAGACATGAACAGAAGTAAAACCATGGAAAGACACAAGGAGAGGGCAAGCAGATACAAACCAAAGAGAAAAGCCTCAGAAGAAACCGAAACTGAAAACACCAAGATCGTGGAGTTCCAGCCTCCAGAACTGTGAGAAAATAAACGTCTGCTGTTTAAGTCACCCAGTTTCCACAAAAATAATGCAGGTACTAATCACTTTTTTCCTTAATATACACTGAAAATATAGCTTTAGGTTGCTGTTTGGTTTTTGTATGTAAGCTTCTTTGAAGTACGACATAATTCCAGAAAAGTATAAAATCGTATTTGTACAGCTTCATGAATTTTATTTTTTAAATTAGTTTTATTAAATTTTTCAGGGTGACATTGGTAAATGAGATTATGTAGTGTTCAAGTGTATAATTCTGTAACACATTATCTGTATACTGCAGTGTGTCCACTAGCCAGAGTCAGCATATATTTTACCCCCTTTACTCTCTATTACACCCTCCCACCCCCATTTTCCTCTGGCAATCACCATATTCTTGTCTATATCTGTGAGTTTTTGTTTGTTTCTCTTGTTTGCTCATTTGCTGCTTTCTTTTTTACATCCTACATATAAGTGGAGTCATATGGTCCTTGACTTTTTCCATTTGACTAATCACTGAGCATAATATTCTCAAGATCCATCTACATTGCCCCAAATGGCAGTATTTCATCTTTTCTTATGGCTGAGTAGTATTCCATTGGATATGTGTACCACATCTTCTTTATCCAATAATTTATCGAAGGACAATTTGGTTGTTTTCATGTCTTGGCTACTGTGAATAATGCTGCAATGAACATAGAGGTGCATATATTTTTATGAATAAATGTTTTTAAATTTTTTGGCTAGATACCCAGAAGAGGAATTTCTGGGTCATATGGTAATTCTATTCTTAATTTTTTGAGGAACCTCCCTATTGTTTTTCATAGTGGCTGTACCACTTTACAGTCCCATCAGCAGTGTACGAGGGTTCTTTTTTCTCCACAGCCTCTCGAACACTTATTACTTGTCTTGTTTTGATGATGGCCATTGTAACAGGTGTGGGGTGGTATCTCATTGTGGTTTTGATTTGCATTTCCCTAATAGCTAGTAAAGTTGAGCATATTATCTTATATCCGTCGGCTATTTGCAAGACTTCTTGGGAGAAGTGTCTGTCCAGATCCTCTGCCCATTTTTTCAATGGGAATTTTCTTTTTTTATTCTTGTTGAGTTGTATGAGTTTTATTTTTCTTTTCTTTCTTTCTTTCTTTCTTTCTTTCTTTCTTTCTTTCTTTCTTTCTTTCTTTCTTTTTTTCTTTTTTTTCTTTTTTTTTTTTAAAGGAGTACAGCTACATAACTACTCCCAGATCAGGAATTAGAACATCATTAGCACCCAGAATCCATTCTCATTCTTCTTCTGATCACTACATACCTCTGAATTTTAAAGAACATTCTGTCTTATTAATTGTTCCACATGAGTCAGCAGGTATGGGTACATTCAGCTTTAGTGGATACTGCCAACCAGTTTTCCAAACACCAGCAGGAATAAAGCCACATATGAGAGCTCCATTATTTCAACCCATTTAGTTGATAATAAACTATTAATATTCAATGAAATAAAGATAGCAAATTAAGGAAATTATTGCTGTTGTAGTAATTAGATAGAACTAAAACCTCAAATTGAAAGCAGGCAGTGCAAAAGAATCCATTCCAGATATCCTCAATATTGCATTTCTGTATGTGTTAGTGTGAACATTATTATGACAATGTTGTCCATGGAGTATATAAATAAAAGGTATTGAAAAGAAGTATTTGCTTAAAGATAATTCAACAAAACAGTATTTGTTTTTAATTAATCTCAAATTGATTTTTCTCTATGTTACCTTTTTCCCTTATTCTTTTGTCCAGAGTCTCAGATTTTTGTTGGATAAGTACCATATAAGCCCCATGTGAAATTTCTAGGCTCAGTACATAAAGATTCTGATTAAATAGGTTTGGATTATAACACAAGTATCTACATCTTTAACAGGCACTTTCTCTCCCCCAACTCCTATAATTCTAATCCAAGTATAGCCCACATCACACTTCGAGAAACACTACTGTTCATTAGGAGTTAATATTTTTAAGGTCTAAATTCTTTTAAATTTTGAACATTTCCCATCAAAATTTGTGGATTTTCTTTTTGGCTGATTTTGCTTTTTTATACTAGAAGTTTGATCTAGCCATAATATCTTTCGGAGGTTAATAAAACTCCTGGAATCCAAAGGATAAAGTGTGAAAAGATTATCAGATGAGTGGGAATCCTTCAGCCACATGCAGAATACCACCTCATTCTCTCTCATTACTACTTCCAAGGCTATATTGTAAAAGATCCCTTTTCCACTTGGATAATATGTAAGGCAAATCCCATAGTTTTCCAGGCAGAAATGGGCATCAGAACAGTTCCCTTATCATGTGTTAATAATCCTAGTGATCTAAATTTATACTTCAAGTTCATTTCCATTGTCAAGTTTCTCCCTCTCCCCTTTAGTCAACTCAGACCAGTCACAGAAATATGCCGTGGAGAAAATGGGTGCAGTCTGC
The DNA here is from genome assembly GCF_036562045.2 of Rhinolophus sinicus. Taxonomy (NCBI): domain Eukaryota; kingdom Metazoa; phylum Chordata; class Mammalia; order Chiroptera; family Rhinolophidae; genus Rhinolophus; species Rhinolophus sinicus. The sequence goes on from NC_133760.1 coordinate 69,421,335, forward strand.
TCTTTTGCTGCTTCATCTTGTTTTGTACTTTACTCCTCATTATGCTCATTATGCTGTTACATATTCCACCACACGTGGATTGATGAATGGAAATGAGGTAAAGGTACACAGGTCTCCGTTGGCTCTTCCAGATCCTATTGTTCACCATACATGCCTTCTGCTGCGATGGTCTCTCAACCCCAATCACTGCCAGCTTGTTCTCGAACAGGTATTTAGAAGTGGCTCTATCTTAACCATCTTGACACACCTCTTTCCCCCAATTCTAGAAGTCCAGGATGCTATACTGCATCTCTAACCTTTCTCTGCTATTATAAACAGCCTTAGCCAGACTGTCTCTCTCTCTCTTTTTTTTTTCCAGATAAGGTTTTAAAATGGGGTCTTTATGCCTTCTAATCCAGGAGTACTAGAACAATGTATGTCAATATTTTTTTTACCCATTACATTTTTGTAGCACTGCAAATGGGAAGAAGCTAGTTTACATGTCAGCAATAATCCTTTCAGGGGTCAAGATGTTATTCTGTACTCCTGGTAGATAACCTCATTCTTCATGGGGGTTTCCCCCTTGAGGCACTTCACCTGCCTTTCCCACAGAGGTATGATGATACATAAATTAGTCAGATTATTCTCTTAAAAAAAAATCTCACTCAGTCCCTCTGATCAAGCTCTTGTCTTTTCAAAAATATAAGCTAAATATCGATGACAGACGATGTGCCATTGAGAAGGCACAACTTGTATACATTATCCCTGGGAATCTCATTGTAAAAAGACATTAAATGAGCACCAATTGATTATGGTACTGTACAATTTCAGTACCAATGGGCATATCTAGATTTAATGCATAAAATCAAATATACAAAAATTAGGGTTTAAAATGTAGAAAAATTGTATATGTACTTCAGTGAACAGTTTATATTTTACTGCCATGGAAGCACTATCAACTCACCTCCTTTTAGTTTCTTTTTCTTTTTTTTTTTTTAGTCTTCACTTATTTAAATGCATGCTGCATAAAAATAGAGAAATTACCTGCCATTTTCACAACTGTATTATCAATACCAAAAATACTATTTGGTGTATAATAGATGCTCAGTAAATGCTGACTGATTGACTAACACAATGGATAACTGAGCTTCAAGTTCTTCAACAGTTTTATTTAAGAGAATAAAGTAATATCTATTTCATGTTTGTTAAAATAGTCTGAGGTACTGTTTTTAAGAATACATTTCATTTATAACTTTAGTGTCTGGTACATAGTAAGAAATCAATAAGTGATAATTCTCTATTCTTCCCTTTTTTCTGAACACACACACATACACTCAGAAGCTAGCTCAGTTACATTTTTGAATTGATTACATTAATATCCATAATTATGTATATGAGAAAAATTTTCACTTGTCACACTTAAAATTAGACTTTAAAAATTGCATTATGTATATGAAAAATGCACATTAGCAAAGCATTACTTCCTTATTACTTTTGTCAAACTGATTTCTAATAGAACCACATCTTTTGTCATCCATATATGACAATATGGGATTCACAATTTAGTCATGTCAAATTAAGTTGAACATAGAAATATTACATCAAATATATGTTTTTCTACTATAGATAATTTTAAACGTAAAGTTTTATGTCAGGTAATGTTTTACCTTTTTATCTAGACCCAAAAATTATTTTCCCCATTCATTTCCATCATTATGAGACTTATGCTATTCTTGGTTGATCCCTCAAACATTAAGACGTTTAAGACATGTATTTTGCACTTGGGTTTCTGTAGAAAACTGTTTATTACAAATAGCTGAGCTGCAAATAATTAGCCTTTCCTACCATATGTTATCTCAAAAAAATCTATTTTCTCCATTAGATTTAGTCATTTATGTAATATTATATCATACCATGTTATGTTATATCAGAATATGTTACACTACATATGTCTATGAAATCTCTCAACATACATACCTATTAAACAAGAAGGGAAAAGTCTGGGGTCCCTCACAAGAATAGGTAATGTAGTGTCTACTATAACCTGTTGTGCTTTAGGTGAAATCATTAAAATTATGGTAGTACAGATTTGGATTTCAATCTCTTCACAATGAAAGTCTTTGTTTCACACCTTTAACAGTGATATGGTTTCATTTTAGTATTGTTTTATTTGATACCAATAAATGAGATGAGATTTGTTTCTATATTTCACATTCTCGTGTAATGAATTCGTACAACACAGCTGGGAACAGTTGTAGTCATAATCTTAAATGATTATATGATTTCTAAAATGAAGGAAAACTAATAGAATTGATAGCAGACAGCTTTTAAATCAAAAGGTAAAATGTTAGGAAAGATTTGTTGTTCACTTGTAGCTTTAGGCCTGTCTAATCATTCCCATCTGCCCCAGTGAAATTAGTTCAGTTGAGTGTAATTCAATTATTATGTTTAAGGACAGGTAGCCTCTTAGGTGGGCGTGAAAAACATTTGTTGCAAATGTATTTTATGGTGTGTGAAATAGTTTGTATTTTTTTAAACATGTATAGGAAGTAAATAATTTTCCATTTGGTAGATGAACCAAAAAGCTCAGCCAAAAATGTGTAAAGATAAATAATAGGAGGCAGTGCGAGATTTAGAATTCAATATTATTTTAAATATTTTGAGTTGATGTGATGTGTGTGTGTGTGTGTGTGTGTGTGTGTGTGTGTAAAGGTTTAAACTCTGAATGTGAAGTGGCTGATTTTCATTCCATTCACATCTTGAATCAAATATAAAATTTAAATATATAAAACAATATAAAATATATAAATATCAATAAAAACTAAGCAACCATTTGTGATAATGTGATAATTTCATTTCATAGCAAATTAAATAACAGCAGTTATAACTGATTGCTTGCAATATAACATATTGGGAACGGACATTGCAAAGGACTACATAGCAGGCCTATAGTTACCCCTGATTGCAAATATTAAATAAATGTTTACATGTAAAAGAAGATCTTCCAAGTGCACAGAAGGTGATTGAATAAAACATTTGGTACATTTCTCCATAGTCCTGTTCCTGATTTGCATAGACACTCAGGTTTGAAACAAAATATGAACTGTCTTTGGCATGAGATTTAATTACCTAGATTACACTGCTTAGTTCACATATTTTTTTAAAGTCCTATTGTTTCTTTCTAGCTCTTAAAACCATGAATTAATTTATAGACTAGTATTTGAAGATGGAAGAAACTCCTAGTAGGATGCAGAATATATTTCATATGTATATATAAAATTATCAGGTTTATTCAAAATTGGTGTCATGAATTAAATTATACAATTGTAAAACTTTTATTCCATGTATAGTAGGAGTTGCCTCTTTGAGTACAGGGCACATAGATTGCAGCTCACACAAAAAAAGAAATTAAAAACAGAAATAGAAAATTTTGGTCTCTGAAGTTTAGAGCAAATTTCAACATATTTTGTTTTAATATTTAGGTAATATAAAATACAATGGTTACCAAAACTACGAGTAACACAAGCAGGGAGAATGATGCTGTCTACTGTATATAAAAATATTCCTTTGAGCAAAAAACACCATTTAGTTTTGCTCTGTTCTTACTAGAACAAACCCCCAGAGGAAGGAAGTTTGAGCCAAATTTTCTCATTCATCATGAAATTACATTTTGCTTTCCGTTTCTATATCCCAACCTGGTTCTTTAATATCTGCCCATTTTATTATCTAACCTGTGTGAGGGCCTCAAAAATAAAGAAAATCTAAAAAGCCAATACATTTCTGCCAGCTGTGATCTGCGCTGACGTGAAAAGAATATATTGAAGTATTGCTGGCAACTCCCCCTAAACTGTGTGCAATGCTTCTCTCAGAAACATGCAGATATGATTTCAAACCTTATGGTAATAAAGATGTAGCTCATGGGAATCAACTAGTAAGCCTGACTTCATTCTCTGATGCTTTTTTATAAAATTTTAAAGGAAAAGATTTAAATACACATGACATGGGGGAAAATACTAAACCATAATCAGTAGATATATCAGGTAGAAATTCTTAATACCAGTCACATCATATATTTCATACCACTGTGATTAAAATACATCTGATTATTTTGGTAGCTCAGATCACTTTGCCCTAATGTTTGTTTTGTACAGAGGAGAAAGAACAGGGTGGGGGTTAGGGATAAAGCAAGATGCAACAGATAGAATTATGGGAAGAGATGGTGAATTTAGGTCCCTGAAATACTATCATTTCACCCTTTCTCGCTGGATTTAAAAGAACAACTATGGCAAACTTACAGAGCCCTCATGGTCATGATTTGAACCAAAACTCCAGAGAAGAGTGCAAGTGAAGAACTCCATCATCTGGGCATTAGGCACGAGTTAGGGATATGGTGTCAGAGAAGGCCATTTTTCTTGTTCTGAAGCCCTAGGAAAGTTAGTGTGCTTCCCTCTACATCTCAACTGCTGGATAATACTTTACAGCTGGTTTTAACTCAGACAGATATTGCCACAGCATCCACTAGTACTGACTTGCCATTACCCAAGTGATCCCATAACCCTGCCTTGTACAGCAAATAAAATAACACACACATAAAGTGTAATTAAAGAAAAATAATGCAAATTAGCCCACTAAAGGAAGATCAGTAACCTGAAAGGGGAAGATCTACTTGATAATATAAAATCAGTGGCTCCTATGGAATTATAACATGGAAGATCACAGAAACACTTTAAAAAAAAAACTAAAAAACAAACAAACAAACAAAAAAAACTATAACAACTCCCAGTGACACAAAATTACAATACAAACAGCATTCCAGTATAAAAAAACAAAACAAAACAAAAATACCCTGAAAATATGACTTTTAAATGAACAGATTAAATAAATAAATTGAAAAATAGAATGCCACTGCTAAAATCTGAATTAGCAATGCAAAAGATCAAGTGGAAATATTATTTGACAATAAGAATGTTAAGTTCTAAGATGGCAGATACATATACCCTTCTCTATTTCAAGCACCTAAACTAGTACCTAGCACAGGGAAAGGGCTTAGTAAATGTTAATGAATACATAAGCAATACATAATGAGTTAGAAATTAAAAATGAAAAAGATTGGACAAAAGTTAATTGAAGCCTCTAAACAAGAAGATAGGAGATCAAGGAGAAAATCATTAGCTTATGATATAATAAACAGACACGATAATATAAATACTCTGGAAGTGGAGATATCCATTATATATACATATATACACACAGACATATATACATATACATATGCATGTGTTATAAGTATCAATAGTAGAGTAATATGTATAATGTGATTCTATCTTTTTAAAAACAGAAACACAATTATGTACCTTTACATAATTCAAAATATTTTTCAATGAATGAACCAATGTATGAACTTCAAGAATGATATGTAGGGATTCCAGTCAAGATGGAAAAGTAGGTAAACACTGTGCTTACCCCATCTCATGACCACATCAAAATTACAACTAAAATACAGAGCAACCCTCATTGAGAATCATCTGAAGCCCAACTGAACTGAAGCCCTACAACTACATACAGAAGAAGCCACATTGAGTTTAGTAGGAGGGACAGAGATGGGGAAACCCTCACGTGACCATTAAAAATTAGGAGGGATATCTCAGCTGTGGAGGTCCACTCACTGAGGAGCGAGGATTCCCAGGCCCATACCAGGCTCCGCAGCTCAAGGTTCCAATGGCAGAGAGAGAAGTCCTTACAACTTCTGGCTCTGAAAACCAGTGGAGATTGTGGCTCAGTGAGACTAGGGAGGCTGCAGTCCCATGCACTCCTCTTAAAGACCCGTGCACAGACTTATGAGTAGATTTACTCACTGTGAGCTCTAGCAGTGGGGCAGTAGCATGAAAGGCCCCAGCGACATATGGGGAGGAACTGAACTGGCTAGTTGCAGGGCGAGGGCAGGAGGGGTAGTTTAATCCCAGACGGAGGAGCTGGCAGAGGCTGTTGTGTCCTTCTTGAGCCTTCCCCCTCCTTGCATGCAGACACAGGGAGACCCTAATGATTCCCTGAGACCATGCCCCAGCCAACTTTTAGACACACCCAAGCCCCTTCCAGTGGCTTTTCTGTACAAATAGCCTGTCTTGGCTCATGCTGCAGACTTTCCTAAAATCTCTCAAAGGTTCACAAAATCCAAACAAGCAGCATCTGCCTTCGACATGTCCCATACCTGTTGCTGGGCAGTCCTAAGCCCAGCAGTAGGCACAACTGGTCTGAGTTCACAGTTGGGCCTCTTAAGGCACCTTCAAGCATAGCACAAATGACAGCCACCTGTGGATTGTTCTGTGGCTCAAGCCAGGTAGCCCCAGGCAGGGCTCAAGATGTGGTTGAACATGGCCTGTGGTTGGGCCCCTCAAAGGAGGTCATGGGAACTGATATTCCGGGTGGCCAGCTTCAGACTGAGCCAGAGCATCACCTGGCCATGTACAAGGACAACATACCAAAACGGCACACTGAGCAGGCACCAGAGCACTGCTAAAGTGAATTCTGCTCTGTAGGGTCAGTCCATGCACCGCAACTCCACCACTTTAGTCATGACCAGTCCTTACAACCAATCAGCCCAAGGATCAATCCCTCCCATAGAAATGCAAACAGCAACAAGACTCAACTACGGCAGAAGGGCACACACAAAGCACACAAGGGACACATCTGAAGCACCTGACTCTGGTGACCAGGGAGACTGCCACTGGGCCCCACATCACACCTATTATATAAGGCCACTCTACTAAGACTGGGAGCATAGCAGACATATCTAATACATAGGAACAACAAAACAAAACAAAACAAAACAGGGAGGCAGCAAAAATGGGGAGATAAGGGAAAATGTCCCAAATAAAATAACAGAACAAAGATCTAGAAAGTGAATGAAACAAATGGAGACAAGCAATCTACCAGAAGCAGAGTTCAAAACACTAGTTATTAAGGTGCTCAATGATCTCAGGACGAACTTCAAGAAAGAGATAGGAAACATAAAAATAGATGTAGAAAACTTAAAAAAAAAATCATACGTAAAGAATACAATAACTGCAATGAAGAATACATTAAAGGGAATTAACAGTAGATTAGATGAAGCAGAGGATCAAATTTGGCGATTTAGAAGATAAAGTAGCAGAAAACAACCAAACAGAACAGCAAAAAGAAAAATAAATAATTTTTAAAAATCAGGAGAGTTTAAGGGGCCTCTAGGACAACATGAAGCACATCAACATTCACATCACAGGGGTACCAGAAGGAGAAGACAGAACAAGGAATTGAAAACCTACTTGAAGAAATAATGACCAAAAACTTCCCTGACCTGGTAAAGGAAGTGGATATACAAGCCCAGGAAGTACAGAAGGTCCCAAACTAGATAAATCAAAACAGGCCCACCCGAAGACACATCGTTATTAAAATGTCAAAGGTTAAAAACTAAAAAAGAATCTTAAAAGCAGCAAGAGAAAAGCAGTTAGTTACCCACAAGGGAGCACCCATAATACTGTCAGCTGATTTCTCAACAGAAACTTTGCAGGCCAGAAGGGATTGGCACAAAATATTTATGCCAATGGGAGAAAGGTGAAGACATTAAGAAGTACAAATTGGTAGTTATAAAATAGTCGTTTGGATATAAAGTAAAGCATAGGGAATATAGTCAACCATATAAATGGCAATAACTATGTATAGTGCCAGGTGGGTACTAGACTAGTCAGGGAGAACACCTCTTAAACTCCATAAATGTTTAACCACTATGCTGTACACTTGAAATTAATGTAAAATAATACAGAATGTCAACTGTAATTGAAAAATTTAAAAAAAAGGTAAAAAGGTTTAGTGGAATAAGAGGTTCAAATCTCTAGGAATAAGACAAATGTCATGGGGATGTAATGTACAGCATAGGGAATATAGTCAATAATACTGTGATAGCGTGGTACAGTGTCAGACGGTTGCTGGACTTTTCATGGTGATCACTTCTTTAGGTATGCAAATGTGGAATATGTATGGTATATACCTGAAACTAATATAATATTTTAGCTATATTTTAATAAAAATATTTTTTAAAAGAATGAGATGTAAGCCCAACAGCACACATTTATTAATGTTTATATCAGGGGAGCTGGATAGAATTGCAAGAAGGGCAGTTTTAATTTTTCTTTATGCATTCTCAATATTTTATTTCTTTATTCATGACTAAATTTTCTAATAAAAATCAATTCAAAAGGAATACACATATAAAGCAAATAAGCCTCGGGACCAAGATGCTGGTAATCTCAACAGCTGTGAGTCTAAAAGGAAGGTAGCATAACATTTGATTAGCATTACTATAGTATGTGATAGTATAAAATTTGTTTGAGTGTACAGACCCTGGGGTTCAACTGCTTAGATAGAAATTCTGCTTTTTCCCTAAAAAAACCCCAAAGCCATAGAAACATTTCCCTCTCTCTTCCTTAGATTTTTCATCTGTAAAATGAGTATGAAAGTAATGATTCCAGCCTCATAAGGTTTGTTGTGAGGATTTCTGAATTAATATATGAAGGATTTAGAAAAGTAGGGGAAACATAAAATATCCATGAATCTTAGCCAGCATTACTTTCCAAGCCCAAACTAGAACCAGGTGAATAGACTACCGGGCATTTTAGCCACATCTAAACTCCCTAAAGACCCCAGCAAATGTGAATGTCAGAAAGGTCAATTGGGTTTTATTCAATAACCCACTCTCACAAGCTTCCTCAGCCACTCTAGAGTTGGAAGGCAGGCTGAATTCTCTCCGATTGTCCCCAGAGTGATAGGATAATTTGAAATGGACTCTGTGGAAGGCCTGTAAGCAGTCTGGCCACTTCCCTGGATATATATCACTGCACACCAGGGCCCCTGCAGGGAGCAGAGATAGAAGAGAAAACCACTAACCCAGTGTGTTTTGGCATGAAGGAAATGTCCTAATACCTCTCGCCAGGCTTCCTAAATCGGAAAATGTTGCTGTAGATAATTCTAAAGGCGAAGTACAAATATTCTTAGGTCAGGTTACAATTTATATTTCCCCACTAATGGGTTTGAGAGCTTTTCTTGAGAACAGTTTTTTCGAAATTCCAAAAGATAACAAGTGAGAATACAAGTCTGTAACTGGAAAGACAGAAATAACTCCTCTGCAGTTTGGCCTAGGTCACGACTGCCCTCATATATAAAAATACAGGTAACGAATATTCATCAACATTCCCTCATCCACTTGGTAAGGTCATACTATGATTATAAGCTGTTTTCTCACAGGATTGTTTTGCAGAAGTTATGCATTTTTGTGATCACTTTGACTCAAAAGAAGGTAAAATGGATATACATTTTCTGACTCTTTGTTGTAATTCTCAAAATTATAACCACTAACGTATAGCTTGCAATGTTTATTTAAATTTACTTATTGACTGCCAATGCCATTTTTTCTCCTTTATTTAACTTGGAGTGTATTTTGTTTACAGACAAATTAGTATATGTGTGTTTGTGTGCATGTGTGTATGATACAGTTGAACATAAATGTCCTATGCCTCTCTGTCTAATTATCTACCTACCATCTGCCTCTGTTTAGTGGCTTCCTGCTACTTTTTTGCAGTTATACATAATTTAAGTAAATCCCAATTAAAAGCTACTAATATAATAAAAGAATGTTGTAATAAGTATAGATGCTGCTCCATTCATTTTTGTGACTTTATTTGATTTTTCTTTAGAATAAATTTCAAATATAAAATTCTGGGTTAAGATTTTGACACCTAATGACAAAAGTTTGTAGTGTATTGCACACGGCCAAAAAAATATTTGCTACTAGCCGTTTTAAACATTGTCAAGTGGAAAGACTGGAAAAAAATATGTAAGATCATTGTTTTTGTTTGCATTTCTTTGATTACTAGTATGTGGGATTATTTTTTTTATATCATGTTTGACACCTATTTGTTTCACGTTTTTGTATGAATTTACATTCTAAGCTGGTTTTTCTATAACATTTTTGTGGTTTTTTTATTGGTTTGAAAAACAATGTGTATCAATTAAAGGTATTAACTCTTTATTATTTTTACATTACACCTCCTCCAAGTTTGTCTTTATTTTAATGGGTTTTCTTTTAGTCTCCCAGAATTTTCATATTTTATGTAGTGTGTATTTTAGTGCCTTAGGAAGAAATTCTCTACCCAAATATTGCATAAACATTAGCTATTCTAAACAAGATATTTCCTTTTTGTCAGGCAGGCAGACCTACCATGTCATTCAGTATTGCACCATAGCTCTCGTTAGATTCTAAGTCTAAAACATTAAATTTATGAGAAAGTACAGAAAACATGTCTTAATAGCCCTGCCAACTTCAAAGTTGAAAAGAAAACAGCCTGCTGGTATACCTTTCACTTGCATTAAGAATTTCTTGGCCACTAACCACTTTAGTAATCACTATCTGATTAATCACTACACTTTTTTTTTTCTTTTTTCAAAGAAAGAATAGGCACATTTATTAATTTTCATTGTAGAGGCAGAAACTGCATCCTACTAAGATTTTGCTGAATGACCCGTCATTCCTCAGCCAGTACTAGGGAACAAAATCATCCTCTGCTCTCCAGACTTTTCTAACTTCCCAGCCTCTTACTTGGCCTTCACTCTTGGCAGCTGGGATTTTAGTTATCACTCAACTCCTTGGACTCCAAGGGCCAATACATGGGATTTGCAATATTCCTGAGCAGACTGGGAGAACACAGCACAAATGACCCCAGGACGCAGGAGGCAAAGTAAAATAATTACAAAATGCTGGGATGTGAGCCATCCTCAGTATGAACATGAATAAAATTCTTAACATTTCAAGAACCCAAGTGTGAAAATTGTAAGAACACTATCAGATAAATGCTGGGTGAAGTTTCAGAGTGAGAGGACATTGAGATGCATCAAATACAATCTTTCCTTGAAGTTATTCCCATTAATGAAATTTCACCTACTGAGTATTTAATTGTATAGAAGACTGTGCTAGAAAGAATTCTGGTTGCAACATCGCAAGTTGAACACAAATTCAACATATAAAATAATAAATGTGAACAAGAAAGAATATCTCAAGTCCTTTTGGAATCTCTATATAAACAGACTGCCAGCTGGCATGCAGGCAGAACCAGCTGTGAGATTTTACAACTAAACTCCCCGAAAACATGGTTTCCTCAGAAGTATAAGACAATTAGTTCATATAAAACATGGGATGTTTATCTAAATAACTGTCCTTTCATTTCAGCTGTATACCCTAACCGATTATGACTCATTCCCTATTATAATAACTATCTTATTTTCAAAGCTCAATTTCTTGAGCTTTCACATAATTATATTAAAATAAAGGAAAACTAGCATAAATGTTGAGGGTTTTTATGAGAATTAAATAACTTCTCTGAAGTGCACAGGCCAGTATCTGTTGGTATTTAATAAATGTACATTCCATTCCCCTTTTTCTATTTTTTTTGTAAACATAATTGAATATTTCTACCTTTAGGTGATTATTCCTTAGTTCAGTTGTTCTTATTTTCTCCTTATGTGGAAATTTACATCATGCACCACCACTCAGTTACCCATTATCATAGAACTTCAGCCATTCATTTCAACTTCTTGCCACTTCCAATACTAATTCAGATATTTCAGTTAAGTTCTTATGGCTATTAGTTCTTTACATTTTTGTTTTGCTTCTAGTTATACCACCTCCCTCAATAGCCTGACACACACATTTTCTCTTAATCCAATCTTTATGCTATTTCTATAGTCACTTTGCATCTCATGGAAACCAACATTATAAGATCTATTAAATTGTGTTGCATTAGTTGGATTAAAGTTGGCTTCCTTCTCCACAGTACTTGGCATATTGGCTGAACAAAAGAATGCTGCTTTGAAACACTTGATGTGTTTCACAGAGAAACAATAAGATACAATGTAAATGAACATATAGATAAGCCCAAAAATGTAGCCTCTCTTCCGTGTGCACATACATCTTTGTTGTGCGACATATGGAAAACGGCTTGAACTCTCTGGCCCTCACTTTATCATTTATAAAATTGAATTGAATACACCCAGGTGTTTATTTATCAAATTTATTTTCAGAATAAAACAAGGTAATGGAAGTGAGAGTATTCCAGTTGCTATTGCTGAATAACAAACCACCACAAAATTTACTAGCGTAACCATTGTATTAAGCTACAGAGTCATTGGGTTAGGAATTAACTATGGAGAGGCTCAGATAAAAATTCTTGACTGTGATCTGTCTGTGGCCGGAGTCAGCTGGTGGCTGGGACCGTAATTATCTCAATGTTCTAATTTATTTGCTGGAACAGTCCTCAGAGCCCTGAAACTCCATGTACAAAATTCTGTTATCCTGAGGCTACCATGCTATGAGGAAGCTCAGGCCACATGGAGGTGCTCTAGTTTGGGGTTCCAGCTGATTCCCAGATAACTGCCATTTTGGCTTATTCACAGGGCTTTTAGTTGGTTCTGGATCTCAGCTGGAACTTCAGCTGAGGCCATTTACTGGAGTAATGACAAGCGGTCATTCCTTGTGGCCTGAGTTTTCTCATAGCATGGTGGCCTCAGTCAGAGCAGTGAAATTTCTCATATGGCGGCTCAGGACTTCACGCACAAGCAATCCTAGCAGGAGACTGAGGCTGCATTATCTTTTACATACCAGTGTTGGAAGCCATGAAACATAGCTTCTTCTGAATTCCTTTCTTGGTCTTATTAAGAATACTCACAATTGATTCATTGAAATGTAAATCTAAAAAGGACCAAGAAGTGAAAAACACAGGACAGATGTGTTTGTCTAAAGAAAGCCAGTGTTAACTATTTTGATATAAATTTAGAAGCAGAGAATCTTAAAAACTGGAAAAATCGGACACTAAAAACTTGGCTACTACTGTGTTTCCCCAAAACTAAGACCTAGCCGGGCCATCAGCTCTAACGCATCTTTTTGAGCAAAAATTAATATAAGACCCAGTATTATATTATATTACACCCAGTATTATATTTTTATATTATATTATATTATATTATATTATATTATATTATATTATATTATATTATATTATATTATATTATATTGTATTAGAAAGACCCAGTCTTATATAAGACCCAGTATTATATTATATTATATTAATTATGTTAGGTTATGTTATGCTATGTTATATTATATACCTGGTCTTATATTATATTAAAATAAGACCAGGTCTTACATTAAGTTTTGCTCCAAAAGACGCATTAGCACTGATGGTCCGGCTAGGTCTTATTTTCGGGGAAACATGATAACTCAAAAGCCATTCCTCCTTCTTTGTGGTAGAAGAAAGTTTCCCTTTTTTTAAAGTTGCTCTCCACCTGTTTGACCAGCTGTATACTTACTAAGTAGGTGGACGCTGGACAGTGTAAATCATCCTGGAAATCCTGTTCTTTGCACCTGTCACTAGTTTGGTTATAGATATGATATAATTTAGGTTACTAAGGGGAAGATTACTGAAGAGCTTCTAAGATAGAGTTTCTTAGCTTTTCAGAAACATGAGAAAGTCTCTTTCCTAACTCCAGAGGGGATATGTGAGGAGGTGGTGCCTGGAAATGTGGCATTATACTGAAGCAGGATATCTACCCTAAACAAAAGAAAAAATGAAAAACAATCCAACACTTTAAGATGCAGATAAGACAGATGGAAGAACTTGGGTCCTTGGTGGTATCACTGAGTCATCAAGTTAACTAGCCATGGAATCATCCTTTCTCTTGTTTCTAGTCATGAGAAAAAATGAACAACTTATTGATAGAACCATTTTCAGTTGGGTGTTCTGTTAGTTGTAGCTAAAAGAATCCTAACTTACTTAGTGGCCTGAGAGATTAACTAGCTCAGCCCACATTAGGAAGGTGAAAAATATTAAGTTACAAAACACCGAGGTATTCTCTCACTCATTTTCTCTCCTTTATCCTCTTCTCCCCGCCCCTTCTCTTCTCTTCTTCCCCTGCCATTTCCTCCACCACCTTGTCCTCCCTCCCGCGCTCCCTCCCTCCCCCCTACGTCTTTCTCATACAACTCACCCCTACATACACATAGCCATGTATGAGCATGCGCACATTCTCCCTCCTTCAGTCTTCACTCAATTCTGCTTGCACCTGAACCAGAGGAAAACCAAGACTCAGTCCTATCGATTCAGCTGAGTGTACAGCTGACTCAGCACACTGACTGTCAAGCTAATCTGCCCATTAGTTATATAAGGACTGTTCTTATATTGTAAGTTCCAAAAATTTCAGATAATGACACCATAAAAGATGTTTGGATTTTTATGCCAAAAATTTTATTTTGGATATATTAACTTCAGAATTTAATACATGCAATAAAATTGAATCTGTGCATAAAATATATTTTGAAAAATGGGAGCGAATGCCCATGTACTACTTTAATAGCTATTCACTTCTAATATAACAGAACTCTATAGGCTGAATAAACATAAAATATTATTGAATCATAAAGTGCCTAATTAGTTTTGTGAATTTAAAGTGCTGTGTTGGCACAGGAAAATGAATTACTGATTATACGCAGCCTTGAATCAAAAATTTTTTTTTCCACATGCTATTCTGATGGTTGCAAACCAAAATTCACCAGAGGTTGGAAACATTTCCCTGACATCCAGATTTCAGGCATTCAGTCAGTAAATAATTTTATACAGACACACACACACACACACACACACACACACACATAGTTTCCCCCTCAAGCATAATCACCAACAAATGCATTCTCAAATCTTTTGTGTTTATATACTTTGCCAGAATTATACACCATGGAGTCTACTCTAACATTGATGTATGATGCATTTACTGTCGTGTTTTAACTAATATTAGCAGAAGTCTGGCAATTACATCTCAGAACATTCAGCTAGCTGAGTTTAAATTCTACATTATGCCCTGGACCAATTATGAATACAAGCACAAACACTTGAATAAAAAAGAAATAAATCATTTACTTGTACATCATTTCTCATGACAATGGAAAACATACAATTAACCAAATAAATAAACATGCCAGCTTCACTACAAAATCCACACAAAACACTATTTGCAAAATGGACAATTATTATTTTGTGTGTGCAATATATCAGTCTTCAAAAACCTGGAGTTACCCTGCCTATAGCCTTACTCTCCCCAAGGAACCATTTGATAAAAGTATGTCACTATGATTTCAATGTCTTGTTTATTATTTGTCACCAGTGACAAAAAAGGACAAAGAATGCGTTTCACTATTTCTCTCATCCTTTCTCTAAACCCCCTTGGGATCTCCCCAGATGGAGACTTTATCTAGGATCGTGCAATTTTCACTTGAACTATACGTCAGTTGAATGAGGAAGAGAGAAGAAACAAAGAGAGAGGGAGGGAAGGAGAGAGAGGGGAGTATTTGTCTAGTATTAAGGGCACTACCTTGGAATATAACTTTATCTTAGGCAAATATGTCAAAAAGGGAAATGTGTCTGGAGCCCTTTTATAATCTTCTTTTCCAACATATGTAACAACCTATTCCTCTGGTGTACACCTTTGCTCTTAATTATCAAACACTCTAATCTCTTTTCTCTGGATCTTTTCTTTTAATTTCCTACCCAGAAAAAAAAAAAGATGATTCTACATCATTTATTCATGAATTATACTCAAATATATGTAATTTATAAAGTCTTATACACAGAGTATATTTTACAATTTCATGGAAAAGAAGCAGAATCTGGAATGTTAAGTAATGGCTACCTGAAGAGATGGGGGTACTTCTTTGATGCTACAAGTAGAACAATATCAGAGCGAGTTCTCCTTTTCCTTTGTTTCAATCTTATGTTTTTCATCCCAACAGTATTCTTCGTATTCTTCACCCATTTCCACCTCTATTTGTATACTTTACCCTGAGTTTCAGGTATGTTTAGAGTTGTTTTATTTTTACAATATTTGATTTTCTTTTTCTTTTCTTTTTTAAAACTTAAAATAAGCCCTTGTTCTAAAATAGTGGACCTAGATAATTCTGATTCATGGCAATCTATAACACTAAGTCTTTGGTACCCAAAGTTCTATACTTAAAAAGTTGTTCAAAATCTACTTTTCATTCTCACTCCTCATTCCTGTTTCAATGTCCCACACAGATCTTTTATATTGAAGACCACAGCCATTTCGGTGACAGGCTATTATCATTTTCTCTCTTTAGAGTAGAAACATTTGTTTCAGTAGGGAGAGCATGTCATCCTAGGTAACTTGCTATGCAGCTGAGCAGTTCTGAGAGATAAGGGCTGATCATGCCTACACTGTTTTTGGAACCCACAATGCCATAGCAGCACTGACGGACGTGGTACTGATGGGGGAAACCATAGAGGCCACAACAGCTAGAATGTTCTAATACTTAAAAAGGTGCCAATTGTTGTCATTATTTTGAGGAAATAACACTGTAATCCTGAAAACTGCCTCTCTGACTCCAAATTGATATAACACAAATATTCTATCCAACATGTACACACACACACACATGCGTGTGCACACAGACACAAGATTTTTATACAATTCACAACTAAAAAGTGCCAACAACTGAGCAGAGATTGACCCTTGGTAAAAGCCCTGTAGATTATTATCAATTCAGTTAAGATAACACCAAAAATACTGAGAGGGCTATTATTGAGTTGTGACTGAAACAAAAATCTTAGGAAAAATAAATGAAATTGCTTTCTTATTCAGTTTGTCACTACACTAGACCACAGCCTTCACTTTGAGATGCCAACTAAAAAAACAGACATAGGTGAACTGAAGAGCTGAGAGGACAGTGATTAAATGATTAAAAAATTGGATGAAAAAATTTGTCAAGATAATTTTAAGGTATTATATCCAAAAAATTGGATGAAAAAATTAGTCAAGATAATTTTAAGGCATTATACACCATGATCAAGTGGGATTCATCCCTGGTATGCAAGGGTGGTTCAACATCTGCAAATCAATCAATGTGATACACCACATTAACAAAATGAAAAATAAAAATCACATGATCATATCAATAGATGCAGAAAAAGCATTTGATAAAATCCAGCAGCCATTTATGATAAAAACCCTTAAGAAAGTGGGAATAGAGGGATCATATCTCAACATAATAAAGGCCATATATGATAAACCCACAGCTAACATCATACTCAATGGGGAAAAGCTAAAACCATTCCCCTTAAGATCAGGAACAAGGCAAGGTTGCCCACTTTCTCCACTTCTATTCAACATAGTGCTGGAAGTTCTAGCCACAGCAATCAGACAAGAAAAAGAAATAAAAGGCATCCAAATCGGTAAGGAGGAAGTAAAATTGTCATTATATGCAGATGACACGATAATATATAGCGAGAACCCTAAAGACTCCACCAAAAAACTATTAGAGCTGATAGATGAATTTAACAAAGTAGCAGGATACAATATTAATATTCAGAAATCAGTTGCATTTGTATATACCAATAATAAAACATCAGAAGGAGAAATTTTAAAAAAAAACAAACAACAACAACAACAAAAATCCCATTTACAATTGCTTCAAAGACCATAAAATACTTGGGAATAAATTTAACCAAAGAAGTAAAAGACCTATACTCAGAAAATTATAAGACACTGAAGAAAGAAATGAAAGAAGATACAAATAGATGGAAACACATATCATGTTCATGAATAGGAAGAATTAATATAGTTAAAATGTCCATACTGCCTAAGGCAATATACATATTCAACGCAATTCCTATCAAACTACCAACGACGTTTTTCACAGAAATAGAACATATACTCCTAAAATTTATATGGGACCATAAAAGACCCTGGATGGCCTCAGCAATCTTGAGAAATAAGAACAAAGTGGGAGTTATAACAATACCTGACATCAAATTATACTACAAGGCTACAGTAATCAAAACAGCATGGTACTGGCATAAAAACAGACACATAGATCAATGGAACAGATTAGAGAGTCCAGAAATAAATCTATGCCTATATGGCCATTTAATCTATGACAATGGAAGCAAGAATGAACGGTGGGGTAAAGACAGTCTATTCAATAAATGGTGCTGGGAGACTTGGACAGACACATGCAAAAAAATGAAGCTGGACCACCTCCTTACACCATCTATAAAAATAAATTCAAAATGGCTTAAAGACTTAAACGTAAGATCTGAAACCATAAAATTCCTAGAAGAAAATATAGGAAGAAACTTCACAGACATTACCCAGAGTAAGATTTTTACTGATATATCTCCTCGCGCAAGGGAAGTAAGAGAAAAAATAAACATGTGGGATTACATCAAAATAAAAAGCTTTTTTAACAGCAAAGGAAACCATCAATAAAACAAAAAGGGACCCTACTGAATGCGAAAAGATATTTGCCAATGATATATCTGATAAGGGGTTAATATCACAAATTTATGATATTAAATAATCATTCAACTCAACTCCAAAAAAACAAAAAGTTGAATGAAAAAACTAATTCAACTCAACTCCAAAAAACAAACAACCCAATTAAAAAATGGGCAGTGGACATGAAGAGACATTTTTCTAAAAAGGACATACAGATGGCAAACAGACATATGAAAATTGCTCAAACTCACTAATCATTAGTGAAATGCAAATAAAAAGCACAATGAGATACCACCTCACCCCAGTCAAAATGGCTATCATCAATAAATCAACAAAGAACAAGTGCTGGTGCGGATGTGGAGAAAAGGGAACCCTTGTGCACTGTTGGTGGGATTGCAGATTGGTGCAGCCACTATGGAAAACAGTATGGAGGCATCTCAAAAATCTGAAAATGGAACTACCTTATGATCCAGCAATTCCACTCCTAGGTATCTATCCGGAGAAATCCAAAACTCTGATTCAAAAAACTTTATGCACTCCTATGTTTATTGCAGCACTATACACAATAGCCAAGACCTGGAAACAACCGAAATGCCCATCAGTAGATGACTGGATTAAGAAACTCTGGTACATTTATACAATAGAGTATTACGCAGCCATAAAGAAGAAATAAATCTTACCATTTGCAACAACATGGATGGACCTAGAGAACATTATGTTAAGTGAAATAAGTCAGACAGCGAAAGACAAATACCATATGATCTCACTTATATGTGGAATCTAAAGAAAAGAATAAGTGAATGAACTAATCAGAAACAGTTTTGGAGACATAGAGGAAAAACTGAGGGTTGCTAGATGGGGGGGATGGAGATAAGGGGGAAGGTGAGGGGATTAGAAAGCACAATCGGTAACCACAAGATGGCTACGGGGTTCTGAAAATTAATTTGGGGAATATAATCAATAATATTGTAAAGATTTTGTAGGGTATCCGATGGACACTTGTCCCATTAGGGAGACCACCTCAGGGATGATGTAGATGCCTGATCACTGCATTGTACACCTGAAGCTGAAGCTGAACAATTATGAATGTCAACTACAAGTTTGTATGCATATGTGTGTGTGTGTGTGTGTGTGTGTGTGTGTGTGTGTACTTACAAGAAGTGGAGTACAGCATTAGGAATAGAGACAGTGGAAATGTAATGGCTCTGTGCGATGTCAGAGGGATAGCGGATGGGGGGAGGGGGTTCACATAATGTGAGGGATATAAAAGATAAATGTCTAAGTATTACTTTGTCTTGTGCACCTGAAACTAATAATAACAAAATAATTACTTTCCATCAATACATATGGTCAAATTTTACTTTTTAAAACAAGGCCTAGAAAAAATAATTGTTAGAGCAACTGTACATTAGCTGCTAGTAAAATCCATGTCCATAGCCACATACAAGACTAAGCAATTCTGTAATGCACCTACATTCTGGAGGATCCTCTACCTGTGACAATGGAGACATTTTACAAAAATTCTTATTACAGTCCTCTTTGGGAACAAATAAAATGCCCATCAGTGTAATATTAAATTACAAAAGAGAGGATGAGAAACTATATCATGGTTAAAAGTGATGTATTTGACACATGCATATCTAGTTAAACAGAATATAGAAAAAACTAGGTAAAACACTTGACAAAATATATGAAAATTAAAGTAACTGTATAATTTTAAAACACAGAAGTAATATTTATTATGATCATGAATTCATATATGTGAATGTGGGTAAAAGTGTAAACATAATGGACTTTAAAGATATACAATAAAGTTGTGATAATGTTCTCTATTGGTCAAAAGTGTCTGACTGTATTTATTCCAGCTGACTGAAATAGGGGTCTATCTTTAATTAATTTTTAAGTCTAAAACCCCAAATATTTATATGCTTATCAATCATAGCTAATCCCTATATTCTTAACATCGTATCACAATATAGATGAAATAAATGCTTCTGAGGTACAAGAATTTTATATTTTAAGAACAATGAACTTCTAAGGCTCAATAAGCAATAAATAAAATAATAGTTAATGATTTTATGTCATTTTTTTTTTCCTTTTTAGTGAAAAGCTATAACCTTTATCCTGTCAATGCAATATACAATACATGTATACTTCATTTTTTTAATATACCGGGGGTTCCAAAAAATGCATACAAGTGGACACTTGGGTCAACGTTGCTCAAGCAGTAGTTTGCAGTGATCAGAAGTGTCTAGACCCTGATGGTAACCACTTTGAGCACCTCTTGTAATTGCAGAAGACAAACATGACTTGTATTCCTCTTTTGTTAGTGGTAAAATGTGTATACATTTTTTTGACACCCTCTTTAAGATACGAGGTGAGTGTGTGAGTGTGTGTGTGTGTGTGTGTGTGCGCGCATGCACGTGTGTTTTAGAGGTATATACTGAAAATACTACTATGTCTCAGTTGTCACTATATTGGGAGCCATTATCCATCTTTTATTAATCCTCCAAACCAATAGTATAGGTAAGAAAAAAATATAATAATAGAAAACTGATTTTGTTTAGGACTACAAAGATTTCTTTGTTTTTCTGTCAAGTAATCCATATCTATCCTTTATAAATCAATAATAAAATTAAAATCATAGTGTTCTCAATTTACTGTTGTTTCAGTTTAACTACTGAGACAACTGTTTCTTATTCTAACCCCACTGTTGTAGAAAATGAACACAGCAGTTAGCCCAAAGAGAGAGCATCGGCAATACTGAGGAAATGAATTTCAGTGCTCACTTTGTTATTCACTCCTTGTAGAATGAGCAAGTGACTAACAGAACTGCTTTTTTCCCTGTACCTTTTTATTTGCCTTAAAAAATGATTTGTGAGTGGCAAGTAACACAAATAATAAATCTAAATCCTTAATTAAAACATATCATAAATAAATTCCACTTCTCGTCCCTTCTCGTTCTCGCGTTCATTTATTTTTAGTATAATGCCCCTGTCCCAACCTCACTTAGTTCCAAGTGTCCCAAATTATCATCACTATCACTAGCAATCCTTGGTATCCATTATGTAATTTTGACTTCCATGGTCAAACACCAGGTTAGCAGTTAGATTTTGGACTGTAAGTATAAGTTACACAATCAATTGTACAATCAATTAGCAAAAATACAGCTAGATAGAATCTCTCTTACAGCTGGATTTCATAAATACTTTAGCTTGTCTCTCAAACAAAATTATTGCTAGACTTGCTTGAACTATAATTTAGCTATAAAAGATGTTAAACATTGTTGAATCCTCCTAGGTATAACTTTTCTGGCTCCTCAATTTATGTTAATAATGACATACAGAGACCTTACTACATAAAAAACTTAACCTAATGATAATTTCAGCCAGTATCATGGATAATGTAATGCAAAACACCAAATCCAGCTTAAAGAAGTAATCATTTGTAAAATATGAAGCTAAACAAAGCCACTCTCCATAGGGAAACATATTTTCTAATCAAATTATAGTTTATCCATCTTCAATTACATCCTATTATAAGCAATATAATTCTACATAATGAGAAGCTAAAATAGGAATATTTTGATGGTTCTCTTTCTGTGTTATGTGCTGCTCTTTTAGTCTTCAGGTGAACACCTGACATTCCTGCATTAATTTTGAAAATTTCTGACACTAATACTGTTGATATTCATAGGTGTTCTCCCCAACACCCAGCATCAAAGCATCACACTTAAGTCAAATATCAAAATTATATAAATGTGTTTTTGGAGAGACAAATAGAATTATCCACTGAACTACTCCAGTGGCTCTCTGGTTGGCTGGCAACGAGCAAATCAGAATCACATACTTCTCACCACAGATGGAAGGGCTACTTTGGTCCCAGCTTTCTAGAGTTACCTATATAGTTGCAGTTGACATACCAAGAGGTGGAATGTGACTTTACCAAGCAAAATTACTACTCAGCCTTCTCTGTTTTGCAAGTCCACTTTCATGGAAAACATATACATGAAGAATAGCAGAGTGAGACCCCTCTCCTGCAGCTCAAATCATCATGGCTCAGCTCCACTCTGAGCCAAGTGCACGTTACTGGAAGATGCTAAAAGAACTAGCCACCATTTGGTTCCTGCAACTGCAGAACTTTCCCATCACAATTCTAGTTCTCTAAATCCTACACGCTGTTTGATGAGTCCGTTGTAATAAAAAGATCCCCGAATCATGGGCTACCATTTGCTTGAAATCCTGTGAAGCAAACCAGGTAAAGTAAATCAGCCCAGTTTTAACTGCCCAATCATAGCCACATCTCAAAAGAGGCCTGTAAAAATCATTCTGAGGCAGAAGGACTATTGAAATTTTTCAGAAGAAATTAAAGAAATACATGCAGCTAAAAATTTTAAGTACTTCCGGGAGCACAAAGATAAAATGTATGAAAGTCAAATCAAGTTTTAAATTCCCACCAGAACTCTTCTCATTTTAATGTGCAGCATTCAGCTTAGTACTCAGATGTGCTTTTACCAATAATATTTAGGACCTCCATTTTAATCCTCCCCCAAAGGAATCCTCTTAGATTTTCGTTGTAAACCCAAAGGAATGTGCATAGATTTTGGAATCAGAAAACTTTTATTTATATCCCAGCTCTGTCATTAGTATTTTGACGTTTATAGAATCACTTAAGGTTTCTGAGTCTTTAAGTACTCATCATCAAAATAAGGATGACAAAGATAACCTCACAAGTTTATTTTACAGGCTAAATAATGTAATGCATATGGTATTTCTATACACAGCTAGTCCATAAGGATCGATGACCTTTCTTCTGCACATTAAAATTAATTAGTGCTGGTTAAACTGATGTCATCTCACCTCCTATGGCACTCTAAAAAAAAAACGCAAATCAAATAGAATTCCTGTGCCTCATTTCTTTTTTCCATACCTATGTGATTTACCATCTCTGCCAAGGGCACTTGCTTTGTGACAGCCTGAATTACTGACCACATACACAAAGACCGACTAGTATGGGGGATCCAATTCTGCAATCTGATATGGATTGAAGCTTAGCTCTCTGTAAAGTAGAATAAGTTAAACTTTCCACAAACTGACAGTAGCATTTGTACATGATTTATGATCTGCCAAAACCCTATCATCCATAAAAGTGTTTCTTTACCACTACATATCCTAGGAATTTCTAATAGTAGTTATCAGACACGAACTTCCTCTTAGATTTTTGTTGTAAACCTATTTAATGACTCCCTATTATATTTATAGCTAAAGAGTAAAGT
This sequence comes from Rhinolophus sinicus, assembly GCF_036562045.2. NCBI lineage: Eukaryota > Metazoa > Chordata > Mammalia > Chiroptera > Rhinolophidae > Rhinolophus > Rhinolophus sinicus. The sequence continues at coordinate 69,444,952 of NC_133760.1, forward strand.
GGTTGAAACAACAGATAGGATAGTTTTTAATTTGCATATTTGAGATTGGGACACAATTTTGTATTTACAGTCTATTTATCACCCCTCATCAACCTCTTTATCTGAAATAATAAAATTAGTTGTCTCACTTTCTGATTACAATATCCTTTAATTCCAGCTCTCTCACTCTGCTTCCCCCCATAAATGGGTTGTCTGGTCTTACAAAACACCTCAGTGCTTTTTCTCTATCAGTCCCAGGGAGGCTAAATTTCTTCCTCTTTCAGCCTATGCCCCATGATCCATTATTCTTCAGTTAATCACTGGGCACAAATTTGAGCCTTGGTTGAATTCCAGCTTCACATTTCAGCAAACCTCCATTTAAGCAGATCAGAGATACTCTTACAACCCTAGCAGCCAGCCTCTTTGGACCTCAATGGCACCTGCGAGGGTACTTGGCCTTTCACTCTCCCATTCCCCTAAAAATTATTTTAAATTCATATCATGGAGAATTTCAAACACATACAAAGTAAACCCAATACTATAATGAATCCCAATACACCCATCATCCCACCTTAACAAACATAAACCATTTGCCATTTTTGTTTCATTTAAATTCTGCACACTCAGTCGCTCCCCGATTCTCATTTCTTTCAGTGAAATTCACATACATTGAAAGGCACAAATCTTAACAGTTCAATTTTGATAAATGGATGTCCATGTAATCCACATCCCTATCAAGGTATTAAACAATTTCTTTCAAAACAGAAAGTTCTCTCATGTCTCTTCTTATTCAATTCCCTCTATACAGAGGTAAACAGCTTTCTGCATTTTTGTTTTTGTTTTTCCCACCATAGATTAGTTTTGCATAGATTAGATTAGGTAAGGTTCATTCGTTTTCTAATGAAAGACTAGTTTCTTTCAATAAACATTATGTCTGTGAGATCCACCCTTCTTGTTGCATGTGTGTTCATTCCCTTTTATTACTAATATTATTTCATTTAATAAATATACTACAATTTGTTTATCCATTCCTCTGTTGATGACATTTGAGTTGTTTCCAATATGCAGTTATGATGACTAGAGATGCTATGAGCATTCTTGTACAGCCTTGTGGTGGACATGTGCTCTCATTTTCCTGGGATAAGTATGTACAAGTGGAATGGCTCTGTCAAAAAGCAGGCATATGACTAATTAGCTCTCTAATCTGGTTATATATAAAGGCATGAATGACTATTTCCAGTAGAGTGTTCAAACTCCGGAATTCAAATTCCCAGCACAAGCATGGCTTAAACGACCTGAGAGCTTCTATATCTGCCTTGAAAGAGACCCTTATCTCCTTACAGCCACAGAACTGAGATGGCTGGAATCCAAACTCAGAATATCATCCTGGGAGTGGTTGAATTGCAATACAAATTGAATTCCCAGCCTTATAAGATGTCTACTACCTAAGTTAGGGGAAAGAATGGGAATCCTGAAAGTTGGAATGGGGATGTGTGATGTGGCCCTGATGGAGCAGAGGACACTGAGCAGTTAAATTCGATGTGCCTTCTGTCAGTAGAAGCAGCCTCTCCACCCCCAGTAGCAGTGGAATCCACGTGCACCTCCCTCTTCTGGGAAGATTAACCCTGATTTCCTAAGGAAATTGCAATGGCTCCCCCCTGAAGCAGGTGCCTTACAAGACAATGCCAACTCTCCTGAGGACCCATGCCTATCACCTCTCTTTGCTTTGAGACTTACAACTAGACTCAAGTCCCAGGAGACCCCTGAAAGTAAGGTACAAAGTGTGAAATGAAGAGGTGTACTACGTTCCAAAAAATTCCTTTAGTTTTCTAATTTATATAGACAGATGTCTGGGGAATATGTGCAGGAATGGATATTAAGGATGTGAAATGATTATGGAAGAAACACAAAGTTGGATAAGGTCAAATTTATTAATATGGACCTAATAAGCAGGGATTTTGTATTTTATGTTATACCCACACTGAGAGATTCCAGAAGATACATCTTTAATGAGTGTGAGAACTAATTTGTGAAGGGAGCCCCAGCATCCTTGAAGATATCACTCTTCTATGTAGAACAGACCTTACAGAGGGAACTGAGGCTAGTGATTTGGCAAACCTGAATGCAATACAAGTCATTGGATCCCAGAGTGGCAGGAGCCAAGTGACAGCATTCAACTGTCAAAGGCAAGATAAACACGGTGGCTGTGATGTACACCAGAGTTAAGGCAATAGTCCTTACACTCGGACATGCACAAACTATGGAGTTGACTAGCGGAGCAAAGTATTCCTGGAAGTAAAACATAGAGCAAGCCTACTGAATTCTTACTTAATCTAGGTAAGCAGGGAAGTTCTAGGTTACATGAACAGGAGTCTAACCTGAATCATTAAAAGTCACAGCCCTTCAATCAGTTCCGAGACTTAACCAGTTTACAGAGCCAGATCCCCTTGAGGAAGGACGGTGGTAGGTACACTGCCAACAATTCTACTGTTAATCTTTCTCCCCCTCCCCAAAGGGACCTATAGCCTTTACCACTGTGGAAAAAGAAACAGTCACTTTTGGGGAACTGCTGGATGCTGACTCTAAACTGACATTAATTCCAGGAGACCAAACATGTCACAGTGGTAGACCAGGCCAAGCGAGGCTTCTGTAGGTCAGGTGATCCTGGAGTTATTGTTCAGGTCCATCTCACCTTGGAACCATCTCACCAATGGTTCCCCGATCCTCTACTGTGGTTATTTTCCCAAGTGCCTAATAGGGATGGACATACTCAGCAGCTGGCAGACTCTCCACATTGGTTCCTTGACCTGTGGAGTGAGTGCTCTTCTGGTAGGAAAGGTCAAGTGGAAGCCACTAAAACTGCCTCTACCTAGGAAAACAGTGAACCAAAAGCAACACCGCACTCTTACAGAGACTGTAGAAAATAGTGCTGCCATCGAGGACTTGAAATATGCAGGAATTGTAATTTCTACCACATATCTGTTCAAAACACCTATTTGGCCTTTGCAGAAGGAAAGACATAGACCTTGGAAAATGATGGTGGATTATCATAAGCTTAACCTTGTAGTGATTCAAATTGCAGCTGTGGTACCAGATATGGTTTCACTGCTTGAGCAAATCAACACCTGCCCTGGTATCTGCTATGTAACTATTGAACTGGCAAGTGCTTTTTTCTCCATACTGGTGAATAAGGTCAACCAGAAGCAGTTTTCCAATGTAACCAACCTCCCACCAGGTAACTGGCCGCTCACACTGGGGAATAGTGCCACAGCGGGGACTCTGTTGATCTCATCACTTCACCACTGTCTTTCAGGATGTCTCAGAAAGAGACTGTCTTGCTGCAGCTGTCCCTTCTGGGTGGGGCCTGCACATCATGAGGAACCATCCGTAAACCAGGCCCAAGCCTTCTCTTCCTCTGTCAACTGATGACAGGGAACTCCCTCTGAGGACATAGGTGCAGGCTGGGAGTGGGGACCATGAACACTTGGTCCACATCTTCATGTAATTTACTTGTGCCTTCAGGGACTGCTCAGGCCCTGAAGTAGTGAAGCATTGTTGAATCTTATGGCAATTAGAATATATTATATATATGCGTATATATAATATATTTTAATATTCATATATATAATTTTCTCTTCCATGCAATGAAGATCTTTGTGAGTTTAGTTCTTATTAGAACCTCTAAAAGGCTTCTGATCACCAGAAGATTAGAATCCAAACATATTAATGTAGCACTCTGTGACACTTTTTTTTTTTTTTTAAATCAGGAAACTGCTTTGTTCTCTGGCTTCCTTTGTGGAAGTGATTCTCCATTTATTTTCAAATCCAACAATGTTTCACTACTTAATATATTTCTAATGTTTTCTGTGTTTCAACATTTGGACATTTACATGATATTCTCTCGTTGCTAACTCTTCACTTCTTTCCCCAAGATTATTTTTTAATTCCTAATTTTCCTTTAGGGTTTAGTTTAAATATCCATCTGTGAATCAACCCTTCCCTGATCCCATCAGGTTGTGTTGAGTGTTTTTCCTACATACTACCAAGTGAAAGCACTTTATGCCTATCATAGTTATTATAAACCCAAATTAAAATTTCCTGTTTATCTCTTTTTATTTCTTACATACAATAGTTTTAAAGATGCTTAAAGGAAGGTATTACGTCTGAGACAACATCCTCCCCATTTACAAGACAACATTTCACACACTTAATATATTTTTGTTTAATTTTAGTTAGAAATAGAGATATAGCAAAATTACTTTCTATTTTGTTATATAAAATTATAATGTCCACAGGTCTTTCGATTTTAATAAACATCGGCCATGAAAGGGTTAACATGATTATGGCTAAACATGTGGTTTTTAAATATAATAATTGTTGTATTTCAGAACAAAGCATTTTATTCCTCACACTTTTGAACGTGAAGAGCTCTCTGTTGTCATTCAGTATGATATTTTCACCGCACACGCAGGCACCTTAACATCTGTGCCATTTTGTTTGGAATGTGTGACAGGGAAATGATTCAACAGGTACCCCACCTGTCAAAGTGTCCCACTTACTACACTTTAACAAGCAGCACAGGCTCTTCAAATGACTGCACCTGAGCAGGGAAACCTCCACTGGGAACTGCTGCCTTAAATATTTCAAAGCAACATCGGACACTTACACTGTTCAACACCGGGTCTCCTGTATCCCTGCAAAATTGGTCTCTGCTGATCAACTCCTTATTCTTCACCAAGGGTGACAGCAATACGATTGATACTGTTTACTGACTTCTCAACAAGCCTTTAAACACTGTCTTGTCTTTGACGTTTCACTTATCCGTGGTGCCTTACCTGTCAGTTATTTATCTCGTGTATTAATTATTTCTTTATTTAATGGTGTCCTTTTTCTGAGAAGCCCCATGCGCTTGACATACTTTTTTTTGATATCATAGAACTACTGAGTATAGATAGAAGACAGTGATTAAAAAATGATAAAAGACCGGTTTCAAGCGGCTTCTGAGAAGCACTCCAAACATTTGCCATATAAAAAGAATTCTTCACATAAAGCACACCTTTCATCACTTCGTGAAAAATATTATTTCAAGGAATGTTGTGCCATTTCAGACATGAGACAAGGGAACAGCACTTGTTTTCTGTTTCTCTGAACTTATTATCCCTCCTCTATTACTCATCTCCTTTTGTGATTCCTTATTCCTCCCCATATCTTAAACCAGAAAACTTGAACCAACCCTCAGAATCACCTTTTCATGTTCACACATTCATCAAATCCTGCTAAATCTACCATATTTACACATTTGAAGCTCATTCAGTACTTGACACATGCCATGGACGTCGATACATGGTGAGATGGGAGGAGAAACTAAATCTGCATGGTCCCGGCCTGACGTCATGGATCTTATGGACTAGTTTGAGAGACAGGCAGACGTTACTCAAATCGTCTCACAAACAACTGTTGTTACACTATAGCTGTGTGATGGAGAGGTCCTTAGAGCTCCTAGTGCATGTAATAAAACTTGACTTAAGAAGTGGTGCACTGTGCTCACATCGGAAGGCAAAACAGGCCTTGAGCAGATGAAGGGAGGTCTGGAGTACCTCAGCTGAGGAAACAGCATGTGCAAAGGCTCTGTGGTCAGAGGGGAGTGTGAAAAGCAAGACTGGAAACTTTCAAATGGAGTCTGAATAAGTTTAGCAGGGACTTTTCTATGTAAAACCTTACACAACACTTGAAGGATTCTGGTTCTCAGTTGGTAAACTACTTAAAACCAATGATACCGTCTAAGCAGAAAAATGGAAATTGAGGAACTGGTGTGCTCAGATTTGAGTTCTGAAAGGAGATCACTCAGCTATGTGAAGAAAAAAATGGAAAAGAGCAGTGGCTGGATATGGGGAGATTATCTCAGACACTACTGAGAAAAGATGATGTCTTAACAAACACACAAAGAGGGTGTTAAAGATCACTTATTGTTATCTAAATTGTATAGCTTGGAGTAAAATGGGAAATGACCATGTTTAGTGGGGTGAAGAATCATAAAACTTATGGACAAGCTGATCTGAAGATGTCTCAGAGAAGGCCCATGGGTGATGTCAATAGGCATTTAAACATATATATATAGAGAGAGAAATTCTAGGCTGGAGATAGAAATCTGAGTTAACTGCATATGAGAGGTAATTAAACCCCAGATATAGATGAAATTCTTCAAGTGTGAGAAGAGACCTAAGATTGGGATGTGATGACCTGTAGCACATAATATCTGCAGATAAAAATGACGAAATTAGAAACCAAAGTAAGACATACAGAGAGAGATAAAAATAAAATCAGAGAATACTGTCATAAAAGGCAGAAACAGTATTTCAAAAGAGACTGCCTGGCCAAAAGAAATGAAAGCATGTATCTAAATAAAAACTTGTAAACAAATGTTCATGGCAGCATCATAGCCAAAAACTGGAAACCTCCCAAATGCCCATCAACCAGTGAATGGTTAAAACACATTATGGAATATTACTCAGCAATGCACAGTAATAAACTAACGATATAAGCAACAACACAGACAAAATATAACAGTAATAAACTAACGATATGTGCAACAACACGGACAAAATTTGAAAGCACAGTGCGAAATGAAAGAAGATAGTGACAAACACAAAATTCTAGAAAAAGAGAAACACGATAATGAAATAAAGGACATTGATGCTTCTTTGGAGCTGAGAGTGGGAGGGAAGAAGGGAGAAGGTTGACAACTAAGGGTTTGAAGGAAACTTTTTGGAGTTATGGAAATATTCTGTATCTTGACTACAGTGGAGAGTAAATGGCGAATTTCATATGAGGCAAGTTGTGACTCAATAATGTGGGGCAATCGAGAGATATGTGGGTCGAAAATATCAATTGCTTTGAGAGGCCAGGTGTAAATGAAACTGAAAAATATTCATTAAGTTAAACACTATGGATGTAGTTGTTGTTGTTTTTTTTTAACAGAATGATTGTGCTAGAAGTTAAATCATAGTGATTACTTGTAATTACTGATACTTCAGTCACTAAGAAACAAAATCAATAACTTTTCTATAATTTAAGACAATTAGTTACTTCAGTACTTATCAACTGTTTAACTCTTCATCCTTAGTTGACACCCAACAGACACCTAAAATATTTTGTTGTGATTAATATAAAATCTATTTAAAAGAGCCAAACATTTAATTTGAATTTATATGAACTCATTCATGTTTGTTAAAATTTTAGGCTCCAAAGAATAGTCAACTGTCATTATGATTTATAATTTCATTGTATCAAATATAATTTGCAGTAACTAGCCTGTATTCTAATTTGAAAATTGTTTATTTTTTAAATATTTATTCAATTTATTGGGGTGACATGGGTTATTAAAATGATATAGGTTTCAAGCACACAATTCTATAATATATCAACTATATATTGCATTGTGTGTTCAACACCCAAAGTCAGTTCTCCTTCCATCACCATATATTTGATTCCCTTCACCCTCTTTTACCACTTCCCCCCTTGCCCTCTAGTAATCACTAAACTGTTGTCTGTGTCTATGAGTTTTTGTTTCTTTCACTGTCTCATTCATTTGTTGCTTTCAGTTTTATATCCCACATATGAGCGAAGTCATATTGTTTTCGACATTTTTGGTCTGACTTATTTTGCTTAGCATAATTTCAAGATCCATCTACTACGTTGTCATAAATGGCAGTATTTCATATTGTTTAATGGCTGAGTAATATTCCATTGTGTATATATACCACATCTTTTTTATCCAATCATCTATTGAAGGGCATTTTGATTGTTTCCACATCTTGGCCAGCGTGAATAATGCTGCAATGATCATAGGGTTACATATATCTTCATTTTTAAAAAGTTACAATGGTATGCTAACTATAGGAGAGAATAAGACTGCTAGCAGGGCATTTCTAAACATTTAAACATTTGTGATTACATAATATTCACTATATTTGCTATGAGAAAATATAAAATGTCAATTTACATATCTCAACATTTCACACGCACACTTTTATACCACCTTCACACATCCATCTTAAGAAAGATAAGCACAGTTCACCTTCAAAGATTATATCACAAAATTATTTTTATACATGTATAATTGGTCAGATAGAATATTGTATCAGACCAACCATGCTAAAAAATGTTTTGGTTTATTTTATTGATAAATGTGGTTTTCTTGTTTTAATAGAGTAAATAATAGGGACCTCACTTGATATAAAACAATGCACATAAAAACGGCTGTTAACAGCCTGGCTGAAGATTTTTTTTTTAAAGAGGGGCCATGTCTTGCTTTGCTTTTGTTTGGCTTTGCTTTATTTTGTTTCCACCACAGAAGTTGTTAACCAAATCCACACTGATGATGGATATAGAAATATCTACAATCCACTAGTTTAATATTAAAAGTGGGGGATCAGTGCTTTGGCAATTGTGTCCATGTACCATAACTATCACTTGTTTTTTATTTTTTTTCCTACTTCCTTGTATTGTTTGGACCTTGCAGATAGCCTAGGACAATTTAACATAGTCCACTGTAAATTATGTAAGTAAGTTCCTATCTAACAAGCACCAATGAGGAATTGTCTCACACTAGTGTTTGCTAGACTTATCACCTTAAGATTAAGAATGATCTTAAGAATATTACAGCTGTAATTTTATGTAGATATCTTAAGGTTGCTTAAAATTTTTAGTTTAACTGATAGTTACACACCTAAAATAATTTTATACAAATACACTGCAAATCCCTAAGTGATTTTAATTCTCATATTTGTCTGCACATTTAAGTAGCCACATCAAAATATTTCAGATAATTTTAGAGCATTTGACATATTCATTTGAAAACACACCATTTCTTTCTAAATATAAAAAAACATAAAAATACATATTTTCATAAAATATAAATTACTGTAAATATATTATTCATCTTAACAACCAATTTTAGAAATGTATTTTCTTCATCCCAACCCTATATCAATGAAGAAATGAGGGTCCATAAAAGGCATGAAATGTATTATCACTTCACATGATGGATTCTAAATAACCTATATTTTGCTGTCCATTCCATAACTGAACTTTCATTCGTTAGGCATCTGATTTGGTGGCTTACGAATTTGCTTAAGGGATGTCATTAGATCACAGGCTATACACAAGGGCCAGAAAAATCAAGCTCGGAGGAGATGCCCAGTATCATGCAGAAAACTAACCCAAGTGTAAACATCAGAGCCTTGAGCCATGGAAATCAGTCCACCTACTACCAGACTGTTTTCTGCCTTGACAAGAGACGCTGCCACTGACTCTGGAAACAGGCAGAGCTATTCTGGCCCATCAGCAAAACCAGTTCTGCATGATCTATCTTTCCTATGTCATTAGATCCAGATTCATCACCCGGAGCAGGTCCATCCGACTAGTGGAGCACGTATGTGACACTCAGGTTGTAGCTTCTAGGGAAACTGAGAAAGACAGAATGTAGAGATTTCAGCGTCTCTGATGAGACAGAGACTATCCTAGAAGATGGAGACTTCCTCTAATAGAGGAAGGCGTTTCAGATATTGATGTGCCAAATGAAGAGAAGAAAATTACTACAGACATCAGTGATGGCTGTGTTAGGAGCAAAGACTACATATATTTTTTCAATGCACTGACAATTACTTGTATTTGCTCAAAGGCTTTCTGGTGCAATACAAAAGCATTAATTAATGTTCATGGCTTGTAGCCCACTTGACACTCTTTAATTACGAGGCAACACTCCATAACTTAGGACTAAATTACTTAAAAATTGTGAGGGTCTAAATCTTACTGGTGTTGCAGATAGATATTCATTCATTACAAGGTAAAAACTTCAGTATACTCAAAGGGAAATTTTACATGGGAACTTTAAGTACATATTTCCATAAAACCTTCAGGTTATCTAAGAATCAGTAAAAAGTATGTGGGACTTTTCAGGATTTTCTGACAGGGTTTGGTTTCCATTGTCAAACTCTGCCAGAGGATAGAGGGACCACTTAAAAAATTATTTTTATAAATGTACTTTGAGTCATACCTCTGTTTAGATTCTGGCCATTCCGTCTGAGTATGTAACTCTGAATATGGAGGTGTGTCTCCTCATATGTAAAGCAGGGATAAATGATAAGTAACTTCAAGGTTTATACTAAGAATATGAAGATGACAACGATGATGATGATGAATAAGTTTATTGAAAATTCTCAGAAGGAAAGCAGTAAATATAAGCATTGTGGGGTGTATATGTGCTTTTTCTTAATTCCCTTTGCTCTCAACTTCTCAAGTAAATTCCATAGTTGTGGTTAGCTTCCATTACATGTTAACTGTTTACTTCTCATCCTCCTCTTATTTGGTCCACAGGTAGTAGGAGCCCAATTCTTTGGACCACAGAGCTAGGATATCATGGCTGCCTTTAAGACACCTGCCTTCAGACACTCTCTGGTGTGACATGCAGAGGAGCGGGAGCTAAACAGAGTCACATTGACAATTTCAATGATCATGACTGTTGACTTTCCTCCGTGTTGGGTGTCTACCCATTTCTGGTCACTGTTGACAACATTGTTAGGTGTTCATCCACCAGGATGCTACCTGAAGCTGTGTAGGCTGTGACCGGCACAAGATACATCCAGACACGGGAGTGAAAGGACACTGGTATCCAGCCTGGGCTCTGATATCCAGCCTATGGCATGTGTCCTGGCAGTAAGCTGTACCTACTCGGGATGGGGGGCCTTTTTCTAATTTGTACTAAGTCCTGTGATGGACAACCTGTGGCCCTGGGCATTGTTGAATCCTCAGTGAGAACTCCCACTGCATTTTCTTTTTTTCTTTCTTTTTCCCCTCCACTAATTTGGGAAACCTGTTCTAGCTCTATCTTTTCCACAACTCACTCCATTGCTTACTCTTGAAGTATACATTGCAACTTTTAACTTTGGAAGTCTTCTCACTCAGCCCTCTAAAGTGGGAAAAATAATGAGAAAACTCAAATTCATTTACCCTTCCCTTTTCCACCCGATCCAAAGGAAATTTGCATCCTCTCTCTACTGGGAACAGTGGTGTGCAAGTTAAGCAATGTCTCCAGCTCTTTTTCTCTTTTTCAATTTCTCTCAAATTTATACCTGGTCAGTTCAGTTGGAATCTCACTTGGAATCTCAGACTTTATCTCTTGCAGAAACTTACAATTTCTGTAACAATTTAAAACTCTCCCCTGTTCATTAGGTCACAAGACAAAAAAGGGTGGAAAAGGTCCCCTTTCTTTTACAATAGAAAACAATAAACAAGTGACCTCTCACCACAAGGATTGTAACTGTCCCCACAGCCAAAGACATCCATAACCTCTTCCCACTTTTTCTCCAATCTTTTGCTTATACTTAGAAACCGAGGAAGAACACTGAAATAGATGACTATAGATTTTGTCATTGCTGATTCTTCTGTCTCTTAGAAATTTAAGATAAGGAGTTTATATCTAATGGTTAGCTGTTTGAAGCCTTAGACTTCAAGAAAAAGACAAAAGGAAAAGTCCCAAATCAACAGAAAAAAAAACCTTATTTAGTATATAAGCATAGTAAATGCTTAATTAATGTTCATGAAAACTGAATCTGAATATCTTTAGCTTACAGGATCCATTTATTAGATGTCTTTACAATATTAATCATGGTGATACATTGTCTAATATTAAAAGTATATACCACAAATAAAACGTATATACTGCAAATCATATTATGTCTAAAAGTAAACATTTAATCATGTAATTTAGTTGCTAAAAGTTACTCTAGAAATCACCTAGTATAACATCTGATTCCAAAACTCCTGAATCGACTGATTGTTAGAAAGGTTGGGAAGGAGACCCTACATATGGATTTAAAACATGTTATCTAAAGTATATTAAGTGCAGCTTGGAGTCAGACATGTATTTGTATCTATATAATTTACACATATGCCTCCTGGCTTCTGTACTTACTGTGTGATTTCTGAAAACATATTATACCTCTTTGAGTCTTGGTTTTCTCATCCACAAAAAGTGCTCATAATAGTAATAAAATAGTGAACATGAATCTCTTAATATAAGAAAACAGAATTATATAAAAACACATTGAAGGTACAAGGCCTATGAAAGAGAGTTTACCTGTGATTTGTGTCACATATAATGATTTACCAAATGTTTTCATATGTATTCTCTCACTTAATATGTTATTTTATCCCTTATACAATCTCATGAGGCAATTCTGTAGCTTCTGTGTCATTGCCACTTTGTACCACACTTCATCCACTTACTCAATGTGCTTCAATAAAATACAGAAATGACACATCACTCCACAACATTTCTGCAAGGTGTGACAATGTATGTCTTGATGTGACCTCTATCATTCACTATTCAACATACACATGGTACAGCCTATGCCCATTCATGACCAGTTATTTGATAAATTGCTCTCATGTATTTAAACTATTCTTCCCACAGATGAAACTATACCAAATGTCATTATATTTGTACTGAAACTATATGTGTAGCTTTATCTCTGCTACACATATAGCACTTAATTATACTGTTTATTTTACTCAAATTATTTCATATATCTGAATATCCAAGTGTATGGTAATTTTTTGTTGGCAAAGATATTAAAAAGTACTGCAAAATAGAATAGCATACATTAGCATAGAGAAATAACTGGACTGAGGGACAGGAGGCCTGAAATCTAGCTGTAGTTTACTTACTGCATGGACCTCCATTTCTCCTGGAACCCGTAGTTCTACTTAATCTGCCCACCATCTTGCATATCTGAAATTGAGGTTTTGCGGAATGTCTTTAATCATTTTGTGTCACAATTAATTTATCTATAATATGAGGAGTATGATATACTGAAGACGAGATCATAAATATTGAAATGTAAACAATGAATGTAAAATGTCTAACATGGTGATTATCACATAAAAAGTGCTCATGCGATTCTCTCTCTCTCTCTCTCTCTCTCTCTTTCTCTCTCTCTTTCTGTCTCATCTCCTACAATGTCTAGGCACATTTAAAAATCACTTTCCATTAATTTGGTTAATTTTCTTACTGAAACAAAAGGAAATATAGATAGATCTATAGCTAGATTGATTTTTTAAAAGAAAATTACATTGTCCTTATTGATGATAAACACAATTGCTTAGCCATGTTGTGCAGACACTATTTGATATGTCCCACATTTCCAGAAAGTAGTATCATTAGTTAAAAAAAAAAAAGAAAAAAAACCTCATCCTTTGACCACACTTACATAATCAAATAACTTTCTGACCAGCCCTCATGATATCAAACATGACATATAATGAAATAAGCAGAAGTAGGGACTCTTCTCTTGAAGAAATATATATGACCTGAGGACAACAGAAAAAAGAAAAAAAGAGTACTCCACAGAAGAATGATGTTGCTTAATTGCATTTCAATGATGTTGATTTTAAAGACTGTCCTGGATATGGTGGGCAAATAACTGGGCTTTCATCTTTACTGCCTAAGGTTGAGCAAGACTGCAGATGTAGCTAAAGAAATGATGAAAGAAAAATTAATGAACACAAATTAAAAATTCTTCTTATGTCTGTATTGATAAAATCTCCACACCCTCTAATGCGCTTGCCTTTCTAGCCCACCTAGAAGCATCTGCGGATGCAGTTTTGCTTCATCTGTCCCATCCACACTATTGTATCCGTGCACATCTAACATTAGGGTTTCCAGAATGGCATTATCTAACCCTTCTCCCCCTGACTGAGCTGAGGGAATTGAGTATGAGTTGAAAAAAGAGAGAGAGAACCCAGCAAGGCAGAAAGAGTGAGGGAAGAAGAAAAGAGATGTGTGTAGCCAGTGGCGCTATCTCACAATAGAACACAATAACCATTTATAGAGTAAGTATCCTTGGGAACTCACACTAAAGTCAATACGCCAACTGTGAAATACAGCTCTGCTGCAGGCAGATTTTTTCAAGGAAAAAAAAAATCTTTACAGATTTAACAAAACAGAAAGCATATCAGTGAATTTATCCCCAGAGAGTGAACAGTTCCTAGGCACAGAATATAGGAAGAAAATCCATAGCTGCCCATTATGTCATGCTTTAAACACTAAAGGAAGCATGATGGGAGGCATGGTGAGATGGACCATCTCCTTCAGGATGGTCTGAACTCATCAGTAAGAGCCCCATGTGCTCAGACTTACCATTGACTGAGTTCTATCCGCCCTCACCTCCATCCTCTACACATACACACACATACACACACACACACATGCACACACGTGCATACACATCACATACATGCACGCACACACAAATTCCCTTCACGGGTTCTTCAGATTTTTAAATATTTACCTAATTCTAAAATGACCAGGCACTTTTATTGGCTTGCTCTAAATAAAGAAAATGGTTGTGTTTCTTTGTAAGGGTGACTGTACGGATCCATTTTCTTGCTTTAGATTCCACTGGGGATGGTACTGCCTGTTAGATCCACTTGGATGTACTAGAGAAATAAGAGGCATCACACTCATTGACAGAAGTATGACGAATGGCCCTCTCTAGAATTTCTGAATCAGGGTGTTCATAAATGTCAGCTAGTAGGACGGGCAAAAGTCAGCCAAGTTCTCACAGAATTTATAATGAGCCTGTCAGTGTTTCAAAGTGTGTAAACATAGCGCCTCCCAAACTGTCCAGATATTATTTCTTTCATGGATAGACTATGAAATCATGATAATATGATCACTAATAATTTTGGACTCAAACTATGTGCCAGAGACTTTCTTAAGTATGTTATACAGGTCATATTTTTAAAGTTTAATTTAATCCCGTGAGATAAATACTGTTATTTATTCCCTTTTAGCAGTAGAAAGAGGAGGTACAATTTCTAAAATAAAAGAGTGAAGTGGTTCTTCTCGTTCCACTGAGAAGACTTGAAGCTAAAAACACTATATAAACAATGTGAAGAGAGTGTGGAAGCAATGAGAGAAATGAAAACGTAGATTGGGAATTGAAGCAAAATATTTAACAATTCTTTCTAACCATAAACCCGAATAGAAAAGTATTATTTCACAGTTGAAGATAAAAACAAAAAACACACACATTATTGTCCTACACGCTCCTCTCATGCGAAAACACAGAAATCAGATGAAACAATGTATTTATAGGCGAAGAATTATTTCAAGACTTAGCCCTAAAAACTCAGTTGAGAATCACAGATATTATGGTCTACCACAGAATATCACTTGCTACTTCCATAAATGAGTTACTCATCTCCATACATTTTATTTTTGACACACCATGACACCACTTTTATATGCAGTTTCCACCTCACAAGCTATTCCAGTCAATTAGAAATGGGTTTCTAATTCTTGACACATGTGCAATAATAGCCTGTTGTAGGTTATTTATTTATTTTTTTGGCTTCACTAATAAATAACAAAAGAAGAACACAAACAACAGAGCTAGAATAATAACTGGAAAAAAAATTAAGAGTTTTATTTAATGCATGTGCTTGCTAGTTAAGCAGCAGGATTTACCACTCCCTATGATTTTATCCGTTCTTTTATGCACCCACCTAGTGCTTAAATATCGCCATGAGTTAAAGTCACTTTCACTGTACGTAAAAGAAAGAAGTGCCTGTTTGATTCCATGGAGGAGGAAGAGGGAAGGGTGGTGAGAAGAAGACTGTCACTTTGTGTTTTGGCATCCCAGCTTGTTCTTGGCTGGCCAAGGAGGCTCTGTCTCCTGAGGGAGCAGAATGATCAACACGAGTAATGGGAGTTGAATTCAGGAGACCACCGAGAACATCTTGTTGTCTGAAGGCTCATTCTGAAACCCCCAGCACATGGAAATGGGTGAACCTTTGCTCAGTGAAGTTAGAGCCCTGACTGCCTTCCTGAGACACAGGATACAGTCAATACCTGCTTGATGCTGCCAAGATCCTGTCCTGGACTCAATCTCCTGTCCCGCAGAAACTCTGCTGAGGACGGGATCATCCAGAAGCCAGCAGCAATCAGCTTTGCACATTAGTCAAATTTCTTTCCTGAAGTCGTTAGGACTTTGGTTTTGGTCCTTGATTTAAATATATACCAGGGGTGCCAAAAAATGTATGTAACATTGGGGTCAACGTTGCCCAAGCAGTAGTTCGTCGTAATCAGAAGAGTTTGGACGCTGATGGTAACCACTTTGAGCACCTCTTATAATTGCAGAAGTCAAACGTGACTTGTATTCATCTTTTGTTATCAGTATATCTTATTACAATTTTAATACAGCTTTCCTTTCATAAAATGTGTATACATTTTTGGCACCTTTGTGTGTGTGTGTGTGTGTGTGTGTGTGTGTGTGTGTTATGTTTTGATACAGATATAGGTATAGACATAGATATATGCAATGTACATGAGGTAATGAGATTTATAATTTGAGGTTAGAGATGTTTCAGTACTACGCTTCTGAGATCACAAACATCTGACCAATGATGAGAACATGGCCTCATACTTTCTTCACTTTCCAAGGAAGTGGGCACTGAAATATGGGCATCATAACTACTGCCTTTTCAACCCAGTTTGGGAATCTGACCCATGATAATGACAACCAACTCTCTAACACATTTTTCCACATACATGTTAAACAAAAGCAACCTTCCCCCTCAAAGAAGGGATAGAAATAACCTTGATTCCTACACTTTCCTGCATTTCTCAGTACATGAAATAGAGGAAAGTTTCAGATCAGTCCCACCTGCCTTGTTAGTAAAGTATGACATACCTCCTGGGCCACCTGTACAAGATTTCTGGGACAAAATCATAGTAACCAATACCTACTGAGTACATTACCTCATTTCAGACTTTATGTAGCCATCTATTATCAACGCATGCCTTTTATTTGATTTTTAGTGGTAGAAATATCTTTTTAGGGTCATTTTTCTATTGAGAACTCATAAACTAATTGGCCAGCAGATCATCGAAAGGGTGAAGGAACACCATTACTTAATTAGACTCATGGCCCACAAAGACCAATATTGATAGCCAAAATCTGCTTCGAAAGACCTGCAATGAGGAACGGCTGCTGTCCTTCCCTACAAACTACCATAGGGCTTCAAACTCTCCAAACTTCTCCTAAGAGCTTTTTATAATAGCACTATGTCAGCCCCAGTTTTTCAGACCCTTGAGAATTCTTTCATTTTTCCGTCACTACCTGTTTTCTAAGCAATGGATGATTCTTACCATAAAACATATTAATGAAAGAAAGTAAGCAATGAAGTCTTTAGCTGGAGAACACGTAATGCCCCAGTCTTTTTCTATAAAAGGGAGTGTCCCACTAGAATGGTAATAAAAAAAATTCAAAGAGACTTCCATTTCCTTAGAAGACTCAATCTCTGTCTTAAATATCTTCTTCTTGAGGGTTTCCACAAACAATCTTAGTATCTACATCTTCAAAATTTTATTTCTGCTTCGTTTCAGTCTTCCCAGGCCTTTGGCTCTTGATTTGGCTTCTCTTTTGCTTCTCTGGTGTCCTCCCTGCTCTGCTACCTACTCTGTGGCTTCTACGTTGAAGTCTTTTGACTCTGCCTTTGCTAAAGCTTTGCCTGGCTTTTAGGGATCCCTCACCGGAAGTGGTCCTCTTACCCACCCCATTGGAAAAATGCATGTGCCTACTGAATTAGCCTTTCCAGTACCAGCATCTATTTATGTCATGTGTGCTTATTCTTCTGTAGTAACAAGTGTTATGCATAAAGTAAAGGGAGGCATCCACATTAACATAAGGTTTGTGTTTACAGTGACCTTGACTATGAAACTGGAGACTGATAATCACTTTGTAAAAACCATTCTTCCTTACAGTGTGGCAGTATATTATTGTCTTATTTGGTAAAACATGGACTTGAAGGATAGAAAAACCTCCATCTCATCTATATACGCCAATCTGGAGATGTTCCTTAACCCCTCCAATCTTCAGTTTCTTCAACTGTGAAATGGGGATAATATATTTATCTCTCAGGGCTATTGATGAGTTTTCCATGCCAAGTATCTGACATAAAATAGCATGTAAGTAGTTTTGTAAAGAATAATAGTAGACTCAACACAGAGAGAGAGAGAGAATTGTAATAAAATATTTAAAAGTAGTAATGCCTAAAACTTATCTGTTGATTTAATCAAAAGGATTAAATTGAGAGACACAATCAGGTTATTCTAATAAAAAGGTTTTTTTGTTTGTTTGCTTTTTTGTGGTTTTTTTTGTTTGTTTGTTTTGTTTTTTTTTGGTTTATTTCTGGGAGTAAATATTTAAGCAGATTGCCAATAACAGTGATTTGGAGGATATAAAAGACTATCCTTCATATAATTAGAATAGGTGACACTCTGGGAATCTGGGTTCATATTGATGAGGTATGCTAAGAAGTTATTTGCTGGGGGGGGTTACCACTTTGTGAGGAGTGTAAACGTCTAATTATTATATTGCTTTGTACACCTGAAACTAATTTTAAAAAAGTCATCTGATGACAAAGCATGGCTATGGTATTTTCCAAAACCTTCCTTCAAGATGGGGAGTCTATCATTCTTCCTCTTTGATGACAATGAATTTATGACCTGTACCAGGAAATAACCTTGTGTACATTCTAAAGCTTAGGCCTCAATGGGTACTATGGCTTCTGCCTCTACCTTCTCAGAATTCTGGCCTCAGACTGCCATTTAAGGATGTCAGGCTGCTCTACTAGAAGGTGAGACAATTCATGGGGAACTGAGGGTGTCCTGGGGGACATTCGGCACCAACTGCCCAAATTGTAAGGGACCTTTTCACCCAGCCATCCTTCAACGGAATTAGCCACGAGTACGCAAGTGAAACCAGCAGAAATCTGCCCAGCCAGGTCATGAAATCATGAGATATAATAATAATGTTGTTATTGTGAAGCACTAAATTGTGAGATGGTTTTTACGTAGAAATAGATAAATGAATCATTATTGATAAATTAATTTAGATTAATCAATTTTTCTCAGGAAAGGATCTACATAAAGCTGAATATATAGCATCTTTGTCTAAAATATTTTTCAGCAATAGTTTTCCCAGGTATTTTATAGCTGTGATTAGAGAACCCTAGCTTATGGAAATTTTGTAACTACAAAATAAAAAGATTATCATAGAACTTCAAAGAAAAAAAAAGCAAAAAAAAAACCAACAAACCGAAACTGCTTCATACCTAAAGATTTGTGCTTTTATGATGTCTGTTGTTAGAAGTCATTCCATGTGTGACAGTATAACCAAAACTGCAATCCTTATTGGCCTTGACAGTTAAATACCATTGTGTCCCTTTGGGATCTATTATAATTCCATTTGAAAATCTTAAGGTGCTTAGAAGCACATCTCAGTTTAACAGTGGTTTCTTTTCTTTTCTTTTTTTTTCTTGAGTTTTCCTTGAAGAAATACCTGATGGATTTTGTGATTTTTTTTTTTTATCTTTATAAATCTGAGAAAGACGGGGGGGGGGGGGGGAGAGAGAGAGAGAGAATCTCTCAAGGTAGGTTTCACAATGTAATAACTATGTATGGTGCTAAGTGGGTACTAGATTAGTCAGGGGGATCACTTCGTAAATTAAGTGTCTAACCATCACTCTGTTCACCTGAAATTAATGTAAAATAATATTGAATGTCAATTGTATTTAAAGATAAAAACAATTTTAAAATGTTTTTAAAAAATCAAGAATGCAGAATTGTCTAATCTCCTGCAATATAAAGAAGAAAAACAGTCATTCTTAAAAGAGAAACGACACTGAAATGAAGCTGAATACTCTAAAGTTGTTAGAACTGGGGAAGTTAGCTGCTCCCTTTGAGCTTTTCCAACTCTATAAACCTCCATAACATTATAGGCATAGGAAGAGGCAGAGGATCAAAACAAGTTAAGGGAGAATACATTCAGTTCAGTTTAAAATATTCATATTAATGATGGCAATAAATACAGAATATATTAGAAATGCCTTTTACTATGGAATGGGCTTTTGGCTATTTTCTAAACCTGATAAATTTCATCGTACTGCCCTTAGTTAATAATTTCCACACATTTCGTTTTTCAATCTGATTAGGAGAGTTCACCAACATTCAGGGTGTCAAAAATACTAAAGACCATGATTTTTTTGAAAATGTAAATTAAGAAAAATTCACTTATTTTTACATACAGATGTATGAATTTTGACAAGTGCATAATCTTATCTATCAGTCAAGATACAACAATTTCCTTCATGCTGTTCCTTTGTAGTCAACCCCCTCCCACCTTCAGCCCAGCAAACATTGCTCTGTTCTTCCGCATCCCTATAGTTTTTTCTTTTACAGAAGAGACTATGAATTTTAATTACACAGTCTTTTATCACATACAGATGATCAGTCTTTAATAAGATAAAACAATAGTTTTCACAAGTGCTGAGTTGCCTTCGGAGGAAAAATTTTCCTTTGTAGCTTCACCAAGCTGTGATGTTTAGGTTGGGGTTGAAAAACCTTTACAGGGGATTATTTTTTAAGATAAAAGAATCCTCTAACTCTGGAATAAAATATTTTTAGGGGCTGAAAGGAATTTTTAAAAGCTAAAGGAAACAAAGGCCAGTTGAGCCATACACGCTTTAACATGGGCCATCTACCAGTTTAGTATGAATTTCCCAGTTCCTCATTTTAAAGAGCAGAAAAGACTAGAGGTAATAGAATAATAAGAGAAAGCACAATAAAAATATAAGTGGATATTTACTATGTGTTCACTTATTGATTCAATAAGAATTTAGCAAAGCATTTACTGTGATGGCAAGGATTTTTCTAATTGCTTGGAAGAAAGCAGTGAGTTTACAGAAACTTGATTTCTTCCCTCATGCAGTTTATATTCTGGTGGAAAAACATAGACAATAAATAATTAGGCAAATAATTTACATACTATTATGCTGTTTTATATTTTATTATGTAGGTTTTAGATTTTCTAAAAGCTTACAAATATTTGAGGACAGTTAGTTTATCTGAGGGATGAACCTAAAAATACCAGTAGGTGATTGGAAAGTGAGTAAGAGATAGGAAAGCAGCCAATAAATAATGTTATCAAGGAGATTGATCCCTTTTAAGGACTCCGGGAGAATGAGAACAGCTCTCAGATTTATTCTAAACTAAAGATGAAATAAGCTAACGTTTCCACCCACTTCTGCCTTTTTTCCAATTGTTTTACTCTCTGCTCTTCAGACTGAAGAACTGCTACTGCTCTATCTTCCTAGTCATTATTTTTGCTACTATCTCAAATCTACCATTGAATCCATTTAGCCATTTTCATTTCAACTCTAGCATTGTACTTTTCAACTCGAGAATGTTCCTCTTTTAGTATCTATTACTCCTGTGCATTTCCCTATTTACTACGCCATTATAAACATAGTTTTCTTAAATTTTTCCAACATGGTATCATTTAGTCTTTCAGTATATTTGTAATAACTGCATTGACGTCGTTGTCTGCTCAATCCAATATTTGGCTTACTCAAGGTCGGTTTCCAGTGCCTTTTTCTCTTATTAATGGCCATTTATTTTACGTTACTTATTCTATTTTTATATTTCAGCGGTCAGCTAATGACTTGGACAGATATTGTGCTCAAACAGTTCAAGCCCTGTGTGTCTATTGGGGAGCTCATTTAAACTTCAGCCAGTTTTCCAATCTGCTGTGGCTTTGACTGTATACAGGCTCTCAGGTTTCCCTGCATGTGTGTGGAGTTTTCTATCAGTCAGGCAGGTTTAGATAACTTATGTGTGGATCTCTCATTTCTAAGCTCTCCTCTTTAAACTTCTGGCATGCCTGCCATTTGCCCCAACTGTGACTGCTACTTCTGGCTAGCAGATATGTGAGTTTCCTCTGTAGCCTATAAGTTATTAAATTCCAATACTGCCCCAAATAGAGTCTACCTCCTCCAGCAACACGACGGCTGATTTCCATGGCCAGGTCCATCCTGGTAACACTACCATTCTTGATTCTTGGATTGGGTAGGCTTGATTAGAACAGTACCAGGAAAGAATGCCACAGGCTTCGCTACTCTTATCAGATGCTGGCACTTTTTACAAATGCATGCCTCTTTGTTTGTTTGTTTGTTTGTTTAATTATTTCCAGAGAATATAGTACAGCTGTATTCAACCATTTTGCCCAATTTTATAGTTCTTAATTTTCAGCAGAGGATTTGCTAACTTTTTAATGGGTTGACGTCTCTTCCTATCTCTCCCTAGTTTCTTTATACTAATACTGAAAAGAATTGTGGCGAGTAGGTTAAAATATAATTTTATCAGGTTTCTCATTATAGCAAGTCACATAAATTATCCTTTTTTTTTTTCAAAATTCTTGCTGTGTCTTACAAATGATGGTTACTAAAAATTGGTCAATATAAAATACTGAGAACTCAACTGTGGGAAGAAAATGTTGATGCCTCTATTGTTTCATCCATACTGTCTCAATGAAAAAAAACAAACAAACATTTTTCTAAAGTTAAGCAGAGAGGACATCTATTGCAGTGATAACATTTTTTTTTTTGGGGGGTAGGAAGGTGGGGGAGATGGGTAGGAACTTTTAATACCATAAAGTAATGGAATTTTATTTAAATGTGCCTTCCCAAATTTTCCCAGGAGTTTTAATAACTTTTCTTTACTCCAACTTATTATTAGCATACAGTAAAAATAACTAAAACACAAACTGATAACAAATATTTTCCCCATATTTATTTGTTTTCTGATGAAGTCATCCATAACATAGTACTCCATAATTATGTTTTCCAATTTGAGGTTTCTCTTTTGCCCTGAGAATGTATACCTGTGAAATCTGCCTTATATGCCTCTTGTATTGATTTGCTAAGCTTTCTCTTAAAGCTCTTAGTTTGTGGATTTGTGATAATAAAATATGATTTCCATTACACTAATCCCTCATTTAAATGCCTCTTTGTGGCTTCCAGTCAAGATGGTGGAGTTGGTAAATGCTGTGCTTGCCCCCTTTCATGACCACATCAAAATTACAATTAAATCACAGAATGACCACCAACAATAACCACCTGAAGTCCAGCTGAACTATAATTAAGGATATACAGAAGAAGTCACTTTTAAACTTGTAGGAAGGGTGAAGATATAGAACTGGTTGGTTCCACACACACATGTGATGGTTAAAAATCGGGAGCAATATCTCAGCTGCAGAGGTGACCCCTGAGAAACAAGGGGTCCCAGCCCCACACCAGGCTTTCCAGACCAGGGTTGCAATGCCAGGGAGAGAAGTCCCCAACATTTCTGTCTGTTGAAACTGGCAGAGATTGTGGCTGAGTGAGACGAGAGCAGCTGCACTCCCAGGCACTCCTTTTAAAGGGCCATGAATGGACTTACTCACTGATGAACTTACTGGCTCTGTGCTCCAGTGTGGGGGAAGCAGGTCAAAAGGCACCACAGACATATGGGGAGGAACTGAATTGCCTGGTTTTAGGGCAAGGGTTGAAGGGGCAGCTTTCTCCTAAACAGATGTGCTGGCAGAAGCCATGGTCCTTTTGATGAGGTCTCCCCTCACCAAGCCTGTACACCCAACCAGGTTCCATATCTGAGTCTTCAATAACCTGGCTAACACCGTTCACCCTGTCCTGATGATTCCCTGAGACCCTTTACAGGAGACCCTGCCCCACCCAAACTGTAGGCCCACCAAAGCCACTTGCATACAAACTGAAGTGACTATTTCATAGAAATGGCCTGTCTTGGCTCAAGCTGTGGACTTTTCTAAAACCTCTCAAAGGTTCACAAACCCCAAACAAGCAGCAGCTGGCCTTGGCATGCCCTGTACCTTTTGGTAAGGAGCCCTAAAGCCTTGCACTAGCAGTAGTCGGCATCACTTTGCAGCTTAGCCTCTTCCAGGCACCTCCAGGCCCAGCACAAGTCACAAACATCTGAAGATCACTTTCTAGCTCATACCAAGTGGCCCCAGTCAGGGCACAGGCAATGACTGTCCTAGGTCTGAACCAGGACCCTGCCCAAAAGGCTGCAGGACCAACACACCTGGTGACCAGCTTTAGACCAGACTAGGACACCATGCAAACAGCTCAATAAAGACACAACACACCCAAAGGGCAGTCTCAGCTGGCACCAGAGCTCTGCTAAAGCAACTCCTGCTCTATAAAATCAGCCCCTGCACAACAGCACATCTACTATAGTCACGGCCAGTCCTCATAACTAATACGCCTCAGTTTCAATCCCTTCCCTTGACATGCCAACAGCAATCAAAGCTCAACCACAATAGGAGGGCACACACAACCCACACAAGAAACACATCTACAGTACCCAGCTTAGGTGACCAGGCAGATTGTGCCACTGGGTCCCACAGGATACCTCCTACATAAGGCCACTTAAGGATGGGAGAAATATCAACTCTAACGAATACACAGAAACAAAAACAGGGAGGCAGCCAAAGTGAAGAGACAAAGAAACATGTCACAAATGAAAGAACAGAAGAAAATTCCAGAAGAACTAAACAAAATGGAGACAAGCAGGGTCCAAAACATGCAGAATTCAAAACACTGGTTATAAGATACTCAATGAGCTGAGGGAGAACTTCAACAAAGAGACAGCGGGGAAAAAAATGGAGACAGAAAACATAAAAAAGAAACAGTCAGAAATGAAGCATATATTAGAGGGAATCAACAGTAGATTAAATGAAACAGATGATTGAATCAGTAATTTGGAAGATAAGGTAGCAAAAATACCCAATCAGAACAGCAAAAAGGAAAAAGAATCCTAAAATATGAATATAACTTAAAAGGCCTCAGGGACAACATCAAGCATATCAACATTCACATAATTGGGGTACCAGAAGAAGAAGAAAGGAATTGGAAACCTCTTTGAAGAAAGAATGATGGAAACTTTCCTAACCTGATGAAGGAAACAGAGATACAAGCCTAAGAAGAGTGGAGTCCTAAACAAGATGAACCCAAAGAGGCCCACACCAAGACACATTCTAATGAAAATGCCAAAGATTAAAGAGAAATACTCTTAAAAGCAGCAAGAGAAAGCCAACTAGTAACTTATAAGGGAGCTCCCATACGAATGCCAGCTGATTTCTTAACAGAACCTTTGCAGCCCAGAGGGAGTGGCAGGAAATATTCAAAGGGATGAAAAGTAAGGACCTACAACCAAGATTATTCTACCCAACAAAACTATCATTTGCAATCCAAGGGCAGATAAAGAGCTTCCCAGACAAGAAAAAGCTAAAGAAGTTCATCACCACCCAACCAGTATTACAAGAAATGTTAATGGAATTTTTTAAGAAGAAGAAAAAGGTAAAAAATATTAATAATAAAATGGTAATAACTACATATCTATCAACAATTACTTTCAGTATAAATGGATTAAATGATCCAATCAAAAGCCATGGTGTGGCCGCATAGTTAAGAAAACAAGACCTTTACATATGCTGCCTACAAGAGACTCATTTCAGATTGAAAGACACACAGATTGAAAGTAAAGGGAAGAAAAAAGATATCTCATAAAAATGGAAACAAAAAAGCTGGAGTAGCAATACTTAAACAAGACAAAATGGATTTTAAAACGAAAGCTATAAAAAGAGACAAAGAAAGACCTGAAGAAACCCAATGCACTAATCTGAAGAGACATAAGCATCTATATGTTTATTACAACATTATTTACAATAGTCAACATATAGATGCAACCTAAGTGTCCACCAGTAGATGAATGAAGAAGAACTGATACATATACACAATGGAATATTACTCAGCCATAAAAAGGAGTGAAATCTTGCCATCTGCAACAACATGGATAGACCTAGAGAGTATTATGCTAAGTGAAATAAGTTAGACAGCAAAAGAGAAATATCATATGATTTCACTTATAGGTGGAATTTTAAAAATAAAATAAACAAACAAAACTGAAACAAACTCATAGATACAGAGAACAAACTGATGGTTTCCAAATGGGAGAGGTTTGGGGGGCTGGGTGAAAAAGGTAAAGGGACTAAGAAGTACCAATTAGCACTTATAAAATAGTCATGGGGATGTAAAGTAACAGCCTGGGGAATACAGTCAATAGCATTGTAATAACTATGTATGGTTTCTGGTGGTTACTAGATTTATCGGGGTGATCACTTCATAAGTTATATAAATGTCTAATCACTATATTCTACATCTGAAACTAATATAACATGGTATGTCAACTATAATTGAAAAATAAAGTTATTAAAAATGAAAACATGTAAGTCCATAGGTGTGCCTAAAAACTAAAAAAAACAGTCCCCCATATTTATTGTTACAACTTAACTCCTTGTGCCTTCTTTAATCCATCTGCTTTCAAACTGCAATGTTATTATTGCTCTTAAATTTATTAAATTGCCTCTAATAGCAGACTTTATGCAAATCAAATAATTACCAGCATCTTTGAATTCAATACAGATTAGGGCAATTAAGAATCATCTGAGACTATGAAAAGGGAGATGTAATTGGGAAGCAAACAGTTTGGCAAGGTGAATATATCTTTAAGCATACTGAGGCACACCAATAAAACAGGGATGCTCTTTTCTTCATGATACAGACTAAACTAAAGAAATTAATAGATACATTGTGTGTGTGTGTGTGTGTGTGTGTATTTATACTTATATGTGTGTGTATGTATATATGTATGCATTAGCAAGGCTTATCAAAGTAAAAATTGCAGAGTGAAATAAGAAACCTAATATATACGCATATATATATATATATATATATATATATATATATATATATATATATATATAGTATGTATTAGCAACACTTATCAAAGACAAATTACAAAAAGATATGAAAAAATGACCAAATCCTCCTATATATTAAACTTGCAGAAACAATAATAAGGTCAGAGAAAATTTAACAAAATGGAGAAATAATATGAAAGGTAGTTGAGGCTATAAGATGGGCTGCAAATGACTAGGCTAAAATAAAAAGCAAAAAAGTCAGTTGCATCAATTGCAATGCTCCTAAACTGACTAAAATAATACAATTAGAGAATCAAGTTTTCACAAGAGAAATAGAAACTAAAATATGAATATTTGTGGGAAAGTGAAAAAGACAAAAGTGGATTAAAATCTTAAAACTAGAATAAAAACAAACATACAAAACACAAACTTTATAAAGCCCTCTAAACAGGGTAATGAACTGTTTTTTCCAGAATATGTTAGGCCACAGCTACTTTTAGAAGCTTCTAAAGAAAGAAGTTTTTCCAGTCTTTTTGAAATAAAAATTTCAAACCAAGATAAAAAAATACCATCTCTAGCTAACTTTGCCTCACATAGGTAGTTTTAATCAGGGATTGGCAAACATTTTCTGTAAAGAGTCAGACAGCAAATATTTTAGACTTAAAGGCTAAGAAGGAAAATTGAACAACTGTTTTCACTCAAAAGCTGATAGTGGTTTTAAATTGTAAATTATACATTAAAACATGTAAAAACTATTTTTCAAACCCATATGCTACAAAAAGAGGTGAAAAAATGGGCCATAGTTTGTGGACCACTGATCTAGATCTCTTTGAAATGTACTATGAGAGAGGGCAAGAAGGTCAATATTGCCCTGATGCAAAACAGGAAACCTATATCGTTGTCCTGAACGTGAACTGCTTCTGATCTGTTTTCAATCAGAGTACAAAAGAATGCATTCCCCAATCAGTAATTGCCTACAATTTGTCAGAAACCATGTTAATCTTCTCTAACAAAGATATCGCATCTGGCATGGCAGCTGCAACTGAGGCTACTACTTGATACAATATGTAATTGTCTACTCTCATCCTCCAAGATCCGTCTGACTTCTGCAGGGGCCAGAATAATGTATTAAATGGAAGATTATTATGGTAGGCAAAATAAGTCAGACAGAAAAAGTCGAGAACCATATGACTTCACTCACATGTGAGATATAAAACTGAAAGCAACAAAGGAACAAGACAAACAAAGGAACAAAAACTCATAGACACAGACAATAGTTTAGTCGTTACCAAAGGACAGGCGGGGGTTGGAGGCACAAGACTGTAAAGGGGGTCAAATATAGGGTGATGGAAGGAGAACTGACTCTGAGTGGTGAGCATACAATGTGATATATAGATGATGTATTATAGAAATGTACACTTGAAACCTATGTAATTTTATTAACCATTGTCACCCAATAAATTTAATTTTTTAAAAAGGAAGTATAACGATGGGGACTGCCATCTTGCATCCTTTAGGTCCTTAAGGATGGCACTAATCTCATCCATGCTCTCCCCTACAATATTATTTTTGACTTATTACCTTGGTCAGGGAAGTGGGATAGTTTCAGAGGTTATCATCTGGCCGTCCCAATCATGATGGACCATATCCCACAATAACTTAAGGTTACTCCAGGTAGCAAATGTGTCAATCCCAATTATACATTCTGCGACTGGGTAAATATACTACCGTGTGCTGTACGGACCTAGTAGACACTCAATAAGCAATATAAGCCAAGTTTTCATCTATTAGTTTGCCCTCACATGCTCCCATTCAACAGGAGCCATGATGACACTTTGGTTCTTTGAGTATCAACGTGGACCCCTGTATCTAATGGTTCTTGAAATGGTTGGGTATTTCTCTTTACCCAGTATATAGTTTCCCAAGTTTAAGATACCAATACCTTTGGGGATGAACTGAGATAATCATTATGAACCATTGATAAATATTGGGCAATTTCAGGTTCCTTTTCCCTGGAGATGAGGCTTCATCTTCATTCAGCGGGTTCCACGTTAGAAAACTCTCTCTGGAAAGAAAACTGGGAGGGGGATGGTGCCACTTCACTGGGGTGACTTCCCTCAGGCTCCCAGGATTCCCTCACTAATCTCTTGCTATCATACAAACATAGGCATATCCTTGATGGCTGGCCATCTTTTCCCCCTTAATTACAGTGTTCTGCAAGCCATCTTCATAATTCTGTGGACCAGACCCCCTGGCTGGCACCCTGACCCTTTCCTCTACTACAGAAACTATGTCCATGAAGCCTCAGTCAATGAAGCAAAGACTCTTGGTCTCCAGGTCCTGAGTTCTGTGGTTCCCATTCCTTTCAGTGAGCCTACTTACGTCAGGGCTTCTGCTACCATCAGACCTGGGTTACAAAGAAAAGCCAAGAGGGAACATTTGAGTGATGCTGAAGCCAGCTCCCTCACCTATCTCCTACCAATTGTGCTTTTCTCAAGAAACCTCTGCCAATTAATCGGTGTCGGTCTGTACTACTAGCTATCTCCTGCACAGTCAGGTGCACTGCCTCAAATCCTGCCCATTCGGAGAGTTGGCTCCCTTCAGAAGCACATTCTGAATGGATCGGAATTGCAGCAGTATTTCTCTCTGTCTGATGTTAACATGCCACGCAGACCTACTGTAAACCAGGTTTGACCTATTCTTCTATAGGTGTCATAGGACACATCTTATGATAACAGTGTGGATTGAAGTATGTTTACAAATACATACTTCAATGAGTATTGTGCAGCAATGAGTATTGTGGGAGACTGAGACATACGCTCACGTATTTCTTCTTTCACTTAAAGGAGAACATCATTATGTTCTTTACACATTGTTAGTAAGTCAATATAAGAAGCCCAGCATGAGTATCTGTTCTCTGGGTCTACTCTTGAAAACAAGAACTTGATAGGAAGTCATGGTCTAACCGGAAAACAGAAACCACCTGAGGATTAAAACAGACTCACGTTTATCTAAGTAATCGGTTGCATATATTACGGAAACATGACGAAGCCACGCAGGGGGCATATGAGTGTATCCATCAATAAATACAATTATCTGTACTGTTGTTGAATTTACATTTTTTCCATTTTGCAGGAATATTTTGTAGTCCTATTTATTAGATCAATTTTAAGTGGACTTCATGATAGTTCAAAATTTCAGATTGTATACCTTGTTTCATAGAGCAATAACTTAAAAAAGCTTGATTTCTAAGGAATTCCATAGGGAAATATATTTATTTTTAACAGGTTTCTTCTTTATACATATCTAATTCTAATTATCAGTATATATTTAGCTTTGAGTGAACTTCCAAACTTACAGACTTTGAATTTTCCTTACCAAATCATTCTGAAAAAATGTGTCAGTGGACTAATGGAGAGAAAAAAATATAAATTATTCATCTTAAACTGCTCTTTCACATGTCTCAGTTATTTGCATACTACTTTAAATTGCAATTTAGTACCCCATTTGCAAAATTGGCTATTTCGACCTTTTTTACATTCAAACCTGTTGTAACCTATTATTAATGCATTTACAGCACACTAGCTAGCAATGGCACCTTGATAAATTGTAATCAGCTTTAGCTAATTTTCTTTCGTAAGAGCTGTAACTTCTACAAACCTACGGATATTGATCATTATTACAATGGTCCATGTCACAAGCATCTCCATTTATCATGGCCTCATTTTCATTAATGGCATTAGTAAACACTTTAATTGATTGTTCTTTCTTACTGTTTACCTGCAAATATGTTATAAATACAGCATATTTGTTCCAAACGTACATTGATTGTGAAGCAAATGCATTACTTCTTGAAATAAACTTTCCAATTCAGAGTGTGAATACACCCATATTGAGAATGATTTTTGTTTTCATGAAAAGTGACTTCTCATAATAGGTCATCCAAGTATGTTAAATCATTTCAACACATACATCTCAGAAGTCTGTAGTGAGGTAGGCTTTGGCTAACAGTATTAGAATGGGGAGTTGTACCGTGTCTCCCTGAAAATAAGACCCAGCGGGACCATCAGCTGTAATGCGTCTTTTCCTTGGAGCAAAAATTAATATAAGACCCGGTCTTATTTTACTATAATATAAGACTGGATCCTACAATAATACAATGTAATATAATATAATATAATATAATATAATATAATATAATACCAGATCTTATATTAATTTTTGCTCCAAAAGGTGCATTAGAGCTGATGGTCCTCCTAGGTCTTATTTTCGGGGAAACAGGGTATTTCATTTCACCACTGGAGGGAACAGGGATGAGGGGAGAGAACATTGTTCACATAAAAAGCAAATTAGGCGCCCACATCTAGGTACACCTCAGAACTAGCATTTTATTCCTACTACAGTGGTTGTTATTATGTGGTGTACTGTGAAGCAATCATTGATGAAAATACTATGCTATGATAGCCTGAAAACAGATACAGTTGATATCCAACAGGTAGCATAATTACAGAGAGAGGCTTTAAAATGAATATGTTCCCATGCATTCACTTTTGTAGACATCTTTATTTTACCTGTCTTCCATCTACAATGTTTATGGAAATTTAGTTCATGGTTCACTACACCTTGAAATTGCTTAAATGCCACAACTGGCTTGACAAAATCCAAGACAGGAAAAGAAAAATGTGTGATACATAAAGCAATATGCTGACTGTCTAACTAGAAAATATTCTACAGCCTCCCTATTCAGATCACACTGGTAAAAGCAGTACTGACATTAGGAAATTTTCATTTCTTCATATATACTTCAAGTTGATCCAAAAGTAACTGCTATTAAATTAAAATGAGAACAATAATAAACAATAAAACTTTCCCATTGTTTTCCATTCATGTAGATGTACACTACACTGAACAGTCTGTGTAGAAAGACAGCTAATTGCATGGCCCCTGGAAGCCAACTCAGTTAAAACGACTAACAGCATGTCCTCGAATAACATCGTTTCATTCAATGCCATTTTGTTATAATGTTGATGAGATAACATAGGAATTTAACTCATTCATGTCAGTTAGTCTGTGGTAAAACTGGTTCTGTTATACATTGTTACGCTTAGAGTCCCACAACCTATAGACAATGTTAAGTAAAGACTTACTATACTTATGTGAGATTGAGCAAGTTACTTATCCACTGTTGACTTTATTTTTCTCAATGAAAAATGGGGACAGCGTACACTCACCTTATAGGTTTGTCATAAGGCTTACATGAGTTAATCTGAGGCTCTTAAGAGATGCCTAGAGCATAAGAAGAACACTGAGTGGTACAAACATTACTACTTTCCCTTCCACTACTCTCTGGGAAACTACGTGATTGAGGTTTGCTTGTGTTCATCTAAAGAAAGGGATACCTTTGATGGTGAACCCATCTGTATACACAGAGCACTTGATGTGTTGTTAAATATTCATTTGAGTCCTTACTTTAGTGAGCTTCAGTGTCATTTGTTTTATTTTGTTATATTTATCAATTATTTGGTATATTATGACACGTATGCTCTGGAGAAAGAAATATTACAAAGACAAGGTTTCTATATAGTGACATGTCAGGGTCTTCTAGAGAATGACTTATTTCATAATGTGACTTCTCTGATTCATGAAACCAAACCTTATTTTAAATGACAAATAAGATGTAGGGAAAAACTAGGTGTTCTAACCTTTCCGTGAAATCCACACTCCTAACTTTATCCAATAATTACTGAACATTAGTTTTTGTTTTTGTCTTTGGTGGGGGGAGTAGGGTGTAGATATAGTAATATAGTGATATAAACATAGAAAAAAGTTTATTTTATTCATGAATATGCTCAACAGCTTAATATTCAGCAACTCTACTTTTGCTCATGTTTACCACATCTCCAACCCCACACATTCAGTTTTAATCCCAAGTTTGCATTTGATTAAACAGAGCATTTTAAATGTTTTTATGTTTAATTCTTTGTTCTCCATAGTGGCTCATAAAGCATGTAACACTGTGATAGGACAAATAACCCCCCCCAAAAAAAGAAAAAAATAGATGTCCACGTAATAAGCCCCAGAACCTGTGAATATGTTATCATACATGTCAAAGGTGCTTCTGCAGATATGACTAATTTAAGGGGCCTTGAGATGGGAAGATTATCCTGGATTATCTGCATGGGTCCAGTGTAATCACAAAGGTCCTTATAAGAGGGAGGCAGGAGAATCAGCATCAGAGAGAAAAGACAGAAGGATGGAAGCAAATGTCAGAGAGGAGAGAAGGGGCTAAGGTGCTGGCTTTGAAGATGGAGGAAGGGGTCACAAGTCTAGGAATAGGGGTATCCTCTAGAAGCTGGAGAGACAAGGTTTCCCCCTAGAGCCTGCAGACGGAATGCAGTCCTGAAAATCTAGACTTCCGACCTCCAGAAGCATAAGCTAAAAGCTTTGCATCGATTCGAGCCACAAGTTTGTGGTAATGGGTAACAAAAGCAGTGGGAGAGTAATACAGACATGTGAGCACTGAACCCAGTCTTGCTAGTTGATGACTTTCTCACCTCCCTTTTCCCTTTTCCTTAATGTAATTCTCTGCATATTTCCCATACATTTAATGTCTTTCAACTTCCCTACCTCCCCAACCACTGACATCTCAAGCAATCAAATTTTTCGGTGATTAGGAAGCTCCTCCAATGCTATGATTTCCTTTATTTACTTACAAATGGTTGATTTGAGAAATGCCAAAATAATGGTGAAGATTACTAAGATAAAGACTAAAAAAAAATTGTCAAAATATATAAAAGAGCACGTGTGTGTGTGTGTGTGTGTGTGTGTGTGTTCCATAGTTTTGACTGAAAATATGGGCGGTGTCAGGGGAGGTGTCACATGTACCAACATGTCCTTAAAAGGCATAATCACCAGTCATATTGTCATATTATCTGATTTACATGTGCTCTATAGAAGCAGCTACTACTATGCAATTGTTGATTAACACATTATGAAATTTGATTAGTAGGATAAAATTCTGAATCTAAAAGAGGAACATTATATTTATCATAGTAAACAATATAGGCAATAATATTTGCACTAATAATAGTATTTAAAAGTAAATACTGAGTACGTACTTTATCTGGTTTGTACATATTATCTCATTTAATTCTCACTACAATGTTCTGAGATAATACAGGTATTACCAGTGACTTTTACAAAAGAAGAAATTGAAACACAGTAACTTGTCTAAAGTCAAATTCATTTATATTTTGAATGTCCTTGCTACACAAACAAAAATTTAACTATCACAAGTATGTTCATAGGTTTCCATTATTTCTGAAAGACTATTAATACATCTAACCCTTAACCAAAACTAAAAGCTCTGAATTCAAAATCTCATGTTTTAATGTAATGGGTTCAGTAGTATTTAACTTGTCTATGCAATAAGTGTCTATTTTAACTCTTTTATTCCTAATGACAAAGTTTGTTTTCAATTTAACAAAATATATCGTGTTCTTTTTAATTTACTTTTTATTATTAGTTTCACATTAGTTTTATTATTTATTAGTTTTATTATTAGTTATCACCTCACAAAGTGATAACCCCAACAAGTCTATTACCAGTCTGACACTGTACATGGCTATTTAGCTATTCCAATACTGTTGACTATATTCCCTATGCTGTACTTTAAATCATGTGACCATATACATACCGGGGGTGCCAAAAAAATGTATACACATGACTTATATTCGTCTTTTGTTATCAGTATATCCTGAGTATTACAATTTTAATACAGTTTTTCCCTTTCTTAAAATGTGTATACATTTTTTGGCACCCTCCGTGTGTGTGTGTGTGTGTGTGTGTGTGTGTGTGTGTGTGTGTATATACATATATATGTATTCATTAGGTTGGTGCAAAAGTAATTGTGTTTTTTGCAATTATTTTTCTTTTAAACCGCAATTACTTTTGCACCAACCTAATATGTATATAGGTTGTAGTTGACATTCAATATTATTTTATATTAATTTCAGGTTAGGCATTTATATAATTTATAGTGACCCCCCTGATAAGTCCAGTACCCATCTAACACTATACATAATTACCGTGTAATTTACTATATTTCTCAAACTGTATTTCACATCCCCATGACATTTATGTAACTACCAATATGTGCTGCCTAATCCCTTCACTTTTTACTGAGACTTGTTTTTGGGCCTAACAAGTGGTATATCTTAGAAAAATGTTTCATATGCACTTGAAAAGGATGTACATTCTGCTGCTTTGGGGTGAAATGCTCTAAAAACATCAATTAAATCCATTTGATCTAGTGTATCATGTAAGGCTGCTGTTTTCGTGTTGATTTTCTGTGTAAAAGATCTGTTCATTGGTGTCAGTGGGGTATTCAAGTTCCCTACTATGAATGATTGTATTACTGTTGATTTTTGCCCTTTATGTCAGTTAATATTTGTTTTATGTATCTAGGTGCTCCTACCTTGGGTGCGTAGATGTTCACTAGGGTGATGTCCTCTTGTTGGATTGATCCCTTTATTATTATGTAATGTCCTTCTTATCTTTAACTATAGTCTTTATTTTAAAGTCTATTTTGTCTGATA
This sequence comes from Rhinolophus sinicus, assembly GCF_036562045.2. NCBI lineage: Eukaryota > Metazoa > Chordata > Mammalia > Chiroptera > Rhinolophidae > Rhinolophus > Rhinolophus sinicus. Next base: position 69,480,209 of record NC_133760.1, read on the forward strand.
TAAGTATTGCTTCCTGAGCTTTTATCTCATTTCCATTTCCGTGAAATATATTTTTCTATTCCTTTACTTTCAGTCTATGTGTGTCCTTTGATCTGAGGTAGGTCTCTTGTCGACAGCATATGCATGGGTCTTGTTTTCTTATCCATTCAGCTATTCTGTCTTTTGATTGAAGCATTCAATCCATTTATATTTAAAGTGATTATTGATAAGTACATAGTTATTGCCATTGTATTATAGTTTTAATGTTTGTTTGTTTCCACCCTTCTTCTTCTTAAAGCAATCATTTTAACATTTCTTGCAACACTGGCTTGGTGGTAATGAATTCCTTTAGCTTTTTTCTTGTCTGGGAAACTCTTTATCCTTCAACTTTAAATAATAGCCTTGCTGGGTAGGCCCTTGTTTTTCACCACTTTTAGTATTTCCTGCCACTCCCTCTAGCCTGCAAAGTTTCTGTTGAGAACTCAGTTGATGTTTATGGGAGCTCCCTTATAAGTAACTACTTGTCTTTTTCTTGCTGCTTTTAGGATTCTCCTTGTCTTTAACATTTGGCATTTTAATAATGATGTGTCTTGGTGTGGGTCTGTTTAGGTTCATCCTGTTTGGGACTCTCTACGCTTTCTGGACTTGTATGTCTATTTCCTTCACTAGGTTAGTGAAGTTTTCAGTCATTATTTCTTCAAATAGGTTTTTGACCCCTCCTCCTGTCTTCTCTTTCTGGTACTCCTAGGATGCGAGTGTGGTTATGCTTGATGTTGTCGCATGGGTCCATTCAACTATCATTTTTGTTTTTTTGTTTTAATCCTTTTTTTCTTTTTGTTCTTCTGATTGGGTGTTTTCTGCTACCTAGTGTTCTAAATCACTATTTTGATCCTCTGATTCATCTAATCTGCTGTTGATTCCTTCTAGTGTATTCTTCATTTCAGTTACTGCATTCTTCGTTTCTGTCTGGTTGTATTTTATGGTTTCTATGTTCTTCTTTATGCTTGCTATTTCTTTGTTGAAGTTCTTATAATTTAAGCATCCTTATAATCAGTTTCGAACTCTGTCTCCGGTAGGTTGGCTGCCTCCATTTCATTTAGTTCCATTTCAGGAGGTTTCTCCTGTTCTATTTGTGACATGCTTCTGTTTCGTCATTCTGGCTGCCTCTATGTCTTTGCTTCCTATGTGTTAGGTAGACCTCCTATGTCTCTCAGTCTTTCCTGAGTGGCCTTATGTAGCATGTGTCCTGTGTAGTCCAATGGCGTAGTCTCCCTGATCTCCTGTGCATGTGCTCCAGGAGTGACCGTTGAGTGTGTTGTGTGTGTTCTCCTGTTGTAGTGCATCAGTGGGTGGGAATGACTCCTAGGCTGACTGACTGTGAGGACTGGCTATGCTCACAGTGTGTGAGCTGCTGTGTGGGGGCTGACCCCTCAGAGAGGGATTCACTCCAATGGACTCTTATGCCAGTTGAGACCACCCTTTGGGTGTGTCACTTGTGGGGCTAACTGGGTAGTGCTCTGGTGTGGTCTGAGGCTGGCCTCTGTGTGTGTTATTTGTGTTGTCTCTTGGGATGGGCTCCCATGAGGCCAATTTCATCCTTGCCTGTTACCAGCCCAGGGTTACCTGGTAGGAGTTGCAGAGCTATATGCAGTTGGCCACTGTCTGTGCTAGTCCTGGAGGTGTGTGGGGGTGGTTTCACTGTGAATAGGGGCTAGCTGCCACCAGTATGGGGCCTGGGGCAGCTTAGAAAACGCTCAGAGTGCCCTGTGGCTGTAGCCACCTGCCAGCTGCCCGTGAGGCCCAGCCATTGAAAGAGCTTCCTTAGGTACATGGGCTGGGCTGGTTGACCCAGTGTTGAAAGTGTCCTCAGTGATGCAGCAGTAGCTGGAGCTGGAAGGGGGTCCCAAAGAGTTATGAGGCGTGGCTGGTTTTTACAGTTAATGCAGATTCGCTTCTTGTGCCCAGCCTGTGACCAATGTATCATGTTCTTTATTGCCAATAAATGACATATAACAGAATGCAGTAAAGATGGAATTGACATAACTTAGGGGAAAGAGGAGGCAACCAAATTATTCACACGTTTCTAAGTAAAAATAAACAAACCACTAAATATTTTTGAGACAAGATTTATCTAAATCACAGTAGCTTGCTATTATTTTATCATTGATTGATGGTATAAGTTATGATTGAAGCCATCTATACTCTGATTGAAGAGAAACACATCGGATTACAGGAAGTAAGGGAATCCGCTCTCATGCACCTCCTCTTGCAGGCCCTGCTCCTACTGTGTCTGGTCATCAACTTTACCTGCAGGGGCTGCCGAGCAAGTGCATTTCTAGAGGGAATTTGTCATCTGTGTTTGTTAATGCTCTGCCTGCTGCTGTACTGGGTTGGCTGTCATGTCAGACGCCGATTCTCAGTTTTTTGTTTTGGTTTGGTTTTTGTGTTTATGACAACAGGAACAGAGGTTGTAAACTGTCAGTTCTCAACCATCACTGTATTGACATAAACCACTCCAGCTATGGGCCTCATCTACTCCATTCTCCAGTCTTCAGGGAAAACAAACAAACAAACAAACAAAAAGGCAGCCCGAGATCTCTTGGCTATGTACTGTTTCAAAAGCCCCAGGGAAAGACTGCCGAGATGTTTGCATCTTTAAACGCCATACGGCAGCTTGGTTGTTTTGATTACTTTATGATGTTCGTATTTATTATTTGTACTGGCTTTTAGTCATTGGTGATAGAAATAGGTAAGACGAGAAGGGAAACGTGCAACTAAAAAAGAGCTGATTAGCCCAATTGTGAAGATGTTGAGGTCACTACCTAGTTCTGTGTGTGACAGCTTAAGCAAACTACTGTGCTTCATCACAGCGGCAAAGGACAGGGTGGCTGAATCTGAATGACCAATGCCAAACATCAAGCAGTTAATTTTAACCATAGCTGTGAAAAGTACTACACAGTACAATTTATCCCTGGGTTCAAATAGGATGGATAGAATTTAGTCAAACTATATTATAATCTTGAAAATGAAAAGTACAACCAGTGCCCTAATTCATTGGCTAACAAATCCTTATTCCTATAAACACAGATACTGAAGTTAAGTTGCCATACTATGATTAGTGTTAGAATTACGTAACTGCAGATAGTGGTATATGGTCAAACCACCTGTAGCAGATTGTCTCCAGGGCCCCAATTTTTCAACCTTCCCTTTATCTATATCCTTTTATCCTTTCTCATAGAATTATGACTTCGATGTGCTTGGTCTATGTAATATTTCTTTCTCCAGAGCATACATGTCATCATATACCAAATAATTGATAAATGCAACAAAATAAATGACATTGAAACGCACTAAAGTAAGGACTCAAATGAATATTTAACAGCACATCAAGTGTTCTGTGTATACAGATGGGTTCACCATCAAAGGTATTCCTTTCTTCAGATGAACACAAGCAAACCTCAATCACGTAGTTCCCCAGAGAGTCGTGGAAGGGAAAGTAGTAATGTTTGTACCACTCAGTGTTCTTCTTATGCTCCAGGCATCTCTTAAGAGACTCAGATTAACTCTTGTAAGCCTTATGACAAAGTTATAAGGTGAGTATACTCTGTCCCCATTTTTCATTGAGAAAAATAAAGTCAACAGTGTATAAGTAACTTGCTCAAACTCACATAAGTATAGTTAAGTAAGTCCTCACTTAACATTGTCTATAGGTTGTGGGACTCTAAGTGTAACAATGTATAACAGAACCAATTTTACCATACACTAATTGACATGAATGAGTTAAATTCCTATGCTAGCTCATCAACATTATAACAAAATGGCATTGAATGAAACGATGTTATTCGAGGACATGCTGTTAGTAGTTATAACTCGGCTTCCAGGGGCCATGCAATTAGCTATCTTTCTACACAGACTGTTCAGAGTAGTACACATTTACATGAATGGAAAACAATGCCATTTCAGGGTCTTCTAGTGAATGACTTATTTTATAATGTGACTTCTCTGATTCATGAAACCAAACCTTATTTTAAATGACAAATAAGATGTAGGGAAAAACTAGGTGTTCTAACCTTTCCGTGAAATCCACACTCCTAACTTTATCCAATAATTACTGAACATTAGTTTTTGTTTTTGTCTTTGGTGGGGGGAGTAGGGTGTAGACATAGTAATATAATGATATAAACATAGAAAAAAGTTTATTTTATTCATGAATATGCTCAACAGCTTAAAATTCAGCAACTCTACTCTTGCTCATGTTTACCACATCTCCAACCCCACACATTCAGTTTTAATCCCGAGTTTGCATTTGATTAAACCGAGCATTTTAAATGTTTTTATGTTTAATTCTTTGTTCTCCATAGTGGCTCATAAAGCATGTAACACGGTGAAACGACAAATAACCTCCCCCCCCAAAAAAAAAAAACCACACAGATGTCCACGTAATAAGCCCCAGAACCTGTGAATATGTTATCATACATGTCAAAGGGGCTCCTGCAGATATGATTAATTTAAGGGCCTTGAGATGGGAAGATTATCCTGGATTATCTGCATGGGTCCAGTGTAATCACAAAGGTCCTTATAAGAGGGAGGCAGGAGAATCAGCATCAGAGAGAGAAGATAGAAGGATGGAGCAAATGTCAGAGAGGAGAGAAGGGGCTAAGGTGCTGGCTTTGAAGATGGAGGAAGGGGTCACAAGTCTAGGAATAGGGGTATCCTCTAGAAGCTGGAGAGAGAAGGTTTTCCCCTAGAGCCTGCAGATGAAATACAGTTCTGAAAATCCAGACTTCTGACCTCCACAAGCATAAGTTAATAACTTTGCATCGATTCGAGCCACAAGTTTGTGGTAATGGGTAACAAAAGCAGTAGGAAAGTAATACAGACATGTGAGCACTGAACCCAGTCTTGCTAGTTGATGACTTTCTCACCTCCCTTTTCCCTTTTCCTTATTGTAATTCTCTGCATATTTCCCATACATTTAATATCTTTCAACTTCCCTACCATGTTTCCTTAAAAATAAGACTGGGTCTTATACTGTATTTCCCCGAAAATAAGACCAGCTCTTTTGTTAATTTTTGCTACAAAAGACATATTAGGGCATATTTTCAGGGGGTGTCTTATTCTTTCATGTACAACAATCTACATTTATTCAAATACAGTCATGTCTTCTTCTTTTGGAACATTGTCATAATGTACTAAATGCGTCTGTCTGACTGACGATCTTAACTGGGGCTTATTTTCGGGGTACGTCTTATTTTTGGGGAAACACAGTATCTAGTTTGGACTTACTCTGTATTTGTTGAATAAATGAATGAATGAATTAAAATATTACATGAAATTTGCAGAGTATTAGTGCGTGTCTTCTTCTAGAAAAAAATTCAAATTATAATTTAGCAGTAACACTAGAACAATATTAAAACTACTGAATTCCATGTGCTCTGCTTCAGTTATTAAAGACAATTTATATTCATGTCTGTTTTTTACTAAATCCTATAAGATTGAATAGTTAGAACACTGTGTTTAAAGTTTACTTGAAGAAATATTATTTTTGTCTGGTTGTTGTTTAGTTATGTTATCAGTTTGATTTACAGTTTGTTTCATTGGTTCCTTTTTATATTTGATTTTAGAACATGCAATTTGATGTCCTGTTTAACAAATTTTTTCCTAAGCTCACAGGGATATTGTCCTATATTATCTTCTAGAAGGTACACTGATTTGCTTTCACATCTTGATCAACAACCTTCTTGAAGTAGATTTTTGAGACCATTTTTAGGTAGGGGTCAAATATAGTTGTTTGTTTCTAAACAGCCCCAGCACAAGCTATTTTTAAAAAACATTATATTCTATTGCTCAGAAATGTCACCTCTGCTTTAAACTGGTACCCTTATATGCAGGTATCTAGTTTTGGTTTCTCTATGCTTTTCAATAGGTTTATTTGCTGATATTTGAGTCAATAAGACTGTTAAATACTGTATATTCATGATTTGTTTTTATATAGATCTTTCCAGGAAACAGAACAAATTTACTACAAAGAATTGTTAACAGATACTAAAAGGGGTGAACAGGATTCCAAGGTGCCCAGAAATACTAAATGTAGGAAGTAGCTACAACTTGCAGGCTACAGAAGTGTGAAAAAAAAAGAAGGCAGTGGAAAAAAAACAGTAGGAAACAAGTTGACCACTGCTAGCCCTGACTGCCACTGTGGTTACTGCTGAGGCCCCTGCGTTCCAATTCATTAATTACCATGTAGAGAAAAAGAAAATAAACAAAACCACCACCGCCACCACCAGGTAGGGAAACACCTTCCCCTGTTTGGCATTGCAGTGCACCATCAGCATCCAATATCATCAAATTCTAATACTGAGCTAATTGGCAAAGAGAAATATTAATATTTACAGGCTCCAGCTTCAGTATCATAACTCAGGAAAAAGACGGGTGGATTTGGAGTTAAAAGACAATAAATTGATAATAGAGACAGTCTTGACAACTGGTAGAGAAAGAACTCCACATTTGTTCTTATTCACACTTGTCTGGGGATGTATTTGGACTTCTGCAGCTTCATATGCATTTTTTAATCAGACTGCTAATGTTCAAATTTAAAAAAAAAGCTTTTAAATTTTAATTAAGAACTCACTGAAAATATTGATCAATTTGAAGAGAACGGATGTTTACAAACTTGAAACCTCTAATTAATGAACATGATAGTCCCTCCTTTACTCATATCTCAAATTAGATATTTTGTATATAGCTATATTTTGTACCTTTTGTTAGATTTATTCTTAGTTATTTTAATGAAAATTGCTCATAATTAACATCTGAGTTGTTTTTTGTATATAGACATACAACTTAATGTGGTAACGTATTTAATCACCTTAGTAGTTTACCTGAAGACTCTTTTTGTACTTTTCTAAGTACACAGCCATATCATCTAGAGATGATAGCAAGACTATTCTTGCTTTTTATTTACTAATTGTTATTATTAGGTTGGTGCAAAAGTAATTGCAGTTTAAAAGGTTAAAAGTAATTGCAAAAACTGCAATGGCTTTTGCACCAACCTAATACATATTTTTCTTGCCTTTTTGCATAGGCGAGGTAGGAATGGTACAGTGCAAATGTAGGTGGTGACAGTAGATACCCTGTGTCTTGAACCTATCTCAGCTTGCAACATTTTAAAAGTTATTATGATTTTTGTAATTGCACCAGATTAACCAATTTCCCTTCTATTCCAGATTGGCTAAAGACTTTTATTCCAAATAGTCCTGAATTTGATTAGTGTTCTTGGTTTATTAAAATGGTCGTGGCTTTTATTATTTGTGTGACTTTATTTCTCATTTGTAACAATATCTTTTGATGAACAGAAACATAAATTTTATGAAGTCCAGGCTACCTTTTATTTTACTTTACATTAAGTACTTTGTTTTCCTTCAGTCTACATATCTTTGTCCTACTACTCAGTCACAAAGACATTCTTGTATCTTTTCTTCCAAGAGCTTTAAAGTTTTGTCTTATATAGTTTATATTTCCTTTGCTTGGTGTTCTTTGAGCATCTTGGATCTATATGTTTATAATTTTAATCAAATTTGGATAATTTGTAGTGATTAGTACTTCAAATAATGTATGCCCCCTCAAAAAAATTGGTTACTCCAAGTATATATTATACACACACACACACACACACAAGTATATACTCATATACACACACATATGTATATATGTATATATCTATACACACCTACGCATATATGTATCTATACATATATACACCTATACATATATACTCATATATACACACATATGTATGTATGTATGTATACATACATACATATGTGTATATACACATATATACTATGCATATATATGTATATATTATATATGTATATATATATATACATATATATATTGCACAAAATTGGTACATACCGTTTACTGTGGGTTTTCTTCAGTATTTTTCCTTTGTGGGATTTGTTTTACATAATTGCTCTAGCTATGTTTTCTTCAAGTTCACTAATATTTGCTTCTGCAATGTCTAATCTGGTATTAATTTCATATAGTATATTTTATATCTTAGGCATTGTAGTTCTTATCTCTAGAGTTTTCTATCTTCCATTAAACTCCTTAAAATACGCAATGTTTTTTCTTGATCAGAGTTCAGGAAACTATAGCTCATAGACTGACCAGAGCCCACAGCCCCTTTTCTTAAAGAAAAGTTTGTTGGAACACAGCCACATTTATTTGATTATATATTGTCCATGGCTGCTTTCATGCTACAACTGCCAATTTGAATAGTGGCACAGACTGGCCCACAAAGATTTAATTATTTTAAATCTGGCTCTTGACAGAAAAAGTTTGCTGATCCCTGCTTTGGATTCTTGAACATATGGAGCACAATTGTAACAACTGTTTCAACAACCTCTTCTATTAAGTCCATCTGTGTCATTTCTGGTATGGTTTAATTATTCTTATTATTATACATCAAATTGTCTTGCTTCTTTGCATGCATGACAATTATTGAATGGACACTCCACACTGAGGTTTTACTTTGTTTGGTACTGGTTAGTTTTGCAGTCTTGTAAATTAGTGTTTTTGAGATTTTTTTTCTGGGAGACAAATTAGTTAGTTATGAACTATTTATTTCTTCAGGTGTGTTTCTTCAGTTTTGTTTAAGATTTGCATTTTGGAGAAGGGTATCACTGGATCTAGGTATAGATTCAAGGGTATCATTGAATATAGGTATACTTAAGCACAACTTTCTGAGTACTCTACCTGTTGCTTACAAATGTGAGGGTTTCCATTCTGGCTAGTGGAAATAGGAATTACCCCTATCCCTCTCAGAATACCATATGTGTTTCCTATTCTTTTCTGATGGTTCCTTGGTTTTAAACTTCCACTGATAATGTTAAGCTGGTTATTCATTTGAAGAAAATCTACCTTTGTTCTTGCTGCTTTTAGGATATCCCTTTGTCTTTCTTTTAATCAGAAGTTTAATCAAGATGTGTCTAGGTGTGCTTCTGTCAGTCAGATTCCTTGTGTTCTTGTGATTCTTAAATCCGTGATTTGAAGTCATTTATTAGATTCAGTAAACACCAGCAATTATCACTTGAATGTTCTTATTTTCTTTGGAACAAGACTCTTAATACTTTTTGTGACAGGGGCATCCTTGACAGTCTTATGAATCTCTAAACTTCCTCTCAAATTAATCTTTTAAATGCGCATTATAAATTAAACAGGGAGCCAATTACACTGAAATAGTTATTAACATATTAACACAATTATTATTTAGTAATTCATATTCTTTATTAATAAGTCCTTTATTAATCAAATCTAGCTGTGGTTATAATAACTGCTCTAGATAAACTAATGACGAGCATCAACATTATCTAGAGATATCGCTAACAACACTAATAATATGAACACATCTATGTTTTCCATTGATGGCAAATCTTAAGCTTTGCAAATAATACTGTTGAATGTTATCTATACTTTTGCTGGAATAAAAGTTTAAATTTGAGCTAGAAATTGGTGAAAACAAATATCTGATTTTTCCCATCTCTCAATTTCCAGGGAGAACTACCACAAACTACATGGCTTAGAACAACATAAATATATTATCTCACAGTTCGGGAGGCCAGGAATCCTAAGATGTTGGCAGGACCAGAGTCCCTCTAAAGGTGCTAGGGAAGGTTCTGTTCCAGGCCTGTCTCCTACCTTCTGGTAATCTCGTGCATTCCTTGGCTTATAGATGGATGTCCAAATTTAGCTTTTTTATGAGGACAGCAATCATAATGGATTAGGTGTACACCCTCATCCAGTATGACCTCATCTTAACTAACCATATATGCAATGACTTCATTACCAAATAAGGTCATATTCTGAAGTACTAGAGTTGGAACGTCAATTTATGGATTTTGGGAGAACACAATCCAATCCATAACACCACCCAAATTCAGTGACCCCCAAAGAAAGAAACCCTGTTCTAGAGAGGATTTATATTTGCTCCCACTATGAATCTGCCCTGACAATATCACACCAATCCACTTCAATGAATGGATTTGTTTCCAAGTTGGGCTTCATTCACTTTCTCTGAGAGTTGGTTTAATGCATTGTCTCCTTAATCTTTGATGTAAATGTTCAGGAATCCAAACCAAATCCTGGAGTTTATTGAAGAGAACCATTTTTCTGCATTCCATTTTATATACGCCTAATTAAAGGAGAATGAAGAAACAAAGAGTTTTAAACTCCCAGCTTCCTCCTCTGGGTTTAGTAGCCTTTGAGGAAAAAAGAAATGCTGAATGCCTGTCTTACCTTTCAGTCTTCCACTTGATCTTGGCCCATAAGTACTCACTGTCTTAATAGCTCTTTTCCAACTATGATATATTTCCCCATCAAGAGCATTTCTGTTTCTACTATTTCTCTATTTCTGGAAACAGAAATCCTCTCATAGTTATTTTATTACAGCTGGATATATATCTCAGCACAAAGTAATTGCTTTTAATTGATTGTTATTACTTTATTATTTTTAAATACCTCATCTGTTTTTATCTTCTGGGATTTTTATGATTGATCACTTATATAACTAATCAAATTGTTTTTACTGAGGTTTGTATTAGAAAATGAAGAGTTGAAAGTGTGGACAAAAGGATTCGATCACTACACTGTTTATCTTACATCAGACCTGACTTTATTTTCTGTTTCTTTCTGTCCTCTACCATTTTACTGTTTTCTTCTGTTTACATTTTTTCTCTTCAATTGTGCATACTTTGTAAAATTGTTATCAAATAAGTATATTTAATATGTTTCATTAACATTTTAAATAGTGTTATCACTTTTATATAATCACATTAATGTCTACATAAATATCAATTTTATAATTCTCTATATTTGAGCATTGACCAGTTCTTTCTTTCCTTAACATATATATTAACTGTTTGCCAAGTACTAAATTAAACATTCAATTTTGTTTTAATACTCTCATGATTTAATATTTTACAGAAATACATGGTATTTCAAAAAGACTATCACTAGAGGCATTTTAAAGTACTCATACATATTTCTGACAATTGTTGTAATAGTGACTGCATTCACATCACAATAATAAGTGGAGAGCTAGCATCTAGAAAATATATCATAGGAGATATACTTAGTTTTTTAAAAGAAAAATATTATTTGTTTCAACTCGAAAACAGTTGCATAACTTTATGCTTCTTAAACATATAAATATATGTAAGACAATACAAGAAGAAGATATAGCTAGAAAATAGAGGAAACACTGACTTTCAAAAGACAGCCAGCATGAAAACATAGATATATATAATAGAGAAAAGGCAAGCTGAGAATAGAAAGCCCATAACAATCAGAAGAATGTGACTGAATACTCAGATCATTTCAAAGCCTTTTGATCACAAAGAGCCTGAATTTCAGAATCTGGATAGGTTGGAGAGGAAAAATCATCCTCCAAGGTAAGGTTTGATGGTGAATTAAAACAAACAAACAAAAAATGTTGTCTCAAATTTGTGGGTTGAAATTTGTGAGAATTGTAGTATAGCTAATTAAGAGAATACAAATTTGAAAACTGTCAATTTCTATCTAGGCATTTATTTTTTAAATCTTATTTTTTAGGCATAATCTGTTTTGAATCTGATAAGAAAAAACTTCTGAGATTTCCTAAATTAAATTACAACAGGCCAGAGAATGGGAGAAAGAGATAGCTGAAGTAATTAGTTAATAGCTGTGGGCCAAAACAAAAGACCACTCTTATTCCAGAATGTTTATTGAAACTTTCAACCAACTTCCAGGCAGCTATCTAACAAAACGTAGCCAATTAGCACATGCCACCATATCCTGCTTATGTATGAACTTTCTGTACTGTTGCCCACAACCAATAAAGAAGTATAGACTTCCAGTCAAGATGGCAAAATAGGCAAATGCTGTGTTCATGTTCAGGAGTAAAGTAAGTCAGACAGAAAGACAAAGACCACAAATAACTATGTACGGCATCAGATTGGTCTAAGACTTATCAGGGGGATTACTTTGCAAGTTATATAAATGTCTAACCTCTATGCTGTATACCTGAAACTAATATAATATTGAACAGCTACTGAAATTGATGAAAAAAATTTAATTAAAAAATTTTAAGTAGTAAATATTTATTCTTTAAGAACTCTGCACCTAGCCTAGTAATGCCCCAGTTTCACTTTTTCTTGCTCTTCCTTACCTGTAGCCAATGTAAATGCTTTCAAAACAACTTACATCTTTCTTTCCCAACTCATGTATAAAAAAACACTGTCAGTCCCAAATGGCAGACATGTTTCACCTTTTCCACTGACGACTGCTGCTGGTGGTCCCAAAATTGAGTCCTTTTTCTGGCTAGCATATGGCTCAATAAACCCTCTCTTTCAGAAGAGCTTCCAGCCACAAAGGTTTTTGTTTCACAAATCACTCATTGATTATTTGGTCCGAGCTATCATTGTTGACCTCTTCCTCTGCGTCTCCTTCCTTAAAAAATTAAATAAATAAAATGTAAAGAAAACTTTTTATCAGTGTTCAGTGGCATACAGGAATAGAGCAAATAATATAATGAGTACTCATGTATCTATCAAAGGTGTCAGCAATTATCAACATTCTGCCATTCTTCTATCTATATCCTCATGTCATGCTATTTTGAAAACTTTCAAATAAATTTTTGATCTCACGTTATTTTAGTTATAAGTGTTTTGAATGCATTATATAATTTTAATGGGAAAAAAACCTTTTTTTATTTTCATGAGGGTTTCACAGTATAGATATAGACAGATAGATAGATAAATAGATAGATATATAAACTAGTCAATTTGCATATGTTAAATGTCTGAATTTAGTTTTGTGTCAATAGCACTGCAATACAGCAGTGAAAAATTTTTGCACATATTTTGTTATATTTGTATCTAGGTATTATATGCAGTTTTCTGTTATAAAATATAAAATAAATAAAACTGCTATTTTCTTTTTAGTTGGTTTTTCTAGTATATAAAACATAGGCTTGGGACTTATGGTCAAGATGGTGGAGTAGGTAAACTCTGAGCTTGCTTCCTCCTAAAATCACATCAAAATTAAAACTAAATTATAGAACAACCATCCCTGAGAACCACCTGAATATTAGCTGAATTGAAATCCTATAGTTAAGCATACAAGAAGAAGCCATGCTGCGACTGGTAGGAGGGGTAGAGATGCAGAATGGGCAGACCCCACACCCATGGTGTGGCGATTAAGACTCAGGTGGGATATCTTGGCTGTAGAGTTTGCCCCTGAAAAGTGAGGGATTCCAGCCCCACACCAGGCTTCCCAGTCTAGCACACTAGTGCAAGAAAGAGAAATCCCCATTATCTGGCTGTGAAAATCAGTGAGGACTGTGTCTAAGACAAAGGGATAACAGAGGTGGAGGTGCTCCTCCTAAAGGGCCCATGCAGTCACTTGCTCTAAGCTCCAGCAAAAGGGTAAGAGCTCAGTATACACCAGGGTAAAACATAACAGGGAGAAACTAAACTGACTAACTTCAGAGAAAGTGCAGGACAGGCACAGGTTAGGCAACTCTCCAGGCATGAAAGCGCTGGCAGATAACATTGTTCTTTTGTTGAACCCTCCTCCCACCCAGCCACCACAGTGCAGGGGGGAGATCAAATCTGTGCTCTCCATTAAACTGGCTAACACCATTTGGCCCATCTTGAGGATTCCCTAAGACCCCTCCCACCTAAGCCTGGCTTAAGCCTCTTTGAGTGGCTCCTCCACATAAGCAGCCTGTGTTGGCTTACACTTCAGGCTTGCTAAAAATCTCTGAAAGCTTGACAAATCCCAAACAAGCAATAGCTGGCCTCAGTGTGTTTGTACTTCTTGCTAAGTGGCTCTAAGCCCAGTACAAGTGGCAACAGGTCTCAATTTGCACTTAACTCCCATTAGGTGGTCCCAAGCCTGGCATAAGCAACAGGCAGTCTTGGCCTGGAACACAACTTTAACTAAGCAGCCGCTCAAGCACAAGGCCTCAAATCAAATCACAGTGCCCACAAGGGGGCCCCATACCTGGCACCAGTGGCCGCTGGCCTGGTTTGCAGCAGAGCCTCTCCCAAGTGCCTCCAGGCCTAGCCCAAGCAGCAACCAAATACAGACCACTTTGTAGCTCCTTCCAAGCAGCCCCAAGCTGGGCACAAGTGGTGGCTAACCTTGGTCTGCACCAGTGCCCCTCCAAGAAAGCTCCAAAACACACCCCGTGGACAGCTTCAGACCAGAGCAGCTCCACCCAATCAGCCCTACAAATAACATACCCAAAGGACAGACTCAGCTGGCACCAGAGCCCTGATAAAGCAACTCATGTTTTGTGGGGTCCCCACACATGAGCTCATCCACTATAGTCACAGCCAGCCCTCACAACTAGTAACCACACACACTGACATCCCAACAGCATTCAAGACTCCACTACAACAAGAAGACACAGACAACACAGAAGACATACCTGGAGTACCCAGCTCAGGTGACCAGAGACACTGTGTCACTGGGCCACAGGACACCTTCTATATAAGGCCACTCTGTCAAGACTGACAGATGTAGAACTACCTAATACATAAAAGGAGTCAGCCAAAATGAGGAGACAAAGAAACGTGTTCCAAACTAAAGAACAGAACACAACTGCAGATAAAGATCTAAGCAAAATGGAGACAAGCCATCTACTAGATACTGAGCTCAAAACACTAGTTATAAGGATGCTTAATGAACCTAAGGGAAAAAGAGATGAATTCATTGAGAACGTCAACAAAGAGAAAACGTAAAGAAGAAAATAGAAAACATACAGAAAACTCAGTCAGAAGTAAATAATACAATAATTGAGATGAAGAAAATATGAGAGAGAGAATCAATAACAGATTAGATGAAGCACAGGACTGAATCAACAATACACAACACAAGGTAGCAGAAAATATCAAATCAGAAAAGCAAAAATAAAAATATTTCTTTTTTTAAAATAAGGATAGTTTAAGGGACCTCTGGGATAACATCAAGCATGCCAAAATTTGCATCATAAGGGTACCAGAAGGAGAAGGGATTGAAAACCTATTTGAAGAAATAATGACACAAACCTTCCCCAACCTAATGAAAGAAACCGCCATAGATGTTCAGGTTACACAGAGAGTCCCAAACAAGATGAACCCAAAGAGGCCCAAACAAAGACATACTATAATTAAAACAACAAAGATTAAAAAAAAAGAGAGAATCTTAAAAGTAGCAAGAGAAAAGCAGTTATATACAAGGGAACTCCCATAAGAGTGTCACCTGATTTCTCAACAGAAATATTGCAGGCCAAAAGGGATTGACATGAAATATTCAAAGTGATGAAAAGCAAGGATCTACAACCAAGAGTACTCTACCCAGCAAAGCTATCATTTTGAATCAGAGAAAGAGCTTCCCGGACCAGGAAAAGCTAACAGAATTCATCACTACTAAACCAGTATTACAATAAATGCTAAAGGGATTGCTTTAAGAAGAAAATAAAACATCAAAAAATCCAGCATCTACTCATGATAAAAACTCTCAGCAAAGTGGGAATAGAGGCTACACACCTCAACATAATAAAGGCCATATATGACAAACCCACAGCTAACATCACATTCAACAGTAAAAAGCTGAAAGCTTTTCTTTAAGATCAGGAAGAAGACAAGAATGTCCATTTTCATCACTCTTATTCAACAAAATATTGGAAATCCTAGCCACAGAAATCAGACAAATATATATACATATATACATAAAATCAAAGGTATCCAAGTTGGAACGGAAGAGCTGAAACTGTCATTATTTGCAGATGACATGATACTATACATAGAGAACACTAAAGATTGCACCAAAAACCTATTAGAGCTCATAAATAAATTCGGTGAAGTAGCAGGATACAAAATTAATATTCAGAGATTATTTGCATTTTATACACTAATAATAGACTATCAGAAAGGGAAATTAAGAAAACAATTCCATTAACAATTTCATCAAAAACAATAAAATACCTCTGTATAAATTTACCCAAGGAGGTAAAAGACCTGTATTCAGAAAACTTTAAGACACTGAAGAAAGAAATTGAAGATACAAATAAATGGAAGGCTATACCATGATCATGGAAAGGAAGAATTAGCATTGTTAAGATGTCCACACTACCCAAAGCAATCTGCAGATTCAGTATAATCCCTGTAAAAATACCAACGGTATTTTTCACAGAACTAGAACAAATGATCCTAAAATTTAAATGGAACCACAACAGGCCATGAATAGCCAAAGCAATCTTGAGAGAGAAAAACGAAGTTGGAGATACCATGCGACCTGATATGAAATTGTAAAAAAAAATAATAGAGAAATGCAAATCAAAACCACAATGAGATATCACCTCACCCCAGTCAGAATGGCTATCATCAACAAGACAAATAGTAACAAGTGTTGGAGAGGCTGTGGAGAACAAGGAACCCTCATACATTGTTGGTGGGAATGCAGACTGGTGCAGCCGTTATGGAAGACAGTGTGGAGGTTCCTCAAAAAATTACAAATTGAATTGCCATATGACCCAGCAATCCCTCTCCTGGGTATCTACCCAAAAAATCTGAAAACATTTAGAGATAAAGACACGTGTGCTCCAATGTTCATTGCAGCTTTGTTTACGGTGGCCAAGACATGGAAACAACCAAAATGTCCTTCGATAGATGAATGGATAAAGAAGTTGTGGTATATATACACAATGGAATACTATTCGGCGGCAAGAAAAGATGATATAGGAACATTTGTGACAGCATGGATGGATCTTGAGTGTAATGATGAGTGAAATAAGTCAGACAGAAAAAGCAGAGAACCATGTGATTTCACTGATATGTGGTATATAAACCAAAAACAACAAAAGAACAAGACAAACAAATGAGAAACAGAAACTCATAGACACAGACAATAGTTTAGTGGTTACCAGAGGGTAAGGGGGATGGGGGTGGGAGATGAGGGTAAGGGGGATCAAATATATAGTGATGGAAGGAGAACTGACTCTGGGTGATGAACACACAATGGGATTTATAGATGATGTAATGCAGAATTGTACACCTGAAATCTATGTAATTTTATTAACAATTGTCACCCCAATAAATTTAATAAAAAATAAATAAATAAAAAATAAAAAGGCTATAGTGATCAAAACAGCATGGTACTGGCATAACAAACAGACATTAGATCAATGGAACAGAATAGAGTGCTCAGATATAAACCCATGCCTATATGGTAAATTAATCTGTGACAAAGGAGGCAAAAATATACAATGGGGTAAAGACAGTCTCTTCAATAAATGACATGGGGAAAACTGGACAGACACATGCAAAACAAAAAAAAAACCCAACAACAACAAAAAACACTAGACCACTTTCTTACACCACATACAAAAATAAACTCAATATGGGTCAAAGACTTAAACGTAAGACCCAAAACTATAAGACTCCTGGAAGAAAACACAGGCAGTAAACTCTTTGACATCGTTTTTAGCAATATTTTGGGGGATACATCTCTCCAGGCAAGGGAATCAAAAGAAGAAATAAACTAGTAGGACTATATCAAACGAAAAAGGTTTTGCACAGTGACGGAAATTATATTTATTGTGAGATGTGGATTAATAAAAAGAAAAAAGTAGAAAAGATAAAAGCACTGCACAAAACATACTTGGATTTTTTTTTGGGGGGAGGTTGTTTTTTTTGCAAACCATGAGGAAAGAATTTCTGATGGAGAGAAGTAAAAAGAGAAGCACTGGAAGAAGTCTGGGTACACAGCACAGAGAAGCATTTTGCATGAACAATAAGTCATATCAAAGGGAGTATGTTGAGGTAACGTATTAGAGTCATCCTTCTTTTACACATCAAACCCAATTAAATTTAATCTTCATAAAAACATAAGAGAGAGCAAGACCAGAAAATACGGACAACTCTTACTTAGATTATGTGTTTAAATCACTTTTTTTATTTTTTATTTTTGCTTTAGTAGTCTCGTTTTACTTTGAATATATTAACAACTGAATTTCTTTGATCACTATAACAGGGCTTGTGCTACACGACCACAAAAACCTTTACGTGCCCTGAAACTTTAAAAATGCAAAGCTTTCTTTATTTTATTTATTTTTTCTCTTTATTTGGTTCCATGACCCTAAATAAAAGTAGTTAACTTGCATATGTAAAGGCATTTAAATTATACAAGCACCCACAGAAAGGAGAAACTCATATAATTTGAACCTCACAAAATGTCTTTAATTTTATTCTTTTGAGTCGAAACCTTTTGAGTATGCAAACACCAAAGAACTCCAAAGATTCAGTTTCTTAATTAGACCTACTAGACAGCTAATCCATAGATAAATGTTTTCTGGTGTTTCTTAGTTATACTAAGTATAACCTGACATATTATGAAAGTTAATATGCAAGTACACATTTTTGAAAAAAATGAAAGTTGATAACTGAGAAAATTATCTCACTATTTTGTTATATTATTTAAGGGGCCTGTGAGATTTAAATCCAGGGGTGAGTAAAATTGTAACAACTACAATTTCTTGAACTTTTTGCATGCCTCATGTACTATGCTACACACAAGTCATCGGTTCTTATTTAATTCCTATAACAATACTCTGATTATCATCACCATTTTATATGTGAAGTAACTGAGATTTCAGGATGTTAAATAATGTTTCCAAAGCTACACAGCTTGAGAGATAAAGACAAGCTCAGTCTCATCTTAATGCTGCCCTCAGTCTTTCCAGGCTGGCCCTCATCCCATTCCTCCTACCCCTAAACTGTGTCCATTGTCACAGCAGCCAGATCAACACAAACGAACAAACAGATCATTACAAACAGGGGAATAAAAGCTAAGAAAAATGACTTCTCGTATGAAACAAGGGGTATGGAAAACAGCAGGAATTGAACCCATAGCCTTTATCCGGATCTACACTATGTTCTAACAAAAATGCTAATCAGCGCCAGACCAATATCACTAAAGTATCTAGATTTGTCTTAAAGTTGCTCTATTCTGTTCTCATAGTGAATTAAAAGACACAGCAGGGATTAAATATATGGTGATGGAAAGAGAACTGACTCTGTGTGATGAACACACAATGTGATATACAGATAATGTATTACAGAATTGCACATCTGAAACCTACATAATTTTACTAACAATTGCCACCCCAATAAACTTTAATTAAAAATAATAAGAATTTAAAATAAATAAAGACACAAATCTGAAATGGAGTAAGTTGTGTAGGAAAGGGCTTAGAGATACAGTGGTCTCAATGGATCTGAAAAGTGGTACAATATTTTTTCATAAATTCTGTGTTCATATTTCATTATTTCTATGAGTCTAATGAGGTAGCATTGTTTTTGTTTTAATGATAAAGAAACCAAAACTCAAGTATGGAACAAAACTTGCTAATAGGATAAACAGAAAACATTGTAGAAGTTAGATGTACTAACCATAGAACATTTAGAAAATGCAGAAGTCTAAAGAAATAATATTTAAAACACCCAGTTGTAACCCCAGAAGTATTAGGTTGGTGCAAAAGTAATTGCAGTTTTGCAATTATTTTTAATCTTTAAACTGCAATTACTTTTGCACCAACCTAACAAATACTACTTTTAATTATGTGCCTGTTTTCCTACAAACTTCTTTGAAATTCAGTTGAGTTGAATTTTATGTATCTGCAAGATAATGCCATTCTAACCTTTATAATAGAAATCACAGTTCATGCCATTCAAAGAATGTTTTTCACATAATAGATTTTCTTTTAATTTTCTAAAGCAATGATGTAAATGTCAGGGATGGCCAAAAGCAAACATGAAGTAATTTACTTTTTCATATGTAAAAGTGAAGAATTATGTATATAAGTTTTCTTATTTTTTTCAACATTCCTTTTTCTATCTTGGCTACTACTTCCAAGAAAAGTGGACACTGTTACCTCTAGAGAATTTAGGAACTTTGTTTTTTAAAGTAGAAATACAGAAATTTTGTGAGGCTGAGAGTTGGCTACTTAACTGAACAAAGAGCAAAAAATATTTTATCTCTTCTGTTTTCTCTGTTGTTTAAAATCAGCTAGCACCAACACTGACTAACAGATATAGCTACATTATTGTGATGAAGTCGTAACCTTTCTGAAGTAAAAGAGACAAGTTGTACTTTGATGTTTGACTTTTTTCTCTAATAAAAGAAAAAAAAAACACAATTATCTCTTTCATTTTTACAAATGTGGAGATGAATTTCCTAGAATGATATTTGGTCCAATTTTAAAATGCGTATAATGCATTTTCAAAATTATATCCATTGGTTCTTTCTTGCATGCTTTTAAGGCGGATAACTTGTTCTAATTTTGTTGGCATATATTCAAACTCATATGCAGAATTTCTTTTGTAAAGTCACACAGAGGATATAGGCTAGAACAATGTGCTCAACTGAACAATTTTATCTCTACTTCACAGATGACAGAACTGAGACGGAAAAGTAACATGACATGTTTAATGCCACAGAATGAGTCACTCGCAAAATCGGGATTAGAACTTACTGTCCATGATTTCCAAGGCTAAATGTTGGCAGAACTTCTCCCATATTTGACTGGAGGTATTTGCAAACTCCAAACAAATTTATTTATAATACTGGTGTGGAAAATAGACAAACCTTAGAAATAAACATGATACATAGCTTTTATCACAGTATAAACAGATTTGTGTACAACATGTGATCCATGGTGTATCTAACTTGGGTAAAAGTGAAGGGTGCTATAAGTAAAACATATAAAACATATATCTCTATGTTCACTTTTACATTTAATTAAAGCATATCCTATTTAGTTTAAGCCACATTTCTAATGCTCAATGTTTCAGATTTAAGAATGATAATTTCATACGGCTTCACCTTATATACAAATATAATCATGCAAATAGCTTATTTTCTCCTGAAAATAAAGTCTTAAAATCAGAGCTTTCATATTACTTTCCAAACTCAGCCTCCCAAATATTAACAACGATGTATCTCATTTATATAATATTTTATGTTCTGCGCTTCTGACAGTACAGGGAGAATTCAAATTCCTGTAAACTACTGTTGCCCTGAGACAGTAGCTCTCAGTATGATTCCAGGACCCCTGAGAATTTTGCAGAACTTTTTGTGGGGTCGGTGTAGTTAAAACCATGCTCATATGCCCTACTAAGCTACATATACCCTTCTTACTCTCATTCTCTCATGAGTGTCTCTAGAGGCTGCATCCCATTTATGACATTATTTTATTGATGGCTGATAAGTGCTTGTGAATTCTCATGGCTTAAGTACTGCTGTTTTAATTTCTAATATGATAAATATTGATAGCTATTGCTACACAAGTAAAACCTCTTTGAAGTACTTGATAATTTTAAGACTGTAAAGGAGACTTTAGACCCAATATTGCTGTAAAGGAAATCAAAACAGCAACAGAAAGAGATGCACAAACAAATGATTGCAGGGGATTGTAATGCACGCTCATATGGCGTTATACAGAGAAATCAATGCGCATACTATATATGATGGGGACTAACTCTTCTGAAAACTTGGGACCCGGATAAAAAGAAGTACTAATACTTGACCTTCACCATTTTGACTATTGAGAGTATCTTGGCACTAGCCTTGAGGGAATCCATTGTGTTTATGGGATCATTTATGTGATGAGAGATGACATAGCAAGGTTCTGAGACTTGCTTCAGTATAGGTAGAGCTCTCATGTGTCAACTTCCTGTTTGTGATGGCTTCCCGGTTATTGCAACAACCGCAGTGTGGAGACAGAATTTATAAAATCTTTTCATTCCTGAAGATGGCTTCCTAATTTCAAAAGAGGGAACAACTCCCTGGTGGCTACTTTTGAGGTATAGCTTTGAGAATTCTTCTGGAAAGTTCCTTTAGGTTTATATAGCTTTTCAAATAATTCTGTAAATCATTTAAATAACCTAAAATAAATCCATCTCTCTATAAGTTAACCACAATGCATACTTTTGTCTTCATCTGAATTCTCCAATAAGCCATGTCTTTGCAGTCAGGGGGGGGGAAAAAGAAAGAAAAGATATTCTCATTGAAGAAAGGACTAAAATTCGTTAAGAAAGTGTTGTGTTCAGGAAATGGTAAAAAAAAAAAAAAAAAAAAAAAAAAATTAGTGTAACTAACACTTAGAAAGCATGGCTATAACTGACAGGAAATGGTCTACAAAGAAGAGTAAACTAAAGCGTATACAGGCCTTAAATGTAAAGTTGAATACACATTATTCTTTGGGGCATGTGTTTGTATGTCTACCTCAAAGTTTTATAAAATACAGAGTTCCATGCTCACTCCAGACATGTTTAACCATAGTAATCTGTATTTTATCAAAGCTCCCCAGACATTTATTGGCTAGGTTTTTGTCCTAGACTTAAACAATTGGAAAATAGGCAGAGAACTGAAGTGATCAGCTATACGGATCAACCATCTGGCTTTGCTACTGCGAATTGAGTCTGAGACAGAGTAACAGGAAACAGACAATATTCAAGAACCTGTCAATAACACAGTCAAGAGATTATAAAACAATTCACCGTGGGGAATGATAAAAGATTGTCAACTCGAAAGGCATTTTATGTGATCCTCTTTCTTTGTCCTGCATGTCACCCTAACTAGAATATATTTTCCTTGCTTACGCCAACTTCAAGAGTGCTCTCTTATGCCAGTTTTGATCTCATATCTTCAGAAAAAAACAAAAAGAAAACTAAACAAACAAACAAACAAACAAAACTCTCTATTCTCCTTTATAGGAAGTTTGCTAAATAGACACCTCAACCATTTACCTTACCAGGCTCCAACATTCCTGGGTTACAACATACACACTTACATATAACTTCTAGAGGCCTCAGTGCCAAACAACTAAGGACACCCCATTTGTTCTTGGCCCTGTAGAGTCATTCAAAATACACAATCCACAAGAAGCCTTCCAAATCCAGCTAACCCTACCCTACCTGCCATACACAGCCACTTCCCACTGTTCCAGCTAGTTATCATTTTTCCCAGGTGTAACCCTCAGGTGTTTTGCCTGGCAGTCTGCTCTCATTCAAAGCTGTACGTGATAAAAGAGTTCTTTCATTTATTCCAGAGGCATTGTGTTGTGATCCACCATCATCAGAACCTCACAAATGTTAAAGCAATAAAACAACCTCTCAGATAAATCTTTTCATTTATTTTTGTCTGCACACACACTATTAGGAATGGGAGAATGTCCAAAAAGGCTCAATAACTATTGTTTATGTTAAATTGGCACCGTATCATTTTTCAGTAATTCTAATTCATAAGTGGCTAAATACATAATCTACCAAATTTAGAATCAATAAATATGGATCTCCTGGGTAAAAGCAAACTTTTCTTGATAAAGGAAGAGTCAGTGAGATGCTGACTCCAACTACACTGAACTTTTAAGATAATCCTCAATTCTCTTTGTATTTGAATATGTTTATTCTGATTTTTCCAATGTACCACCTTTATATCTTCTAACATGCGATATAATTAACATATGTGGTATACACGTTGTTTTTTTGGTCTGTCTCCTATGTCTCTTCATTGGAATATAAGCTTCACCAGGTCTGCAACCCTTGTATGTTGTGATCACTGATAGAGCAAAGTATAAAGATGAGTGCTTTTCACACAATAAGTGCAGAACACACACACACACATACACACACAATGAATGGATAATTCAAAAAAACTTGCAAAATGGGGGATTACTTTCTTCTCTATAGGGTTTAGTATCGTTATACATATTAGAGAATACACACATACTGTGTTTGGCACGATAGGCTACTGAACTGTGTTAGGAATTATTCCTACAAATAAAAGTGCTTAAAAACAAAAAGAAAAACAGCACTGCTGACCTAATAGTTACATTTCATGCTGAATGACCTATAAAATCTCTTGGGATTGGATAAAGCTCTTGGCTTGGCAAAAGATAAAGATATCTCCTCTTAATGTGATGTTTACAGAATTAGAAAAAAAAATGGAGACTGAAAGCTAAAACCAGAAATCCCAAATAACATCAGAAATTTCAAATCATCAGGGAAAGAAATAGCATGTTTTCAACTGAAAGAAATTATCACTCCTACTTATAAGTTCCCCAAGATCATATACGTTGAGTAACATAAATAAGAATATCAAATAGTATGTACACATACAATTACATGTCTATGATTACTCTAACCATGTGATTATCTTAGAACTATTTCTACATGGACAAATGTGTCATCTGCAAAGACAGCTTTATTTCTTCCCTCCTCATATTGACACCTTTTATTTCTTTTTATTATCTAATTGCACCAGCAAAGACTGCTAGTATGATTGTGAGTAGGAGTCGTGATAGAGGACATCCTTACCTCTTTTCATTCTTTGGGGGCAATCATCCAGTTTCTCACAATCAAGCATGATAAGACCTGTAGATTATTTGCAGATGTTGTTTTATCAAGTTGAGGACATTTCTACCATTCTTGGTTTTCTGAGAGCTTTTTATCATTAATGAGGGTTGGATTTTAGCAAACGCTTGCTTTCCATCATGTCATTTTTCCTTTTTGTTCTGCTGATATGGTGGATTACACTAATAGATTGTCTACACTGAATAAGCCTTGCAGAGTGGGAATAAGTCCCATTTCATCACAATGCATAACTTTGTTTTACATTTTTGAATTTTCTCTGTTGTTATATTTGTTTATGTTTATGCAGAATTTATTCTGTAGTAATAAATAACTGATAAAATATACTTTTGTTGCTATTATAAATAGTGTATTATATTAAATAATTATATTTAGTTAATGCTGTCCGACAAATGAAACTAGCTTTTATATATTGATTCTATAGGCAGCCAAATTGCTAATTTACCTAAAAATGATTGTGCTTTTCTATGTATCTGAGCTTTTCACCTGTGAAAAATGATTGTGTTATCATTTTTCTTTTCTAATCCCCTTAATTCTTATTTTTTGTCTTATTTTACTGCGCCGTATAAAATATACTCAACGGCAATGATACTGATCAGAATTAATAATATAATGGCATATTTATCTTGTTCTTAGTAATAAGGAACAGATTCCAATAACTAAAGTCTTTGAAGTCTCCTGACTTCTGAAATTACACAAATATCATGACTACAGGGTAGATGGAAAAATTAAGGTCAAAATTATAATAAATCCACCATAGATGGTTACAGAAAGGAAAAAGAAAATTGTAACAAAAGACACACAAGATTAGTATTGAGGAAAGTTTAAAACTTTATTACAGTCACTGCAGAAACCCTGCCTGATTTCTGTTTTTTGATGATCTGAATGCTGGCTCATATTTGTCTAAATTTAATCTCTGAGAATTCTGAGGTAAATGGATTTAGGATGATAAATCCAGAGAAAATTTTTATTTGCATTTCCTGAGCACCAAAGGGCAATGCAAATTTTGAATCACATTAAGTTTTTGGCCTGGATTGTTTTCCTTCAAAGAGTATGAACCAGCAAAATTGACAAGAACAGTCTATTGATTACAAATTCTCAGAGGATTCTATAACTGTTCTCAATGAGCAGGTGAAGAAACAGATTTCCTCACTGAGACCATTGCAGGATGGCACGTTTTTGTCACACATAACCTCTCAATGACAACACAGTACCCTTGGGTGTCCACCCCACAGGAAAGTTTTTCTTTACAACCCAAACCTACTTAGGTACAAAGCCTGATATTCCAATTCCCCATGGTTATTGCACTCACAAAGGGTGACTTAATATTTGTCTTGAACAAGTTTCCATTTCTATACTTTATACTTTGATGAAGCTATAAAAAGAATGCGTTCTCTGACTCATGACAGATGTTCTCCTTACATCTACGTTAAAAATATTTACTGAATTCTGCCTATATGTAGAATATAACAAGTAAATTAGAATGAAACACGGATACCGACTGTCCTGTAGCTCATAATCTATTTAGTGCTACCCAATACTCATGTCTGAAGAAATACTTCCAAGCCATATACCAAAAGACATATACTAAAAATAAATGTATCTAATACAGCAGGAAAAAGTGAATACAAATACAGCAGGAAAAAGTAAAGGCAGAATGAAAGTGGAACTATCTAATGAAACAGGAGATCAAACTGGTTTTGAAAAAGGCATAAATATAAGCTTTTCTTTTTTTTTTTTTTTTTTTTTTTTTAAGGAGGGTGCAGCTCCCAGTGGCCCATGCAGGGATCGAACCAGCAACCTTGGTGCTACCAGCACCACGCTCTAACCAGCTGAGCTAACTGGCCACCCTTTATAAGCTGCTTTTTAAAAATATATGCTATTTTTCAGAATCCTCAACTATTATGCGGTTGTTAAAATGCTGTTTTCCTGATACCTCGAGCTAGTGTACAGATGCCTGGCTGCTCACAGACGAAAGGTGCCTCAGTCCACTGCTTTCCTAATATACTTTGCTGTTATTTGTTTTCCCATTTTATCTCATTTGTTGGGCTCTGAATATTTACTTCTGAAATTACTTCAAACATATGAAGACAGAAATGATTGATTTAAAACACGGAATTTGGCAAGTGATTATACATAATGTTCTCTAATTACCTGCAGTAGAGCTTTTATCCTCTGAATTTTTCATAAGGATGGTAAGTGCATGGTAAGTAATTAATTGATGATTTTTTTCCATTGAAACAGTGAATATGTTTGCAGTTTATAGACTAAGGCAATTATTCTGGTTAACTGAAATTATATTTCCAAATGTGATGTAAACATATCATTAAAGATATTAGGATTTGTTAAGTAAATTATATGAATTTATTTCAAGCACCTATAATTATTTTTACCAATGGGCTGTTAAAAATCCTAATGAGATTGGAATTTTTCTATTCTCTATGCACATATTATAAATTTCCCCCCAAAATATATGTATTTTTAAGAACAATATGTAATTGTAAGCACTAGCCAATTGAAATCAAGGTTCTCTTTGGTCCAGAATTATAATTCAATTTTTTCCATCTCATTTATTAAAGAGATTTAAAGTACATTTCAATTACTTTCAAGGAAATGTTTGGTAACTTACTTATATATCAGAGGTATCAAATTGGAAGGAATTAAAAGGAGAAGAAAAGGGAGGAGGAAGAGGTAAAGGAAGAGAAAGAGGAGAGAGATGAAAAAAGAAACTGCAGTGACCAGCAAGATATGCTAAATTCATCATGGAAGGAACTACTACTTTTTAACAATAGATTAAAAATTATGATTGATTCTTTTCTTCATACAAACGTTGCATTTATCATTTTTACTTTGAAACAGGACTTTAGGCATAACTCACTTCAATTAGAACCTGGTATACTGAACAACAAGTCAGTGTTTGAAATCCACATTCATCTTGTTTTATAAGCAATATTTGCTCATAATTAGAGGAAGTTTAAGTTACAAATAATACAATTAAAAAATATCTAGTTGTTAACTGTTCCATTACGAATAAGTTCTATCAGTCTCCTAGGAATGTCACAGCAAATTACCTAAAAATTGGATGGCTTCAAACAATATACAGAGGGCACCAAAAAAATGTATACACACTTCAAGAAAGGAAAAATCTATTAAAATTGTAATACTCAATATATACGGATAACAAAAGATGAATACAAGTCATACATTTTTTGGCACCCCCAGTATATGCTTTCAAGGTTCTGGAGACCAAAAGTTTGAAATGGACGTGTTGGCAAGGCCATGCTCCCTCTGAAGGCTCTGGAAAGAAATAAAGGGGTCCCTGATCTAAAGCGAGTTTGCAATCTGGCAGGGAAATTTCCAAGAGGTTTCAAGGCCCACGTATAATTCTCTGTGGCTTTTTCTGCCCTCCGGGCCTCTGGAGGATCTGCAGGTCCTACCTGGGAGCTGTGCCAGCTCCTGACTCTGGCCTCCGAGTCTGCATCTGTACTGCGACCCATAAGTCATTCTTTTGTTTTCCTTTTTTTTTTCCTGGAAAAGTAGTGCATGTTTGTAGCTGAGTGATTCTATCAGTCTATTTCCTGCCTAGGGAATCCCAGAAGTCTGACTGCTCTCCATCTGGCCCAGTCCCTGCCTCCTTCAGTCCAAACTGGGAGTGTGTCTGCTGGTGTAACATTCTCACAAGCCATGCTGGTCTTCTGCGGACGTCAGGGGTGGGTGCCATGACACAGTGGCGTCCTCCACATACCCTCCTGGAGAATCCTGTCTCCACCCCCACCCCCCCCCCCCGCTTCTCTTGAGTTGGTTGATTGGAACCATAAACAAATAGAGAATAATATTCTTGAGAATACTTAAAAAGAAACGTGACTTCCTTTGACAAGGTATTTTGTAGCATGTATTGAGTAGAGAGGGTAGAAAATAAAGAAGTACAAGGGTAAATAAAGTGTATATAATCAATAAATTTAAACACAAAAGAAGAAAACCTAGAAAGGAGTGTAAATTCACAGTAATTCTAGTGAGACCACTGGGGAAGTGATATACTGGGGAATGAGAGGACTGAAGGGGAAAACCAATTGAGAGAAAAGCACCATAAATGCGAGACAGAAAAGGAGTTGTTATCTAACAGAGTAAACCTGTGATTTCAGTATAGAGGTGAAAGGTAATTGGACAGGATAACTGTGCTAAATTTTAGGGAGAGTGAACTGGCTGGGGAGGAACAATAGGAAGTAAATGGGAACTTGCAAGAGAGAAACACAAAATAAGGGAGCAGAAAGAATCAGATGAGGAAAGAGTCCTCAAGTCATTATATCCTTTACCAGGAATCAATATAAAGTGCTTTGAGCTGCAGACCCCAAGGACAGTCATAGGACTAAACTGGCCACTTCTGTGACCTGGTCGGTCAAAATTGGCCAGTTAAAAAACATGAAAAACACTGTTAAATCTGCTTCTGAAAGTCTGTCTGACGGAGATCTGCTACTGGGTCAAAGCCCACACTAACACATTCATCCATAAGCATAATTTTACCTTGAAATGAAAATTGAGTGCATCTGTACTCATTCAGTCCATGATTACAGTTGGCAATTTTCAAATTCAATGCCCCATGTTCAACAACAATATTAAAGACTTCCTCATAATATCCAATCATTTCATTCAGCCCAACCCGGTCTGTTCATATAGTGAGAGACTGGTTTTCATATGGCCCAAACTCATAACATATTTATCACATCAAGAACAATAAGAGACAACGGTAGCCTTAGTTGAGTCACTTTTCTCCATATCAATTCCATATTGAAAAGAAACTGCCATTAGCATGTGTATTAGTCGGCTTGAGCTGTCATAACAGAACACCAGAGACCGGGGGCTTAAACAGCAGAAACTTATTTTCTCCCAGCTCTGGAGGCTGGATGACCAAGATCAAGCTGCTAACTGGGAGCGTTTCTGAAGAGCTCCCTTCCTGGCCTGCGCACAGCTGCCTTCTTGGTGTGTCCTCACATGACCTCTCCTCTGTACATCCACACGCCTGGTGTCTGTGTCATAAGGACACTGTTCCTATGGATGAGGGCCCCACGCTTATGACCTCATTTAACCTTAACTGCCTCCTAAAAGCCCTTATGCACAAATAGAGTCTTGTTGGGGGTTAAAACTTCAATATTTTAACGGGGCAGGGGTGGGGCGGTGAGGGAGACACAGTTCAGTCCATAACAGCATGAATAGTAAAAAATAATAGTGATTTTTTTTTAAATCTTAATAGCATGTCTGTTTAGGTGTGATAATAAAGCTCTTTACATTAGCCACAAAATTAGTCTCTTGCTGGCAGTCAGTCTTAATGACAGATTTCCCCCCCCCCCAGCAAATGGATCCATTTCTTCTAAAGTCTTCCCATAAGACCATGCATTAAGCAAACCTCCCTCTGTTATAGATATAATGAAAAAAAATTCATAGTAAATGAAATTACACTCTAGCTGCAGGAAGTGCCATCACCAAAATGATCTGAGAAATCTAAGCTTATTTTCAGCATGTAAGACAATTCCAATAGGATACCTTTTCAATCTTATGCTTAAGCTGATGATTCTTTTGTCTCAAGTTTTGCAAAGATGTCCATTTAATTATGAAGAATTATGTGTTGAATATGTTGGCATAATAATTCACGAGAACAACACTAGCAGAATAAACTTTTTGTAATATTTGGAGTCCTGTACCATAATTAGTTCTTTCATTTCTGGAATTGGGAGAAGTGCTGGTTGTGCAGACATATAACTATGCTAAATTTGAATGTGGGCTCCTTTAAGGGGAATGTCAGGAAGTCCAATAGGGTTTGAGGTATAAATTGGGCCTAGAAGCAGCAGGAGGAAAGAACTGCAGAATTGCCCCGAAGGCTCACAGAAGGCTTTAAGTATTGGCATCTCAGAAGGATATCCTGAAAGCAAAGCTCTCCTCACTGTACTAAAATGATCACATTGCCTACGTTTCTTTCCCACATTCTTAACCTACACTGGAGAGGCAATAATCAATAATTATTAGAGCCATGGAGCTTATGGGGAAATCTATTGGGAGTTCATTTTTGGAACATCTAAGCATTGGCATAAAATATGCAAAAAAATCATTCTGCATGATAAACTATTAAGGATTCACATATATTCTCTTATTAATGCTGGATTGCTCACTATAATATCCTCTAAAATTTGTTATGTCTAATTTAAATTCTGCAACTTTCCTCTCTATTAGATTAATACCATTGGGTGCAGAGACCTGTGGATGGCACCTGTTACATTCTTTTTCCTTCAAATAAACTGGGATCTTAATATATTTCAGGTCTCCTGAACATAGCTATGCACACACCTTTCACAAAAGTCTTGGAGCGTCTCCCCGCACGAGGAAGCAATATCTATGTTACTATTCTAGGATGAGACGACTCCCATCTGAGATCCCTAACCATGTTGTATAAGCCAGAGAAAAAGTCTCTAATGACTTGTAAAAGGGTGTTGTGGCTAAATCGCCACATGTAGTGTAATGTCATACCAGAACATAGTAAGTTCTGATATCAGGGTTTAGTGACCTATTCCCTTATACCACGAAAGGGGCACAGACCAGTATAGGGACTGAGGGAATTTCTATTTCATCTCCAAATCCTAGTGTTCTGAATGAGATTTGAAAATGTCTCAGTCATGGGAGTCTCCTTACTGGACATGCTCAGATTAAAGAAGTCTGGCTCTTTATATGCCTTAGGCAGTAGTTTATGACATGAACCTAGGATTTTGCAGCCACCAGAAGCAGGAAAGATATTTTATGGAAAAAATATATGGTGACAAAATCAGATGATAAATTCTAGTTCATTGATTGATTTATTCATGTGTTTATTTATTCACAGTAATTATTTAGTATGTCCAGCAGTATTCCAGATACTGCAGATACAGAATAAAACAGATAAAGCCTTACCCTCATGGAGCTTAGATTCTACCAAAATGAAGCATATTAAATATAAACATTGCATGTCCTCGGAAATACAATTTCTTCAAGAAAATTATTTTCCTAACCCAGAAAACTTCTCTTAAAGATAGGAGAGAAAGAAAACAATTTTGTTACTGAATAAGCATTAAATCAGAATACGTTATGTATCACAGGTAATCCGTTAAAACATTGCAGATACAGAACAAAATCTCACCCTTTTATAAAACAAGCAGATATAACCCATTACACAAGATAAACAATAAGTGGACCTGACAGCACTATTTGTCACACACAATTCATTCTAAATTCATTTGGTGATAGGGATGGTTATCTAAGTTTGTCTTTATCCAAAGGAAAAATAAACTTCTCATATCTTTATAATAAGAGCTAGTTTTGCAACTTGAAGGGTGGTAGGTGCTGGCCTAAGTTAGGCTCCTAACTTTCCACAGAAAATGGGACATAGGGCACTGTCTTCCTTACATACCAGAGATAGCTCCCAAGTCCTTGAGAGAAACACATGCCTGGGTGTTAAAGCCAGCAATTGCTTTTTAACAATTTATATACAATCCAAAGA
This sequence comes from Rhinolophus sinicus, assembly GCF_036562045.2. Lineage (NCBI taxonomy): Eukaryota > Metazoa > Chordata > Mammalia > Chiroptera > Rhinolophidae > Rhinolophus > Rhinolophus sinicus. The sequence continues at coordinate 69,512,165 of NC_133760.1, forward strand.
TACAGAAAGAACTGAAAATTACAAGTTTTCTAAAGTAAGTGTTCTACGAAAAGGAAGGGAAGAAAGTCTTTCTTATTTACAACAGGGAATTTTTTTTTCTTTTTTTTGTACTTGACCTGACAATCGCCTCCCTGTGTTACCATAAAATACGATTATTACAGCTTTCTAATCATCTTCATTGCTATTTTTACCTTTCTCTGGGCAAGTTACAGACAACTACATATCCAGCAAGTCCAACGAAATTAAACACTTTTTTAGGAGTTTATGATAAAACACATCTCTTTGTATCTACTCTATTTAGGTTTGTTGTTGTTGCTGTTGTTGTTTCCTGGTGTAAATGAGAAATTTTTTAGCTTTTTCCCCTCCTCGGGAAGACTTTGGGGTTAAGAGAAAAGTTCTGCTACCAAAGCAATTTTATCAACATTATCTACATTGCAACAGTGCCTTGGAAATGGAAAGAAAAACACTGAGTGTTCAGATACTGAATCTTGTTTGATTTATCTCTTCCTTTTGATGGAAAGAAAAGTGCTGGGCTAGGGTACTGTGACAATGTCCAAAGGTGGAAAAAACAAACAAATAGGACCATCTGTTTTTCAATGGAATTTCCAGTTGTCATCTTTACTCATAGCAATTAACTGGTGATACCACCTAATAAGAACATGGTAAGATACGGACCTCAGTCCGTCTGGTGAAATAATTTTCAAGTCCTAGAACTCACTTAGAGAACTAATGTCTTCTGTTATTTATCAAATGATGCATGCTCCAAATGTCTGTGGTTATGGGGACGTTCACTTAGGGAAAGGACAAGAGAAATAATCATGAGATAAAATGTATGGTAAAAATAGTCATCTTTCTAATCTTAATTAAAAGATTATTACCCAAATTAATCCAAACAGTTTGCCACACCAGCTCCGTGTTGTACTATTTTGGGTACTCTGGAAAATCTGTGGAATGTGCCTTAATTTTCAGCACAACCCATCTGCTACCTCTTAGCTCATGTCTTACCACCCACGCTCCATACCTTTAATTCCCTCTGCTCCAGCCACACCAATTTCCTCCCTATTCCTGTAATTCAGTAGTTACTCTACTGACTCAGCCTTTGTACTGCTCTCCTGACTGCCTGGAAGACTTGCACCTCCCCACACCCCAGATATCCATTCACAGAGCTCATTCTTTCCTCTCCTTAGGTTTCCCCTCATACATAATTGTATCAGACAGGTTTTATCTGACTGTCCCATATCAATAGCACCTTCTCCTTCACTGTTAGAACTTTCTCCATCCCATCTATCCTGCCTTTGTATTTCCCGCAGCACACAGACAATGCCTGACACCTGTGTGTGCTCTGAGTCATCCAACCCCTCTTCTGTAACCTCTACTGAACACTCTTCTACTCATTAGTGTCACACAATTTTCTCAGTAGATCTGAACCTAAAGTCTTCTCCCCCTTCTCACATTATTACATATTTTCATTTTCCTAGGCTACTGTGTGTTTATTTATCCCAACCATAGCATTTGCTACCTTCAATCTTTCACTGTAGTGAGCTATGTATATGTCTCCACTACAAGAAATAAAGGTCTATGAAGACCAAGGCTGTGTTCTGTCTCTCTTTGACCCTAAAAGTTCATATACTAACAAACTGCATATACGAAATAGTATGAACAAATAATTAGTTGATACATATTAATATGTGTTCAAATATCATATATAAATATTAAATCTACAATTTTATATAAAGTTGAATTATATAAAAAGCTTTATTATATTCACAATAAAGCAAAGTTGTAGAAATAAATAAAAATGTGCTGAATGAATTTATTAACTTTCCCAGGAGATACTGGAATTTGGATGGTGGAATTTATTGCCCTATCCCAAACATGAATTGGGCTTGCAAACCTATTCTTACACTTGAAAACATGGAGGTGTTCAGATTCTTCTTACATAATACTGTAGAGACACCCTGCTCTTCTGTTTTCTAATGATAATCGATCTATTATTGTGTTTCTAAATAAGGGTCCTTTTGAAGCAGAACCAGTTTTCTATATACTGTCCTTTCTTGTTTGAGATTATTCTGTAAACCTGCAGGATTTCTCACTGATGGCACTGTTTTCTTTCCTTTTCTTTCCTTTTTCTAACTTTGGGTATTGTCACAGCAATCTTCACTCCACGGAAAGAAAGAGGTAGATCAAAAGACACGCAATACCTGAAGAGGCAGCATCTTTCTTTCAAATACAAGCTACTGTTGTTACAACATAGGTAACCCTCAGAAAACCATTTTGGGTGCAAAACATTTTTTCTTAACCCCAAAGTCTTCTCTAGGGAGAGAGAAAGATATAAATCTTTTTTGCTTACTACATAAAAGAAAAAAGGTAAAATAAATAACAAAAGATTCATTTTATCTCAAACTTCATACATGGTATCTCTGAAACAACTGAATTGTTTTTCAATTATAAAAACATAAATCATCATTAAAAGAAAAAAGAACACCCCAAAACAGGATCATCTTATGCAAGAAATGTATCCATACAAATATTTTTTTAAACTTAAAACTTCTATGTCATGTCATATGTGCACTGTTTAGTAAAGTACATGGTAAGGTTAAAGGATAGTTTCATTATGCCAAGAGGACAAATTGGATTATGGGCTCATTATTAAAATCATTCGATCTCTTTGGATTATTTTTTCTGATCATATATTGTTATATGATAGTTATGTCAGACCCTCCCAAATGGATGAATAAATGGAAATGACAAGCTTGGTGTGTAAATTTAGTAATTTTAGATATTCAAAGTCTGAAAATACCTTGTATACTGGAAACAGTTTTAAGTTTAGCAAAGAAAATCTGGCTGTTACCTGATTATTAAAAATAGTTGGTTTTTGTTGGTTTGGTTGTTTGTTTGTTTTCCAGCAAGGCTTCATGGGATTATATCCACTCCTGCATCAATGGAAATAGGATAATGTGGCAGAAGAGCTCCACGGTAAAAGTGCATGACTTTCCTCTACTCAGGATTCTATCTAGTCTGATTTAATTGACCTGGGGCCAAACAGGCATTCTCCCTGAGATACATAAAGTGTTATCAGTAATTAACACTATGTCAAATAAATATGAAAAGCCATGTCATTGTAAAGCACAATTAAATATAAGCATTTGTTTTTAGTCTCTCCTTTGAGGTTGGTTAACCAAATCTATGTACCATTTATAATCACTCTCCAAAACCTCTTAGATTCTATCTTTAAACCTCGTTTTAGTCAAAGGCAAAAAAAAATGATTTACCCCCAGATTCAAAAGGAATTCCCTCTCCGTAACACAGAGAGTCCTAGCAGAGAATCTGTTATTTGGGCTTTTTAACAGAGATAGAATTGATGGAATTCAATTTTATTAGATTTTGTTATGTGGAATTCATTTTTATTAGACATAGAATTCTGCATGTCCTCAGTGCCCTAGCGTATTCTACTTGACACATCTCGTGAATGTCAGGATGTCACAGTGACGACCTACATTTTCATAAATGGATTGTCTTAGTACATTTGGGTTGCTATAACAAAATACAGCAGACTGGATAGCTTATAAAGAACAAAAACTTACTGCTCAGAGTTTTGAAGGATGGAAATTTAAGATCAGGGTCAGGTTTCCAGCATGCTTAGGCAGCTTCTGGGACTCAGACCTCTCAATCTGTCCTCACCTGGAACTAGAACATAGAGATCTCTCTGGAGCCTTTTATAGGCACTAACCCCATTCATGAGGGTTCCACACTCGTGACTGAGCACTTCCCAAAAGCCATATCCTCATATAACCACCTTTGAACTTAGGAGTTTAACATAGAAACTTTGGGGGTGCATAAACATTCAGACCATAGCACAGGTATAAAGCAACACCAACAAAAATCATACATAGTCGATCAGACCGTGGCAAACAGAAAGAGTGCATATCCCGGTCTCTTAGGTTACCACCTAACCTGCTAGTAAAATCTGTTTAGGAATCTACGAGTCACAGATTTCTTTGTCACAGAGAAATCAGAATTCCTTTAATTGTGAGAATGGAGAAATACACACATGCGCGCACACACACACGCTCATGAGTTTATATGGGAATTACTTTCAAATGAAAAAAAAAGAAAATCCATGCATGGTGCCATAATAGAAGGTGACATCTGTGGCACTGAATTAGAAGGAAACAATGAAATAACATGGACAGACTAATTTGAATTCGACTGTAGGATGCAAGATGTGAACACGCCTCGTACTGAGCACAGCCTGTCTTATCACCTTTCCCATTAAGCTTGACTGAAGGATTCCTTTGACTCATGAAAGTGAGATCCATACTCAAATCATCCCTCCGCCTATCCCATTAGAAACAAAACGCTAGCTATTTGTTTTCTCTATGTTCTCCAAATGTGACACGCAATATGATAATCTGGATTTTTTTTAAATGGGTGCTAATGTGTGAGTGCTCAGCTGACAAAGCAAAACATCGGGGTTAATAAAAGTCAGAATGATTCACTGCTTAGAAAGCAACGCGCCCTGTTGTTCAGCGGCACAAAATGGAGATGGGCAGTGTCATTACTTACCCTAGGGATTCTCTTCCTTTTAAAAACCTATTAATTTTGTCATTGTTTGGTCTAAATTATATTTATTAGGTTGGTGCTAACGTAATTGCAGTTTAAAAGGTTAAAAATAATTGCAAAAACTGCGATTGCTTTTGCACCAATGTAATACTTTTCTCCTAAAGAAGGTACAAGAAGACCTCTTGTAGACAGAGAATTACTGTAGGACCTGAGCAGGGCCAGGTCTACTTTCTTGTTTGCTCTCAGAAGATGCTACGTTCATTTGTTCAATTTATTCTGGCCTTTGGCTTAAGATACATTAAAATATATATTTACACACATTTGTATTCCCATGATTTTCTTCTCCAACACATCAGCAAATCTCTCTTACTGAAGGCTAATTCCTGATCAAAAATGGGAGAATTTCATAAATATTCCTGAAACAAAGACCACAGGCAGGATTTCAACTAAATCTGTGGCATGTGCTGCTACTTCATGTTCAGCCAGGAAGACAGCTCATTACTTACTGAATTAAAAATGGAATATATACGTGCTTTACTTCAGCATATAATCTACTCAACTTCAATCACTTTACCTGATTAATGAAAGGATTCAGTTTAGATACTTGCAATGCATGTATACGTTAAGAGAACATGGAAGATTCAAGATCTCACAACTTTCCAGATAAATGGACATTTGTACCAGGCATTTAAATCCCCATTAACACAACTTTATCCTAAAATTAAGGCAATTATTAAATAATAACAAAACAAGCAACAAAAAGAATGTAGCTCAGTGATATGTGGCAATAATGGAATTTGTAGAAGAACGCATGATAAAGTAAATCTAATCTATTTTATAAACCAGAAGTCATAATTCAAATGTTCTCCGTAACAAAACTATAGAATTAAGGAAATATCTTCATGAAGTTCTAAATTTACAGACCATTAATGCATGTTTTGAAATATTTTCATTTATTCATAACCTGCCTCTGTTTCAGAACTGAAATATAACACACAATTTTAGGGTAATTTAACTCATAATTTTAAAAGCAATATTAAACCCCTTCAACATTTTGAAAATATTTACAAATTCCATAATCTGTTTTTTAACTGGTTGCATTTTTTGAGAATGCATATGTCACACACACACTCACATACACATATGGCTACATAGTTTTATCATATATCTAAAATGTTTAACTAGATTGATAGTAGTAATACAGTATATAGTTAAACTATTTGAGATCATTGCATGCAAAATATATATATTTGAACCCTACAATGTTTAACACACACTAGACATTAAGTGTTCAAAGAAAATTTATTACGTGAAATCAACTGAAACATTGATTTTGCTTACAATGTCTTTCAAAGAGTAATACAAATGGATATTTAAATACAATGGATATTTTAGTTTAATATGGAAGGATATAAATTCCCATTGTTAAGATATCTGGAATATTTACTTACATCTGAATAGAAAATAAAACCAGAGGCAATACAATATAGAGTGACCTCATGAAACCATTACTATTATATTTTCAAGAGTAGTGTTTGCTTTCTAATAATAAACATTTATGAAGTAGAAAAAATAAATTGAATTGAAATTTTACTAAAAGAAACACAATATGAAGAAATACAAATTTGTATTTATAAAATAGTCATGAGAATGTAATGTACAGCATAGAGATAATAGCCAATAATGTTGCAACCACTATGTACAGTGCCAGGTGGGTACTGGACTAATCAGGGGGGTCACTGCATAAATTATACAAATGTCTAACCACTATGCTGTACACCTGAAACTAATATAAAATAATACTGAATGTTAACTATTACTGAAAAAAAACAATTTGTAAAAAAGTAACACAACATGGAGAATATGTATTACATATAGAAAACTCAGGTAGATACAAGAGTAGATGTGTTGCATCATATCATATAATATCTGCTAAAAGTATGAGAAAACTGAAATAGAGAAAGACTGAATGAAATATACAGGAGGAAAAAAAATGATACTGTGGATTTTCCAAGGAATGTGTCAAACTGAGGAGTTTATGAGACTGTAGTTATAATTAATCAGATAAAGAGTTAATATTTTAGATTTTTAAAAAATGTAAAATTCTAAAAAGAATACTTTAATGGTTTTTATTTCATGTTAAAAACCCATAGCAGAACTTAGTGCATTATGTAATTAACATGATGGAACAATAATCAAAGTTTGCTGAATTTGACCTTGATCAAAATTTTTTTTTTTTTTTTCCAATCACCTGATTTTCTGGAAAAGATTTTAAAAAGTGAGATCCTCAGTAACAAATAATCATGTATAGAATGTCATTTTACTCATTGCTATCTGTAGCAGACAGATATATACTGTTGACTAGTCCATTTTATAGATTTCCTTGTATCAATTTCATAATAGGAACATTATTTCCTTTGAATTAGACTTAGTGTATACACAGACACCTTATCTGCTCCCTAGAATATGGGTACCTGAGGTCTTCCACCCCACATTACCTATCCAGATATCCCTGAATATAAGAGTTATTTGGGAGTTGCTGGGCTGTAGAACAAGGGGCCCGCTTTCCCTGAAAGGCTGTTGTTGACCTTCAGTACAGGGATAAGCCTTCACGTCTATATGAAATAGTCCTTCCTCTAGTAGCCTCAGCCCTTCTGGGGTCACCACCATCAGAATGCGTGGCATGGAGTTGTCAGGTCTGATTGAAAGCATCTTAATTACTAACTCAAAGGAACTTTTGTTTTTGTTCTCATAATTTCTCCTCTCTCAGTTATGACTCTATCTTCTATCCTTTTACTGAATAATGGGAAGCTGATTGTGTTTGTTTATATAAAATAGAAATATCTGACCCTTCAGAAATGAGCTGTGTATATTAGAGTTTATTTTCTTTCACTAGTGCTAAGAAAGTCCTTAAAATTAAAAACACAAGGCCTTTGTATACACTGGAATGCAAGGAGCAAAATATTATGAGTTTCTTCCTGGTGAGTCAACTTTCCTCTCCTATAAGAATGGAAGAGGGAGTTCCTGGTCACATGTGTAAAAACAAAACAAAATTAAACATCCATAAATTGAGTTCTGGGAAAATCACCCTATCAGTGTAATTCTTTTTTTTTTTTTTTTTGGTCAAGATCCGTACCCAGTTATAATTTTATATTTAGATCGATCAGTCAACCCAAAGGAAAGGTAGCTTTAAAACAAAGGGTCAAGTATTTGAGGGAGGTGATAAAAAATGAGTACTGATCCTCGGTTACTAATCAGCCAATATACAATATAGTAAGCATTTAATAAATTATCTGGATTTTGATTTAATAAAAATGCATGTGGAAAGACTGGTTATAATACAAACATAATATAGGTTAAGGTGAAAACAGAAGAAAGATATTGGATCAGCTTAAAGTCATTTTCTGCGATGAAGCAAAAGAAACTAGATTTTCTAAAGAAAAGCAACATGGGGCCAAAAAAAAGTTCCAATAATTGAAAAAAAGAGAGTACACTCAGTTTAATCAGTATTGAAAGAAGAGGAGGTTATAAATTGGGCCTTTAACTCGCACAGAAAGTAATTTTAGTAGCTAAAGCATCTTGAAAGACAAAGGAAAATGATCTATGTGGAAGTCTAAGAGAGAACAAATATGAGAGTTATTTAAGTAGTGTCTAGTGAAAACAAGGCAACTGTGATATGTGAACCTGTAAACTAGATTTTGGTAGCAGAGAAACTGCCATATTATTTGTCATGGGACTTAGAATATAACTGAAAAGGAAACCCTTTGATTAAAGGTAATTCTTTTTCTATCTCTCAGTCTCATCCAGTTTCCAACTGTTTGTAAATCTCAGGTGAACATAAAATTCTCCCTTTGTCTTTTCATTCTTCTCTGTTCCTTCTTTGTTTTTTTAAAAATGGTTTTTAGCTCATCTTCACAACAAACAAAAAATATTTAATTTCATAAAGGCTTTGGAGATTTTTTTTATATTAAAAAAAATGCCAGTCAAGTGAATAATCAGTATGCTCTTACTTAAGACAATTCAAACTCAATACATTAGAGTAAATAATCAAAATAAAGAAATCGACTTTTGGATTCTGCTCAGGATGTAGGAAAAACTAGAAACAATTACAACAAACATTGGACAAACTGCAAGTTCAGGACTCCTCTTGAACTCATCAGAGAACCGAGGTCACCAAGCAACCAATTCCCCCTCCCCCGAAGTCTAATGAGTGATGAACTCCTGCAGGGAAAGCTGTGACACAAGCACTTGCTTACAGGAGACAATCAGCTGGGAGGGTTCAAGACTTAGGAGATGCTGAGTGTGGACTAGCGAGAGAGTGTGGTGCACTCTATTGGTTAAAAGAACGGAGTGAATGTCCCTACGGCCTCAAGTTTGTGTGCGAATTCCTGTTATCGTTCTTTCTCTCTCTGCTTCAACCCCAAAGCAGACTGATGTAAAAGAAATGTGAGAGAGGTTAAAAATGCCATACTTTTAGCCAGAGGACGAGGTACAGGGGGTCTGAGGAGCCAGAGGATATGAGGAAACCTAAGGAAACAAAGGAGATGGAAAAAGAGCTCCTATATTTGTGTACGAAGTCTGGGGCTCACCCCTGAGCTGCACATGTGTGGAAGTGAGTTAATTACTGTGGTCTCACCCTTAACAGTTGATTACCTGCTAAAGAAAAAGAGAGGAAAAAAAAAAAAAAAAAAAAAAAAAAAAAACACAAGAAAAATTAAATAGTCTCTATAGAATTTTAACAAATCCCAAATGCACAAAGCATAACAGCAAAAGTTTTTAGGATGCAATGCAAAATAACTCTGCTCAATAAAAACCAAAAAAATTTCAACAACTACCAAGGAAAAAAAAAAAAAACCAAGTCTGTAACCAGAAACCAGTTTGAATGAGGTGTCACTGGCCAATTCTAGAACAATTTCACCAACAAAATAAATAAGTATACTAATAGATTATAATCCACAGATGAAAATAATAACTTTATACCAATATAAATAAATACATGGGAAGAAGGGAGCCTCTTCCTTATAGTTTAACGCCAAATAATAAATATGGGACAATTGAGGTTAGCAAATTAATAATGCCTGCTAAATTTGCCTGCTAAAACAAAAGGATAGAGGTTTGATGAGGAACAGAATATTTGCCTATGTTTACATAATCTCAAATATAACCCTACAAATTACTTATTCCAAAGGGCACTGCAGTCATGAACAGTAGAGAAAAGGGCAGATACTAGCTCATCTGATCAAAGTTAATATTGTCCCTTCCTGGCAGGATGCTTCCCTTAACTTCATTTAAAACTCCAGTCCAATATCGGAAGTCTGACAATTAAGTTCGCAAACTTGTTGCAACAATGGTTGCTAACCTTTTTTGACATCAGAGGGCTTATTCATTATGAATGTGTACTAACTGGACAAGCAGTTAACCAAGTTTACTATTTGGAAGTGTTGAAAAGGCTGCGTGAAAAAGTTAGACGACCTGAACTTTTCACCAACAATTCATGGCTCTTGCATCACGACAATGCACCAGCTCACAGGGCACTGTCTGTGAGGGAGTTTTTAGCCAGTAAACAAATAACTGTATTGGAACACTCTCCCTACTCTTCACTACATGTTTGTCTGCTGGTGTCCTTAAGTGGTCTAGTTTCACATTTTAACAGCTAATTAGCAGCCAGACTTAATGTGTGGCACATTAGGCAGGCTTCTCATTCAAAGCTGGTACCATCATGTTAATGTTTCTGAAAGGAGGAAGGCGATTTCATGGGCTCCAAACACTAGTCTGTTATGTCCCAGTGAGTTACGATCTTACCCATGTGCCCTTGTCCTTGGGCAGGTTCCTTGTCACAGGAGAGAGGGAGACTTCTTCCCTTCTTTCCTTCCTTCCTGCTTGCCTGCCTGCCCACTGCCTGCCTCCCTCTAATAAGTATTTAGTATGCACACACAATGCAAATTATTTTAGATAAGCTTTTAATAATAATATTTGACTAATATTAGTAATGATCTGTCTCACTGAAACACGTATCAATAGTATTTAGCATCGGAATGCCCTCGTGACAATCATTCTCATTAAGTCCAGAAATATACACAAAATGTGTGCTTATGATGCCAGTTAAGAATTTCCAAATATATTCAGGCCCTAACAAGATATTGCCCGTACAATTCTCTGCAGTGCTAATAAACTTGCTGCTCCAGAAAATCAAATTCCACAAAACCCTCCAAGTTGAACCATGAAATCAGGTATCAATGACATGATAGCAGCATCTAATCGTCATTTCATTAAGGTCTTAACAAACTGAGACAGCCCCCTGGGTTTCACCAACACAAAGATTACTAGTATTCCACCGTGAACAGAAAAGCTTGATGACCATCCACTACAGATGATATCTGCAAAACTCAAAAGTGTTTGAAGAGCAGCTATGAGAAGAAGATTCTGTTTACAAAGCAGACCAGTGTCCTCAAATCTGGGATAGCCTCAATATGAGGCCAAGAAACCAACAGTTTAGTCCACTGAACCTCAGAAACGCCTTCCCATGGTCCAGAATCAAGTTGCCAGCACAGTTCATCTCCATAAATTGGCCATCTACGAGTAAAATTCTTCATTATCTACTTTTCTATCAACACACTAAGAAACTATTTGCTATGTATCACTTACAAGAAACATTAAAAGGGGTTTAAAAATTGGGAGCTTGGGTTTACAGTTCATATACCAACTTTAGAAAAAAATGTAAGTAGAGATATGTTAAACGATGGTAGAAAAGAAAACAAACAAACAAATAAAAAGATCTTGATCACAGAATTCAGTAAGTGGTATGAATTGCTATATTGAAGAGAGGACATAAAGAACATTATCATGTTTAGGGAACTGTGAGAAGTCTGCCAGTTACTAAAAGTATCTGGACTTCCTAGGTCAGTATCTCACAGGTGCCACATGTTCAATACATATAAAATGGAATTCAATATCTTTAACACCGTTCAAAACACACACACACACACACACACACACACACACACAAAATACAGTATGGTTTGTTTTTTGTGTTTTTTTTGGGACCTTTCATTTTTTTGGTTTTTAATCATGGCTTGACTACCATTATCCATTTTGCCCAGGCCAGAAGTCTGGGGATTCTCTTCAAGTATTCTCAGCCCTCTGTCAATGTACAGTCTTCATCAAGAACCATTAGCTCTTCCTCCTTGATAAACACTTCTCTCTCTCTCTCTCTCTCTCTCTCTCTCTCTCTCTCTCTCTGTCCTTTTGCACGTACTCTTTATTTCAGATTCTCACTATGTCTTGCTCTAGGTTACTATTATAATATGGCAACTGGTCAACTGATCTCCCTTTCACCTTCCCTCTCCCCACTGTAGTCACGTCAATAAATTGTCACACTTCTTCCATAATAATCTTTTTTTAAAATATCAATGGATGATGTCATTCCTCTTTAATAGTTCTTTATTGCTCTCAAGATAAAATGCAAACCCCTTATCGTGGAGTACAATACTCCCCAAAATGTGCCTCATGTTTCAACTTGCTAAATTAATTAAAGTTTCTCAAATTTATCATATTCTTGAACATCTCCATAACTTTAACTAGAATTACTTTATTCCCTTTTTCACCTGGTTGGCTTCTTGAATAGAAGGAAAAATATGTCCCATAATATCATCTCTTGACTGGAATAAGTATTCCTGCAGCACCTTGTAAATTTTTAAATCAAATTTGTTATAAGTGCTTTTATTTTCAATGCCCTATGACATACAGAATAAAAAGATTAGTAAAACACAATTCCTAATTTCAAAGAACTTATATTAATCTGTGGGAAATATTAAAATATATGAAGACATAGTATATATAAGGACACATACTTTATTGCAGGTGCTTTCTATACCAGTTTTTATAAAACCTAACTTCTAAATCTCTTAAAAGCAACCTTTTCTTCAATGAGTCTGTGTCACTATCCTCTCATGTGACCACCCAAACTTAATCTCATATCCCTTTAATGCATTATCAACACTGCTGGTAGACTGATGTTTCTAAAATATAGATTGGATTCTACCACTTTCGAGCTTAAAAGCTTTCAGTGGCACCACACTGTCTATAGGATAAAATTCAAACTTGGTGACATTGCTTTCATGGCTTATTAAAATCTGACTCTAAATTACCTTTCATGTTTTATCTCCTACAAATCCTACTCTGGTTCTAGCAACAACAAATAGCATTCTTTGAAACTACCAGGACTTTGTTCTGCATAGTACTCACTTTTCTTGAATATCATTTCCACTTGGAAAATCAATACTAACAAAACTATACTTTCCTCTCAAGTTTTCCTTGACTTACCTCTCTCTGATAGCATTCGTTATTCATTATTTTATATCCACAAACATCTACTGAATTTGCACAATAGTATTATGTTGTATTTTCATTTTAGAACAAATAGATATGTCTCTATTACACTGGAGATTCCTCAAATGCATACTATCCTTTTTCATCTTTGTGTGTCCAAGGGCTTAACACAGACTAGTCTATAAGGGATTCATATGTGTTTGTGAAATGAATTAATGAATAACAATGAATGAATGAATGTAAACATACTCATACACACATATGCTTTTACCTACTATCTTTTTATATAAAAACATATTTTTCATCCATATGATGCATACCCAAATATGTATTATACATGATACATGTATAAAGTGTATACTATTATACATGATGCATGATACATGTACACTTTAAATAAGAGCGCTCACATATTCACCATCAAAAAATGGGTACTTTGGTTTAAGGAAATGTTCTATGTCATGTGGTCATGTAAACTTCATATGTAAGCCCTGGGATGGTGGCAGTACCAGCAAAGGCACTAGGATAGGAAAGGTAAACCCATATCTGAATGGACCAATCAGGATGGACTCCCTACTGTCCCCTAACAGTTTGGACGAGGTTGATGTAATCAATCTAGGACCGACCAAGTGGTTGAGTGGTCCCATTAGTTGACTTTGTTCCATGTTCATCTCCTGTATTGGCAGGTTAAGCATTCAGATTGGCAATAGCTAGATGTGACACAGAGAAATGGAAACCTGCTGTTGGACTCTTCCCTTCATGGTCCAGTCCTCAAACCACAGGGTGTCTAAGAACAACTTCTGGCTATATCCTTAAGTGGAGTCCTCATCTCTCCTGTCATGCACAGGGCCTCCTCTAGCTTGTATGCTCTTAGGTAGGTAAATAGTATGAGAGACATGTTCTATGTCCACACCCACCACCCACCCCTGTGCCTCTTCAGTAAAATTCTCGTTTCTTCACTGCTTCCCAACCATGTTCTTTGCAGGACCCTGACCAAGCAGCCCGGCCATTTGTGACTGTTCAAGTGTCTGTATATAAAATCAAAGCACACCGGCCTACATGCTGCTCATAGCTACTCACGCTGGGAGAATTTCTTACCATTGACTTTAGGGCCATCCCTGAGTTAGGATGTGGGAAGGTGGAAGCTCAGTTTAGTTTGCAGCAGTATATCCAGTTAGTGTCCTCACTTAGAAGACCACCCATGAAACCACAGGTATGGGCTAAGGGGGAAGCCCTGCTTCCAGGAGGTAAGTGAAACAGTTCACACTCCTCTATGTAAATTACTGTTGCTCTGGACCAGATAAGGCCCAAATCCAAATGCACCATTTCAAATATACACTAAAGCATACTGCATATGTGTGACTTCATTGGTGGAGAGCTGCTCTGGTCACACAGTCGACAGATATTCCACATGAAGGCATTCAATTACTTCTGGGCTCTGTAGCAGATAAGGGTCTGGTATTCAGAGAGCATATAGTCAGTCCTCTGTTGCAGATGACATGACCTTGAAATACACGCAACACCTATATCTAACCTGGATACTTCTGACAGCACTGAATTTAAGAGTGATGGGGTGGAAAGCAGCAGGTCAGTTTGCACTGCACTAGAATATTAGATCCAAGTGTGAAAGACCCACAAAGTCCTGTGAGTCTGTTCTTGTGGTAGGATGTATAAGGAACAATGACTTGCTTTTATTTCAGAAAGTAAATCCTCATTGACGTGGCACTCCTCTAACTTTTTAGTAATTTATTTACCACTTCTGGGATGCATGTAACTTACCATGGCATCTAGAATACTTGTGGAATACCAGATACAATTAGCATAATGGAATCAATGTGGTGAACTACTGTGATGCCCCATAAAATTATAAGAGATGTTCAAGGCCTCAGAGGAGTATAATGTGGTAAGAACAAGAGTTTACCATAGCCCTTGGTATAAAACTGTGAGTGAATACTGGTTCCCTTCCCCTAATAAAAAGTGTTCACTGATAATCTATTGATGGAAATTGAAGAGACTGCATCTCCCACAGCAATAGTGACATCCAAGTGCCAAAATTTATGTTCTATTCTAGAAAGTCATCCAGCAGTTTTGGTATGTGTTTGGTACACCATTTGGTTTACCAATATGGTATTGCCTTTTAGGTTTTATAGTAATACACTATCACCCACAATAGTTCATCTGTGCTTCAAAAGGGCCATATGGGTGGACTGAATGGAGATATTGAGGAAAAAAAATCACCTCCGACTCCTCAAAAATCTGAGGGTGTCACTAATTTCTGCAATTCTTTCGAAGATATTGTATTCTTTCTGATTTACTATCTTGGACTTGAGAGTGAGTAGGAGGATGCTGGGGCATTTCTTTGGTCTTTCCTCTTATATAATGGCTTTTCCTTAACAGGTCAGGAATTCACCAGATTCTAAATATATCCATCCTAGTGCTCCATTTTTTAAATAGTATTTTATAATCTTGATAAAATATATTTTATTATTTCTTTTGTTTTACACATGAGCCTTTATCGAACATTTCTTTGGTTTATTTAATATTTAAACAGCTGTATGGAAGTATAATTTACATGCAATAAATTGCACCCATTTTAAGTGTTCAACTCAATGCTTTTTTTTTTTTTTCCCTGAAATTTACAGAATTTCCATTCAATTAGTGTTCTCATATCCGGGACTAACCAAACACTAATCTATTCTCTCTGTAGATTTGCCTTTTCTGGATAATCAATATAATTATTCACGTAATTATATCCTAAGGATTTCTTATTTTAGTGAAGATTTACTAAATGTAGACACCTGATTTCAAACATTCATATAAGCCTCTGTAACTTTGTCTATCAAGTGTAGAACTGAGAATCAAGAATCCATAGAAACTCCAAGGGTGCAGAAGTACTATAAAGGGTCTCATTATAAATGAATTAAACCCACTAAGCATTCTCACCACAGAGTTTACAGCCTGAATACCTCATGACTGTGCAGTAGAGGTTTTACCATGTGTTTGCTTTTGTCACCAGTTATATATACTATGTTGCTTTGATAATCAGTGCTAAACTCAGAAGTACTCCATAGTTATTTTCTTCACCATTGATTTTTTAATCTCAAGGTGACCCAGTCTGATATATGCTTATACCATACACAAAGTTCCCAATATATCCTAGCAGGCAATACTAAAGGTAATAAAAGTTGGAAGTCATCTATCCAAAACTACCTGGATAATAAAAGCTCATTTCAGGGAGCCGAATAGATAAGATATTGATTCTGGTGAAGGACAATGTATGCTCAACTCATGGTCTGGTAACCGAGGGAATGGAATTAGAGAGGCTGGCTGTCACCACAAATAACCTGAATCTCCTCATGAACTAAGATGGTTTCTAAATGTGTAAAACTTTCAACTTGAAGGAACTTGAAAAATACAGCACTGCCAAGTAAAGCAGAATAAACGCAGGAAAGGATTTCATTATTTAATTACAATCCAGATAATTGATGGGACTCTTCAAATAAGATTAACCCAAATTACTCTTCTGCATCACATATTAAACTGAGGTAACTTTTCTGTCTCCATTATTTTATTAAAGAGAGGTTGTTGTTTTGTTGGTTTTATTTTTAGTGCCTTACATCCCCAGGCATTGTTCTAAGTGTTAGAGACCCAGTATTGAATAATGAATAAAATAGAAAAAGCACCCGAGTTTTATAAAACTTATATAAACTTATATAGAACTTCCTTGAGTTGAAGAGAGCAAAAAAAAAAAAACAAAAATCTAAATGTACAATACGATTTTCAGCAGTAAAAAAAAAAAATGCTACAGAGGAAAACTAACAGTACCTATAAGAAGAGAGTTTTAGAAAAGTAGGGATGCTTTTTTAGATACGGTTGTCAGGGAAGAAGTGTTTAAGGATGATAATTGGAGCAGAAATTTAAATGAAGTGAAAGTACAGCCATATGAATGTCTGAGCATGAGCTTCCATACCTGAGATAAATCAGGTATAACTCTTCAGAAGAAAACATGATAGGCATATTTGGGTTTGGGGGGAGACCAGAATATTTGAACAAGAATATGAAGTCAGACATGAGGTCTCAGTTATCCAGGGACCAAATCAACTCGGGCCTATGGAGGACTTGCTAAGTACTACGGATGCTGTTCTAAATATGGTTGGAAAGCCATGCAGAGATGTTGAGTAGAAGAATGACAATTATTTTTAAAATAAATTTTTGAGAGGAGTTGCAAAGAGAGGAATCATAGAGATTAGTTGACAGAATTTTGGACCAGATCAAACAAGAGATAAAAATGACTAAGATTAGAATTTTAGTGATCACAGTTGAGAAAATATGTCAAATTTAGTGAGTAAATCAAAGATAAGGTATAAAAACATTCCTTGTGTGTTAGATACAATATTTGAGAGAAGAGTCAAAATGATTATAATATTTTGGCTCCGAGCCACTCATAGACTGGTAGTCTCATACACTTAGAAAAGACTGGGTGATGAAAAACATTCATGGAAATGACATGGGAATCAAGAGATCAGACTTGGGTATATTACATTTGAAACACATTTATATAACCAGAGGAAAATACATGTGTCAGGCAACTGAACAGTCACAAGACAGTAAGAGAAAGGATGAGTTTCTAAATAAATATTTATGCCACCGGTCTAGAGAGGATTTTTAAGGTCATGCGTCTTGATAAAAATTACCAAATGGAAAAAAAAGAAGTAAATGGAACCTTGGGACATTATGGCATATCAAAGGCCACAGAGGAACTATTAAAAAAAGCACGGATTCAGATTGGGGGAGGGAGGTTATCACTTTGTGAACAATATAAATGATAAATGTCTAACTATTACAGTGTTTTGTACGCATGAAACTAATAAAAAAATAAATTTAAAAAGAACATTTTAAAAGTTAAAAAAAAAAAGCAGATTCCTAGCAGTGATCTTGACTAGAATTCAAACAACAAAACTGTTTCAAGAATGAGGAAGTGATCAACAGTGTTGACTGCTCTGAAAGTTGAACTGAAAAAGAACTGAATTTTAATAGATTAACTGCTATAACATGTAATCCCAAATCTCAGTGGGGTAACACAAATGTTTATTTCTCATCCACATAGGAATCAAATGTGCATTAGCAGAGTACAGACACAGTGGGGCTTGTTACATGCAATAGTTTTCATACCAGGTTTCCTCTGGCTCCACAAAGACTAATTTAGTCATCGGAATGGGTCACCTTTTGGTAGATGTACACAGCCAATATTGTGGGCAATCTGTCAAGAAAGAAGCGAGAACTAAATATCCCTAGCCTACCTCATTCTAATCTCTCCTCTGATCTCTTGCTGATCCCTTCCATTGATTAAATTCAGCTGGAAAATAAGTTAAGGAAGGCATTGATGCAGTTCATAAATTTATGAAATGTAGAGAGAGGTTGAGTGTAGATTTGGTGGGGCAAAAGTAAGATATCAATATACCATTGTTTTAATTGCTAGAATGATGTAAGAAATATTGATATGTAATTATTGGTTTTCCTTTTGTACAGCATTTTGGATATTGTTACACATAAGAACACTATATAAATTTAGAGTCAGTTTTTCAATTTTAACACTCAAGACAATTGTAGTTATAATTGGAATTTTTAAATTTATAGATTAATTCATGAAAAAATATTTTTATGATACTGAGCCCTTACATCCATGAACTTTGTTTATTTTGGTTTTTGTTTAAGTTCTCTTTTATAGCATTCAGCAGTATTTTGTAATTTCCTACCTAGAAATATTGCATGTTCTTAGATTAGTAGATATGTTTTGTTTTCAAGTGGAGCATTTTTTTCAAAATATCATCCAATTGGTTATTGTTGATGTATAGGACCACTATGGCTTTCATACACGTATTTCTCATGTCTGACAGAACGGTATTGTCATTAAGCTTTTAAACCCAAATTAATTCAGTGATTGGAGCATGCAGTGTGTAGACACTTTAATTGACCTATGTTTTTCTTTTGTATATAGCTCCCCTTAGGTGTTAAGAGTCCACCTGACCTATATGTGACTTTCCCAGGTCTATTCCAAAACTGGAAATGTGTTCCATAAAGTAATCCAGTAAAATTGGTTTACTAAATTAAATAATTCATCCAGGAAATATTTGTGCAACCCTTCTGAATAAAATCTGCTAGAGAAACTGTTAAGAAATAAAAAAATAAAAAAAACCCCAAACAATTCACCTAAATAAAATAGAAAAATGAGGCAGTCTGTGACTTCATGTACTCATTGATAGTTTCTGCTGTGAAGAATTTGAAGGCACTTTATAAATAAATATGTCAACCATCTGACCTGCTTTTGCATCTCAACTGAAATATGAATAAACATTTATGGTTCTACAGAGGAAAAATACATTCAGAAAACAGAGATTAAACATAAAAATACTAGAAAGAAACAGATGATCTTTAAATAATTATAATTTTCATAAGCTTCTGAGGAAATTAAATGTTAGGACATTTTTTATTTCTATAGGCTGCTTATACTTTTAAAGCAAAATCTTAAGACTATTGATTTTACTCTGAAATTAATATATGTTTGTATTGTCATATTAACATGTAAGAAAATCCAAATTGAAAATATCCTTATTGCATTTTTAAATATTTAAAATTATTTGCTATAGAATTTCAAATATGTGGTTAAAGAGATGTTAGGAAATTATGTTAAACTATCTATCAAAGCACTACATTTTAATATGAGAGGTTTACTAAAGTCTTTATTTCTAAGCAAACTAAGTAAATAGAAAAGGCATTCATTTCCTATGATGAAGATTTTAAAAGCAATTGGATTATTGTGATAATATCTAAATCATCTTTGGTATTTTACATTGTTCTGCAGTGTAGTAAAGCCCTTCTAAAGCTCAAAGGGAGAAATCATTTTTATTATTATTCTATAACGGGATATTTATGGCTCACAGAAAATATATTTCTCTCAATTTTATAGAGACTAAAAATATGCATCAACTTTTTAGTTTGGAATGGTGTAATTATTTTCATCTCTAATACAATAAAATATATTTTATTCGAAATCTTAACATGGTAGATTTATGTATGAATTCATGTATTTACCAAATTCAGAATATAGATTAGGCAACTTATCCTCACTAATATGATTTGGACTTGTCTGATTATGATAGCTGCATTGGGTATAAAATGGTGTAAGAACTCTGGATTACACTTTTGACCAAATACAAACTCTCTATCTTTGAATAGAAGACATAATCCCTTCTATAACTGTAAAATAAACATCAAATCTCCATCCATTTTATGACACAAATTATTATAATATATTTATATATAAATATAAACATTATATTTATTAAATATGAATATTATATTTAATATGTAAAATATTTACCCCATGGTAAATTGGAGGCAAGAATATGGATAGGAAAAAAAACTAAAAAATGCATGTTTGACAATGATATATCTTAATGACTTTAATTTCATACATAGTAAAATAATTGTTTTACTTACTATAAAGGGTAATTTTCATGTAAGGAATCAGCTACCTAACATTTGGGTATTGTGTCTCTTTTAGTCATTGAAATCATCTTTACAAGTTTAGTTTTTATCAAGTGTTAAAGTAGATCTATTTCAAATGGATATGTAGGACCTACTTTTCATATACAAGTAATACACAAAACAAGTTGCATTGTAGTGTTCACATAGATAATCATTCCTTTACATAATCTATAGTTTACTAATAAATTATGAGTCCAGGGAGCATTTGAGATCTTGCTCCCTGGTATATGTCATCAGTTTGGCTCAAACAAACTCTTAAAAAATTCTCTACAGTTATGAATGTTTGTTTCACCAACATTTACTTGGCATAATCAGCAGGATTCTGAAGCCCACCCAGGACCACCCTGGGGACCCACACCAGATGCCAGGTACAAGCCAGAGCCCACAGTGCCCCACCAGCTACCCATCCACATTGGGTGAGCTGGGGTGAGATTCTCTTAGATTTTTGGGCATCCTTCTTTTAAGTAGCAGGCCATGATTTTACTTGAGCTCTTTTTAGAAAACGCTTGAGGTGGAAGAGTTGAGATAACCATGAAAAGGAAAAAAAAAAAATATATATATATATATATATTGAGTCCCTGCTTTAATTTCAGCTTTTTAATTGGATTGCTTACTGAGAGTCTGAACAAAATCTTTGCTGGTTAAACAAGAGACTGAACTCTCTTTGTGTCCTAAAGAGAAAGGACACTTGTTTTCCCAACCTGGAAAGCCAATAGGGTGACAATAGTTGTTCAGATCCCCGAATCCAGAGTGGTGGAGATGGGTACAGGGAGTCATCCAGTGCGATACTGCAGCCAATCCCCGAGAAGTCGGTGGGAGCCCCGGGGAGAAGGGCAGGGCACCCTGCAGTGGGTTCATCCTGAGAGAAAGGGACCCAAGACTGATGCCTGTGTCTTGGAAAGAGTCTCTCGCTAACCCCTGCTCTGGTACTCGTAGGTGACTAAGAATCTTTTTGGGGTTGCCTAAAACAGTCCTATATCCCTATAGATTTGGTGGCTTTGGAGACATGCATGTAGGACTGTTTTTCCTAGAAGTTTGTTCAGACTCTACAGATCTCAAAACTCTCATGGGAAATTGTACCCTCCCCAGGCCCACAGCCCCATGACAGTCAGATCCAATTAATACTAAGATGGTCAAATGAGAATCCTTTGAGACTTCTAAATTAATTTTTATACACACAATTAGAAAAAGCTGGCTATAAAATTAGGCAGAATGAATGGGGGGAGAAACAAAAAACTATTAGCGACTGTCCCAGAACTTAAAAAGACCTTTTTTCCTAAGCTAAAATGAAACTATGTAAAAGGATTTAGATAAATGAATTGACCTAGGGTGTGGTTTAAGTGCCAGACCAATTCTTTGAGGTATTGAAAATGGCTGTACTTATTTTAAAAGGGGGAGTCATTTGGAACTTGACTTGTCAAGGACAGATATGAATTGTAAAAACTGGATCTAACTGTGCCATGTTTGTCTGTGTATGTCTACATATGTATGTTGCAAATGTGAGATGATTTTCTACATCCAGATGGTATAAATAAAATTAATTTAAAGCAAGCATTTATAAGAATAGGGTATTCTAAAATTCTCAGAAATATAGAAACTAACTCAAATGCTTTTCAAGTTCATGTGATCTAAGATTAATCGTTAGTAAATAAAAACTAGCTTAATTTATTTGTTTAGGTAACACACACGTCTTTATTTTACCTTGGTTTTATAAAAATAAGTCCATGTTAATAATAGACTGTTATGTATACAAAAAATGTTTCTAGAGGATATAAAATGTCCAAGCTAAGGAATGCTAATTGATTATTTCTTAGTTTTCATTAGACATTGAGGTTTTTAAGAGTTAAAATTCTCAATATATGTAGGAATAACTTCACAATGTTTCAGAAGGGCTTCTGGAACACATCAAAGGATTTGAAATTGCCTGGGAAGCATTGTAAAATAAACGATGAAACTTCTAGCGTATATTGTATGGATAAACGCTGGTTGTAAATTAAACTAGTAGTCAGGGCTATGGGGAAAACCAAGATGGCTGGCTGTTCTTCCCAGCTCCCTGGCTCCCCATTTCTCATTATTTGCATTCCTTCACGCATCACAGTACACTTAAGCTGAACTTAGATGAAGGAACTTGTGAGCTGACATTACCAAAAGGAGACATCTTACACTATTGCCGAGGTTGCCAGTCACCGCAAGAAAATGTCAAGTTGGTAACTGCTTCCTTTCACAGTGAGCTCACAGGAGACAGAGACTTTAAAGATCATTTACTGCCACCTGGAGATTTTGTTTATTGGAAAGGACATCAAATAAAAGACACTCTCCAACTTCATTGGAAGGGATTTTATCAGGCTCCTAACCATGAATGTACATTTACGCCTGTCTACAGACATTGAAGACTCCTTGAGGACCAGAAGCTGCTGACAGCAGAGATAGACAGCTATCCCAAGGCATGAACAAGCCCTACACACCTATGATCGACATTGAACTCAGAATCCATTTTCATCGTCTTTACCGGTCTGCTAATGATGTTAGTCATACTAATACTTATACTTGTTCTTTGGGTTTTTCCATATATTCCAACTGTTAATGATTACTGAACATGGATAACTATTAACATGCTTTTCATAGTTTATATAAATGTTATACTAGATGCCAAACACAGAAATATGAGGCAAAACTACTTCACAGGATAGAAATGATCCGGAGCAGTTTTTTTCGCAATGAAAGCCATAAAATCTGACTGCTTTCCATTCATTTACATAACCTTCCCTTTTTGGGAAAAAATTTTTACTTCAACTCAGATCCCACGGTTGTGTTACAGCCCCTTCCCAAAGGTCAACAAGGCGACTTCGATACTGAGACTTCTGGGAATGAGCCTTCCTAGCACTGTGAGACCATACTATCCAACCAAAAGGCTGGTCATCAATGCATCCTTTGGATTGATTTATGACTAAAGGAGGGAATCGTGGATGAAAAGAGATTCTGTGGCAAGGAACCGCACAGGGTGATCTGATCATAAATTCTTAACTGGACAGGTCATAGTGGGTAGTCATGCCCCAGACGTATAACCTCTTTTAGGTTTACCTTTGCCTTAAGCAAGCTCTGCCCATCGTTTCTGTGTGTCTAGGTTAACACACCTTTGAAATAAGCATAATCACCCTCAAGAGAGCACATAATCTTGTTAACTATCCTGTAATCTAATCCCTACTTTGTTTTTCCCACCCTGATGTAATCTCCCTTATATTCCCTCCTTAATTTCAAATGCAGAACAGAAGCTACAAAATTGCTATTCCTCAGAGCATTTGAGATCTTGCTCCCTGGCACCTGACGTCAGTTTGGCTCAAATACATTCATAAAAACTCAAAAGAAAATTATATGAGTCCATCAAAAAAGTATATATTTGAATCTCATTATTTTTGCTTTCATTTAATTATGCTTTGACTTATGTTCTCGGCACAAGAAATAATCATTAGGGTAAAAACTCACTATAGGACTTACTGTATGGATATTATGAATAAATGCATTCACTCTTATTTTGCATGTTATAAAGTTTAGAGCTAAATATGTGGACATATTTAATAAATATGTACTACTAGATCCAATCTTCATTTTTATCCTATTATACAGTAAATGTTGTTGAAAGTAGTGTAAATTTTTTGGGGGAGGTGAATTATATAGTGCACTATAAGTAAATATGCAGATTTATACAGCTATTATTTTTTATATGAAAAGTACAAATTTATCTGGACCCCGTCACATGGAATTAGTACCAAATCAAAGATTAGAAAATATCCGCCGACCACATTCACTGGTTTATATCTTGACACTTTTGTCCCTCTATACGCTGAATATCACACAGCTCTCCTGAGGCTACAGCATGGGAGTGATGTGTTATTTGATTCTATTTTTCAATACAGAAACATCAGTGTTTATAATAGTGTCTGCTGTGGTAAAAACTTGCTGAAAATAGGACAAATAAGGAAAAGCAATAGGTAAGCAAGGTTCAGTGTTGTGAAACACAATAAAAAGAAGTAAATAAGAAACAGGAAGAAATAAAGTAACAAATAGACAATGAAGAATTATATATGTTTCAGATAAACAAAATGCTCTGCTGAGATCAGTAGTATAATGACACAGAGAATACATAAACCAAATTTTACTTGCATTTTCAATTTGAAAAGAACCCTGCAAAACTGAGCAGCTGCCCAACAGCTTCTATTTTCTCATTTCCTCCTCCAAGTTATTTTATCTAAAACATGTCAACTGTATGTAGCCATTTCTCTTTCTTCTTAGAAAATTCTTGTCCCAATCCCATCATACCTTTCTCTCATTTCAGTTCATTCACCATCAAAAGCACAATCATGAGCACAACTTGATGAGTCAAATTTCCAGGGATGGCTAGCCCTATTTTGTTTGACATATCTCTTTACCTGATCCCAGCGTCCACGCTCCCCACTTTACCACTCTCTTTCAACAAGCCCTCTGGAACTCAAAGTCTGTCCTCATCAAACTCACACTACAGTCTTAACATTTTCTACGTTTTGTTTTCTTTTTATCTTTTAATTCCAAGTAGCAACTGGCTGTACACTGAGCTTATAATGTTCCCTGCTCAACTCAAATGTAGGCTGAAGGAAATGGCCTTTTTTTCCTCTCTAAATACCTCAGGATTGTGAAGAGTTTTATGCATATAACAATCTTGTTTCCTCATTTTGTCTATTTGAAGATTTTTTCTAATAACCTCCTTCCTCCTTAAAAAAACTCACGACTTTGAAAACATGTTTCTGTATTCAACCAACACGTTTTCTCTTTGTCCACCATTTTTGTCATCTTTCTTGCTAACATCAATATCCACGTGAATGATAAATTCAAAACACGTTCAGTTTCTTGGTTTCAAAATTTAGCTCAATTAAATTTTTCTCAATGTAACTGCAATCATCGCTCACCTCTTTATTAAGCTGAGTTTATCTTCCTCAATAGCAGCATTATCCCTCACATTGCACTTTGTGACATCCCATTTTCTGATCACCATCTCTTTCCCTACCAGTGCATGTACTCCAGTATGCCCACGCCAACAGCTGTCCAACCTCTCTCAGACTGTCAATCCATCACGACATGGTAGCCACATCCTTGCAAACATCCCTAATTCCCTTGCTTTTCTATTCTACTATTGAGTTAGCTGGCAAAAATACCAAGGCTGTTTGTTCCAAACTGAGGTCTGACCTCATGTTTTACTAAGCAACTGGGCATTTCTGGAGATAAACAAACAACCATACCAAATTGTTTGCATAAAATTTGTAGCCATCAATCTCAAATAGGCAGTAAACACTGACACAATCACATACAAATTGATTTTCTTTCTTTTCCCACACCGAGCCATACCATAATTAAAGACAAAAAGAGAATCTTAAAAGCAGCAAGAGAAAAGCAGTTAGTAACTTATAAGGGATCTCCCATAAGAATGTCAAATGATTTCTCAACAGAAAATTTGCAAGGCAGAAGAGATTGGCACAAAATATTCAAAGTGCTGAAAAGCAAGGACCTACAACCAAGGTTACTTTACCCAGTGAAGCTGTTATTTAGAATCAAAGGATGGATAAAGAGCTTCCCAGATTGGGAGGGGGGGGGGGGAACTCAAGGAGTTCACTACCAAACCTGTATTATAAGAAATTAAAAATTAAAGGGACTTGTTTAAGAAGAAAAATGAGGAGGAAAAAAATGGTCAAAAATAGGAATAATAAAATGGCAATAACTATATATCTATCATCAATTATTTTAAATGTAAATGTACTAAATGCTGCAATCAAAAGACATAGGGTGGGGCTGGCTCGGTGGCTTACGTGGTTGGAGCTCCAGGCTCCTAACTCCGAAGGCTGCTGGTTCGATTCTCACATGGGCCAGTGGGCTCTCAACCACAAGGTTGCTGGTTTAACTCCTTGAGTCCCACAAGGGATGGTGGGCGCCGCCCCCTGCAACCAATATTGAACATAGCAACTTGAGCTGAGCTGCCGCTGAATTGCTGGATGGCTCAGTTGGTTGGAGTGCGTCCTCTCAACTACAAGGTTGCCAGTTTGACTCCTGCAAGGGATGGTGGGGCTGTGCCCCCTGCAACTAGCAACGGCAACTGGACCTGGAGCTGAGCTTCACCCTCCACAACTAAGACTGAAAGGACAGCAACTTAAAGCTGAAAGGCACCCTCCACAACTAAGATTGAAAGGACAACGACTTGGAAAAAAAAAAAAATCCTGGAAGTACACACTGTTCCCCAATAAAGTTTGTTCCCCTTCCCCAATAAAATCTTAAAAAAAAAAAAGACACAGGGTGGCTGAATGGATAAGAAAATAGACCCTTATATTTGCTGTCTACAAGAGATTCACTTCAGATTGAAAGACACAGGCTGAAAGGGATGGAAAATGATTTTCCTTGATATATATTGATATATATATATATATATATATACACACACACACACACACACACACAGACAGATATACTCACACACATACACATATATATATAATATATATCAAATGTATATACATATATATCAAATATATATATATATATATATATATATATATATTTTTTTTTTTTTTTTTTTTTTTTTTTCCTCCCAGGGGAGTGCAGTTCACAGTGGCCCATGCGGGATCAAACTGGCAACCTTGGTGTTATCAGCACCACGTTCTAACCAACTGAGATAACATGTCACCCCGATCTTCCATTTTTTGATATAGCGATTCCCCATCTTCTGAAAAGTCATCTACGACTCAATCATACTTCACAGACAAAATGTCATAAGATGCAAGTGATTTTCTTGTTTCCACCACCAAATTTCTACCTATCTATGCTGCCTTTTTTCTGTTCTGTGAATATAGAAGTATTTCTGCTCCTATTATGTACCATGGCTTTATTCATATGCAGATTCCCATGATTTTTATCTAAAGAAAATCTTTCCTGTAATTCTCCCCATCTTTGCTTTGTCAGCAGTTTCTATTCTAATCCAGTATTTTGTGGGTATGCAAACATTCTCTGAATTCATCCAAATTTTAAAAAAATGTTGATCATGTGTCTCAGTCCAGTTCCCTCCCCATTTCTCAGTTCAATTTCCTTAAAGTGTTGTCCATATTGCTGTCTCCTTTCTCATCTCCCATTCTCGTCCAATCCACTACATTCGTGTTCTTTTTACAATACATTACAACTAGTCTGAAAAATAACACAAGTTACCAACATCTTGCTTGAGCTAATGGTAAACTTTCAGTTCTCATCTTAATACAACTCTCAGCAACATTTAACACTCCAGACTACTCCCTTTATCTTGTTTAAAAAATGTTTTCACCTTTTGTTAAAATGTGTGTGTGTACACATATACATACACACACACACACACACACACACACACACACACACACCCCTCTAGATGCCATCATATGTTATTTATCTAGCTTTTCTTCAATAGCCCTGAACAGTTCTTCTCATTCTTCTTTGTGGGCTCTCCTCTTCTATCTAATTCTTAAATGTTGAAGCTCCTCCAAGGTTTTCTTCTCAACCCTTTCCTCTATCTACATGCTCTCCTCAGTTTTTCCATGGCTATATATTTTTAAAATTGTATGTATTTACTCTTTTATACACACACACACACACACACACACACACACACACACACACGTTTATCATGGGAATTTTCAAACACAGATAAAAGATTCATAAACCTCATTCATAAACCTCATTTTTTCACCCAACATATGATGAATCTTGGTTCATTTATAACACCTATTATCCACTTGGCCCAAGATGGACTATTTTAAATGACACATATATTATTTCTCCTTTAAATACTCCAGAAGGTGTTTTGTTTTCCTTTTTTTTTTTAAGTATAGCCATAAAACAATAATTATATTTTTCTTATAATCAATCAGTATTAAAATCTCGATTGTTTCATTTCAATAATTGTCTTTTACATTTGCTTGGTTTAAATCGTGATCGTAATAAATTCCACAATTTTTTTTACATGGTTTTTAAATTTCTTTTAATCTAGAATAGATCTCTTTCCTTACCAACCCCACCATCCCCAATTCAGTTTTTGAGGGAATGAGTCCTAGTCCTATAGAATCACTACCATCCTCTACTTGGCTAATTGCATTACCCTGGTGCCAACATGCTCTCAACTTTGTGCAAACGTGGACCTAGAGTTAATTCATGTTAAATATTTAGACATTAGACAAAGATATTTCCAGTTGTTGCTATTTATTTTCAGTTGCTGTGCATTTTCAAATAAAAAGATGCCTCATGTCTATTTCTTTAAGCAGCTAAAATTGATAAGCAGCTTCAGATCATATCCATCCATTATAACATTTCTCTAGCAACCTTTCACCCAATGACTTTAGCAGCCATTGAAGATCATTTCTTACCATTTTTTCCTATTATCTACATATTTTAAATTTAAAAATCAAAATATTTTAAACATGATTTCATATTTATAGCTCTAGCCATCCTCATTTATATCCAACTAACTCTAAACCATCTCTGCTTGGAAGTCTAATATATATCTCCAAGTTAACTTTGCCAAATATAAATAACATCATATCACCCCAAGTGACCCTTTTAAAAATAAATCCCTTCTTGGATTTCTGGTCAAGATGGTGGAGGAAGTAAACACTGCACTTCACCTTCTCTCATGACCACATCAAAATCACAACTATAGAACAACCATCATTGAAAATCACCTTAAGTCTAGCTGAACTGAAGCCCTACAACTAAGGACATACAGAATAAGCCACTCAAGTCTGGTAGGAGGGGCAGAGAATTGGGATGGGCCAGTCCCACACCCCTGTGAGACCATTAAAAATCAGGAGGGATATCTCAGCCACGGAGGTCCTCATCTCCAAGAGCAAAAGGTCCCAGCCCCATACCAGGCTCCTCAGCCCAGGGTATCAGTGCAGGGCAGAGATGTCCCCATAAATTCTGGTTATGAAAACCAGCAGAAATTTTGGGTGAGTGAGACAGAGGACAGCTGCAGTCCCACACACTCCTCTTAAGGGGTATGTGCACAGACTTACTGCCGATGGACTCACTGACTCGATTCCAGCTCTGGAGCAGCAACTTGAAAGGCACCAAGGACATACAGGGAGGAAGTAAATTGCCTGGCTTCAGGGAAAGGGCAGGAGGGGCAGCTTTCTCCCAGATGGAGGAGCTGGCAGAAACCATTGTTTCTTTGTTGAGCCCTCCCCACTCCCAGTGTGCAGAGGCAGGTGGCTACCATATCTGAGTCTCCGTCAGCCTGGCTAACACTATTCACCCTGCCCCAGGTGATTTTCTGAGACCCCACCCAAATTTCAGGCACACCCTAGCTGCTTCCAGCGGTTTTTCTATACAAACAGCCTGCCTTGGTTCATGTTGCAGATTTTCCTAAAATCTCTCAAAAGTTTACAAAACCCAAACAAGCAACATCTGTCTTCAATGTGTCCTGTATCTCTTCTGAGTAATTCTAAGCCCGGAATTAGCATCAGCTGGCCTTGGTTCATAACTTGGCAAAACACATATAACAAAACCAATTTTAACATAGGTTAATTGACATAAGCAAGAGTTAAGTTCCTACAGCAGCTCATCTGCATTATAGGGAAACAATATTGAACAAAACAACTTTGTTTGAAAACCTGCTGAACTTGATAGTCTTTATTTAGAATTCTCTCAATATACTCACATGACCCCCTCACTCTTTCCTGAACTCCCCAACTAAAACAGCGATCCCATTCAATTCTATCATATTCTATCATATTACCTATCAATTTCTATCATATTACCATAATGCCGTAGCATAACAATTATAAATATCTGAGTTTGTATTATAAATGGATTAATTAATGCATATATTTATTTGTTTTCCCCAAATCAAATATATGTTCCACGTGGTTAAATAACTCTGTGCTTTTCATCCCTGAATCTAGAAGAGTGCCAGAGTTTTTAGTAAGAACTCAATACCAATTGTCAAGTGATTGATTTGCAATAAAGAAATCTATTAACATAATTTGCAAAGAAAATTTTCTAATGATCCAAAAAGTACAAGATATGATAAATTTGATTAAAATTAGGCAAAGAACTACTCAAATTAAACCCAAAGGAGTTAAACAAAGCTGGATGTCTCAGCATTAGATATGATAAAGCTTGAAAAAGAAACCATCTCAAAAATAAGGATAATAGTATAAGTGCTTCAAAACAGGATTATTTCAAAAATTATAGGCTTAAGAAAGGACTTGAGAAAACTGAAAATTTTTCCAAGTATATTTTTGCAAATAGGTTCTTTACGGTCTTATTTTACAAGTCAAATATGACATGAAATATCTTAGTATGAAATATTTTTTCACAACAATTATGCCCCAAATTAAATATATGAACAAAACCTATTTTATTAAATACATTTTGTTATGCACAGTTTAATAAATATAAGGTAAAAGTTATAGTTATAGCACACTTTATTGTATTTAAGGTGTAATTTTTAATTTTTCAATGTTAATATAAAATCTCAATGCAAGCTTACTATTGCTAATTACTATCGTATTTCATTCCCTTTTTTAATTTCGACCCTTTCTAGTACCAATTATCTGTAAAGAGTAAAAACTACCTGTACATATTTTATACTTTGAATTTAATTAAAATTAAATCTACCTTAAAGGCTTTTTTTTCTTTCCCAGATTAAATTAGATAGATAAAAATGTCAAGAAACATGGCAGGCACATAGAATGTGCAGCAGTAAATGTGTCCCCTTCACTCTTGAATAAATATACCTAAGTTGGGATGGGGAACAAAGAAGCAGACTGAATTTATCTCAGTGACACTGTTATAATTAGGCTTCACCCAATATTCTGCTTTAATTGTGTGTCACATAACATAGCTTCTGTGTCTTGTCTTTTCCACGAACAGCTGAGCCCCTTTAATATGCATTTCTAACACTGGGTTCATAACAGATAAAGCATAGCCTTGGAAATGACACAAATGCTTCAGTATTTAAAAGTTGTTGAATACTGTTGCATTTTGGTATAAATGCCTTAAATTATTTGAATGTGCTTTATAAAATAAATATAATCATCATCATATCTCATAACTATTTGACCAGGTTGTTATGTAGCCCTTATGAAATCCCAGACATCACTATTCATGTTGCTGTTATTGATTAGTAATACTAACAATTTTCTAGAATGTCCAGTTTTCCAGTGTCTTGTTCCAAGTTCAATTTTGAGATAATCTGTAATACTGAAGAGCATCTCTTTTAGTCATAAGGCTTAATTTGTCTGAAATTTACCTAAATTCTGTTTATCCCAATGATGATAAGGTTTGGTTTCCCAAAGAAATACCTGGGTCCTGAATTATATTATCTACCCAATATTTAAATACTAGGTTAGACAAAGTCTATTATGAAATAGTAAATTTTTAACAATCAATTTAAATGAGTGATTAAATATGGGGCAGTTAGTTCTATGATTATTGGAGTTACCGTACCAACAGACTGGGGAACGTGTTTCTGAGAAATTAATTGCTTCCAGGTCTGGTTGTCAGTTTCCAGATCATATATTGAAAATAAAATATTTAAGTTTTTATGATAATGTCTTTCCGAGTTTCTTTTCTGGAATGGTTCTGAGTTGCTAATATATGCATCAAGCAACTGTAGCTGGAATAAACATTTACGTACTAGCTCATAGCTTGATTGGCATACCCAAGGCATCCTGTGACATAAAACATTTATTTTCAGATTAATTGAGATCAGCAACCAAAGCTATTGATCAGATTGCCCTGTGGTTGATTCATGTGGTTTGTCATACTTAAATAGCTATTATTTACCAATATGACAGTCAAAAAGAAAACAAAACAAAAAGTAGATTAAATTAACATGTAACTGATGTCTATTTGGCTGAAGTTCCATATGTTGCAGTTTGTTTAGTATTGTATGTTGGATAATCAATTGTGAGAATCTTGGTAATATTTCTAGAAACTCTTCATTTAGTTAGCATTAACTGAATCTAGAATAATATTCCAAGTCAAATATAGGTTTATTTTACTGCCATAAATATATCCAGAGTTTTAAAAAGTTTGACACCTCCTAACATAATGGCCTCTGCTATCAATAGACCTATAAATCATTTAAAAATATGTAACCAACTAAAGGAAGTATACTTTTTTTGTGAACTTTGCACAGAAGTAGCTTGTACTAAAACTCAATACAAAACACTTTTCTCCCCCACAAGCATACATTCGTCATTGTGTGATGCTATCAAATTCAAAGCGTTTTAGATAGTTTTTATATGAAAGGAGAAGAACTCAAGGTCTGTTTTTTTTCTCTAGGCCGCTTTACTCAATTGGGAAAAGGCATTGTTATAAACGTTCCAAAGTTACTGCACCTCGTGGCAGTACCCGGCACACAGCAAGACACCGAGCAATCACCGCCTCCAAACCTCACCCTTCCTCTAAGGCAGGATTCCACCGAAATCAAAGCAAAGCGCATAATCCCTAGGCACCAATTTCACAAATGTAATGTGAATCCACATTGGAAACACGCTCAGATATGAAACAGCACTGGTAGGATGCGGGGATATGGGGCCTGGATGTTGATCAAAAGTTTGGACGTCAAAATTTGAGAAAAGCCATATATATACACTAGAAAAATCCGTTTCTTCACAGCCTAATGCAGGGCCGGAGAGACCTGGGGTAGGGGCTAAACCAAATGGCCACAGACGACGTGCCAAGAGTCAGTTGGCACAGGGCAATACTCACAGTCTGGCCTCAGCCGAGCTTCCTCCTCTGCAGCTTCAGTTGCAGGGACCTGGCTGCCCCCGAGGCCCCTACCACGGCTCCAAATCCCAAAGTGCAGGGAAGTGAGCGTGGGGTCTCACCAGGGCCAAAACCCAGCCTCTGGAACTGCCCCACAGGAAGGAGTTGCAGCCGCACTGGTCCCAGGCTCTTCCAGAAGCGCCCCGCACCTGGCAGTCACGTGACAGGCGCTGGGCGGGGCCACGCAGGTGGCTTTGATTTCCCGGCAGTGGTTGAATTGTGAGCATCTGTTCTCAGCTGTGGCGATTTTTACCTTCCCCAGGGCTTAGCCATCTTGCAGTGTGGTCTTCTGTTGGCTGCGTTTCTGCTTCTCGTTTTCTAGGCAGGCCCTTTCTTCCCATCATGGCTCTTTTCTCCACCGACCAGTATTAGAGTTGTAGGGGATGGGGTGCTTTTTTGATGGTATCAGGGGCCGTGGAATGGGGGTCTGGTGCCACTTCCTCCAAAGCTGCTCTCACCAGCCTTAGATACCAGGAGAGCTCACGCTGCCCTTTTACCTTGCTTGCCCTTCTTGCATCAACATGACTCCATCTGGTTTACCTGTTGTCCATAAAAAACAAGTAATGATTCTCAAGTGGCAATCTTCTGGGTCCCTACTGTGCCTCAATCTTATCCTATAATTTCTGAAGTTATAAGCACAACAAAAATGGGAATAAACCCAATATAGAAGAAAGCATTAGCTTAAGTGACCAAGTCGTTTATTAGGTGCATGATGTAAACTTCGACACTTCCCCCCCAACTCCAGTCCCGTGTCCTTTGCCCAACCTCCTCTAATATAGCCTCTCTGACAGTTTTATTTTCCCCAACATTATGCAGTGCCACTACCTAATTTTATATTAATTTTACAGATAAGGTAATAATGTAACAATGGAGATTGTTACATGATTTACCTAAATTCACACCATGAAAAGATGAGATCCTATATGATCACCAAACGATAATGTTTAAGCTTAGTTTATGGAAAATAATAAGCAAGTAGAGAACAATGTAATACAAAATGGAATGGAATGGATGGGAATCTCTAAGTCTAAGGCTAATGGTAAATTTGGGTTCTGTTCAGATTTCAGAGCTCGTATAAGTAACTATCTTCTATGAGTCAGCACTGCCCAAGGAAGCTAGACCATCCCTTTGACACTGAAAATTAACAAATGCTTTCCAAAGTTAGGATCCATTGACTTAACCAAACTGATTTATTTCCTCCACTTCGAAGTAAAATGTGTAGGTATAATAGTGTGTGTGTGTGTGTGTGTGTGTGTGTGCGCGCGCGCGCGCGCGCGCGCGAACTAAACCTTACAGAAGCTGGGGAGAGAAAAATTTAAAAAAGGTTGAACTCTGACCCATTGTATCCAAAGCCAAGTAAAACAAAACAATATCCCCTAAAATGCTGTCTATAATTTTCCTCAGGGATTATTGCTGTTTATAGATTTTAATCTGAAAAATCTAATGTTCAACATTAAAGGCTAGGAGTTGTTAGAAGTAAGATTTGGTATACATCAATTGAGGCAGGACATGGTGAGGGATGAGATAACAAAAGTTCAAAGCAATGATAGTTTTGTGCGGTGAGACAGACAAACAGAAAGCATTCAAGTTCCTGGCAATAGGAAGGCTTTGAATGGCAGGTGAAGTATAATCACCAGATTCTGGCATCACGCAACACGTAGAAAGATGAACCCAGATTTAATGCTCTTAAAGGAAATTTTGCTGATAAGTAACAGGTTCTGGCAGTTCAATGAATTATGACTTCTGATTGTTTACAGTTGGAGGGAATATAAACAGACGTTCAGATTAGATCAGACAGCAAGAACCCAGGTAAGCCAGGTAAATTCAGCAACAGGTCTGCTGCCATGTGGACAAGGTTTAGTACTTGAAATCCTGTGTCCAGAGATACAGAAAAAGTGGAGAAAGCATCTAAAACAAGGGTAAAAAGTATAGCACTTGAGGCACATGGCAAGGAAAAGGGCCCAGTTTTGGTATCTAGTCCAGACTGACCCAGCAGTTGAGCTGATTTAATGATGAATCACTTTACTCATTTAGATTTTGTCAAGCATTTAGTTAGGGTTCAGTTTATAATGAGGATACAACAATGAGAAAGAGGAAAGTCTTAAAACACAGCTGTATATTTTCTTTCAGAACTGATAGACGATGCAAATCAGAAAGATACCTGTAACTTTCTGAAGGAGGAAAATCAGGGTGTGTGCCAGGAAATAAAGGGAAGAATGACCAGTGATTGGGAATGGTCCACAGAGTGATAAACCCCCTTCCTAAAGTAAATTGAAAATAATCATGATAGGTTTGGGCCATTAACTGTCCTCACATGTGAAATTGTGGGTATTTGCATGAGAGGCAGCATCTTGCAATGAAATAGAAACTAAATGTTAGTAGATCAAGTCATCAGTATAAATAAAATGAGCAGAGAGAGAGACTCCAAATGGGATATAAATGAGGGTGCATAATAAGAATTAAAGAGTTCAATGCATATGTGAAGTAATGGACCCTGGAGTCATTCTCTGAGTTTATAGATATACTGCCAAAGCCTCCTTATATTCTTGCTACTCTGTACAGAGCTGCTTCTGCTAATTTTGCTCACATCCACACAGGCTCAGGAAATGGGAATCAGCTGTCAAAGGTATATAAACCTAGTTAGATAGCATTGAAATGACTATCTCTTGAGTAAAGGTGTTTAAAAAGTCTCCCATAACTTGAGGTTGAGAGATAATATATGATACAGCTTTCACACATTTACAGCTTGTCTAGGTTAGGACTTCACTTGTACTGTGGTACACACAAATAAGATCGAGCTCATATACCAAGATAGTCCAAAGCGGGGGTATGCTGTGGTCTGATATGCTCTCCACATTCAAGTAGTTTCAATCCCAGGAGAAGCTGGAACAATGAGATAATAAAGGATAATGCAAGAGATGCGGTAGAGAGAGGAATAATGAGTTACTCTTGTTCTTTCCCAGTACCGCAGAAAATGTAGCTACGTAGCAACCGTGAAGATGAATGGCATATTTGGTAGACAACAGTGTGACTGGCCAAAAGTCCTGGGAGCATAAGGAAATATGCTGGGAGCATCCTGGGAAATATGCTGGGAGTAACTTTTGTTAGATGTTTCAGAAACCCATTTTTGAAGCTAGAAGACTTTAGCTGGAGTCACAAATGAGTAAGTGGTAGGAGGATTACATTAGCCCAAGGCAGAGTGATTTATAAAATTACCTACTGTGCAACATAACTTCTAACCTTCAATAACTAGTAATATAGAAGGCAATATTGATATATAAATGGAATTAAAATATACAGTGATAATTGTTAATGGATGCAAACAGAAGTATTCAGAGATGCAGAGCTGGTATAAGGGAGGAAGCATTTGGCTCCGTTTAGGGGATGAGAGTTGAGAACAAGCTTCACAGTAGAGAGACAGTTACACATAGACATATACTATTCCACAGATAAATAAAAATCATCATATCTGAAACTAAACTCCTTTTACTTCTAAATATTTATTTCTGTGTGTGTGTGTGTGTGTGTGTGTGTGTGTATTTATTCCTGCATCCTCTAGGGGTCTTCGTGGAACCAATTGTCTCACAAAGCTTGTAAACCAGAAATCTGGGCCTCAACCTAAGTTTATCCCTTTCCCTAATCTCAATCATACACTGAGTTGCTTACCATCACTTTATAGTTTCTGTCTTTTAATTTTCAAATATCTTCTCTTTCTCTATCCCATTGCCATTATCTCATTTCAGATCTTCATTATCTCTTGAATATAGTCTGTTGATAGCCATCTAATTGAATATCCTTTTTCCAATCTTTCCTTTTTCCTATCTATTCTTTCACCCAACCACCAAGGTGGTCTCTTTAAACGTAGTCTCACCATATGTGACCTGTGCTTTAAACTCTTTTGCAGGTAACTCAAGCTCTGGCCCCTTAGAACAATTTTAGGTTCACAGCAAAATTGAACAGAAAGTACAGAGAATTCCCATATACCTCCTGCTCCCACCCACATTAGTTCCTCTTTTAAACTCACAATAGAAAAATGTTTTAATAATTATACAACAATTAATTTTAGCTTTCTTTGATGATATAGGCCCCTGTTCTTTCTCTGTAACCCTACATGTCAATATTGCTTTTCCATGGGTGATTCTAGAATGAGGTGGAGAATCCCTACTCTGCAGGTGAGACATTGAGGACTCAATATGATTTTCTCTGGCTCTAAAGGTCATTGCAACGTAGGAGTGTACCTGGTGGTGTCTTAATCAGCAACAAGAGAAACTCATTGTGTTGTATTCCCCTTATGCACATGTTTGCAGAGGTTGTGGTGGGAAGACAAAAGAAATGTGTACTTTTTTCTTTAGACTTCACCTTGAGTCTCTTGCTCATGAAATCAATAGTTATGTAATCTCTGAAATTTTTCATTCTTTAGACCCAATCTACCTAAGCCTTTGGTAGGTGACTAATATACTTTCTGAGAAGACTCCTGGACTTGTTGCAATTTTGATATTGCATTGATCTTGTCATAATCATCTATTTTTCCAGACAAACCAGTCTGTTTCTTTTCTCATACTTTCCTGGCCCTATTTGATTCATTCTTCCTCCTGATCATCCCTACCCACCTAAGCATCCGATCCAACATCACCATCATCATACGTAGTCATCAACATCATTATTTCAACTTATAATGTCTAAGATGAAATGACTACAAAGAGTAAGATGGGTATTATAGTAAGTGCCTTTTGCACATCATACTTGTATGATTTAATTCTCAAACTATTACATAGTTCATAATATTATTAACACCATTTTAGGATGAGTAGATGGAGAATTTGACACAAAAATATAATAGTAAATGAATAGCACACACAAAATTGAGTCTAGTTCTATTTGCTTCTCATGCTATTACTCTCCAATGTTTATAGTGAAATAAAAATAATCTTGGTGCAAAGATACATCTAATGATTTGGATACGAAATAGCAACTTAATAATCATAAACTCATATAAGAAGCAAACTCGGACATCCTTCCTCTTTCTGTTTGGAAGTGTGAATGACTCTCATATTGCTTACCTCGATTGGTTAGTCTTTAATTCGTTTCTTTTCCTCTTCATTTCTCTGCATATATCCCTCCATTCACCATTTATTTTCTCTCATTTCATCCTCCCCCCACCATTTAATTATTGATCTCTCATGACAAAGTATATGTTGAAACCACCATTAAAAAAAAATAGTTGATGGATAGGGGGATGGGAGTATTTGTTAAATCTAGTTTGATTTAAAGAAATGTAGGTGACCTAAACAGTTTATATCCTCTAAGAGGAATTTTTTTTTTTTTTTTTTAAAATAATAGTAGCTGTTTTACCTTGTTGTAGCCCTTGGTTGGTTTTATTACTTTGCATTGAGTAGAGAGGAATTTTAACTTTTTTTATAGACTGTTTATTCATGTGTTTGTTTTAATTTGATCTAGTTCAGGATTTCTCAGCCTTGGCAATATTGGTATTTTGGGGTGTATAATTCTTTGTTGTTTTGCAGGAAAGGGGCTGTCCTCTGCATTGCAGGATATTTAGCAGGACCCCTGGCCTCTGTCCACTAGATTTAATTAGCATTCTCACTGTCAGTTATGACAAGTAAGAATGTGTCAAGACATTGCTAAAATTTCCTGGGGGACTACAGAGCCCCCAGTTGAAAACCACTGGTCTAATCTCTTGTTCTGTATACCTGGTTGATTCCCAGTCACAACCTTCAATGAGGTTTGAACTTATGGCTGAATCTGGTAAATTCCATCTTTTACTAAGTTTGGAGATAATATCTGTCATAGCCATGATCTGAAGCTAAATAATTTTATTGTATTTTTTCTGATTTTTATTTATACATCCTTTTCACT
Source organism: Rhinolophus sinicus (assembly GCF_036562045.2). Taxonomy (NCBI): domain Eukaryota; kingdom Metazoa; phylum Chordata; class Mammalia; order Chiroptera; family Rhinolophidae; genus Rhinolophus; species Rhinolophus sinicus. The sequence continues at coordinate 69,551,291 of NC_133760.1, forward strand.
TAAAGTTTTTATTTGTACTCTCTGATAGCTGTTTTCTGACCCAGCTTGAAAATTGACTTATTCTTGATATATCAAATATGAGACATGGGAGACTACTAAATTTTTCTGTGCAAAAATAACTCATTCTACTGGTAAAGAGATAGAAATACAAAAAAAAAAAGTAAATTTGTTTAAGGATTGATAGCAACTTGAGGCTAGTCTGACACTAAACCTCTCCATCCACATGTTTTGAATACATTTTAATCAGTATTGAGACTCTGGATTCCTGTTGTCTTGAGTTGATATTTTAAAACATTCATTGTTCCATATATTATTTATAAACCTCATACTCAATAAAGTTACTTTACAAACTAGGTAACCAATTCCAATATTTTTGATATCTCACTAAGGCAAATCAAATATTTCTTATTCACCTGAAAAATCATAGTATCTGAGGTAAACATAGTGTGACTTCATAACCAATTTTTCTAATGCATAAATGACATAATGCAATTTCAAATTAAATCATGTGTAAAACTGTATTTTTATGATTTCTTCATTTGGAAAGAGGCTATAATAATTAAAGCTAAATCACAAGTAAATGAGCCATGATGACTTGTTAATGACCTTATCTTATGCCACTAATCGTTTTGTGTAGCAAATGAAAACTCCATTTAGTTATTCATTGAAGCTTTAACTTTTGTTTTAAGTTTTATTTTCATTGCGTCACAGCCAAACAGGTATCAATATCTGCATTGTATCCATATATTTGGATTTCAGGATTCCACCAAAATGAGTCACTTAAAATAGAAGCCAAGTCACTGACATAGAGATAGAAGTCTCTGATAAATAAAAGAAAAAATATGTGCCTTGAAAAATAGTATAATTTTCTAATCTCTATGCCACAGTAATCCTGTGCTGTCTGCAACCATTGGCAATTACTGCATTTTTACTCTTGGAGAAATGGGACTGAAAACACTTAATTTGGGACTTAAAGTGTACTGAATGCCAAACAAGTCTGCTATTTGGGTTTAACCTAATTTTGGAGAAAATATATTTCTTTTTAATTTTTCTATGATCTTTCTTTTCAGTGACAGAGATATATTTCCCACATTTGTATTCATGGAAGATGATAACTATGTTAATCAATGTAAATATTAGTTAATATCAGCATTTATTGAGGACCTACAGTGTGTCAGAACTGTATGAGTGACTTTTGTACCTTACCTCAGTTATTCCTTTCAACTATAAGGTATATATATATATATATATATATATATATATATATATATACTACCATTTTGCAGCAGAAGATACTGAGGCTCAGAAACAGTAAATGACTTATAAAAGTTCACAAAGACCAATAATTGACAGTGTTGGGATTCAGGTTTTCACTGTTTTTCTAGTACACTACACTGAAATAATTATTTTTTATGCCAATAATGAAACATAATTTAAAAATTTCATAGCAAAGGATAGTTGAGAATGGTATTAAAAGATAAATATGCTTTTTCTCAGAGTAAATTGGTTTAAGGTTATTTGAAGGAGTAACAAAGAGTAAAACAACTTGAAGATATAAGAGATTAAGGCATATTTAAGGAATGACAAATTGTCAGGCAGTTCAGGGAGGCAGGGATGCAAAGCACACAGTATACATTTTCAAGTAAAAGACAAGGAAGGATAGGATAGTGAAGATTGGGGTGAACCTTATACACTATAGTAAGAAAGGATACACTCCTTTGTCGGAAACATACAGTAAGAAAAAGAATGCCTTCTCAATGAATGTTGCTGGGAAAATTGGAAAGCTACATGCAAAAGAATTAAACTAGATGGTTATTCATAACCATACACAAAAATTAATTCAAAATGTATCAAAGATCTAAATATAAGACTTGAAATAATAAAATATAGAGATAAAAACATAGGTACTAAACTTATGGACCTAGGTGGCAGAGACTAAAAAGCTTCTGCACAGCAAAAGAAACTGTAAACAAACCAAAAGACAACCAACTGAATTAGAAAAGCTATTTGCAAACAACACCTTCAATATGGGAATAATACGGAAAATATATAAAGAACTCATACAACTTAATGACAAAACAAAACAAACAAAAAAACCCAAACAATCCAATTAAAAAATGGGCAGAGGACCTGAACAGACACTTCTCCCAAGAAGACACAAATGGCCAACAGATATATGAAGATGCTCAACTTCACTAGGGAATGCAAATCAAAACCACAATGAGATATCACCTCATTAGAATGGCTATTATCAACAAGACAAATAATAAGTATTGGAGAGGTTGTGGAGAAAAAGGAACACTCATACACTGCTGTGGAAACATAAATTGGTACAGCCACTATGGAAAACAGCATGGAGTTTCCTCAAAAAATTAAGAATAGAATTACCATATGACACCACAATCCCTCTTCTGGTCATCTACCCAAAAATCTGAAAACACTTATCTGTAAAGATATTTGTATCCCTATATTCATCGTAGCATTATTCACAGTGAGCAAGACATGGGAACAATCAGCGTCCTTCAATGGATGATTGGATAAAGAAGATATGGTACATATATACCATGAAATATTACTGCACCATAAGAAAAGATGAAATACTGCCATTTGTAACAGTATGGCTGGACCTTGAGAATATCATGCTAAGTGAAGTAAGTCAGACAGAAAAAACAAAACCATATGATTTCATTCACATGTGGAATATAAAACAGAAAGTAACAAACAAACAAATAAAAGAACCACAAAAAAAAAAATCTCATAAACACAAACAACAGTATGCTGGTTACCAGAGGGGAAAAGGGATGGGAAGAGTTGGAGGAAGGTAATGGGAGGTTAAATATACGGTGACAGAATGATTTGGGTGGTGAGCACACAATGCAATATACAGATGATGTATTATGGAATTTTACACTTGAAACACGTATCATTTTACTAACAAATGTCACCCCAATAAATTTACTAAAATTGAAAAATAAAAATAAAAAAAGAAACAGGATACAAACCTTTTGAAAGTGAGGAAACACAAAATGTTTCTTCCTCCTCAAAAAAGATATAACTCTGTCTGCAATGGTTATGTTAGCTTGTTTAGAGACCGGAGGCAGGGGAATAATTATCTTAAGCAGCAGCATAAGCAATTTGTACAAGTCAAATTTGAGGAGTTATGAACCTGAAAAGCAGGATAGTACCTGAAGAGCAAAAACAATAGGTAAGCACACCCATTATTATCAGGGAAGTGGCTGAATTACCAAAGGGACTTCCAGGCTACATTGCCAAATGAAACATACACCTAATTTAATTATAGAAATACTTATGGACCTTCAGTTTGTTACAGGTATTTTGATGCAAAGAAGAGATTTGAGATGATGGTTTTCAAAAATTAGAGGGAGGTAATAGAAGAAGTCTAATAAAGTTTCCTGCAAGTCATGAGCACATCGAACACATTAATAGTATACAGAGACATTGTAGAAAGCATCGTAAGTGATAAATTGACGCCTGAAAATAGGACAAGTTAACTAATGGATTGTGCCACGTCAAATTTTGGTTCAGAAACAAGTAGAGTTGGAGCAGAGTTGGAAAATAAGTGAGAAAACAATAACAATAGTTACAGAATGTTAAACTCTGGAAACTCAAGAGTAAATAAGACTTGAAGATACCACAAGAAAAGTCAATAGTGTATGCTTGGTTTTAGAGTAATTTGAATCTGAACTATGTGATTTAGTGTCCATAGAGGCAAGGTCTGACTACGCAAGCATTAAAAACAAACAAACAAACAAACAAACAACAAAAAACCTAGGACCTTCATATACTCATACTTTCTATTTATTACTTTCCTCCTCTTGACTGGAGATGAGGAATTGAGGGAAGGGACGAGAATTGTCAAAAGAGGTAGGGATTGTTAGTATCAAAAATGACAAAATCCATTTTCTTCAACCTTGTTTTTCCACCAAATAGCCATATGTAATTATGGTCTCTCTTTTGAAAAATCACCAATCTTTGGCCAATAGGTCTATTTATATCTATTTCTACTTTTCTATTATTTTTATTGTTTCAAATAAACTAGTATTTTTTTTTATTCCTTTCCACATAGCTTTTATAAAAGTCTTAATATTGAATAAAAGCGGTTAAGCAAAAATGTTTAAAAGGTAAAGAAATTTAACTCCCACTGCCTGGATATGAAAAGCAAATGTGAGGTATATTAAAATAAAACATATTAAAATGTGTGAAGTTATTTGAACAATAACTACAAACTTCTTTTAAACACATAGTTTCCATAACTTCATACGACTAAAACATTAGAGCTACCACCCTAAGAATTGTAAATATGTCAAGAATTGCATTATTATATCTTATTTTTTATTTTTCAATTCAAGAATGATTCAGTTTGGGGATTTTTTCTTTTTTCTTTTACTAGCTACTATTTTTGTGGAGTTCCTTCCAGGAAACCTTTTCATAATATTATATTAAACATGTGTTTTCATTTAAACAGCACCATACAACATGAAGTTAGAAAGTGATTAGGCCGCTGCCCAGGTTCTCTAAGTGATTTACTCCATTACCCAAAGACTGTACAAGATAACACAGGCTCTATGAACCAAACATTAGAAACTGATGTGGGTATAGCTGGAATGTGCCTTTGGCAACATGTTATGAGTGATAGGAAGGTTTTCCTTCATTTATTTCTTCTCATTTTTTGCAAATATAGTTTTTAAACATAAGAAAACTAGACTTTCAGAAGAATTGAATTGAGGCTACCATGGTATTTGCTCTCTCTTATGACTTATTTTGAAATATATCTAGAATAATATACAGTGCTCCTGAGATAACGATCAGGCACAATATCAGCAAGGGCACAAGATAAAATAAACGTTCACATATTTTCTGTCTTGAACTTATAGTAACAATACCACAGAGTCTACTTTCCATATTTTTATTTTCTTAAGATTCAACATCTAATGGAAAAGTAGTCAATATTTGCTAAACGTAGGCACTGGGATGGTTATTTGATGACCTTCGAACAATTGTAACTCTAGATATTTTTACAATTTTTATAGTATAATGTAACATGTTGCTACTGTACATATGTACACACATGCCTACATGTAAAAGTTTGCTAGCTCAGTCCACTTCAGGGCTTGGAAACCATGACACTGCAAAAACAATAAGAACAACTAACAACACATGTTTTATTACCATCTCCACTTAAAGGAAGCAGGGCTCCTCCATCCCAGGTTGGCACAGGGAAAGCACAAATGAGCCTGGGACTCTACTTGTTCCAGAAAAGAAGGAAGCACAAATCAGTGGGAGGGACTTGTGCAGGATAAGACCTCCTCTACTGGCTGAGATGTTGAAAGGGGCATTGGATGACTATCCTGCCTGAAATAACTAATAAATGAGCAATAAAATATATGAAACAATGGTTTTCCAGGACACTGGGCATCAGACAACAAAAGGCAATGATCTCTGAAAGATGTGAAACAAACAAGGGGAACACTATGATTGTCCCTACTTAGAACTTGGGTACAGTTTCAAGGTCATGGTGCAGAGGGAACTTAGGTAGAGTTCAGTGGAATAAATCAGGTGAGAAGATGTAGTTCTGAGGCTTAGGACATCTGAGTATCTGTAGTTCACAGGAAAGAGAATTCCATACCTAATTAAAAAAAAAAAAAATCTATCAAAAACAAAGGCAAAAACTACAAAAGTCCAAAATTACAAAAGCTGAAAGGCTTAATCCTTACAGAGTCACATTCTAGAAGTGTTACAGGAAGTCCTTTAGTCAGAAAGAAAATGGTACCAGATGAAAATCTGAATATGTACAAGGAATGAAAACACTGGAAATGGCAGTTCTATGGAATTCTGTCTTCTTATCATTTATCTGTCTTTCAAAGACAATTGACTTCTGTTTTCAGGGGTCTCCAGGAAAGACCCTTAGGCTTGATGATTTGTTACAAGTAGTCACAGGACTCCTGAAAGTATCTATACTTATGGTTACAGCAAAATGATGTAGTTTAAAATCATCAAAGGAGAAAGGGTGTCTGGGTGAAGTCCAGGAGAAACCAGGCACATGCTTTCAGGTGTCCTCTCCCAGAGGAGATGTATAAATGCGCTTAATTCTCCCAACAACAATGTGTGTCAACATATGTGAAACATTACCAATCAGGAAAGCTCACCTGAGCCTTGGCATCCAGGGTTTTAATTGGTGGTCAGTCAGGTAGGCATTGATTGAGCCACCAGTTTTTGCAATTCAGATGTAGCCTACTCTTTCAGCCCTTGTGACAAATACGAACTTTTTTCAGGTAGGTTTATGAATAGGCACTAACAGTATTCCCGTATATGGATTACACATCTTTCCAAATCCAAACAACAACCCAACCAAATGCTTTGCCTCTTGCTTAGTTCCAAGGGCAAGAAACCACAGCAGTTTATTTTTAATTGGGTGTGTGGAATATGACAGGTAGCTCCTGCCCAGGCTCTCCGTCATAACCCCACTGTTTGGGCAGACTCTGGTATCTTTCTTTGCTGCATTTATCAGTTGGCCTCTGTTAGTCATGTGTGTCACTAATGTATTTGTCAGTCCTAGCTTATTCTTCAGTTTCTGATATTGTCCTACTGTCGTGAATACAGCATATTTTCACACTCAGAATCTGCATGAAGTCCAAAACCCTTTCAAATAATGACAGTAACTTGTGCGTACAGTAAATGTACATTGGGATCATTCACACACGATGGCAAACTGCTGTTGGCTCCTTTCCAAGATGGAGATGGAGAGAATAAAAAAAAGCATTTGAAAATTCAGTCAATGAGTTCCAGTCTCCTTTATGTATACTTTGCAGTGTTGAAACCATATCAAGGACTGCTGATGCTATAGGTGGTACTATTTTATTAAAGTCTCAGAAATCTACTGTTGGTCTCCGTGAACCATTTTTGTCATGGGCCCCTCAGGGCTATTGTACATAAGTTGATATCAGCAATCCAACATCTAACATGCCATTAATTGAAGTTTTAGTCTCCTAGAGCCGTTATAAAAACACTACTGCAAACTTAGTTGCTTAAAACCACATACACTTTTTTGTCTCACTGCTCTATATGCTCAAAGTCCAAAAATAAGGTGTTGAATAGGATCCAGATACCAATTTGCAGGACACACAGAAGGCCAGAGGTACCTACCATGCGTGTTCCATCAGCAACGATCAGATTGTGAGGAATTCTGCAAATTAATGTCTTGGATTAATTAAGAAATAAAATATAATGAACAAGGTTGGATGGAAAGAAAGTTGTACGTTAGTTTTTGTTTGTTTGTTTTAAGTTTATACTTTAAAAATTATTAAAAATGTCACCGGTGAATACAGATTTTTTGACATGTTCTCTATTTTTTCTCGATTTTAAAAATGCTGGTAGTAAATTATAAAGTAATATAGAGAAGAGACTACAGAAATTGTCTGCAGTCTAATAGGACTAAGGGCTATCCCTCACTAGTATTGGAATAATCTTGACTATTCTGGAGAATTAGTGCCAATGAAGTTCTTTATTCACCTAAAATGACATATAAGAAATGTGCTTTGTAAGTCAATTATGCTGATAAATACATTTTAGAGATGGAGAAAAATTCTATAAATTGAGATTATTAAGAATCCCTTGTTTTTATTATTGCCAACTTACGCCTGGAAAAAGTTACTTATTTAATGCTAAAAAAGTTATTTACTTGTTGGGTACAATATAGCAGGCAGATTTTGACCCCTGAAACATTCCATCTGCTTGTGGCCCAGTGGTTCCCTGATCTGGGTACCTTATGCCCTCAGCCTTTCCTATAGCAGGAAAGCCACACAGTTTTGTTTTGGAACTGATGTGAATCCCTATTCCAAACTCAAGGTAAGAAACTTTACCTCCAAAACAAGTGACGTAGTCACGTGCTATGTTGTTTCACTAGGAGAGAATAAGTGTGAAAAGAATAATGCTTTGAAAAGGAAAAAAAAGCATATGGGTGTGTGTGTGTGTGTGTGTGTGTGTGTGTGTGTGTATAATTTCTTTGACTGAGAATTAAAAAAAAAATATGGCCAACTGATTTTTAATGTCACTGCAGTAACTGATGTGATTCCTTCAGAATCAAGTCACTCTGTACAACCACAAGCTCTCTTTAGGAAAATGGACCCTTGGATGTTGGCTTCAATTTGCACCCTCCATCAGTGCTCAGACAACATGAGCTCTATTTATAATCTCAGCATTAAGTTGCCTGTAATTGAAACAACTGGGTTTACACTTAAAAAAAACTGTAACCTATACTTTAAAAGAGTTAATTCTTTTTATTTTATATAGCACGTGCCTTATTCTTTCGAATAAGAAATTTCAGGGTGAACTTCCTCTGATTTGATATCCACAAGTTATCTGCCTCTTTGTCTTGACAATGATGAACAGTGAAAAAAGAAAAACTTCATGTTCATAAATGACATTGAACCTAAGATTTGGAGAGTTAGAGAGGCATGTTTTGATTTAAAAATTCAGCAGAACATGTCAGATGAGAGAAAATGAGAATATACATACGCCAAAATGTCATTTTCATAAAGTACCTGTTTAAAAGATACTTCATTTGAAGCAGAAGATTAAATAAGCCTACAAATAAATAACTAGGGCCACGTGAAAACACTCAAGATTTTTCTTTGTGTAGATTTATATTATAGATTCAAACCTCATTATCACTCCTATGCCAGCAAAAATAGGTGGCTGTGACAAAGATTGAAAATAGATCAATAAAACACATCAAAAACATAAATCACCATGTTTATCATATAGATTCAAATCCAAGTTAGAAATATGCCCATTTTATATGGAATAATGGTTATACAGACTGTATTCAAGTTCATGTAAGCCTTTAGAACGTCCTGAAACAAAGTAGAAGAGGTCTGATAGGAGAAAAAATATAAAGTCTTCCCTAACTTAAGCTAAACTTAGCAGAGCAATGACCTTTAGGGATTCTTGTCATTTCCAATTAGTGAGATAAGTTTGGTAAAATGTTGCCTTTTGGCACGTGATTGTCAGGTATAGCTAAAATTACAGGCAATTTAAAAGCTACATTCTCATCAATTTTCTTTAAGATATATTGGCAAGTTTCCTATCATTTTGAATCAGTTGATGCTCATAATTCTGTTTCAAATCAGTTTGCTTCTGTCTACATTGTCACTAATGTAGCACAAGCTATCTTTATACTGCATCTATATTAATAAAACAAAGTTATGTAATTGTCCTTTCCATCTGCAGTCTTATCTTTTCTGCTCCATACTTTGTACTTAGGCCAAAATGATCCACCTAGTATATAAATTTTGTCTGACCAACTCCTGCCTAAAAGCATAAATTACCAGTTGCCCCTGGGAGAATATACAGCGTGTTAGAATTGCTGTGATCCCCTCATGGCTTGCTCCCCTCTTCTTTGCCAACCTCATCTCCACTACTCTCTAACTGCGTCTTTCGTGTGACCCAGACATGCTGAAGTGATTGCAAACTGTCTTCCTTCTAGGCCTTTGTCTAATCTACTCTTCAGGCCTACCTATAACAATCCACACCCAATCTTACCTTCTTTTCTTCACTAATGCAACAAATATCTCCTAATCTCTTCTAGGCTCAGTAGTGAAGATTCATTCCAGCCAACTCAGGGTTATATCATCCTCCTTCCACCTGCCCAAGTTCAGTTGGCTTAAAAGACCTACTTTAAGAAGAAATGTTTCTGAGTATACAACTGTGGGTTTAAGGAACTGGCAAGACCAGGATAAGCAGGAATGGGGACAGGGATTGTCTGAAGGAAGTTGAGGCTCTAGAACTCAAGCAAGCATCAAGCCGAAAGGAATGGCATGTCCTATGGAAATCCTGGCAGGAGTTAATGGTGGAAGTTCAGACAGGCCCCTGTCCACAGGTAGCAGAATCCTCTCCCTTTGTTATCTGGCTTATAAAGGCAGGTTTCAAGTGACCTTGTCTTTCAAAGGACTACTCATGCTCTCCCAGTTTAACTCAGGGATTTGATTGCTGTCATCTACATCATGGTGAGCGGAAAGAAGCTTCATGGACCACGACATCTTGAGTTGAGTGGCTTTGTTTGGCAGAATCATGGCCCCTCACTGATCTCAAGTCTTAATTCCTGGAACATGTGTTACCTTATATGTAAACAAAGGTCTTTGCTGTTGTGATTAATGAAAAATTTTGAGATGGGGAGATGACCCTGGATTAGCTGACTCACAAATGTCATGATAAGAGAAAGACAGGGAGAGATTTGATATGCACACAGAGGAGAAAGTGATGTGAAGATGCAGCACAGAGAGCTTTGCGATGCTGGCTATGAAGACTGCAGTCATGTGGCCGCAAACCCAAGAATCCCAGCAGCCACAGAGGTAAGAAATGGATTCTACCCTTGAGTTTCTGGATAAAATGCAGCTCTGAGGACACCTTGACTTCAGCCCAGTGATAACAGTTTTGGACTTTTGGCCTCCAGAACTGTGAGAAAATACATTTTTGTTGCTTTAAGTCATCAAGGTTGTGATGATTTGTTAGAGCAGCTACATAAAACTAATACACTTATCAGTTCATTCTTTGCGTGACTAAATACATTATTTTGTCATCTGCCTGATTTAGTGAAAACAATACTGACTTAATAGGATGTCTCAACAACTATGTTTTTCTGTAGGAAGTCTGTGTTTTCCCTGCCCATTGCCTTTAAATTCTCTTTTTCTCTCACATGTGTGTGTTAAAACAGTATTCTCATCTGAACATAACAGTTTTAAGAATTTATGGACTTTCCATGTTTTCTTCTATGTACTATAACATGGTAACATGTAAAAGATATTATTCTGAATCATGTTTAAAATGCTATGGTTTTATAGCTACTCTAAAAAAAAAAAAAAAACTCCCCAGTTTCAAATAATCCCCTTTCCTTTATATGAATTATTTCTAAATCCTTAGTAATTTCATTTATACAAGATCTTCACATTTATATATTAAGTACTCTGAAACAAAACAAATATATGAACACTGAAAAATAATTTTATGTGTGTTTTGTTTTGGTTTGTTTTCTTGTTGTTTGGGGGTGTGAAGAAGTCCATACTCTTGAGAGCCAAAAATAATATGAATTTCCAACCACACCTCAAGTTTTAAATGAAAATCTCATCTGTATATTCCCAAGATGTAATATACAGTCTTAAATTTATTTCATTTCCCTTTCACTGGATCGCATAAAAAAACAATCTATAGCTGAACTTTTAAAGCTGAGGATTGGCGGCTGTCAATAGGCCTTAGAATTTCCATGTTCCCTCCTCGATACCTCTTTAGAAACTATAAATCAAAATGGACAAAAATACAAAATAAGTAAACTAAGTGTTCATGCCCTATTGTGGAGATAAAGAACGAGATGCTCCTACAATTCAGTCACTGTCAGGCACTGTCATCACATAACAGCTCAGAAGAGTAATTAGTGCAAATACGATAGAAAGTCGCTCTACAAGGACACCGATCATTAAGGAAGAAAGTGTGGATTGTATGAAAACTAAGGCTTTTCTCTACTCCTATGTCCCAAGCCCCTGTGGGTTCTTTCCAATTCTCCCAGCATTGTAGAATTCTAATCAGTAGATATATGTGGCCTATTTTCCTTTCCTCTTTTCATACTTCTCCCTCTGGAAGACTGAAACACTTCGTATAAGATCCAAAGACCAATTTTAATATTTTAAAGAATATCTGAAGGTTTATAAAAGTTATACTTAAAATTAAACAAGACTTATATAACAACCGTTTTGTTTATTCCTGGTATTACCCATAGTTTGGAGGCATCCTTAAAGGTGTTTCTGTTCTTCCTTTGACATGCTTTTATTTAAAAAGAAAATCAAATCATCTTTCTAATCCAAACCCCCTAATTTTAACTAAAACCCTTTATTTCAGGGAAGAAAGAAAAAAATACACACACACACACTATCTGGATCAATTATCTCAAGTGTCTTTTATTTTGCCTTAGTAAAAGTAATTAATATTAACTTACAGGACATAATTTCTTAAAATGATAGTGTTCTAAGGCTTTAGACTTAGGCAGTTATATTTATTACTCCCTTTGAATACCCTGAGTAATCTGCAGGAAGCATTTGATGCTGTATTTGATTTGCAGCCAAGGCATTCAGCAAAATTCTGTTCCAACATCCTCTGTGTACGTGTAAGCAAAAGAAAGTAAATGTCTTGTAAGCTTATTGTCAACAAAAGTGTCCTCATCCAATGCATTAGCAACAATAATAAAAGCAAGTACACTCAGACCAAAGGCACAGAGCTGAGCCAGGGGCCTCCAGAAGCTCTTTTCATAAATCAATTTATGAAATCTTTACTATGGAGTATCCAATTAACTGTAAATAAAACTTCAGACACTTAAAAATTGTTTCTCCCCTCTGAGAAACGATGGTCAGAAATAGCTTCCTGATAGCAATCATTACTGGCTTTTACCAGTTAGTACAAAAGGCTAGATGGTGGCTCAGAGGTTTAATTTTTATGTTTCAATGGTCACAAAGTCAAAAACGTGGATTTATCTACAATGGCAAAGATAGCTATAAATTCTATTACTGGTGACAGCAATTTTCCTTCAGATACCTTAGGCTGAATGTAACGTTATTGTTACTTCTAGGAGAGACTTGAAAGCAATTTCTATTTTACAGTCACCATGAGTTGAACTCACAATCCCAAACACCAGGCACTTCAGACCGGTGCATAATTTAAAGGAAGGCACGCACCATGTAGATTGTATCAACCACCTGTACTTGCCTCTGGGTCCTAGCTGCTTAAACTTCTGCCAGCTCCCGCCAATCAATACGTCTGGCTTGTCAGGGTCACATTGACAAGATGCTTGCTGTGACAATTTTTATGTTGCATTTGCTATTATTGTCACATAGTGTTTTTACATATTCCTTGGTAAGGAGACTGTCCCATCAAAATGCAGCAGAAGTCAGTAGTTTGCAGGGAAATGTATGGGAACAGAGACGTCACTAATTAGAGACCCCGTTGGTACTGTCAGGGCATTCATGGCATAATAGCCACTCTTTCTCCAGCAAATATCAAGGTTTTAAAACATTTATAAAAACTGGTTTTAGATATCAGATGCATAATAGAAGTAGTATATTTTGGCCACATTTTAAAGAACAAAATGCCATCTCTGTACTAAAGGTTTCTAAATGTATGCGTATTTATAAAGTCACTTGACTATGAATGCAGAGAACAGAACTACTAAGGTTTCATTTCAAGCTGGAAACATGACAATATCAGCAGAATGAATATTCTGACCGAAAGGAACTCTTGCACAAATTCATTATAACAGTGTTACTATTACAAGGAAAAGCTCATCCATATTCTTAGTTTTTCACCTAACAAGATTTTTAAAGATATTTCAAGGCATAGGATCATATTAACATGGCAAAAAACAGGTAATATATTCCTGTATTACATAACATTGTACAGAAATTCAGAATATTCAAATCACTTATTTAGGATTACACTGTTATTAAGAGTTTAACCAGTAATATCTCCTACGTTGGTAAACATCAGAACTGTGAGCCCAATCCGTAAACAAATGTCTAATGATAACGAGTACTCAACAATAAACTGGACTTAGTGAATGAAGATTATTCTAAATACATGATTGAGAAGCTGCAAAAAAAAAACCAAAAAAAATCCAATCATATATAAGACTAATTAGTTTCTTTTGGTTTTAGCCATTGTTTCCTTATGTCAGATAGAAATGTTTTTAAAAACATAGACCCCCTAAGATAGTTGACTAGCCAATTTATATTGTTTCCCATCTTTATTAATATTACATTCTAACCAAAAATAATGATGCAAGGCACATAATTTACTCAATCAGACATTCTTTCACCTCATTTTCCCTGACATTTGGTATAAATGACATTTATAAATGTATTATATGTGATCTGCTTCTGTAGCTTAATTCAATATTTATATCATGTATGGTGTTAGAAGCAGATAACAAACAGATGTGCAAACATATGAACGATGGGAAAATATTGAGAAGAAAACACATTTATAAAATTCAAAATTAAAAGCTTTAATTAAAAGTTCAACACATGTCCCAATCTGTTCATGCAGTTTTGTTCTTTTTACTTGTCTCAGAAATTTTCAAAATATTAAATTACTTTTAATCTATGTGAGATTTTTGTTTTTTGGCAGATGCAAATTTTCTGTGTAGGTAAAATTTTACATAATGCATTTGGATATGTCACTCACATTTTCAAATGTCTCATTTTATTAATTTTTACAAGTCTCTAACTTGTGGCTCCAATTTGCCTGCCTCATTTGTATTTTATCTCATCCTACGTGTATTACCCAGTAGATAGAATTATTGAGTAGGTACTCAATAAGTGCCTCTGGAATCTGTTTGTCTCTGCGCATTAACTTACTATTTACCCCATGGTGTCGAATGTTTCCTAAAAATTACTTTTTCCAATCTGCCTCTTTCTGAGCATTCTATATTCTTATTTTCAAAAGCAAACTCATGAGGGGTTTGCTAAGATGCTTCCACATGGAACATTCAATTATTTTGCACTGTCCTAAGAACAATGCTGCAGAATCAAGGTCAGTGAAGCCACTTTGTTAAAACTGATCACTGAGCCTCCTGCCAATGTCAGGAAGCATAAAACATAATGAGATCGTGAAAGGAGCATTCTGGATCAGGCTTCTAGAAGGACCCGTTTTGGGTCTCTGCAATCTTACTATTGCCTCCCTTGAGAGGTGAAGGAAATAGACATCCGGTCTCCTATTCTTCCCACTCAAGACAAACTACATTTGTGGAGTTGTCAGCAGCCCCAGGACTGTTTATAGCAAGGGTAAGCCCTGCAGTTTATCAACATCTGTTCCCATGAATAGGTATCACTTCAGTCAGTGAAAATTCCTATAAAGAATATCTGTGGTGCAAATATCAAACAGCTAAAGAAGCATTAAAAATGCAAAAGGATGGTGGCAAGCTACAAGCAGCTTAGCACATACATTTATTCAGCAGACAAAGAAACACAGCTTAGACTTTTCTGCAGAAAAGCAAGCTTTTTCTGCAGAAAACCTCACAGGCTCTTCCCCTCCGCTGTTCCCCAAATGAGAGAGCAGAGCAGAGGTTCTGTAAACACTGGTAAAACTTTAAACTCTCATACTTCATTTTTTAAAATATAAATACTCTCAATTTTCACGATGAACTTTTAGTTAATCAGAACAAATATCAAGAAAGAAAATTATCCTTTTCTGGTTTTGCTAATGTTGATTAATTCCTTAAAGAATTGCTATCATAAGGAATTATATGGAATAACTCATTTACCAACAAAAATTCACAGCACAAACAATAATAATACTAACAATATCTGTTATATTTCCTGACATTTGTGAGAAACATAACCAATGGGTCAATTGTTAAGTTCATTGATTTTTTCACATCAACAGTCAGATACTCTCTCATTTATTTAAAAATTATCTCACATTTAATAGTTCTTTTATTAATGAGTGCAGTACTCTGCTGTCTTGTCAGGAGAGCTCAGAATGGAGAAAATAAATAAGGTCTATGTTTTTGTGTTTCTCCATGTTCCACAATTGCTTAACAGAAGGTAAATAAAGGTGTCCTCAATATCCATCCTCCTTACTTGCCTACTCATACCTTTAACACACACGTATGCACGCATGCATGCACAATCTCATCCACAAATACATATCCCACACGTAGACACACTACTCAGATCTTTCCATACCCTTATTCCAGTAAATGTGCAGCTAATAAGGAATTGACCTAATATGCTTAATCCAAATTGGAAAATATATTTTAAAAAATTCATGGGATAAAATCTATTTTAAAATGCCATAGAAATATCAAAACAGAGAAAAAAGAGAAAATAAAATAGTAGTGTGCTGATCAGTTTATTAATGCTACAAATAATAGTGTCTATAGACAATAACTTAATACTAGATACTACTCAACAAATACTCATTCTGACAAAATCTACAGCTAACGATCTACTCTTCCCTAAGATTAGGATCAAATACAAGGATGTCTTCTCTCATCAGTTCTATATAACATTTGCTTGATGCCTAGCCAGTGAAATAAAGCAATAAAATATAAAGAAATATATTGTTGGAAAGGGAGTGGTAAAACTACCTCTTCACAAATGACATGATTGTTTAGCTAAAAAAAATCGTTAAGAAACATACAAAAAACTTTCAGAGTTAGTAAGTGTGATTGATAAGGCACACAATTTATGAACAAAAATGAGTCACGGTCTTCCTGTATTAGCATTAAACAACTGGAAAATGAATCATTAAAATAGTGTTAAAATAAAATACTTAGGAGCAATTTTAATAAGACATATACAAAATGTCTACATTGAAAAATAAAATCAATGGAATAGAAAACATATCTATGAGAAAAATTAAAGTTCTAAGTAAATTAAAAAATATATTACACTCATCATTAAAATACCCAGCATTATCAAAATGTCTATTCTTCCCAACATGATCTATAGATTCAAGGTAATCTAAATCATATTTCCAGGATGTTTTTCAATAGAAATAGACAAATTGACTCCCAAATTTATATAGAAATGCAAATAAGTTAAAGTATTCTTGAATAAAAGAACAATGTTGGATACCAAATATATAGTAAAATTACAGTAATCAAAATAGTATAATATGCAATAAAGTAAACAGAGACATAGCAAAAATAGACTCACCTATATATGTAGTCAGTTCACTTTTTAAAAAAGTGTTAGAGAAATTCAATTGGAAATGAAAGTTTCTTAACTTGGGTATCCATTTGCAAAAACACACAAGAAATAAACTACAACCTCTACACCTCATATCTTACAGAAAAGTTAGTTTCAGTTGGACCATTATAAGGTAAATTCTATAAATATTAAATACTTCCTATCATCAAAAAATATCTTAATGCAAAACTAATGAGGCAAGGCATGAACTGATAGAAAAAAATTGTAAAATATATATCTGATGAGGAATATTTGTCATATATGCAACCAAAACTTCTCAAGTCAATGATTTAATGACAAAAAAAAAAAATCCAATAAGGAAATGACCAAAAGACTTGAATATATGCTTCCCAAAGTTATATTAATGAAGGGCTAATAATTACATAATAATTAAATCAGGAAAGTATGAATCAAAACAATAATGAGATATCACTACACAAACACTAGAAGAGCAAGAATTAAAAAGACTGATATTAAAAATTGGTAAGAATGTGACACAACTATAACTCTCCTGATTGGTGGAGAGCTGTTTTTAATAAAAGTAAACAGACAATTAACGTATTATCTAGAAAGAACTCTCATAAATATTCACCCAAGAGAAATAAAGATAGGTGTCCACAAAAAGACATGCATGAAAGTTCATAACAGTTTGATCTATAGTATTATAATCTTCCTAAAATTAATAATACACACATGAACATCCACAGGAGAATGGATAGCTAACTATGCTGTATTCTTACAATGGGGTATTACTTAATAATAAAAATTAGCAGACTACTGGTACATGAAAAAACAGTGGATGATTTTAAAAGACTTTATGATGTGTGAAATATTAACTGGAAACCAAACAATAACAGCTGGAAACCAAGAAGAGTAGAATGTATATTTTCATTTAGATGAAATTCTAGAAGAGATGAAATTGATCTGTGGTGAAGAAAGAATTTGAAAATGATCACCTCTAAGGATATGCTTGACGGAGACACAAAATAAGGGAATTTTCTTGAGTGATCAAATATTCTGTATCTGGATAGGAGTTATACAAGTCTATTTGGGAAAATAGGAGGTTATACAGGTCTATGAAAAATAACAAAATTATACACTGGAGATATTTGTATTTTAATGTACTTAAATTTTAAGTCAAAGAAAATGTGTGAGCAAACATTGAACTCTAATTAGTAGGCATGCTTTTCAAAGTTCTATTTGTTATGAATTCTGGAACACTTTCTGTATATTCTGAGTTGAAAAAATGTACAAATATATTATGGGTAATGGAAGGCAGATTTCTCATTACTCAAAATGAGAGAGTTATCTGCTTTTCTAGAAGACTAGATTGTACCATGTGAAATGGATTAGAATTAATGGTATTTATGGTGGGTTCACTAAAAAGCAGATATAGGAATGATGTGTGTGTGTGTGTGTGTATGTGTGTGTGTGTGTGTGTGTGTGTGTGTTTATTTTTAATTTCTAGTTTTATCTGCAGAATTTGCCCAGAAACAGGTAGCCAGTAGAAAAAAATGACCATACCTAGTACCAAGATCTTGGTTTCTAAATATTATCCTTTATTATAAGGAATAGGCTCCTTAGATAAGTGGCTGATTCCAGGACTGGAACCAGGAACACAGGGTAGGCCTGGAACATCTTGTCATATAAGAAAATAAGGATGTGCTTGCTCCAAGAGTGAGGGGTACATAAAAAGAACATAAGAATCAGTTTAGGGGGACTAAGCTGGCCAAAACTAGGCCAAAACTAGGTCACTCTGAGCATGAAAATAAATAATGATAGCAGTGAATTATAACACTGCATAAAATAAGAATCTGAAAGCTCAGGCTGTCATGAATTAATGAGTGAATAAATAAATGGAGAAGGATAAACTCGGTAAGACGCTACTTAAAATATACAGTTGGAATGATGGAGTTATAATAGTGATCTGGGAAGCTAAAAATTCTTGGGTGAAATTTAAGAAGACAGAATATCTAATATAGTCCTAAGGAATCCTCGTAAAAATTACTATTAATTGCAAAGGGGGAAAATATATTTGATTATAAAGAAAATTGGTGGATGCCAACTTAATCAGCCAAAGTTAACATAACTAAATACACAAACCTACATCATATGTCATCTGATATGATACACAAAAAATGATATAACATCAGGGAAACTTATATGATTTTCCCACCAAAAATAAAGATAGAATCTAAAGAGAGGAACACATAAATGATTTTTAAAAATGGGGCAACATGTTAGCAACTGGCTAAGTTAAATACAGATTATACAAAAGTTCATTATTATGTTGCAAATTTTTTATGTGTTAAATCTTATGAAAATAAAAAGTTACAAAATACATATTAGTCTTTGTTTTTATAGAACTTAAGTTCTGTAGAGGTAAGACAAAAAAGAAAGAAACACATGAAGTAGCTATACAGTTTTAGATGAGGATAATTTCTATGCAAGGGAGGAGAAATTAGAGTGATATCCTAAAAAAAAAGAATAGTTTTCACATAGGTTGATATGTTTAGTTTTAGGGATAATTTGGTCTTTATACTTTAATGCCAAATATGTTACGCATATTGCTTTTTGATAAAACTTAATTAAATGACAAAGCTAGTGTGCCCTAATATTCTGGAAAATCATTAATAGAGCTTTGACTGAGAAGGAAAGTGTGTTAGAACACCTTTAAAAATAATTCTGCATCCAGAATGCGTGCTGTACCATAAGAAATCACCCTTTCCCACCTAATTTACTTTCTTGTTTATTGACCTTGAAAAAGCACCTAAAGTTTTACACACATCATACATTTCACATAATAGTGAAAACTATGCAGAAACCTTGAAAACTGAGACTATTTGTTCCCAGGTCACTCCTAAGTGGTGTAGGAACCTAGTTAAATCAGATCTCGCTGTTTAGTTTCACCCATTTCCTCTAATTGAATAGTTAAAATAAGAAGACACTATAAAAGTCTGGTAGTGGAAAATATATTACCAAAGTTTTAACTTGCCATCTGTAGGTGAAACTATAAAAAAGGGAAATGGGAACTGAGGCTTAGAAAAGGTTCATACTAAGAGGCATATAAGTGATATTTAGGTATAGAAATGACCCTGTTTCCCTGAAAATAAGACCTAGCCAGACAATCAGCTCTAATGCATCTTTTGGAGCAAAAATTAATGTAAGACCTAGTCTTACATTATTAAATTGTATTATATAAGACCAGGTATTATATTACATTATTATATTATATTATATTATATTATATTATATTATATTATATTATATTATATTATACTATACTATATTATAGACCCAGTTTTATATTATAGTAAAATAGGACCGGGTCTTATATTAATTTGTGCTTCAAAAGATGTATTAGAGCTAATTGTTTGGCTAGGTCTTATTTTCGGGGAAACACGGGATTAGTTATAGAAATAGATATAGAAATAAAATACATATAGATAAAATCAGGGTATTTTTGCATGCACATGTATTAGGTTAGTTTTATCTTTCAAATTTCCTATAGACTAACAATGCATCAATAATTATCTTGAAGAACTAAAAAGAAAAATCTGAAAAGCAGAAACTCTCAAATTAAATCCTATCTCCTGTAAGTGACATTACCATTACCATTCCACTAATAAAGTACTATTATAATAATTTCTTCCAATTGACTTTGTTTTCCTGACAGAAAAAAACAAACAAAACTGTGAAAATTGCAGAGGGTCAGAGATAGTGTTCTTAATAAATATTAAACTTTATTCTAATAAGTTAAATTATATAGAATTTAAAATGAGTTCCTAGTATATTAAGTGATGAGTAAATTATCAGTTGCAAAACGTAGTGTATTACACTTATCAAAACCAGTGATTGGGTTCTTTATTTTCTATCTATTTAGCAATATTAAGTATGTATATATTTATACCTAAATATACCTATTAAATACATATATATATATATATATATATATACATATATATACATATGTAGATTTGTATATAAAGATAAAAAATATATAAATAATAGGAAGCTATTCCAATTTAACATTTTTTACTGATTCTAAATTCCACTGTCTTTCCCTTTATTATTTTTAGATGTTGGAGGATGCAAACACACACACTCACACACAGCATTTTGTTACATAAGAAAGAAAAAAACTATCAAATGAAAAGTCATTTAGTGTTTTGGTTTTAGGTCATTTATATCTCCATGCATGAAGGGAAGTTGAACAATACTCTCTAAAGAGACTATTATCCTGCAGTAAAGCAATCAGATAAAAAAAAATTAAAGTATTAAATAAATTATAACTAAATCACAGTTATTCTAATATGCACTTTTTGTAATTCTTTTTTAAGTGTACACTGGTGGAATTATTACAAGAGGTCATAGACTTTCATATAAAATATCTAGGACTGAAAAGTTCTTTCAATAGACAATAGCAAATGCAGATTCAGAATATCATTTAGGAACACATTATTGTTCTATACAAATAATGAAATCTACTGCATTGTTAATTTCACACACTTCATTTTCACCAAAAAAAAAAAAAAAAAAAATCTTTCTGTTCTAAAGGATAGCAGAAGGAGGGATAAATCTTTAAACCAGTTAGAGTACAAAAGAACAAATTACAATATGTTATTAGCATTTCTGAACTTCTCCTTGAGACTGTTTTCTATAACCCATTGTTTAAATTTGTGTTTAAAATATTTTTAATTAACAATTTTTAAATTGTAAATGGTTTTACATGGTTTGAAATATAAACTAAGCTTAATTTTCAATTGGAAAAGTAAAATCCTTCTGTGTCTTATATATTAAATATATTGTCACTACAGTCAAGGTGATGTTGACATGGGTATTGCCAATTAAAGAAAACATTTGTTAGGTGAGTGAAGAGAAACGAGATGGGAACCTCTTCTGGCAAAGATAACTCCGGAGTTCTCCGGACACAAATAGTTTGCCCAGGTGACCACGTCTTAATAACTAAAGTGTATTAGATCTGCCATGCCTGCTCATTCCATCTTTGCTTTCCCACAAGGAACTGTGACAGACACAGTTGGCCTGTGGGGGCTTGCTCATAGCCTCCTGTTGGTGATACCTGTCAGTGTGTCTTGTTTCTGTTCCCTGGCTTGACAGGAATTCTGCATCAGGGTTGAGAATGGTGGGAACCTCGCCAATTTCTGCCTGTCAGTCTCTGACAGGCAGACAGACACTGGAGCTGTCCTCTTCTGTGTCATTTAGCTCAGCTTCTAGGCACATAGGAATACGGGGCTTTCTTGGGCCATGAATAAAGGGGAGCCCATGAGACAGAACTGTTACGCTTAACTATTGCCACTCCATTCTGGCTTGTTGCTGGAACAGATTGTAACTCCAACCACTCCTGGCTTAGATCAGCACTTACCAGTAGGCAGATCTAAACGGGTTCTCTGGATTCCAGAATATTGAGCATACTGTTATACACGGTCCATACAAAAGAGTCTTCTCAAACTCATCCCATCATTAAACCCCTGTCTCAGCGTACCATAGACTGGGTGGCTTAAATGAGGGACACTTACTTCTCAGAGTTTTGGAGGCTGGGAAGACCAAGATTAAGGTGCCAGCTGATTCGGTTCCTGCTGAGAGCCCTCTTCCTGGTTTGCCCAGATGACCAGCTCCTACATGGTGGACAGACAGCTCTATCTCTTTTTTTCTTGTGAGGACACTAATTCCACCCTCATGACCTTACGTAAACCTTATTACCTTCCAAAGACCCCCCACACACACACCTCCTAATATCACATTGGGGGTTACGGCTTCAACATATGGATTTGGATAGGATTATAAACATTCGGTCTCTAGTACCCACACCTTATTTTAAACTAGTCATCTCTTAAATACTGATATGAGTATTTAACATATCTAATTTATTTTGTATAAGGATATTAATTAGATCATGGTGATTCAATTTATTTCCTGAAAAATGACCTACTTTCTTATTTATTTGTGTTCAGTAGCATAACCAGCATTCTTTAAAAATATTGAGTTATAAATGTGACAGAGTTGATTATTCTCCAGTTTTTATCACCTTTACAATACGTACATTACAATATAATCTTTTTTATAATAAATGTGCATGTCATTTACATGTCAGTTTCCTGTTTATGCTGGGAGCTAGTTTAAGGCAAACAAAACAAAACAAAAACAAAAACTTAATTTATTAATCTTTGATCACCTCATTTACAACAATTTATAGAACATAGTAGGCACCCAGTAAATGTTTGCAGAGTGTTGAATAAATGCAGAATTATCAAATATATGATGTGAAAAAAAATATGGAATATTTCATAAGTTTATCATTATAATTATATAAGCTATAGTTATGGTTTTGTAAAATTTTTATTAACATTTGGACACAGACTGAAAGGACAGCAAGGAAAATGAGAACAGAATCTTTTGTTGGAGATAAGAATGAGTTTTCTTATTATTTTGATTTCTATTTATATGATTATTATGTTATTTTGGGAAAAAAGCAATGTATAAGAGAAATGCTGGCTATGAGAACTGCATGATATGTAATGAGCTCCATCTCTATACTATGTAGCTGCTTCTATTTCCTTGAAATCAGTTGGGTGTGATTTTCTCTATAAACCCTCCAGCCAATGAAATCATAACTACCTAATGCACACACAAATATTTTATTTGTAATAAATATTTACAGTAACAAGCAATGGATTTTAAAACATTGTGTTTTCTTAAATATAATTTAAATTTAATTTTAAATAAATTTGGAAATGCTAAAATATTTATAAAGATATATACAAATACATTATATAGTTTGCAATGGTGTAGCTTAAAGAACTATCTTTATCTTTAAAGGTATATGTATTGCAAGATTTCACCTTAATGTAACATATTAAAATATTTAGTTTAAAAATATATGCATTTCTTAAAATTATTTTACATAATCATAATATGTAATATTACATTGTGCTACAATATATTAAGGGTAAGAATTTAATAAATCAAATAACTACAAAAAATGTTATCATGATTGAAAGATTTTACTTGGCTTATGGACTGTGTCAACTACTGCACCAGGGAAGCAGGAGGGTGGGACATAGGAAAAAGATCAGAGAACAGATACAAACTTATAATTCAGCAATGACATGCACATCCATGGGTCCTAAAATTAAATCACAACCTGTGGCAAGCAAATATATGTTTTTCCTTCACGGGTTTTAACTTAATTGGTATTGTATTTAAGAAGAATGAAACTGTTAATTTGTTTGTAGAACAGTATATGATTAATAACACATGTTAATGTTTTACTAATATTAAGACTTAGTATAACATATGTTATTCTAATCCCTTAGGTCTTCTGTGGATAAGTACAATCCTATATTGATTGTTGAGGTAAGATTTATGTGAACAGAATCTTCTCCAAATAACATAACTCTGTGGGTGAAAGTAGAATGAAGTAATTATTATATTAAATAGGCCTTTTAATCCAAATAAATGTATTTTATGGTGATATCTTTTTTTCTCATATATTTCAGAATGACTTTTTATTTACTATTCTAGGAGATTTATTTTTAGCATTAAAATTTTAAATACATATATATTTTATATGTTACATCAGTATACAACATATAATACCTACTAATTGTATGTAACATATGGCATAATAAATGTATATTTCAGCCTTAAAATTAAATAGTTTAGTATTAAAATTAAATATTTTGATATTCAAAATTATAGCTAATTGATGTCCATTTATAAATGTTTAGTTCTTTAATGAAGTCAACTTATGCAATGATCAATTGTGGCAAAAAGGGGAACTCTGCCCTCTTT
The DNA here is from genome assembly GCF_036562045.2 of Rhinolophus sinicus. Lineage (NCBI taxonomy): Eukaryota > Metazoa > Chordata > Mammalia > Chiroptera > Rhinolophidae > Rhinolophus > Rhinolophus sinicus. The sequence continues at coordinate 69,575,854 of NC_133760.1, forward strand.
ACTTTCTTCCAACCCCACTGATAATTTCAAAATCCCAATTGACCCATTCTCAAGTCACCATTATTTCAATATTCAGAAGAGCAATTACAGTTTAAGGAAAATTTTGACCAATTGCCTAATAAATTAATAGACGATGATAATAAATGTGCATGCAGTTTTATTAAATTCTCCCAGGTTCCCTGGCTTTCCATTCCTAGAGATTGTGAAGGCATCAACCGAGCCACCACAGGATATGCTTGCTTGGAGCAATCTCATGGCTCCGTCCCAACAGTAGCTATCACGCTGCACAGGGATTACCACTGCACCACTGGGAGTAACAAGAGACTTCCAGTATTAATAACTGCCACGCTCAGCCCAGAAAGTATTAGGTTGGTGCAAAAGTCACTGTGGCTTAAAAGGTTAAAAATAATTGCAAAAAACGCAATTACTTTTGCACCAACCTAGAATAAATGAATTCTTGTGATTAGTCACTGCAGTTCATAAAAAACATATTGTGGAAAATTTAAGTTCTTTATGTAAGACAAAAAAATACACACATACATATATACATATACATATATACATATATACATATATATATATATATATATATATATATATAGAGAGAGAGAGAGAGAGAGAGAGAGAGAGAGAGAGAGAGAGAGAAAACAGCAGGTAACACATGGAAACAAAAATAAATCTTGCCAAGCATTGAGTACTAAGCATTGTGCTGGCTACTGAAGAGTGACTTGGCAATGAAAAAATCAAGAAACAGACAATCTTTGCCCTTATGGACCTTACAATAAACAATAAGTAAATAGAAATACAAAGAATCTAATATGTCAGGATGTGATCAGTTCTATGAAGACAACAAAAGAGGAAAAGAGAATAAGAGTGGTCAGATGTGAGTGTGCTATTTTATTAAATATAATCTGGAAAGATCTCTTTGGTAAGGTGATACAGAACAGAAACCTGAAGAATGTGACACTATCCAAGTGAACACCTAGGGGAAGAGAAATAGCAATAAAGCCATCACGATTTGAGCAGTATGAGTGAGAATGGGGTAGGTGGGAGAGTCAGGGGCTAAATGACTTAGAGTTTTGTAGGTTAGGATAAGAACTTTGAATTTTACCTTAAACAAGATGATAAATCATTGGATCATTTTAAATTCAAAAATTGACATTGAAAAAAAAAACACAAAACAAACATTATTCTGGCATTGAAAAATTATAAGAAGGGGTAAAAGGTGCAGCATGAAGAAAAGTTAATAGTCTATTCCAATAGTTCAAGCAATATATGGTAGTGGCTATAACCAGACTGGTAATAGAGTTCGACATGATGATTAGACATTATGTGTTTTAAATGCTTATTATACAGCCCAGTGGAGAGCCTGAATAGGCAGTTAGCTTTGTTGGTGAAAATTCTGGAGTTTGTAATAGAGGCTCATGCTAGAGATGTAATTTGGAAGATTTTAGAGTAGGGATAGTATCTTAATTTGGATTGGGACGGAAGCAGATTATTTGCAATAATTCACCTATGAGACCATCTCTGGAAGTAGAGGTAGCAGTAAGAAAGCAGGCATAGTGAGACAGAGGCGAACACTCCAACATAAACGTGCATTACTGAGGTTGATGTTGCAAGTTTTGGGAGTTTGATTCCATAGGAACCTCTAGAGAAATGTACAGATCTCCTAGCATTTTCCACCTGAATAATGGAAGGCTGAGGGATTTACCTTTGATCTCCAGTTCTAGATCATTATTTGAGAGTCACTTTTAGGAGCTTTTAGAACATCCCAGCTACTGTTTCCCTGGGTCAAATCTATTCCTGAAGATCCAAGGAAGAAAACTGAAATATGCTTAGAGCACGATTAAGGTGGAAGCACTGTCTCTATGAGATAGTTGTGAGCTTGCGTGGAACTATGCACCATAGGTAATGTGAAATCAGAGGTGGCCTGAAGGAACATGGCGCAGCACACTGGAGATGTGCTTATTACAGATATTATATAAATCTACATTATAAGATGGGGAAAGACTCTCTTTAAGGACTAAACAGAATTAGAGAACTCGCTGCCTTCAAGCATGTGGATAGTCCCAGTATATGGAAGTTGGAAAAGTATAGAAGAACAGTAAAAAAGACTGAAAAGGAACCACCAGTTAAAAAAAGAGAACCCAGAATGGGTGGTATGTTGAAGGCCAAGTAAAGAAAACAAATCAAGAAAGGGTTAGTTTTAAAAACAGTCAAATGCCACTGATAGATATGTAAATTGCGGATCGAGACTAGAATAATAGGACATGAGAAAAGAAAGGAAATCAAAAAATAAACCAAAAAAAACAAAATTTTTTTCAAGCGGTTATGTAGTAAAAGGTGGTGAAAATGTGTTGGTAGCTAGAGGAGGATGTGGAGTCAATAATAAATGATTTATTAATTCCTTTCTAAGTCAATTGTAACATAGCTAATGAATTAAACTTAGTATTGTACGTAAAAACGGAAACTCGTGACTACAGGAATACAAACCTGGTTGAAGTGTACTGGTTGTACACTGTTTGGCATTCAAAATAGGCTACACTTCAAAATGTTCAGCATTGCAGTCCTTCCATTCATCACTGTTTTTGTTTTTCTTTCCCCCTTCCACTTCCTTTTCCTTTCCTCCAACATATTTTTCTTTTACCACTTAACATCCCTCCCCAATCTCAAGCCAAAAGGGCAATTGTGTGAATAAAAGCGTTTTCTTCCTTTTTTTTTTCTCTCCATATTTTAAAGTTGGCATATCTGTAAACAACCTAGAATTGTGGGGCTCCAGTCTCTCACAATGACATATAAACAAAAGAATAAACAAAACCAATAGAAACAACATAATTTCCAGTCAACACAGTGTGGTGCAGGGTGTGAAGTGAGAGGAACAAAAAAGAATCCCTCAGCAGACTATAGGAGGACACTGGGAGGCAAAGTGCCCATGCTATTCCATACACGTGATCAAAGAAACAATGAGTACATGGAAACAATTAAACAACATGTTTTGCAAAACCATTTCGACACTTTAAATTTATCAAGTGAGACTGTTACATCTCTATGAATATTAATGACTTATTTCTGTCAATGACAGCAAGAAGCTGGTTGGTATTGTTATTTCCACTTGAAAGATAATGTGCTCAAATCAGTAATGTGTTTTTAATGAACAAAGACCATGTTCACATGTTTACATAATCATTACACTATTTAATAGCATTTAAAGTTCACTGGTAAGAAGTACCATGTAGTGTCTATTAATCCAGGCAATGGGGTGTTCTAGAGTTGGTTAGAATAATTTTCTCCATTGCTTCTCAGCCATTTGGCTACGATCAAGTGTATAGTGATCTCCAGAAAAATAAGTGATCTCCAGAAAAATAAGTGTTATTATTATTATTGTATGAAACATAATGTAGAAAAGAATATAGTAGCATCAATAACATAATCAAACTTATCTCTATTTTTTTTATCATCACAACTCTATATTTGTTGAAGAGATTTCAGCACAAATGCATGTTATTTATTGACTCAGCCTTTATGCTGTTTGCAAAATAGGAAATAATAACATAAATTGCTTGAATAAAATTAAAAACTTAAATATCATTAAACCACTAAAATATACAAAGATAGATGCTTCAGTACTCTCTGTCCAAGTTCAAGAAACAATTCCCTGTTTACTAGAGTTCATGTTAAATAATGGCCACTCTATATTCATATTTATAGTAAATTTTGTATTTACTGAAATGGTGCTATGAACATAGCATCATTTGGATGAAATTTAAAGCTGCATAAATTGAAATCTAGTACTATTCAAAACAAAGCACTTAAATATGAGAAGAAATGGCATTTTAAGAGATGTAACAAAATAATACTTTCTATTTGAATTTTGTAACTTACATTTTCTCCCTTAAAATTTATTTCATTTTACTTTTCTACTAAAGCCTAAATTCAAGCCTAAAGAAAATACGTCTGGTATTATGGATGTTTGCTGTGATTCCTACAGTTTTCTTTCAATGTAATCTTTCAGTCTTAGAAGATGTTGGAATGTCACTCTGCTTTCTTAAAATTTTTAAGGTAATTAACCTGTAATTGTACTTATAAATAACCTAGATTACACCTAAATTTCTATGTTGTGTTGGTAGCCACTAGTCCTTTGTGGCTATTGAGTGGTTATTGACATAAGAATAGTTAGAGTCCAGATGTGCTGTAACTGAAATACACACTGGGATTTCAAACATTTTGCATGAAAAAAGGAATATAAATTATATCATTAGTAATGTTATACTTATTACGTGTTAAAATAATATTTCAGATATATTTGTTTATATAAAATATATATTGAATGGAAGTTTATCTCTTTCTTTTTACTTTTTAATTTGGCTATTAGAAAATTTAAATTTTAAAAATAGATGTAGTCTGGTAGGCTGAATTCTAAGACAGCCTGCAAGATCCTAGCCTCTGGTATATACACACCTTCTCCAAGTTATCCATTTAAACAACTTTCTAGATGTTGTTGTGAAGGGATTTTGCAGGTATAATTAAAGCCACAAACCTGTTGACCTTATGATAGGAAGATGATCAGAGTGGGCTCAACCTAATTGCCTGAACCCTTTATTTCCTCCATCTGGTCGCAGAAGTGGCAATCTGGCAGATGTTCTCTGGATAACCAGGAAGCAAGCAAACATCTTTGTTGTGAAATGCCTATGGGGTGTCTTAGTCAGCTTGGGCTACCAAAACAAATAGATTAGGTGACTTACACAATGGAAATTTGTTTTCTTGTTTTGGCTTGTGCCAAAAGTCTTGGAAGAAAGAAATCAGTTTTCTCCATTGATCCATCAAATGAATATTGAGATGTCAGAATAAAGGGATAAATACCTAAGGTCACGTGCTTCAGTTCATTTGTGTGAAGGGAGAAAGGAGCTTGGAGAGCTTAGCAGCCTGAGTGAGTCAGTTCACCTTTTAAATAAAAGGCTAAAATAAAAGCAATGAAAGTTTTCTTAAGACATTCCTATTTATAGGTCCCCACTCACTTAACCAGCATTTTTATCTTCTCATTTTCATATTTTAGAAAATGCTTTTCATGGAAAATGTTTTTGAGAAACTCATCCTTGGGTTAAGTTACTATCAGAAATGCTTAAACCCAGTAACATCCTCAAGCTGATTTATGTTATGTGTCTCCAGTATCACAAACCAGTGACTGCATATAAAACTGTATCACAAAAGCAACTTCATTCTGCTATAGATGGAAAAGTATTCACTTAGTTGACTGCTTTTCCTAAACTCCATCATGGTTGTAGAAATAAACAGGCGACTTGGAAGAAAAATATGGAGGTGATAATAAAATTTGATAATAATTTGTAAAACAACAACAACAACAAAAGAAATGAAGTAAATAAGGCATCACTAGAGTAAAAGAACAATCAAATCTACAGAATCTTCCTTGTAGAAATCATATTAAAAGGCAGATTGTTCACAAAATGCAAAACAGGATTAGGAATGGCAGAATGACATACTTGCATGTGAATGGAATCAATTATCTTCATTGACATAAACACAGAGAACAAAACAAATCTCTAAAGAAAAGTGTTTGCAAGGTGTTCTGAAGGAGGAAGGCCAAAGAGCAAGAATTTGGCAGTGTCTCCCAAACACTGAACAGAGCAGACCCTGTCATAGTTGGTGAATCACAGCATCACCAATCAGCTTCAATATTCACAGACACTTCTCAGGGATATTTGCCTCTACTTTTCCTGAGACCAGGCACAAGTAGTTGTATTCTTTTTACTTATTTTACATCTTGCCCTGGTAGAGGAAAAGATGAACTGTCAGAGATACAACTAAATAATTTGCTCACTGGAAGAAACTCACTACATTAATTAACTAGCCTTATAATTTATACTTCATTTCCTGGTAAATTCTAATATTGCAAGGCAGGGTTTTTCTGTTGTTGTTGTTTTTATTTTTGAATAGCTTGTGGCAGAGATAATGCTATGTGTTCAATACATTTTCATGAACACTTAGAAAACCGTACTTCTCAAACACCTTGGCAGTTACGTAGGTGAGTGTAAGTGACTGCTTTTGTCCATTGAAACTTGATCAAAGTGTCCTGTGTCACTTCCAGGGGAGGCCGTGAACACCCCCTGTATAATGCGCAGACTCTCCCAACACCACCCCATGTAGTACAAAAAGGTCTTGTATTGTGGTAGTGGGGCCACAAGGTCCACACTGGAGGACAGCTGTCATGGAGAGTGGCCAAGACCCGCTGGACTTTGCATGAGATTCAGAGACCATATTACTACAAGTTGTGTGAAAAACAGAAAAAAATGTACTCACGATAAAATTATAAACAGAAATAACGGAGCCAACAATTTTGCTATAGCATAAACAATGGATAAGAAACCAATATTGTTATGAATAATTCAGTTCAGTTAGATTGTAACAAAAGCTATGATGAGTTTGCAGATGGATATTTATCCTTTGAATTATTTTTCAAATGCTTTCATTACTTTAATGAGTGACATTAACTAGACCCCACATAAAACATTTCCTTTAAATGATCTAGTAGCAATGATATACATGTTCTAAGAGAAGTCTTTTACTTTTATTCCAGACCAGGAACAAAGCTTTGATTTGTTTTTTAAATAGATAGTTACATTTTTATCAGATACAAATAAGTTTCACTAAAATGTGTAAAGGATGAAATTTCTAAATAATATACTTTCATAAATTATATTCAAATTATATTGCTAAAGTAAGCAGACTTTCTCCTGGGAAGGTCAACTATTTTATTTTCATCAAAACTGTTACATGTAGAGCAACAGCCTTTTCTATATAATAGCAATCAATACAAACATATCTAGTATTGAGCATTAACTTACAGTGTTTCATAAAACTGTTTGTTTGTTTTTTTCCTTTTTTTCAACATCTGCCTTCCCAGGCAATGACCTAAGATTTAATATCTGTATTGTTTCAGAAGCATTATAGCATAGTATAACAATGCTAATATCTGACCCAGTCAAATTGTACAAACTGAAAATTTGATGTATTTTGTGCAACCATTCCTTACATCAATACCATAATAATGCATTTCGATCATAAATATTATTTCAAAAAGTCTATGTTTATTAACTTTGTTAAGGCACTGGATACACTCCTCTTTGGTCATCTTGATGATGTACTAATGAAAATTATGTCTATTACCATATATACTCCTTCATTGTATTAATTCTTTATTATTAGGAGTGGCTGACATACATGATAGACACTGCTCCTCAGGGAAAATAAGAAAATAGAATTCCCATTATCTCAACTTCATGACTAAATTTTCTGTCATATTATCTAAAATTTAAGTATATATGCTAAAACCAATTTTACTATACATTTAGAGACTATAAAAATCTCCTACATTTAAAAGTACCATAAAGAGAATGAAAACATAAGCTATAAACTGGAATAAACTACTTATAACACACATGACCAGAAACATATCTGCATCTAAAATATATATATTTATATATATAAAGTATGTACAATTCGAAAACAAAATGTATCTTTTGATATCACCTTTTATTTATTCTTTGTCCCAGTTGTTCTTTAGTAGCATGTTGTTTAATCTCCACGTATCTGTGGTTTTCCCCTCTTTCTTTTCGCAGTCGATTTCCAATTTCAAAGTATTATGATCAAAGAATATGATTGGTATGATTTCAATGTCCTTAAATTAGCTGAGGCTAGTTTTGTGTCCCAACATATGGTCTATCCTTGATAATGTTCCATGTGAACCAGGATAGAATTTATAGTATGGTGTTCTACAATGAAATGCTCTGTAAATGTCAATATGTCTATTTGGTCTAATGTGTCATTTAAGGTTGATATTTCTTTATGAATTATCTGTTTGGATGATCTATCCATAGCTGTCAATAGCCTCTTTAGGTCCCCTACTGTACTGTGGTTTTGTCAGTTTCTCCCTTTAGTTCTGTCCTTAAACTGTTCCAAAATGTTGAAGAAGAGGAAACACTTTTTAAACTCTTTATGAGGCCAACATTACCCTGATACAAAACCTGGTAAGATTAATGCAAAGAAAGAAACTATGGAACAATATCTCTGATGAATAAAGACGCAAAACTATTAAACAAAATACTAGCAAAATGAATACAACAATACATTAAAAATATTATACATCACAACCAAGTGGGGTTAATTCCAGGGGCACAAGGATGATTCAACATACACAAATAGCTCAATGTGATATATCATATAAACAAAATACAGGAAAGAAAGTCATATGATTATATCAATAGATGCAGGAGAAGCCATTTGACAAGATACAACATCAATTTATAATTAAGACATTAAAATGGGTATAGAAGGTAAATACTTAAACATAATAAAGGCTATATATAACAAACCCTCAGCTCATATATTTAATGGTGAAAAACTGTAAGCTTTTCCTTTAAAATCAGGAAAAGACAGAGATGCCCCTTGTCACCACTGTTATGTTGACATAGTATTAGAAGTCCTTGCCAGAGCAATCAGGCAAGAGAAAGAAATAAAGGCATCCAAATTGGGAATAAAAAAGCTAAATTGTCACTCTTTGCAGATGACATGATTCTTTATATTGAACACCTTAAAGAATCCACCAAAAAACCTATTAGAAACAATAAATAAATACAGTAAAGTTGCAGGATAAAAAGTCAATGTACAAAAATCCATTGCATTCTTATATACTAACAATGAAATTTTAGAAAAAAGAAATGAAAACAAGACAAAACAAAAACAATCCCTTTGCAATTGCAACAAAAAGAATAAAATACCTAAGAATAAGCTTAACAAAGAATGTGAAGGACCTATATGCTGAAAACTATATAACATTATTAAAAGAAATTGAAGAAGACACAAAGAAATGGAAAGATATTCCATATTCATTGATTGAAAGAATCAACATAGTTAAAATGCCCATGTTATGCAAAGCAATATACAGATGTAATGCAATCCCCATCAATTTCCCAATGGTATTTTTTAAAGAAATAGAACAAAAAATCATCAGATTTGTATGGAGTCACAAAAGACCCTGAAAAGCCAAAGCAATCCTGAGAAAAAAAGAACAAAGCAGGAGGTATCACACTCCTTACAAAGCAACATTAATCAAAACAGCATTGTACTGGCAGAAAAACAGACACAGATCAATGGAATAGAATTGAGTATTGAGAAATAAACCCCCATATATATGAGCAGATACATTTTGACAAAGAAGCCAAAAACATACAATGGACAAAAGAAAGCTTCTTCAATAAGTAGTGCTGGGAAAATTGGAAAGCCATGTGCAAAAGAATGAAACTAGACTGCTGTCTGTCACCGTGTAACAAAAAACTCAAAATGAATCCAAGACCTAAACATAAAACCTGAAACAACAAATTGCATAGAAGAAAGCATAGGTACTAAACTTATGGACCTTTGGTTCAGAGAGGATTTAATGAATTTGACCTCAAAGGCAAGGAAAATAAAAGCTAAAATAAATCAATGGGACTATATCAAACTAAAAAGCTTCTGCCCAGCAAAACAAACCATCAACAAAACAAAGAGGCAACCAACTGAATGAGAGATGTTTTCAAGCAACACCTCTGATAAGGAGTTAATATCTAAAGTATGTAAAGAACTCACACAACTCAACAACAACAACAACAACAAATTTAATTAAAAACCAGGCAAAAAACCTGAACAGACACTTCTCCCAAGAAGACATACAAATGGCCAACAGATATATGACAAGGTGCTCAACTTCACTAACAATTAAGGAAATGGAAACCAAAACCACAATGAGACATCATCTCACACCTGTTAAAATGGCTACTATAAAAAGACAAGTAATAACAAGTGTTGGAGAGGCTGTGGAGAAAAAGGAACCCTCATACGCTGCTGGTGGGAATGTAAATTGATACAGCTGCTATGGAAAACAGTATGGAGTTTCCCCAAAACATTAAGAATAGAATTATCATATGACTCAGCAATTCCTCTTCTGCGTATCTACCCAAAAAATCTGAACACATTTATCCCTAAAGATATATGTACCACTATGTTCATTGCTGCATTATTTGCAGTGCCCAAAATATGGAAACAACCAAAGTGTCCTTTGATAGATGATTGGAAAAAGAAGATGTGGCACATACATACAATGAAGTATTACTTGGCGATGAGAAAAGATAAAATGCTGCCATTTGCGACAACATGGATGAATCTTAAGATTATCATGCTAGGTGGAATAAGTCACACTGAAAAAGTCAAGAACCGTATTACTTCAGTCATATGTGGCATATAAAACTGAAAGCAACAAATGGATAAGACAAACAAACACATCAACAAAAACTCATAGACACAGACAATAGTTTAATGGTTATCAGATGGAAATGGGGGTCTAAAGTTTAAAAAGAATAAAAAGAAAATACAGAGTCCAAGCTGAAGAATTCCATCCTTAACTTACTGAGATGAACTGGAGTTATGCCAGTACTCTAGCACAGAGGGAAGCAAAATGATTTTGCAAGCATTCTAAAATACTAAAAATCCATATTGCAAATCCATATTGGAATGGAATTTGAATGGATTTTTAAGACATTCTGAATTGACGTATCTTGGAAAATAAATACTTTAAATATTTGTAAAATGCAATATAATAGTGGGCAAAGAAGACAAGCACACAGATGTTTCACAGAAGAAAATACACAAACAAAAAATAAATATTAACTATATTAAGTGTAAATTAAAACCACAGTGAGATAGCCTTTTATATTCCTCACCTTGTCAAAAATGAAAAATTCTTAAAATATCACATGAAAAGATGTGAAGCACTTGTGATCTTTCATTTATTTTAATTAAAAGAGATAATCAATTATTAAATAATTTAATTGTAAATAGTATCATTTAAAATAATTAAAATAATTCACTAAAATAATTTAAAATAAACTGTAATGAGAATGTTCTCTGAGTTGTCATAGCAAGAATGAATGTAGAACCCCATAATCCTTCAGTATTGTGAAGAATATGATTTAAAACTAAGACCAATTATTGTTTATATGTAATGACATAATGAAAATAACATATTTTTACACAGTGCCCATACCTTTTTTAGAAATTATTGTGGAGGAACTTTTAAAAATTCATCAAGTAAACAAGGGTGAAGTTCAGTAAAAAGTGGATCCAACTCAGGAAAGCAGTGATGAAATGTTTCAGATTGACCATTCTGTAGAAGGTTTGAGTGCAAACAGTCCAGATAATAACTAGAAAATGGAGAACGTTGGTAGGATGGAAGTAATACAAGTAATCAGGATACAAGTGGAGCTTCACATATACCAGGGGTGCCAAAAAAAATGTATACACATGACTTTCACTCATCTTTTGTTATCGCTATATATTGAGTATTACAATTTTAACACAGTTTTTTCCTTTCTTAAAATGTGTATACATTTTTTTGGCACCCTCTGTAGATACCATGACATCAGGATATAAAGGCTTATTATTAGAAAATAAGTAAAGACAATTGGAAACTCAGGAAGGAAGGGGGACTTTATAAAGAACCACAGACCAAAGAAGAAGCACATTAAAATGTGTCCTGTCTTAGCAACTGATGAAATGTCAAGAGAAGTGAATCTATTTGGAATTAATTTCACACTAATTCCACTTAGGACAGTCCTTGATTAAGAGGAACTGACTACATAGAAGAATGTGTACTACTAGCATAATGTTTGCATGATCATAATAATGTAAATGCTACACGTTGCTTTATTTATTTATTTATTTATTTATTTATTTATTTATTTAATTTATTTACTTTCACTTAGCCTAAGGACATAACATAAATATCTTGGTGTGTAATTTTCTGATTAGAAGGTAAATGATATCAACCTTTAAAATGTAAAGGTGTAGGTAATGTAAGATACAGAACTGAAAGTGGAGTATTCTGTAGAACTGCTGTTACTCTTATTTTAGAAGGAAACCAAGAGAAGTACAATGTAAAGGAAAAGATAGGAGTATTAATATATTTTCTAAAAGTTTAAAGGTAATAGGAAACGAATTAAAAATAATTTTAACCTCAAGTGTTATTCATTGATAGGAATGGAAAGTGGGAGTGGAAAAATATTTAAAAAATTATTCAAGTCCTCATCTTTTGCTTTAGAGTATGAATAGATATCATATAAAGTTCTGAGTAAAAATTAGAGATGTGCAAAATAAACCACTGGTCCCAAACTATCTACTATAGAATCTGTAAATAGGAACCTTGTGGAAGCCAGTCTTTAAGATGGCAACCAAAGATTCTCACTTCCTGGTATTCCTGTTGCTGTGTAGTTTCCTTCTACATTGAATAGTTGATGGATTCAATAAAATATCGTGGAAACAATGAATTGTGACTTCTAAAGTAACATCATAAAAGACATCACAGCTTATACTTGCTCTCTTGGATCACTTAACCTGGGAATACCAGCTGTCAGTCATGCCATGAGAACACTCAAAGACCCCCCTGAAGAGATCCACGGGGTAAGGTTCTAAGGCTTCTTGACAACAGTCAACATCATTTTGCCCTATCTTATGTCATGAGTTAGAGAAATAGAATGACTCCAAGTGGTCCAAACTAGTTAGTTACAGACTCAGCTAATAATTAAATCTTATTTTGCTGCTCTTATTTTGAACCATCACGTTTACATCCTCTCTTTGTCCCTGGAGAAGAATAGGGATGTCTGGGACAAATAAGGATACATGAATCGCTAAAAAATTATCACCTCACTTGCATATGTATGTTTCATATGTGTCAGTATTAAAACAACATTTGGAATTCTTGATAGTCTATAAGTGTCATGAATTAAATACCTGTCAATACTCCCAAATAATCATTTATATTTTGGTAATATTTTATGTGATTCTTTCAAATATATCTATGTATAAAGTGACTATAAGCAATTCTTTCCATTATCAACTATCTTACAAACTTTTTCTGTAAGTTTTATCTTTAATTCATGTCCTTCTCTATGTGTTATCCCATGTTTATAAATTTGACAACTTCAATCATTACTTGAAGTTAGTTCCAACCTGTGTTTGTCATACCTTACCAGCTACTCTCTGAACCTAAATAAATTCACAAATACGCTATCTCTGCCTTAAACACAGACATTCAAAATCTCTTGCCTGTAATTTGAAATCGACTTCTAAGGAATTCATATTTTCTGTCCAGTCACAGAAATTCAGCAAAGTCAGGAACCATAAATGCTATAATAATCTCCCACATGTCCTTTAAAACTCTTCACTAATTATCCTTTGTCTTTTTAAATAATGTCCAAACTTTTTATCAAGGTATAAAAAATCCTTTTATTTTTCCCTAGGCAACTTATCTAGAAGCATCCTCCTTTTCCTATACCCTCCTCATACTCAATATTCAGTTACACACAACTAATTGACATTTACCAAAAGATTTTGTACTTTTGCCCTTCTCCCCTCCCCTCCCCAACCCTCCCCTCTCCTCTCCTTTCTTCTCCTCTCCTCTCCTCCACCAGAAAACTCCATCAATTCAGTAAGCGCTCCAACCTTTCTCATGATTCTTCTCCATCCCAGACCACTCTAGCTGTGTCCTTCCTTTCTCTGTGTCCCCATTGCATGTTGTGCAAGGGTCTATCTAACATGGAACAATTCTTATTGTGATTCTCCCAGATTAGAATTTAAAGATAGGTATCACACCCTCAATTAATTCAACCAACATTTGCCAAACTGCTGTTATGTCTGAGAGATTCCAGGACATAAAACACCTGTCCCAAAGAAAGAGGTAGCAAGAAGACAGACAATTACATTAATTTCTGTGATAGTGAAACATGTGGAGGTTTACAGGAGCACGACTGAGACATCAAGAAACACTTTCTAGGACAGATAACACTTGAGCTGAATTTTAGTCATTCCTGTCTTCATCACCAAGGACACCGTCGTAATTAATATTGAATAAAACCTGGAATGAATAAACACAGTTTATAGTACACTTTATATAGAATGTCTCTGAAAAGAAACCTTGTTTTATTAACTGTGATGTCTGATGTTCTTTAAAAAAATGTTGCCTTTATTCACAAGCTCTCTCTCAGAGATGAATATTTCTCCACTTTGAGTTACTGTGAATTAACCTGTTATAACTTTAGGTACTTAGTTTTGTTATAGAAGTTTCATTTTAACACAATTAGCCTTAAGACATTTCAGAAAATTTAAAAGGAAAACCTGTTTAGTTTTCTAATGCTAATTTTAGATTGTGCCTATATTGATTGTTTCCTTACTTGTTGATTTTTAGAGAGAATAAATTATTCTACACACTCTCCCCCTGACTCTTCAGTTGCTCACAAGAGAGTAATGCATCATGACTAGAAGCCACTAATTAACAGCTCTACAACATAGATTGATGAGCCATTGCAACTTCTCTGAAAGGAGGCTGAGTCTCTGGATCTGAATTGTCACAGTCATAAAAATACTGACATGATGATCAAATTTCACCAGGTAATTCTAGCCCTTAAGTTTCTGGCAACATGCCAAACTTAGAAACCATTCATGGACTTTGCTACAATCATGAATGCAAAAACTGTATTCGAAATTTGTATGCTATTAAAATCGTTTAGAACACTCAGCTGGTGAGTTCATCAGCTCATGACAAATAATTAGATCACTTATATATTTGTCAAAGTAATACATCACCTTCCCTCTGGGCAGCTCATGTACTTCCTAAATAAACCAAAATTATGTTCTACTCTGTTATACACACAAAAATGGAAAATGAGAGAAGGCAAGGCAGATGTATCAGTGGAGAATGAAAGAGTAAACACTCACTAAATGAACTTCTGACCAGAAGACAAGTGACAAAAGAAGTTTGTCACAGTAATAGTGTAACTGAGGTGTTTTCAGAGAAATAAGATATTTATCTAGAAAGTTTCACAAATATATTGTGGCTTCGATGGAGTATTTTGTCGTGGTGTTTTGCTTTCTATTCACCACATAGGTATGTAGCTGGCTTTGCAGGCCTCTGTTGGGTATTTGGAGGGTGGTAATGACAATTTGATGTGAAGGCAGTAAACTTTCTCTCACCCTACAAAGTATGCAGACAGAAGTTGAATCCCAGTCTTCGGAGGGAATTCCTTTTTTAACCTAAATTCCTTTGGAGAAAGTAGGTAAGTATGCATGCTAAATTATGAACGTTTTTATTGGCCAGACCCTAGTGAAATAATTTTCAGTTCTTGCAGTAGACTTGTTTTCTTTTTTTTTTTTTTTTAAGGTAACAAAGCTGTTAGACAATGAAAAGATAGCCCCATGTTCATAAGCACTATATTATAATCAAGGTATGCTATTAATTTGAAACCCTAAGCAAATTGCAAGATTAAAGCTGGGACAGAAAGCAGAAGTAGTCAGGGATGAACAGTAAAAGGATGCCTGAGCCATGATGGAATCGGCTCAATAAACTGATCATTCTGGGCATATTTTATTGAAGCAATAACAGGGGCCATTACCTCTAGTATCTCTTAATCCCACTCTGTAGATTCTAAAGCAAGGTGAGGGCAAGTACAAAGTGGACCTGTGTTCATCTGTGGTTCTGTCCTAATTAGCAGAGTGTCGGGCACATCAAAGAATAAACAATTAAACATGTTTTTAGAAATGTCTTCCATAATAAAATATGAAACACATTTCTTCATATCAATAATAAGCTAAATTATATTTCTTTGATCCATCTGTTTCATGTTTTTTCTTCTAAGAAATTAGAGACGATGTGTAACATGTGGTTATTTCTTGCGTATCTCAAGCTACCAGCTTCATATGAAAGATTTAAATGCTTTAGTTCTTCAATAATTCTTTTTAATTACTTCAAAGGATTTGAAATTATGAACACAGTGTGGTAAAATGTATGTTAACCAGCAGTTCTAAAAATTAGGTTTATATGTTGACTTTATGACAAACTAGTTGAATGACAATTATAGCTAGCGTTTGAAAATAGATGTGCATGAATATTTTATTGTTGTTGTATTTAATGCAATTATATAAATGTGGCAGCCCATCATATTCTTAAGTTTTCTTATTATGCAATATTTCAGATGCTTGGGTCTGCTGGATTCCAGACATCACCAAGATTATTTTTTTATAATAATTCAGTGTGGTCTTATCTAAATTTAAGTAAGCACTCTTTTAATTTTAAAGTTTATTATTTTATTTTTGCTCTGGTTAATCTTATGGTGGTATTTTTAAACTTAGAGAGGACTGAAAATAGAGAGGGGAGAGTACTTTTTAAAATATTATAAGATAATCTAGTAGTTCATTTTTGTCTCATATCTCTGTCACATCTTGTAAAAAGCTGGAGAATTACATAATACCAACTGAAGTATATAAAATATAACTTGAGCTTCAAAAAAAGAAGTATTATGCCTTATTCTTTATGTTTAACATTTTGAAATATCCAACAATCCTGGTAATACCTTGTAAAATTTATGACAAAATGTAAGACTAACTTTTCTTCAGTAAATTAATAATTTGTAGCTAGAAGTATCTGTTTACAAAAAGAAATATTTTTTCCTTATCCTCTATCTCTTAATGGTTGTTATTCAAATTTATTTTTCTGTAACAACTTTCACTTTTTAAATATCCATATACACTATTAGAAAAGCAACATACATACAAAAAAGTAAAGAACTTATTATCCGCTTCATTATGAATCATATATAATGCTTATGCTGACCATATACTTGTATGTACCTACCTGTTATGCATAAGTTGTGAAATATCCTTTGTAATCTGCAGGATAATTTCTATACTTTATGTATACTTTCAAACCATGGAATGTATAACCAAAAACTGCTGAGCAATTATTTGGGCTTGCATATGATTACATTGTAATTATAAGCCTACCTATATATTTACACAGCTCTCTTTTTTGTCTTATTTCAAATTATAGTTTATTCAAACTTCTTTAATTTTTACCTAATGTACTTTTTCTGTTCCAGGATCACATCCAGAATACTACATTACATTGCGCCATTATGTTTCCTTAGGCTCCTCTTGGTGACACTTTCTCAGACTTTCCTTCTTTTTGATGACCTTGACAGTTTGAGGAATAGGTCAAGTGTATTGTAGAATGCCTCTAAATTGAGTGAGGGCTCATGTTTTTCCCTTATGATTAGATTGGAGTTGTGAGTTTGGGAGAGGAAGATAACAAAGTCAAATGTCATTTAAATCACATCATATCAAGGGCATCTACTATCAAGATGACTTACCATTGTCAATGCTAATTTTGAGCACAAGGCTGCTGTAGTGTCTACTGATTTCTTTATTGTGAAGTTACTCTATTTTTTACTCCCATTCCACGCTATACTCCTTGGAAGAAAGTCATTTCACAGCCCACTCTTAATGAGTAGTTATTCTCATCAATTGTCTTTTCTCTCTAATATCAACTAGATCACTAAAGTCAGTTTGAACATAATTAACTCCCTCCCAATTGTATATTGTTTATTTATGGAAATGTGTATGTATGCTCACATACGGGCACATATACAGTGATTTCATTTCGGCCAATTCTCTCTTTCCCTCTCCTCTTCTACAACCCAAATTCTTGAAAGGTTTACCTAGCTCCCTCCTTTGAACATGTACAGGCAGTCATCAAAAAAAAAAAAGGATATGTGAAACAAACTTTACATATTTCTATTAGCTCTAATAGCTCTAACCATACCTCACATACAAAATTTTTGAACATACGGGTCATCTCTCATCAGCCACCTGACACAATCAAAAATACTGACCTCAAATGATTTCTCCCATGCAAAAGAAGCTTCTCTAAATGATCAATCAATCAGTCTGGAACACTAGAAGTTCCCTGAGAGAATATCAGTATATAATATTCAAGCATCTCCAATACTCATACACACATTTTAATTAAGTAATTACAATCCTTCAAAAACTGGCTCACTACCAAGTAAATTACAAAATATGGGTGCACTAATGATGGAACAGTGTGAGAACTATAGTTGAGAAAGGAAATAAACTGACTTTTGAAGAAGGCTACTGAACAAGTCAGGCTTATCATCTGTTTTGCTTTTTAAAATATTATCCTTTATTTATCTTGTTCTCCTTCTGGGATTACAATTATGCATACTAATAGTTCCTATCTTACTTCAGTTTTTTAAGTCTTATCTGTATACTCCTTTCAGTTTACTTCATCTATCTATGGTTCAGGAGTCAGCCAGCTCAATTAAGGGCACTTTACTGCTTTTGCACACCGACAGTTTCAATTTAGAAATTTAGGTTTCTTGTTCTTATTTGTTGATCTTTCTCTTCTCTTCTCGCTCTTTCTCTTTTTCTTGTTTTTCCTTCCCTTCTCTTCCTTTCTTTGTTTTTTGATTTTTTTTTTTTTTTTGAAGGGAAATTTATAGTATTTGTTTGTTTGTTTGTTTGTTTGTTTTTTAATTGGGGAATATCGGGGAACAGTGTGTTTCTCCAGGGCCCATCAGCTGCAAGTGGTTGTCTTCAATCTAGTTGTGGAGGGTGCAGCTTGCGGGCCCATGTGGGAATAGAACACGCAACCCTGTCATTCAGAGCTTGTGCTCTACCCACCTGAGCCATCTGGCCACCTGTGTCCTCTTTCTTTTACTCTCCTTTTCCTCTTCATTTTTTCTTGCTTTTCAAAGTACTGTCCTTGATTTCATCTTACAGGTCCATTTATTTATTTCTTTTCTAATATAATTTATTTAGGATGTGCATGTGTTTGTAACAGGACACTCTTCTCAATATAAGATCGGCTGTAGTGCATAAAGTGAAATCCTTCTCCTTAGTAAGAAAAAGTAAAACAATAATTTCAAGAAAAAATTTTGTTTATTCTAAAATGTTTTATAATAAGATTTCCATCCATGCCAAATAATCATAATGAATTTATAATTAATTTGTTCTATTCTAACATACAGTGACTCTTATTTAGTTTGAAATGATCATTTTTAAAAAATATCTCTTTACTCTGATTTTTTTCAGCATTTGTTCCCACCAGGCTATTAAATATTTACTTTCTCTCTATAGTTCACTTGTATTTCTAGCATTTTGTTTCTCTGATAAGAAAGAAAGAAAAGAAACTAAATATAAAACCTTTTAAACTTCTTTTCTCAACCATTACATACACAACTTCTTTTACGGCTAAACTTAATTTGTAATGTTATTTTATGTATTTGTTGAACTCATTTAACATTGTTTCCAAAGCCTCACTTCATACTCTTTGAAATACATTTGGGCATTTTCTTTCCTGTTGCTGACCACAATCATTGGAGACCTGACTGCTACAGAATATCATTTTTGAGAGCAGTAAGATATTATATAGGAAATGTGGGTTAAAGCAATATTTCTGACAATGAACCGTGATGATCTGCGGAATGTCTGTTTGAGAGCATGAGACAAATTTTTTCTAAGCTTTTTCTATTACAGTACATAAGACCCAGGCTTTCATCTTAGATATTTGAAGTAAAGAATTGCTACAGATCACATTATTCAAAAGGAAAAAACTATATATATTTTCCTCAGTGAGGCCAAAATATTGTTAAAGTCACCTACACCAGTACCTAAGATTGCTCTTCTGTCTGCTCCCAAGAGGCTAGTCAAGATGAAAAAAAGATACACTCTTAATAACAAAGTGCCATACAATTAGATCTCAGGTTTTTTTGGTTTTGTTTATAACAACTAAGATAAATTCATATCAAATTATACCTATGAAGAATGCTTCTATTAAACTCATGACTCTTATTTTACCTCTATAAATTTAGTGTTTTGCTCTGAGATAGTAATAATATTGGCGAGATGGCAAATTTTATATTTCTAAAACCATTGCAAATTTATTTGCAGTTTAAAATTTTAAAATAAATGTCTTAATTTAGAAATACAATTTTAAGGATTTAATGATGCATTTGCATTCATCAGATAGCATGAATAAATGACTATTTATAAATGTTATAATGTTTTGTAAAATGACATGTCTTTAATTATAGTACCCTATTTGATCAGAATTTAAATACATGTTGAGTTGTCCAACACACTTAAAATACATGTGTCTGTATATGCTAATTAAACATCACTATATGCTAATTACACATATATATTAGTAAGTATGATGTGATTGAACCAAGCCTATGTAGGAAATAGAAATAATATAATATGAAAACATGTGAATATTCTTGCATGTGAATATTTTACTTCAAAAATTATTGAAATCTATATTTTTTTTAATTTAAATAATATGATATTTAAAAAATATTGTGTACATATATTCCCCCTTGTATATGTTTAAATAAAACCTTCAGCAACATTTGTTATATGTATTATGTTTGCAAAGCCTGCTGTTACATATACAATAAGGAAGTCCTACTCTTAACAGATTTAGACCTTTTGGGTGAGATGGAATACGCAACTTAAGACACTTCATGGACGGTATAGATGCCTGACCACTGCACTGTACACCTGAAGCTGAAGCTGAATAATATTGTATGTCAACTATAATTTAATATGTATATGTGTGTGTGTGTATATATATATATATATATATATATATATATACACACACACACACACATATACACACATATATTCACAGGATGTGAAATACAGCATAGGTAATAGAATCAGTGGAACTACAACAACTACATACGATGTCAGAGGGGAAATAGATTGGGAGGGGGGTTATCACCTTGTGAGGGGGAAATGTGTAAGTACTACATTGTTTTGTACACCTGAAACTAAAAAAAAAAGTCATTAAAATCTGCTTAAGGAACAGCATATAAACAAGGTATAGCATTTTCTTTCAAATTAAATACATTAATGTTGAGTCAATTCCATGATAATGAGTTTCCTTATTATGGTTTAGTTAATCAGGGTAAATGTATTTTTAAAATTTGTAACATAATTCATAGATGCTTATAAGGAGAAAGTATTCATTTTCTACTTAAAACAAACTTTTTATAAGGGCAGATCTTAGTCACCTATTGCCCCAATTATCATATGTAACAAACCACTAGAAATCTCCATAATTTACAACAACAAAGTGCTTCCAAGACTGCAGGACACAGACCTATATTTTGGATTCCCATGTTTTGACATTCTCTTTGGAGCAGCAGATAATTAATGCAGATTCTCTTCTTTGCAGACCACAGTACCACAAGCAGATAAGCAGAAGCATACAAAGACTCTTAATGCCTTGGCCAAATTGACAAAATGTCACTTCTGTCCATAGCCCATTGACAAGGTGGAGATATAACAAAGTGGAGAACTGCTGTGCCCAACAGATTGAACAGACAACACATAAACATACACGTCGTGGCAATGGTTTTGTTCCTGAACTTCTCAGACACAGTGCCTAAAGTTTCTCAGAAATACTATTTTAAGGAACATTTTGAGGCTAGAGTTCCTGCATAAGGTCAAGAGTCATAGTAATCAGGGTTACAGAAGTAATTAATTGATCGGGAATGGTCATTTTATACTTACAACAATCTACAATTACGGGAAAATTTCATGCTATACTTAGAAGATTCCACAATTATGTTTTTTAAGCTTCTTTTAATTCTGGAACTTGCCTTACAGTTGAAGGCTCACACATCGTTTATATCCAGTTCCAAGAAATGTCAAGTCTGTCAAGAATCAATTGTTAGAGACTGGAAATTGTGGTCGTTAATTTTATGTGTCAATTTGGCCATAGAGTGACCAGATTATTGTTAAACAATATAGTACCAGCTACTTGTCTTTCAGTTCAACATGTGGAGAGTAAAATTAACAGGAGAATTGTGAAAGCAAGATCATTTTATTGAAGCATCTCCTTATTAATTGGATTTTGATTCTGCTATTACTAGCTTTCCTATTGTCCCTATATTCTTTTAAAATTTGCCAAATGCCATTATCATATTTAAATTACTCTGGGATTAATAAGTATTGGAAAAGGGATGCTGGCAGCCATTAAATATAATGCCTTGGAAAGGAATATTATGTCATCATTGGGAGAGAAGTCCAAAACTTATATATATGTATATAAATGGATATATAAGTATACCAACAAGATAGTTATATATATGCATTAATTTAAGAAATAGCTCATTACTAAGTAAAACAAAATATAACAGATAGTGAGAAGCTATATTGTAACATCTAGTTATAAATAAAGAATAAAATACAGGAAATTATATGATAAACTTCTTTCCATTTTACTTATGAAAATAAAACTATCTTGTTGGTTTTCCACTTTGGTTTCATTACTTATTGCTTAACTAGTCACTTCGCTTTCACTAAATACAATCAATCAAGCATACGGAGCTGAGAGTTATTAAAAACCATCCAATCTGTCTGACCCTTTACTTTATAGATGAGAAACCTTTGTCCAAAGAAGTTAATTGAAATAAAAACTGTGTTTAGCTAATGTCTGGGAGAGAAACCCAGTGTCTTAATCATAGGTTCATTGTTCTCTATAATAACGCACATTAGGAATCTGAAATAGCTGCCAGACGATAAGTAAATGAGTAAAGATAAATTTAATTATCCTCAAATTAGACACTGAGAATAATTGATCTGTATAAAAAATATAGGCAACTACACGTATTGACCACTAGAGTACACTAGGTAGTATAAAGAACAACAAAATAAAAGTGACATAGTCTGTGTTTGGGCAAGGGATATATGGGAAACTGTTTACCTTCCCTTCAATTTTGCTGTGAACCTAAAATTGTGTTAGTAAAAAAAGAAAGTGACATAGTCAATTCCCTAAAAAGTGATAATAAAACAAGTCAAATAAATGTTAGCTAGAAATCTAGACAAATATGTGGTAAGCAGTCTACTATAGCAACCCAACTCAATCTCTAGAAGTTCAGAGAAAGAAAACAATCATTTCCCAAGAGCAGAAAGAGACCAATGATCCAGGCTGAAATGTTAGGTAGGACTTTCACAAGTAGAACAGCACACGTGGAAGAGAGGAATCTGGCGGAGAAAAACACTACTGAAATACAGTACCACCTTTAATTATTCTGTGGTACTAAGACTGTATTAATCACAGAGAATAAATTATCACGTGTATGAACCTTATCACGTGAACAGAAATGGAAACTACACATAGTATTTTACAATAACAGTGGTTACAATTTTATGAGAACTATCATGGGCCAGACATTGTTCAGAGTTTATTGATATGGAACAAACCACCCACCAACAAAAACAATCTATTCTTTTTTTCTGGTGGGTTGACTTGGGTCCAGCTGGGTGGTTTTTCGGCTCCGTGTGCTTCAGCTATGACTGCAGTTATCTGGATGCTCAATGGAGCTGCAACATCCAAGATGACTTCCTCATGGAGCTGACAGTCGGTGTTGGCTGTTGGCTGGAAGCGCAGGAGCAGAGCATCTTGGTTCTCCTTCACAGAACCTCTCCTTGCGGCTTAGGCTTTCAATAGCATGCAAACTCTGTACTAAGAAGAAACAACCCATGACTCAGTTATCAGCGCTCTAGATTTAAAACTAGTCTCAAAGGAAGTTTTTTCTTTAATCTGCAATTAATGATCTTGGTATTTTTTTACACATTTACTTTAAAACAAAAATATCCCTTATATTGTGATTTTCTCAAAACGAGTCTATTTTTTCTTCTGTCTTATCTCATCACGTAGAAATTCCACTGGTTCCACTGGAAAATTTTAATTAGTAATGCAAAGTAGAATCCTCCTAAAATGTAGTTACTAAGATAACTAAAATTATTAAACTATATGTGCTTTTCTGTACTAAAAATATACTTGTGAGACCCATGTATATTTTCTTGTGTTATTTATCCCCAAAGGAGATGAGGGGCATATCAGATAATTTTTTGTAATAATTGAGAAGAGGAGATGCAATTTTCTTGGTCTTCCTTATATTCCAAATGATTGCTTTCTTGTCAATCTTTCCTTATTCTATTGGTCGTGCATCTTCATTTTAAAGAAGGAGGGACATATAATACTTTTAGTTCATTTTAGCAGTAGTATATTCATTCCAATGTATATTTACATGTATCTAGGTTTTGTTTAATTTTTAAAAAGAAGAAGAGTAAACATACTTTTTAAGTGAAAATGTCTATTCTATGTTCCTGTCTTAATTTTTCCCCTCCTTTTTTTTTTTATCTTTACCATTCAGCTCTTCCTAGCCTCTTTTGTTCCTTTCTTACAAAATAAAACAATACAACTATAAATGCAGAGCTCTAGAATCAAAGAGGTGCATAAGAATATTGTGAATATGTAGTATATCCTATATTCACAAAGCATTAAGAATTCCAACACCTCTGATTAACAATGATTTGTTGGGAAGGAAGCATGTGTTTGAGTGACTTATTAAAAAAATTGCTTAAAGCAAAATAATAGTACAAAGGTATAATTCATATATATGTAATCCAAATATACATGCTCAAATACACCCACTTAATACAGAAAAATTTTCTGTATGATCCAAAGGAACTTACTAATATTAACTGAATTTGTATTTCAACTTCCTAACAACTTGTTGCCAGAAGCTGTATATGTAATGTTTTGGGATAAAATCTAAAATGAGAAATACCTAATTTAACTTAGGTTCAATACGCCATTGGATTAATAGTCAAGAATTTATTATTTGATTGCCAAGATACACAATCTATCTTAGTCATTATTTAGCTCTGCAATGTAGGCAAAGTACCTAAAATCCACATACTTCAGTTTTCCTCATATGTAAAATAGAGAAATTTAAAGTAACTACCTCAGAGAGTGTGTTGGTGAGTGTTCAATCTGATAGTTTATATATTTGAATAGGGTCTGGAACATCTGTAATTGTCCAATAAGTGAATAATTATTATTATTAGCTATGCTTAAATTACATGCAGTTTAACTTCTAGTTCTTCATTAGTTTTTATTCATTTTTATTCATAACCTAGCATATTTACTTGAGTTATGTATTAACTTCCTAGGACTGTGATAACAAAGTACATTATTTGGCTTAAATAACAGAAATGTATTTTCTCACAATTGTGGAAGCTAGAAATCTGAGATCAAGGTGTGAGCAGATTTGGTTTCTCCTGAAGTCTCTCTCCTCAATTGGAAGACAGCTTTCTGGTTCTCCCTGTATCTTCACATATCTTCCCTCTGTATCCTAGTTCCTCTTATTATAACCACACCTGTCATTAGATCAGGGCCCCCCCAAATGACCCCATTATAACTTAATCACCTCTTTAAAGACCTTATCTCCAATTACAATCACCTTCTGAGGTACTGGGGGTTAGAACTTCAACATATGAATTTTTTTATGGGGGAGCGGTGAGCAGACACAATTCAGCTTAAAAAATTGTATTTGAAATCATTTTATATTTTTTAAAAATAATAACTTTTTAAACTTGATTATCATGAATATTGATGGCCCTCAGTTTGTTTAAAACTTATAAATTCCATTATTTCCCTAAATAATGTATTTGATTTTACCCCAAACATAACAAAGAGAATCAATATGTACTGAAAGCTGAAATATGTAAAAGGGAAAGAGAAGGTTCAGAACACGTCTAACAGAACACTAATTTATAGTTCCCTCACCAGCCCCCAAAAACTGCCCTGCATTGGTTTGGTCACAAACTAATATAATTTCTCCATTGTCAATAGTTCCATCCAGCAAGTGTGTTGCATATCTCCTTAGATGCTTATTAAAATTTACAGAAAAATTAATCTTTGAAAACTCAGCAAATTACTAAAAAATGAATTAACATAGAAGTTACTTAATTTTTAATAGTATTAGTTTTTATCCTTTAAAGATTTTTAATAACTTCAAGAGGTTACTGTTTTTTTGTTGTTGTTGTTGTTTTTCTCTGGAGAAATCACATTATACTAACAACAAATACCTCCTTAAAAATCTTGTTCTACAGTGAAGTTAAATTCTATGTTATGCTGTAATGAACGAGCATCACTTTCCGACTAAGTCAGCTCAGACTATAGCCACCACTTATCACTAAAATATGATCCTTTAGAACTTTTATTCCTTTCAAGAATCTTATAGAATTTGAAGATAGGAAGAAAATATTCTTATTTATGGTTTGCAGATAAGTCCACTAAGCCATTGAGAGCTGCATGAAGAGCCTAAACTAATAGAAGAAATTTTTTGTAAATCATCTATGTCTTGGAATTGAAATCCTTATTTATTTATTTATTTATTTATTTATTTATGTATTTATTTATTTTGCCCCTACTCCTCCCTCATACCAGCAAAACTTCCTTTTCTTTGCCAAATTGCTTACAGGTACACAACACCATGAAGTAATACCAAAGTAGCTCAATGTAACAGCTCTAGTTCCACAAGGAACTGAAAAATCATCATGGGTTGTGTTTGAACACTATTGGCTGGGGCCTGAGATTTGATATTGCTATCTCCTCATATCCTATGCCCACCAGAACTCGCTGAATCAATTTCCATTCACAATAACGTTGTATGTTTTTCAGAGACTTTGGTGTTTTAATAAGTATAATATCAACAAGTATTAGTGCAAATGGCCTGCAATCATTTAAGACAAAGAGATTAAGAATGTATCAAATACACTGTGTATTGAAGTCAACTGTAAGTTCCTCAAATGCTTCAATGTACATGCATGTTCCTGAAAATAAGTTTCCACAAATCTAGTACAAAGTAGTAAGCAAAATATTTGAGAAAATGATTTATATGATCATGTCTTATGCATTCATCCTCTTTGGTATGAATATTAATGATGCTGTAGCTCTTAGTTTCACCACAGTGAGTAATGGTTTTGTGAAGTAACATGATTGAGAAACTAGTAAAATAATTGAAATATTGGGCAATGAAGCAACAGCTGGACATTACTAATTATTAGAGTTGACTCAATATGACTTTTGTGATAAATGAATGTCAAAGTGTCTTTGTTAATTTCTGTCAATATCTTTTATATCCCATTCAAAATTTAAAATAGCAACCTTCATATAGAAATAGGATTATTCCCAATTTTTATCAGTAATAAAGGCCTAAAGATGGTGAATCTAATAGAAGGAATGGGCCATATTGGCATAATAATACATCCTATCCATTCTTGTCTTTAACCCCTTTGGTTCACATTGCCCTACAGAGTTTACCGATGAATACATCACTTTTCTTTTTTACTTGTAAAGTAGCTAACTATTCATATTCAGTCAACCTTGATGCAATTTTACTAAATTATTAGTAAATTAAGTCTGGGCAAAACAGGAAGAGGAAAAATAAGTTACAAATACAGGTGAAAATATAACATGTAGGTAAAGTATATACTGAAATTCAATAGGAGAAAACACCCTTTATTTGTAGGAAATAAAGATTAGAACACTAGAATTTGTTAATCAGTAGTATTTAGTAAAGTTTACTTAAATATTTCTGGTTCACTGTCAAGAAATATTTAAAAGTTTTATACGTTAACTCTTAGGTTTGATGGAATCATAAATATCAATTTAATTTCCACCCCCACCCTCTATGTTATATTATTGAGTTTAACCAAATTGTCTCATTTGGTTGTTATAATGACTGATAGATGTATGTCTACAACAGATTTGCCTCATTAATAAATGCGTACATAAACTCCAAATCATGATTTGTATTTTAATGAAAACTATCTTATTAACTTTCAGCTTCTGCTTCCAGCGAAACCTGGAAAGAATGTCGTGAACAAGCTAAGGACATTGCAAAGTTCAATGATCCACACTACAATAGCGTTTCCTAAACGCACCTGACAGCTGAGGTCATACAGAAACTAACTACATGAAATCTAAGGGAAGATAAGCACCATCAAGGAGAGATGAGACAAAAGCACTGAATAACCTAGAGCAGGGCACAGAAGACAGAGCCAACTTACAAGTGATAATGTGAATGAAATCAACTAACATTTTAACAAATTGCTAAAAGCCGTAGAGTCCATGGGACAGGCAGACCCTAGTGGTATCTTTGGTGTTCTGTTGTCACACCTCCACCAGGAGGGGCTGATAAACCCTAACAAAATTTAGATTTCTCATGGATTCACATATCTCAATTATTGTGATAGTCAAAGAAAACCTACTCTTATGTCCCTTATCACCAAAAAAGAAACCCAGAGCCTACTGGACTCAATGTACTGGAGACATTGCAAACTCTGTGATTGATGATTTTGCCAATTTCAGCCTCCAGTAGAAGATGGCCTCCACCTGGAGCCACCCTTTAGGAATTGGGACTTGTGGCTTCCCTGACATAACTACCAAGTACCCTCATTTTGAAGTGCAGCTATTAGTTTAATACTGAACACATTTCAAAACTGCACTCCTGATCCATGGAGGACTTGTAAAACTCCAGCCTTATAGCCCCATTTTTGAGTGGGCCCATTCAGGTTCAATGACTCACAAAGTGGGAAGTGCCTCCAAAGTCTTCCATTGTTACAGAGAAATGGTATACTCAAGAATGCAGCCACCCTGCTCCCAGAGACCTCTGTTTTTCTTCCAAGTGAAATTTTACCTCCATTCTGCCACCTAAGTATGACAAAGCAACTGGCTCATTGGACCCTCAACTCACCAAAACTCCACTAAATCAGAGTTCGCAAAGTTTTCTTAAAGGCCAGATAGTAAATATTTTAGTAAATAGGTGTGTAGACCATGTGATCTCAGTAGCAACTACTCAGCTGTGATGCACAAAATCAACCATAGACAATACATAAATGACGGGGTGTGTCTGTATTACAATAAAATTTTATTTACAAAAACAGGTAGCCTGCCCATGATGTAACTCAACTACTGCCCTAAGCCCCACGTCTTCATTCATTGACAGCGTAGCACTGGAGAGATAACTATGTAGCGCCAAAAGCAGACATGGGTAGAACTCGGACTTGAAGCTATTGATAATGAATTAGCTGTTTGTTTGGTTTTTTTTTAATTGGAAAACTACAGGATGGAAAATTATAGAATTCTTTGGCAATAATTTAGATAGCATAGAAGAGAGGATTAGAAAACTGAACATTTATATTATCAGTCAACAGAATATTTATATTAATGCAAGGAAAAGAACAAGAATTGCTTAAGAGACAGATAAAGCTTGATGAAAATGTCTTAGATACATGCAACTATAATCCCAAAGTATAGTAAAGAGAGAATTGGCATAATTGATGTTTGAGAAAATATTGTCTGTGGATTTACAAATATTGATGAAATACATCAAGTACTTCAATAGCTCTACGGATTCCAAAAAGGATAATGAAAAGACAACCCCAATGAGGCACAACATGAAAAATTTGCTGACCAACTAAGACAAAGATAAAAGATAAGCATCTTAAAAGAAACTTGGAAAGAAAAACACATTATGGTCCAAGCAATAAATAAATAAATAAATAAGCTAACTTTTTAATAGGAACAAGAGACGCTAGAAGTCAATCGAAAGTCATCTTTAATGCATTCGATTGTTGACTGTTTTCCATGGCTTTTGGCTCCTCTTTCTGGGAGATACTTTTTCTATTGTCTCCTTGGCCACATATGAAGAGGGAAATGGAAAACATTATTTTATGGGAAATGAGCAGCAGGATTCTATATATTTTTTTCTTGTCAATATATTGTTGTAGGCTCAAGGATTAGTTCAAGTCTCCAAAAGCCAGCCTATCTTAATCCAAGATATTGACTCTTTTGACAGTAACTTTCTCTCAAAAACACAGTTGTTTCTACATCGATTTCATTATACTTCGCTCCATGAGTACATAGTTTCACACAGAATCATTTTTGAAAACTGCTTCTCCCTCTGAAATTATTTGAAGGCAACTTGAGTTTATCCAACTTTCCTGAGAAATACAAGCCCTTATTTTTTTTCCTCTAGTAAATTTGTCCTACTGGAAGAAGAAAACTTAATTCACTTAATCATTTTAATGAGGATTTTGAAAGTCAGGCCAACAGAGGTTATTTTTGGTATTGAAGCCATATTTTCAACATGTTTTCTTATAAAAATCATTTATTGATTTTATATTTGAATGCTAGACTATGAGAAATAGATGAATCTTACAACTCTGAAAGTCCAAGAATGTCTGGTTTCTCTAAACCCTCTTTCATTTTCATTTGAAAACTAGTTAATTTGAAAATTTTTACTGAGTCTCTTTCTCTCTCATTCCTTGTACACTACAGATAACTCACCAAGACATACCATCACCATCTGCTTCCTAACTGATTTATTAAAACTACAATTTCATAGGCACAGAAGACATCATTCAAATATTTGCAGGAAAAAAAAAAATTCCCCAATGTTTTACCACAGATTAATGTGAATTACCATTTTGTCATTTTTTCCCCTAGCCACCATTAACAGATTCCTATACATTAGACTTCTGCTCCCAAAGCAAGTGCTATATAATATAAATTTTTATTTTTTTTATCAAGGAAACTCCACTTCTATGTCTATGTTAGCTTCTACTTGGTTACACTATAGTAACAAGTCAAAATATTACAATACAAACACAAGTCTTAACAAAAGGTGATCACTTGCCCACAACACGTATCCTTTGTACATCGGCTTGTGGCTTGTTCTTATAACCTATAGGTCTCCTAGGGGTTCTGCTTCCTATATTCATACCATTTTGAGATAGAGGCTAAAAGAGTATTTCAGATCTGGGACATGACATCGTCATGACAGATGGTAAAGAGCACAAGAGATTGTTCCTAATGCCTCTCCACAGAAGTAGCTTTAGTAATTTACACATGTTGAATTTGTCAAAAAGAGTGAAAGGGCCATGCTTGCTATCAATCAATTGGAGAAGTCTTTAAAGGCCTCTATTCTCAATACTAATGATATATACCCATTAAAGGCTACACATATTTTACGAAGTAAATATGAGAAGAATATCATGTAATACAATCCTGGACTATACACAGACTAATAATCGATGGCTTCGATTTACCTTCAGTCAAAGACAAACTACATGATATAGAGGAGGTTTTAGAACCAGTTTGTCATATCCCTATGTAGGATGTTCAAATGAGACATTTTAAATAAGAAAAGACATCATGCACATTGAAGGAGCTACTTGAATAAAGAGACCCTTAAGATCTTATAGACTACAATATAGCATGGAGCAGGATTTGCTAACAACCAATTAGTTTGCTTGCTGGAACCTCTTAAAGAAATAAACTGACATTTCCAGAGATTGCAGGTATTTCTCTATGATCTCTGGTATTATAAAGAACCTACTTTATAGAACATAATAAAATTGGCATACAAACATTGAAAGCTAAGATACAGATGGAAATTCAAAGGCAATTTCCTTTATCTGGTAAGCCAATTATATTATTTCATTGCCACATTTCTACATTTAGGATTCAAGGATAAACCTTTTTTTCCTTATTTGACAAGATAAAGCAGCAAATACACGCAACATCATTGGAAATAGAAATAATAAATGAGAGAATAAATCTCAAATCTCCTTCTGAATGTATTTAGACAGTATTTTTATCTGTCCCCTATCAAAGCTTTGGTTTGTATGACTGCTTTGATTAAGTCATTGTCAGCATTGTAATTTTCAAAGGTAGTAAATAAATCTTCAGTCAGAGACAACTAGAGAGGATAGGATCAACCTCCCATCATCAGAAACATATTCTGACAAATCTAGGCAACAGTATCTTCCTCCTCCAGGTAACTTAGGTAAAAGTGAACGTACATCTGATTGTGCAAAGAAGGGACAGAGTGAACACACCAGCAACATAAGTACTGAAAGTATAATTTTAAGACTACATTCAAATGTTAATAAAATGACAGGTTATTTTGTTATCTTCATTCTACAATGGTGATATTTATCTACTGAATAACATTGATTTTAACACTTGCCAGTCAGCATTTGGCTAAACTGTATATTTGTTAGACCTATATGAAATTCCAACATGATTCATTGCTTATTTATAATTTGCATACCTGCACAACTAGTTTTGCCCAAAATACCTTTTTTAACCTCAGACTTCTTATTTAATTGACAAGAATGCTCATGAGCAAATCAACCATATGCTACATCTGCCACTCTCTCACATAATTTTGGTTTGATTTCATCCCTTACCACTTATCCCCTTGTTTTCCTGCCCTTATCACACTGAACTTATGCTTGGCTTAATAGGCTGTGCTCTTTATAGTCTTAGTTCTAAATATTTCTTCTGGTTGAAATACAACTAACTTCCCCAAATATTTGCTTGGTTTTATACCTCACGTTCCTTAATCGAATCTCACTTTTTAAATGAGATTTTAACAAAAACTCTTGCCCTCAGCATTTCTGATTTTCCCCAACTCTTATCTATATTTTCTAATTTTATATGGCACTTATCACCTACTGAGATACACTTACTTTACGTGTGTGTGTGTGTGTGTTTATTGTATATTGCCTGCTACTTTCCCTCACTTCAAAATAAGTTCTTCAAGGGCAGGGATCACGGTCTGTTTTCCGCCTGGTGCATAGTTGTTTTTCAATAAATATTTCACAAACGAGTGAATAAGTCATAAAATAGGGCTTCGAGTACCATCATGTCTGAAATAGCGATTATACTGCTCATAATTCATCCACTCTAAAGAGCTTACTTCTCTATAAACACTTTAAAGCTGAAAGCAGAGTTCCTGGATAGATGCCAATAACACAGATTTTACGTAAATATGTACTGATGATTAAATAACTTATTCAACAAAAAGAAGATAAAACGATCCTAACTAGCCACATTCTCCCTCCACCCACCACCCCCTGGTAGATATATACTAAAATGTCACAATTTAAATAAATTCATGAGGAGATGGTGTCATGCGGGGGACCCTGCTCGCTGCGCCATTTGTCATGCAGGGTACATGTGAGGTCTCTGGTCCCACTCCCCACATAAGAACACAGGACATGGTGAGGCCAAAAAGGAACACCCACGGAGCCATAGATAGGGGAGTCATACCACTATAGTCTACAACCCGGGTTGTAGATACAGGAAGCAGGAGCCACAGAATCCGCAATCCTCACTCTGCCGCTTGCTAGCTCAGCCACCATCTTCTTGCTAGGCCCCATTTTTTGCTAGCATAGCCACAGCAGTTATATTAGTGGACAATGCCTCACTGGTTACAGCTGACGGCCAACTAGCCACAGCTGATGGTCATCCAATCACAGTTGATGGCCATTTACTTCCTGAGCCAGCACCTTTCCACATGAGGCCAAGAGCCTGGAAACTGCACTCCTGGCTCTGTCCCTACAGATGGCTTTGATTAATTTGTTTTTAAATTTACTTTAAGTCTTTTTGGTGGCAACAAGGTTGTTATATGAATTCAACTCTTTTTTTTCACACTGGGGGAGCAAAATCCAAAGTGAAAACAAAAATAATAATTTTTCTTTTTTTACATTGGAGTTAAATGATATGAAAAGTTCCTCGATAGATAATAGGCATGGTACATTGCTTTATGCTAATGATAGTAATAATGCAAAGCATGCTTTTATGATATTATAAAAAGACTGACTTAGGACTTAGTTATCTCCCCCATGCATATCCATCATAACTTTTGAAGTGAGAATTTTATTTCATAGAAAAATGTGGGTCTATTCACAAAACATCCACTTTCAATAAATTTGGATACTGCTCTCTCTAATATCAATAAACAATTTTGTGACAGAGCAGGTTAGAAATGTAGAATCTATATTTTCCTTACTGCACAAAGTTTCTGTGTTTCCTACAACATTGATAATTCCATGTGAGTAGGCATTGCATCTGCTGTGTTCCTCTCTGAATCAATCAGAGGACAAACTGGCAAGGACTCTCACGGCTATTATATGTTAAATCAGGAACAATATTAATCTTATATACTCACATTTTGGCATCACTTGTATTTTAGCATACAAACTTCAAATTAATATTATTTTCTTGAAATGAATTGTAAAAGTTGTATTTAGGAAGGGATACAGTGTACACTAATATATTCTGCTTTTGTAACTCATGTGCTGCATCATTTATGTATATTATTTAACTAGTTATCCCCCAAATTAAGATAATATTCACCTCATAGGACTGTCATTAGATTTAAATGGGTTGAACCTGCTAAGACACCATGCAACAAATATGCAATAAATATTAGTTGATATGTAAAATTAATTTAGACAATTGTATACAAAGTTTGAAACAATTTTTGAGGCTCCATCATGCAGACCAAAGGATAAAACACTACGTAGGACAAATTGGAGCATTCACAGGCGTTAATACTAAACCTAACTCAGTGTCTTTTCTCTAGGTAAATACACCCATGTGAGCAGCCTTAGACCATTCGGCCTCTGAAGACGCCCTTATGACCACTCTAAAGATAATATCCTACACATTAGTTTTCTCTTTTAAAAATGGAATCCTAACATACACACTTTTTGGTGTCTGACTCCTTTTGATCAATACTGATCATCACACAGGAGTTTTAAATTATAGCTGTCGTTCATTTTTTAAAATTGAATTTATTGGGGTGACATTGGTTAATAAAATGATGTAAGTTCCAAGTGTACAATTCTATAACACATCATCTGTATATTGCATTGTGTGTTCACCACCTGGAGTCAAATCTCCTTCTGTCACCATATATTTGACCACCTTTACTCTCTTCTACTACCTTATCCTCTGGTAACCACTAAACTGTTGCCTGTGTCTATGAGTTTTCGTTTCTTTGTTTGTTTGTCTTGTTCATTTGTTGCTTTCAGTTTTATATCCCACATATGAAGTTATATAGTTCTCGACTTTTCCTGCCTGACTTATTTCTGTCTGACTTAGCATGATAATCTCAAGATCCATCCATGTTGTCACAAATAGCAGTATGTCATCTCTTCTTACAGCCAAGGAATTCCATTGTATCTATTCACCACATCTTCTTTATCCAATCATCTATTGAAGGACACTTTATTCATTTCCATGTCTTCGCCACTGTGAAGAATGCTTAATGAACATAGGGGTACATATATCTTATGAGTAAATGTTTTCAAAATTTTCAGGTAGGTACCCAGCCGAGGGATTGCTGGGTCATATGGTAATTCTATTCTTAATTTTTTGGGGGAATCTCCATACTGTTTTCCATAATGGCTGTACCAATTTACACTCCCACCAGCAGTGTATGAGGGTTCCTTTTTCTCCACAGACTCTTCAACATGTTATTACTTGTCTTGTTGATAATAGCCATTCTAACAGGTGTGAAGTGATATCTCATTGTGGTTTTGATTTGCATTTCCCTACTAGCTAGGGAAGTTGATCATCTTTTCTTATATCTGTTGGCCATTTTTATGTCTTCTTGGGAGAAGTGTCTGTTCAGGTCCTCTGCCCACTTTTTAATTGGGTTGGGTTTTGTTGTTGCTGTCATTGAGTTGTATGAGTTCTTCATATATTTTGATATGTTAATTTTATTACCATGTTTCTTTAGTAAACTTTAATGGGAAGTGTCTCATTCTTGCTTTATATTTCATGATGTTCTTGAAAAGAATAGATCACCTATTTTGTAGAATATCCCTCAGGTTTTGATTGATGTCTTCTCATGATTATATTTTTGTTAGGAATATTACAGAAATTAGGCTATGTCTTTTTCAGAAAAGATATATGTAGGGAAATGATATATATATATATATATATTTTTTTTTTTCAGTATTGATGGTAATAATGGATTATAACTTCTAAAATAAAATTAGAGTCTATGAGTCCATACTGACATAAATAAACAAAAACAAAGAAAGAAGGTGGGTTTCTTTCTAACATAAGAAAACTATTATACACAAATTTAATGATGGGAATAGAAAATTATCACTTGGCAACTATCACAAAAATAATTGATTTAGGCAAGAATAACGAATAGAATCTATGTCAGAGATTTTAGGAGAAACAAGTTATTTACATAGTCTCAAAATATCTCCCATGAAACACTTACGTAATTACAAAGGAAAACTTCATATTGTAGAAAACTGACAGATACCATCTACACCAAATGATCAAAGTAAGACTTTTTTTTAAAGATGGAAAGTTACTAGTATTCATAAAGGTAAATTAAGTGTCATTTAAATTTGTCAGAGACAACCTAAAATGGTAGACAATAACTAATATTAAAGTGTAATTTTCATCATAATTAGCAGCTGTGTGAAAATATTATTTCTCTAAATAATTTGATTAATAATTATTTGTTTAGTAATTTGGACACACTTTCCTAATGTGGTATCTTAACCCAGTGATAGACAACTACACCTTTATTTTTATATCTTTCAGGGAAACTGTTAGAATAATCCTTCAGTTTTCATTTTTACTTTTTAAACTGAATTTTTTATTAACTTCTCTTGACACTCCTGATATAATTAGACAGAAAAAAATCTTCCAGATTTCAAGAAAGTGAAATACATCAGAGGGAAAATATTACTAAGTCCAATTATATATAATTGAGTTAACTCTGCTTAGAAGTAAATTGATTTAACTCCAGTTAAGTCATAGCATAGTAGTACCCTTACAGAATAATGCAGAATAGAAAAAAATATATATTTGATGAAACTTTGCAATGTTCCTTAAATAAGGAAAAATATAGACTTTAATTAGAACGAGAGAGATAGACACGGCAAGGTTTTGTTATATCAGTTACAGCTTTAAGGGAAATGATTAGCATATCCACAAAGAAGAATACATTACAGTTAACAAAAAAGGACAGATACAATAAAAATTGCTTTAAGATATAAGTCAGAGGAGAAAGAAAAAGACATGAAATAGTCATGATGCAATTAGCAGAAAAGCAATGAAATCAATGTTGATCCCCAGATGGCTGAGTAACTAAGCTCATTTTAATTTCACATTTAATAAGAAAAATGAATAGTGAAAGCAAGTGTAAAAGATATGTAGAAAATTAAAAAGCAATGGAGACCTTACCAAATTAAGTCATAGTCAACAAAAAGAATGCCCTGAACGCCATTGGTTAAATTAGGTATGGGCCATTTTAAAACAAAACATTATTTGAAGCCCCAGTACTGTTTGCAGTTATTTAAAAAGAGAAAGAGTACAGATGTGGCAAGAATCAAAGTTTAATAGAAAACATTGAGATGTGTGAAGAAATAGCCCTAATAACTGAAATACATTTCCTTAAAGGTTGTAACTCCCAATGGAACTACACTGATAACAAAATAGTAGGGTAAATTTCAACAAGTGGTATTAGGTTGGTGCAAAAGTAATTGCGGTTTAAAAGGTTAAAAAAAAAAAAATTGCAAAAACCGCAATTACTTTTGCACCAACCTAATAATTCCAGTTCCTTGAGTTCATTACTAGAGTTTGAAGGTAAAACTGTTCTGTGAGGTTTCTTTTATGAGTCAGTCACCAGAATACTGTAAGAATAGAATATAGTCAATAAATGGAATGCAAAGAGTGAAGGACAAAAGAAAAATCTACTCAAAGGACTCAATTAGCCTTTCCTTACATTGTAACTCTGAAATTTGTCATGACATTTTATATACTTAAATATTCCTGAAAGTTCCACTTTGGAAGTACTCTCCAATTTCTCTGTGCCCCTCCTCCATGCAAATTAGCATCTTCTAGGAATATTTTTCTGAACATTATTTAGATCTCAGAATTGTCCCAGAATTGATTATGTACTACACTAACTATCTTACTTCAGACTGCTACAAACAAAAATAGCATAAACTCCCTTGCTTAAATAACAAATATTTGTTTCTCATAGTTATATTAGAGGCTGGGAAATGCAGATACCAGTCCAAGATACCAAAATATCAGTAAAACCTGTGTCTGGTGAAAACCCACTTCCTAGCCTGTAAGATAGATGCTTTCCATTGTATCCTCATGTGGCCCACAGAGGAAACTGGAGTCTCTTTTTCTTCTTATAAGGACACTAATCCCATCATGGAGGCTCTACCCTCATGATCTCATCTGAATTTAATCATGCCTCAAAAGTCCCAATTCTTAATACTATTTCATTGGGTGTTAGGGTTTCAACACATACATTCAACATATACATATACAATAGTGCAAACTATTTGCACTTTCTCCTCAGGTTAGGATTCATCTATTACTTATAAACATACTTGAATCAAGAATTGCATCTAATTATAAATTTGTTAGCATAGATGTAAGATTGTTTGAAATTGAATGTTTATTTTCCTGATACAATAATATGCGATTACCTCAATATTTAAGACAATTGGACAGCAAATGAATGGGATTATAATGGGAGCTGGAGGAACAGAAGAAACTAGATATTAGGAGAAAGTCTATGATCTTCTGAAAAAAATTCACTTGGATTCCTCTATTCATTACGAAGAGCTTTAATAAGAGAAGATGTTAGACAAATGGAAAATATTCTAGAAAGGATGACCAAATAGGTCATGAAAATGGTAATTTATGAAGCAAGTTATTGTTTGATTCTATGTGACTAGGTGGGAGAATTTTTATATTTCAAAATTTGAAACTAAAAAAAGACTAATTAGTAAGCCAATTGCAGAATACTATAATTTTAGTCTGTGGAATCACCTGCATGTCAGTTTGTCTTTGCATGAAGTATGGAATTTAAATTGCCATTATTGTTCTTGTGAATTCTTTAGAATTCATCCCACCTCTCAGATAAATTCAAATACTAACACGTGACTATAGGTGCAGGTAGTACTTATTTCTTGACATTCACATTCTTGTCGGAAGGTGACAAATTAAGTAGTATAATTCTTATTGTCTTTAGAGAAAATAATGTAGACTGAAAAGGAAAAGAAAAAAAAAATCTCCCCACTAATTAGCCTTGGAAACCGACCACTCCTCCTCATCTTTGTCCTCTTGTTATTACAAAATAAAACCAAAACACGCATAGTGATTATTTTTAAGAAAAATAGAATCCATGCTGCTTAATAGTGTTCCAAAGAAAGATAACAATGATTTCTCTCATCTATACTATCAAATCTTTAAATTCAGTCTTGATACTTTATTTTTACAGCAAGAAAATCTTGTATAACTATGTCTGGAATCAGAGATCTCTGAGGCAGAGAAAGGTTAGTCTCATTCTTCAGAAGTATTAATTGAGAGTCCACTATTACTTAGATACCATCTGCATACTGGACAGTCATCAGTAAACTAAACAAAAAATCCACCTTCATGAGGTTCATATTCTAGTAGCAGATAAAAGCAATAAATAATAAAAAATCAATAAAACTGATAAATGAATGAAAATGAAGTTGAGAAAAATAAGAGGGGACTACATTATAGAAAGCAGCATTTGAGCAAAGTCCTTTAAAAGATGAGTGAGACATAAATACTAGGCAGAATAGCTTTCCCTGTCAGTTCATCATAATGAACTGAGCAACTGAAATATATCAGTGCTGAGGACAGACCCCAGGTCACTTCATCTGAATATTTGTACTACCCTGTTTCCCTGAAAATAAGACCTAGCCTGACAATCAGCTCTAATGCAGCTTTTGGAGCAAAAATTAATATAAGACCCAGTCTTATTTTACTATAATATAAGACCCAGTCTTATTTTACTATAATATAAGACCAGTAATATAATATAATATAACATAACATAATAATGTAATATAATAATATAATATAATATGATATAATACTGGGTCTTATATTAATTTTTGCTCCAAAAGATGCATTAGAGCTGATTGTCCGGCGAGGTCTTATTTTCAGGGAAACACGGTAAGAATCCAAAAAAGTTTCTAGAGTAATCTCACTCATATTGAGAAATAAGAGCCAACAACAAGCCTAAAGGCACTGATAGGAATGAGCTTTGTGTGATAGAGAGAAAGAAGGAAGACAGGAGTAGTTCAAACTAATTTATCAGTGAAAGACTAAAATGAGATATGGTTAACAAGGAAGATGAGGGTTAAAAAATTTCCGGTCTTTTAAGCCATACTAAAGATTTAGATTCTACTCTATGATTGATAGGAAATCACTTAGGAGACTTAAACAAAGGAATTATATGATCTAAATTATCTTTTTAAAAGATCACCATGGAGGTGGTGAATTTTAACTATATGAGAGAAAAACCATCTGTCTGCTTTCATCCATAATATCCTAGCTCCAGCCCTCACCTATCCAAGGAACTTCATCAGTTTATCCTGCTGCATCCTTGACTTCTCTCCTTGGAACACTAACAGACATCCCAGACACATCTTGCCCACAACCCTGATAGGTCTTCAGGTCAGTTCCTTCGGCAGAATCTTTAATTCATTCACCCTCTACTTGCAGGTACTGATGAAGAGAGTTGCTTTGGCTCTAAGAAAAGAGGAGCATTGATGAAATCTCTTAGAAATTATAACTACAAGCTGAGCCTCCAAGACTTGACAGTTCCAAGCCAAATCACATAGAGGATTTATTTTAGAATGAGATCACACAGGGGAACAAGCCTACTTGTAAACAAAAATAGAACAAGAATAAGCAGAAATAACAAACAGAGCACCAGGTCTTTGAACAATGGGCTTATCAAACAATATGACAAAACAAAAATGCCTAATACATTTTAAGAAATAAAAGACAAGATTGAAAATACCTACAGGGAACAAGCAACAAAATTAATGACCTAGCAGATTTGAAGAAAGGAACAAATTGTGCTTTTGGAATGGAAAACACAACAATTGAAATTGTAACTCAAATTGAAATTGTAACTCAAGGACAGATTCAGAAGGTTGGATAGAGTTGAACAGAAAATTATTAAACTTTAACAATAATTAATTATCATTATAATAAATTATAATTAATTATCAAAAAAGAGATAGAGATGGAGAGTAGAGTGATAAAAGTAAATGTTACGGAGAATGGTGACATGTAAAA
Organism: Rhinolophus sinicus; assembly: GCF_036562045.2. Classification (NCBI taxonomy): domain Eukaryota; kingdom Metazoa; phylum Chordata; class Mammalia; order Chiroptera; family Rhinolophidae; genus Rhinolophus; species Rhinolophus sinicus. The sequence continues at coordinate 69,616,595 of NC_133760.1, forward strand.
TCAGAGTTCTAGAAGGAAAAGAGAAAAACAGGTAACAATTTATTTGAAATTGTGATGGTTCAAAAATTTCCAATACTAGTAAAATACATTAATGGATTCAATGACTATCCAGCAGGTTTAAAAAAAGAAAAAATCCACACCTTAGAATGAATAGCCAATTTCTAGGTAAAAACAATGGAAAGCTTTTTAAAAAGTAATTATTCAATGTACTGAAAGAAAACTATTGGTAACCTTGACTTGTATACCTAGTACATTGTGGTGTGAAATTAAATAACTTCGAGAAAAAGAGTGGTTGAGTGTGCTTCCAACAGACACTTATTAAAGAAAATTCTAGAAAACAAACTTCTCAGATGAGAAAAGTTTTTAAAATGGAAGGTGCAAGAGGTGAGACTATTAAAATTATTCAATAGGTTTTTAAATATAAATAAGTTATTTGTATAAAATGAAAATATGATATATTTCAAAATTATCTTATGCTGAACAAATGGTATTTTAATTTTTAATTATTAACATCAATTAATAATTCATTGAAAGATAACATTAAAATACATAAAATTACATAATTTGAGAGGATGAACTTAAACTACCTTCACTTTTTGTCATGTCCTAAAAGAATGATAATGGTAATGGTTAAATTTGCACACTAGTAAGTAAATTATGCATGTTGTAATTTCTAACACAACTGCTAAAGGAAGGAATAAAAAAATGTATAACAGGAAAAGTAGAAGAGGAAAAATGAAATATTGAACAATAATCATAAATCCAAAAAAATCAATGGATTAAAAAAAAATACAGTATAGGAAGAATAAAGAGATATCACTTCTAAATAACTAAATGCTCCAGAGATTGTCAGAATGAATGTAAAATATCCAATTAATTGTATTTTTATAAAAGATATATTATAAATACAATGATATCAATAGCTGAAGGCAGAGATAGGTTTCATGTTTTGTGGGACCTTGAAACATACAATATAGGGGACCTTTAAAAAAATAAAATTATCAATGTAGCATTAGGAGCAAAAATGCAAACTTATGTAGAGTGAGAAATTAAAGATTTTAAATGTGCAAATACCACAAACATCATAAATCAAGGGAAATACCATATTAACATCTTCATTATTATTGCAGATTATAATTTATTTTCATTGTATTACAGATAATAGATAATTTCATCTTTGTCAACCATGGCTGTTGTGGTTATTAACAGTTTCAAAAATAAAATCTTTTAGCTTCACGACTCTTAATGTAGCACGACTACCACATCTGTAACTTTGCCATTTCTGGCTCAGGTGTGCTTCTAACCAGGGGCTAACCCTTCAGGAAACTCCAGCCCTCTGTCTCTGTCCTGATCCCCTTCTCTCCAGAGGCTGCCTATGTAGTTGCTCCTTACAAAGGAAAGTGGGTCATAGTGGTCCCCACACAGCGACTTACCAGGGTCTCATTCAGATTTCTTCCCCTTGTGGGCAAACTGAGGGTTCCGATGCTCCATAAGGTTCATTAGGGGCAGGGTGTCACTGGGGACCAGGACAATAGGTGCCTGTGGGTGGCAGCCCTCCCGCTGGCTGAGAACATCAATGCCACATCAATGATTAGAGGATGACCCCAGAGCAGGCCAGCAAGCCACACTTCCCTTCTGGCAGAAGGTGGTAAAGACCCCTCCCTGTGCCTGCAGAGGAGACAACACAGAGTTTAGATTCCTCATGGTAAATCCAAATCTACTGAAAGGAAAATCATGAGAAAGATGTCCCATTCTAATACTAACCAAAAGAAAACTGTTGTTCCTCTATTAATATCAGACAAAATAGACTTAAAAAGATTTCGAAAGGAAAAGAGGTTTATTTTATAATGATCAAAAGTTTAATGTATCAGCAAACTACAACAATTTTAAATTTGTATGCACCTAAAGATATAATCTTAATATATATACAATCAATATTGAGAAACCTATAAGGAATAACAGACAAACTTACAACCATAGCAGACGACATGAGCAATTGCTAGATCAAGTAGGCAACAATATCAGTAAGGATAGGAAAGCAAGGTAACGTGATTAACAAAGTTAACCCAATCTGCAGAACACACATCCTTTCCCATACACACTTAAGGTTCAAAACACAGCCATGTACTAGATCATGAAAATAAAAATTCCAAGTAGTCCGTGAATATACTTTGCAACAAGTTTTGAAAGCAATATCTGCCTTGTTTCCCTCCAAATCTTCCATTACACACACACACACACACACACACACACACACACACAGAGGCATGCGCGCACACATACACGTGCTTCATCATCTTTTCCATCAGAACCCCAAAAACAGTGGTTTTAATAGAGAAAATTGCAAACTTTGAAAAAGATAGTGGCATTTTTAAAAGTATCCAACCCAAGAAAATCAATTACTTATCCATTTCTTTATTGAAATCATTTATATTATTTGTGGAAGCTAGTCTATCATAGAATACTTTCTGTAAGGGAAAAAAAGCTCATGTACACTGTAATGCTAAGACTTAAGACTTAAGAGACAAGATGGTAACAGACATCACAGGACCTAAAAGTCCATTATTATTCACTTCGCTGTTCAGAATCCCAGCTGTGATCTAGTTAATCTCTGAGATCCTGGCCCCAGGCATTTATTGCATTTCTGGAAAACTTCCTCATAACCACCTTCAAATCTACTGCTGCCTGAAACTGCCAACTGTTTCACTTTAAAGGTTCTAGTGATTTTAAAATTGCCTCTGTTCGAGAGGGAGTAATTGGTAAAAATCCCTAAGGGTACTCGCTGGGAAAAAAACTGTCACTGGTAATGGTAGGGAATTACACAAAAATGCCAATGAATTTTCTGATTGATGGAACTGAAATACAACTGAAGTTTAATATCTAAGGATACTGATAACTGGATGAAAAAGAGGACCAAGGCACAATCACTCACACGGGTATACACATGAAGGGGACAAACATATTCAAAAGCAAGTTTTCTGCCTTTTAAGTTATAAATCACATTAGATAAATTAGATTCCAACACCTTTCTGGGAACAGTTATTGTTTTCTAATTTCTTCTTTTCATCTTTCATTAAATATGACTTTTTCAAGAATTAAAATACACTTACTTTTGACACTATGAAAATGATATGGAAGCCCCTCACTACAGACATTTTAAGTCTCCTTTCCCCTAGTTTCTTAGCTCCTTAGCCCCTGGCTTTGATTACTCCTCTAATCAGTTTCTGAATCCTAGACTAAAAATTGCTCCTAGCCTGAATCACAGAATGTCTCTCAGATAACTACTTAAAAGCCTGTGACTTCCCAACATCCCCCAAGCTATTTGGACACCCCAGGCCAGTATACTTGTTGATTGTAATCATTGAAGCCTAGTGTTCTTGCCAACCCATTCCGGGCCCAGCTCCTGGACAATTGACGACCCCTAAATAACTGATTGAATGGCCACAGGCTCAATAGAGCTAATGGATTTATTAATTAAAATCTGTTTTTCCTCATTTAGGGGCCTTGGGATACAGAGGATACCCCAGCAAGATTGCCAGTGGCAACCAAAGAAGCCAGCAGGGTCATCCAGGTGGATCTCAAGATCCCTTCCGCCTATCTGAGATCAGATAGGGCGAGAGTTCTGTGAATCCCCCAATACGCAGGGACAGCTCTACACCTCTGCCCAACAGAAAGCAGAGACAGAAAAACAGACTTTCTTTCCCTCAACTTCCCATAAAGATTTTATGGGTGTAATGCAGGGAGGCCTGCGGGGTCTCTGCTCCCGCTCCCCATACAAGAACGCAGGATATGGTGAGGCCAAAAAGGAACACCCACGGAGCCATAAGTAGGGGAGTCATACCACTATATTCTCTCTGGCGGCACTATACTCTCACTGGAGGCTGGATCCACACTGTCCGCAAACCGCCATCCACGCTTGCCAGCCCAGCCACCATCTTCTTGCTAGCCCCATTCTCTCTTCTCTCTTCTCCTAGCATAGCCACAGCAGTTATATTAGTGGCCAATGGCTCACTGGTTACAGCTGATGGCCAAGTAGCCACAGCTGATGGCCATACAATCACAGTTGACGGCCATTTACTACCTGAGCCAGCACCTGTCTATGTGAGGCTAAGAGCCTGGAAACTACTTTCTGGGGCTCTGCCCCCACAATGGGGATCATGTCTCTCAAGAGGAATACAAAGCAGGAAGTTAGAGATAGACGTTGGGTCTCTGCATTACTGCCCAAAAGACCTCCCTGCTCTGTCCAAAACTTCCCCTTTTCATTGTAAACAAATGCGTACAAGATACCTGTGGGGACAGAGCCCCAGAAAGTAGTTTACAGGCTCTCGGCCTCACGTGGAGGAGTGCTGGCTCGGGTAGTAGATGGCCGTCAGCTGTGGCTGATTGGCCGTCAGCTGTAGCCAGTTAGCCAATTAGCCGCTAATATAACTGCTGCGGCTACGAAGGAGAGCTGAGGAGAGTGGAGGAGAGTGAAAGAGAGTCGTCGGTGGGTTGCAGACAAAACGGACAGCAGGTCGCACGTCCAGTGAACCCAGCCTCCAGTGAGACCGTAGTGGTATGACTCCCCTACCTATGGCTCCTTGGGTGTTCCTTTTTGGCCTCACCATATCCTGCGTATGTGGGGAGCGGGACCAGAGACCCCGCAGGCCGCCCTGCACGACAAATGGAGCAGCGAGCAGGGTCTCCAGCATGACAATACCCAACAACTAGATTAAACCCATGAGGTAATATAGCCTCTTGTCAATCACAGGTGTTAATCAAGTGGTCCCACGCCCAGAAAGGAACAGCCCATCCTAGAGGAAAAAAAAGATGAAAACTCCAAGTCCTCACCAGTCAGACCCTTTGTTGAGCCTGGGCTCTTGGCCTTGTGGGCCTTTGAGCCTTTTGAGCCTCTTCTTTTGCTTGACCCCCTCCAAACTCTTTGGAGTATATTTTTTTTCCTAATAATGCCACTGTGGGCCCTTGAGCCATTCCCTTCTAATACACTGCTTTTTCACTACTTTAGCTCGGTATCTTGTTCAATTCTTTGCTCAAGACGCCAAGAACCTGGACACCATGCCCAGGAGGGCCCACCCTCCGGTAACAAAAGGAAAGGAATGTCCAAGTAATCCATGGCAAGAATACAGACATTATTAAAGGTAAAGAATAAAAGCTTTGGGATCGGTTGGATGCCTCAGCAAAAACTTGTCTACACTTTCATCATTGGAACAGCCTTTATTTCTTTAGAAGTACATGTACACACGTGTGCACGCATACAGATATACACACACACACACACACACAACCAAAAATTTATCTTGAGAAAAACTAAATTTAGAATTACATTTAGTATTCTGTTTCAAGTACCTAAACACAGTGACAGAGCCCTTTAAGATCAATGCTACAATATTATTCTTACTTTTAATGTTGATTAATTCTTCATGTTTTTGTATCTTGTTTTGTAATTGTTTTTTTAAAGCAATTATATCACAGTATTAAGATGGTACATTAACACTTAATTTGTTGATTATAAACATGACCTAAAAGAGTAAGTAAATTAGTTTTTCTGCCAAGATTCCATAAGTCATGCCGACATTAATAGCGTAAAGCAATACACCTTTATTCTTAGCATCTGGCAGGCTTTTAAATAATATATTTAAATTGAAGTTTATTTTCTCTAGTGAAAGTAAAACATAATGTTTGGCAGATTAGCAGTGTTTGCCTGTTTTTCCACAAGAGAGTCACTCATGACCCTTCTCAAATTGCTTCATTTTATTCTTCTTTGCGAGTTCATTATCAATAACTGAAATTGCCTCACTCTCAACTCTAGTACTACTAAGGAGCCAATCATGATGCAACAAATGTCACTCATCAACCTGATAACTCCTACCCAACTGTCAGCATTTTCTGAAGAAAGGCAATTCTGAAAACTGTTTTATAAGTGAACCCCTTTCCTTAGGTAAAAACAGTAGAGAGATACCCTTAGAATTCTAGGACCACATTTTTAAGGAAGGCCGTGTCATATTTTTCTTATTTTTTAATAATTATCTTACATTTTCCATTCTTCCTCCTGCTTGTGAAAGTTTATGACAGCAAATACAGAAGGTGCATATATATATATATATATATATATATATATATATATATATATATATACACACACATTTTAGGAAAGGAAAACACTGTATTAAAATTGCAATATTCAATATATACTGGTAACAGAAGATGAATACAAGTTACGTTTGACTTGTGCAATTACAACAGGTGCTCAAAGTGGTGACCATCAGCGTTCAGACACTTCTGATTACGGCAAACTACTGCTTGAGCAACGTTGACCATAGTGCCCAGTTGTATACATTTTTTTGGCACCCCCGGTATACCCACAGGCACCCTATTTGATCAGCCTTCCACCATGAGGAGAGCTGACTTGTCGCTTCTCAGGTGCCTGGATACCAGGCTGGGAGCCCTAAACCCTGAGTGAATAGCAAGTTCCTGATTGCACTGATGTTTGGTGATACTGCTCTAGGTACTGCCTCCTTGAATGCATGCATTCCTAGTGAATATAAGAACTGGACTGGTAGACGTCAATTTTTTTCCAAAATCTTTCTTCTAAGTGCATTAATACTGGCACTATTCTATCTCTCTACAAAATATGTATTGACCAGCAATACCGTGAAGGAATGAGAATGAACAACCACATACAAATAGAGTAATCTCACTAAAATTTTTGAATAAAACATATTTATAAAGATAATCCTGTATATCTGTATTTATAAAGAATGTTAAACAGAAACTAAACTCAACTGATCTCTAGTGTTAAAAACGAATTACTCATGGGGGTGGGTTATGACTAAAAGAAGGCAAGAGGTGGGCTTTTGGGAAGCAGATAATATTCTATTTCTTCATGTGGGTACGGGTTATTTTCTAATGGTATTTATTTAAATTAAAGAATAAAAATTAATTTTTAAAATTAAGTTCAAAGTAGAGAGTGACTAAAGAAATCTTCCGCAGGCAATTAGGCACTTCAGGAACTGAATTCAGCCATTTTCTGGTTACTGGCATGACCTTTATTAAATATGTAATTTAACAACACATATTTATGATGAGAAATGCCATAATTTGTGAAAGTTTTCAAATTCCTAAGGGCCAAATAACTAATTTGGAAACTAGTATCAGCATCTTAATTTAATACAAAGATGGTGTATTTGGGAGCAGAAGCAAAGACTGTAGCACATTATCAAGTAAACAAATCAAGAAAAATCAAGTGAAGAAAGGTAATCAGGTTTCCTTTGTAGTCATTGATTTTTGAGTGACTATTAACTTGCCAAAACCTTTTCTTAGTTTTTGTTACTTCAGTTGTTCTAATGATTTCTATTCAGCAGTTGAATAGTTAGGTTCTTAATAGGAAAAGTGTAAACAGAGGCTTTTCTGTTTGAAAAGAAACAAGAGTAAATGACTAAATTACATCAATTATAACAAATTCCAGATTTTCGATAGACAAAACAGAATAGAGGCTATGGTTTTCATAAGTAATGGACAAGAATACTTTTTGCGTGCTTAGCTACATGTTTTCCTATTATTAAAAAATGTCAGGAAAGCATTTTTAATGTTCTTTATTTAACACAATGTAATAGGGATGTATTTAACATTAATTTTCTGTTCTTTACTGCAGGTGGAATTTCAAGAGTATATGACAGATTATTTCTCACACACAAAGAGGTAGATGATCATTTACTCTTAGCAGAAAGCCAGTAGAAGATATTTTTAAAAGAGACGTTACTACAGAAATGATATAGGCTCAGTAGGGGCAGCGTATGGCTTGGTCTTTCTCTGTTATGAAACAGAACTTTTCAATGTAATTCACTCAAGCCTGTGGTACTGAACCACAGATGTTGACCTCTTCATTTCTCCTTAAAACAATAAGAGCCCTGAATGTGAAAGGGCCCTTCCAGATTCTTCGTTAGACTCTTATAGATCACTCAGGTTTTGACTTTTGATTCCAGAGTTTTCCCCCAGAATCTCTGATATCTTTCTGCTCCACCAAATGGAGCCCTCCCTATGTTTCCCACAGAACGTGAAATGTGCTCCTGCTTCCAGAACTCAGCTTTATAACAGATGACGAGCATTCACGATCTGTTCCCAAAACTCCACACCCAGGCTCTCATTTCTGGAACGGTGGTGTTAGCATCTTAGACCCTCTCCCCAGTGAAACAACCATAACTGGTGAAAAATATAAAAATACCCAAACATTTGAAGTCTCTGAAAATTGCCATATGGGCATACAGTAAATGGAAACATTTACTTAAGAAAATCTACTAAAGTTTGGTAAGAGCAGTAAAAGGATATGACATTTCATTCATGACCTGCCCCCACCAGCCATGTTGACCATGATGTAAGCTCTAGACCGGATTAACTTATCTTCCCTGAGCAGTTACAGATTTCAATTTCCATGACTCATTTTTAAATCTCATCAGACAAAAATCTACATTTGAAAGCAGTTCACTCATAAGCCTAGAGAAAGAGATGTTAGAAAGGTTTGTCATTACCCTATTTCCCCCAAAATAAGACCTAGCCATACCATCAGCTCTAATGTGTCTTTTGGAGCAAAAATTAATATAAGACACAGTATTATATTAGCTCAGATTAGACCAGGTATATTATATTGTATTATATTATTATTATTATACCAGGTCTTATATAAGACCCAGTCTTATACTATAGTAAAATAATACCAGGTCTTATATTAATTTTTGCTCCAAAAGACGCATTAGAGCTGATTGTCCGGCTAGGTCTTATTTTCGGGGAAACACGGTATTACTAAGTAAAAGGATATTATAGGTGAACTTATGTGTCATCTGGGATTATAGACTGTGAGTATATTTAAAAATTGATTAAAGTTGCCTGATCGTTCACCCATCAGAGATATTGCTTGCAGAGAAGCTCCATTTGCTTGGCACCTACTACGAGCAAGGAGAAAAATAAAAATCATACCATGAGAAATTTTGTCTCCAAGAAATTTGGAGATTGAAATAAAGAATTTAAGAAGTACCTAATTATACAACCACATACATCCATTGTATGTGAGCAAATAAAAGAAAAATTATGGAATGTAACTCACAGGTTCCATTTGGGAACTTGAAAATACATACACATGTGTGAGAATTATAGAAATATGACATATGGATGATGGAAACTAAAGTATAAAGATATGATTTTCACTCTAAATAATTGTGTGACCAAAGCTTCTAGAATAAGAAAACGTTTTGCAATAGTCACAAGCAGTAGTTCAATAGCATTGACTGAAATTGCTAATGAGTTCAAGGAGAACAGAACTCTCCTTTCAGCCCCTTTTCTTCCTCATCTTTTACACAACTATGTTTCTGTTGTTTGATTCATTCATCCAGTCATCCATCCATCCATCCATCCATCCATCCATCCATCCATCCGTAACTACAGAACTATAAGATCCATAAGGCTAAGAACATTTTCTGTCTTGCCACTGTGTATCCAATATTAAGCAAAATGTCTAATAGTCTGTGCACAATAAGTATTTGATGACTGGCTAAAAACTGCATTATGTAGGTATATGATAGTCTTCCAAGAAGAAGTAGACATCAGTGTGACAATGAAACATTTATTAAAGATAAGACAAAATTATTTCTATTATATACGTAGTTCTAAGTGCATAATATTCTTGGTTCTTAATGTCAATTTTCACTTGTAAAAATACAACATGAGTAGAGCTTGTCATCCCTGTATCAGTGGCAGTTTTCAACTACAGAATAAATTATTAGCTGTGCTTGTTTAGGTCTTAAAAAATATTCAAATTGGGGTTATTGATACCTCTCTATTTCATCTCAAAACAAAGACTTTTTGTCAAAACAATCTGGAGGCAAAACAGATCACAGATAAATTAATACAATCTGTAACTTTGAAGATATAACACAATAAAATTTCAATATTAAGCCAGTAAAACAGAATAGGACAGTGCAAACATTTTTATATGAAACCTCTAACAACTGACTTTACATTTTTCAGAGAGTTTCTCTAATATATACCATCACACAGCACAAGAAAGGAAGTTTTTTTAAGTGTCTGGGACTTTACCAGTAATGATTAAGTCATCTTAAAATTGAGTTATTTCCTCAATGTTTCAGAAAAGTGTGAGATTAGGGTGCTTTCTCACAAAAAATAAATCAGCAGAATAAACACTGCTGATTGTGTAATTATTGACTGAATAATCCCTAAATTTGGAATACAATCAAGAGCTATAGTCACAGGATCAGAGGCAATAAAATTGCTATTGATTATACCCTAGCTAAACAAGGTGTATTTGGTAAATACTTCTGACATAAGAGAGACAGAACAAGATAAAATCCAGACACAGGACAAATGATTAAATGCAGTGCCCACGTCCACCTCATGGTTCTTTGATCTATTTAGCTGGCTGCCCTCATTTTTTTTTTTTTTTTAATTTAGGTTAACAAAGTATAATATAAATTGAAAATTTGAACTTCCTATTTCATAATCCTTTTTATTGTTGTAGAAAAAATTAGCTTAAAGCTAAATTAGGGTTGCTGTGATAAGCTGATTACTGCACAGAATTTAGTATGGTATATGGATTCCCTTAGATAAAATCAGCAATTCAGCTCTTCCAAAAATTTAAGGAGCATTGACTTCCCTTAATATAATCTTTAAGGATTATGATTTATCTGCAAAAGTCGTTCTAACTTTCTCTGCTTTAGAGACACATATGAAATTAATGATTTCCTGCACGTGTATGTATGAGTACCTGTGTACAGAGAGACAGAGAAAGGAATGAGTTCATCACTCATTACATTTTGTTTTCAATTATCTTAAAGAGAATTCTCCCTTGTACAGAACTGGTGCTAAATAAGTATATTTTGTTTTCTGGATATGATTATTTCACACCCAGATATACAACATGCATATAATATATACAGCTCACTCAGCTCAGTAACATTGGACTACTGACCACTGGACTCTGTGATATTTCCTGAACGCAGCAGACGTGCTTCATTGGAGCTCTTAAACTTGCTGGCCATGTTCTTGGAATTCTCTTCACCACGTACCTCATCTTGCTCTTTTACTGTTATCGCTGGTGATTGTCTTCCCTGACTACCAAAGCCAACATTTCTGCATATCTTCCCCATCCCCTCATTCAGTGTCCCTTTTCTTTGCTTTATCTTTTTCCACAGCCCTTCCATCACTGGGTTAATTTAATGGTTGTTTATTTGTTTGTTTGTTTATTTACTGTTTTCCTGCCTCCTACTGGAACACTAGTGCATAACCTCCATTAGGGCAACATTTTTTGAATGAAATATATTCAGAGCTAACACTACAGTTTGGCACATTCCACAACTGTGTTTGAATGAACTGTATCCGCCTTATGAAATCAATGCTGTTGTATTATAACCTCAGTTCATATGTGAAGGGCTACTATAACTCTCCCTCTGTTCTCTACATTTGATACAAATCTTTGCTTACATTTTAGCACTTTTGGTCCTTTGCTCCCTACCTGGGCTAGAGCCCCCTTCTTCATTGCCTTAATTCATCAACAGCATTTTCCTCTGAGCTCTCTCCTATTTTCTAGGTGCTGTAACGCTTCATCTGCAAATCTCTGCAACAATTTCTATCATGTTTTCCTTACAATGCTATTTTTTTCAACATCAGTAAATTCACACTCAATTGTTGCCACAGTACACTTGCTGTTCTTCTCCCTGACGTTTCAGCTATATATCAAACTCATTTGCTAATTTTCATTTGCACCTCTTTTTGTGATCATACATAGATAAGGTGTGAGAGGATAAAGTGATAACTACACAGCTCAAATGAAATCCTAGGGAAGCAGTAATTTGAATGTACATTACCATTTCACCACATGTCTGTCATACCAGAGAGAACATCGGTTCCCAAATTTTCATTCAATAATGCAATCAATTTGGTTTGTAAGGAGCCGGTCTAGAAAGCTCCAAATGTATTCCTTAATGTTTAAATATATTGTGTGCAAGGTCAAGCTGAGCAAAACTCAATGACTGCATTGAGCCTTTCCAATTCCTTTCTCTCCCACTACATTCTCTCAATAAACATTTTCCCCACTTTAACTCTGAATCCTCTCTTAAAAGCAGCACATGATTTTTGGATGAGATTCAATAAAGTCTTATAGTTTATTTTAGAATTCTTCGATTTTATTTCCTTAGCTTCTGTCTGGAGTTTGGGTGTAAGTTTGAATGACATTGAGGAAGAATGACAAGCTGGACCACATTCCATTGGGTTATAGAACACTGCTCCAGAAAGATTTTGATGACAGGGTCTTTTAATTCTATTCTTTTTCTTAATCTCATCTATGTAATTATTTGTCAAAAGTTATTAAGTGAGCACTATGAGTCTACAGATTTGCCAAAAGAGCAATATACCAGTAGCTCTCTTTAGCTGGCTGCCCTCATTTTTTTTTAAATAATCTTTAGGTTAATAAAATATAATATAAATTGAAAATTTGAACTTCCTATTTCGTAATCCTTTTCATTGTTTTAGAAAAAATTAGCTTATAGCTAAATTGGGGATGCTGTGATAGGCTGATTGCTGCATGGAATTTAATATGGTATATGGATTTTTTTTTTTAGATAAAATCAGCTCTTCCAAAAATTTAAGGAGCATTGATTTTCCTTAATATAACCTTTGGTGTATCATCAAACAGTGGCCTTTGCCTTTTTGGATACTAGCTCCAAATGTTACCACATTTCCAACATGTTTCCAAGCCAAGTACTCTCCTACATACAAAAAAGCAGAAACTCATGCTGTTTCATATTTGCTAAAATATCCTCTTGTTCAATCTTAATTTTTAAATGTGCTCCAACAACAATTGAATGAGACTCACTCTGACTCTCAGGGACTTCTTTTATGACTAAAATAATTATGATAATGGATATTTTTCACTTACAAGTATTACAAGGACCTCAGGAATATAAAGCATTATACTTTAAGCTATGGGTATATAAGTAATTGTCATACAGGATTTGTGTTCACAAAGAGCTTATGCAATAGCCAGAAAGACAGGCAGAGTATGCAAATGCCCAATAAGTGATTCTACTAATAAGTGATTTAGGAGTTCACAGGGAGAGGTCATTAAATGACTGGGTAATTTAAATTAAAGTTTTAGTTAATAAGGGGCCAAGCAGAGTGAGAAGAACATCCACACGGGAGGAGCTGGCCTAGCATAAGTGTAAGAGCCAAGGTAGATGAGTAGTTCTTGAAGCAGAGTTGCCTTGAATAGGCAGAAAGGAATGACATGAATATTGTAAAAGGATGAGGGAAAGCGCAACAGGAATGTCATTTGTGTTTCAAGAAGAGGGTCCTAGAGAGAATGAAAGGTTTCTATTAAAATATTCTAGGAGATAAAATGGGAGAGATAGATGGATTGACTACCTGTTTCCAGATTTTCATTGATTCAGGTCTTCCCCAAACCCAAATAAAGCCATATGTCACCAGTGCTCCTACGTCCACATGTGTAGTGATTTTCCTAGAATGGTATCCATGACCTTCTATGAAACACCCAAGGAATATGTCTGTGTGAAGGCAAAGCCAGGCAATGATATCAAAGCCCAAGAGGGTGAGGAGAGCAACCACACTGCAGAAGGACCTGACATGGGGTGGAAGAGCTTCGTTAGGGTAAGGAGGTTGTCCATACAGGAGAGGCAGCCCAGCACCTGGTGTTGGAGCCCATGTGTCTAGGAGAGCAATCTCATGGGGTGGAGTTGATAACAGTGATAGAAGACTGGTTATATAAAGAAATATTCAAATATATAGTTATATTAAGACAAATAGGAGGCAAGATTCTCATTGTCAGAGAAGAGAGTTATAATCAATGAGATAGAGAAAACAAAAATGAAATATTGGTTGTTGAAATGTTGATGCAAACTCATGGTTTTCTTTCTATCCATTGATTGATTGATAAATATAGATATAGCTATAAATATAGATGTAAAGGATAGGTGTGTGTGTGTATGTGTGTGTGTGTGTGTGATGCATAAACATAAATATAGTCTCTAGCTCTGTCCATTGAGAGGGCCTGGGAGCTGTTACATCTAATATGCTGATATTGGACTGCAAATATTGTTTTCCACTAAATGGAACACACTTTCAACCAGGGGAGAGCATGGTAATTAACATCTTAATCAAATGATCAAAATGAACATCACCAATAATGGAACAAGTCAAAATTATGTTCCACCTGATCAGAATCAGTAAGAATCACACAGTAGCCTTTCTGTGATGTTCCTGCCAAGGAGGCATACTGTGAACCCAATTATGAGAAACATCAGATAAACCCAAACTGATGGACATTCCATAAAACATCAGGCCTATAATCTTCAAAAGTATCAAAGTTGTCAATCAAAGACACACTAAATATCTAGTCAAGAGAGAAGGAGCCGGAAGACGCATAGCAACTAAAGGCAACACATGATTCTGCACTAGATCCTTCTCCTTATAAAGAACATTACTGGAGAACCTGACAAAACTTCACTGGGGTGTGAGTATCATGCTCCAGGTGGTAGAGATGCATCACTCTTAGTTTTCTTCTTTTCATACGTTGCATTGTGGTCATGTAAGAGAATGCCCTTGTGTGTACAGAATGCGCACTAATGTGTTTGAGTGTGATAGGGCATCACATAGGAAAATTACTCTCAGATGGTTCAGGTAAAATAACTCTTTGACTTGTATTTGCACATTTTCTATAAATTTTATATTGTTTCAAAATTAATAACATATTTTGGGGAATGTTACATAACAAAAGAAGGAAAACAAAGAAATACAGCTTTCAATTTTATAATTCTGCAAATGAGAAACATGGCTAAAAAACAAATACCTCAGGATTTGGGATACAAATTAAATAACAAAAAGTTTACTTCACTGTAAAAAAAAAAATCTCCAATTTCTTTTGACTGAATATTTTAATAGTTGGCACAAGAAGCTGGGAGGAAGAGAGTAAAAGGGAACAGTTGACTAAAGGTAAGGAGTAAGAGAGGGGGCAATTCAAAGTAACAGACTAACAGTGTTTCTCCTCCATGATGGAACCAATGGCTAATTTTAAAATTGAGTCCCCAGACAAGAGGCTGTATCGTATTTAGTGATACATCTGAATGGAATCACCTAATCACAGGTGTTGTTTTTCTTATCCGTACATGTTGTACTTAAAAAAACATTATATTTATATTTCCACACCTTTATAATTTGGGAAATCCATAAACAGAATTAGAATTTTTATCGTTGAGTTACAATTAGTTACAACTGTTACTTAGGCTACTTGTAAATTGCTTAGACTAGATAAATGGCCAATAATGAGCAAATTTAACCTTTACTGCTTATTTTATAGAAGACTATAGTAGGATGGCATGTACAGCACAGTTTACATCTTATTTATTTCAGGCCATTGTAGGAGGGTGAGAGATTTTTAAATCAGGACACTTATTATGTGCAAGTCACTGACATTAATACTTTGATAAAATTGGAAGAGCAGAATTTAGTTTCAATGCTTCACAAAATGTATGAAGAGGTCAGATAATGTTATTTGTTATTGGATATCACGAATCTCAAGTTGACTGAC
This sequence comes from Rhinolophus sinicus, assembly GCF_036562045.2. NCBI lineage: Eukaryota > Metazoa > Chordata > Mammalia > Chiroptera > Rhinolophidae > Rhinolophus > Rhinolophus sinicus. The sequence goes on from NC_133760.1 coordinate 69,632,199, forward strand.
TTATTGACTTACTACTCTTTCATAAGTCATACTCTACTGTAAATTAAATTTCAACAAGTCTCATTACTGTGTTTACCAAATTGTCATGGTGCTGTGTGAAGGAGATCTGGAAAATACTATACATAGCAATACATGAAGAAGCTAAAGTTCAACAAGTGTAACACCCTTTATTGCCTCAGGCACACTGCAGTACTTTCAGTTGTCTGGACTAAGTCATTGTGGGGGCAGAGCCCCAGAAAGTAGTTTCCAGGCTCTCGGCCTCACATAGACAGGTGCTGGCTCAGGTAGTAAATGGCCATCAACTGTGATTGCATGGCCATCAGCTGTGGCTAGTTGGCCGTCAGCTGTAACCAGTGAGCCATTGGCCACTAATATAACTGCTGTGGCTATGCTAGCAGGGAAGAGGAAAGAGGAAAGAGGGAAAAAAAGTGTGGGTTAGCAAGAAGATGGCGGCTGGGATGGCAAGCGCGGATGGCGGTTTGTGGACAGTGTGGATCCAGCCTCCAGTGAGAGTATAGTGCCGCCAGAGAGAATATAGTGGTATGACTCCCCTACCTATGGCTCCGTGGGTGTTCCTTTTTGGCCTCACCATGTCCTGCGTTCTTGTATGGGGAGCGGGAGCAGAGACCCCGCAGGCCTCCCTGCATGACAAATGGCGCAGCGAGCAGGGTATGGTGCCAGCCAAAGCTCTCCAAAGGATGGTGGAGCAGTTTGTGTGTATGAACACTCAGTCTCAGGAAGACCAGGAGGAGCAGCTGCCGGAGAGCTGGACCCCCGTGGAGGGGTGGGAGGATGTGGACGGTTCTCCCACCAGCACAGGAAAGGCCATGCAGCTGCTGGAGAGATGGAGCCCCGTGGAGAGGTGGAAAGATGTGGACGGTTCCCCAACCAGCACAGGCCGGAGAAAGCAAAGGTTGTTGCAGCCCTGTGGGCTGGGAAGTTCCTGCTTGGGCAGCCCGGATGCAGGACTTGTCCCAGGAGGAAAGGCTTGCTGAGTCCTCCGAGGGAGATGAGGGTGAGGTCAAGGTCGTCCTTCACCCCAGGACAGCCCTGGAGAAATGACTATGTACTATGGGGAATTGCCTTCCATCCCTAATTTAATGGACAGCTTGACTGTTTGTTTGGGAACATACCACCATGTAGTGGAACTGTGGGATATTTGCTTTTGTGTCTTGACTGGCCGCCATTGAGAATATGTAAGCACCTTGACTGTGAGTCGCTATTGTTCCAGCAGGGTACCCCGAGAGGCCCAGAGAGAATGGCAGTGCCCTGAGAGCTCTGGCTGAGTCCAGGAAGTCTGGCTGAGCCCTGAAGATGCCCTGGCTGTGCCCAGGAAGTCGGGCTGTTCCCAGAGAGAGTGGCAGTGCCCTGAGAGCCCTGGCTGAGTCCAGGAAGTCTGGCTGAGCCCTGAAGATACCCTGGCTGTGCCCAGGAAGTCGGGCTGTTCCCAGAGAGAGTGGCAGTGCCCTGAGAAATCCTAGCTGTGCCCGGGGAAACTAGTGGTACCCTAAGAAGTCCAGGAAGTCTGGCCATGCCCAGAAGCACTGGTGGTGCCCTGAGAAACCCTGGCTGTGTCCGGGAAGACAGGTGGTACCCTAAGAAGTCCAGGAAGTCTGGCCATGCCCAGAAGCACTGGTGGTGCCCTGAGAAACCCTGGCTGTATCCAGGAAGACAGGTGGTACCCTAAGAAGTCCAGGAAGTCTGGCCGTGCCCAGAAGCACTGGTGGTGCCCTGAGAAACCCTGGCTGTGCCCAGAGAGCCTGGTTGTGTCCAGGATATTGCATTCACCTCCAGGCTCCTTGCACAGGGCCCCTCGCGGAAGACGCTTGTCGCGTAGATTGTGAGGCGAGAGCCTGTAGGGGTGGAGTGTGGGGGCAGAGCCCCAGAAAGTAGTTTCCAGGCTCTCGGCCTCACATAGACAGGTGCTGGCTCAGGTAGTAAATGGCCATCAACTGTGATTGCATGGCCATCAGCTGTGGCTAGTTGGCCGTCAGCTGTAACCAGTGAGCCATTGGCCACTAATATAACTGCTGTGGCTATGCTAGCAGGGAAGAGGAAAGAGGAAAGAGGGAAAAAAAGTGTGGGTTAGCAAGAAGATGGCGGCTGGGCTGGCAAGCGTGGATGGCGGTTTGCGGACAGTGTGGATCCAGCCTCCAGTGAGAGTATAGTGCCGCCAGAGAGAATATAGTGGTATGACTCCCCTACCTATGGCTCCGTGGGTGTTCCTTTTTGGCCTCACCATGTCCTGCGTTCTTGTATAGGGAGCGGGAGCAGAGACCCCGCAGGCCTCCCTGCATGACAAATGGCGCAGCGAGCAGGGTCTCCCGCATGACAGTCATTGATTATCCATTGCTTATATTATGACATTTTCCCCTTTCTCCCATGAGCTTTTCTATTGAAATACAAAAATCTATTCCTTGTATTTATTGAGTACTTCAATAAGCAAAATCCTCTGTGATGGACAACAATGATATAAAATCCATAAGACATAGATCATGGTCAAAATACCTTAAGAGAAAAACAAAGCAGTTTGTGAATTTAAGGTTAGAGTAGATTATTTTCAGCTGATACAATCCATAATAATGACACGGCATACAGGTTGGATCTTAAAGAAAACACAGGGTGTTAACATGTAGAGTTGAGAGAGAATGTTAAGCGAAGGGGTGGAAATGATTAGATTAAGTAAATTGAGTTAGAAAAAATTAGTCAGCCACAGTGAGGGAAGAGTTTGTACTTTGTTTTGGTTTTTAGGGTGCATGAGAGATGAGTAGGAACTGTGTCCAGAAAGTTATATTCTGATCAGATTTTGGAAAGTGTTGAATGCTAAATTAGGGGGTTTGAATTTTTCTAAAGACTTTGGGAAGACATTAGTATGACACAATCTATTCCCTATGTCAGAAGGATCAGTTGGGACAATACTGCAATAGTCTAAGTACGAGATACTTAGCTGAATGTAGTTATAAACCTTGTTAATAAACAGCATGGGTCAACTAAAACATATCACAAAGACAGAATAAACAGGATGTGGCAACTACTTGGATATGGACCACAAATGTGAGAAATATGTCAAACATATAGAGAACATTTGACCAGAATGACTAGGAAGATGGTGATGCCATTACAGGAAATTCAGTTTGAAGCAGAAGGACAGTAGAAGAGAAGATAATGAATTCAGTTTTGAATATTACTGTTGATTTACTTCCTAGTACCTAGAATATTGTTTTCTGACTGTCCTTATACAACAAGCCTCTTGTATAGTCACAGCCCCACCCATCTCCAAATCTAGAAAAAGATGAGTTTCAAGCTGATTTCCCATAAGAAATGACGGATTGCCCTAAACCAACCAGAACGTTTTGCTAAGCAGAGTTCATGATCAAAATTGATAAGATGACTAGGTGCAATTCAGACATTTCCATTTGGAAACTGAGGAAAGCAACTGAAAATATATGCTGTTACTATTTAGTTACTGTAATGTATATTAGTAATGTTTTAGGTATTACATAAAAAAATGTTGGTTTTAGAAATAGCAACTACAATTTCCTTGGGATTATAGTTAATTATTTTTTTCTATTAGCAGTACTAGTTTTTGCACTGTACTTTCATAATTAAAAGGTTTAGAACAAAATTTTTATATTGTCCATGACTTTTAATAATATAAAGGTTAGTGTGGGTTTTGCCTTTGGATTACATTTATATGTGCATGTTTAATTAAAATATATGGAAATATATTAGTTTATTTTAGTATCTAATTAAAGATCATTCTGTCAGCTCACTGAATGAAAAATTAAATCAGCTATGTTTTCTCAGACATTGCTGTTCAGTCTTATTCTTAACTGTTGAGTTTAAAAAAAAAAAACAGTTCCTTTTTATTTTCTGACCAATTATTATAAACAGGAGATCACATGCTTTCAAACAACACTAAAAAAATATTTAAAACTCTTTTTCCAAAACCAAAATGTTTTCTTGATAGTCATTTTAAAATATATGAACATATCAGAACATACTAGAAGAACAAACGTTTGTGTTCATAATCTTCTTATAACAGCAGGGTTTACAAAACAAAACAAAAGAAAACATTGTTTCTACCCTATTACATATATATATATATATATATACATATATATGTATACATACATATATATACATATATATGTATACATACATATATATATACATATATGTATACATACATATATATGTATACATATATACATATATATATACATATATATATATATGTATATATATATATAACTGAAAGCTTCATAGCACAGAAAATTAATCATTCAAACTTAACTTATTCAAGTGCTAGGTCTGCCAATTATTAGCTCTGTGACCCTGGACAAGTAGCCCAATCTTTTTGCATTTGATTTTCCTCATCCAAAGAATAAAGATAAACATAGTGACTCCTTCAGGGAGTTGTAAGAATTAATGTCAATGATTAGATCTAGTTTTGTTATTATTATTGTTATTAATATTATCACATATGATGTGAATGTCATATTTCTAAGAGTCTCTCTAAGTAATATCCTGTCTTTCCGTCAACATCCACTAAAATATTATGACCTGAATAAATCTTAATTCTCAAATCTTAATTAATCCTCTCCTCCCCATCAATGCTGCTGCTGCCTTTGCATAGGCTATCAAATCCCAGAGGTATTATGGAAATAGCCTCCTAACTCTATTGAAACCTGACATCCAGTTTTATGTCTCCATATCTCTGCTCTAGGAACATGTCTAGACACCATCATTCCATCTCTATTATATGACCACATATGATCCTGCCCAACTCATAAGTAAATATAAAACCAGAAAAGATGGATATGTTTAACTGTCTTGTACATAAAAATGATAGAAATTTTTCCAGAGAAAACTTCAGAATTTTCTTCTTGAAATGAAATATATCCTTGTGAATACATTTAATAATATCCTGATATTACTACTTTAATTAAAAATAGAGTGAAATAAAAACCTCCGCTGGATTAAAATCACAATATCAAAACCACCTAGGCAAATCACTATATTCCTATCTTATTGTAATGCTCTATATACTTCACTGGACAAATTTCTGTTTATTCATCAAGATTCAACTTTAATACCACTTTCTCTATTGGCCTTTTCTACTAACTTTATATTTAACTCTGCCCTCCTTTTGTGTCCCTGACCCAATTCCATAAATGTATAAAATGTTACATTATAATTAAATTTTACATGCTTGAAGTAAGGACAATAATTTGCTTTTGTGTTTTTTTCATTTTGAATAATATTTGGCACAGTGTAGATGCTTGATAAAATGAAAACTGAATGGACAAACTAATTGTGGAAAAGACCTTTTCCCACAATGGAAGGAAGATCAGAGAAGGCAGATTGTAAATTCTGACAAATAGTACACATTTCTTGGGGAAACTACAGAAACTCTAAATCACAAACATAGAAATTAGAGAAACAATTCTATGTGCTCCGTCTATTTCCATGAGAGCTTCAGCTGAGCCTCGTTATTCATGGTTTCCCGATTCCTAAGGCTGCCTGCTCACTAAAATTTATGGGTAACCTCAAAATCAACACTCCCCACGTTTTCCTCGTCATTCATGGACATACACAGGCGCAGAACCAAGAACATTCTGAGGAACCAAATGTGCAAGCTCTTAGCTGAGGTAGAACAAGAGGACACCACCCAGTCGCTTTGAGTTTCATCATGTAAAAAAGCACACTTTTCAGTCTATTTAGTGCCACATTTGTGTGTTTGTGTGTGTGTGTGTGTGTGTGTGAGTGTGTGGTTTCCTTGTTTAAAACAGTCCCCACGTATAGTGTTGAAGTGCTAATGGTCCCTAAGTGCAAGATGGCCGTGATGTTCCCCCCAGAGAAAATGTGTGGGTTAGACAAGCTTTGTTCAGGCATCCATGATATCGGCCATGAGCTCAATGTTCATAAATCAAATATACAAATACAAGTTATAGTTAAATGTAGATTAAATAGGATGTCTTTACACAGAAACACACATACAACTAGATTATGTTCTAAATATTCAAAGAAAATATTGTAACCAGGGGCTCACAGGAAATGAACTCCATGTGTCTTCTAGAAACAATGGCTCAGTGTTCACCAATTCCATGTTCCTGGTGACTTTACAGAACATAACGACTACAAACTGTAATAATTGACTGTACTTATGGAAGCTCAAGGTTTAAAGAAAAGAGGACAACTAAAGAATGCTCCTTCTACAGCTGGGCGCTTCTGGTTTTGATGGGTGAGGAATGATGAGCCTCTCTGGGTGGAACAAAAATGAAGACAGAGCTTTAACTCAGGAAAAAGCAAAAGGATCTCTCTCTCTCTCTCTCTCTCTCTCTCTCTCTCTCTCTCTCTCTCTTTCTCTTCCTCTTCTTCCCCCTCTCCCTCTCACTTTCTCTCTCTTTTTGCAATTTCAGAGCCAATTTACATGCTTTGCAGGCCCACAGTGATTTGAACAATATTTGGCCTTTCTTAATGAAACAGTCATTTCACAAAAGAGATGCCTGCAGATTGTCTTTATCTTCTCATGTCTACTCCTTGTGGAGGGAGGGAAAAAAATGTTACAAATCATCTCTTCATAGCTCTGCCGCATGGGAATGGCAGGGTGTGGCAATGTGAAGGGTCTCCGTTGATGGCTGGGAAGGCTTTTGTCACACTCTTGTGGACAAAGGTGCCTATGTGTGAGATATGCAAGGGGAGGTACATGGAGGAAGAGATGTGTGAGGGGCTACGGGGCAGAAAAAGGAAAATAAATAACTAATACGTGATTTTTAATGGTATGTTCAGACTCAAAATTTCTTTACAGATATTCCCATCAGATAAATATCTTATTTCTGAATGTATCAGGGAGCATATCTTATTTAAGGGAAGTAATGACACCTTTTGTTTTGCATGCATATACATGTTTATATGTGTATACATGTTTATGTATGTATTTATCTGAGGTATTATTAAATACAAAGAATGCACAAATCTTAAGTATTCATTTGGATAAACCATTTGGAATGATTGCACACATTCATGTAACCACTAAAAATATATACATATGCACTTCTGGTCACCACTTCTACATGCATAGGGTTTGGAAATTGCTACTCTGGTTTAACAACAAGTAAAAAGCTGAAGAGACTGAAAAATCAACATCTCTTTTTAGATCCCTAAGAGAAGGCAAACCTCTGCCCCAAGATGAGAGAGACAGACTCATACAGGGAGTCACGACTTACCTGGGCAGAGCTCCATGAGCCGAAACTGCTGCAGGAACCAGTATCTCAGTAAAAAAAACCTGAACTGTAGTTGATGGATTGCTGGAGACTCAGTGTGGACAATTCTGAGAATTAAAAACTCCCGGAGGATCCAGCCATAAGGGGAACCACCACAATATTGTGAGCTTTACCCACAGGAGCTGGATGAGTTTCCCCAGTAAATACCAGACACTTATCCTCTGCTTCTGGCAAGGAGAGGGAAAGGAACCATTTTGAAATATCCCAGAGTACTCTGTTTTTAACAAGCCTGCCCCCAGGGGCAACGAGTTAACCAGATCCTAATGTGCTGGGGTGTTTTCAGAGCCTAAGTGACCTGAAGAAGGGAAATAATCAACTTGAGTCCACTTGAGGCATCCTGCCCCACCGGAGGGGATAGAGAAAAAAAGAAAAGAAAAAGAAAAAAACATACCCTGAGAAACATTTGTGAAATTCGTAGTCCAGAGGCACAGACTCACTAAAAGACTGAGTGTAGAATGCTTCCCCTCCCTCTACACCTGACTGCCACATTTTTAAGGCCCATTTACAGCAATTTCTTTTACCTGTTACATTCTTTCTGGCTATCAAGACAATATTACAAGGCATACCAAAAGGCAAACACACAGAATTTAAAGAGATAGAGCAAGCATCAGAACCAGAGATGGCAGTGTTGTTGGAATTATCAGGCTGGGAATTCAAAATAACTACGATAAGTATGCTAAGAGCTGTAATGGATAAATTAGCATGCAAGAATAGATGGGCGATATAAGCAGAGATTTGGAAATCTTAATTAAATGGGGTTTAAAAAAATTTAAACATCAATATCTGTACTCTTTTGGGATACATTCATTATGAAATATCCTTCAAACACTTTGAAAGGAAATCTTTCAGGTACCATCCCCTTTCTTTCCTTCATATCATTTCCTGAGGATCTACTCTAATAGTTGTTTTTACCTGGCATTTGTTTTCCCATTGCTACACATTTGATTTCTGCTTCTTGGTCCCAGCTCCCTCAGCTGCATACTTTGTATTGCTAACTTGAAACTGGAATCATGACAGATGTAACCTCAAGGGTTTCCTTCAGCTTGCTAATTTGTAGTGCATTTGTCACATACAAGAGCTATGTCTGCTCCTTGAACATTCACTCGGGTTTAGAACCTTGTTATGAAAGCTTGCAATCCACTCTGAATCTTGCATTAGACAAAAATAGTGCCCACGGGGCACTACAGGGCCAAGACTGGAGATCACAGTGATAGCTTCTTCCTCTTCCATGCAAGGGGGACCTCCAGCTGTAAGCAGTGGGGTACAGATAATGGAGAAATAATTGAATCTCAGAACCCAGCATTCTCATTTACCAATGGCCAACAACACAGATGTTTCATCCTTTGGAGCATATACTAGAAACTCTGAGGCACAAGCCCTCCTTCTTCTACACATGCGATTGTACCAGGGGACTCTAATTTCCAGGTTTCTACTGGAATGGGGAGAACAAAGTGCATGCCTCTCCCATTCACACACATTCTACTGCTAGATGACAACGGCATTTCCAGAAGCACTACCAATGCAGTGAAATATTCACCCATGATATTCATTTGGAAAGTCTGATAGATGAAAGAGACAGTGACCCAGGGTAGCACATATTGGCTCATTTCCAAAAAGCTCTTCAGGAATTATGACCCGGTAGACACCATTCTGTGAAGAACTCTAAGGAAACTACATAATGTCTGGGCCAGATTTTCTGAATATTCCAGCATTCTGAATAGGTTGACTTTACATTTATGATACAGTGTTTCATCCTCAGCTGTTACTTGGGTTCCTAACACTTGGGTTCCTATCATCATATCCCTGAAGCTAGTAGCAAATAGGCATCATCTACTGAAACCTACAGGAACAACTTTTCCTTCAATTCAATGAAATTTACCATAGAATCCCAATCTATAATGACAATACTCTATACATATTCTCACCCTATAATGCTCCCTTCAGTGGGAACATCGCTGGTCTTTACCTTATGCTGCCTCATAACCACAGTCACAGAGGTACGTATTCTGTACAAGTGAACTTCAGGATCAAAGTACTCCCCAAACTTACAGAAGTGATCAACTTGGGGACAAGAGTCTGATCCTAACTCTTGACCTCACTCTAATGTACTTTGATTCAAAAAGAACTTGCAGATAGAGGCCCTCTGCTAAAGAGAAGCAGTGATGTATGAGACTAATTGTGTTGAACTGCACAGAAAGAAAAATATTAAATCAATGATACCTAAATTACATGTATGTATCCTTGCATTTTACTTCGATTTTTTTTCTGGTTGCCAGCCCATAGCGAACAATCTCCTAAAGACCCACCAATCTACTTCATGTTTCTATAGTCATAATTTCTAAGGTTTCCTGAAAGCTCCCATCTCACTGGCCATACCTTTTACAAGAATTCTGGGAAAATGTAATTTGCATGGGAAACAATTTAAGACATGGAAGCAAAAGATTGTACCTCTTTTTCACATATGTTCAACGCTCTTACTTTTTGTCAAATATTCCCTTCCTCTCTAAACATGAGGATGAGGCAATCTGGAAGCAATCAATGGATTAGTTCTCCTCCATCTTGCCATATTATCTCCATTTGTCCCCAATGTCCCAAATCAGCTCTATAAATCATACTTATTTATAGAGTTGGGTCTCAACTGTAGCCTGAAACCTCATTATTAGGGAAGACTGAGATGACAAATACCCAGTAGTATTGAGCAGCACTGTTGTCTTCCAGCCTAAGTAATGTCAAGTTGAAGCCATCGAGTCTGCTTCCATTGCACTTGGAATGAGTTACCTTTCAGGAGGCTTCTTCGTCCCTCAAGTAAATCTTTATTTCATGAGCTCAACCATATACAGATCCTAGCTTAGGCTTAAAGTAAGTCTACTACACATTTATTACAAACTATTTTGTATAATAATTATCTACGTAATTATTTTATCATTCTCTCTTGAGAATAAAAGCCTTAGGGGACATCTTCACTCATCTTTGGATATCAAGTCTAAAGGCAAGTTGTTGCACGTGGTAAATAACAATGAAGAGGAAATGCGGAAGGAGAAAGGGTAGAAAAACTGAAATGAAAGGATGGAGAAAGAAGGGAAATAAAGCAGAAAATAAGGAAAGGCAATGGTGGGATAGCAGAGAGAAGCAGAATTTTTAATAGTTTCAAAAATTTCCCTCATGAGAATTAAGATTTAATAAAACAACCTAACTAATAATGCTTACAACATAGCCAGGAAAATAATGGAACATTCATAACAAAGTAAAAACTTCTCACTTGTAAACTTAAATGTCATTGTAGGAAGAAAGCAATAGTGCTTAGGAATTAGGGCAATTGAGAAATCTTTAAAGAGAGAATCAATAAGACCAAAAAATGCCATGGTCTGTCAGATTCATATAAGCCACTAAGAGATAAGTGAACAAAATACTGACTCCCAATTCCTTTATATCACCAGTCTGTTCACATTTAATAATTTAAATGAGAAAACAGAAAATAATGTTTTATCTAACAGTAATTTAAGCTAAAAATAAAACAGATGAGAGTGTCTGTATGGGCATGTTATGAATCTAACACACAACATTAATATTTATTCATTTTTATATCATTTAAAAAAAATTACTTCTTGAGTACATGCATATGAAATGAAATCAACTGTTAAAACACCACATGCTCCACTCCTGCTCATGTCCAAAATTGTATTTTACTTGGACACAAAGGGAGATGCTTTACCCCTTTGGCAGTATACATGGTTAAGGATTATTCCTGTCAATCAAAGTCCTATTCTTTTCTCTGGATGACATGTCTAGCAGAAACGCCTCCCAGCTCTCTAGACCTGTCATTACAACTTTATTAAAATGAAGATTATCTCTCCCTATTCCATACATCGTGAATAAAACTCTCTGGTACTGACAACAGGGAATCTTTATCATAATAATTTCTAAATGATTTGAATGCAGCTATCAGACCACAGCTATTAGAATCACTCTTCAGAGCTCCATACTGGCCATGTTGGTCACTATCCAAAAAGATGACCGCTTGGATCCCACTTCTAATGCGTTTAGGTGTCATCACTGCCTCACCTCCTTCCAGTTTCCAGTGTGTTCACATTTTGGCTGGGCCCCCCAGTGACCAAACTCAGCACTCACTGAACTCCATTTTTAACCAGAGTTCTTATGAGCCATCTGCTATATGTGAGAAGTTATTTCTTCTTTCCAAGCCAAGTATCCTAAATGCCTAAAACGGCAAATTGGAAATCTATTTTATATCTTTGGGAGACTAATGCGAGCTGATTCGCTATGACGAATGCTCACGACAATGGACCTTCTCCTGCAGGTAAGCCTCATGCACGGAGTTTAGCTCCGACTTACTGCCAATCCAGAAGCTTGTGCTCTGAGGCTGTGCTGAACTCCTACATAACGGAATCAGCATGGTCATGAAGAGAAGTGAACTCACACATGTCAAGGGATTACCCTTTCTCAATCTCCTCACAGCATTGTGTGAGATGCCTTTCCCTTCCCTGAGAAGCGATTCCTAAGTATATGCATCTAACAGCCCCCACAGGATAGCACAGTTTAAAAAGGAGGAAAGTAGGTGCTTCTACATTATTTTGCAGTCATTATAGTCCAAGACAATGAGAATCATCACAATGAATCATTGCCAGGTTTGGTCTTCCGGATGAAACTTTTAAAGAGTTTAGTACATTCTTGAGATGTTTAAAATTCTTACTCTTCTGTCAATAAATGCATAACTTAGAGCTTGATGTCAGCTGTTTTAAAGAGGAAGGAATTCAAATCCATAAAAAACCAGCATTGTTACATTGCATTCAGGGGAAAATGTCATTAATGAATCAAATCTTTATCAGTTGAAAAGGCCAGGTGAAAGACATATTAAAATATATGTGATCGATATAGAAAACAAATTTTATATATATAATTTCTAGAAGTTTCAAAACATTTAAAGAGCTACCACAATGTCTTTTGGAAGTAAGATCACTATGCATAATAGTTGAGGAGAACACAAAATACCAAGATTAAAGAATGCAGGATGCCATAAAACAAGAGACTGCTTTTCAGGTAAGGTCTTCTAGATCTATAAATACAATTGCTTGGTCAAGCCAGTGTTTTAAAGAAATACCACTTTATATGGCAAGAACTGGAGTTAGTAATTCTGTCACTTGAATAAATAGATGAAAATATAAGAACAAGATAGGCTACATCTAAATGACTATGAGAACTGCTCCCTTCTTTACTATTAAACATTAAGATGTTGTCACATAACCATATGGCATACTGTGAAAAGGACTCAACAGTGACTTAAATTAGAAATATATTTTTTGTGCAGCACAAGTAGAGAGTGATAATATGTAAACATATTTGCTATGACCCAGTTAATTGAATCATTGGGAGTATATTAGGAAGAGTAACTGAACTTCATCTGCCAATCACATGACTCAAATTGTTGCTGAGTGTACAATAAACTTTATTGAGTTTGCCACTGATTATGGAGTGTATGTATCTTCTGTACTTTAATAAAATTCTTGTATCACACGAATGCTACTTGGGGTACTTTCTAATCACTGGTTTAGCAGAGGGTGAATCAAATTTCAATCTATGATTATTTAATGACATAAAGGAAGGTTGTTTTTGAGATCATATGAGTTCTAGCTAAAGCAAAGCAATGGATGTTGTTGCCTGGGAAATAAAGAAATGTGAGAGGTAATCAATGTCTCCCAATCTTTATTTTGCTCACCCACCTGATTTGAAACCACATATTACTTCTCCCAAAATTAACAGTTAAGGCATCTTCTCTCAACTCAACAGCATTACAATGCACACTCAATTTTGAGTATATTACAAACCTCATCATAAAAGATACTCTGAGGCATCTATATTTAAAATGATAGCATTTTCTAGTTAAGCCAGCAGACTTAAACACGTAGAAATAGAATAAAAATTTCTAGAGAATTAGCAGTCTGGTATAAGCTATGGTTAACTATGTGCATATTTATTCATTTATTTTACACAATCTGCTTATTCGTCTCAAAAGTAAACAGTCCAGTTTCGGTGTTCATTGTAAGCTCAATTTGGTTTTACTTCCTTACTGTGCTTTCTTGGCTTCTGTTTTTATGGAAATATAGCTGGTCATTAACACAGCTTTGCATGCCCTACAACTGTGTTGTTTTTCATGCAAAATAGACATTTGTAAAATAATTACAGATGGGAAAGCATACCCCATGGAATTTTTTTCTTCATTACAAAATTATCCTGTTCTAATCATTTTACATCCACTTCATTATAAGGGAGAATGCAGGGAAACATCAAATACTTCAGTTATGATAGTAATTTTCAGAGCATTTGTTCTTTCTAAGTGCGAAGTGATGGATTATATATAAAAATGAATTGTTATGGAAAGATTTACTTAATAAACAATTTCTAATCCCCCTCCTTTGCACCACCTCCTCCATTCTATAACAACAACCTCTCTCGGTCACATATGAGTCTCCTGCTAAAGCTTCCTAATGTTATACTCATGGTGGGCTTGGCAGCTAAAATCCAGAAGAGGAGGATTTGCCATAAAATACTGTTTAGTCATCACTGTATCCAGCTCTCCGTTCATCTTCCAGTAGGATAACCCTGAGCTGAATGTCCTTCACATGTTAGTCCAGATCTGTCCTCCACTCTTCTCCGCCCTGCTGTGTGCCTCAGAAAATTGACGTGTATGGACATCATCAACTGGAATCCCTTATTTCATTAAGTTTCACCATTGGGAAGCACTAGCAGGTGATTTCAGAGGATGAGAGAGGTCAGGGATGTACTTCCCCAACTCTGTCACTGCTAGGCTTCTGTTAGCAGTATCTGTATCCTTCTACTGAAATCCATAACTCTTGTTGGGCAGCTCATCTTATAGCTTTCATTCTTCATAGGTTCTGGTAACTCCTCCTTCTCTTTACCAAGTCAAGCCTAAGTGAGGCAATGTTTAAATGGGAATTAGTTCAGGGCACATCATTATCTGGTTTTGGTGTCCTTTGCTCACATATTATAGGCAGTCCCTTCATTAAGCTGTCCCATTGTCTTTGTTGAGAGAGCCATCATTTCCTGAACGATACAGGCTCCTACTCCTAGTTTGTTTCTGTGGAAATAGAGACACAAAAGAACTGAGTTTTCTTGAGTTACAGAATGATAGACTGTTAGAACTGGAAAGGAGTTTCATACCTTTTTCACCATGGTTATGGTGAAAATGAGACCACACGATATGAAGTATCCTGCCCAAGCCACATAGATAATTGGTTGAAGAGATGAGACCATGAACAGTCTTCTAATTCCCAGTCAAAGGTATTTTTATTTTTACCTTAACAACATATGTGTTTGATCATCCAGAATCTAAACATGAGATGAGTAACCAGGGATATGAGTTTTGCTTATTTCTTTATCTTATTTTTTGTTTTTTAATGTATTTTTGGGGAAGATTCATATGAACTTAGAAATAAAAGAGATAAATACAAGACAGAAAAAAGGAAGACTCTAATAGTTGAGGAATACATTGTAGGGATATTGATAGTTGGATTTTTTAATTTCAAAAATCATTAGAAGAATTCACTTTAGCATCCTCAGTTCATCTCTTCAGTTTATGATGAGAATAAACAGGCTCTGCAGGCAGAGTAAATTCTGTGTCAAAACCATTTAATGTACAGCTGCCAACCTCACGTTAAAGGGCTCATTAATACATGAAATGGGCTCAAGAGGAGTTTCAAGTCTGTATTTCTGTATTTCAGTGATTTAAACAACAACAACAACAACATATATTTATTAGATGATTAGCCTTCCCAGGATAGACATAAAACTCCTTGAAACTGATACTAATATAAAAATTTCACTTTTCTCACGTGTAACCTATCTATTATTTTATGTCTTGTAGAAGTCTACACATATTCCAAACACTCAGAGTTTCTAAAAAGAATCTTTTGCCCCTTTTATTACCCCTCATATTAAGCTACTTCTAAAAAAAATTTGAATTAAAAAATATTTATTTTGTGCCTTCCTATGGGCAATGTAATATGGGGGAAATGAAAATAAGGTATTCCATAATCTTGTTGGAGAAAGCTATCCTTTAATTTGCAACCATGATTGTGCCTGTAGAACTTAGTAATTCAACAACAACAACAACAACAACAACAAAAAACAGAAAAGAAAATTTTAAATGCACACACAGAAAACAATGAACAGTATTCTTTTATATATTACATTTTATCTTGCAAAGGTTTACAAAGCTGACAAAAATACAAAAGAAGGAATATAAAACACTGTAATATTATCATTCTAATGGGATAATTTAATTGCTAGATGTTGTTTTGCCTGAGTTCATCAAGCATCTGCCATACCTACTCATTGTGAAATTCTAGATATTTGTGTATTAAAGAAAACATCTTTTCCCTACAATATAAATCTGTGGATGATTTGAAAAAGGATGTCAGTTGATTTTATATTTAAAGACGTTACCCAGTAAAATAACCAACATTCATGGCAATAATAAATAACATTAGGCCATGAGCCTCATTAAAGCTCCATGGCTTTGGATTTGGCTTTGGTATACGTCAGTTCAAACACAGCCTACATGCACTCATACGTCAAATAAACAAACAAACAAACAAACAAATCAGCAATTCATCAATAATAAAACAGCTAACAGAGAAAACACATCAGTTCTGGAAGAAAGACATTTAAGACCCATTATCGACCTTGCACATTTCTTCTTACACAATGAAGACCACTTGGTCACCAGGAGTGGCTGAGTGTTGCAGCCCTCACATGCTTTAGGCTGGCCTTCAGGACCCAGGACACACCTGAGCATCACGTACTGGTCCAGACAAACTGGCCCAACTGGTGTTTCCCAAAAGCATGTGGTTTGATCATTACTACTCAACCCAAGCAGAAAAGCAACATGAAAACATGAAAAATAGCAGCGAAGATATTAAGAGATTACAGAGTCTATCTCGTTTATGCATTTCCAGTATCTACTGTGGTGCCGTTAAATGCTGATATGCACTTACATTCATTAAATATTAGATTGCACTGAATACATTTACTTGAGCCCCTTCACTGCTCGTAATCTGTTTTATGAACTTGAACAAGTGGTTTCAACTCTCTGAGTTTCAGTTTCAACATCTGAAAATTGGGAATTATAATAGTACTACCTCCGGGTTTTTTACCCCTAAGGATAAAATGAGATAACACACATGAACACACTCTTTGGACTTGAACATACCATAAGAGACTGAATGCTTGTGTTTGTATTGTTATTTTAATATTTTATGGGTTAAAAGGAGTGCTAAGTTTGTCACTGTCATTCTTCTGTTCTGTACATGGTTAGATTTATTTAACAATTATTAAGCTTTATTTTCCTCAAGAGATTCAATAATATTTTCAATTTAAATAAAACAAAAGTGACTTGCAAATATTTTTATTTTTAACACATTTGGCCTTATTATAAAAAGATTGTTCATCATTTTTCCAATATAAGTGAGAGATTCCATAAAGGACACAGACATCAGAAAGCTATGAAATCTGGCATTTTAGGACATGTCGACACAGCAGATATTCCCCACAAGGGAGGTCCTATTGACATGAAAGGCCCTTGAACCTTACCAGTGAGAAAACGACTGAACAAATTTAATTGATACAGCAAGCTCCCAGTGTCTGTGACAGCCAATCGCAGACAGGGACACAAAGACAGTGGTTTATATAGCACAGAGAAGTGCAGTCTTGGCAGCCCAAGGGACCTCTCCAATAGTTTCATTACTGCAAATTTCTACAGGTGCTGTAAGCAAATTTATCCCTGGGAGAGAATGAGGTCCTCTCTCCTTATCTCTGGGAAAAGTTGTAGTGTCTTCTGGACCAATATCAGTGTTTGTGATCATAAAAATAGCTACCAACCAGCAAATAGAAAAGTAGTTATGGATGAGAAGTGAGGGCAGATATGACAGAAAATCAACAATTGAATATTGTTGGTGTAAATGGGAGAAAAGGTACCTTGAGGCAAGAAAGCGATGGTAGGAGTTACTTGAATACATGTGAGTATTTCTACACTCCCAATAGATATACATCTGTGGGATTTGGGAACAAGAAATGAGAATTCCCTAAATCATAGTGTATTCATAAGATACTTCCAACCTTCTTATTATAAATAACAAAATGCTTACTATTTTGAAAATATGGTTTAGAAACATTTACAAAAATTTTAGCCTATAGCAAATATTCAAAAACTGGAAAACACCAGCAAACATTATTGGCTACTTTTCAAATAATAACATTAGGATCTCCTATCAAAGTCAAAATAACTATTTTATTTCCACAATGTGTTACTTCTTGAAACACCTTGGAATTATATAAAGTATATTATGCATATAAACTTATTAATTTCTATTTTATTAGCAGGAATGACTCACCCTTGTCAGGAGACAGGACTACCTACCACAAACACACACAACACAGAAGAAGCTACGAGCACGACTGTCTAATTAGGTTGTAATTGATCCTCTCTGGTTTCTGTGCTGGTTCTCAGAAATGTCAGCCTTAACTTTTGACTCTGAATGTCAGCATTTCCTGCTTTTGCTTTCAACTTGACATCAGTGGTTTCCTTCTAAGCAGGAACTATGTTGACTGTTAGGCTATAATTCTCTGAAGAGAATTACAATACTTTTTATCATGTTCCCAATTTCTCAACTGATTTTTCTTAGGATTTTGGGTTCATAAACTCCTTGAGAATCACTGGGAATAAATTTCTGCGTGGAAATCTTATGCAAGACAAACTGTCCTTCCCATGTCAACAAATGTCATGATAGGCAGTTTCTAGAGTTGCAATCCAGCATGAGCTCTTGATTTCTCTACTTCCCTCACTCACACCCAGCTTTCTCAGTGCTACTTCAAATATATCCTAAACACATCATCTTCTCTCCCGATACAAGCCTACCATTTGCCACCTCTCCTTGCCATGACACAACAGTCTTTTAGGTGGCCTTCTGGCTTCCATTTCTGACCCACTAAAATCAACACCACAAAGTAGTCAGTGTAAAAATTTAAAACATGTAATTTAGATACATATTGTTACATCCGTACTTAAAATTCAGGTCAGTTTTCTATCACACTTGAAATCTAAAATTTGTAGCTTTCCTTCCAAATTCCTAGTAGTCTAACTTTCCACCCTCATCTCATATTATCCTTAGCCTGAATTTCACAGCCACTGGCTTTCTTTCTGTTTTTCAAACACTGTCAGCTAGTTCTTTGAGCTTTTGCTCTATGTGGTTTCTTCCTAAATTTCCGTGTCCCCACACATCTGCATAACCTTCATGGATCAGCTTAGAAGTCCCCTCTAAGTAACTTCCATGACCACTCAGTCTACAGTAAGTTAACATATACTCTTCATTAGACCTTTTCTTAAATTCTCTGCATATTATTTATCACTGTTTTCTTTCATTGCTCGCTCTCTCCTTTGCTTTCCCTCCTTCCCTGTCTCCCTTCTTTCTTCTTTCTTTTTTCCTTCTCTTTCTCTTTCTTCCTTCTCCTTTTACTGAAATATAAACTGTAATAAAGCAAATCCTCTCTAGTTTATTCACTGCTACATCTCGAGCACTTTAGAACAGTGCCTGAAACATAGTAAATACGCAATAAATGTTCATTAGATAAATGATGGAAGGAAAGAAGGAAGGAAGGAAGGAAGGAAGGAAGGAAGGAAGGAAGGGAGGAAGAAAAGAAGGAAGGAAGGAAGCAAGGAAGGGAGGAAGGAAGGAAGGAAGGAAGGCAGGCTTTGGATGGTACATTTAAATTGAATTTTCATTTGCTCATGATAATAATGCTAATGTTAACATAATAATGCTGCTTTCTTCAAAAAGCCATTGTAAAATTATGTGATTATTTCATGAAAATATTTGTACAGACTAGTATGAAAATGGAAAATATTAAGATACTAAGGTTGTAGGAGAGAATTTTTTTAAAAGCTATACACATAGTGTAATTACATTTGAAATGTAATCCAAAATCTAGAAAAAGTAATGTCATATTTTTTAATTGACCTACTGCTTATTTTATGGAGTAAAATATTGGGAGTTGCCAAAGTTATTTACCCTAATATAGAGATCTAGTTTTCAGCCAATAAAGGAAAATAGGAAAATTACTTTGCATTATTGATTAAATTCAAGACCATGTTAAGATTTTCACATATTATATATCACTTAGGTGGTACTGTTATTTCTATTTATAAATAAGTAATTCAGCCCCAGAAGCATTAGGAGTGTGTGCCTGTCTCTAAACCAGGTTCTTTTCATAATATATCAACTTGCATTCATCAGTGGCTAGGAAAATGATCTAACACAGAAGCTTCTAGCAGTTTTATTCTGTGTTATATTTGCAAAAGCCAGTTACGCTTTGTCAGAGAAATTCCACTCCAGCCCTGCTGAGCGGTTGTCAGGTCACAAGACTCCATACCACTTTAGCACCCTTCCTCAGATGTACATGTCTGACCCAAGAGGAATCTTCTGTCGTCTGGCTTTAAAATATAAGATGAGCCAACTAGCTTGCATTCTTGGGGACTTGAATTCAAAAACCAGAAGCAAGTGTCAGTTCTCTGGGGATTTTGAAAAAGATCGTTTATAAGATCGAGTCTGGGAAAAAAACAGAAAATTTATGAAGCAAAGTCAGGAATGAGGATGGTGCCCTAGCAACTTAAAGCCACCCGGAAGCTTAGGCTATTAAAGAGTAGAAATAACAAATCAGGAATGAGCATGACAAGAGCAAGGAGCACACATGTAGAGATTTGGGGAGACCAGGTAGCTCCTAAGAAATGACATGAGAACCTTTGATCTCCTACTCCTGTTTTAGTACCAGTAAGACTGTGACTCCATCTTTGAATACAATTGCATGTTATATCTTTATAAGAAAATATACTTCTCGTTCCTTTTTGTTGGAGTTAGCTGGAGAGATCTTTCTTGCAATTAAAATGACTGTAACTAAGGCAGTTGTCCATATGTTGTCCAAAAAGTCCATGTGTGTTTGTGTGTGTGTTTGTAGAAAGAGTCTGTTTCACCTCACCACATGAATTTCTATTTTGTTTTTGATACACTTTTATCTGCTACCTCAGTTAGAGAAAGGAAAATAAAATTTGGTTGTGATCTCTTGCTTTCAGGAAAGGAAGCAGTTCAAAAATAGGATAAGAAATAATAGGAATTCATCATTTATTTGCTCCCTCCTCCCAACCTCAGTCACATAGCCTAAACTCAGCTTTGCAAAGTGAGTTACATCTACCACAGAGCTACAATTATTGAAGAAATTCAGTTTTGCAGGAACAAGCAATTAATACAAATAATAGCTAATCCAGATCCCTTAAACGTATTTTAAAGATTGTATTTCACACCATGTCATTTAATGTAAATTTTATTTCAACTATTAGTGTTTCAGTTATTTAAGCTAAGCACTTTTATTCAAAATGAAAGCTGTAAATCCAATGTGCATTTGTAATTTACAATCCTGTAGCTGAACTTCGGTTTGGGTAGAAAGCATCTTCGTGAAATAGAAATGTACAGAGAAGACAAATATGAACTATGGTTGACATTAAAACAGGAGGATATTGTGAGTTTCACACTAACCCAGAAAAAGTCTGCTAATTATATGCCACACCTCCAAAGGAATAAGATAAATGTCCATACGTGACTTAATACACCCAATTTAATTATTTTATAGTCACACTACTATAACTTCTGACCAAATTGCAACGTGCTGTGATTCTTGTTGATAAAAAGCAAAGACAGGTTTTTATCAACCTGAGTGCATGAGTATTTTGGGGAATGGAAATATAGATAGTTGGATTCCTGGATACGGACAGAGGGAATAAAGTATGCAATATAGGTTATAAGTGTTTAAGCAGAAGGAGCAAAAATGGTGAACCATTAGCTCAGTTTCCACACCGGTAAAGTCACTTCAACAGATTGATCATAGAGACACTTAATCAATAGTCACCCATTTCCAAGGGCAGAACGTCAGGTCTCTTGCTGGGACTTTCTGTAAATACAAAAAGCACGCTATGTTTTCATAGACCATTTACTCCAGCAGTTCTCCTGCGGTTCCTTTATTCTGCTGTCTCCTACTGTTCCCTTAATCTCTTCGTGAATCTTGATGATATCCTCCAGGTCACCACCTGGGGGCCACTGCTGAGACCAAAGCTAACCCCTCCCACCGTCCGTATTCTGGCTGATGGGCGGCTGAAGCAAGTGCAGAAGCACTGGACTCTGTACTCTCTGCTGTAACTGTCAGGATCGCCTCTCCAGTTGCCACCAGATTTCCTGCACTGGCTGCTATCTCTGGACAACGGAAAGCATTTTCATTATTTGGGGAAGTGAAGAGGGAAGGAAGTAGGTCAACCCCATCCTGGTGTCATTTTTAAGTCTTTTCCCTGGGAGCTTCAGCTGTGAATAACCTCCCTACTAGACTTTTTCCTCATCATTTGTGGCAATATTTTCATTGCCTCTTCTTTCATGTTGACTTTTTCCATGGAACCATGCATGTGTTAAGCTTGTCTGCATATTCCCCATCTTGGGTACATTCTAGGTCCCTGCCCATTATGTTGCCAGACTCTATACAAACAACAATTATGAGAGTTAGAGATTCCCAAGTACATCATAACAGTTAAAGATGCTGCCTAGTTGTAGCAAATGGAAGACACGTGGAATGGTGTTAGGTGTTACAAAAAGAAGAGCATTGGATGTTGTTTAATTTCATAATGCCCTTCCTGAGCATCAGCTTTTCATGCAAGCAAGAGACTGAAATCGGGGTAGAAATTCTAGTTATAAAATACTTTGGTAACTTCCTATCTCCACGTAAAATATTGCTGGTTCTGTTCCACTGGAGCTGATAAAATGTGAATTTGAATATTGGAGGCTTCAAGGTCAAGCGAGAACAATACTGAAGGTGACTCTATTAGTGAGAATTAAACACAGGAGTTAGATTTCTTCTTAACCTTCCCATCTTTGTTTTCCTCCACCTACATCCTTCTCAGAACTTGTATTTATGCTGATGGGAATTATTGGCTCTAGTAGTGGACCTGGGTACGCAACAGCTGAGCAAGTACTTAAAATTAGCAATTTATGCAAAAAGTAATTGTCCTTCTGATGACTTGGATATTAGCATTAACCAGTTTTGTGTGTGTGTGTGTGTGTGTGTGTGTGTGTGTGTCTGTGTAAATTCTATGAAAAACTTGTTAGGGAGCATTAACTAAGTTTAGAAGTGAAATAATCTGGCCTAGTATACAAAATATGAATAAATATAAATTAAATATTTAACACCAGATTCTTAGATCAGTAATCTAATTCCTTTTCTTATTTTCCTAAAATACTGCCTTTCATAGACTAGTTTATAAAAAATGTATTCATTTTCTTGTCTCCCAAAATATTTTCCTCTTTCAAGTTCCTTTTCATCATTATTACCACCACCATTCCCACCAGTCCCAATTTCATATATCTATCTTATATCTGATTGCTCTTTCTTCATATTCAATAAGGTACCAAATCGTGTTTAAAAGTCAATTCAAAACCATCATACATTTACCTCATTTTTTCCTTATCCCTGCCATCATTTTAATTGGGGCTCAGTATTTCAAATGTAGGGTGTCTGTGCTATGTGCCGATTCCTCCTACCAGTACACTGTATTATAGGCTGTTGTCACCTGCAGCAGACAACGCGATGCTTCATTTTCAACAGATACTCAAAAAAAAAGTTAACCGTCCTTTTCACTTCCACTTCCTTCCTTGCTTTTTTTTTTCTCCTCCAAATTTAGATCCTGTGTGACTACATAACATACTTGCTTTATTCTGTTTTCATTATAACATGTTTTTCCTAAACAACTTTCAGTAGCTTCCTATCACCCATGAAAGTAAATCTAAATTTCTCTGCTTAATCTTTCATTTTGCCTGTCAGGCCCTACCATTCCAATTAAAACCCATTTTTCACAGCATCCCCCCATAAACTGTACTTTAGCCAAGCTATCCTTAACATAGTTATTTCAAGATGGCATGCTTACGCCAGACTCCACTCTTATTTTGCCAGTAATTTATTTTCCTCTTCAAGTTTATCAATCAAAACAAGGTTTAGTCCTGTTTTGAAAATGTCTGCTATAATATTTCCAGTTTTGCTCTTTTAGGCATCACACTTCACCATGTGCTACTTTGCATTTGCTTCCCCAGTGAGAAAGTAGCAGTGGCGGAGGTTAGGCCATGTACTCCAAGTATTAGAGAACGTTATGGCTGGAAATGACCCTCGATACTAACTAGGTCAATTCTTTCATCTTAAAGCTGATAAATGTGAGGCTCAGAGTAGTTAACTGACTTTCAAAAGGTCACAGAGCCTTTAGCAACAGAGTTGGTAACAATATCCAGTTTAGTTCAGTACACAGCACAACATATATATATATATATATATATATATATATATATGCTTATATATGCATAGGTATAGCATATGTTATATAATACTACACTATGATATATATATATATATGCTTATATATGCATAGGTATAGAATATGTTATATAATACTACATTATGATATATATATGATTATATATGCATAGGTGTAGAATATATATGCTATATAATGCTATATTGTAATAAATATAAATAAGTATATAAATATAAAATCATTACTTACTTCTTGATTTACATTTAACTGATTCTCTGTAGGTAGGAAAGAATGTTTTTTTCCCAATGAAATAGCATTCGAAGCTGACAGATGTCAACAAAGTATCCTATTGTGACAGGAAATGGAAAAAAATTAAGGTGAAATACATATTTATTTACGATTCTGTATTGTTTTCTAAGGAGAATGGAAACTCAGGTACATTTACTGAGTGAGATGAGTGCATAAACAATCAAGTTTGAAAACTGGAAAGAAAGCTATGATGCAAAATAGTGAAAAAGAAAGAAGAGATGGAGAACAAAATGAAAATTGTGGAATGAAATCTTAGATGCTTAGTGTGTAATGTCCCTTACTTCTATAATTATTCCTCAAAATTTTCAGTTAATCTTATAACTCATTAAATTTTAAAATGCAGTGAAAATACTGATGCACTGGTTCAAGGTTACTAGAAAGAAAAAAAAAACATAAGGTCTCAGGCTCAGCTATATTACTCTAAATACTGTAATAATCAGCTACCTTTTACATGTTTAAGTATTTGTCTTCTTTTTTTAATACTGACAAAACCCTAGTCTAATTAAAATAAGATACCTTACAAAAATTAAACATTTTTTAGATATTTTATGGGAGATCCTATACCAAAGATATGTTTCAATGATTAAAGAAAATTCCTCAATTAGCTAAAAATAGAAATAAATTGACATATTTTTTGAGTAAATCTAAACTGTTAAAGTTTTAAAGTGAAAACTTTGAGTTTAGCACAGTATTTTCACAGAGTTTTGACAAGTCATCAGATGGTACATTAGTTGATGAGCACAATTTAGTTGTAGCAGAACATTTAAAAATTTTAATTATAGATGGAAATCTTTAGCTCGGTTAATTGCAACACATTCCTCACCTAATAAGCACAAAATATAAAAGTACCTGTTGATTCCACATTTTTACTTGATTAGTGATTTATATAGTTGTGTGCAGTCTATGTATAATGGGAACTGAATGGAATTCCTTGGCATGATTCTTACCTCTTTCCATATATTAAAAATGTTTGCAGTAATGTTTTCTTCAGAACCTCATACATGTTCACCATTTAAACTTTATTAATGCTCATAATCTCAGATAAACCAACACCATAAAATGTTCCGTTCTGTGAAATATTCTCTTACTAAAATTCAGTTAATTGTTTGGAAAAAAATAAACTGTTAAGAGTTTGGATTTGTTTTAACTGGATTTATTTTGGTCAATGTGCCAAACCACTGTATTAGTTTTTAATTGCTGTTGTGATCAATTACCTTAAATGTAGTGTTTAAAACAACTCAAATTTGTTATTTTAAAGTTATGGAGGTCAAAAGTCCAGAATGTGTCTTGCTAGGCTAAAATCGAGGTGTCACAGGGCTGGGATCATTTGTAGGTTCTAAGGAGAACTGCTTCCTTGTCTTTTTCAGCTTCTAGAGACTACCTGCATTCCTTGACATGTGGCCCCTTGCACCATTTTCAAAGCCAGCATGTAAAACATCTTCAAATCTCTCTCTGACTCTGACTCTTCTACCTCCCTCTCACATGTACTGGTGTAAGGAAACGTGAGTGTACATTGGGCCCACTAACATAATCCAGGATAATCTCATCTCCAGATCAGTTAATTAGCAGCCAGTTTCCACCTGTAAACTTAATTCCCCTTTGTCATGCAGCTACGTTGCTATGTAGCCTAATGTTTACAGATTCCAAGGATTAAAGTATGATCTGTTTGGGGGACCACCCTCAGCCATATTTTCTAATCTCTATGTTTTTGATTTCCAAGCATTTGTAGTTCATTTTTAGGTTGATATTTTACCATGAACTCTATCCCTGCAGGCCTATAGGACAAATTTTATGTATGAATAAAATTGATCTATTTTTGTTAAAAATTCTTCATTGTCTTTCAAAATTGGGAAGATGCTACATGATTTACCAAATCTTAGATTTGTATGCATTGCCCACTTTATAAAGATTGTCTAGGACCTTACTATAAAATTCTATGGCAAATGAATGCCCAGGGAGGGGAAGAGGTTATTGCCTATGTCCTCCCATCACTCTTTTGGTTACACAAGTGACGCTGTAAATGTTAGAATCTGCTTTCTACAATTCAGTTTTAAAAGTTTCTCTTTGATAATATTGAAATTTAACAACCAGTGAGCCAGACTATAAAACTTAAACCTTACAGACAAAAGTAGCTTTCAAAATAATGGAATTTTAGTATTGACTTAATAAAACACCACTATATTGTAGAAAGTTTTTATGATATTTGTTGCAACACTGTATTTCATACTTGGCATTTACAACTAGAAGAACAAATTTATTTTAAGTTTTGGTCCACATTGAATTTATATAGTTCAATTATGCTTAACACTGGACATTACTCTCTAAGCACAAGTCTTTGTAAGATCTAGAAGGAATGTAATTTGGAGTGAATTATTGTTATAGAATAACTTTGTAATAGATGTCTTTTAGTCTGTTATTCTGAATATTCTATAAATGGCTATTTGAGAATGACTATGGTTAAAAATATTTTTGTGATCACTGACTTACTTGAAGCAAGTATATTGATTTTAAGGGGATCACAAACATTTCCCTGTCGTTTTTCTGATTTAATTTGTAAGATACCAATTATTTGACCTAATGAAATATTAAGAGTTCTGTCTAATGGACAAAGCTATCCCAATTAGAGGATACTGTAATAATAGTAATAGGTGCTGACAATTTATTGCACTTTATAGACCTGGAAACATATGGACTTAGACTCAGACAGGTCAGGATTCACATCTGAGACCTGCCATTAATTACATGTGTGACTTCATACCTCAGTTTTCTCTGTAGCTATCAAGAATAGTGTGATCTTTGGAAACTGAGAATTAACTATAAGTAAACTATGGGTGCTTAGCACATGCACATGTATTTCACTTGACTCAATGACAGTTAGCAATTTATGAAATAATAATAATAATAAAAAAAATCTGCCCCTATATTCTGTTAGTCAGTTGAAGGCTTGAAACAAATAAAAACAAGTGTGGATAAAAAATATATCTGGACTTTCATTTTTGTGTGTGATAGAACTATTCTTGAACTATTCTAGAACTATTCTAGAACTAGTCCTGAACTATTCTTCCCTTCTTAAACAAACACATATTGAAAAAAGGACATACAACCCTGACTAGAATTTTTAATCAGTATATTGTTGGTTTAGTTTTTAATAATATTTGAAAAAAAGTTTATCCATTATTTTTCAAATGTATGTTTCTTTCCCCTTCTCTAATTCCTTTCTTCTGGGTCGCCAATTACTCTTTTGTTTAATATAAGTCCATTAATCATTGCGAATAAGTTTATTTTATTTTAATCTTTATTCTCTGATGATTCACTTTAGATAATGTTACTATTTTAAATGAATTTAATATCATAACATTTTAATATTTTATTTCAATTGAGGCTTAGGGCCTTTTTTTCATTGTCTCTGTGACATCAGTTTATATAATTTCTATAGACTTGACCGCTGTGCCTGATCTCCTGCAAAGCTCAAGTGAATTCTTTTTATTTCAAATTTTGTATATTTCATTTCTCAGCTCCCATTTCATTCTTTTAGAGTTTTTATACCTCTCTAATATATTTCATACTCTTGTATACAACTCATTGTATATATGTTTAACTGTAGAAACATAGTACATGTAGCTATTTTTACAGCTTTTCTCTGCCAACTCCAACATCAGTGCCATTTGTTTGTCCTCTCTTCTTACCTTATATTCCTTTTGATTACGGTTTTACTTTCCTGTTTGTGTCTAGTAATTGTTTTATTATGTTCTAGATATTGCAAAACTACCTTATAGAGATTCTGAATTCTTTTATTTTCCTCTGAATATTATTGAATATCATCTATCCAGGTAGTTAAATTATTGGTGTTCACTTTGATCGAGTGGAGATTTATTTTACTTTTTGCTAGGGGGCATTTATTTTGGTTTTGCATTTAGTTCTGGGAAATTTCTTTTTTCCTAGGGTATGGTTTTTATTCCTAAAATGGAATCTTCTTAGGATTTTGCTGAAGGCCCGATGTGTTAAAATACACCCTCTAATTCAACAAAACTTCAACTTAAATATCTGTATTCCCCAGAACTCAGAAGCTTCTAAACAGTCTATGACTCATTCCTTAGGCTTTCATATGTTTCTTTTTATTTTGTTCCTCGAGTGCGCATTACTTTGCTCCTCTTTTATTCAAATCTTGTATCACCACCAGTATCTACTACAAACAAATGTTTATAGCAACTCTATTTAAAACTGCCCAAACCTAGAAGTAACTAAGATGGCCATCGATACCTGAATGGATAAACACACTGTGGTACATCCACACAATGGAATACTATTCAATAAAGAAAAGAAACGAGCTATCAAGCTATGAAAATACAAGGATGAATCTTAAATGAATGTTTGGTATGTGAAAGAAAACAGTTTGTAAATAAAGGCTGAATACTGTATGATTCCAGCTATAAGTAATTCTAGAAAATGTAAAATTCAAGTTATAATGAAAAGATCAGTGGTTTTCAAGAGTTTATCAGGGGAAGGGGGAGAGAGTTTACAAAGTGAAATATTAGAGATTGTATAGGGTGATGAGGCTATTCTGTATGAAAATGTAATGATGCATGTATAACAATATGTGTGTCAAAATACATAGAACTTTACTGCACAGAGAATAAATCTTAATATACGCAAATTTAAAAAAATCATTCAGGAGGTGAGGGGATCCCAGGATAGAATGCAGAGTGTAACAAAAAAACATATAACTGCACTATAATCTATGAAAAGACTTTACTGAGAGGGTAGGCTGACCAACGTAATTTTGGAAATAAATGGAGTTTTCATATAAGACTACAGACAAAAACAACTATATGTAAGCACTATACTCAAGTCGATAAAGCTGCTTCCCAATGGGGGTATGGATAAGTAATTGATGCCGTTATACATGTACAGTGGAACTGAGCTAAGTAAATGTTCAGTAGATGGTGGGTACCAGGTGTCTCACTGTTTGAGAGGGAGGTTACAAACAAGCAAAGAAGAAAGTCTATAGTGACCCAGGCGGTAATGTATCAGAGTTGGAGAATCAAATTAATTCATGTTTGGCCTAATAAAAACAACGATGACTACATATAGAAATATTTGGAGATTTATGTATATCCATGTGTTAGTATATACACAAAGATCTACTTTCTTTGTCAGCTAAGGGAGCCTACAAGCATCTATATCCCTATGACAATGAACACACCTAGCATAGAGTTCTTGATTTCTAACACTATTCTCAAGCAACTAGTCAGAACATTAGTATTTTATGAGAGAGGGTTTTGGTCAAAAGGATGGGTACTTTCCAGAATATTTTCTTTCTTTCATGTATGCAGAGGCCTGATTCTAATCTAATTTTCACCATTAGTGATGGAATGTTTCATGAAACATAAGAGACCTAGTCTGCTTTCCCAGAGGATATCATTCAGTCAGGACTAACATCAGACAATGAGGAGATATTTCTGTCATTTTTGTTTTAGTTATAAAAGTTAACAGGCAACCTCAGCTGTTCAGACATACCCAAGCGCTGAAGGGAATTGTTAGAGGGATGGCAGCAGCTGAGTTGGGCTTAATCTGGGAAGGATCCATGTTCCTCATTCCCCAAGTGATTTGTCCTCTCCTTGCAACAACCTTGAGTTTCCTGCTTCCTGTTTGAAGTTTAGTAGTGTCTCTATTCCCTCAGGTTCTTTAAAATACACATTTTCTAATGCTGAAAATAAAAGTGTTTATCTAAAGTTGACAGAGAAAAACTTTGGAACAATTTCTAAACAATGTTGAGGGAAAAAAATATCTAAAATTGTTAGAGATTTCAATTATATTGTCTTACTTTCCTGATTCACTGGAGTTAGTCCAATTTACCGATTGTACTTTTCACGCACTCTATTTCTCTTTAAAATTGGATTAGGGCTTATGTGAGTATCAGTGATATAGGGTAGAGAAAAGTACATTCTGGAGAGGGGGAAATAAAGTAGGGAAGATTGAGTGCTGGATCCCAGTGTAGGGGTTGCTACAGCAACAATGGCAGGGCTCTGAGTGAGCTTATGAAACTCTGAGGGCAATGGAAAGAATGGAGAATAAAAAATGGCAAGGACAGAAAAGAAAGGAAAGCTTACTGTAAAGGATTACAGTGGGGTAATAAGAAGGAAGTGGCTTCCTCACAGTTTTTTCCAAGTCTGACCCTTAAAATGACTAGGATAATACCATCGATTGGTATATGGATTCAACAGCAAAGTTGACTCTCTACCATGTAGTAGACATAATGCTAAAAGTTGAGAATACAAAACTGATGTGAAAGTGTTTTTGTTTCAGAGTGGTAACAACTTAGCCAAAAAATATGATATTTGTATAATTGATATCAACTTATCAATTTGCTATCCCTGCTAGTTTTGTCTTTCAAGCGTCTTTCTCTTAAGTTGCTTACTGTGTTTTCCAATTGTTTCTCCTACTGATATCAGTTTACCCAACCTGTGTATTAGCACATCCATTCATCTACTCACATATTATTTAGTTTCTATTTATTTATTTATTGATGTCATCTATGTACCAACTAGTGAAGATTCAACAGTGAACCAAATAATCTCTACGTTATTTCATAGTCCCTACATAGTCCCATCATTAGTTTACAATAAGATAGAAAAGACAAACATTTAAAAATGGTCACACAAGTCAGTAATATAAACACCACCTATTGATTGTAAGTCTCTCCTTTTTGTTCTTTGTGACTATCACTCTTTGCCCCTGAGATGGTGGTGGCAGAGATTGTATGTGGGGGTGGAGGGTGGGGGGGGTTGTTATATGTGTGTATGATAGATGGGGCTTGAGGGTTCACGGTCTTTTAGGATTGAGGGATATAGTGTCTACGAGAGAGATACCCACCTCAAGAATTCTTGGTGGAAAATTGGAAGGTGTTCAGAGCAACTCAGTGTTTTCTGTTTTGAAATCTGCCTTAGGCATTTTCTTCTTACTATCCCCAAATGATATCACTCAGATATGACTTTATCTCCAAGTCAAATTTACTTTAAGTAATTTACTTCTATCTTCACTCTTTCATTCAATCAATATGCATTGAGTGCCTGCTCTAAACAATTATACAACCTATGCTAAGTGTTCGGAGAGAAAATAATAATCAATGCAGACCAAGTCCTCTCACTCTGGAACTTATATTCTTGTTGCAGGGTGAGGGGTGAGGCAGGCATTAAATTAATTAAATTACCAATAACAGTGTTAGTTATTTACATAAATTGTGATAAATGACACAAAGGAAAAGACATATGGCCAAGAAAGATTATAATGGGGAAAACTGACCCATTCTGGAAAGAAGGGTAACAAAAGTATTTCTTGAGAAAGCAACATTTAAATAAAGATCAGAAAGTAGTCAGGTGAAGAGATAGGAACCACAGAGACAATGAGCCAAGCTTAGAGGTAGAAAAGAACAAGTGATGTGCATAAAAACCTTCTGCTTTGCATTTAAATGGAGAAGTATCACTTTTATTTTTCCCTTTAAAGCAAATCAAAAATGATCCCAATCATGTAAGATGATGAGAAATTCAATTTCTGCCATTATCCTGACTTCCTGCCACATTTCTCAGAGATGCGAAGGCCCAGATCTTGGCTTGAGCAGAACACTCGGGAAAGCCTCTCCAGTTACCAGTTCACTGTAGTCACAAAAGTGATGTTGGTCGTCTGATTTTATGACATTTCTAAACCCAGCTTTTCCACTGTTTCTGTGCAATCTGGGACTT
Organism: Rhinolophus sinicus; assembly: GCF_036562045.2. Taxonomy (NCBI): domain Eukaryota; kingdom Metazoa; phylum Chordata; class Mammalia; order Chiroptera; family Rhinolophidae; genus Rhinolophus; species Rhinolophus sinicus. Next base: position 69,663,956 of record NC_133760.1, read on the forward strand.
GGGAAACATTTCATGGAAAAGGTCCCTGGTTCCTAGGTTACAGCATCCCTAGAGATGTCACATATCCTACCTGGGTCCTTATGAGGAAGCTCACCAAGGAACACTTCAGTTACTATAGCTCTCTAATAGCCATCAACGTCCCACCCTCTAAAAGAGACTGCTCTCCTCACTCACCTTGCAGAAGCCTCTCAAATAATCCAGGTTACTGAAAAGGGGCAAGTGGCTTGCATCTTTTGCTTTTGGTACTCCCAAGGCAAGGAGAAAAAACAATTTTGAGTATTTGGTGAATTCAATGAAAAGTGAAAGAGGAAGAAGCTAAAAATTAACATTAAATTATGGTGCTGCTCATAACATGTTTAAGAAATGAAAAATATGCCACAGGGGCCATAAGCAAAGATTTGGGGGAGTTTATATACTTAGGAATAAAACCATCAGGGTCTTCAGCATCACCCCAAATCAAAGGCTACTGTAATATGATATACATTAATAATATCAGTGCCTGTTAATATGCTGGTGTTAATATTAATACAAATAACAAAATTTTACAAAAATATGTGTTATGTGTAAACATACATAAATACATATGTGTGTGTGTTTAACTCTTGATTTTCTGAAGTTAGAGTAATAGATATACAGATTATTATACTAATTAAGAATAAGAGGTATATGTGGTGATGAAATGAGAACTAACTCTGGGTGGTGAACAAACAATGTGATTTATAGATGCTGTATCACAGAATTGTACACTTAAAACACGTAATTTTACTAAATATTGTCACCCCAATAAATTTTAATTAAAATAATAATGAAAAAGACAAAAAAAGAATAAGAGGTATAAATTAAAATTAGTTACTATGAATCAGAAAAAAAAATGTAATTAGTAGAAGGCCCTCCATTTAGAGCTACATAAGAACCACTGGAAAACATAGAATGTTAAATCTACCGTTTTGTGAGCTGCCCACCCTCCTCACTTTACAGAGTACTTTTAAGTCTCATTGGCGACTACTCATAATGGAGAAAAGGCAGTGGGAAAGATCTAATCAGTCACACTGTCATTTTTCTGGATATTATTGTTCAAAAACCTGAATGTGTTTTGGGCAATTGAAAAATTACAAGGCTTTGATTTTTTGTTTCTTCTTATTTCTAAGGCTTTTCACAAATATTTATTTTTATCATGCCAAAGGGACATGGGAGGAAAGTGGCATAGAGAACATGGTGTATCAAACCCAGGACTTGATGAAAAAGACCTGAGCTGGAAATGACAGGTCTTGCTCTGAAATCTTTTATTTTCAAACAGACAGACACCAGACTTTATCTGATGGAGAAACAAAAGGACGTTCTGAGAAAGGAGAGAAAGAGATCTGAAGGTGCTAACAACAGAAGCTGATCATTTCAATTTGAAGCTATGTGGCTTGGCTCTGAGGCATGTGAATCACAGATTGAGTCACTGAGCAATGAAGGCATTATGGGTTGTTTGGATATGAAGAGAATTATGCTAATGTTAGTGAGGAGAGCCAGCCAGGGCGACATAATCACAAAGCACATGAGGCTTAGTCACCCAGGCTGTCTCTACTTGGACTATGAAGGATGGCACAGTGACAAATGGATGTCCATTCAATATTTATACAACAGATCTATTTAGTGCCCACCATAAACCAGAAATAGAACAAAATCCTGAGGTTAGGACAGTGGACAAACAACTCATTAACAGACAGTAACAATTTGTTCTTAGTTTAGCAACTAATGTGATGATTGCTCATAATGCATCAAATTTCTACTGGAATTATTATGCTTTTGGATGCTTTCTTTATAATGTTAAATGCATCCCTAAATTACATTTATTTTAATTAAATACATCAGATGTGTTTTCAACCATGTTTTGATTAATCTTTTAGTAGATATTTTCAGGGTTCATGATGAGTTCCAGCAGAGTTCTACACTCTAATATTTCCTTGAACAGAAAGTTGAATGTATATTTATAAAAATATCTAAGCACAAAAAGAAGGAAAGGTTTCTTCACATGATAATCATAGGGAGTATAATTTTTGAAATTTATTTTGAATTATTGGGATAAAACTATAACTTTAGTTTTACTTTATATGAAATTAGTTAGCATGGCTTTATATGAAATTAGGTTCTGTTGTCTCTGATACAAATTAATGCTGCTTTTGAAGGAATGCCTTCATATTAGACTGAAAGAGGGTTTAATAAGGAAGGGATGAGGAAAAACATACAGGGATTAGGGGCTAGAGAAACACTCTTCTTGCAGCACTGACTGTTTAGCTGTCCCCTAGTATGGCACAAAAATGACTCAAAAATGACATGACCCTTCAATTAAATTCTCAGCTCTTCTCAATTCGTATTCCTCCCTTGGCATCTACTTATCACTGTAATGAAGACTCTTAGACATCTCCAATCTAGTCTGGTGAGTTTTTGACTGGCAAAGAAGTACTCCAGGCAATTACGATCCCCTTCCCACATCGTCTTATAGAGGCTAAGAAAGAATAAGACAATGCTAGAGATGCATCTGACCATGCTATGATTGCTCTGCAGATCAAGATTGGGTATCCACAGTGCTGGAAAGATCCATTAGCTGGCAGCAGTTGCAGCAGCCCGAGCAGCCATAGGAGCCCAGAAAATATCCCCACCATCCCCTGTTGCAAGATATGAAGACTGAATCCCCTGTTTAGGTAATAGAAAATAAGAACAGAAATAAGCAATGAATGCCAACTAGTCAAGTTTTCTAAAAGAACCATATCATATTAGCCTCTTCCCTTCAATTTATTCTGCCTTTATTTTTCACTTTATGCCAAAAAAAAAATAAAACCATGGACTATCTCAAAATTAATGTTTTGGTGAAAAGCCATTATTAATATTTAAAAAGCTGATTGAATAAAGAGGTTCTATAATACAAGATATATATATATATATATATATATATATATATATATATATATATATATATATATCTTTTTTTAAATTAAAGTTTATTGGGGTGACAATTGTTAGTAAAGTTAACATAGGTTTCAGGTGTACAATTCTGTAATATATCATCTATATATCACATTGTGTGTTCACCTCCCAGAGTCAGTTCTCCTTTCATCACCACATAAGGTTCTGCACAGCAAAAGAAACCATCAACAAAAATAAAGGGCAACCAACCGAATGGGAGAAGATTTTTGCAAACAACACCTCCCATAAGGAGCTAATATCCCAAATATATAAGGAACTCATGCAACTCAACAACAAAAACACAAACAATCCAATTTAAAAAATGTATGTATCTTGATTACCAAGATTTGACCAAACACCAGGTGCTGACTTTTTGCTAGTATTAGGGGAGCATTATTTAGGCCAAATATCATACCATGGAAGTTGTGTATTTGGGAAAGGAGGTGTGATTGGACCTATTATTAAACAGGTTTTACTTAAGACTAAAAGGTATTCCACAATAGACATTCATATATTGGTGATTTGGCACTTACAATATATTTTATCACATGAAAAGTACTATATAAAATGGTTGCCTTCCTGAGTGATGCTATGAAACTGAAAAAACTCAAAATATAACTGACTATATGTGATATCAACTCAGTTGATGTTAGGCCTCCTATAATAGATTTTAATATATTTATGTATCCCATACCTATAATTACAGTGAAAACTGACTCTAATAACATAATTGATGTCCAAACATTGTCAAATAAGATGTGTAGTTGTTTATTTTGTGAGATAAATGAAGAAGAAAGGTTATGCAGCTAGCTAAGCATGAATGACAGGGGTCCCACTTGGTGGTATACCACTGTATTTAAATATTAAGGGTGGGGGTGATTCTAGATCTTGTGGCTGATTTTGACTGCTAAGACAAAGGCACAGATTTCAGATATCCTCTGGTTAATTAACAACCCTTTTGTTGATCAGATATAGTGTAGAAATTGGACATGAGGAATAATGGGAAATTAAGACACCTGCTATCAGACTTTCTTCCTTTTCAAGTTGGGGTTGCTATTATTTCCCCACATAACGCTATCCTCCCACAAAATCCTCTCTCTTATGTCTTCCCAGGGCCCTCTGTTCCTCACCCAATTATGGTAAAATATTCAGCTGATTGTCAAAGCTAATTGTTGCTCATTACACCTCAGCATAAACATGGTTAATTAATGGAAGTAGAAATAATTTAAATACAAAAATAAAGTGAATTAAACCACAAGTATTGTATGTAAGTGTGTAAGATGTGCAGTGATAGGTAAAATCTATTGGAGAAATTACACACAAGAACATACAAAATGAATAATTGTATAAGTCGTGGTCCTAAAATGAGACATTAGTGTAATAAAGTCATTAATTTTGCAATTATTTACTCATTTCTTCACTAAACAATTTATATACCATGAATATGAACATGATGACTCCTTCAATAGAAAAATGGAGGAACAATAGAATAAGCAAATTTTTAAAAACTGTTAACACCATCTAATGAGTTTATTGACTTTAGATATTAAGATATACACAAACTCAACAAGGTACTAACAATATATAATTTAGTCAATGATTTTGTAAACTGTTCTCAACAGAATAACCAATGGAATATATCACAGTCCACTAACATAGAAGTTTAAAGGAAAATAATAACCATACATTTTATGTCATTGAAAAAATTAGTAATCATAAGTAATGGAGAATATAATTCCATTCAACAAAATATGCCTCAAAAGAAGTTCCACTTCTGTTAATGGCAGGAAAGTCCTATAATGAATTATGTTCCTGCAGATATTAATTATGAAATCTGACCAAATATACATACATAATTTTACATTTAATTATATCAAAATATGTATACATTTATATAAATATGAAAATAGATATTTATTTATATCATAATTTAGAGAATGATCAAAGCAGTCAGAGACTGGCAGGAGCTATTCTACCCCTGAAAGAAGGGATCTTAAAAAAATGACAATAGAAAGGACACAGACAATATTTTAGTGGTTACCAGACGGTAAGGGAGAGGGGTGTGGTAGATGAGGGTAAACAGGATCAAATATATGGTGATGGAAGAAGTGACTCTGGGTGGTGAGCACACAATGTGATGTATAGATGATGTATTACAGAATTGTACACTTGAAATCTATGTAACTTTACTAACCATTGTCACCCCAATAAACTTTAATTTAAAAAAAAAAGGAAAGAAAGAATGGCAATGTTTACATGTACTTTCCCTGAGAGTCTTTCCTAAAATGACCTGCAGTGAGCCCTGCCTCCTGGTATTCATGCTTGAATATGTGCTAAACCTACTGACAACTCCTTTTACCAAACTGATGATGGTAAAAGTTAAACGTCAATTCTGAGAATAGTTCACAGAGAGACTGGCTTCCATCTTGCCCACTCTCACCTGCAGCAATCACTGAACTGGAGGAAGCAGGCTGCCATATTGTGAGTGGCCTTGAGGAGAGGACAGGCGATAAGGCACTGACATCCCCAGTCATACACACAGAGAACTTCAGGTTGCCCACATCACTGTGTGTGAGCTTGGAAATTATCATCTGCATCCTGCCAGCAGCCATAGGAACGAGCTTGGGAGCAGACTGTACCTCGGCTGAGCCTCGAGATGATGGCAGCCTTGCTCTTTCCCTTGATGGCAGCTTTGGGAGAGACCATGAGCCAAAGGACCCAGCTAAAAGGTACCTGAATTTCCACTCCTCAGAAACTGTGAGATAATCAATCATTGTTGTTTTAAGCCACTAAGTTTTAGAGGAATGTGTTATGCAGCAATAGATAACTAATATACATATATAATGATAAATATAATTCTTTTCAAAAAAGATTCCTGGAAATTGCAGAAAAGTTTTTATTAACTGTCTCACAGATAATTATAAACTCTGATTAAAATATGCTTTTAATAAAAACAAAATCAAATGTTGGAGCATGATCAAAGTCGGCGGAGACTGGCAGATATTTGATGATTGAAAGAATGAAACCCGTGAAATAAGGGTGAGATACATGTTTCCACCCTCTGAGAGCTCTGCAGACCACATGGAAGAGCCTGGCTAGCACTTGGTGAGAAGCGTTGACCTTATTAATATTAAGTGATAGAGGTTGGGGATTAAGGCCGTCAGGATGGTTGTAAATCGAGGAAGGAAACGGCAGATAGGAGGGAGTCACAGAGCAGTGTGTTGCCAGCTACATATATAAACTCTCCTCCACTTCTCGGCTGATCCATGAACAGCCTGTATATGGGACAGAAGACTAAAAAGTGACATAGGTTTCAGTTGCTGTACGTAGCCAGGAACAGAGTTAGTTTAGTGTTTGATTCCTACTAACAGAGGGGATTGGTGGAAAACTTGCACTTTACATTGAAACCACATCAGGTTCATCCTTTCTAAGTAAATATTGTATACCAGGAATATGAATTCACCCCAAGATTAGGGGGAAATATGATACATCTGCAGTAACCAAATTTTAAACCAACACTCTTCTAGTTCAGGTAATTTTTCCAATGTAATCAAGTACCTGATAGAAAAAAAGAAAAGATCACTCTTCAGGGAATTTGGGAGAGATAATAGACATCAAATTCTCCACAAGGTATCACCGAAAATTCTTAGTATGCAACAACAACAAAATACGAAATTACTACTAAGTTAATAACTGAATAATTACTAAAAATGTAGTCACAGAAAGATATGACCCAAATCATGACTAATATTAGTCAGGAAAAATCGACCCAAACATGATTCAGCATTTGGAAATAGCAGAAAAGAACTTTTAAAGAGGCATTTAGAAATATGTTCAATGACATAAAATTAAATGAATGAACAGGTGAAGAAAATGAGACTCTAAAAAAAAAAAAGAAAAGGAATTCCCAGATTACAGTAGTAAATATGTGAAATTAGAAATAAACTAGTATTATTTAACAGCAGATTAGATATGGAAGAAAACAAGGTTAGTGATATTGAAGACAGATGAACAAAAAGTATTTATTCTGAAAAAGTAGAAGGAAAAAAATGACTGAAAATTTACAATAGCCTCAAGTACTTGTGGGAAAATATTAAGTACTCTGACATATATGAAACTGGAATAACAAAATATAAGGAGAGCTACAAGGAACAGAATAAATGTTTAAAATAGTAATGACCAAAATATGCTAACTAGTGTAAAAAATTAACTGACTTAAAAAATTTATTAAACCTCAAGAAGGTCAGTACAAAGAAAACTGTACATACATACATCAAATTGATTAAAAATAAAAATAAACTTAAAAATGGCCAGAGGAAAAGAAGACATAAGCTATCAACCTAGAATTCAATATTCTGGAGAAAAAAATACAAACATTTTTCAGATAAAATTTTCAAATCTCATAAAGTTATAGTAATTAAGGCACTTTAGTAGAGGCATAAGATTAAATATATGAATAAAATAATGATAAGTTCAGAAACATAGACCAACACATATATGGTAAATTGATTTTCCACAACATTGTCAAGGTAAGTTCTTGAGGAAACAATAGTCTTTTCAACAAATATTTCTGGAATATTTGGGTATCCATATATAAAAAGTGAATGAACAAGTCTTAGCACAAAAAAGTTAAAATGAAATTAATTAGAAACCTAAAAGTATTAAACCTATAAATTTCCAGAGAAAAAGATTTTCAATTTTATTGTAGGCAAAAATGTATTAGCAGTGTGTGTGTGTGTGTGTGTGTGTGTGTGTGTGTGTGTGTATCACAAGTAAGTTCGTGAACTTGTTGCAACAATGTTGCTAACCTTTTTTGATATCAGAGGGGTTATTCATTATGAATTTGTACCAACTGGACAAATAGTGAATCAAGTTTACTATTTGGAAGTGCTGAAAAGGCTGCGTGAAAAAGTTAGACGACCTGAACTTTTCGCCAACAATTCATGGTTCTTGTATCATAACAATGCACCAGCTCACATGGCACTGTCTGTGAGGGAGTTTTTAGCCAGTGAACAAATAACTATATTGGAACACCCTCCCTATTCACCTGATCTGGCCCCCAGTTACTTCTTTCTTTACCCGAAGATAAGGGGAATATTGAAAGTAAGACATTTTGATGACATTACAGACATCAAGGTTAATACAATGACAGCTCTGATGGCCATTCCAGAAAATGAATTCCAAAATTGCTTTGAATGGTGGACTAGGTGCTGGCATTGGTGCATACCTTCCCAAGAGAAGTACTTTGAAGGTGACTGTGATATTCAGCAGTGAAGTTTGTAGCAATTTTTCTAGGATGAGTTCGCGAATTTAATTGTCATGCCTCCTAGCAGTATTTGCTTATCTGAAATGTGGTCATTATCATTTTCCACAATAGATTAATTTAAGTACTTATTAAATATTTTTAGTTGTATATATTCTGTTGCCTCTTAAATTGTGAAAATGGACTCATTATTCTACCAAATGCATTTTTGCCACAATTAGAATGAAAACATTTACCATCATTGTTATGGGATTTTCTTTTTCAGTTTAGGAAACAAACAATACAAACAGTTGTTTATTTAGGAAATATGAAGTTTCTTTATTAGTGAAAATCTACATGACACTGATTAGAAGAATAGAAATATAAAATTTAATAGAAAATCTGTCTAATAAAATTTCTTTCTCTAAAAAAGTTCGCAATGTTTACAAGGAAATAAGAAGTTGATAAGGAATCTATATGGAAATCATTTTTCTAAATTGAGAATACATGAAAAAATATATATTCAGAGACTAAAAGAGAAAAACATGCTATTTTAATTTTTATCAACATTTTAAAGTTTCAAATTTTGCATATGCTAATTTTAAAAGAACTTATTAGAATACATATCATCTAGTTCTGAAAAACATCATGTTTGGATACCTTAAATAACACAGTGTTTCAGAAACAGTGATCAATAAGCTCAAGCTGACAGCAAAGAATGAAAAGATATATTTGAGCTATAAAAAGAAGGGGTAGGAAAACAAAGTTCCTAAGACAGAAAATCAAAATACAGCACACTTTGAAGACTCAGAAAGTTAAAGTGGCAATTGGTTATGTCTGAAAAAGAAATGCACTAATGAAGACCAATGGATTGAAGATGGAGATAGGGTTGCTTGTTCCAAAGATAAATGGGCATGGCGGTGAGGTAAGAAGAGACAGTGTCCATAGAATGAATGATAACGCCTGAGGAGGCAGCATGTTTACTACTGAAGTAGTTCATAGCACTATAGATAAAAACCAAAAGTGTATTAAATCATTTAATAGCTTGCTGTGAATCATGGAAGACCCATTACGACGGTATGGTTGTTATATAAAACCACATGTTCCAGAAAAGATATCCACAGTCATCTGCAACCTTCCTCAGAGATTTATCATTTTAGAATTCTCTCATGTGAACTAGATCATATATTAAATGTCTTTCAGAAGAGTGACAAATCTTGTGTTCTTCAGAATGATGCAATAAAATTTAGCCACTGACAGACATACTGATTAATCACAGGATGTGTTAAATCTAAAAATCAAATTTGTGACATGTCATCAAAATTTAGATGACAAATACTTTTCCCAAAAAAAAGAAATGGCTTTGAAGAATTAAAGGTAATTTCTGAATCACAGGAAAGTTTTTGAAACCGATATTTTATATTGTTAAAGTCTAAAATAAGATATATATAACAGGAATATCTCTAAATTTTTGAAGTTGGCATTCATATATGAGTATGTTGAATAGTAATAAGTAGCAACTGAATTTATGCAAAGGAAATAGAAACTAGTCACAAATTGATTATGCTTAGCACTGCAAGAAACGGTAATTTAGCAGAAATAACACCATATCATAGATTTAGGGTTTCAAAATTAGATTTTGGGGTTTCAAATAAAAAACACAAATTCATATACTTTATCTATTTGAGACCAAGAATAGCAAATTAAATTTTGATAAACATAGGCGCTATTTACATATTAGAAACTAGTGTAATTAGTGTAACTTTTAAAAATGGGAAAAAGTTTTGTGCTGATACACATACAAAGTAGTAATCATAGGATTAAACAAAATAGTGATTGGATCACTTGTCACTTTATTTTATAGATTAATTAGTAAATCAATAAATTTTAATTAAGCAGAAATAAATTTATGGTAGTATACTAGATAATAAAAAAGATACAAAGGAAGAAATATACACATTTCATATAATCAAAATGGCAATTATTGGAACATCCTCATGACTTATTTGTAATTTTTAAATTTTATAACACAAATAAGAATTTGAAGTATATTGTAATTAAATAGATGAAATTTTCTTTTAAACAAAACAAAATAGCCAGTATGTATTTATATAATTGCATTTTTTCTTTTAATCACCAGAATGAGAACTTAAACAATATTAAATGTTCTCTAAAAATTTTCACTAAACATGCCTGTTCTGCTGTTTAATTTTTTTTTCCAAATGCAGACCTAACCATAAATTTATTATACTTTAAAACATTTTAAACAAAGTTATTAAACCAAAGGAAATAAATGGGATCCTGATAAATATGTTTCTGAAAACACTTTTTAAAGTCTGCATGGACTATTTGTAAAGAAAAGCATGTATAATTTTGATTTTTTTTCTATATGTGAAAAATTTAATGCACATAAACATACTCATATACTTTCTTTTTATTTATTTTTATTTTATCTTATGGGTTTTAAAGAAACCCATCAACTGAACATTTGGCATTCCAACTCAGCTATTTTTAGATATTTAGATCAAATTAATTTAAAATATTTTAGAGCAATGTATATACTTATAATTTACTCTTCCCTGAAGTTTGATGTCAATCTCAAAAAGAAGTATAATAAGACAGATAGGATTTCTGGCAAATTTTAATTTATCACATTAGATCCATATGTTTTAAATAAAACATCACTAACATAGCTATGTTTCTTGTTAAACTCTCCCTGATATGATTTTTTTCCTTCTCTCTCCATCTCATCTGAATTAATCATTGTCATGGTTTTAGACGTACATTGTTCAATATTGTTGTTCTCTAGATGTATATTTATGAGCTATAAATAATTTAAAAGTCTAGAAACAATTTTTGATGCCATCTTCTCATTTTTTTAGGAAATTAAAATCAATAAAAAATTGTAAAATATTTCGTCTCACAGTTTCTAAAGTTCAGAATAATTTTCCAGATGCATATGGATGTCAAGAAATTTTTATCTATTATTTTCATGCCTAAGGACTTGATTCCTAAATATATTTTTGAGGTAAAGATAAATTATTTTTCTAAACATGCAAAACAGCATTTATTTTAGTGGTGGTATTCTATCATAACATTAGAAAGCAGAATGTTGTTCTTGCTATAATTTTAATCATTTAATTTAAAAATGAATAGGCTATATTTTAATCTAATCATTTGTGTTATTTTCTTTTCCCCCTTAGAATCTAAGTTTCCTCCTTCACTTTTGTACACATCGTATTTCCCTGCATAGAACAGTTATGCCTTTAAGCAAAATCCTCTAGAGGTGCACAATGAAAGAAAAGAGGGTTTTGCAACATCCTAAGGTAAAGTTAACGGGAATAAAATCACAGTAACATTTACCCTTCTGCCTGAAACAACAACAGCAACAAAAGTTTACTCAAAAAGAAATAGATAACTTGAAGATTTGTATATCTATTAATAAAGTTGAATAGATTGTTAAAAATCTTCCCATAAAGAAAACTCCAGGCACATATGATTTTAATGATAAATTCCACAAATATTATTTAGGAAAGTAATAACACTAGTCCTATGTAAACTCTTCCAGATAATTGAAGAGGAGGGAATATTTTCTAGTATCCATTCAAAGATACTAGAATTACTGTATACATTGTAAGAAAACTATAAATTCCTTCATAAACACAGAGGCAAAATCAAATCCAAAAGCATATATAATACCTCATGACACTCTGGGCTTTATCCCATGAATGGAAGTTTGGTTTAATATTGGAAAGTTAATAAATCTAATTCACAATATAATAATTTAAAAAAGAAAAAATCATATGATACTCTCAAATGCACATAGAAAAAAATTCATGTTTGTTTTAAAAGACCTAAAACAAACAAACAAACAAACAACAAAACCAATAAATTTCTGCAAACAAGAAACACAAGGATACTTCCTGAACCTGATAAAGGGCCTTTAAGAAAAATTTAAGATAAAGAAGTTGTGGTATATATACACAATGGAATACTATTCAGCGGTAAGAAAAGATGATATAGGAACGTTTGTGACAACATGGATGGATCTTGAGAGTGTAATGCTGAGTGAAATAAGTCAAAAAGCAGAGAACCATGTGATTTCAATGATATGTGGTATATAAACCAAAAACAACAAAAGAACAACACAAACAAATGAGAAACAGAAACTCATAGACACAGACAATAGTTTAGTGGTTACCAGAGGGTAAGGGGGGTTGGGGGTGGGAGATGAGGGTAAGGGGGATCAAATATATGGTGAAGGAAGGAGAACTGACTCTGGGTGGTGAACACACAATGGGATTTGTAGATGATGTAATACAGAATTGTACACCTGAAATCTATGTAATTTTGCTAACAATTGTCACCCCAATAAATTAAAAAAAATAAGAAAATTTATATTTTATTTTTTATTTATTAAATAAATTTATATTTATATTTTATTTAAGAAAAATATAAAGCTAACTTCATACTTAATAGTGAAAATTGAACGTTTCCCCCAGAAAGAGCAAGACAAGGAAACCCACTGTCACAATTTATATCCAACATTGTTCTGGAGCTCTAGACAGTTCAAATGATAAGAAACAAAATACCAAAATTGAAAAAGAACAAGTAAAATTGTCTTTATTCATAAAGAACATGATCATTTATGTTGAAAATCTGATGGAATCTACCAAAAAAATGTGAGTTTATCCAGGTTGCAGTATAAGATTCATGTAAAAAATTATATTCCTATAGGTACAGACAAAAGGAGCCCCAGGAGAAGCCTGCTCACTATAGCTTAAGGCCAGGAAAAGGGAGACTTGGAAGGTAACCTTTTTAACATACCCTACTCTAGCCAAAGATCAAAGGAAAACTGAGAATTGAGCATGAATCTGAAATTCCACTACCAGCCAGCAGTTACCAGGTGGTGTGAGTGTGCTGTTGGTTCGAAACCCTGCAACCTTGAATTCCCAAGATGAAATTTAAAACCGGTCCCAAAAAATGGAGAGCAAGGGAGATGCAAGAAAAAGGTAGGCCACTCCACATTTGGAGCTGTCAGGTTTAAATAACAAGGGAACTTAGAGGCTTGTCTTCAGCGTCTGCAGGACGGGTAAATCTCCACACCACCTGCCAAAGTCTTAAGAGTTTATATAAAGGCATTAAGTGGGTTCAGTTATGGATCTCTCCAAATGGTTTCAATAAAACATTACTCTCAAAGCTGGGTCTTTGAAGTGATTCCTAGTAAAGTGGGTGGAGCACACATTCCAAAGATGGTGGTGTGGGATGTAAGGAACCTCTGATTGCCTAGGACTAGCTCATAGGTCAGCTGGTGGTCACGTCCTCTCCATGACCTCTTCCAACAAGCTCTTCCTGTGAATCTATAATCATTTTAAAATTTTAAAAAATTAAAATATAAATCCACAGTGATTGCCTAGGGCCCAGGATAAGAGAGGGAACAAGTTGCAAAAACAAGTGAGAAACTTTTTTTATAGATATAAAATAATAGAATGTTGTTTCTCTTGATCATGATAAGGATTACACAGATGGATACATTTGTCAAAGCTCATCATTAGATATATTTAAAATGGATGATTTTATATTCCAATAAAATTGATTTATAATAAATTCACTTAAATGTGGAACGTTTCATGGTAAATGAAAAATATTGAATTTTTTTCTTTAAAATATCATAATTTTTGTATTAAATAGGGAGTTGTATTTGTATTTGATTAATTATAAGACAGTCTTAGTAAAAATTAATCAGGTATTGATTTTGTATAATATTTTGATGAAATTATATAATGCTATGATATAGTATACTTAATCTCATATTTGATTTGAAGATTAAAACAACTTTCCAAAATATAAAGTGCTTCATCAATTTTCCTATGAAGCTCTCAGAATAATTGGAAATTAATTCTCTTTAGCATGTTCTTTCATCACCCTTACAGATTTTTCTCTTTTGCAGGTGTTAACTATCTAACAGGTCATATCTTGGCAATTTAAAACTATGATACCTTCACATACTCTTTGTCCTGACCCCCAACTTTGAAATAATGCTTTAAAATAGATTTCCATTATATTGTAGGTGGATTAATAGGTGGACAATGACGTTGACATGGTTAGCAAGAAAAAAAAGCGAGTTTTAAGCAGAATTTTTATACTGGTCAGTTCATTAGTGGATATTTTCACATTTATTGACTTTTTCTTTCCTAGGCAACATCATAGCTACAGGGACATGAATTTTTGGAAAGCAAGTATTTTATATATGAAAGCTCTGTGTGGAGACACCATTCTTTAGTAGGAGTTGGAGCACAGGTTCCATCACTAATGATACTGCAAGACCTCAAATAAATACAACAAGCCTGGGTCTTGCCGTTTGTTTCTCACAGGCACACAGGTATATTTGAAGTTTCTTTCCAGTGTTAAAAATTAACAACAACAACAATAACAAACTACATGATAAGGAGGTATTGTGAATATGAACTCTTCCCCATTTAAATTACATGATATTTCCCTAGAGCTTTTTCTCATCTCTATTATTCAACAAGAAAGTATACCTTGGACTACCTGCACTGGCCTCCTTAATACTATAGCCTTTCCTCAGTACTTACAAAATATTTAAATTGTGAACCAACTGCTAAACTAATTTTTATAGGAATTGACACATAGGTCTGCACTAATGTAGTGCTAAATGTACTAATCTCTACACATTATCAATATTGACTGTAAACCTGAAATAAGGAAACCACTGTGGTGATACTAGCCAGTGCCTCATCTAGTGCATATTTTAAAGCTCATTTCATAGATACAAATCTATATTTAAAAAAAAAAAACACAAAAAAAAACCCCCACACAATTTAGAGTTCCATTTGAATTGTGAAGAATATGAATATAAGTAAATAAACAAACAAAGCAAACTCATAAATAAATGGTATTCAGTTGGGGCATCTGTTTGATAGATAATAAAATGCAACTTGGCAAAAATTTAGTCATCACATTATTACATATAGATCCTGGATACAAACTCAAATACTGATGAGAAAGGAAGTTTGTTAGAACTTTATTCCATATAAAAAGCTTAGATTTGGGAAGCTTTTACCAGCTATATAACTTAAAATTAGAAAAAAATACACCTGAGAACTGAGAAAAATTAATGAAGTTGATAGGCTTGAGTTCAGTTTCTACTTTATATATTTTCAGAATACTTTTCTCATGTTACAAGTCGGAAAAAAAAAAAAAAAAAAGTATGTAGAGATCAGGTTGTTAAGAAACATGTTTGTTACAGGACCTGATAAAAATTTTTCTTTCACAGGGGCCAAACCAGATCTGGCATGACTTTCATAAAGGACTCTCCCTGGGCAAGTAGGTACCTAGCACTGCATGCTGAATGCTTGCACTGGTGCCAAACCTAAAATTGAATTAACCTGGTGAACACCACCAATTGCACCACTCTGGTGACTCCCTGAGACCATGATTCACCCAACTGTCATACTTCCCCAGGCTCTTTCAGTGGCTGAAGCTTATGGGCAGCCAGCAAGCAGCAGTAAGCCTATGGGTGCCCTGTGCCTTTTGCTCAGTAGCCCCATGCCTGGTACTGGTGGCAGACAGCCTTGGTTTGCAGCATGGCACCTCCCACGCACCTCTAGTCCAGCAAAGAGAGCTATAATACTAATCTTAGATTTAACACCAGATTCTTAGGTCAGTAACTTAATTCCTTTTCTCAATTTCCAAAAAACTTCCTTTCACAGACTAGTTTATAAAAAATTAATTGATTATGTTGTCTCCCAAAATATTTTCCTCTTTCAAGTTCCTTTTCATCAGTATTACCACCACCATTCACACCAGTCTCAATTTCAAATATCTACATTATATTTGATTGCTCTTTCTTCATATTCAATAAGGTACCAAATCATGTTTAAAAGTCAGTTCAAAAACATCGTACATTTACCTCATTTTTTCCTTATCCCTGCCATCATTTTAATTGGAGCTCAGTATTTCAAATATAGGGTGTCTGTGCTATATGCTGATTCTTCCCACTGGTACACTGTATCATAGGCCTTTTGCTGAGTTGCCTCATGTCTGGTATTGGTGGCAGCTGGCCTTGGTTTGCAACATGGCACCTCCCACATACCCCTAGTCCAGCAAAGGGAGCTACCAACCTTGGATCACTTTGTAGCTCCTACCAGGTAGCCCCGGGCCAGTCTCAGGCAGTGGAAGACCTTGGCCTGCACCAGAGCCCTTCAAAAGGGGCCCCAGCACCAATATACCTGTGGCTGGCTTCAGACAACACAACAGAGCACCACCCAATTAGCCCCATAATTGTCACACCCAAAGGGTATGCTGGGGTGAATTGTACTCCATGAGGCATCCCCCAAACAGCAGCTCATAAGCTGTTGTCATGGCCAATACTTACAGCCAGTCAGCCTGAGGGTCAAACCCACTCATTCATGAGCAAACAGTAATCAAGGATAAACTACAACAGGAGGACACACACAACCCACACAAGAGACACACCTGGAGCACCTGCCTCAGGTGATCAGACAGACTGCACTGCTGCAGCCCCCATGGGACATCTAATACATAAGGCCACCTTGGCAACAAAGAGAGACATTGCAGATCTAACCTGATACATAGAAACAAACACAGAAAATCAGCTAAAATTAGGAGACAAATAAACATGTCTCAAATGAAAGAATAAGAGAAAACTCCAGAAAAAGAACTAAATGAAAGGGAGCGAAGCAATCTACCAGATACAACATTGATTATAAGGATGTTCAAGAAACCTCAACAATATGATAGTAAGCATAAAAGGACATAGAAACCTTTTTTTTTTTTTAAGTCAGAAATGAAGAATACAATAATTGAAATGAAGAAGGAATCAACAACTGAAATAAAGGAATCAACAGCAGATCAGATGAAGCAGAGGATTGAATCAGTGATTTGGAAGACAAATTAGCAGAAAACAACCAATCAGAACAGCACAAAGAATAAAACAGAAATGAAACAGTTAAAGGACCTCTGGAAAACATCAAGGGTAACACCATTTACATCTTAGGGTAACGAGGAGGAGAAAAGAGATAGCAAGGGATTGAGAACTCATTTGAAGAAATGACAACTTAAAACTTCCCTAAACTGGAGAAGGAAATAGACATAGAAGTCCAAGAAGTGCAGAGAGTCCCAGACGAAATGAACCCAAAGCCCACACAAAGATATATCATAATTAAAGACAAGGAGAGAATCTTAAAAGCAGCAAGGGAAAGGCAGTTGGTTACCTACAAGGGAGCTCTGTTGAGACATCAGAATGTCAGCTGATTTCTCAACAGAAATGTTTCAGGCAAGGAGAGACTGGCATGGAACATTCAAGTGATGATAAGCAAGGACCTACACCTAAGACAACTCTACCCAGCAAGGCTATCATTTAAAAGAGACATAAAGAGCTCCCCAGACAAGAAAAAGCTGAAGGAACTCATGACCACCAAATCAGTATTACAAAAAACGTTAAAGGAACTTCTTTAAGAAGAAGGGGTGGGGGGAGAACTTAAATATGAATAACAAAATGGCAATAACAATGTACCCATCAATAATCACTTTAATGTAAAAGGATTAAATACTCTTAACAAAATACATAGGGTAGCTCAATGGATAAGAAAACAAGACCCATGCGTATGCTGTCTATAGGAGACCCACTTCAGTTTGAAAGACATACACAGACCAAAAGTAAATGGAAAAAGGTATTTTAAGCAAATGGAAATGAAAAAAAAGCTGAAGTAGTAATACTTATATCAGACAAAATAAACTTTAAAACAAAGGTTATAATTAGACAAAGAAGTACATTTCACAATAATAAAGGAATCAATCTAACAAGAGTATATAACCCTTGTAAACATTTATGCATCCAACATAACAGCACAGAAATATATAAAACAAATATTTACAGACATAAAGGGAGAGATTGACAGTAATACAGTAGTAGGGGATTTTTACACCCCATTCACATCAATGGGTAGATCTTCCAGACATAAAATCAACAAGAAATGAGTGACCTTAAATGACATAATACCAGGTGGACTTAATAACTTTTAAGAACATTTCACCCCAAAGCAGCATAATATACATTCTTTTCAAGTGCATATGGAACATTTTCCAGGATAGGTAACATATTAGGCCACTAAACAAGTCTCAATAAATTTAAGAAGATTGAAACCATACCAAGCATCTTCTCTAACCACTAAGGCATGAAACTAGAAATAAATTATGAAAAAAAAACCCTGAAAAACACACAGACACATGGAGGCTAAATAACATGCTACTAAACAATGAATGGGTTAACAATTAGATTATGGAAGAAATGAAAAGATACCTTGAGACAAATGAAAATGAAAACACAACAACCCAAAACCCATGGGACACTGTGAAAGCAGTTCTAACAGGGAATTTTATAAGAATGCAGTCCTACTTCAAGAAACAAGAACAATCTCAAATAAAGAATCTAACTTTACACTAACAGAGAATTAGAAAAAAAAACAGCAAACAAAGTCCAAAGTGAATAGAAGGAAGGAAATAATAAGGATCAGAGCAGAAAAAAAATGAAATAGAGGCTAAAAAAGCAATACAAAATATCAATGAAAACAATAAGTTCTTTGAAAAGATAAACAAAATCGATAAATCTTTAACAAGATTTATCAAGAAAAAAAGAGAGAGGACCCAAATAAATAAAATCAGAAATTAAAGAGGAGAAGTGAGTACTGACAGCACAGAAATACAAAGGATGATAAGAAAATACTTTGAACAATTATATGCAACAAATTCAACAATCTAGAAGGAAAGAAGAAATTTGTACAAACAGTCTTACAAGACTGAATCAGAAGACACAGGAAATCTGAACTGACAGATTACTACTAACAAAACCAAATCAGTAATCAAAAAATTCCCGACAAACAAAAGCCCTGGAGAAGATGGCTTCACAGGTGAATTTTACTAAACATTCAAAGAAGAATTAACACCTAACCTTCTCAAACTATGCAAAATATTCAAGCGGAGAGAAGGTTCCCAAGCTTATTTTATGGGACCACTATTAACCCTGATTCCAAAGCCAGACAAAGACGTTAGAAAAAAAGAAAATTATAGGTCAATATCCCTGATGAATAATTATGTAAAAATCTTCAACAAAATATTGGTAAACCAAATTCAGTAATACCTTAAAAAAACTGTACACTGTCATCAAGTGGGATTTACTCCTGGGATGCAAGATTGATTCAATATCAGCAAATCAATTAATGTGATACACCACACAAGTAAAATAAAAGATAAAAACCATATGGTCATATCAATATATGAAGAAAAAGCATTTAATAAAATCCACCATCCACTTATGATAACAACTCTCAGCAACTGGGAACAGAGGGTATATATTTCAACATAATAAAGACCATATATGACAAACCCACAGCTAACATCATACTCTTTGGGGAAAAGCAAAAAAGCATTCTCCTTAAGATCAGAAAGAGGACAAAGATACCTACTTTCACCACTTTTATTCAGTATAGTACTGGAAGTCCTAGCCACAGTAATCAGAAAAGAAAAAGAAATACATGGCATCCAAATTAAAAAGGAGAAAGTAAAACTGTCATTATTTCCAGATGACATGATACTATATAGACAGAACTCTAAAGATTCACCAAAAAAACAAACAAACAAACAAACAAACAAAAAAACTATTAGAACTGATAAATGAATTCAGTAAAGTAGCAAGATCCAACATTAATATTCAGAAATCAGTTCCATTTTTATACACCATTAAAAAACTATCAGAAAGAGAAATTTTAAAATAATCCCATTTACAATTGCATAAAAAAATACCTAGGAATAAATTTAAACAAGGAGGTGAAAGACCTGTACTCACAAAATTATAAGACACTAAAGAAAGAAATTGATGAAGATACAAATAAATGGAAGCAAATATCATGCTCATGGATAGGAAGAATTAGTGTTGTTAAAATGTCCATACTACCCAAAGCAATCTATCAATCTCTATCAAAATATCAATGGCATTTTTCACAGAAGTAGATCAAATAATTCCAAAATTTGATGAACCCACAAAACACCACCAATAACCACAGCAATCTTGAGAAAGAAGAACAAAGTTGGCGGTATTACACTTTCAGATATCAAACTATGCTACATGACCACAGTAACCAAAAACAGCATAATACTAGCAAAAAAACAGACACATAGATTTAATAGAACAGAACAGAGAGCTCAGAAACAAACCCACACTTATGTGGTCAGTTGTCTATGACAAAGGATGCAAAATATACAATGGGGTAAAGGCAGTCTGTTCAATAAATGGTGTTGGGAAAACTGGACAAATATATGCAAAAAAACGAAACTAAACCACCTTCTTACTCCATATACAAGAATACACTCAAAATGGATTACAGCCATAAATTAAGATCCAAAAATATAAAACTCCTAGAAGAAAACATAGGTAGTAAACTCTTACATTGCTTTTAGTAATATTTTTACTGATATATCTCCTTGGTCAAGGGAACCAAAAGAAAAAATAAACAAATGAAACTACATCAAATTAAAAAGTTTTTGTATAGTAAAGGAAACTATCAACAAAATAAAAGACAACATACTGAAAGGGAGAAGATATTTGCCAATGATACATCTGATAAGGGGTTAATATTCAAAATTTATAAAGAACTCATATAACCTAACACCAATAAAACAAACAATCCAATTAAAATATGGGCAGAGGACCTGAATAGAAATTTCTCCAAAGAGGACATAGAGATGGTCGATGGACATATGAAAAGATGCTCAGCATTACTAATCATCAGAGAGATGCAAACTAAAACCACAGTGAGATATCACCTCACACCTGTCAGAATAGCCATCATCAATAAATCGACAAACAACAAGTGTTGATAAAGATACAGAAAAAAAGGAACTCTTGTGTTGTTAGTGGAAAACATTGCAGACACTATGGAAAACAGTATGGAGTTTCTTCAAGAAATTCAAAATCTAAACTACCTTATGACCCAGCAATTTCACTTCTAGATATTTATCTGAAGAAATCCAAAACACTAACCCAAAAAGTTATATGAAACCCCTGTGTTCGCTTCAGTGTTTTTTTACCAAAGCCAAGCTATAGAAGCAACCTAAGTGCTCATCAATAGGTGACTGGATAAGGAAGTAGTCATACATATGCACAATGGAATATTACTTGTCCATGAAAAAGAATGAACTCTTACCATTTGCAACAACATGGATAGACCTAGAGGGTATTATTCTACGTGAAATAAGTCAGATAGATAAAGACAAACACCATGTGATTTTGCTTACATGTGGAATCTAAAGAACAAAATAAACGAAAAAACAAAATAGAAACAGACTCATAGATATAAATAACAAACTGATGGTGGACAGATGGGAGGGGCATTGGGGGACTGGGAGAAAAAGGTGAAGGGATTAAGAAGTATAAATTTGTAGTTACAAAATAGTCATGGGGATTTAAAGTACAGCATAAGGGATACAGTCAACAATATGGTAATAACTGTGTATAGTGCCTGGTCGGTACTAGACTTATGGGAGGGAATCACTTTGTAAGCTATATTTATGTCTAACCACTATACTGTACTCATGAAACTAACATAAAATAATATTGAATGTCAAGTATAACTGAAAATAAAAAACACTTAAAAATTTTTTCTCTCTCACTTGGGAAACGTTAAACATTTCCCATCCTGACCAATGTTCTACTTCCTATTGAAGAAAGTAGCTCAGGTGAAAAATAAAATACAATTTAATTTAATATATACTATAAGCATCTTAGTCCAGGAGGCAGTTATCTATTTCAGTGCAAATAAGAAGGGCTTCCAGGTTTACCAGCCAGAGGAAAAATAGAGAAAAGAGAATTGTGGTTATGTCGCCTTAGGACAAATTCCATTATATGCTAAGAATTGTTCTGTCAGCTTTTTAGGTAGACATTTAATTAGATTTGTCTTTAAAAACCTTAAGTGACAGCAAGACAGCTGCATACTTACCTTGAAAATGACATTCTGTGTTTTCCCTGTAAGCTGAACTGCTGCAGCTGTCTGATAATTTTCAGTCTTTTAAGGAAACGATTTATAAGAAACAGACAAGTGCTCAGCGTTGGGCCCATAGTGACTCTTCCTGGCTTTTGGAAAGGCTGAGCAAAAGAACAAAGGGAAATTCAAATTAATGCTGAAAGCTGGTCACGTGCTTGTGATTTCTGCTGTTTCGCTTGGGCTTCATGATGATATCATTATGTCTTTTTCTAAAGAAGAAAAAAAAAATAGTACAGACAATGGAATAGACTCAATCCTTCCTATGTGGTCATTTAAAACTGGCACACTATATTTCTGACATTTCATTCCTTTCCAGTAATGTTTTCTTCTCATTCAAGTTTATGAATTCCTCTGGAGACACGGGAATAGTCATTTATCTTTGGTTACTTTTGCACAGTCTGTTATTTTTGAGGAAATATATTGATGCTACTGGAATTGATGCTAATAGGAAATATATTGCTAGAGAGATAGACAGTGACAGAGAAATGAAATATTTCAAAAAATTACGTTGTTAAATGAAAAACTGATTACCTGGTAAGTCCTTTTGGAACTGAAAGTTCCAATGTGAAGCCTGGGAGTTTTATTCAAAACATGTAAATCACATGTATGTTATTCGTATTAATTATGGTCTGTGATAAACTCAGGGAGAGTTATAGGGAGCTGGTGGCATTGGCCCCCCAGGAAGTGTGGGAACAATGGTTTAGAAGAAACCTATGGTAGGTTGAAATAGAAAAGGCTTTACATTTCCGGGAACACATAGCAGAGAGGAAGGTGAAATTTACAAATAAGATAGATCAAACACAGGAGGGAAAAAAAAACAACAATAACCAAAAAACATGTTGATATAATCATTAAAACAAAAACAAACAAACCAAACCAAACCAAAATAAAAAAACGAGAAGCTTGCATCTAAGCTGTTTAAAGCCAGAAGATAGGAACAGAGACAAAAAGGTGCCCCGAACGGCCTCAAACTGAAGAGCAGCTTGTTTGTCACTGCTCTGTGGGTTCCAGGCCAAGATGATTTCTTTGTTGCAGGGTTGTCTGGTTATATTAGTGGATGCCAAGGACTAACAACAAAACACCCCTAGGAATGTTTTACAATTTATGTTTACACACATCCTATCTACAATCAGTGACGCTTCTTTTACTTTCTGAATTAAAAGAAGCTTAAACAGCAGATGAAGGGAAGCTGTCTCAGTGGGTTTATGGTGTGACGAGAAAAGGCTGGGGTAGTTTCAGAAAAGCAGCAACATGAGATGACGCGAGCTGGACACGATCGCTCAACTCCCTGTTTCAGTTTCCCTGTTCAGTGGATCACTCCTTCCTTAGGAACTACTTCTCTGTAGGGGGGAATCAAGGCTGGAGGGTGAGGTGCAGGGGGCAAGGACAGATACGTTCCTCCCATATTTTCCCTCTCTGGTGATTGAGTATAGGGGCTCCTTCCCCCAACTCTCCCTTTCCCTTTACTTTCTTTCCACACTGGGCTTAACGGTTGATCCTACAGACAACCAAAGGGAGGCTGGTCAACAATATACTATAAGGAAAGAAGACTTTCACCTTCATGAAGCTGCTCTCCTACATCCAGTTACCTAGTTCCGTTGCCGATACTCCAGTACTGCTAATAGCATCCATCTCTGAGCCTCAAGGCTCTGAAAGGCATTGAGAAAAAAATGAATCACTGGTCTAATTCTAGTCTAATTCACCTAGCCTAATTCTTATAGCAAATATATCTAGTCATGTGTTCTGAGATGGCTCGTGGGTTTTATGCAAGAACTGCAAATGTCAATAGAAAATTACTCCAAATACTTAAATGTCAGCATGATTAGAATACGCTAAATTTGAACCAATATTTATTCCCTCACATTATCGTATTCTAGTTGGAATTATAGGCCATAAATCAGATAGCTTGCTCCTTTAAATTAAATTATAATGAAATAAAAGGCTAAACATTTTAAGTCTAGAGAAATTAATATTCAAAAAATCATATTACAATTTTTTTATTGCACTCAGTCTTAGCCAGATGCATATCATTCTGTTGCCTGAATATTTTGGAGATTCCTTCACCTACGACAATTTAGGCTATGATCTAGTGGAACTGACATAACCAACCACAGAAATTTAATTATTTCAATAAAAATCCTCGTAATCTAAGGGTATGGACTTGGCTTAGCCAAAAGTCTCAAACTTCCCTCCTAGTATTTCAGTGCTCAAACAAGTATTTGTGATTATTGCTCAGTTTCTAAATAGAATATATGTTGGGATGTTAAGGGCTTGTCCCAAGTTCAGAAATAAGACCCGGGCTTCAGACAAAGGCGATCAAATATGAGCATTATTACTGATAAAAGTTGGCATTTGAGGATGCAGCTTCATATGAAGTCCAATGGGTTTCTATTATCTTCCCCTTATATTGAACCTGAAAAAGACCAAACTGAAGAACCCAGCTTACCACATGGAAATAGAGAATTTAAGCTTACAAAGTCGAGGTCCCTGTGTAAAACAGAGGGCAGAGCTGTGTAACTAGAGCGCACTTACTATTTTCCTACCAATCTGACCAATTGGACCAGTGAACCCTGTATATCCAGCCATGTGTTGAGGTGTTCTCTTATACTTTTTCCTTCCTGATGAGTAAAATGGAGCTTAACTTTCCTCGATGGAAATTTGAGGATGGAACCAGTTATTTCCCAATTACAATATACAAAAAAAAAATGTTAACTAAAAGAAAGTTGGGCTCATGAAATTAACACTAGATATGATACACAGACCTTTTTTTTTTTTTTTTTTAAGGACAAAACACTTTGTTTTGATAAAGTATAGCAGTTAAAATGAATGTATTATGTTGTGGTAGATATTTATAGAATTTTCCTTTTTAAAATATTTTTTCTTTGTTGGGGAAGCAAAACTTCTCTTTTTTGGCTCAGATGGGCCTAACCCCATCCACCTACCAGTGGCATATAGCTTCAGGCACGTGATGAAGGCCTATGCTCATGACCTTGGAGATTAGAAGCAGTTCAACAATGGGCCAAAAAATGACATTAAGGACAACTACAATCGTCTCTGAGATTTTCCTGCTTGGATTATTTGGGAATAATTTATCTTCCCAATAGGAAATATCTAGTAAGATGAGCCACTGAGTTATAGCTCATATCATGTTCTCAACATGGGGACAAATTGTTCTAGAAATAGAGATAAAACTTACTTGATAGCACATTTAAATACCTAATGAAGTGATGCTTAAACTCAGAAACACTCAGAATTTTCAATTACATTATGAAGTAAATTCACCTTTTGCTTAAATCAATTTGACTGTGTTTCAGAGCTGAGGTGACATTTGCAC
Source organism: Rhinolophus sinicus (assembly GCF_036562045.2). NCBI lineage: Eukaryota > Metazoa > Chordata > Mammalia > Chiroptera > Rhinolophidae > Rhinolophus > Rhinolophus sinicus. Next base: position 69,689,565 of record NC_133760.1, read on the forward strand.
TAAAATATAACTAGTAAGATTTAGCTAAGATCCACGTTCAAAGATAGTTATCATAACAAATCTGGAAAATACACAAACTGCTGAATTATATTTTTGTAAACCAGTACAAAGGAAAACTATGAGTTTGATATAGAACAATCTTCCATTTATATTGTTAAATGGAAAAAGCATAGGTACAAAACTATATGTATAGCATAATTAATTTTGTGTAAATTAAATATACATATCAAGATATATATATATATATATACTCATATGTTACCATATATGTAAAATTCTCAATTACAAGTATAACTTTTAGTGATAGTTGTATTTGAGCAGAGGAAATAGAGATTGAGAAAAGGGAGATTTGCTAATAATTGTATAATTTTTCTTACCTTGGATTTTTTAAATCATGCACATATATATATTTTAATGTTAATAAATATTATTTTTAGTGGAATTGTGAGCCATGTTTATTCTTTTTTTGAAATTCTAACTTGAAATTACTGATGAATATTAGTAATTTTTTAAATGTTTATGAAACTGAAGCTGACACAGAGTTACGTGTGATAATATAACTACAAAATCTTCTCAGTACGATAGTAACTTCTTGCAGACAAGGATCATGTTTTATTTTCTCCTTCATGGTAGAATATAATAATTTCTGACTCAGTTGATTTAATGCAGAATAAGCAATATGGTTTGATGACGTGTGTTAATTAGCAAGTTCTTCCATTTTCTCTCTTAGAAAAACTGCCAGACTTATTTGAAAATATGATTCTTTCATAATGATCTGAAAATTACAAAATTGAAAATGGCATAATCATTTAATCTTTTATTACGGTCAACTTCACATCTAAAAATGAATTTCAAAGCAACAGGAATTGTTCAATTTTGCAAAATGTCAAATACTTTTCTTCTTATAATTTTCTTCCAGTCAATGAATTTCTTAGGCTTTACAACAAATTGCAGCGTTCATCCAATCTTTAACATTCAGTACATTTTCATATTCTTTTAAAAAAAGCAATGTATGCTGCTTAAATATCTGGTAGTCACACGTGAATATGGGCAACATAAGTTTAATGGCAAATCTCAAATTCTCCTATTTTGCTACATCTCTAGTGAATGAATAATATAAATGAAAATTTCAAAATGATGTATATAACATGTACATTTTTATTACTACTCTTTCATTTGTGAATATTCGTGCCAGCTTGTGATTTTGTATCATTGCCAAGTGAAAATGAAAGGTAGTTGCAATCTGGTTATAAAATATACCATAGCAACACTTTAGATGATCCTCCAATATTTAGAGTTAAATGTTATTTATGTCCCCAAAGCATTTTGTTAAAGTTCAGTATTTTTAAGAGTTATAGCTGATCTCTAATTTAATAGAAATTTTGGTTCATTGGTTTATTTTTACTATGTACTTCTAAACATAACTATACATTAAATAAATACTTGTACAATAAACATAACTTGAAATATGATCAGGTATGTCCTGTTGCATTCAGGCATGTAAGTATTAAAAAAACAAAACAGGATTTAGAATTACCCCATGGATGGTATCTAGTATCATTCTCAGTGGCTTGACCAGAATTATATCAACTTAATATTGATTGCTATATATGATAAAACATTTTATATTTGGATTCATACTCCAATGACATGGAAGAAAGTATTCAATAACAGCAACAAAAACAACAACAAAAACTGTTATATATTTGAAGGTAGTATTCTTTATCTATCTTTTTAAAATTAGTCACTATTGATTTGAACTCTCTCATTGAATCTACATGAGCCTGTATACCACAATAATTCATTATTATTAAAGGAAACCTGAAAGTAAGTGACTAATTCTATGAAAATAGATACTTCAATGCATTCAAAGATCAATTTCCCTTAATTTTAAAATACAAGGTCTTAGGAGTAATGCTTTTAAGGCAGCCTCGCAATGCTGATATAATAATATGATTTTAAGGTATCTAAAGTAGGTCTATCTTTTTCCCAGGTGTATATTTTGACAAATGCCTAAGCAATTCAGGCAGGGCTACTTTTTTTTTTTTTTTTTAATTAAATTTGTTGGAATGACATTGGTTAGTAAAATTATACAGGTTCCAAGTGTACAGTTCTATAATACATCATCTATATATTGCATAGTATTTTTTAAAAAGAGCTTTGAAACAAAGAAAATATAATGGGACTATGGAAGAGCACATTGTTCGGACAAATAGTCAAATGAATTTTCCTTAACCCTGGTTTATAACAACATCAAAGGCTGCAATTAGAATTGAAGTTTTCAAAGTATTACACAGTATGTCTAGATATTCATAATCTCTGAATATAGAATTAACAATAAGAACTTGAATTTGCTTAGTAGTTTAATCTTCGAGTGTATTTGTACAGATTTTCTTTTATTATAGCATTATATAACTAGGATTTTGAAATTTTACCTTATTGTATTTCCTTATAATTCTTTCCTTTCTTAAACCCTTTTAATTTTAACAAGTCTTATTGACAGAACAAGTAATATTGTAATTTGTTAACCAGGGTAACTTCCGTGTGTTCTGTGTATTTAACCTCTCTACACATTTTAAAATAGTCTCTTTTGTGGTTACGAGAGCAGAATTGGAAATCCAGGTTTACTAATATCTAGAATAAGATCTGTCCACTACCTCACACTGTTTAAACAGAAATGGTTGCTTTTCATTATTGTTAATGGTCTATGTATGGTAATGCTTAGACAGAAAGTTATGGGTACTAAGACTGTACTTCAAATAACTTCTTACAAACCAACATGTACTTAGGAAAGGAGACTCCTAGAATGATTTAAGAGATGTAATTACAAATGAAGTGGAATCATATTTTAATGTTCTTTTAAAATAATAACACGAGACAATTGAAAGTGACACTTAATTTTGGTAAATCGGATGTTGCTTAAGTTGGAAACTCATTGTCAAAACCATCTTAAAAAGCATCCCTAAGTTAATAGTTCATAATATTGAAAGCAAAGTTTAAAGTGTAACAGATTTAAGGATATGGTATTCAGAAATATATTGATATGTATTCATATATATATGTACTTATAAGTATTGTATGTGCATTTATATGTATTTATAGATACACACACGTACATGCATAAATTGATATACCATGTGTATGTTTATGGAAATAAACATAAAAGGTAATATGCATGCATTACAAACAAAAAACAAACATTGTCATGCATATATGCATATTATAGATATGTTTATTTGTATGTTAGTGCATAGAGCAAAAAACCTAGACAACATGCTGAATGGAAAGGGAAGGACATTGGATTTGGGGCATGGTGAAGCGACATTATCCATTTTTTACTTCATATGCTTCTAACCTTAAGGAAAATTTGCAAAGAGCATGTCTTTGTGGATTACTTACTATGTTCAAAAATCTTAAAATTTAAATAGAGTGAAAATCATGGGCATCTTTGTAGGAGCTCTTTCTGTGTTGTCATTCTGGAATTCTGGATCACCTCAGCTGTAATTTTCCAGTTAACAATATTTATTCTCTATAAAGTACCTTTTGAATACCTCTGTCATAAAGTTTTGTAATGAATTTTAAATTTGTTAAAGCACAAGTTGACTGATAATTTTGAAGGTAATCTTCCCATACCAATGGGTATGCATGGTTTCTTTTCGCTCAAAAAATGGCTCAATTATTTATATTCATCACTGTTGCACACCCCCCTTCTTCTATTCCCAGAGTCACTAAGCAAAGAGAATATAAACAGCTGCATGTTGCAAATACACTCAGATTTTCTCCACAGACAAGATTTCCTGAAAATGAGAACAAAGATGGTAAAATGAAAAGGGAATCTGAATGTAAAATAATATTGACTTCATTTGTTAATTTCCAGTAATCCTGTTCTCATTTCTTGCTGATTATGGGACAATATTGGCCAATATTTCCTTTTTTAGCTTATATAGAAATAGTAAATGATATTTTAACATTGCAATTGCATTCCTTTTTATAGTTCAACGGATAAAGGGAAAATTTTATTTGCCATTCCTATTTCAATGTGTATTATCAGAATTATCCAAGGGGGGAAAATGCACAGTAGTAATGGTATTCTTTCAAAGTTCTAATTTAATATTTTCCTGAGCTTTACAACTAGTTTACATTTTCCTCTGCTTTCCACCATATTTTTTACTGAGAAATGTTATGAATCTCAAATAGGGTGTTAATATCTATTAGTAGATTTATGTGGAGATAAATCGATTTCTTAAGGACTTAAAAGTATTCTGACATACTCTGATTACAGAGAAAATTGTAGGAAATAAAATATTATTTTTTAAATGTAGTTTTTGACCAAAATATTAAAAATTATAAAAATAATCATCATCAAGAGAAAAGGCTATATGTTTCACAATTTCAAATTGTTATTTTTCAGATAATTTATATTCTAAACTTTAGGTAATAGCCAAACTTCCAGGAAAGGTATTGCTCGTAATTTCCTGACAGATACCTTTAGTTTAAATGCAGAGAGAAGTCCATAATTTTGATTATATATAAACTAGACCTAAATTATAATTTGCAAAAATTTAATGGGAATACTGACCAAGAATAAAGTGAAAAGAACACAGAATCATACATAAAGCAATATAATTCTAATTTTAAAAAATAGCAATAGTTTGACACACCAGGCATTAAATGAACAAAAATGGTGACAGAAATCATACAATGACATACGTTTATGTTATATGGTGGAACATGAACTTTTTTTTTTTTAAATCAAAAAGTGTATGATAATTGTTTTTAGATTTAATATAAATTTCAAATCTGACAGATTTGTCAGATGCAAGTGATATAATCCTAGCGTAGCCAATATGCTATAGAATTTTATATAACTAAGCAATGTAACTCAATGTTTAGTCATTTCTTAGACTTACAATATTTAAATGGCGAAAACCATGATCTAGTTCACTTCGGAGGTGATATTTATCAAAGATCATTCTAAATATGTACTGGTTATGAAGAGTGGCTTAATAAAAAGTCATAGATTAATTAGTTCAGTCCACATAAAATAGTATGTATGAGTGACATCCAACTAATGATAATTTCTAGATCTATCTAACTGAAAAGACTGCTGAATAGACTGATTTCTAAAACCTGTTTTTCATTTAGATATGTTTCCTATATATTTTCTCACCACTTTCAAAGATCATTTTACTTGTTGAAGGAAAAGTTTACAACCTTATCAAAAAGAATGTAGTGGTAAGGCAATATATTTATTTAAATTTCTATGGAAATGGTAAATTTTATATGGGTATATATATTATATTTTTTGTAAAAATGATATCTGATAATATATTCTTATTTCATAGCCATAATATTGAGTGTAGCTTACACATAACATGAAAGAGGAAGAAAGATGACTTTTAAGGTTCTAAAAATGTAAATTACCAACTTGAAGATAGAAACTCTTTCCCTTAAATTAAAACAAAATAAAGATAGTGTGAATGAACTAACCACAGCAATAGTAAGAACCATTTAAAATGCTTTTTCCTTTACATTTTAAAATAATATATGAATAGAAAGATTTTATTTTAGAAAAAATATTGTGGTCTATTATATGAAAAACAAGAATATTCCAAATGAAAAGGTATTTTTGTTTGTTTGGGTTTTTGGTTTTTTTTGTTTGTTTTTTGTCATTGGGAACATTCAAATTAAAACAATTAGGTAGCATTAAATGCTCACTACAGATCCAGAAGTTTAAAATAAGAGAAAAGAAAAAAAAAAAAGGGATATGTGAAGCTGCAGGAATCCTGAACATTGCTGAATGGGGTACAAATTGGTACAACCACTTGGAAAACTTTTTGGCCTTACCTAACTATAGTTTAATGTTCTTATACCTCTGAATCAGCAAAACCACCCCTAGTTGTATACCCAACAGAAATGCATGCCTACATTCAATGAAGATATGTACTCTGTACATAGAGTAATATTCAAATATCTCTAAACTGGAAACAACCTAAATGTCTATAAACCAACTCTTTGCCATTAAGAGCCAAATATACACATACAGCAATCTGTCTAAATATTTTCCATGAAGGAGAAGTATTTGCCAATCAATATGGAATAGAACAAATTATTCACCGGCATATCTGAACCATCTTGTAATCTGTGTAAAACAAAAAAGAATATTATTATGGCTTTAAATTTCCTTTTCTTTCTCTGTGTTTCAAGAGATAATGGCCCTTATTCATCTTAATGAACAGAAAGATCCATGAGTTAGGGTAGTGGGGCAGAAAGCAAATGCTACCGGCCCTCTGATCAGGGAAGATTCCTAAGGAATGCAGCAATCAGAGAATATTTCAAACTCAATCTGTGAACAAGAAAAGTAGCACACATAGTATGTAGAACACCTGCACTTTGGTATAGAGTCATAAGTTTCAAAATCTCCTTCAGTTTTGGTGTCCAGTGGTTGCTAGAGTTGGCTGGGCAAGTTCCTTAATTTTTCTGAAATGCAGTTCGGTATGAGAAGGGCTAAGATTTTCCCCCTTATATAAAGAAATCAAGGCATTGCTTTTTGCCTTTTTTTTTTCTTTTTTACATTTGAGTATTGGAAAGGGTGTTATGATAATTTCTGAAACATTGTGTTTTACAGAACTTTGGGCATATATTTTACATCATACATTAGAATATGAGAGTTTAAGGTTAGTGACACCCCAAAGAATACTTTATACCTTTGTAGCCAGAGTCCAGTAGAGCAAAATATCTTGTCTCAACACCATTCAAGGTCACTGCACTAAGAACCATGGAGATGAGACAGAATGCGAGTTTACTGCTTTTAGGACTATATTTTGGTATGCTTGACAAAACACAGTAAATTTACTAATAAATCACCTTTGTCATCCTTATACAAATACCATACAAAATATGGAACTTGTTTTATCTCTCCCACTTGACCTTGAGCTTCTCTTTCTTGTTTTATCTACCAACTTTAATTGAGGCAAATATTATCTAATGTAATTTTCACATGCAGTTTTCTGAGTAGCTTCTCTGACATTATTACCTAAGGCTTTTAGTCTTTTTTATTTTTATTTTTTAACAGCAGAGGCAGTTTTTAGGATTATGATTGATCTTATAAAATCAAAAAGAATATATGCAAATCTATATTTTTATTGTTCTCATTCTGAATGAAACATGAAGAGCCTAAGGATACAAAGAAGGTAAGTCACGGCAAATGAGAAGAAAATGTTTAACATTAAATGCAAACAAAATTTGATTTGCATTAGTTGCATATCTCTGGCTCAAAGGATGTAAAATGTCATAGTTGTGGTCTCATTTAAAGGGGACATTAAGCTCTAAAAAACACAAAGGGCATTCAATGTTGGAGAACACTTGGTTTTATCTTAAAGCCCAATTATACTTTTATAGGATTTAAACTATTATTTAATTATGTTCTTTATGCAATGTCTCATAAGAACTAATTGAGCCTACGGAGAATTGACATTTATTTTATTACCATTATTATTGTTATCTATTATTTTCCTGTATTGTTACTATTATTTTCCTGTAATTAAGACACTGGCTCTTCACATCCTTTGGAGGACATGGGTTTAAATAGCCAGCTGAGTGGGAAGAGATCAGTCTCATTTTAAGCCAAAGCTGGTGAATTATAAATGACTGTCCATGGCAATGATTAGATACAGGTTATTGGAATTTTTGGAATTCCAATTAAATTAACTATAACTTTAATGTTTGCAATACACATTTGAGGGAACACCTATTTCAAAAATTTGACTTACAACGATGAATTCCCACATTGCTATGTTTACCATTACGACTATTTTGCTCACTACAACAGAAAGTGGAGTCTGGATTTGCTCAACTAAATAGATTTTTGCAGAATAATAATAACCATAGCAACAAATTACTGCAACGGACACTGTATCAGGCACTAACCTAAGAATTTTACTTGAAATATTATTTCATTTTAACCACTATTAAGATTTTCAGAATACATGTTAAAAATATGGGTCTCAAAGAGTTTAAATAACTTGTCAATGCATATTCAGTTAATATGTGTACATCTTGATTCAAAACTAGTTATTTATTAATTCCCCCAAATTTGTGAATCTGTGCCATTGTTATCCATATTTTTCAGAAGTGGATAACTGTTTTTAGAGAGTGAAGTAATTTCCTCAGGATTAACATGCATATAAAGCTCCAGAACAAATGGTTGAACTCAAACAATATATCAAAATAGAAAATCAAAGAAATAAACATCGCTGAACTAAGAGTCATGGAAAAGAAGTCTAAAAATTCCAACATGCAACAACAACACGGTCAGTTACATGCATCAACTATTATATAAACATTCATGGGCTTATACCTTAATAATTATGTAACAAAAATTTTGTTAATTCAGTTTTAGAAAGTCAGGCATTTCTCCGTTGGTTACCAGCAGCCCTAAAATATCCTGGCGACCATGGATATCTTTCTTGCTTGTGATTCTTTGGGTTAATGATCAACTGAAGTAACTAGATAGACAACGCTTGAAATGTAGTGAAACTTTTCCTGTCTCTTCTTGAAAGCATTTTCCCTCCTGAAGCCCTCTAAACCTGAAGAGGCCAGCATTATGGGTATGGACAATACAAATTATTGGAGTGAGTCTCTAGGTGCGTGATAGTAAGGAAAGCCATTCCTACTTACTCCTTTAGGAGCTCATATCAAAGTTTATGCCAAAGTCCACAGACCATGTAGAATAAACAAAAGAAAACAATCATTGTTTATTTGGGGTATAAATTCATCATGGAGGATGACACCCTATCAATTCAGTTTCTTCACCAACCTGGCACCTTCATGAGGCCATTCGTTATTCTAACCAGCCTAGCAGTTTCTGAGTGGTGCAACACAGAATAGGTCCAGTTGATTTCATGGACACGTCCCCACTGCTACATCTTCTTTTATGTAAAGTGTGTCCCTTGGTCCAGTGGGATGTGGCAAAGGGAAAACCATAAGAATGGAGAACATTTCAGTGGTTGACAAGGTTAAAGGGAGGAGGGGGGAGAGTTTGGCTAAAAAGGGACAATATAAAGGAGTTTCTTTGGAATGATGGTTCGCTTTTGTGTCTTGATTATGGTGGAGGCAACATGACTCTATGCATTCCTCAAAGCCCATGGTGTAGATCAAACAGAGTTATTTTACTCTATGTAAGTTAGAAATTAATTTTTTAAACGTGAGCAATGCCAATTTTAGAATATATATGAGTAGATCCATTTTCTTTACAAAGATAACCTCCAATATCATGAAACAGCTCATTCCCTTAATGCCAATTACTGCACGTATTTGAATAAACAGAATTTTGAGCTATTAATAATATCAGCATAGAGAATGTCAACAGTTAAATCTCTTTCCTATTCAGCATTTTTAAAATTGGTGCATCATCAGTGAATAAAGCATACTATTCATGCTGCTCTGTAATAATCCTCTTATAATTACTTTGTCTATTATCTACATGGCACTATATCCGAAAATTTAAAAGGTCACCTATAATTTTTGAACTGGAGACATTAAAGGAGAATTATCCTTATAGCTCAGATTTTATTCCTTTATGTTCATGCTTTCTTCTCAGAAATCTCTTAATACCTAGCCGATCTTCTTCTAATTAACCAATTATCACTACTTGTTTTTAAGGTAACTTCATGATCTGTTAAAACTGTAAAGTGTCTTTATAGATGGTCTCTGTCCCTATTTTTTAAGCTTCTTTAAAATTAGTGTCAGGTATATAAAACAACAGAAGAATTATACATTTACACCCCCTGACAAAGTGATAGCCCCCCCAATCTAGTACCCCTCTGACATCATACATAGCTGTTACCATTCTATTGGCTTTATTCCCTATGCTGTACTTTACATCTCGTGACCATACATATATATATATTTAATTATAATTTACATTCAATATTTTCCTACATCAGCTCCAGGGTACATTGCTTTAATTTTTGATAAACGTTGAGGCAGGAAATACAGAATGTGTGCGTGTCTCCTGAATCACTATCTTGGATCATAGCATTTGAATCCTGACCCTGCCAATCATCTCCTACTGTGTTTCCCTGAAAATAAGACCTAACCGGAAAATAAGCCCTAGCATGATTTTTCAGGATGACATCCCCTGAACATAAGCCCTAATGCATCCTTTGGAGCAAAAATTAATATAAGACCCGGTCTCATTTTTGGGGAAACACGGTATCAGCTTCTGGAGTCTGTTATGAAAATTAGGCAGTTGTCTGCCCCAGCAACTTCTATGCCAGCATCTTTCTTCTTAAATAAACTTACTTCCTTGCTCTCCTCTACAAAAAAAAAAAACAACTAATAATAATAATTAAGAGATGTTATAGTGAAAAGCTCAAGACAAAGAAAAGCTACTAGGAAGAGAACATATGATAAATATTCAATAGGGTTGTTCATTCTTGCTCAAATAAAGTCACTTAAAAAAGAATGAGGGATTGATTTTACGTTACCTCCGTTTACCTGAATTACTAATTTCTCCAAGGAATTTGATTTTTAAAAGTTATTTTATTCTTATTTTTGTCTAAATAATGCCTGATGAAAAGGTTCTATGTCCTGACATTGGTTCCACCAAACAAACTGCTTATTTGTAAAATAAACATATTGCATGTGATACCCTGCTCAGGTGTACGTCAAATAATAATATTCATAGACACAAGTGAGGAGTGGAGGATTTGGTCTTGTTTTCTGACATTCTCTGGCTTTAACATCACAACCATAAATAGTTTTCCTTCCTTCCTTCCTTCCTTCCTTCCTTCCTTCCTTCCTTCCTTCCTTCCTTCCTTCCTTCCTTCCTTCCTTTCCTTATTACTGAATTTCAGCAGAAAATTACTGAGATAGGAACTTCAGCTGTGGTCTTCAGGTCCATCCTATCAATGGTCCATTTTAAACAAGCACTTTGACCACCTGATGATTTTGGAAGAAAAGGGTGGGGGAGGGAAGATAAAAGAGTCACAGGAACAAAAAGAGGGGAGAAAGCCTGAAAATATTGCACTATAATGTACATTGATGAAGAAATGAGCATGGGCTGAAACAATTATGAATGATACTTATTTTCATAAAACTTCATATTTGAAAAACTATATTCATATTATAGCTTATAGACATACCAAGTAAAATTACTGGCTTATGTTTGTGGTAAAATTGAATCTCAGAGTTACATATCCATTTGGTTGGACAGTCACTACTGGAATGTATATCCATCTTTTAAGCTCAAAACTCTCTTCACAATACTCAGTAGCCTATAAGCAAACACAAACCAGAAGTTCATTTATCATTTTCTATCCATATTTCAGTTGCTTCTCATTTCCATCTTTATTCTTAAAATAATACCAATGTTCTTAGTAATAGCAACAAGTCTGGAGTGAGGGGATCCATTCAAGATCCCTTCTACTCGCCTATATCAATGAATGATATAATACCTACCATTACATATTCTTTCCCTCTCTTCATTTTATCTATTATTACCATTCCTAATGTTTTATTGTTAAAAGGCCTAATACTTATTTTTGTATCTTATCATATTTAGCAATTCTGTGTAGGAACTGGTAGGTATAATTATTATTGATATTCTTCCTGAACCTTATTGGTAAAGTCAGTATTGATTTTTTTTTAATTTTTATTAAATTTATTGGGGGTGACATTGGTTTATAAAATTACATAGGTTTCAAGTGTACAATTCTGTAATACACCATCTATATATCACATTGTGTGTTCACCACCAGAGTCAGTTCACCTTCTATCACCATATATTTGACCCCCTGTGCCCCTCTCTATCACCCGTTCTGCTCTGGTAACCACTAAACTATTATCTGGTCTATGAGTTTTTGTTTCTTTGTCTTGTTCGTTTGTTGCTTTCAGCTTTATATCCCACATATGAGTGAAGTTATATGGTTCTCAACTTTTTCTGTCTGACTTATTTCACTTAGCATAATAATCTCAAGATCCATCCATGTTATTGCCTATGGCAGTATTTCATCTTTTCTTATGGCTCAGTAATATTCCATTGTATATATGTACCAATATTGACTCTTTTCTGATTATGTAATAAGCTTATTGAAATAAAACAGTAATGATAAAATGCCTGAACTTCCTACTAGCTCAGAAGCAATCAGTCCTATTATACAATGTGTCACTATGGCTCATCAAGAGCAGATTTCTTTGTAGTTAGTATTCTATTTGTATAGTTTTATGAATTCCTCTATTGGTAATTGTATGGTTTGATTTTTTAGATGTCATGTTGGACCTTTACATAAGATAAGAAAAAAGTTTTGCTACCTGGGTTAATTGAAAATGAAAAAATTTCCCTTTGCTTCATTTTTCAGAGGAAATATCACTATTGATTACTGTGTAGTCTATCTTCAGAGAGCATTAAAAATGATTAATTGTGGTGCCTTGCTTATAACCCAGAAGTCTTGACATTATCAGTTCTAACTCATGACATACCTGGATTGGCTTAGTGATGTCATTGGCTTCAACATTTTTGAGCAAAATACACGAAAAAAAAAAATAGAGGCATTCTCATGACATACCTAGATTTAGTTAGTCTCACTAAAGGTACTGCAAAAAAAATAGCATATATATCATTTTTCTGTAACAAAACTATTATCAAACAACAATGTTTGCATGTAAAGTGACCTTTCCATAATTCAAAGCTCAGCCCAAATAACAAATGGTCTTAATCTTTCTCTGAATCCCTCACTTCAGTTAGTGGCACTCTTGTTTTTTTCCCATAGCTCTTTGCACATATTTTTACCTGGACACTTATATTTATAGGTAGGTAGATAGATAGATAGATAGATAGATAGATAGATAGATAGATAGATAGATAGACAGATGATCACCCAATAAGATATATGACTCTGAATTTCTGAGCATGTTTTATTATTATTTTAGTAGTAGTAATAGATAATAGACTGCGTAGGCACTCAATAAATTACCTTGAAAGAATTCATGAATGAATACAAATTATAAATATTTTTGTAAAAAAATTCAACAAATTTAGCTTAGGATCAATAGGGTCTTGTAAAATTTTGCTTTCTGTTGATTACAGCGTAAACATTAGAGGTGACTGAAAGAAGAATTCTTAGTTTCAGAGCCCAGGTCTCAAAGTAAAGTATCTATCTGCTTATCTATTCATCTATCAATCAATCTGCATACATGCACACATACTTATACTATATTATGTACTTGAAAAGATCAGGTATTTTGATTTTCAGAAAGACAAACAAGTGGGTCCTAGAGCAAATTAAGCCTGAAGCATTGCTGGAGGCAAAAATGACAACACTGAAGCTGTCCTATTTGGGGCACATCATGAGAAGGCCTGGTTCTTTGGGAAAGACACCAATGCTGGGAAACATAAAAGGCAGCAGGGAAAGAGGAGGACCAAATACGAGATAGATTGACTCCATAAAAGAAGACGAGCAGGGCTGCTGAGGACGGGGCATGGTGGACGTCACTCATTCAGGGAGTCTCCAGGAGTCAGAGATGACATCATGGCATGTAACACACAATGAGAGTCTTTAAAAACACATGCTATCTATTATACATTTTTTTACATTCATAACACCCATTTTAATGTTGAATGTATTCCAACTGTGAAAAATAGAAGGAAATAAAATATATACACTGCTAGTTAAAACTACAATAATTATCTGAAAAATACACTATGTAAGAGACACTTTCTCACCACATTTAGCAAATAAAAGCACATAAGGAATAAAAAAAATTAGAAGTTTTTGTAGTAAATACAATTAGTATTTAAATCAGTATTTCTCCCAAGTTTGATTCAAATTTTATTCATATATTAAGTGCATTTGCACTCTGCTCTCAATAAAATAATGCATGTTGATTAATCCATGTGAACCTTTCAAAATCCTTCCCACCACCAGATGGCTACAGACATCAGTGACACTCTTGTTTAATAATAGAACAGCACCTTCTGGAATGATTCAATTTATTTCTATCACAAAACCCAAATGCACTCTTGGCAAAATCATTTAAGTCTGGTTTAAATTCTTCGTCCTAGATAATAATTCCTTATATCAAAAGATGTAATCGGTATTTTAAGACATCAAACTGATAACTACAAAAATAACTATAATGTCTAGTTACACATTGTACAGTATTTAACTGACAACTTTAGCCACTGTGATTCTGTGAATAATGTTTCCAATGAGTGGCCTTTAATACCAAAAGTTGAAATGAAGCTTTAATTGTATTGTGAAATGTAGTAAAATTGCATAAAAATATCAAAATAATTTTCTAACTGTGCTCACAAACAAAAAAAAAGCTCCACAAATTCTCCATATATCTGCCAAACATATATATATGTTCGTGATATATATATCACAAAGAATATATATTTCTTTTCTGATATATATATATATGAGATTCATAAACAAGTCAGGATGAGGGTTTGTTTTTAAATTTCAAAAAATATATGTTACTCCCTAATGAATATTATTTTAAGCAATAATTTCCATGTTAAAATGCATTAATGCTGAAATCTATAAAATGCAGCATACTCTGAATTAATTAACTATTTAGTTAACAATTTAATCTAATAAGACAGTTTGGCTTGTCAAGAGCCTGGCACCCTCAGTCAGGTACCCTCCCTTCCCAAATACAACCACTGGATTCTGCACTTGGAGACTACATGGAGGGGTATGTTTTCTCAGCCAGTAGAAGAGTAAACGTGGAACAAAAGAATTGATATTCAAACCCTTACTTCTTTAACTTGGCTGATATAGTCTCAGTCAAATATTGAAAGGAATGAAGGATAATAGTAGTTCCCAAGGGGAAACTCACCATATGGAAAATGGGTTTCCTCAGGTAATCAAATTCATCTTTGGATCCTAGGATATAGAAATTAAATGTTGATTCTGTGCGCCACATGCAGCTAATGAAGAATGAGCCTCCACCCCCTTCCAGTAAAAAAGAATAAAAATCCCCTTCTGAGTATGAGTGTCACCGTGAGAACTTGAGGAAGGTTAATTATCAAAAGCTAGACCACAAGGGACATCGCTGTGACCTTCACTGAGCATTATACTAAAAAAGAGTATTATTCCTCACAGCAAAAGAAGCCATCTTGATCTGCCTGAATAAGCACATAGGTGTGGCCGTCGTGAGGGAACCAGGAGGCTTGCAGTGGTAAGGGCTGGCCTTGCTTTCTGTGTGCTGAGAATGAGGTCAGAATGAGGAAGGGGAATGAAACCAGCCAGTCACTGCTTTCAGAGTCTTGCCTAATCAGGACATCTGATTTCCAGGCTATCTCAGGTGAACATGGAAGCACTGGTTCAATGTTAAGTACAAATAACCCTGAAGACACTCAGGATTTTATTTGGAATGAAACCAAATCCCATACTAATTTAATAGGCAGGGTCTTAGATATTCATTTAATAACAGTTATTATTAAGTAAGTCTAGCAGTTAAGTCTAATTATAAACCAGCCATGCTTTCGACCCCCTTTATATTTAATGCTCCTTTCAATACTCGAGGCCACTCCATTTAACAGGTGAGAAAACTGGGGTCCCAAGTAACATGCCCAAGCACACACATTTAGTAACAGGTAGAATCACTGTTACAACTCAAGAAATCTGCCTGCAAAACTTTACTTTTAAAATTGCTACCCTGACACAGGATATTAGAGAAAATGGAAATTTACTGTGGCGATAAGATAACATCTGGGATATTTGGATTTCAATTGAGCTCCTCCTATTTACTTGAGCCTGTCTGAAGATTATTTAACTTACAAGACATAATTTCTTCTATCTTTCCAACTCAAAGTTTAGTCATTTCTACCAATGGAGCTTGAAAAACAAATTTCTTTTCTGATAAATAATCATCTTGCTTTCAGCATCTAAAATATATTACCAGAAACATACCTTCTGCCAGACAGATAAATGGTATTATTTCTTATCCCAATGCCTTAGGGTATGATAGGCATTTTGATTGTTATTATTTTTATTGTGTTTATTTCTGGAATTTTCTTCTTCTTTGAGGTTGCTATCCCTGTCATTTGCTAGAAGCTATGTGAATTTTGCATTCAAATCTCTGTGCTTTTTCCTTTGTATGCAAATATTATACTGTTTTCAAATGATAATATAATCTGTTCACATTTTTATTGGAAGAACTCAAACATTAACACTTTATTCTCTTTGAAGATGGTGATCTAAGTTTTATATAGTAAACAATTTCGATTAAATTATTAGTTTGAGAGGACATATTTTAAATTTTGATGAAAGATACTTGACAATGCTTTTGCCAGATTAATGAGGCATAGCTGTATTTGTTTTTCATTGCTTAATTTTGATACATGGACACATAGCTTTGCTTCAACTCATGGATAAATTATCCTAAAGAACAGAAGCATTTCTAAATTTCAGGTTTATATTTAAGATGAGTATAAACATGCTTAAATTGTTCCAACACTTTCCCTATCTTTAAGTAAAGATTTGGATGTAAATTTGCTCTATCCCCTGCAATGCTCCTCAAATTTCAGATTAGGACTGATTACATAGAAAACCATTACAAAACACTAAAAAAAAAAAAAAAAATCATATGTAAAACAAAAACTTATGCTCACAGCATATTTATGAAAGTAAAACTGGTAATTCATGACACATGAAACACCCTTTTGTAGAGTAGATTCAATCAATTACTGTTGTAATAAAGAAAATTCATTCAACCAGGTTTAAGAGAATTAAACAAAGTCCTTATAAACTACTGCCTCTTCATTAACAAAACAGGTGAAAGATTGACAAATTCACTGCCTGTTTGGAGATATTTAAAATACACCAAATTAATGGTTCAGGAAGTATGACGGGATTTTAAAAAACAAAATATTTTGAAAGTCTTTATAATGCGTACCTCTGAAACCTGGACAGGAATGGGATTTGCTTGCCATACTTCACTGTTTGAGACTGGATAAGAGGAGAACATGTAGCATTGTATCAGATGCACTCTCCTACATGATGCATTTTAGGATAGTCAAGACAGCAGCACCACTTTTGTTTATATTCTCCTTTACAGTTCCTGCCATTTTGCCTCTCATCCTTAAGAAGCACTTATTAATAATAATCCGATTCTTTGTTTCAGTAAAGGACTGATTGACACGGAAACCTCCTGCTGAGAACAATTAGAAAATGGAGACATCTTTTATACTTGGAGATATAAAAGATATAATCAGATCGCAAAGAATAACCAGCCTGGATCTATGGGGGGAGGGAAACCTAAAGAGGCAAGTTTACGGCTTCTTCTAAGTATGTTCTGACTCTAAAGAAAGCACCAAAGAAGCTGAGAAGCTAAAAAAAAAAACCACTCTTAACAGTCCTGCTGTGCTGGGGGCGGAAATCGGAGTTCAGAAATGGTAACTTGGTGAACCCATCTTGGTTTGAGATCAGTATGATCAATAAATAGAAAGAACTTACAAGAACTGAGGCTTAGATTTAAATCTACTCAATTCTTAAAATCTGGTTAAATTGATCCTGGAATGCTACCATCTCAAAGTGTCAGGCAGAAACAAATAGGTATTATTTTGAGAGAGGATAACTTAATTATTTTGAGAGAGGAAGACTGCACTATTTTGGCAAACAATTTTGCTAATACATTATGGAGCACACAACGTTAAACAAACAAAAAAGAAAGAAAGAGAAAGAAAGAGAGAAAAAACAATATACCTGAAGGGAGAAGACAATACAATACAAGAGAATGAATAGACAGTAATATAAATTCATGAGTAATGTTGTCACGTATCGCAAATATAATACAAGATATCCTGTTAAACTTGAATGTCAGATAAGTATTGAATATTCCATGCAATATTTGGGACATATACTAAAACATTATTCATTGTTGACCTAAAATTCTATTCGATGTTTATCTGAAATTCCAATTTAATTGGGCATTCTGTATTTTATTGGACTACCCTACCCATTGGGACCCCCAAATATTAGACTTCCCAGAACCAAATTTTAAAATAATTATGCTAATGAGCTCAAGGGGTAAAAATATAGGCAAGAGAGAAAGGACCCCATAAAGTCATCAGTTACAGGTTCTAGCAATAGTTGCCAACAGGATAAGCAATGATCGGGCAGGTGAGATACACCATCATGGTAGAGGCCTATGAACAGCACAATGACATCAGTTGGCTCAAGTCACCCCTCCCCCCACCACTATAAGAACCCAGGAAGACTCACTCTTCATACACCACGATCCCATCTCTCTATCTGTGCTGAGCTTTCAGTTAGAGTGAAGACGTCATCAGGATCTCGTGTTAAATATCTCTGTGTAGTTAATTTTAGAGTTCACTGAATATGGAAAGCAAAATGAAACCATTTACAATAGAAAAGGAAGAGATTTGGAAAAATGGAAGTTGCTTTACTCCTCGGCAGGGTGGGAACCTGTGAGGAAGTCCAATAAGCCATAGAGGTAGTTTTGTCTCTCAGATATGGGTTTTAAGATTAACGTTAACACTACCCTTATATCTCGTGATTTTTCCTCCATTTTTTGCAACTCACCTGTGTGAAGACAGTTTTTCCTTCCTCTACATTTTCGCAATGGCATGAAGGTGATGTATGAGCTTAGTTAGCGTGCTACCACGACTACACCAAAATACCTCGTGTGATTAGCTGAGGCTACTCCTTTTCTGTTCTTGTTCTTTCTTCCTTTTCTCAGAATCAGTTTCTAAAGTTAAGACTTACATTGAAACCAGCTTTAAAAAAAATCCAAATAATTTCCTTCAAATGCATATATTAACATCCACTTCTGGCTGAGATTCCTAGCATTTCCCATGAAAAAGACAGATACTCAGTACAGAGGTGCTGTTTAAAGAGAAAATTTCCTTTATCCTACAATTACCTGGATATTTTCTATTCCTCTTTCCTATGGAATGTAGAGGATGAATTAAGTAAAAACTGAATTAAGTAAAAGTTGTACTCTTTTAAGCACCACCACTGTTATTCACAGGTAGTGTAAGACATTAGCTACAAAAACTCTGCAAGATGCTCCAAACAGGATTATAAATAGATAAGAGTGTTATTTATCCTGCATCTTTTCCCTTTAAATAGTTTGTCCTTTAGGTATCCTTCATTGACAATAATAGAAGTCCTAAATGTTTGAACACATAGAAAAGCAATGAAATTTCGGTAGAAATAAAATTATAAAGCACCACGTAAAAATAATATATAGATATATTATATAACATATATAAATACATATCATATGTAAATATAATGTAAAAGAAAATTTTATTACTTTAGTAATTTTTACTTATACAGTTCAATCAGTTATTATTTATTAATCTAACCATTATTTAATCTAACCACCTATTAATCTGTCCATGCTTACCATTTCCACAGCCCAGAGGGAGACAAGAAAAATTAAATATTTCTATTTAATAATCTATAATAATAACATTGTATTTACTCAATTATATTTAATAAATACAACTTTACAGTTTGTAAGTCTCTTTTATCCTGACAATCCTTTAGAAAGTGGAGAGGCCTGTATGATCATTTATATTTCATAGGTGAGGAGGCTCACTCAAGACCATACATTTAGAAGTGGAGGCAGAATTAAGACAGAAGTCTTTTGAAAGTAAGCACAGTGAAAGTAAGCACAGAAGTTTATATATTATAAAGTTGTCGTTTTCTGGTGGTATCTGATTTCATAGATTTTTACACTGATCTTATTTTTTCGAAAGGAAAGAAAATAAAATTGGAACATGCTTTATTTGTTGACAACTTATAATATTCCAGCATTGTTTAAGTGCCTTCCGTACTTTAACTTATTTGATCATTCCCAAATGCTGTGAAGACAACATTATTATTCAACGCCTCTCCAAATGGAGACCCTGAGACTTAGAAAGTTGCAGCGCTAGTAAACAGAGTGCTGACCAGACATTGAGTACAGACTTTATGTGGTTGGGATGATTGGTCTCCAACTGAGACCACAAGCCCTCGGGCTTATTTGCTCCCTGCCTTCAGCTGGCATAGGGTCCATCTCTGTGGCGAATAATTGTGGATCAGGGAAAATATTTGGCTCCACTTCTAACCAAGGCAACTTTCTTCATGGCCTCAGATGGCCACTATTCTTCAAAAGAAGATGCCAGAGGAAATGGACTATTCTGACTGAATAAAGAACAAGTTTCTGCAAAATGCTATCATCACCACAGGGATCTGAGTGTCTTTGTTGTCAACCCAGAACTCAACACCTCCGCTGCCTACACAAATATGCACACTGTGGCCTCTTTTTCACATCATTATCCAGCACCCACTGCCCCACCCCCGCCTCCATGTTCCCAGCCTTATTTCTAGAATTCCTGAAGCTTTTTAAGGATTTTCCTTAACACACCCTGTTAAGGGGTTTCCTTAACACACCATTTCGTATGCACTCATTTAAGTGAAGACTGTTTATATCTTAGAAAATATATAACCTAGAGTCAATACTCATTTTGATCACCATTTCCACTGCTCTAAAATTAAGCACTCGGGCACTTTAAGAAATACTAATAGCTGACATTTAAGAAGCATTTACCGCATGTCCAATCTCTTTGAAGCATTTTTACATGAATTTGTACAGTAAATCCTCAAAATACCAATGAGACAGGATTATTTGACTCAAGCTTATTTGGCAGATTTTACATGTCTTAGGTTACACCACCAGACAGTGATCATTTCAACCTTATTATTATCCTGTATGCTACACTGCTTCTCTGCATTTGCTCTCTTAAACAATACTTTAAAAAAAGCAACCATCGTTTTTGTCTTTCAACAATAATTTACTTTCTGTATTCATTTTAGGTAAATACTTTTCTCCTCCTCCAATTATTTTCTACCATGCATTATTTTTTTAATGAGGAAGAATCTTCTTCATTCCTTGTGATTCACTCCTTTAAAGAGACAGTTGAGCCCAATATGAGTACGAACGATGTTGTTATAGCTTTTATTTTATGTTGTTACCATGTTCCCACAAAATAAGACCTAGCTGGACAATCAGCTCTAATGAGCCTTTTGGAGCAAAAATTAGTATAAGACCCGGTCTTATTTTACTGTAAGACCTGCTATAATATAATTAATATAATATAGTGTAATATAACATAACATAACATAGCATAGCATAGCATAGCATAACATAACATAACATAATATAATAATATAATACTGGGTCTTATATTTAGTTTTGCTCCAAAAGACGCATTAGACTAGCTGATCGTCCGGCTCAGTCTTATTTTCAGAGAAACACAGTAGTTTCTTTTTACTGAATCTGCTACACTTTTCCTATGAAAGAAATAAACTACACATAAGAAGCCTGATGGAATATAAGCCCTATTTTTAAAAATGAGCCTTAAATAAGTATTAAATAAGAGCTTGGGGGGGGGGGGAGATTACCAGAAGTCCAGGTGTAACAGATCTCCATTGTCTGATGGCAGCGAATGCAGTATGGCTGCTCACTGGGTCATATGCGTTAACTGATTTTGAAATCAAATCCAAAGGTCACGCCATGGCTCAATATGGCTGTAATAATTGCTACATTTTAGATATTGAACCGACTTTTAATGTCAGAGATAATTTTTAATTCACATGTTTAGATTTTGCCCTTTTATCTCATACAAGCTAAATAATGTGTGGGAAGGTGTTAGTACAGTCTACATAAGCAATGACTTTGCAGCGAGGCTACAGGAATGTGTGTTGTCATGTCAACACCCTACAAAATTATAAAGAAATAACTACTGGAGTATGCACATATACTTAGAGAAAGCATCTAGTGGGAATGAACACTTGTAACTTTTCTATTATAATTTCAATATAAAATATTAAGCATTTGCCACCAAATCCATGTGCCAACATTGTCTGATGGCAGAAACCATGACTATTTTTTTAAAGGTACATAACAGTAAGCGAGTGCCAGAGGATCCCACATGGCTCTCATGTTGATCTCTTCATATGTACATTTTTTGCTACATCCTATTGTATTATACCTCTTCTCTTTAAAACATGCAATTCCCACTAGCAAAAAACCTTAGCTGAAAATCAAATATAGGCTTGAAAAGAGCATTCATATTTTATCAAGTTATTGAAACAAACCTGAAAGAGAAATTGTGTATCTCAGTTTTCTGGATGTATTTGACATCTGATATAGTAAGAAAATCAGATTGACTACTCTGTAACACTACACATAAGATACTTTTTTTGATAAACAAATATCCTACTGGGTTGATCTCCAATCTTTTTTGTTGTTGTTTGTGTTTTTTTGTTTTTGATATTATAATTTTTGAAAGATTAAACTTTTTTTCACTCTTCAAAGACGTTTTCAAGCATAGTAGTTTGAAAATTAAACTAGTTATATAACATTTGAAATCTTTTTATCCATATTTATGAGTATCATTCCCTGCTTATTATGCTAGTCATTCCCGTTTACTGTATAATTATTTATTGAGAACCTACTATACACCAGGCACGATCCTAGATTCTGGAAATACAACTACCATGTTTCCCCTAAAATAAGACCAAGTCTTATATTAATTTTTGTTCCAAAAGATGCATTAGGGATTATTGTCAAGGGATGTCATCCTGGAAAATCATGCCAGGGCTTATTTTCTGATTAGGTCTTATTTTCGGGGAAACACAGTATGAACAAAATAGAAAACTCACAGTTTATATTGTAATAAAGGAAGACTGATAATGATTAAAACAACAAATAGAAAAACAAACAAAAAAATACCATACAATCATGTGTTATCCAGAAAATTTTAAAAAATAAAATAAAAGATGGTATGTTAAAAAAAAAAATAGCTTAGTGGCACCTATAGAGTGAATCGTCAGAGATTATCACTCTGAGGAAGTATGACAAAAATCCTTGGTTCCTAATCTAAGTCATTCCCCTGACATTTCTTTCCTGGAAAAGTATTGATTGCATTCATCTATTCACTCTTGGATATAATGCTTGGAAGGCATCGTAACCTTGAAAAGAAAGTGAAGAGAATGAGCAGAGAAACCACACCAGTGCCTTGACACACCTGGACTTCATTAACTAGCACTGTAATAGTCCAGTCAGAATCCATGTAAGTGAAATAATTAAATTCATTATAAAGTGACTCTTAGGTGCACCTTTCATTTATTGCAGTGCAAACATTTTAACAGATACAAAAGTAGCATTTAAGTTGAGGTGCTAATGACAAAGAAGAGCCAAGCTATAACTAAGTTAGAAAAAAGTACATTCCAGATGGTGAAAATGGCTGGTCCAAAGAAATATACGGCTGGAATGAGTCTTCTGAAAAAGAACACAGGGTGTCTAGGGCTTGATGGGAAGGATGAGTGTAAATGAAGAGGCCCTTAGAGATAGAGCAGGATCTCATTGTCCTGGGCTTTGTTAGTCAGGATGAGGCGTTTGATTTTACTCTAAAAATATGGGAGCCAATAAAGTGTTCTAATCTAGAGAGTGACATCCCTTAGATTCATGTTTGAAAGAAATCACACTGGTTCCTCATGTGGAGAATGGAGAAGCAAAAGTGAAAACAGGGTGACCCATTAATAAGAGAATCGCAGAAGTCTTGGTAACAGATAAGGGCGCTGTGGATTTGATCACAGCAGTGGAGAAAAACAGAAGTGAATAGATTTTATACACATGTTGCTGGGTCTGTCAGACCTAATAATGGATTGGATATATGGCTGAAAGAAAGAGAATAAATAATAAAAGATGAGTCTTTAGTTCTTTGGTTGGCCTTTTAACTAAAATGGGCTCAAATGGTTAGATAAGAAGAGTATATAAATATTGCACATTAAATACATATCTAGCATGAAATAAATCAAACCTCTCGTGATAGAATTCAAATATTCTGCTCATATAAAAATATCATTAAATATCTACTATAAATTAGAATTTGTATCACTGATTGGGGATTAAAAATATGGATGAGATACAGCCCCTAGAAGGTCCTCCTTAACTTGAGAGATGGTTACGGGTAACTACTGTGAAGTGTGATAAAGGTTCTAAAGAAGAATGTGAAAGATCCTCTAGGTACCCAACATAGCAAAAGCATAATTGTAGGTATCTTTTGCTCAGCAACTAGTGTGGAAACTTCCTTAACACGTTGCGTACGGATCACGAGAATCTTCGTTTTTTTCTGAGCCATGCGTTAAGGACGGATAACGAGAATTCTCGTTTTTACTGTTGACTCTTTTTACTTTGCATATTTTATTGAATTATTTGTAGAATAATTATTTATAGAATAATTTATTTGTAGAATCTATTATTTATAGAAAAATAATAAATGACATAGAAGCATTTACGCTTTAAAGAGAAGAGTGCATTTTAAAGTAGTTTCTTTTAAAAACCTGCTGGAACAGAGGGGTATGAGGGATTTAAACCCCACCGTATGCAACGTGTTAAAGTAGGATGTGTTCCTTTTACTTCTTCGTTGCCTCCTTAATACCAAGAGAAGTGCAAGGTACATGATAGTCCAAACTACTCACGGAAGCTTAGAAGTACAGATCTGTATAATAAACTGACATGCAGTTTCCAGTAGAGGCATAAAGGTAAATTCTGAGTAAAAATGTCTCTGTAAAAGTTTCTTTGTTCTTCTGCAAAGACCAACATAAACATCTGGAGAAGAGTGGCCTCTTCTTCACAATACAGTAGGTGTTGGACATAATTCTTCCATCTATAAAACAAGGTAAATGTCTAATGGTCAAAGACTATTAAGTAAAAAGGTATGCATTTTAGGTATATGGGTAAAATAAGACCTATGTTGGCTTTTACCCATCTACATTATAACATTTTTTTTCCTTAAAAGAGTTCTATATTCTATTAATAGTTTAACTCTTTGTTTAATACAGGTTAAAGGAAGCTGTCCTTGGCAGTGCCTGTAATTCCCGATTGAGATCAGAACCACCAGTGCAGCTGTTCTTCCAAACAAAAAGGGAGCCAAGTATATGCAAATGCCCTTGGTGTGCTGAGGGAAGACTGCAAGTGACATGGTCCTCTGTCCAACTGGCAACTGCCCTGTTGGTGGTTTCGTGGATTTTTTTTTTCCCTTTGCTGGAAGGAAAGACAAGAGTATTCTCATTTGTTTAACAAGAATATCCTTGTTTTGTGTATGTGTGTGTGTGTTTCTATGTATGGCTGGGTCACTGGTTGCTGATTTTAGTGGGAGAAAGGCCTAACATTAATCAGCTCTGCACTCATGATGGCAGTCAGTGGAAATCATTCCAGTTGGCTGCAGGGGACACAAAGATAATGTGTCCATCCAAAAAAAGAAATTAAATATTGCACAACAAAAATCCAACATTGCAGTATGATGGTCTGAAGAAACTGACCTTCCTAAATTGCACACAAATGTTTTAGTTCTAAACCCAAAATGTAGAGTAACATAATCCTAAATTAAATTATGTTTCTTGATCTTTCAAATCCAGGTTTGTCACTTTGCTAAGATGAAATTTGTTGTGACCTTAAATTTATGGCTACATTGTTCTCCACATGCCTTTCTTTCTTTTGTCTTAACATTGAAACTCACCCCTTCATGCTTTACAACAAAAGACATTTACAAAACAAGCACTCTTTGCAGGACTTTTAGACAAGCTCGAATGCCTGAAGCACTGAACTCCATTTGGTAGATACATAATGGGATATTTTAATTTCTAACCTGAAGCAGCTCACCCCAAGATTTAAAATGCCATGAGGATCAATCTATTGTTGAAATGTGCTTTTTGGATAGACCCATTTAAAAATAACCCTGACAAATAAATACAAAGAGTTTTGTTGTTTTGGAGGGTCGTCAATCATGATAAAATAAAGTGCTATCTGTCCATTTAATCCAACTCTGGTTGAGAATCAGTATTAAGCAAACTCCTGTCATATATGTATGTGTATATATATATATATATATATATATATATATATATATATACACACACACACACACATACACACACACACAGATATATATATATATATATATATATATATATATATATATATATATATATATATATATATAAATTCTATCCCTACTGAAATGTAACAGTCTTCTCAAATTCACATAGTTTCCTTCATAGAATAACATGAATGCAACCAAATAAATATGTTCTGAGATGCTGTCATGAAAAACAAATTAGGTAGGAACAAAATAAGTATCAAAACTGTATATAAAATGTCATACACGAATCCTGAGTTAGTTATATGTCACTGGATTGGGGGTAAGTCTTGGTTCTGCACTTATTTGATGCAGTAACTTCAGCAAGTCAAGTGTCCTCTAAGATTTGGTGTTCTCACTTTTCTTTCATCTCTCTTTCCCTTCCTTCCCTCACTTCCTCTATCTCTCCCTATACACTCTGTGTAGATAGCTGACATAGATGGCACATCTTATGATGAGAAGGAAGGACAAATATAGCAGAGAAAAAGAGTTGACAGTGGTGGGAGGAGGCCTTGCTGTCTTACACAGGGTGATCAAGGAGGTCTTTCCTTATTAAAAGGTAATAATTAAGGAGACCTGAGGAGACAAGGAAGGAGTGTTATTAGGCGATCTGGCAAACGACCATTGCAAGAAGAGGAAACAGTAGGAAAATCTTTGAAGTTAGAGGACGGTAGATGTGTTCAACAAAAAGAAAGAAAATGAATGAAGCTAGAGCTGAGTGAGCTGGGTTAATTACGAGTGTTAGCTAATATGTCAAAGTTAAAGGGGTGTATAATCTCGTGTGGTGTGAAATCATACACAGTAAGTAGGTTGCTGTGATGACTTGAGGCTCTCCAACTTGGAGTTAAAATCCATGGGAAGCTTTTGCAAAGAGGGGAGACATGTTTCTTCAGTGGCTCCTTCTGGTCTCTGCACTTGGGACGCCCTCTACAGGAGCAGAACCAAACAACACGAAGAGTGATGACGGCCTAGAAGACTGAGGCTGCAGCAGTAAAGGAGGGGAGAATTGGTCAGATTATGGTATTGTTTTGAAAGTATTTCTTTTTAATTAATAAGGCTTTATGTTTGCAGCAACTTTATACTTAAAAAATGGAGCAGAACATAAAAATACTGCAGACTACTACTCCTTAGAGCTTAACTTCTGCAACTTTATGGACTGAATAGCAAGAAACTCCAGCACCGTTTCCATATAAAAGTCAGATGCATCTGTCATCATAGGTGACACGGGATCCGGTGCTGTGCACACAGCTGCTATCTCAATGGCTTATTACTGACTCCAAATCTGACTCAAGAGGCTAGCCTACTCACGGAATCGTAGCTCTAAGAGAGTCTGGGAGATGAAATATTTCAGTTACCGTCCTCCAGAGCAGTGGATTGGATGTGGAGCAAGTCCTTCTCTGCTTCCCACCATAAGGAAGAAAGAAGGTATGGCTTCAAACACAGACTTTTAACGTAAGCGCCATGAGATTAACGACTGAAAAAAGGTGGACTCAGAAATTCAAATTGATTACTTTAAGTGCATTTTCTTATGTGTGTGCTCTGAAGTTTCCTAGGCTGTGGGTACAAAAGGTATCCATGTATTTATTTGGTAGATGCATAATGGGATGATACATAGTGGTATTTATTACACGGGAAGTTTTCAGTTGATACGCACTCACCAACTCGCGCAAAAGCCCTTGCTTCTGCAACACTTTCAGAGTAAAAACACAAAATAGCTTCTGCTACTAATTGCTCCCATATTCCACAACCTTCCCTTCTTCCACTAGGTTCCCCCTTCTGCAAAATACAGATTCCGGCACCCCAACTGTGGGAGCACTTGATATTCCTGTGTCCCAGGAACGTGGCAGCCTCTTTCCAAGTGGGGAGATGAGCTCTGTCCCATGTTCCTTACACTCCAATTTGGTCAGTCTTAACCACATCATTTCTGGAACCACTAAAGTCTTACAGAGATAACTGAAACAACTCTTCAGGTCAGTGTGTTTCTGCTCAGGAAACACAGATATCTATGTTAGAAGAGACAAAAATAGAATTTCCCAACCCATTCTGAGAAGAGTGATGCTCCAGCTCAGTTAGTGAATTCAGCTTATTCTACTTAAAACTTCCTACCTGACAAAGAATTCCCTCCAGGAACACCTCAAACTCCCCCTTCAAGGTGGCATCTATTACCTCCCTCTTGCTGTCCCACCACTCCACCAGCCATGGCAGCATATGCCTACATCATAAATATACAAGGTCGGACAATGAAGTTTCTAGAAAAAGTGCTACACACCTCATTGCTGAATATCACTACGGTCACCTTGGAAGTCCTCCCCTAGGGAAGCTATGCACCAACACCAGCGCCTAGTCCACCCTTCAAAGCAATTTTGGAACTCTTTATCTGGAATGGCCATCAGAGCTATTGTCATATTACCCTTGATGTCCTGAATGTCATCAAAATGTCTTCCTTTCAATATTTCCTTTATCTTTGGGTAAAGAAAGAAGTCATTGGGGGCCAGAATAGGTGAGTAGGGAGGCTGTTCCAATACAGTTATTTGTTTACTGGCTAATAACTCCCTCACAGAAAGTGCCGTGTGAGCTGATGCACTGTCATGATGCAAGAGCCATGAATTGTTGGTGAAAAGTTCAGGTCGTCTAACTTTTTTACACAGCCATTTTAGCGTTTCCAAATAGTAAGCTTGGATAACTATTTGTCCAGTTGGTACAAATTCATTATGAATAATCCCTCTGATATTAAAAAAAGTTTAGCAACATCGTTGCAACAAGTTCACGAACTTAATTGTCAGGTCTCTTAGATACAGATAAAATTATACCAGTTGACTCCTCAGACCTCACGTAAATACATCCATTGGAAGAAGAGGATTACCAGCTGTGTTCTAATCTGGATTCTGACTCGGTTGTTTTCCAGTTATTCCAAATTGGAATATGGCCACGTTATATCAAGTTTTCTGCCCTATACAAAGGTACTATACATTAATACACCACTATATGTTAAACATTTGATAATAATAATTTCAATAATTAATTAGTATTTATTGAATATCTCGTATATATCCAACACATACTCCTATCATTTCCATTTAAAACTCTCTCTCTAACTGCTCTGAATTGCATCCTTTTTGTCACCATATCTTTCTTTTTCCCTGGTTCATTTCCTTTTTGAGACTACTCTAATTACAAACTACCTAATACCAACAATACAAATTGATCACTTTTTATGTGCCAAGTACTGGTCAGGTTTTACCAATAATTTGGTAACTTTATAATGCGTGGAGGAGGAGAAAATAATTGTTAGAATTTGTTAGTAAACCTGGGTGGGATGGAAAGGAATTAGCACCTTGTTCAGTTATAGGGGTGGGGGGAAGAGGAATAAATTGGTCTCCCTATCTACTCAGTGAATAGATATTTGAAAGTTATACTCAAAGACCTGCATTATATTGGTTTTTAAAATAAATGACGAGCCTATAGTTACAAACACACAAAGGTGGCTTCATTTATTTCCTCAGAGTTCTCCAAAATAATTTATTCTTTCTTTACTTCCTTTCTGTATTATTTTCTGTGATTGGCTAATTTGGGCCTCACCTTGTTGAAGGTCTATAAAGTTGTCAGTAACAATAATGGCTGTTATCATGAGTTATTCATCAGAAAGAAAGCTGGGGATTTTTTTTTTTTAGCCTTTTTTTGTTGTCGTTTTAAATACTCTAAAGATTTTGTTTTGGTAAGTCTAGGGTCCAATTATTAATCTATTCCTAAAGTTTTCATAGGCATGCACCCTCCCTCCCAGTGATGTCTATTGGTTTCCAGCAAATTGAGGGGAAAAAAATAAAAGCACCCAGGGTTTTCTCGACGTACATAGTTTATGTACATTCTCTTAATATATTAAAAAAAACAACAACAAATACCAGATACACCCCATGACTTTTACTAAACTGAGAAGAGGAAACATTTCACAAATATTTTCTCAAACACATATTTAATTCCTAGTTAATTACTGTTTTTCAGTAAGAGGTATCTTGGCATCCCTATTCTTCACTTTTTAAATAAACATTGCGACAGTTGAGTTTTGTAACGCCCTTCATTGCGGCTGTCCTTGAAGTCCACAGGAAAAGCCAAATGAAGTAATCCATCTTAAGATGGGTGCTGTTTTCAAAAACAAGCCATCTCCCTAGAACAGGAGAAAGTCCAAGAGTTTCCTGACCTCTTTGTCATTAGCTGTTTATTAATTATAGTTGAAATGTTCTCTTTGGGTATTTGAGATACCCCAGAAGAGAATTTTTCTACCAGCACTATGTTGAAAACGACTCTCGATAACAATTTTACAAATATTGAATGATTAAAGTTTTGCCTTTTCCAGAATGTCATATAGTTGGTATCATACAGTATGCACCCTTTTTCAGATTGTGTCTTTTACATATCAATATATATTTTAGGACTTTCCATGTCGTTTCATGGCTCAAGAACTAATTTCTTTTTATTGTGGAAAAATATCAAATTTTATAGATATACCAAACATTGTTTACCCATTCACTTATTGAGAGACATATTTATTGCTTCTAATTGTTGGCAATCATTAAAAAAGCTACTATAAACATTTGTGTGCAGGTTTCTGCATAAACACAAATGGCTGAATTCCACCAAAGTAAATATACAGATAGCACATAAGGGTATGGAAAGATGCTCCACCTGATATGTCATCAAGAAATCGCAAGTTAAAACAACAATGTGACACCATCACACAGCTACTAGAATGGCTAAAATCCAAAACACCGTCAACACCAAATGCTGGTGAGGATGTGGAACAGCACAAACTCTCATCCTTTACTGGTGGGAATGCAAAGTGATTCAGCCACTTTGGAAGACAGTTTGGCATATGATCCAGCAATTGTGTTCTTTGGTATTTATTCACGTGAGTTGAAACTTAGGTCCACACAAAATCCTGCACACAGATGTTCATAGAAGCTTGATTCATAATTGCCCAAATTTAGAAGCAAACAAGATGTCCTTCAGTAGGTGAATGGGTACGTAAACTGTGGTGCATCCAGACAATGGAACTTATTCAGCACTAAAAGGAAATGACCCACCAAGCCATGAAAAGACACAGAGGAACCTTAAATGCATATTACTAAGTGAAATAAGCCAGATGGAAAAGGCTACATACTATATGATTCTAACTTTATGATATTTTGCAAAAGTAAAATCTGTGGTTGTGGGGGGGGAGGGGAAGAATGAATAGGCAGAACATAGGATTTTTAGGGCAGTCAAAACACTGTTATCATACTGATATGTATATGCCATTATACTTTTGTCAAAACCCATAGGATTATAACACAAAGAATAAATCCTTTTGTAAACTATGAACTTTGGGTGATTATGATGTGTCAATGTGGGTTCATCAGTTCTAACAAATGTATCCCTCTGGTAGGGGACGTTGACAGTGGGGGAGGCTCTGCCTGTGCAGGGGGCGGAGAATATATGGGAAATCTCTGTACCTTCTTAATTTTACTGTGAACCTAAAATAAAGCCTTTAAAGAGAAGAAGAGGTAAGCTACAAGATGGGAATCATTGCAAAATGGAAGATACTGGCACACAGTTGGATAATTGTGTCACCAAAGAGTTACACGCAGAGAACAAGTTTTAATGAGCTATAAATGCACCAACCAGAAAGTGACAATAAGGATGTCTGGCAATCTGAAACTAAGTCTAGGAAAAAAGAAAAGAATGCATTATATCCTGAGAAAATGAATCACAAGCCATTACTCATACAATTGATTCAAACTATCAGTGTGGTACAAAAAAAAAAATCCTTAGGGAGAAATTGTAATCTATACTGGTCTCAGGTTGGTCGGACCCATTGTGACTGGCAGAAGCAAACTCCTACCTTCTTGGAAGAATTCAAATCTAATCTAGGCCAGCAGTGTTTATCAAATGGGTTGGTTTGTAAAAGGCAATTTTCAAGATGTTAAAATGTTAAAAAAGACTAGCTCTCAGAATTCTGAAATTTATGTCTGTTACACCACATTCTTTGCTATTTCAAGAGAGTCGCCTTATTATTGCTTAGATTAATATGCTAATATATCAGAAGTATGTGTTTATTTTTTTCTGATAATAATCTTTAATGAATACTTCTCTGTCTTCATTTCCATGTAGCATTTAAGATGTTTTCCATTCTATGTGTCTTGAAACTCATTTTCTTCTTTGGCTTTTCAAATGCTTCTCTATTGTGGATGTCCTATTTGCCTGATTACTTCGGAGTTTCTTTTACAAACTCCTTCTTTATCAGCTGGTCTTTAAGTATTGTTGTTCCTTAGAGTTCTAGCCTTAGCCATTTTCACTTCCATTCCACATTATGTAAGCTCATTACTTCAAATGTTTATGGAAATCAATGTCTATGTCCAGCCAAGACCTTTTTTCAAGTTTTCTTTTAAACCAACAAACTGAATATTTCAGAGTAACTTAAAATTCAAGCATTTTTTAAACAACATCCATTTTTTCATTTCAAGGTGATTTCTTCTGAGTGTCTCTGTCACCTCTTTCAACTTTGAACTGAAGGGATTAAATTAGAAACCTATAAGTCATTTTTATTCTTCCTCTCTTTTGTCTCTTCTACAATTAATTTACTAAGGATCTTAATATTCTTCAATTTTTTTCTCATATGTGTACCAGTTTTTCCATTCCTACATCCTGTGACATCATCACTTATTCCCAAACTATTGCAATTACTTCACAGTATTTCCTGCCTCCAGTTTTAGACCCTTACATATATAATCCTAATCCATATTGCTGTATTAGTTCCCTACAGATGCCAAGACAAAGTGTCACAAATTGTGTGGCTTGAACAACAGAAATTAGTATTGTCTCACAGTTCTGGAGGCTGGAAGTACAAAATCCATGTGTCAGCAGGGTTGTTTCCTTCTGAGGGCTGTGAGGCCGAATCTCTTCCCTGCCTCTCTCCTAGTTTTTGGGAGACTCAGGCTTTCTTGGCTTGTAAATGGTGTTTTCTCTGTTATCTTCATATCATTTTCCCTGTCGTATGTTTCTGTTTCTGTCTAAATTGCCCCTTTTGATAAGGACACCCGTCATATTGGGTTAGGGTTTACCCTAATGACTTCATCTTAAGTTGATCATCTACAAAGATTCTATTTCCAAATAAGATCCCATTTATAGATACTGGTGATTAGGATTTCAACATTTAGTGGGGGGTGAGGGGATACGCATTCATTCCATAACAGCTAACAAAAGGTATCATTATAAAAGAGGTAACAACATATCTGTCCTTTTCTTGGTTCCTCATGACTATTTAATCAAATTCACTTTCTTAGGATGGAATTAAGGCTGTTTCTGCTCTACTCCCAATCTATCTTTCTCCTCTTCTGTTAATGCCTCACAATAATCCTTTGCTCTAGCCAGTATATTCCTGATGCTTTGATTCTTCCAGACTTGGTTGAAATCACACTATTTACCTGAAATATTGCCCCCTGCCTATTGAAACTTAATTTTCAAAACCCAAAGTCAAATGATGTATTCTCTAAAGAGCCTCACTTGATTCTCTGAGTCTCAATGAATCATCTGCTATCCCATTTCCCCATGGTATCTATTTAAACCTCAAACGTTTCAAGAATATTTTATTTGTTTAATTGATCTATGTTTAAAAGTAAATACATCTGAGCCTCCTCAAACTTTCAAACCTGATAGAATTGCAGTGCCATTCATGGCAATGGGAAAGCTAGATAGAGCAAACTCTTTGCCAAAATTATGTGTTTGATTGATGTAGGATACCTGTTGGATATATCATGCAGAATTCACATCATCTCTGTAAATAGGAGAGTTAAATTTCTTACATAAAATTCTTCCAGGGGAGAATACAAAGAGAGTGGCCAGAGACTACTCAGCTTTATGAAACTACATTTACGTGTTGGAAGGAGAAATAATAACCAGAACTAGATAAAGTGTAGAAATAAAACGTCAAAAGGAAGATAGAACGTATCTGGTATAGGGTATATATTTAATAATTGTTGATTCACATCTTAGTTCTAGACTGTGGAATGTGGATACCACAAAATTGGAAATGCAGGCTAATATATTTGTAGAGATAGCTAGATAAGTCCTTTCATAGGAAATGTTCTGACAGGTTTTAGTAAAACACATGTACAGATTTTTCTTTTCACTAAGGAAAGTTGTATTTCCAACTATCTGCCTTAGAAACCAAAGTCCCAACAAGGAGAGTGCATTCTCCTCATAATCTTGGCCTATTTTTCCATTTTATCTTCTCCGTTCCCATGTTAAATCATAACATTTAGCTGAGCTTTAGTGTTCACACTTAAGATGAAAACCTAAAGTACATATTTAATGGGAATTAAATTCTTAAATCATACTACTTTATGATGCCTGATTTAAGAGTTGCATTCCAATTAAGTATACGTATAAAGCTATAATTATTGCCAGTCTGTCTTTCTATTTATACTTTTACCTCCACTCCCTCAAAAGGCTAATGAGTTTATTGGATAATTTTGGGAAATGAAACCTAAATCTTAAGGTTCTTTATTTCATTTAAAATTCTAAATGCAATGATTCACCGTTGACATTTGGTTACATAATGGATAACACAGCTAATCCATCTTTCCCTGATGATAATTCAGGCCTTTACTTAAAAGTCATCATAATTTAAGTGCTATAAATTTAACCAGTAGACGACAAAAATTTTTCCCCTAGGATTATGGCAAGGCAGCTTGAGAGTAACTGCTGAGTTTCTATCACCATTTGCCAAGAGCAGAGGGGCAGTCCTCTATGGATCTCTTCTTAATGGGACAGTGAGGACGGTATGGACATCTCTGGCTAATTTGGGACCTAAGACATCTCTTAAGAATCTTTGCTTCCTTTTAGAAAGTGTTAATTTTAAGACACTTACATATGAAAGGAGAAAGAAATGCAAGTGAAACCACAGCTGCAATCTCTTGAACAATGCCTATAAACAATTGGAATTAACCTAAAATCACCCCATTCTTGTACAAGGAGGGATTGCTGCTCAATCCCAGTGGGAATGTGCTGAAGACAGGAAGTGAGGCTTTATATGTCGCCATGCTATAAAGTACAATGTGGTCTTGTTGGCTGTTCCCACTGACCTGTAAAAGTGGAATTCTCATTTGCTTCTTTTGGGGATTGTGGTCAGCATTTTTACTTTGAAATATGTCAACTTCTCCACTATGCAGAGGAACTCAGGTTTCATTGTATTTTAGAAAGGAAATGTTCCAAATCCCAGAGAGGTATACCATTTGCAAATGTTTCTCAGAAATAATACTTTGCAATTTCTATAAATAAATATTTTACATACAACTTCTACCTATAAATATACAACTTTTACTTTTTTCTTACTCATATATTGCAGGATATTTATAACTTGAGAGGCACAAAAATGAAAAAAGGATGGTGCTCTGTGGTTTTGGAGACTTGATTTTCATTCCTTTTACAAGTGACATATCTCAAGCATAAAAACAAACAAAAAGTTGAAAATTAAATGTTGAGAAAATATATAATGTAGACACTAATCAATTTTGTTTATACTAATACCAGACACAATTGACTCTAAGACGATTAAGCATTATTAGAAGTAATATAGGTCATTTAAAAATAACAAGTGTTCACTTACCATAAATATATAGCAATTCTAAATTTGTAGATCCTATAATTAATTATCAGAACTTAAAAGAGAAGTAAAACTACCCCAAAACAACATAGACACACAACTCTCAAGGTATTCAATAAAACATGATGATGAAATATCTGTAAGCTATAGAAAACTGGACAAAATGATTAAGAAACATGATCCAATTGGAAAATACAGAACGACTTAATAATCTAAGAATAGAGACTGTTCTCAAATTCATGTGGTACATTACCAAAGTTTACCATATACCAAGTCATAATACTGTCCTCAACATATCTCAAAGGATTGAACGTAAGTACTCCTTCACCATATATTTGACCCCATTTTCCCTCTTCTACCATCACCCCCACCCCCACTTTACCCTCTGGTAACCAGTAAACTGTTGTCTGTGTCTATGAGATTTTGTTTCTTTGGTTGTTTGTCTTGTTCTTTTGTTGCTTTCAGTTTTATATACCACATATAAGAGCAGTCAACTGACCCTGGGTAGAGAACACACAATGCAATATATAGATGTTGTATTGTAGAAATGTACACTTGAAACCTATATAATTTTACTAAACAATGTAACCCCAATAAATTTAATAAAAAATAAAAAGAAAGAAAGCCAAATAAATAATACAAGGTATCTAAAAACTCATCAAATATTTGGAAATTAAACAACGCATTTCTAAATACCCATGGATTAAAAAAGAAACTACAATTGAAATTAGTATTTTAACTGAATAATAATTAAAGTATGGTATATCAAAATTTACAAGATGCAGCTTAAAAGGAAATGTTTAGCCTTAAATGTATATAGTAGAAATGAGTGAAGACTAAATTAACAATCTGAGTATCCAACTCAAAAACTTAGAAAAAGAAAAACAAATGGAACTAAAGGAAACTAGGATCAAATGGATATTAGAGGTAGAGCAGAAATTAATGAAATAAAAAAATCAAATTGCAATAGAGAAAATAAACTAAGCTAAAAGTTGTTTTAAAAAAAAACTAATAAATTTTGTACAGGTCTAGAAAGTCTGAGGAAAATGGAAAGTAAAATACCAATTTTAGGAATAAAAAGTGTGAAAGTATCACTATAGATCCTTCAGACGTTAAAAAGATAATGAAAAGTATGAAAAACATGCAAAAAATTAAGAAGTGAGATGAAACTGTAACATTACAGGAAGAACATAATGTAACAAAATGACCCAAAACATTTCAGAAAAGCTAAATAATCTTATATCTATTAAATAAAGTAAATCCAAATTAGAAGCTTCCCAACAAGGATATCTTCATATCAGGTGGCTTTATTGGTGATTTCATCAAAAAACATGAAAAAATGAAACAAATCTTACATACATTGCTCCAGGGGAATCAAAAATGGAGAAAACTTTCCAACTGATTATTGGAGGCCATCCTAACTTTGATACAAACACCAAACAAAAATATATTGCAAGATAATGAAAAGTTAAATCCTATTGAGAGCAGAAGTGCATATTTCCCTAAACAAATTACTGACAATTAAAATTCAGGATTGTATAATATAGAAATATATTGTGACCAAGGTGTGTTTATTTTATGTATGTATTGAGGTTTAGTATATCAAAATTAACCTATGTAATTCACAATCATGACAGAATAAAGGAGAAAAATCATATAATCTCCTAGCATTTCATAAAATAAACATCCTTTATTTATAAATATACCAGGTTTGACAATTAAGTTCACAAAATTGTTGCAATGATGTTGCTAACCTTTCTTTGATATCAGAGGGATTATTCATTATGAATTTGTACCTAATGGACAAACAGTTAACCAAGTCTACTATTTGGAAGTGCTGAAAAGGCCGTATGAAAAAGTTAAACGACCTGAACTTTTCACCAATAATTCATGGATCTTGCATCACGACAATGTACCAGCTCACATGGCACTGTCTGTGAGGCAGATTTTAGCCAGTAAACAAATAACTGTATTGAAACACCCTCCCTACTCACTTGATCTGGCTCCCCAATGACTTCTTTCTTTACCCAAAGATAAAGGAAATATTGAAAGGAAGACATTTTGATGACATCCAGGACATCAAGGATAATACGACAATAATTTGATGGCCATTCTAGAAAAAGTTCCAAAATTGCTTTGAAGGGTGGACTAGGCACTGGCATTGGTGCATAGCTTCCCAAGGGGAGTACTTTGAAGGTGACCATAGTGATATTCAGCAAAGAGGTATGTAGCACTTTTTCTAGCATGAGACCTCATATATAGAAAATTAATGATAGAGGAAAACTTCTCTAATCCTATATACAGAGTATCTACAAAAAGAAATTTGCATCATACATCACATTTCATGGTAAAATAAGGGTAAAACATCGAAAACCTTTTCCTCAAGGAGAAAAGGATATCAACTATGATCATTTCTACTGAACATTGAACTACAAGTCGTAACTTAGGCAATAAGAGGATAGAAAGAAATAAAGGTATAATGATTGCAAAGAAATAAATAAAACTTTCTCTTTTATGCAGACAACACAGAAAGTATAAACGTTTCTAGAGATTAGTATTAAAAATCAGTGACTTCAGCAAAATTATGGAACACAAAGTTGATATGTGAAAAATATTTTCTATTACTGGCATTTAAATTTGTAAATATCAATTGCAATGGCATTCACCAAAATTAAATAGTTATGAATAAATCTAAGGTAATTTGTCAAAGACTACCACACAGAGAACTGTGTACAACTTCTCTTGTTTTTTTTGTTTGTTTTTTTGTTTGTTTGTTTTTATTTTGGATCTGCATGTTGGCTTCTCTCAATCTTCAACTCTGCTGTTTAGAAATCAGAAAATATCTGACTGACTTACTTCAACTTGTTTCTCCAATACCTAAAAATAGACTTTTGTTTGTTGTTTTTGAGTATTTTACCCAGTTTTTCTGACTGTACTCTGATAAAGAAACGATCTACTGAAAGGTGAATTGTCACTGTGGGAAGAAGTCAAAAGTTTTTCAAAAATCTCTTTGAAACAACAGAGATATCTTTCCTTTCTGTATATTCATCATAAAAAGTTAACTAATGCCTGATATGAGAACATCTATTAAAGTACTTTGTATTTATTTTTTAAATAAAGAAAGCTAATTGTGTAGATGATAAATTTTACGTGATTAAAGGTTAACAAATTATCAATGGAATGTTTCTCATATTCATGCCCCTATCTGAATACTACAAACACTAGTTTTTATACAAATACTCTTCACTCTTGAAATTTCATATCATAACACCTGAAAATACACAAAATGTTAAATTTAAAACCCAATGCTTACATTTTGAACCAAAAGATAATTTGCTATTTTTTCCTTTACTTTTTACTGCTCTAAATATTTTAAGGCTTAGCTCTTACTTATATAACATAGCAATCGAATCTAAATCTGTAGCTTCTAGATTCTGACTGCTTAGATCTAAATCCTGGCTCCATGACTTACTTAAGTTACTTAAAATCCTGATCTTAATGGTGAAAGGTCATTAAGACTAATACCTACATCATAGGATGGGGGTGGGGCTTAACCGAGATAATACATATAATATATTGACAACACTGCCAGGTACAAGTAACACTTGGTGAGCCAATTTAAACCCTTATTATCTTTGTGTTTTACACAGAGCATCCGATATTTTTATTCTCATTACCAAAATATAAAATTATACAATAGTATTCTTTTTAAAAGTGGAAAATATGCTCAGGTATTTGAATGGCACCTGAACCCAAAATTCCCCAACTCACAGATACTTGTACTTTTAAGCACCCATGTCTACTTTCTAAATTTAATGAACAAATTTGGGATTTTGCAACAAAAAGCATAAGTTCCAAACAATGAGGATGTTAATATATTAGCTCTTGGAATGCCAATGTAAATGATTTTCTTTCAATCATAAAAATGTCCTTGCTTTTACTTTCCCTTCTTTGGTTCCACTCATACCTATGGAGTATTGTTTTTGGCACCGAGAATACAGACATAAAGGCTAATTCCTGTTGTCAAGGAACCTACAGACTAAAGGGAAGGCAAAAGTTAAAATAGTGGAGTACTGTTTGTGTGGTGATAAGGAGGTGTAGAGAGGAATGTGAAATGATTGTGGTGTTTTCTGCAATGATTATTTTATGCCATAGGTATTTTTATTCCAGTTCGATCTTAGTAATATAAAAATAAGTAGAGAGAAGAAGAAACAAGCTACATCCAAGTAGAATAACAATAGAATTGTCTATTGTTTGTCTTCAGAAGGAAATGATTAAGACATAGTCATTTTTTAGGCAAAGAGAATGATATGCCCTGCCAAAGAAATGCCCTGCGTTCTAAAAAACAAATTGATAATACTACACCTTTTTATTTGTGTTTAGTAAAGCAGTTTTTAGGGGTTCCTTCCAAAATCTTACTAGTGATTTAGTAAAAGCACTTGCCAGTAATCATTATTTGAAGCAGTATTAAAGTCTGACTAGTAAGTAGGATGATTTAATGGATATGCTTAGAATCCATCGTGCTCATTTGGAGTATACTTGTGTAAACAGAAAATCTGTGGGTATAATTTGCCACAGTCCTGCCCTGAAGGGTGAAGATGTGAAAACAAAAGTTGAAAATGTGTGTCCTGAGGGTCACCATCACCTACTCCTCGGCTTTCCCATCAGGCCTCCACTCCTAGGTTCCTAGGCTTGACCTTAGCTTGGCCTTAACATCTCCAGTGTTTAGTTTTAGAGGCTAAAGGAGGATTGGGAGTAAGAATGATAAGAAAATATATTCAGACTGAATGCTGAGTAAATCAGGAAGAATCCTTGGAAGCTTTTTAAAAATTTTTATTAAATTTATTGGGGTGTCATTTGGTTTTAAAATGATGTAGGTTTCAAGTATATGATTCTATAATATATCATCTATATAGTGCATTGTGTGTTCACCACCCAGAGTCAGTTCTCCTTTCATCATCATATATTTGACCCTCTTGAACTTCTTCTACCACCATGCCCTTAAAATGTTCTACTAGATGGACTTTAACATTCCCTTTTTCACTGTATTCTCAATGTCTCCTCCACTTTAATGGTGATGATAATTTTGCACAGGTTTTAGCACCGTTGTTTGTGATAGAGCCCAAAAGACTGGCCAGTGGGTGCACCCCAGTTTGTAGCTAGCACCTTTTATAACTTGAGGCTGGCTCTGATATTTTGCAAACTATAGCATGGGAAAGCTCCTTATCTCCAAGACTGATAAAAAATCAGGCTCATTTAAAGGAGTCCCAGGTGGACCATGTGAAATACTGAATACCATTAAGATTTTCATGCCCATGAGATAATACCCTACTAGACACTGAGTAAACCAGGGCCATTCTGTTCTGAAGTTTGGGTTATCCTACATCTTCTGTGAAATCTCTGAAGCGCAGACTGTAAAGCACCAGATATCCCCAAATCCGAAAGCTTTATCCATTGCTGAGGACCAGATAACTTAGCATGGAGTTTTGGACACATCCTTCTTTACATGAAGTCAATATAAAAGGTGACTCTTCTAAATGGGGTTGAAATATGCCACAAAAGTATTTCTGTATTTACTAAATCATGTATTTCTGAAAAGGATTGAACGCTGCTAAATAAAGGATAGTAAGGAGTGTATTCTTTTATATACCATTTGCAGTTGACTGAATTCACACAAACTTCAGTAAATCAGTTTAGCTATGTATATTACATCTTTAAAATATCTATATATATATATATTTTTTTTTAAAAACCAATTGCACATCTAGGAGTTTATAATAAAGAGACTAGAGATATATAAAAGGCTAAATACACGAAGATGCTCATTACATAATTGTATAATGTAATAAATATGAAAAACTACATGTCCAATAACAGAAAATTATTAGTTAATTTATAGTAAATATTTATGGTGAAAAGTATATAATTGTAAGATGGCATTAACAAATACAGCTTTAATGGTATGGAGGAATGCAAATACTATAATATTAAGTAAAACCACACCATAAAAATGTCAGTTACAGTATGATGGTTATATTAAAAAAAAAAAAAAAAAAAAATATATATATATATATATATATATATATATATATATATGTTCTACACAGAAGAAAATTATTTCAATACATAAGCACAAATCAAAATAAAAAAATATTCAAATATTGCCTTTAGTTTTATTTGGGTCAGATAACTTGATAAAGAAGTACGTTTATTCTTCATTCAAAATTTCTTCATTAAGAAATATTGCCTAGATTTAAAATTAGGAAAAATACTTTTAAGCTTCAAACCACATATAGATTTTTAATTCAGTGTATTCAAGTAAATATTATAAAATACAACTTACCATGATTTAATATGGCACTCCTTAGTTAGAGCTAGCCACTTGCTAGTACTTATATAGCCCACAGACCATGAAAGAGAGTCCCCATGAAATCAAATGTAGTGATGTACCTTATAGAAGATTATGGGGCACTCTGCAGCTTACTAATGCTGCCATGATGCCCTTTTGAAACTATAGCACTGGAAACATATCTTCCGAAATATAATGCACCTGAAATTATGCAATGTGAACAAAAGTGGAAATCAAATAATGAACCCATAAACACCCACATATTTGGGAGAGATGTCTGCAGAGACCACTTTCACGGAAAGCAATGCAAAATCTGGGCAGCTTATTCTTTGCTTTCTAGCATCTGCTGCTTCATGTTCTCTAGGGAGGCATTCTACAGCATGTAAGCTC
Organism: Rhinolophus sinicus; assembly: GCF_036562045.2. Taxonomy (NCBI): domain Eukaryota; kingdom Metazoa; phylum Chordata; class Mammalia; order Chiroptera; family Rhinolophidae; genus Rhinolophus; species Rhinolophus sinicus. Next base: position 69,731,892 of record NC_133760.1, read on the forward strand.
ATAGCCCTTTCATCTGCTACAGATGAGATCTCGGCACACAACTTGACATTGAGAAACATGATTAGGATTTGTGATTGTTTCTGAAGAATTAAGGGGTTTATAAGCTAAAAACATAATATTACTTCTCCGTTACCCATTTTATGAACGCCAGACATTGTTTATATGGTTTATATGTTATTGTTTAAGTGGAAGACAGTGTTATTAAATTTAGAAACTTACAACATAGGCCAGCTAAACATTTACAATTAAACTGAGGAAAGTTAAAAAATCCTTCCAGGGAAAAACAAATTGGTTTGTTAACTGAATAGAAGTAGATAGTAGGTAGAGTTCCCATTTCCAGGATAATATTATTTAGGGAAGACCATATATGTATTGCTTTATATGCCTTATGTGTGTAGACAAACTACCTATTTATGCAAAGATTTTCAAGTGAAATGAACAGTCAAGCATAAAATATGACCAAAGTTTTTGAAATGTAATGCCTGTGGCCAAAATGCAATGGATTCCATGGTATGAATGTAACACAATTTTTCATTTATTTGCTTTTTGTGTTACATTCATACCATGGAATACTAGTAAGTAATATGTAATAGGGAACAAACTACTGATATATCCAACAATAAGGAAGACTCTCAAAACCATTATGTTGAGTGAAAGAAGCTAGAACAAAATATATTTTTTAAAGTACATATTGCTGATTTTGTTTCTGTGAAACTCTACAAAAGACAAATCTAATTCTTTTCTAGAATCAAATGTGGAATAAAATCTAATCAGAAAGTGGGTCAATGGCTGCCTGGGTGCTGAGGTTGGGGAGGGGTTGGCAGGGATTGTCTGGGAGAAGGGACAAGGAATTTTCCATATCTTGATTGTTGTGATGGTTATGTGGGTATATACATTTGTCTAAACTCATCAAAATGTACATTTAAAATGGGTGCATTTTTCTGTGTAAAAATTATACTTCACCAAAAAAAAAAAAAAAATGCAATGGAAAAATCATAAACTACTCCCCTCTAATGCTATTTTATTTTTTTCTTTGTTTATTTCTTGATTTTTTTGCACTAATTCAATGCACTTGACTCAGATACCTGAAGCCCAGAGCAGGGTGGGAGTGGGGAGAGTACCATAGAAGCAATATGGGAGCAGATACTCAAAGGAGATGCTAGGTTGCTAACATTTATATAATCGACTGGAGAAGGCTTAGGGGGACATGCTGGTACTTTAAAATGACACAAAACTCCCTACATGTTCTGCCTCATCTCTGTCTAGATATGTGACATTATCTCTTTTTCATATCATGTTCCAGTCAAGGCAAAAGCGTCCTTTTTCTATAGACATGCTACACATATTTCACCTTTCCATTTTTTTTTTTTTTTAACTTTTATTTACTTTAAGTGTGTTTTTCCAGGACCCACCAGTTCTAAGTCGGGTAGTTGCTTCAATCTAGTTGTGGAGGGTGCAGCTCATAGTGGCCCATGTGGGGATCGAACCAGCAACCTTGTTGTTAAGAGCACCATGCTCTAACCACTTAGCTAACCAGCTGCCCCTCACCCTTACATTTTGTATACAGAGTCTGTATACACCCAAACTCTGCATAGTAGGAGGCTCTACTTGTGTTGTCCCTTCCTTTGTCTGTGGCTCAGTGTTAAATACCCATTAAAATCAGCCCAGCCTTTGGTTGGAAGGCACTGAATAGATACTTATGCAGCCAGGAATTGAGGGCTCCAATCTTAGAAATCGGGGAAGCACATCAAGGTAGTAACTCCATCTTTCTGCATGCCACTTTGCCCTCGCAATGCTTACCAAGGCTTGGAATGAGGCAAAAGGCTGAGAAGTGCTACAAAAGACTTTTGCTAATAGGTGGAAAATCCAGCAGAACTCGAAGCAATCTCTGAAAAATTCAGAGACAAATACTGAGTTTGGGATAGCCAAGGTATCCAGAAATTGACAAACTAGATCCCTGAGAAAGGGTAATGAAGAGGAGAGATTTTGGATAACTTGCTGTATTGAGAACACAAAAATGAAGACCCAGAAATCAACAAATAGGAGAGGTCCTATGCACATTCCAGAATGCACATGTGCAACTAATGGAGGGCTACAGGCCAGGAGTTAGGGTAAATCCAAGAAGAAAGAAACAGTGAAAAATGAGAGAGGAGGGAAGGGAGGGAGAGAAAGATTGGGGAGGGAGGGAGGGAGGGAGGAAGGGGGAGAGAGAGAGAGAGGAGGAGGAGGAGGGATGAGGAAAGAGGAGGAGGGGGAGAGGGGGAGGAGGAGGAGGAGAGCGGGAGAAAGAAAAGGAGCTCCAAAACTAGCCGTCAGCCAGTTCTGTCTTTAACTGGATTTCTTGTGATCTGCTCCACTGAGCAGGGTCAGTGACGGTGCAAATCATCTTTGGAGAGAAACTTAAGAGAGGCACTGGAATGTTTAATACAGTGTAACTACAGTCCTGGACTGGAGTAGAGAGAGGAAGGGGAAGAAGAAATATTTTTAAAAAATTAATGGTCAAGAACTTTCCAAAACAGACAAAAGGCATCAAGCCTCTGTAGACATTTTACAAAGCCCAAGTAAATACATAAGAAGAGAAACACACCTAAAACATTATAGTACTATTGCTGAGACGCATAGAGAAAAACATCTTAAAAGCAGTTGACGGCAGGAAAATCATATGCTTTCTTCCAAAGTATGCAATTCAACAAGTAGCTGATATCTTTAAAATGCTGCAAGTAAGCTATTGCCAACCTAGAGTTCTCGATCTAGAGAAAATTTCCTTCAAAAGTGAAGAAAAAAAATATTTTCCAAGTAAAAAAAAGTAAATACAATAATTTGTGGCCAATCAACCAATGTTAGCACATTTTTAAGTGTGAAATACAGTATTGCTGCCCTGAGGCGCAGTGGTGAACAGCACATCTCTGCAACTTACTCATCGTAACTGAAACCTTATGTTCTTTATTATCAACTCCCCACCCCACCCCCCAGTCCCTAGTAACCCCCACTATTAAAAGAAAAACTAAAATGAGTTCTTTAGGCAAAAGGAAAATGATACTAGAGAAAAAATGGAAATTCAGAAAAGAATAAAGACTATCAGAAAAGGTAAATATTAGGGTAAATACATATGACCACACTGTAGGAAAACATAGCAGTAATTTATTTAATTAATTTATTTAAACACATATATTCAGGGGGTGCCAAAAACATGTATATACATTTTAAGAAAGGAAACAACTGTATTAATTGTAATGTTCACTATATACTGATAACAAAAGAGGAATACAAGTCACATGTGACTTCTGCAATTACAAGAGGTGCTCAAAGTGGTTGCCATCAGCGTCCAGACACTTCTGATTATGGTGAACTACTGCTTGAGCCATGTTGACCCAAGTTTCCATTTGTATACATTTTTTTGGCACCCCTGGTATTTCACACTATCATTTAAATTTAAACTATGTATATGTATATATATATATATGGTTTAACTATATATGGAAAACAGCCTACATGATAAAAAGGAAGAGCAATGAATTGAAAGCCCTGGGCTGTGATTCCTCAGTTAGTTATATGGATGAACATGTGAAGATAAAACAGAGCATATGGGTCTGTGGATAAAGATTTAATGAAAATAATCATGGGGATATACAATTTTTAACCCACATTACATTGAAATATGAAAAAAAACCTTCAAGATTACTACTAATAATATTAGTAGTATTTGTAACTGATAGTTATGGAAAACTCTTCAGCCCAGGATAAGAATATACATGAAGGGTTTACAGATTCTGACATGGATCATAAGATCCATCACTGTAATGTATACACATCTCAAATGATACCTTTATAGCAACCTCCCATTCAAGTGTCAAATGTTGAAACATGCTTTATTTAAAAAGGCAATCTGAGTAATTGAATACAGAGACTTTCTCGGGGTCACAGTCTGTTGATGGCAGAACGGGGATTATGACCATATCTCCATGTAGTTTACATATAACACAAGTTACATCACTGAAAATTGTTGCCCTGAATACTTAATCAATTAAAAGACAGCAAATATATTTCAGTACAAGTAAAGGTTTTCGCTCTGAATTATCATTAAAAAAAAAAAAACACTTTACATATTGGACCCCTATTATAACAGGGCTTTCTTGATCAGGTATTAAGGAAATCCACTCAAAGCAAAATCCTTCACAACACGATTTCTCTGTCAGTCTCAGTGTGGCATTTTACTCTACAAACAGTGCTTTGTTGGCTTATGATTATATGATATGGTGTTTTGAATTTTTGGTAAGACAAAAGCAAAAGTAAACTGAACTCTAGACTTGACTTCTTGACTTCCTATAAAAATACCATTACCTCTCAATCTTATTCTCGCTCCAAAGTTCCCAAATCTGTCAACCTATTTGAAAAGTAAATAAATTCACAAATAGCCTAACAAAATAAAATGATCCCTCTAATAGTTCTAGAGCTTAGAGAATGAAAGTTATGTATGAGTACTACTTTTCTTCTTGAAATCCAAGCAATTTTCATTTTAATCCATTACCTAGGAGCTATAGTCTGAGCTACATTTAGTCATCAGGTGCCACAGCTATGAATGTGATTTCTGACATTGTATTTATTATAGGTATAATGAAATTTTACTATAATTAAACGGTGTAGTGTTTGTTAAAATTGGATTTAATTTTATCATTTCAAAAAATAAAATACTCATATAGTTGTTTCTTTGATGCTCCACTTGCCTTATTTCTTCTTTTGGGGCAAGATTTTTCTATTTCTAAATTTCATATTCATTGTCTATGAAATAATACTGATTTCAGAATGTTTGTTAGATAATATGAAGAGAGAGAGAGAGAGAGAGAGAGACTGACTCATTTACATACACACACCCCACCCAACTCTTTTCTACCTTTTCCAGGCTAAACATTATATTTCTATCTAGGATATTTCTGTCTTACCTTTTGGTCCTTCCAGTTTATCAACTTTCGTAGTAAACTACAGTATGTGTCACTGAATACAATACTCCCTGTGTTGTTTGATCAATTCATTATTTTGGACAATATGTTCTATTTATTGAAATAAGATGACTCCCTAAATTTTCAACCATTTCATTCTATGCTTAACAATCAGCATTCCTCTTTATCCTTGATGTTCTTAAAGTCTATAGTGTTTGCTTAGGATTGATTAATTTCTCATTTATTTCATTTATTGTGCTGTAAGTCAAGAACACTTTTAAACTGGTGGTTAAAATCCATTATCACTGGAAAGATCATTTAGTATTACGTATGGTTATTTACTTCTCTTCATTTTCTCTGTTCTCTTCATGGAGTTTGTGTAGATCATATGCTGAGACTCCAAGGCTGTATTTCTCTGAATCTTATCTTTTCTCTCACTGTTTTTTTGTACTTTTATTTTGTTTTTAATTGATCAGAATATCCTTAACTTGATCTGTCTATCCTATTAATTCCTTTTAAAAAAGATATGTAGTTATTATTTTTAAATTAAAAAGCTGCTTCTTATTCTTTTTTTAATAATATTCTAATGTCATGGAGTATCTTTTAGAAACTAATTTTGAGAGATTTTGTTTCTCTCTTTTTGTAAGGTTTCTTCTGTTTCTATTTCTTCTTTGCCCATATGGTCAATTTTGTTTTATTTAATCCTTTTTTCTTTCTAATTTATATCTCATTTTCACCATATTAGGTAAACCTTGGTCTTCTTTTAACATAAAAAAGGAAGTAATTTTTATTTTATTTTTTATTAATTTCATGTGAACAAAACAATGTAATAGACATTTATCATTTATATCCCTCACACAGGAGCTCAAAACATTCAGTATCCAACAAGGTAAAATATGTTATATCCAATCAAAAATTGCCAACCATTAGTTTATTCTTTCTGCTTTCTTGTCTTCCTGGAAGACAGTCTAGTCTTGCTTTAATGAGATCTTTCTATTCCGACTTCCCAATTGAGGTAGAAAGCCCCCTCCCGGCTCCAAACTGGTACATTTATTTTTGTCATCTAAGTAATAGATCCTTCACCTTCCTTCACTTTTATGAATCACAAATGTGATCAGCCCGATACACTTGAGAAATTCAGTTAATAATGTATTAAATCAAGAATTGACACAACTCTAACTGACAAATAATATCAATTCTAATTTTTTACTAATTGACCCAGATGTTGCTCATAGTTATTAATTGCAAATTAAGTTACTGACCCACAGTTTATAATATTTCTATTTTTTTGTTCTAACCCTAAATTCTTGTAAGTTTCAAAATTGAAAGACTTTTGAGAAGCTAAACATCCTTTGTTTTGCTCATGGGTACCACCCAAAGGTAAAACAAAAAAAAAATTAAATGAATGCAATTGGAAGGGTAAGCAGAGCCTGCTTAATCATGAACTTCCTAATGAGCAATATTAACTTTTACCTCAAAATCAATAAGTAGACATTGGAAAGAGGCGATCAGATTTGCAGTTTCAAAATACTCTGAGGGTTATAGAGGATACACATTGGATAATTGAAGGTTGCAAGTAGAAATGATGGTGAAGAGGTTATTTGCAACTGTTATATAGTATTACCACAATATGGGATAGTGGAAATGGGTACAAATAGAAGTAAACAGAGTCAAGAGGTTTGTAGGATATAGAATCATAGTTTATATGAACAGTATTCCTTGCTCAGGTTATGGGGTGGCTTTATGACATAGAATTAAGAGAGAATCACACAGAATGGCTGTTGAGATGGACTTTGTAGATAATGATTTGAGATGGCTGTGAGACATCCAGGTGGAGGTGATTTCTGCATTTTAATGGCGACCGCATGTGTCATCAGGCAGCTCATGGATAAACCAAAGGAAACTCTGCAGCCCTGCACAGCATCGTCTACCTACAGGTTCACCATTGTTCCTCACCTTCTGTCTGTTTCTGTCTGGATCAGTGCTTTGACTCCCTTTATGTTACCTTAGTACTTCCAAAGAAATATATATACATCTTTGTCTTTAGAAAATCGTATTCAAGCTCCTAGTAAGTATCCTTCTTGCTGTACTTGTAGTGAATTTTAAGATGGAAATATTAACTCATTCAAAGCTGCATATACATTAAGATACAGACACAGTTATTAGTATTTATTGGGCAAAAACGTTTAGATAGTTCACAATTTCCCTGGCTATAATTAAATTATTATTGAAAATACGAGTTCATGTAATACTTTTCAGATTTATTTGCATCTTTTTATTAAAAGAGAAACAGTTAAACAGTTAATGAATTTCATAACAGAGTTCAATGGAATTTCTATTAAAATGTTCCTTCCTTGTTGATATTGATAGATAATTATACACATTTCTGGCATGTTTATTCTGTTAGTTAGAAAGGCACCAGATTATACTAACACTCAGCCCATATGTCTCAATTCTGCTTACAAGGATAGCATGAAATACTTGTTAAGTGCTTGCTAATATCCAAAAACATATTGTAGCTTCAATTGCCACATGTTGAATAACATTATTAAAAAGAAAAAGATAAGGGTGAAGTGAGTTGGTCTTACGATATTTGTTTATATATAACTTTAATAATCAAAGCACTTGAAACAAATAATCTAATTTTAAAAATGGGCAGAGGACATGAATAGACATTTCTCCAAAGAGGACATACAGATGGCCAATAGACACATGAAAAGATGTTCAACATCACTATCATTAGAGAAATGCAAATAAAAACCACAATCAGATACCACCTCACTCTTCTCAGAATGGCTATCATCCACAAATCAACAAACAACAAGTGTTGGTGAGAATATAGAGAAAAGAAACCCTTGTGCACTGTTGGTGGAATTGCAGATTGGTGCAGCCACTATGGAATACAGTATGGAGGTTCCTCAAAAAATTAAAAATAGAACTACCTTATGACCCAGCAATTCCACTCCTGGGTATTTATCCATAGAAATCCAAAACACTAATTCAAAAAATATATATGAACCCCTATGTTTACTGCAGCATTATTCACAATAGCCAAAATATGGAAACAATTGAAATGCCCATCAACAGACGATTGGATAAACAAATTGTGGTACATTCATACAATGGATCATTACTCTGCCATAAAAATAGAATAAAATCTTACTATTTGCAACAAGATGAATGGATTTAGAGGATATTATGCTAAGTGAAATTAGACTGAAAAAGACAGATGCCATATGATCTCACTTATATGTGGAATCTAAAGAAAGGATAAACAAACAAAACAGACACAGGTTCAAAGATACAAAGAACAAGCTGATGGTTGCTAGATGGGAGTAGGGTTGGGGGATGGGTGAAAAAGGTGAAGGGATTAGGAAGTACAAATTGGTAGTCACAAAATAGTCAGGAGGATGTGAAATACAGTATGGAGAATATGTTCAATAATGTTGTAAAATCCGTGCATGCATGGTATCAGATGCGTACTAGACTTACCAGGGGATCACTTCATAGATTATATAAATGCCTACCCACTGTGCTGTACATCTGAAACTAATATAAAATAATATTGATTGTCAAGTACAATTGATAAAGAAATATATATATATATAGTCACAGGATGTAAAGTATAGCATAGGGAATATAGTTAATGGTATAGTAATAGCCATGTACGGTGTCAGATGGGTAGTAGACTTGGGGGGGTTATCACTTTGTGAGGGGTGTAAATGCCTAACTACTATGTTGTTTTGTACACCTGAAACTAATAAAGAAATGAATAAATAAATAAATAACAAAAAAATTCAAGCACTTGGCCAGGAGGGGTCTTTTGAAGGTCTTTATTACACATTACTAATCCAACCCTTCATTTTAACTCCAGAAGCATACCTATTTGTACTTTTTATATTAAGCTGGTAACTGCAACTTTATTCAAGCTAGTTTTGAAATGACTACAGCAGAATCTAATTTTCAAAGTGATCTGAAAGTAGGGTAATTGTGATTTTTGGAAAAACACCAAAATGTACAATCCAAGAAAACAATTTTCTACAATGTAAATAAAGGTTACAACAAAATAATTATGTTATTCAGGATCAATTCAAAAGCCTCTTTTCTTCTCTCTCTATACTCCCTCCACTTGATAGTTCCAAAATAAATATCTCTAGTTAAGCTCAGTCTTCAGAGCTGCAAACTTGCTACTTAAGATTTTCTCTTGAAAGTCATAGGTATTTTATGTGTCTTAGAAAATAATATTTCCATATCTCTAATTCTCAGTAAAAGCAACACCATTCTCACCAAATTGCTTACGTTATTACCTCAAGAAGCCTCTTTATCTTCATCTTCTTTCCTAACCAGATATGTGTGGTTAATTTCTCTCCACTTTTTTGCCTAATTCTAGTGCAGTCCACCATCCTCACCTACATGGCAACGGCATCACCCAGCTCTCCTTTTCTAGTCACATCTCCCTCAAGAAGTATTACCTACACAGTGGCAACCATATTCTTCTTTAATTTGTTTTATGTCAATCTATTCCTCATAACCCTCTTTTTAAAAGTTGCTAATTGTCTTTAGGGGAAGAAAAAATCTCTCTCTCTATCTTGGCTAAACTTCTCTGTGGTCTGTTTCTTAACTCATCTGATGTCATTTAGTAGCCAGAATTATATGCTTCAAATCTAAGAAAGCTCATTCCATCCTCTTGCTTAAAATCCTTGTTATTATCTTTAATCTAATTTCCTCCCCAGCACAATACTTACAATATTTTGTTAGATGAAAAAACACAACTATCTTATTTACTGAGAGAGTCTAACATGGGGAAATAAACATATTCCTTAGCGTACATTAGATGATCACTACTTACTTGCAGCTTTGTATATCATAGTATTATAACCTCCATGACTCTTTTTTTCTATAAATATGAACATGTGAAATGTTATACTTGCCCTCATAAAGATGAAAGTCAATGGTACTTGACATGTTCTAAATAAATTATAATCTACAAAGACTGTTATTTTCATTTATTAAAAAGTATATTAATATGTACAATATCTCTTATTCTTTATGCAGTAAATTGCTACTATGGAGGAGATCTAAGGGGAAATCTCTCTTATGGAATAACATTAGCGAATTAGACCAAACAAGCAAAACCTAATAACAGCCTTCTTTTTCATGATTTCCTAAATAGAGGGCTACAAAGCATTAATATACAAATAAACCTACACAAATGTTTACAGGATTTTGAATGTGTTCATATCCCATACATGAACACTGGCAGAAACTCTCAGCTATAGGTCAAGAAGCAGCTACTGAATACTACACAGTGATCTAAGGGAGAGAGAGACGATACTATACATTAATTACATAGGTAGGAGGTGCTTAAAATCACTTTTCATAATTATTAAATACTTTCAGATGACTGAGATTTCTTTTCTTCACCCTGCTATGAAACCAACTGGAATAAAGGTAAATGAGAAACAGAGAGAAATTATTTTTAATGAACTAACAAATACTTAGCACCCTATGCACACTATGTGAAAAGGTCAGCCAAGTGTCCTTGGTGAAATAGACGACCAGAGAGGACATGGAATGACAGGTCTTTCAGGTCAGATAGACCAATAGGCTTCCCAAATAGAAGCAAAACCAAGGATTCCATGCTTGAAATTCCAAGGTTGTGCCTCAGGAACTTGTTGTGATAACCTCCTTGAAACTTGTTTAGTATAATAATATGAGAGACAGGGGCTGGCTGGGGCTCTCTGGAGACACACATGCACCAACTACTTCTGCCACAGTCAGGCTGCAGGGATGGCAAGGTGAAGAAGAAGCTGAGGAGCAAAGTCCCCTGGACCTGCCAATTTTTGTCATCTGACTGGCAATAGCAGCTAAATAATACTAGAAAAAATAGGCTACATGCACATACGCATGCACGAATGAACTGCCACAGCTGTCATGGCTTCGTTGTGAACTAGACAGATTGCCTACTTGCAAGGAGCAGCAGAGCTACATTCAAGAATAGAGGCTGGTGAGGATGCATTTTAATTAAAGCCTGAAAATTATCCACTGACTGTGGTTTTTGACATTAGCTACACATCAGCATCACCAGGAATTTCATAAAAAGTAATCCACAGGCTCCAACCCAGACAATCTGAATCTGGGGGTGAGATCCAGACACTACTGTGTTTTAAAAGGTCCTCCCCTCCACAATCCGCCCTTGAAAATTCTAATGTGAAGCCACACATAAACATTGTGCTAAAAGAAATACAAAAATACAATACGGCCCACCAAAACTAGAGACAGGATGAGAAAGAGCAGGAAATGGAAACTGTTCATTCTTTATGTGCCCTTATCATCTACACCAATTCATAGGTAGCATTATATAAAAGTTTATATAACATATAAAATAATAAATATAATCATGAAAAAACTAAGTAATAAGACACCCCCCCACTCAATGGTCAGAAGGGAAATACATATACAGAAAACAAGACAAAGACAATGCAAAACAAAGATTTTTAAGGAAGATGAAAATAATTAATTAGTGAAAACATAATACAAGACAAGATGATACAATTAAGACCAAGTAAATCAGACCAAGAATATACATACGTACACATACACACACACACACACACACACACACACATGTTTGTAATCAGCAGTTTCAAAAGGAGGAAAAAAACCCCAAATATTTGTTAACTATGAGACATAGCTAAATATAACACAAGAAATCTGAAAGGAAAAGAATGGCCAAAGATACATTCAGAAAATACAAGTGAAAAGAAAACAAGAAACACAATCTTATATTGACAGTTTAAACTTCAGGGGAAAAAAACTTTTCCCAAGACAAAAAAGATCACTTGAAAAACAAAGAAAATCAACCATATTTATTTTTTTCCAAGTATCCTGATATTAATATTAACTAAAACTATTTGAAATAATTAAGAAAAATCTAATATTTGAGGTAGGAATCATGATAGTTATAATGAGGAGACTGTATAATGACTTGCACTCAAACAGCAGAGATTTAATATTCACAAATAGAAACTACAGGAAATTCAAGGAAAAACAATGAAACAAAGATTAATTAGAAGGCAATTTATTTTCATCAGCACATAAAAAGCAAATAGAAAAATGTAGGTAAATATAATAGAAATAAAATTGATTTTGTTGAATCTATACTATAGATTCAAAAGAAAGCAGAATTTATTTTCAGAGGTAAAAAAAATAGTAATCACTTGAATACAAAGTAAACCAAAATATTTTCTAAGAAAATAAAATTATATATTCTGATCACAGTGCAGTAAAACTAGAAATTAATAATAAAATGGAAACAAAACAATAGAATATTTAGAAATAGCTTTTAAAAACATTTAAATAAAAAAGTAAATCAAAAACAAAATTTCAGAATTTCTGGAAAATATCAATAGTAAAAATATTATGTACTAGAATAAATTGGTGAACTCTGAAAAGGGGAAATTATAGCCTTAAATACTTAAAATACAAAATAAAAGAGTTGCAAATTTATTGACCATTAAATCCCCCCAAATTAGAAAAAGTACAAAAAATATAACAAAAATAAAACTGGGAAAGTTGGAGGAAGAAACTAATATAAAAGGTGAAATTAATGATCTAGAAAAGAGAAAATCAGAACTAATAAATAAATGATATTATTCTTTGAAAATGCAAATGGAAAACAATAAAATGAATAAGCCATCAACTAAGCTAATTCAGCAAAAATACAAAAGGAAACAAAGAAGAATGGAAAAAAAATCTACAGAGAATATTAGAAAAAAGATCATAAGAAACTATTTCACTAAATACAACATAAATACATTTTAAACTCTGACATGAGTGAAACTTCCAACATAAAAGGAATAGATAACTTCCACGCAATTTAATTTATTCCAAAGAGTAAAGTGAAAATAAAGCATTCAAAGTCTTTTTACAAATATTGATAACAAAATTTAATAAAGATAGGAACTAGAATATACATAAGTTAATTTTTTTTGCATTGTAAAAAGATACAAAATATATTTACAATATAAAAGACAATGGGTTAATTTTTACAGTTGTAAATATAGACTGAGAGTTTCTGTATATCCTTTACCCAGTGTGCATTCTGTATATCCTTTACCCAGGTGAGTAAGACCTTACATACAGATAGTACAATTACAAAGTAAGGACATTGACATCGTTACAATACTATTAAGTAAACTATAGCTCTTACATGAATTTGACCAGCTTTGCACTAATATCAACACGACCTTTAGTTCCTGTTATCTCCTTAGCCTCCTCTAATCACTGAAAATTCCTGTCTTTCCTTGTCTTGCATGATTTGATGCTTTAAATGAGTACTGTCAGTTATTTTGTAGAATGAATCTCACTTTTCATGAGGAAGTTTCTATTTCAAGTTTTAAGATTTTTATCACTTAAATTAAACTTAATTCATGCAATATTTGCACAGTTTTAATCATTTGCTTTTTTCCCTTAATCTATTAATGTACTGTATTTGATTACTAGATTTCTAATATTTAAATGTTATTGAATTCACAGGACAAACTCACTTTGCCAACTATGCACTTTATTGCACTACTAAAGTGAGATAGCTAAAATTCTCTTTAAGGTTTTTCATTTACTAATTTGTGAGAATTATCTGTAATGTTCTTTTCCCATACTGTACATTTCTCATTTGGTATCCAGGTTATAAGTCTCATAAAACACATTGTTTTTCTTTTCCCTAAAAGTTTGTAGATGATTATAATTCCTAGAATTTTTGACAAAATTGTTTCTCAATTTCTTATAATGTTTTGTTTGTATAATATTTTGTTTGTTATGTACCACATAAAAAAATCATGTTACATTTCACTTGCTGACTGATTGTGTAGGTCTATGCAAGTTTTTTATTTCTTTTATGTTATTAAGATTTTTTTTTTTACTAAATTTATTGCAGTGACATTTGTTAGTAAAATTATATAGGTTTCAAGTGTACAATTCTATAATACATCATCAGTATATTGCATTGTGTGTTCAACACTCAGAGTCAGTTCTCCTATCATCATATATTTGACCCCCTTTACCTACCACGCCCCACACCTTACCCTCTGGAAACCACTAAACTGTTGTCTGTGGCTATGAGTTTTTGTTTGTTTCATTGTCCTGTTCCTTTGAGTTTTCAGTATTATATCCCACATACAAGTAAAATCATATGGTTCTTGACTTTTTCTGTCTGACTACTTTGCTTAGCACGATAATCTCAAGATCTATCCATGTTGCTGTAAATGGCAGTATTTCATCTTATGGCCCAGTGATATTCCTTTGTATATATGTACCGTATCTTCTTTATTCAACCATCTATCAAAGGACACTTTGGTAGTTTCCATGTCTTGGCCACTGTGAATAATGCTGCAATGAACACAGGGGTACATACATCTTTACAGATAAATGTTTTCAAATTTTCAGGGTAGATACACAGAAGAGGGATTGCTGGGTGATATGATAATTCTATTCTTAATTTTTAGAGGAAACTCCATATTGTTTTCCATAGGGGTTGTACCAGTTTACATTCCCACCAGCAGTGAATGAGGATTCCTTTTTCTCCACAGCATCTCCAACACTTGTTATTACTTGTCTTGTTGGTGATAGTCATTCTAACAGGTGTGAGGTGGCATGTCATTGTGGTTTGGATTTGCATTTGCATAGTGAAATTGAGCATTTTTTCATGTGTCTTTTGGGCATGTGTGTGTCTTCTTGGGAGAAGTGTCTGTTCAGGTCCTCTGCCCATTTTTTATTGGACTGTATTTTTTGTTGTTGTTGAGTTGTATGAATTATTTATATATTTTGGGTATTAGCCCCTTAAAGGGGTGTTGTTTACAAATAGCTTCTCTTATTCAGTTGGTTGCCTTCTTGTTTTGTTGATTTTTATTTTTTCAGTGCAGAATCTTTTTGTTTGACATAGTCCCATTCATTTATTTTTGCTTTTAGTTTCCTTGCCCTCCACGTCAAATTCATTAAATCCTCTCTGAACCCAAGGTCCATAAGTTTAGTACCTATGTTTTCTTCTTGCAATTTATTATTGCAGGTCTTATATTTAGGTCTCCAATGCATTTTGAGTTAATGTGGGTATATGGTTACATATAGCAGTCTAGTTTCCTTCTTTTGAATGTGGCTTTCCAGTTTTCCCAGCACCATTTACTGAAGAGGCTTTCTTTTCTCCATTGTATGCTTTTGGCACCTTTGTCAAAAGTTATCTGCCCACATATATATGGGTTTATTTCTTGGTCCTCAATTATGTTCCATTGGTCTCTGTGTCTATTTTTCTGCCAGTGCCATGCTGTTTTGAGTACTGTCACTTTGTAGTATAATTTGAAGTCAGGGAGTGTGATACCTCCTGCTTTATTCTATATATATATATATATATATATATATATGAAATATATATATATATTTTAATTAAAGTTTATTGGTTATCATCAACAAGACAAATAATAACAAGTGTTGGAGAGGTTGTGGAGAAAAAGGAACCCTTATACACTGTTGGTGGGAATGAAGATTAGTGCAGCTGCTATGGAAGGCAGTGTGGGGGTTCCTCAAAAAAATTAGACTAGGATTATCATATGACCCAGCAATTCCTTTCCTGGGTATTTATCCAAAAAATCTTAAAACAGTTATCCATAAAGGTATATGTGCTCCGAAGTTCATTGCAGACTTATTTACAGTGGCCAAGACATGGAAACAACCAAAGTGTCCCTCGATAGATGACTGGACAAAGAAGATGTGGTATATATACACAGTGGAATACTATTCTGCCATAAGAAAAATGTCACTGGTATTTTGATGGGGATTGCATTAAATCTGTATATTGCTTTGGGTAATATGGCCATTTTAACAATGTTGATTCTTCCATGAACATGGAATATCTTTCCATATCATTGTGTCATCTTCAGTTTCTTTTACTAATATCTTGTAGTTTTCAGTGTGTAGGTCCTTCACATCCTTTGTTATTTATTCCTAGGTATTTATTTTATTGCAATTGCAAAAATATTTGTTTTTTTGTTTTTGTTTTCATGTCTTTGTCTGAAATTTCACTGTCAGTATATAAGAATACAATGAATTTTTGTACATTGTTTTCATAGCCTGCAACTGACTTTACTGTATTTGTTTATTGTTTATAACAGCTGTGTGTTTTTTGTTTTGTTTTGTTTTGTTTTGTTTTGTTTTGTTTTTGGTGGAGTCTTCAGGGTTTTCAATATAAAGAATCACACAGTCTGCACAAAGTAAAAAATTTGGCTTCTTCATTCTGAATTTATATTTAGATGCCTTTTTTTTTTCTCTTACCTGATTGCTCTGGCTAGGACTTCCAATACTATTTTGAATAACAGAGGTAAAATGGGGCATCTTTGTAGTGTTACTAATCTTAGAAGAAAAACATTCAGTTTTTCACCATTATGTTTGATATTAGCTGAGGGTTTGTCATATATGGTCTTTATTATGTTGAGGTGCTTTGCTTGTATACACATTCTATTAGGCATTTTAATTGTAAATGGATATTGTATCTTGTCAAATTCTATTTCTGCATATACTGATACCATATGATTTGAAAATGGAGATCAATTGCAAAAAGAAAAATAGGAAAAACCACAAATACATGGGGCTTAAACAACATGCTACTAAAATATGAGTGGGTCAAAGAAGAAATAAAAGAGATAAAAGATACATAGAAATAAATGAGAATGAAAATTCAACATATCAAAACTTTTGGGATGCTGCAAAAGTATTAAAAAGAAGGAAGTTTACATCATTACAGGCCTATCTCAAGAAGCATGAAATTTCCAAATAAACAACCTAACATTATGTCTTAAAGAACTAGAAAAAGAAGAACAAATGAAACCCAACATCTTCAGAAAAAAGGAAATAATAAAAATTAGAGCAAAGTTAAATGAAATAGAAAACAAATGACAATAGAAAAAATAATGCATAAAGAGCTAGTTCTTTGAAAAGATCAATAAAATGGACAAACTTGTGGTTTGACTAAAGAAAAAAGAGGAAAGACACAAATAAACAAAGTCATAAATGAAAGAGGAGAAGTTACCATGGATACCACAGAAATACTGCAGATTATACAAGAATACTATGAAGGACTATACATCACCAAATTCAATAACCTCAAAGAAATGGACAAGTTCTTAGAAATATATGACCTTCCTAGACTGAATCACAAAGAACTGGAAAATGTAAATAGAGGGATCAACTCTAAGGACACTGAAACAATTATCCAAAACTTCCCCAAGAGCAAAAGTCCAGAGCCAGATGGCTCCACTAGTGAATTCTACCAAACATTCAATACCTGTCCTCCTCAAACTCTTCCAAAAATTTGAAGAAGAGGCAATACTTCCTAACTCATTTATGAGGTCAACATTACCCTGATACCAAAATCTGGTAAGGAATACACACACAAAAGAAAATTATATACCAATATCTTTGATGAATACAGACACAAAAATCCTAAACAAAGTACTAGCAAATTGAATAAAACAAGACACTGAAAAGATTATATATACTTCACAATCAAGTGGGGTTCATTCCAGGGGTGCAAGATGGTTCAACATATGTAAGTCATTCCATATGATATACCACATAAACAAAATAAAGGCTATACTTACTTTAAAAATAAAGTATTGTTTTGTTGAAGCCTTTATTGCTAGTTTAATGCTACTCAAACTCGTATGTTCTTGCTGTTAGGGTAGAATCCTATGAGAGAAAATATTGAATGGCAATAGGCAAATTATATTTCCAATAGCCTTGTTATAAGTATTTAACCTCATAATTTACTTTATGAGCTATAATAAAACCTCACTTTTTAGAACAACTGAATACAGTTGCACTTGAATATAGTCTTGATTCTATAACACGAGCCAATCAATGATTTAAATGTATGTTTAAAAACATATAAACAAATTGAAAATTTCATTATGTTCACCTGAGAGGCTCCTACTGTTTTTAAAATTTATGTATGTACTATTTTAAAATCTGAAATTATTTAATTATAAATATATATATATATATATATATATATATATATATTCACAAAGTTATGGAAAACGAGAATGAATCTCCTCTTATCCAAGATCCCATTTGCACTTAGAGATTACTGTCAACAAAATTTTATTTATCTTCAAGAAAATTTCAGTTACTGGATATACACACATATCTGCATATACATGGTTTTATTTATAGACAAATGTAATTAATTATAGGCATAATTTTGTATTTTTCCAGTTTCAAATACACTTTGAGTATTTTTACATAGTAGCAAACATAAAGTTATCTCAGTTTCATTAAAATCTATATAATATGATCTTATAGAAATATATCATAATTTATTTAGCTTGTCTCTCCATAATGCGTATTTATTGTTTGTATATTTTGCTATTACAATTGATGGTATATAAAGCACTTGCATACATACATCTATACATAGACATTCAAGTATATGTATAGGATTGGTTGTTATTTGCATGTTTTCAATTTTGCAAAATTTCTCTTCAAAAAGTTTGTATTAATTAGCACTCCCACAAAAATATGTAAGAATGCCCACTGTTTCAGACCCTAATAAACCCTGGAAAAATATATTTTTCGTATTTAAAAAATATGAAAACTATATTTAAAAAATATATGTTTTTCTTCATTTACCAGTTAACCCATATACAACACTTAATATGTGCCAGAAACTATATACCATGTGTGTTTGTGGATATATATATATCATGTGTGTATACACACACACACAGACACACTGATGGTGTGAAAAAAATGTATACACATTTTAAGAAGGAAAAATTATTCAAATCGTAATATTCAACATATACCAATAACAAAAGATGAATACAAGTCACATTTGACTTCGGCAATTACAAGAGGTGCTCAAAGTGGTTACCATCAGCGTCCAGACACTTCTGATTATGGCAAATTACTGCTTGAGCAACGTTGACCAAAAAGTCCACTTGTATACATTGTTTTGGCACCCCAAGTATATATACAATGAAATATTATTGTGTGTGTAACATTATTCAGCCTTTAATATTCCCCCAGTATATATATATATATATGGCAACTTCCTCGAAGATAACTCTGTCACTCTCTCCCTGTATCAGGGAGAGGAAGTTGCCTTATTCAACAAATATGCAGAGTTAAACTATGCCAGGCATATTTCTAGATGCTGGAGTTTCATCAGTGAACAAAACACAAAATTCCCTATCCTTGTGAAGTTTCCATTCTAGTGCACTTTGCATGAAGCTATCAATAGATTTAAGTGTGGAGTTACCATAATCAGATTTTCCTTCCTGCAGCAAGCATTTGGTTGAATGAAGCAGGGAGAAGCAGACCAAGCACAAGACCATTACATGGACTGTTGGCCCCCAAGATCCCAGTCAGTAATAGATCACATCAGGTACCCGATAGATAGCTTCACCCAAATATGCATTCTTCTTCTCTTCTGATAGCTCATATTTGAACCAATTACATTAACTTAAGGCAAAAATCAGTCAATGATTGTTTTTTAGAAGTTGAGAGAAAGTGGTGACTAGAATGTAGGTAATACCAAAGAAAGAAAAATAAAAGATCAAGATAAATAATCAAAAGTTATTATAAGATCCAAATCCAATATTTCCTCCGTGGGTGTCATTAACTCAGACGCTCTTCGCCCTATGTAATTCTGAAAGAAAGAAGTTGAGTTATAAATCAGGTGCAGTTGAGAGGGCCTGTAGTGAATGGTGAGCAGAGCCAGAGAAGTCAAGGTACAGCTAAATGTAGACACTTCGGGGTGTCATCTAGTGAGCAGATGCTATTCACAAAGGATAGAATAAAGGGAGAAACTAATAGAATATAGTGAAGAAGGAAGGAAGCAAATTTTGCTGCTTTCCTACTATATACAGATAATTGAAATCTGTGCTTATTTTATTAACATTGCTTTCTTTAATCCTTGCAATAACCTTACACATTGGTCTCTACATTTGAGGAAATAGGGACTTTAATTTACAAGTTCACACAGATAGACTAAGTCACTGAATTCACATCTGCCTAATTTCAAAGATTTGAGCTTATGGAACTCTGTGATTTCGAAGTAAATAATATTTTATTAGTCCTTAGTGGTCTGGAAACATGTTGTGTTCTTCTTTCACCTTAAGAATACAAAATTTGTTAATGAAAATAATATTGTCATTAATTTGTATTAAAGATAATATTACCATACTAGTATTTTTATAAAGGTTACTAAATACTGTTCTTTATACATAATTGTATGTTAGTCTTGGAAAAAGCAAAACTGTATTCTAGTTATAGAAAAAAGTAAAATAGATTTTACTTAAGGCATATATTACTCTCTTAATATATGATTCATTTTACAAACTACTGTATTTCCATTATTTACTTATAAGAGAAGCCAATCACACACTAGGGTATTCATGTATGATTTTAGATATTTAATTTGGTGGATAGTATATATATATATATATATATATATATATATATATATATATATATATATATATGTCACATTTGACGTCTGCAATTACAAAAGGTGCTCAAAGTGGTTACTATCAGCATCGTTTTAATACAGTTTTTCCTTTCTTAAAATGTGTGTACATTTTTTGGCACTCTCTGTATGAATTTAAAAAATTGTATGAGAATACTCTTGGTAACTTATATGTCTTTTTTAAAAGCAATGAGCTGTTTGTAGATTTAAAGAAATATTTAAGAGGTAGAAACATGTCAACACATATGAAGCCACAAACGTGGCACAAAGCCACAGTAAGGGTGTGGTGCATACTCCGTAGCTCTTGACCTTTTTTCTTTCTTCTGATTGTCTTCTTTGCCTTGGATCTGCCTTGCCTGCAGTTCTCCTAGATGTATCCACCAATGTATCCTCCTCAGTGTATGAGGACAGAATGAAAGAAGAGGAGGTATCAACAATTAGTGCCCCTTGGATAGAAGCGATGTCAAAATGGTGGGGTGTCCAAAGTGCAGAGATAAGGGGATATTGGGGAGAGTTCCTGTAGAGTCTGGAGATCACATTACAACCCAAGACCACAAAAATGCTCTTCTTGAAGAGAAGCTTCGTCAGTCAGTTGAGCTGTCCTGTTGCACAAGGATTTTTAAAAGCAAAATTGATGCAGACGTGTTGTTTTGTAGTCAGTTCAATTTGCAGCTCTGTCACATAAAACCTGTAGTATTCCAGTAGGCTACTAAATACCGGAAGACTCACCTCCCTCATTTGAAAATTCAGTGTTTCCCCCATAGGATGCTGTGCTATGAGGACTGAAATAGTATAAAATGAACCTCGTGCAGTTACAGGCACATGGCAGAATCTTTCCTTCACGTACATATTTTATGAAGGAAGAAATGGTATTTAGCAGCAGGGACATAGTACCGGAGACATTTTTTAACTGTCAGTTATTCTTCCTATCAAAATTATGTATAAAATTACTATTTCAAATGATAATACAAATAACTGCACTAATTGCTTTACTCAAATTGACAAAACTCACACACACACACACACACACGCACACACACACAGGGTGCCAAAATAATGTATACACATTTTAAAAAGGAAAAAAACTGTATTAAAATTATGCTGATGGTAACGACTTTGAGCTCCTCTTGTAATTGCAGAAGTCAAATGTGACTTGTTTTCATCTTTTGTTATTGGTATATATTGAGTATTACAATTTTAATACAGTTTTTTCCTTTCTTAAGATGTGTATACATTTTTGGCACCCTGTGTGTGGTGTGTGTGCGTGTGTGTGTGAGTGTGTATTTAAGATTAAGCCAAAGTTACAATGCTTTCTAGAAAATAAAATACAAATAATTATCTGTTTTGAAAAATATTAAATGAAATAGAAAAATGTCCATGATACAATAAACATAGAAATGTGTAACTAGAAGGAGATGCATTTTAACATAACAGTATGTATTTGCATGATTAGATTATAGATATTTCCATTTTTTGTAATGCTCTGTGTGCATGTGTGTGTGTATAAGTATGTAGGAAGGGAGAGAGAGAGAGAGGGAGGGAGGCAGGGAGGGAGTAAGAGAGGAAGAAAGGAAGGAAGGAAAGAAAGAAGGAAGAAAGGGAGGGGGAGGGAGGATGAGAGAAAGAGAGAGGAAAGAAGGAAGGAAAGGAAGGAAGGAAGGAAGGAAGGAAGGAAGGAAGGAAGGAAGGAAGGAAGGAAGGAAAGAAGGAAGGAAGGAAGGAAGGGAAGAAAGGAAGAGCTACAGAGACAAAGGAATCTTTGGAATTCTCTAGGAATATTAGCTTGAAAATAGGAAATTTCCGATATCTGACAGTTTGGGAGAAAAGCATAAAAATAACTTCAGTTAAATTACCAATAGGGTAATTATAAAACCTGATGTTAGTTTTGGGCAGTGTTATATGTCTACTATTGTGCAGTTGCTTTATTTTCATTTCTAAGAATTTTTTTCTCAATATGTGTTCTTCAAGATTTGAATTATAATATACTAAATTTAAAGATGGTGGTCACATTCATAAAACAAAATGTAAGGGAAAGAATTGTTATACATTCAGAAAGTCACTTGAGAAAACAGTTTTCAGACAGACACCTTGTCCATATTTTTTGTAGAACATGAAACGAACACTTGGAGATTTCTCCTAATAGCCAGTTGTTTGTTAGAATCTCCAGGACCAAAATCACATTTATAAATTCTTCCTTTAATACAGAAATCTTACACTCATAGAGTGCATAACTGCACATTATTCAAGTTTTACATCAGATTGTATATTGTATGATTCACAATTCTAAAAATTCTATGTAATATATATTACCCCTACAAATACTTTATGTACTTTTAGCAGTGAGTTTGTTTAACAGAAAGCTTGACTTGAGCATATTTTACAGCATAATTAACTGTTCCTATAAAAATAACATCTTTGCATATACTGAAGAATATTACCACACCATAGGAAGTGTTCCCCAGTGCAAATTTTAATTTCAATTAGTTTCAGTGCTTTGTATAGTATCATATCCATTCTAATAAATGGAGATTGGCTTATAAAAATGAGCTGTAATAAACCTAGTTTAGCATCTCTAAGAAAAGACTTTGGAACAAAATAAGTTTTGCTCTTCCTTTTTCTGAGACCTATAATAGAAACACAAAAAGAATACAAAAATGGAAAATAACTTGATCATCACCATTTGTAAATGGTTTTATCCACAACTACAAAATATAAAGATCATTTTGCAAACACACTGAAATTGTTATTAAATTGGAGAAAATTGCCATGTTTTCATACATTCTTCTCTAGGATCCTTCCCAATTTTCAGATTTTTTTTTTTTTTTTTTTTTTTTTTTAGGACTAAGTGACAGGTTTTTTAAAAATATAAAGACGCAGGAGCTAATGAAGTGACAAGGCTGGGGCAGCTCATGGAAAAGTGGGAAACTTCCCTAGAACTCTCCAAACTCACCTTGATGACAGGCACCAGAAACATCTACAAAGAAATGGGTAAGGGGAGAAGGTTCTGCCACTGATCAGGTTCAGCAGAAAAGAGATAACTCTAAATAGAGGTTTGTGATATAAGGAATAATACGAGTCATGACGGGAATACGTGAGTTGAGAAAACACATTAAAGACCCCCACTTTGGATGGGCAATAGCTAGCTTCCCCACATGGCCACACTCTTTTGTCCTTTTTCAAGATTATTCTTGAGCAAGTATCTGGCTCTCATTGAGTTATCTCGACATCTGGTATGTGATGATTGGAAAGGAACCAGCAACAGAACAATCAACAGACAGATGAAGAGTACATATAAAACTAATTAGGATATGAAATTTCAGATACATAGCTCTCAAAACTCTATGTCTGTGCATAATGCAAAATCCAGAAATCAACAAGGACATTTTGGAAAACCAGTGTGAGATCAGTCATTGGAAAGAACTTTCAAGTTATCACCTATGTGAAGTGAAGGAAAAGGGCTGAATACCTAGGAAACAAAAACAGAATAAGCCAGGATGAATAGGTGATAACTAATTGAACTACAAGATATTAAACACTATCTTTAATTTTTCATGTTCTAAAATGAAAACATAATGATGTCACTTCCCAAAACAAAGTATCTTGGTGGCTATCTACTGTGCTTTGAAAACTTTTAATATCATTTATTTCCATGGCTTTTAATGTGGTTCCAATCTACTCTTTTCTCTTTCACCTCTACCTTTGTATCTTATTTGTTGGCTTGTTCACAAATGTGCCAAGGACTTTTGTGACTTTTATATTTACTTCATTTTGGTCTTTCTAACACTCTTTTAAAGGATCCTTCCTCAAACTTTTGTTACTGTTGTTGTTGACATACTTTAAGAATCAGGTCAATTGTCACTTTTTCTGTGAGGCTTTCTGTTGGTAAGCAAAAATACTCTTTCATTACTTTGCTTATGCTTCTATCAAAATATATGATACAATTACAATGACATTAATTAATGGTATTTGAAGAATCTTTTTTTTTTCAATTGAAATTAGAAGTCCAGGTAGAATATTAACAAGTTTTGGATCAATAGTTATAGAAGGAGAGAAAAAGCTGGATTTGGCAGTTGTCCAAGGAGAATATAAATTCAGTCTGTGAGGGACATAGACTTATTTGTGGAGATTCTTGGGAGAATGAGCCATTTGTAGAAAACAGAACCTGAGGGCATGGCAAACAAGACTAGAAAAAAGGAGCAGGTTGACAACAGGAAAAATCCCAGGAACAGAAGTTGCTCAGAAACCCATGCCAGCAGGCTGTGCCAGAGAAGTTTACCTGCAGCCAACAATGGCCCTGCTGACACACTGGCACCTAGAAATCAGAAAATGTATGAGGAGAAAAGACAAAAGCAAAGCCAGGATCCATAGATGGACCGAGCATTCAATGGATTATTCAGACAGGAATTCAAACCGAGAAAAATATGAGAGGAGAGTTGTCAGAATAGGAATCGCCATGAGGAGGTGAGACTCAGGCATGGTACCAAACCCCAAATACTTGCGACAAAGTTTTTAACTCATTTCTGCCTTAGTTCAGTGACTCTCAAACTTGGTTATTAATGACTATTGTCTCTTAAAATACAAACCTCAAATCCGACTTCCAAAGATATAGAATCAATAAGGCTGTATTTAAAAACAAATTAAAAAACAGACAATTAAATGTAATTCTAATGTTTTCAGCCTGTTTGTTCTAGGCTGGCACAATAGGGTCACCTCATCTTGCCTCTATTTTTCCTTTATATTTATCTAGACCTTTTTTTTTAACTTTATTAAATTTATTGCAGTGACATTGGTTAATAAAACTATATAGGTTTCATGTGTACAGTTCTATAATACATCATCTGTATATTGCACTGTGTTCACCACCCAGAGTCAAGTCTCCTTCCATCACCATACAAATAGACTTGACCCCCTTTACCCTCTTCTACCACCTGCCCAACCCACCATACTGTTATCTGTGCCTATGAGTTTCTGTTTCTTTGCCTTGTTTGTTTGTTTGTTGCTTTCAGTTTTATATCCCACATATAAGTGAAATCATATGGTTCCTGACTTTCAATTTCATTCCCTCAGCTTTTCCATTAAAAACTTCTCTCATTTATAGTATCTCACCCAAATTCGTCTTGGTTTTATCCCTTGGATATATTGCTCTGTGTCATGGTTTGTTTTTTTCTGTTTCAAGGATAGATTCCAAGTGTCTGAAAATGTGCTTTCTTCTGCTTTCCAAATATTAGTTCTCAGGCTTAAATACCTGTGTGTAAAGAAGCTAGTATATTTGATTTTACTTTCAGTAGCATCAACAAAACTCATCTTGACTTAACAACTTCTACCCTCACATTTCTGTCAACAGATTCATCAAGAATCTTTGCAATTAATATGCTTATGCTAGTGCTAGTGGTACAGTTGCAAACCTATAATTAACATATCAATTATAATTAATACTAACATTTCAACCATATATTACAGCCGACAAATTTCTGACTAAATGAACTGAATAAGTATTCAACAAACATTTATCACTAACTACTGTCTGAACTATAGTAATTAGATGAAGACTGTGGGACAATGACAAATAATTTCCAAAGGCAAATTACAATCTCTTGAAGATGGAAAAAGAAAACCACAATAGAGAAATGTTTTGATTTTAATAATGGTGAAATTCTAGCACATATGTTATATGAAGACCATGTATAATGAAATATTTTATTATACCCACTCATATTTTAATGCAGGAGTAGAATATGTATTTTTATGAAAAGAGCCAGATAGTGAATGTTTTCAGATTTATGGGTCATCTGGTCTCCATTGCAGCTATTCAACCTTGCTACTATAATATGAAAGCAGCCACAGCAAAGAATGGGTGTGGTTGTATCCAACACACTTTATTTACAAAAAATAGGCAGGTGACTGAATTTGACCCCCAGGTTATACTGTAGTGGGCATGATTTGATCCATGATATATTCTATATTGGGGTAATGAAATATGAAAAGGTGTTTCTCTTTTTAAAAATCCTTTGTATAAATATATTGAAGACACGATAAACTTTGATTATATATAATATAGAAAGTTATTTTACTGATATAAAATTTCCAGAGTTTATGCCATCGAATATTTATCACATACTCTATGCTGCATGATGCAAGGGGAAAAGGAAGAGGAAAACATTTATTGATACGAATTTCCATCAAGACGTATGATTTTGTTAAATTAACAATTGTTTAAGTGGAGCACAGCAGGCTGGATGGTTAGTCACTGGTCCACAACAGACCACAAAAGAAATTGAAACAGAGAAGTTCATGACTCCAGGTCCTAGAGTAAGTACACGACACACCTCACGGGACCACGAGGTAACCATCAGAAGCTAGAAGAGACAAGGAAGAATTCTCCCCTGATGCTTTCAGAGGGAGCATGTCAACAACTTGATCTTAGACTTCTAGGCTCAAGAACTATGAAAGAATGTTTCTGTTGTTTTAGAACACTAAATTTGCAGTAATTTGTTGTTACAGCCCTAGGGCTAAAAATACTCATAATATATCTCTCAAAGCTGTGCTAAAGGGGTTGTTCTCCAGATCCTCTAAGAGACCTAGTTAGGGGGTGAGAAAATAGGCAACATACAAAACAATCCACTCCAGCATTCCTAAATATTTAAGCCCTGGACCCCAAAGACCCCAAATATATTTAATATTGGTCTTCGTTGTGTCCTAATTATCAGTGGCAATGAGATCATTAATACCCTTAAATCCAATTAGATCAGAATTAATTCCAGATTCCTGACCTTAAGAATGTCCCCGCGGAAGCACTTCTGATACCAACAGTTTTATTATTTTTGGTGTACTAAAGGAAATAGAGCCACTAAAATTTTTATAAATTATAAACTTTCATTACCATTATAACAAAAATAATTCTGTTTCTGACCATACGACGGAATTTCAAAGAGTGAAATTCAGTTTGCTTAAATATTCATAAACTATTCATCTTCTTGCTATTTTCCTCAAAGAAAATAAATAAACAGAAACTAAACAAATCTTGGATTTTTGACTGTAAGGAGTAACGATGTCTCAGAGGAGAGAAACTAATATATCGAAAATAAATGGAAGACCCAAATCGCACAGCAGGGTCTTTGATTCTATGTTGGAGGAACGGGTAAAGATGATAGATACATGTCTAGTCTGTTCTGATGACCCTCAGGGTCACTGCCATGTCTTCCATAATTTCTACCATGTCTCGATTGCTAAAGATAAAATACAGAATGAAATAATCCCAGGAAAATATTCCCTTAGGTTAGTATTATTAGTATATTATGAGGGTAGGTAAAACAGGATATAAAGCTAGAAACAGCTTTCACAGGTGGAAAATTTTCAAATCCAGTCATTCAGTATTTATTATTTTCTATTATCTACTATTCAGGAAGCTCTGTTAGAAACAAACAGATAATAGTGAAACAAATGCTATAATGGTTAAATATCTTCTACGACATTATATTCAAGTATATTTGGAGAATTTTGATCGGTAACACAGTTGTCAACACATTAACTATTAGGATAAGTATCATTTAGAAAAAAAAAGTAGTTACACTTGATTTTTATCAAATTCTGAGTTGTCAGGTCACTGAGGAGAAGAAATGTAGAGGTTTCGTATGTGCACCTGCTATAACGAGATCTCCCGGTTGAAGCTGCCAAAAGAGGTATAATTTCTAAAACAATATCATAGCAGTAAAGAGAACGAGTTCTAGAGTTAGATGAATAATTTAGAAACCAGCTTCTAACAGTCCTCAGAAATGTCTGTCAGTGAGAACTTTGGGAAGTTTTTAAATTTCACTGTGCTTGGTTTCCTTTTTTGTAAAAATGACAGTGATAATAATTCTAACCTCATACGTGAAAAATGTGAACATTTAAAGTTTGTCAAGCACATGGTAGATGTGCAACGAGTTAATTATTATTGCTTGTTAAAATTTCAAATATAGTCTGTCTAATTGAATAAAAACATGGAATATACATTGTGGCCTTTACCTCAAATGCAGAGTCAATTGCTATATGATTCTGCTTTAGACATTCTTATAGTTGTAACCTAGATATGTATTTTTTCAAAGCTTAAAAGTAAAGCTCCCCGCTTATGCCTTACCTTTGGAAGTACAGCTTTGGGTTATATTTGTTTTTTTCCTCTTTCCTTTCTTCCCTCCATTTGTCCTACATTCCTCTTTTTTTTTTCCTTTTTCCCCCCACTACATTTATTACTAATGTTTAAAATGTTAAAAAGGAAAAAACTTCATTCTCAGTCCTATAGTAGCTCTCATCCCTCCCTCCTGCCCACACAACCTGTGACCCATTTCCTCAGGGCCAGTTCAAAACTGAACCTGTTCACTGGTGTTTTCACCGAAAACATTCGGTGCCAGAGTAGTAGGGAGGAGGGTTAGAAAAAGGCTACAATTCCACTCAGAGGTAGACCAGGTGGAGAGTCACAGAATTCAAACAAAAAGGCTGGTGTCCTCAAAATAGCAGAGTCGAACTAAAATGAGCTGGAGAGGAGCTAGAGTAGGCCCCTCAGGCTTTATAAGATACCTCATGGGCCAGTGTCAAAGGCAGAATAACCAACCCCAGGAGAAAAATGGGGAGGACCAGGGAGGCAGTCTTGTGGAAAGTTTCACAATTCTCCCACGTTGGGAAACAGGGATAGTCTATGAGGCACCAAGAGCTTCACCCATTTTGGCAGAAAAACTTACTCCAGGGTTGGGAAGTCACAAAAATGCCACAGCCACTGAGAAAGGCTACAAGTGGATGCACAGTCTCATAAGCACAGTGATCACAGACCATAGCAGTGGGGTCATGCCACTGCCACAGAAACTATGAAATCCAAAAGCAGGGACTGTGGCCCTTCAGGGAGCAACCGTGTACCCGTCATCCAAACTTGACCCCAGGTCAGACCACCGGGTGAATTTCACAGAGCAGCTGACAAAACTGGGGGGTGGGGGGGTCACATAAATATGACTTAAAACAAGCAACTAGAGAAAGGGAACCATAGTCAGCTATTCCAGGGAACAGTACTGCCTCTCAGAGATTGACAGCAGTACTGGGCTTGGTGGACAAACGTACAGGAAACACCACCAGAGAGGTTTCCTGTTCATCAGCCATTTGCAGAGGAGGAAGAGAATCCAGGAGGCAGCTGATGGGAGCAAATCTGGGGTCCTGAGGGTGAGGCTTTAAAAACTGGATCAGAAGAAAGAATGCACACCATGTACCAGTGGTGAGAGCACAACTCTGAACCCAAATGGGGGCAGGGGCGGGTGAGGGTGGACATCACTGACTGAGGTGGTAGGTGGACCGGCCTCACAGTAGTCATCATGGGTCCACAGGGAAATCTATGGTGACCAGGTCACAGAGGGCTCTATCCAGCCTGATGGAAAATCTGTGTCACAGTGGAAGTCCATCAATGCCTGGGTGGTAAAAGGCGCAGAGGTCTCCATATCAACAATGGCCCTTTTTGGCAAAGTGTCAGCAGCCAGGGCAGTCAGATTTCTGTACCATAACCTGAGGTCCATCCTTGGGTGGCCAGGTATTCTTGGTAAGAGACCAGCTTTTGAGCCTTCCAGGGTTTCTCTGCTCTTTGTAAAAGTCTCCCCTGGAAGGAACTCCATGGACTGGTCCAGGAAAAGGTGGTTCAGCATTGACCCCACCACAACTATGACCAGATGGGCTAGATCTGGCACCCAGGACTCCCTAAACTGGGCCTCTACCCCACAGAGAAGGCAGGAGACTCAGCACTGGTGGAACCACTGGTCCTCTTGAACCTGGAAGACCTCTGTGATGAGCAATGGGACTGTATCCTTCTGTCTCCAGTTTCTTTTGGTTCTGTCAGTGGGGTCACACTGATGCTTGCTGCTGATTCTGCTTTGTCATTGGGCATCGTGATTATAGCAATGGCTGCAGCAGTATTTTCATTTCTTTCTTTTTAAACCACATTTTCTTACGCGAGAAGGATTTATGGAAATTCTCATGGTGAGTTACACCACTTCTTTGTTTAACCTCTACCAGCTGATTTCAGACCTCCTCTTCACTCTGTGAAGTTTTCCTAGGTGATGGTTAATGAAGCATACCCATGTAATTCATTCTAAATGTAGACATAGCCCCTCAGTAAGAGAATATAGTTATCATAGTAAAAACATCACTGCAACGAAAGAAAAGGCAAAACCAAATTCTAAATATAGATGCAGACCCAAAGTCAAAGTAGATATATATTCCCTGATCCCTCTCCTCCTACCGTTCCAACGTTTCTGCAAAATTTTAAAACAAGCAAAAAGTCTTCTAAAGCACATGGCTTGCCATGAAGTGCCCAGGCTTCAGAGAAAGTGAAGGCCATTCTTGCCTTCATGAACACGTTCCTGGGTTCATGGAATTTTTCTTTTACTCCAGTCATTCTGAAAATATCATGTTCATTGTTTGAGGGGTAACCTATTCCAGAAGATGTCAATCTGGAAATTTCAAACATCAATTTAGCATTAAAAGTATAAAAACAAAATAGGTACAAGTAGACATGTAATTTATGAATTTCTATTAAAGTATCAAAAATTGATATTTTGTTTGTAATTTTTGAAGCCAAATATTATGAATGGTGTCCAATGTTTAAAACATTTTATTGACAGGTGTTGATAGTTGAAACCCCACATAAAATTGAATAACATATTTTTAAATGAAAAATTATATAAACCACTCATGAAATAAACACTTTGAGCAAGAAAAAATGCTGACATTTCAATTTGATGGCATGCATGTAGCACTAATCTATTTTTGGAGGGAAGCCTGGTATATCAGATGCCTGTACAATCCTGGTTGAGGTTGGACCATAATGTGAAGGTGGTTTGCCCCCTCTATACGATGCCTGACAATTATGATTACGGACATCTTGCAACGATGCTGGTAACCTTTTATATATCAGAGGGGTTATTCATTATGAATTTGTACCACCTGGACAAACAGTTAACCAAGTTTACTATTTAGAAGTGCTGAAAAGGCTGTATGAAAAAGTTAGACGACCTGAACTATTTGCCAACAATTCATGGCTCTTGCATCACAACAATGCACCAGCTCACATGGCACTGTCTTTGAGGGAGTTTTTAGCCAGTGAACAAATAACTATATTGGAACACCCTCCCTACTCACCTGATCTGGCCCCCAATGACTTCTTTCTTTACCCAAATATAAAAGAAATACTGAAATGAAGACATTTTGATGACATTCAGGACATGAGGTGTAATACGATGACAGCTCTGATGGCCATTCCAGAAAAAGAGTCCCAAAATGGCTTTGAAGTGTGGACTAGGCGCTGGCATCAGAGCATAGCTTCCCAAGGGGAGTACTTCAAAGGTGACCATAGTGATATTCAGCAATGAGGTACGTAGCACTTTTTCTAGGATGAGTTCATGAACGTAATTGTCCCACTACATATGTTGGTATTATGGGTCCTGCCTGTTTTTCTTTGTTTTTTTTTGTTTTGTTTTGTTTTGTTTTTTAAGTGCCACATTCACCCACTTCAAGGCATATATTTACTTTCTTATTCATTTGAAATTCATGTGCTTGAAGTTAAGTAAATTTTATTCCTTAGTTTATGACCTTCACTACAAGATTTTACTCTTGTCTTAATTTATTTGATTATGTTTCCCCCTTAATCTTTCACCATCACTGCCATTCCTTTTATCCCATAAACGCTATCTTAAGACTTTGGTAAATTGTTGCTTATGTACTATCATTGTCTCCCGGAGCAGAACTCTAAAACAAGATGCTGAGATAAAAATGACAGGCTGTGAAGGACTTGACTTCATTGTGCTCTACAAAGGCCCCTGGTTTTAAGTGTTTTCTGCAACTCTAAATAAAACAATAATAGTGAAATAGTCAAATGTAAAACAATCACGCCATTCCAATGTTTTGCATTTATTGTTTTAGAGCAATAAAAAAAAAGTTCCAGCGTAAATCTTGTTTTCCAGGACTAACTGTATTCCAAAAAGATTTTTCCCATAAGCTCTATATTAACTGGTTTAAATTTCTTCCCAACCTGCTTTACAGAGTCATAAACTTTTATTTGTTTAAATGCCAATATAGATGTGCAGGACCTATCTTTCCTATGCATGCACTAGCGAGGTTCTGAATCACACATGATTTTAAGAGGTACAAAAAATATATCACCACTACAGATTTCTTATAGTGGCCTACATAAGCCTCAATTTTTAATACAATAGCAATTACACAGAAGGTGGAGAGGGACAGAGTCAGAATACAGATATTCTTCTATATGATTATAAACTAATGGTGCAAAAACAATAGAGATCCTCTTTTCTGTTTTCTGACAGAACATGATAGTGTTGGAGTTCCTGAGAAGGCAGAAGATGGATGGGAGAAAGGGGGCTGGGACTTCTACACATATTAACATTTCCTATAAATCATTGCCTTACAATCAAATGCCAAATGAGATCTACAACTTTGAATGGGATCAGTCCTGTTTATATAACAAGCACAGCATACTGACTAATTCCTTTTTTAAAAAAATCCTTTTTTTGTCTTTTCTGAATTACTATTTTCCATATTGTTGTTGTTGTTTTTTTAAATAAATTCTAGTGTTTCTGATGACGGCAATGGTAATACTGTTTAAAAATAAATAACACTGTAACTCTAATTGGGGAGAATATGGCAAAAGAATTGCACTAATTAGTCCCACTTCTTGAAAGCAAGCATCTTGCCCTGAACTTGTGTTATACTAATTATGGCCCTTTGCAAGATATTAGACACACTGAAAACAAAAACAATAAACCTCTATTATGCAATTGTTGATAACAAGATTAATTGTGCTTTAGATGAGAAATAATTTTCTCTTTTATATTAATGATTATAACTCATAGTTATAGGATAACTTGATGAGAATTAAAGGCTGGACTTAGTAAAAATCCATTTTCATCAGGGAGCAATAAAGAGACCATGCATTGAAACTGTACTGTACTGAAATATAGGGTACTAAAAGGAGAAAGAAAAGTAAGAAGACATAGAAAGTGAAGATACAATATAAATGTATAAGTATCTGCAGTCTGAGCTGTCCAAGTCATAATAAGAAAGGCAATAACTGGACATTCATTTACTATCAAGGGGAATCCACAGTTAGCAAATGTGTGGTAATGAGACAGAAAAAGGGAAAAACAAAAACAAACAAACAAACAAACAAAATAGGCACATAGTTGAAGAAAAAAAATCAGTGAAGATTTTATAAGACCATTAAAACCATGGCATTTTAAAATGCAAGGAATGCTGCATTAAAGTCAAGTGGACAAGATAATATTATAGATGTAGCATTATTAGATCTATGATACTCAACAACATCATCATAGCTAGAAATAATTGAGTGCCTACCATGAGTCAAACACTATACTGATGTCTATTAGCTTCTCCAGGTAGCTATTCTCTAAAATTTATAAATCAGTAAATTAGGGCTACAAAAATTCCCACAGCCTTACTATCAAATCAAATAATTTGACTTGAGTCAGATGCAATCAGTCTTCAATCTCAATTTTTCGACCTCACCCATCAGCAGAATGACCTTGGGCAAATATTTTAACTGTTTAAACTCTTGCTTAACTGTGGCTTATTATATTAAATCAGTTTTGTTGTTTCAAACATTGCACTTTATTTATTGTAGATCATTTGTGTCACTGATACAGTACAGTGCTTTAAACTCTTAAAATAACACTGTTTGCTTATACAATTTTTAAATATAATGTCCTTTAATTAATTCTTCTTAGACATTTTCTTTACAATAATAACTCTATATTTAAGGTTTGCATGCAATAATAATTTTTTATTCTTTAATAAACCCTAAATATTCTGCCTCAGGTTGAAATAGTACATCCATTCTACAAAAAGAGGTCTACAAACCAATCTATTAGTTTAGGCATAGGATATAGTTCTTGGGGTTTTTTCTAGGATGATTTCTAAAAATATTTCGGTGGTATATAAAAAATTTGGTAAACTATCAAAGTACATAACTCTCGCAAAGCAAAAACCTCTATATTTTTATTTGTCCATGCTGAAGAATGAAGTCCAGCACATCTGGAGAAAAAAAAAATCACAGAAAATATATGGTAGGCTTCTATGTAAACTTAAATTCATTTCAAAGATTATGCCTGAGTATATAAAATACTCTTAGATTTTATACATTTTAAAAATAATGATAATGATATG
The DNA here is from genome assembly GCF_036562045.2 of Rhinolophus sinicus. NCBI lineage: Eukaryota > Metazoa > Chordata > Mammalia > Chiroptera > Rhinolophidae > Rhinolophus > Rhinolophus sinicus. The sequence goes on from NC_133760.1 coordinate 69,766,551, forward strand.
GCAATTTTAAATCACAACCTTAAAATCTATTAATTTGGCTATGGAATAAATAATTATATTTTAAAGTAGATTTATCTTCTCAAGTATATGTGTCTTAGGGTAAAATTTCTTCAAATTTTTAAATATATGATCATTCATTCTTTTTTTTCTCAGGATTCTTTGGCTCTTTGGGTTCTTTTGTGATTTCATACAAATCTGATAATTTTTTTATCTATTTCTTCAAAAAATGCCATGGAGATTTTGATGGGGATTGCATTAAATCTGTGTATGACTTTAGACAATATGATTATTTTAACTATGTTGATTCTTCTGATCCATGGAGCTGAAATAGCTTCTTATTTCTTTGTATCATCCTCAGTTAAAGAAAAAGACCAGAGGTATCACACTCCCTGACTTCAAATTATACTATAAAGCGACAATAATCAAAAATAGCATGGTATTGGCAGAAAAACAGACACACAGACCAATGGAATAGAATTGAGAACCCAGAAATAAACACACATGTATATGGGCAAATAATTTTCAACAAAAGAGCCAAAAAATACAATGGAGAAAAGAAATCCTCTTCAATAAATGGTGCTGGGAAAATTGGATAGCCACATCGAAAGAATGAATTAGACTACTGCTTGTCACCATACACCAAAATAACTCAAAATGGATCAAAGACCTAAATATAATACCTGAAACAGTAAATTTCATTAAAAAAGCATAGGCATTAAACTTATAGACCTTGGGTTTAGAAAAGATTTTATGAACTTGATCTCAAAGGCAAGGGACGTAAAAGCAAAAACAAAAGAATGGAACTATATCAAACTAAAAAGCTTCTGCACAGCAAAGAAACCATCAACAAAACAAACAGCCAACCAACCAAATGGGGGAAGAAATTTGCAGACAACATCTGCTGTATGGGGCTACTACCCAAAATATGTAAAGGATTCATACAACTCAACAACTACAATACCAAAAAACAAACCAAATAAAAAATGGGCAGAGGACCTGAACAGACACTTCTTTGAAGAAGACATACTGGTACAAACGACTAAGAGATATATAAAAAATGCTCAACTTCACAAGCTCTTAGGGAAATACAAATCAAAACCACAATGAGATAACACCTCACACCTATTAGAATGGCTATTATCAACAAGACAAGTAATAACAAGTGCTGGAGAGGCTATGGGAGAAAAGGAACCCTCATACATTGCTGGTGGAAATGTAAATTGGCACAGCCATTATGGAAAACAATATGGAGGTTCCTCAAAAAATTAAGAATAGAATTAATACATGACCCAGCAACTGCTCTTCTGGGTATCTACCTTGAAAACGTGAAAAGATTTATCCATAAAGATATGTGTTGCCCTATGTTCACCTCGGCATTATTCGTGGTGGCCAAGACATGTGAAGAACCAAAGTGTTCTTCAATAGATGATTGGGTAAAGAAGATGTGGTACATATATGCAATGGAAAATTACTCAGCCATAAGAAACAATGAAATACTGTCATTTGCAACATGGATGGATCCTGAGATTATTATGCTAAGTGAAATTAGTCAGAAAGAAAAAGTAAAAACTACATGATTTTATTCAAATGGCTTACCTGTCTCATGCTGTGAACTTTCCTAAAATCTCTCAAAGGTTCACAAACCCCCAAAAAGCAGAGTCTGACCTGGGTGTGTCCCATACCTCTGACTAAGCAGCCCCAAGCCTGATACTAGCAGCAGAAGCTAACTCATAGATACTGAGAACATTTTGATGGTTGCCAGATGGAAGGGGGATTGGGGGGAATGGATGAAAAAGGGGAAGGGACTAAGAAGTACAAATTGGTAGTTACAAAATAGTCATGGGGATGTAAAGTAAAACATAGGAAATATAGTCAATAATACTGTAATAACTATGTATGGTGACAGGTGGGTACTAGATTTATTGGGGTGATCACTTCATAAGTTATATAAATGTCCAATCTCTGCATTGTACACTTGAAACCAATATAATACTGTATGTCAACTGCAATTGAAAAATTAATATATATGTATATATATATGTGTGTGTGTGTGTATATATATATATATATATATATATATATATATATATATATATGTAAAGTAAATAAAGGTGCATAAAAACAGAAAAATAGTCCTACTCTACCACTCCATGGGGTAGAAGTAGAACAAAAGAAAAGTCTTTAAAACTGGATATGATTGTCAGATATTAACAAAGGGAAATCTTAGAATATGGGGTACGGATTCAGGTACTTACTCTAAAAACTTTATCTAGTTCAGGTAACTTTTATTAACACTGATATTACTTCCATTTACTTCAGCCTTCCTTTAGATACCAAAGAAACGATAGATGGACGCACGCAGGTTCCCCTACTTCATTTGTGATGAACAGTTTGTTATTCTCCTTGGCAGGGTTTACAATGAGAGAAGAAGGTAATGAAAATTTAGATCTCTCCTCAGTGAAATTTGTTTTTAGTAATCATTCTCTTTGTTTGTTTTTCAGCAAAATTCTCCTTCCATCCAGCTTCAAAACTATATGTTGATCCCCAGTTTTAAATTTTGGTTGTTTGTTATTCTGATTAATAGAAGGATACGTATTTTAAAGCTGTCATCTGGGAATGAGTCTATATTCTATACGTCATTGGCAGGTAGGCCAAGGAGTTTTTCTACTAAATTATATTCCCAGCAGGAATAGATGTAGATACTCTAACAAACTCCGTGCACAGTGACATCTGTATCTGTGAAAAGGGACCAATTTGCATGCCATCTGGCACCAGGGAGTTGAGCTACTTAAAGTCATATTGGAGACATTTTGGCTCTGGCAGTTAGGGTTCCAGCTACGTGGGGAATTAAATGCTCCACACAGAGCTGCCGACAGGAGTATCCCAGCCCTGAAAATGACTAACTGGGTGGTATCACTGGGCTGACTAGAACGATCAGAGCACAAGGAAGACATCTAAGGGTGGAAAATCCAGAAGGCTCATTTGTCATAATAATTCACAGCATTAAAGTTTATCCTTCAAATATAAGTTCATTTTTAAAATAAAGATATTAGCCTTGAGGCCCAATAAAAAGGATAAAAATGTTCTGTTGAAGGTACAGCATAATGTGTCTGTAAGTAGCAGCTTGAGAGAAAATTAGAGTCATTAGGGTGCCATGGTAAAGAGTTTTTATTTCTATTTAATTCAAATTAAATTCGATGCAAAATACAGGGGAACAAGGGTGGTTATTGCCAGGGATGCTATTAAAGCTTCTGTTCAGCCTTTCCTTAGACTCCATTAAAATCAGACTGACGGTATCATCCCCTTCATCACCCTTCTGTTTATTCTCCCTTCACCACTACCCTAAACACAATTGCTTCTGGTTGGAAGAAGAATCCAGAATAGGAGATGAAAGGGCAAAGGAAGGAGGCATCAGTGAAAACGAATATTGCTTAGGAGAGGGCACATTTTAAAAGTTTTACTCCCCATTTCCAAGACTGGGTTGATAAATAAACACTGCACAATTTTGTGATATCTGCATTTTAAAAAGGAATTAGGGTATTATTGATTTTTTAAATCTTTTTTTTCTTTACAGTGCCTTGCTCATGGTAAAGTAATTTTCATATAAACTTCTACCAACTTCCAAGAAGAAAATACTTAATGTGCTTGTTTTAAAATTTTTGTTCCCAACAATTCATGTTTTATGTTCCGCTCATGAAATGATAGAAGGCACCAAATGATCCTATCAGAAGGTAACAATTTCCAACAGTGTTAACTGCCCTCTTCTTGCAACAGATAGTGTAATGGGTTAGAACCATCAGCAAGTTTCTCTCAGATGGAAGAAAATAGAACAAAGTCACTGGACACCTGCTTCTAGAGAGTCATTCATTCACTTGTGCAGGAGTCTTACTGAACAATAGCCTGAGGCAATGGAAGAAATAGTCTGTCTTTTCAAGCTTAAAGTCTGCTATTAGTAAAAAGGTATGCAAATAAGTTATAATATATAAGAGAAGGCAGTGTGCTAAGCATCCAAAGAATCAGTCAAGTGCATCCGGAAATGGGATAGAGCACTTCCAATCCTTTCATTAGCAAATAGTTATGCAGCTCTGACTTCGTTCCAGACGTCACTCTACATATTTTTCAAATATTCCTCATTTAATTTTTATAACAACCCTCTGTGAAACATATTATGATTAGCCCAATTTTACAGATGAGGGAACAAATAGGTTAAAAAAATCTTTAAATCATTTACTTAGAAAGAGGTCTAAACCCAGGCATTCTGGCTCTGGATCACCTTACGTAAGGGCTCCATACACTCAGCTGCCTCCTAGAGACGGCCATTAGGGTCAGAACTTTTTGGCACTGTATATTAAAAACTGTCGAGTGCAGAAGACAAGGAGTATTCTGGGTGATGAAAGAAGCTTATCTGAAGGCAGGAAAGCAAAGGACACAGCTGTTCAGGTGGGTATCATAGTTCAATTATTGAGATGAGTATGCAGATATATACCTATATGTAATTTTTCACACGTACATTTATAGATGAGCAAAATTCCAAACCACTGGGCCCTGCCACCTACCAAAGCCATCTTAAAGTTTCAAATCCCCTTAATCTGAATCTTGACTTTTAACACAAATGTGAAGCCATAGAATCTTGGTTTGAGGAATTTCCATTTATTACTAATTATCTGTCAGGGCATTTAGATTTTTTCAGGTTTGCAAATGCCTCTCTTGGTTCTTGGAATAAGTTTTTCTCATCATAAGAATTATCAAATTATATATAAATGCATGATACTGAGGGACGAAACAATATAGTGGGAATAAGCTTTAGATCAGACATACCTGGATTTGAATCACATCTCTGTTATTTGCTAGTTGTGAATGATCTATTCGCCTCCTCAAGGCTCAGTTTATTCATCTGTAAAATGGGGATAAAAATGATGATTTATTTCTTCAAATGGTAGTTATAAATATTAAATTAAATAGTGCATATTGAAATACATGGTACAGAACCTGGCACATATTAATTACTCAGTAAATTTTAGCTACTTTTACTATCATAGCCAATCCTCTGGTTTTTATATTGACATAATATGACAGGGATTGGATTCTGAGGTATTAATAACATAGCAAAGTGAATATTTTCAATATTTAAGAAAGTTAGTTTTGATAGTGACAAAGGAGTCAGCAATTGAATAACACAGACAGCGTTGGAATTCTAGCTCCATGACTTGTCATGCTTAGAGCCGTGTGATTTTGGGTTAAGTCAGGTGGCTTTATGAGTCTATTCTTGGTGTCTGAATAAAATAATATGAATAGACTCATACATTCAATGAGTTATACATATAAGGAAACTGATACATTGCCAGACACATAGTAGATACTCAATAAATACGAACTTTTGGTTTAACAATTCTAATTGGACTCCTATTATTCCCTCCTAAATGTTATTTGTAATAAAAGCTTCAAAAGGGATAACAGCAAGGTAGAGAAATAGCAAATTACTGGCATATTAATATTTGATCAAGAATTTACTAATGGTTTTGATAACATATCATTTTACACTGGGCCACTGTAGAAGAATGATATCTCATGGGTTGTTTTATTTTACCTTTTTTTCATTACATAGTTTTATATCTGAATTTACCCATTTGGTGTTGATAAAAGCAGTCAAATTGATCATTGCTTGGGGACAGTTGTGATTTCAAAAAATACAAACTGAAAGTACTATAGTACCCAATTGTGTTCAAAGTGGATTTTTAGAATTTATTTACATAGTCTAATTAACAGTTGCTGACTGAATCAAAGAAATTGGTTTGGAAAATTTAGAGCATATCCTGACATCTGTTCTTTGGTCATTATTTACTGAAGCTACACTTTTACAGCAGGCGGGGCAATTATGAAATTAACTGATAAACTAAGCATTTCCACCAGCAGAAAAGAGCTGATTTCACGACTGTAAATGGGTTTGAAAATTTTAAAGTACATATTCAGGCAGTCCCAGATTTATATATACAGCATCCCAATACCAATAATCTTAGCTAGTGTTTATTGAGAACTTTTAGTACCAAACATTTTACAAGAAGTATTACATTTAACTAACAGTTTAAAACCTATGTGCAAATAGCTTATACCCTCCATCTTCCAGATGAGTAAACTGAGATTTATGTTAAGTTAAAAAAAATTTTGCTAAAGTCATATCATTAGTAAGTGGCATGTCTGAGTCTTGAATTCAGGTATGGTCAACTTTACATGTCATATTTTTACCTCTTCTATTTTGGATACCTTTATAGATAAATCACAGAAAATAATATTTCTACAGATAATCACAGGAAACATCTACTTTGGTATGGTGTCTATAGATATTTTTACCTTCCAAAGCACATCATCTGATGTTCCTTACTTCTCTCCTGGCCATCTTCTTAGTCACCAGGATCCCCTACCACTGTTGTAGGCTGGGCCCTTGTATTCTTCCCCACCCCCAGCCTCTCCACCATGACACATCCATCCCACCCATCCTCTTCCCTGACTCCCTTTACTCTTTTACTGCATCTCTGCTGTCCTGATTGGAATGTGTCCTGGGAGATGAGATCAGAGCAGGTAATTCTCACTTTCCCTATTACAAGCCCCAACACGCTTATTTTGGATGCTACATACAACTTTGATAAAATGACTAGCATGTTCAGTCTGGTACTTTCCCTGAAAAATGGAGTAAAATATAAATTTACTTCATATGTTTACATATGCAATTAAAATCTCTACTTTTTAATTAATTTTCATTACTTTTGAGTTTAATTGCAAGAGATAACTATACTAGAACCAAAGGAGGGAGATTTTTACATTATTTCTCTTTATAACAACAAAAAAAAAAAATTCTGAGGAAAAATAAACACCTGCCAACTAGTAGTCTTTATTGGTGAATAGAGAATGGAGAAATATTTTAAGACTGATTTTCTGTAGAAGGTTCAGAAGGATAAAACGCCATGGAGAAAAAGGAGAAGAAAGAAGACACTCTTAGATTGGGAATAAAGGTTGAATACAAAGAAGATAGAGAGCAAAGGAGAAAAAAAAATGAAAATATGAAAGACTTGAAAGCAGAAGCAGACTTCCAAGAGAATATTATACGATACCACTCCACAGACATTGGACGCATCTGTTATAACACTGTCCACAAGATCCAAATTCAAATCCCAGCTTTTCCCTTTGCAGGCTTCCAAGCCTGGAGTTAGTCAGTCTTTCTGAGCTTCAGCTTCGTATAGTAAAGACCAAATGAGATGTTTTGAACGCTTTGCAAACTGGGCTTTGCAAAGTGATATAATTACATGCCAGGAGATTCAAAAGGCCACAGGATAAATATGAGACATGTTCATTGAGTGGCATCTATTTAAAATATCATTTGTATATTAAAACAGACATGCATATTTAGAAACAGCAAGCAAAATTCCACTTTTTTTCAGATTACATACAGAACTTTTAAAAAGTAAATACATATGTAGTAGTACAAACAGTGCTGACTTAATAAGCACTATTTGTTACCTTAAAGAAAATTACATGTCCTGTGAGCTTTCTAAAGGTGTTAGGGTCTCACAGTGAAATACATTTCGGAAATATGCTGTGTTGTATCTTACAATGCATATTAATGTACATTAACATTAAAGACACTGATGAATTCTACAGTAACAAAACTTGCTAAATTTATTCAAGTCCAGCATTAATCAATATATTTTCTCATGAAATTCTACTTTCCTTTGGGATACCTATATTAATAACACTAATGGCCTGAAGGAAAAGTTCTAGAAAGCTGTCCTGAGACCTTTGCTCACCAGCTTCCATAAATACTGCTCTTTCTCAGGAAACATACAATTGGAATTCTCAAAAAATATCTTATAAAGAACTTTTGAACATAATTCATATATAAGGTAAGAACAATTTTTACATAACATGATTTTTCTAAGAATTGGACCCTTATAATACAATCTCTGACCATAATGAGAAAAAATAGTTCAATATCCATATCTTATATGAAAGTTGCCATATAGAAAGACTAAATGTCTTCAGTTTTATGTGTAATTTAATTTTTTCCACAAAAGATAGCAGTTTTTAAAAAAATTAAGTGTCCTGTTCAGTTCCTGAATGACTATAAAAATCAGGCTAAAGTAATTTATAAAACTATTAAAATAAGCCCAGTTACTAAATTACTATATATATATATATATATATATATATATATATATATATATATATATCACAATTTCTTTATCCATTCATCTATTAAGGGATATTAAGTTGTTTCCATATCTCAGCTATTGTGAATACTGCTGCAATAAATATTGTAGTGTAAATATCTCTTTAAGGTACTGATTTCTTGTTCTTTGTGTATATACCCAGAAGCGGGATTGCTGAAATACATACAAGCAGAAGCGCAGAGTAGAATGGCGCTTACCAAAGGGTGGGAGGATGGGGGTGGCGGGGAAATGGGAAAATGTTAATCCAAGAGTACAAAATTGCAGGTATGCAGGATGAATAAGTCTAGAGATCTAATGTGCAGCATGATGACTAAAGTTAATAATCCAGTATTGAATACTGGCTATTTACTCAAAGAATAGATTTCAGATGCTCTTATCACACACCAAAAAATGATAACCAAAAAACACGTGAGGAGCTTTGTTACTTAACTTGACTCTACTGGTCATTTCAGTATGGATACATATGTCAAATCACCATATTGTACAACTTAAATTTATATATATAATTTTATTTAAAAAATGAAATGTATTTAAAAAAATGATAGTTTTCTGGCTGTATTGGATTCAATACGTTGGCAACAATTTATTCATTTAAAATGATCATCTATGTATGATTTGCATCCAATAAAAAATAACTTTAGAAAAAAAATTGATGGTTTTAGGAAAACAAATGATCTTTATGCACATCTCAAATCCATTTATATTCCATCACTTGAAGTGATAAGCATAAATTCTTATACCCTTCTACCTGAATGTTAAAGCTAGTTTCCAAACTTTCAATATTGATTTGGTCAAATTGGATTTATAGATTTAATTCAAGAAATTTACATTTTATTCCAAAATTCAGGCTTTCTACCAATTTAGATTTTCTTCTTTTATTTTATTTCTGCATAAGAAGAACTTGGCATATATGTTTCAATATTAAATATGTGTCATTTTTGCTTTGTTATTATTATTATCCTCAAGAAAGTCTTCAAAACACAGTACTATGTATTTCAAACAAAGACTGGAATGTTAATTTAAACAGCATTAAAATCTATCATGGCAGATTATAGAATCTTATGAATTACTAGCTATTATGTGACTACAGTCAGAAACTGGAAATAAAGTAGTTCATAATAAACTATTGTAATACTCTAACAATGGTGATTAGTAACATTAAATTATGTGTATCATATTTAAGAACACATTTCAGAAAATATAGAATAAGGAATATTCTTATAACAAACCTTGTTCCCTCTATTTAAACCTAAGATTTTTCTCAAAATAGTATTATTAAAATCAATCTCAAAATTATATTAGCTTCACAAATAACAAATTAAATATTTGAATCACATTTTCATTGTACAAAGAATCGTTAACACAAAATCTACCCTCTTAACAAATTTTCACATGTGCAATAGAGTATTGCTAACTATAAGCACAACGTTCTCTAGAGAGAACTTAATTATCTTGCATAATTGAAACTTTATACCAGTGAATAGCAACTCCCATATACTGCACTATTCCACTCATACGAGATATCTAAAATAGTCAAATACAGAGAAGCAGAGAGTAGAATGGTGGTTGCCAGTGGCTGGAAGTCAGAGGAAATGGGGATTAAAAGCACATATTTTAAAGTAAAGTTGAACTTATAGTAGTTCATTAGTGTATTTAACAAAGAAAAAATTGTTGAGATAATAGATGTGATTCCTTCCCAGCTATCAGAGGTGTAGGGAAATGTAAATGATTGTGAGGCAGCAGGAATTATAAGTATATTTGAAACAAACAAACAAAAATCAGTTTAGTTGAGAAAACAGAAATCCAAGTTTTGTGTCATAACAGAAAAAATATTAAAAATAACTTTTTGATAAAACAGGATACATCTAAAATAATTCCATGTAGTCAATATTCATAACAAAATATATTTATTTATGTAAATTTGTCAAATGTTATGAACACAAAGAGTGATGCCTCAGACTCACTAAGAAAACTGAATCAGAAAAAGGCAAACTATATAAATACAACTACAAGCATCTGAGTGAATAATTTCAAATATATGACAATATATATTTTATAAATTATGCAAATAAAAAATTCTAAATTTTTTTACTTCATCCTCAGATTTCATATCAGCTTGAGTTAGCATCCAGTAAAGTAGGTTTTTAAGATGATGGTTAAAGATAAGTCAATTATTTTTATTTTCCCACATGAAAAGTAAAATGAGATTTTTCACTGATATGCACTATTAATTACAATAGGCTAAGTTAGGCTGTAGTTTAAAAAAAATAAAAATCCTAGAAGTCTTAGTGGATTAAACCACAGAAATTTATTTCCTGCTCATTCTTGTTTATATCTCATGAAGTTAGTTGGGGCCCATCTGCTAATTAGCCTTGTGTGTGTTTATAATGTTAATTTGATCTGTGCAATAAGGCTTAGTTTCAAGTGGCTTTTACTCCTCATATTGTTTTCATTATTTTATTTTTGTTAAATTTATTAGGGTGAAATTGGTTAGTAAAATTATATAAGTTTCAAGTGTACAGTTCTATAATACATCATCTATATACTGCATTGTGTGTTCGCCATCCAAAATCAATTCTTCCATATATATGACAACTTTACGCTCTTCTACCTCCCTACCCATTACTGTCTGGTAACCACTAAACTATTGCCTGTGTCTATGAGTTTTTATTTGTTTCTTTGTCTTATTTGTTGCTTTCAGTTTTACATGCCACACGTGAGTGAAGTTACATTTTTTTTTTATTTTTTTCTGTTTACTTATTTCACTTAGCATAATAATCTCAAGATCCATCCACGCTGTCGCAAATGGCAGTTTTCCATCTTTTTTATGGCTGAGTAATATTCCATTGTGTATATTAACTCAAAATGGATCAAAGATCAAGATATAAGACCTCAAACAATAAATTGGATAGAAGTACCACATCTTCTTTATCCAGTCATCCATCAAAGGACACTTTGGTGGCTTCCATGTCTTGGCCACCATGAATAATTCTGTAATGAACATAGGGGTACACATATCTTTACAGATAAATGTTTTCAGATTTTTTTTGGTAGATACCAAGAAGAGGGATTGCTGGGTCATATGGTAACTCTATTCTTAATTCACTGAAGAACCTCCGTACTGCTTTCCATAGTGGCTGCACCAATTTCCATTCCCACCAGCAATGTATGAGGGTTCCTTTTTCACCACAACAACGTCTCCAACACTTGTTATTACTTCTGTTGTTGATAATAGCCATTCTAACAGGTGTGAGATAGTATCTCATTGTAGTTTTGATTTGCATTTCCCTAATAGCTAGTGAAATTGAGCATTTTTTTATACGAGGTTGGACAATTAACTTCATGAACTCATCCTAGAAAAAGTGCTACATACCTCATTGATGAATATCACTACAGTTAACTTCAAAGTACTCCCCTCGGGAAGCTATGCACTGACACCAGTGCCTAGTCCACCCTCTCAAAGCAATTTTGGAACTCTTTTTCTGGAATGGCCATTGGAGCTGTTATTGTATTACCCTTCATGTCCTGAATGTCATCAAAATGTCTTCCTTTCAGTATTGCCTTTATCTTAGGGTAAAGAACAAAGTCACAGGGGGCCAGATCAGGTAGGGAGGGTGTTCCAATACAGTTATTTGTTTACTGGCTAAAAACTCTCTCACAGACAGTGCCGGATGATATGGTGCACTGTCTTGAGGCAAGAGACATGCATTATTGGTAAACAGTTAAAGTTGTCTAACTTTTTCATACAGCCTTTTCAGCACTGCCAAATAGTAAACCTGGTTAACCATTTGCCCATTTGGTAGAAATTCAAAATGAATAATCCCTCTGGTACCAAAAAAGTTTACCAACATCATTGCAACAAGTTCACACCTGATATACGAAGTTCAGACCTCGTATATCTGTTGGTTGTTTGTATAGTTGAGAAGCCCATGGCTGTCCCGATCCTATAAGACTAGTTCTGTGGGCTTACTCTATTCCCTTTTGTTACTATTATAAACTGGTGAGACGTTATCAAAATGGCGGCCTGAGGTGAGCTTCTGTAAAGCTCCCCTGGAATTTACAACTAATCGAACAACAATAACTCCACAAAGGACTCCCTGCACAGCAGACAGGCAAAACAAAGAGGCCCACTACCGAATTCACCTAAAGGTTCAGAAAAACCTCAATGAGATGCAAGAAAACACAGAAAGGCAGTTTAATGAACTCAGAAACACAATCAAAGAACAACATGAGCATTTTACGAAAGAGACTGACATTTTAAAAAAGAACCAAATAGAATTTCTGGAGATTAAGAACTCAATAGAAGAAATTAAGAATGAAATAACCAGCTTAGGTAGTAGAGTTGACCAGATGGAGGAAAGAATCAGTGACATCGAAGATAGAAACCTGGAAATTACACAGATGGAAGAAGAAAGAGACTTGAGACTTAAAAGAAATGAAAGAACTCTACAAGAACTTTCTGACTCCATCAGAAAGAGCAATATAAGAATAATGGGCATACCAGAAGGAGAAGAAAGAGAGAAGGGAACAGAGAATATATTCAAACAAATTGTTGATGAGAACTTCCCAAACTTGTGGACAGAACTGGATCCTCGAATCCAAGAAGCAAATAGAACACCTAATTACCTCAATCCCAACAGGCCTTCTCCAAGGCACATTGTATTGAAGCTGTCTAAAATCAACGACAAAGAAAGAATCCTCAAGGCAGCCAGGGAAAAGAAGACGGTAACCTACAAAGGAAAGCCCATTAGATTATCATCAGATTTTTCAGCAGAAACTCTACAAGCCAGGAGGGAGTGGAACCAAATATTCAAACTATTGAAAGAAAGAAATTATGAGCCAAAAATAATATATCCAGCAAAGATACACTTTAGATATGAAGGAGGAATAAAGACCTTTCCAGACATACAGAAGCTGAGGGGATTTTCTAATACACGACCTACACTACAAGAAATACTAAAGGAGGCTATTCGACCACCATCAAGAGGGATAATTTGTGGCAACCGAAACATAAAAAGGGGGAGAGTAAAGGCCTGAACCAGAATATGGGAATGGAGAAAGTAATTGCTGAAGAATATGGGAATGGAGAAAGTAAGCGTGCTGAAGAAAATGGAATACTCTAAATATCAAACTTTCTTTTACATAAACTTAAGGGTAACCACTCAAACAAAAAATCCAGAACTGAAATAGATACTGTAATAAAAGAAGAAACAGAGGGAAACATCGTAGAATACCACCACAAAGAAATAATAGACAACAACCAAAAGGCAAAGAAACAATGGAGACACAGCCTTACCAGAAAACTAAAGATAGAATGACAGGAAATCCTCACATATCACTAATCACCCTAAATGTAAATGGACTGAACTCACCAATAAAAAGGCACAGAGTAGCAGATTGGATCAAAAAACTAAACCTAACCATATGCTGTCTCCAACAGACACATCTCAGCTACAAGGACAAGCATAGATTCAAAGTGAAAGGGTGGAAATTGACACTCCATGCAAATGGTGCCCAGAGAAAATCAGGTGTAGCCATAATGATATCAGATGAAACAGACTTCAGGGTGAAAAAGATAACAAGAGACAAAGATGGACATTTAATAACGGTAAAGGGGACTATACAGCAACAAGACAAAACAGCATCAATATTTATGTCGCCAATCAGGGAGCACTGAAATATACCAAGCAACTACTAACAGAACTAAAGGGAGAAATCGACCAAAACACAATTATACTAGGGGACTTAAATACATCATTGACACCTATGGATAGATCATCCAAACAGAAAATAAATAACGAAATAGCAGCCCTAAAGGACACATTAGATGAAATGGACACAATTGACATTTATAGAGCACTTCATCCTAAAACATCAGACTATACATTCTTTTCTAGTGTACATGGAACATTCTTAAGGATAGACCATATATTGGGACATAAAATCAGCCTCAGCAAATTTAAGAAGATTGAAATCATACCAAGCATATTCTCTGATCACAAGGCTTTGAAATTGGATATCAACTGCAAAAAGAAAGCAGGAAAAAACACAAATACATGGAGATTAAACAACATACTTTTAAAGAATGACTGGGTCAAAGAAGAAATTAGAGGAGAGATCAAAAGATACATAGAAACAAATGACAATGAAAATACATCCTACCAAAATTTTTGGGATGCAGCAAAAGCAGTTTTAAGAGGGAAATTTATATCATTACAGGCCTATCTCAAGAAACAAGAAAAATCCCAAATAAATAACCTCATGTTACAACTTAAAGAACTAGAAAAAGAAGAACAAGTGAAACCCAAGGTCAGCAGAAGGAAGGAAATAACAAAAATTAGAGCAGAACTAAATGAAATAGAGAACAAAAAGACAATAGAAAAAATGTGACAAACAGCTAGTTCTTTGAAAAGATTAACAAAATTGACAAACCCTTGGCTAGACTCAGTAAGATAAAAAAAGAGAAGACAGTAATTACAAAATCAGAAATGAAAAAGGGGAAGTTATCACGGACACCACAGAAATACAAAGGATCATCCAAGAATACTATGAAGGACTATATGCCACCAAATTCAATAACCTAGAAGAAAGGACAAGTTCTTAGAAACATATAAAATCATATGATTATATCAATTGATGCAGAAAAAGCATTTGACAAGATACAACATCCATTTATGATTAAAACACTTAATAAAATGGGTATAGAAGGAAAATACCTTAACATAATAAAGGCCATATGACAAGCCCTCAGCTAATCTCATAATTAATGGTGAAAAACTGAAGCCCTTTGCTCTACGTTGAGGAACACGGCAGGGCTATCCCCTGTCACCTATGCTTCAACATAGTGTTGGAAGTCCTTGCCAGAGCAGTCAGGCAAGAGAAAGAAATAAAAGGCATCCAAATTGGGAATGAAGAAGTTAAATTATCAATCTTTGCAGATGACATGAAGACTCCACCAAAAATCTATTAGAAACAATCAACGAATACAGTAAAATTGCCGGCTACAAAGTCAACGTACAAAAGTCCGTTGCATTCCTATACACTAACAATTAAATCTCAGAAAAAGAAATACAAAAAACAATTCCTTTTGCAATTGCAGCAAAAAGAATAAAATACCTAGGAATAAACTTAAACAAGGATGTGAAGGACCTATATGCTGAAAACTATAAGACATTTTTGAAAGAAATTGATGAAGACACAAAAAAATGGAAAGACATTCCATGCTCATGGATTGGAAGAATCAACATAGTTAAAATGGCCATATTACCTAAAGCAACATACATATTTAATGCAATCCCCATCAAAATCCCAATGGCATTTTTTAAAGAAATAGAACAAAAAATCATCAGATTTATTTGGAACCACAAAAGACCCCGAATAGCCAAAGCAATCTTAAGAAAAAAGAACAATACTGGAGTTATCACACTCCCTGACTTTAGCTTGTACTACAGGGCTACAATAATAAAAACAGCATGATATTGGCAGAAAAACAGACATGTAGACCAATGGAATAGAATTCACAACCCCAAAATAAAACCACATAAATATGGACAGATAATTTTTGACAAAAAAGCTGAAAACACACAATGGAGGAAAGACAGCCTCTTCAATAAATGGTGCTGGGAGAATTGGATAGCCACGTGCAAAAGAACGAAACTGGACTGCTATCTGTCACCATGTACCAAAATTAATTCAAAATGGATCAAAGACGTAAGCATAAGATCTGACACAATAAACTGCATAGAAGAAAACATAGGTACTAAACTTATGGACCTTGGGTTCAAAGAGCATTTTATGAATTTGACTCCAAAGGCAATGGAAGTAAAAGCTAAAATAAACGAATGGGACTATATGAAACTTGGAAGCTTCTGCACAGCAAAAGATACCATCGAGAAAATAAAGAGTCAACCAATTGAATGGGAGAAGATTTTTGCAAGCAGTGCCTCCGATAAGGGGCTAATATCCAAAATATACAAGGAACTCATGAAAGTTAACAACAAAAAAACAAACAACCCAATTGAAAAATGGGCAGAGGACCTGAAAAGACATTTCTCCAAAGAGGACATGCAAATGGCAAATAGACATGAAAAAATGCTCAACATCACTAATCATCAGAGAAATGCAAATCAAAACCACAATAAGATATCACCTCACCCCAGTCAGAATGGCTATCATCAACAAGACAAATAGTAACAAGTGTTGGAGAGGCTGTGGAGAAAAAGGAACCCTCATACACTGTTGGTGGGAATGCAGACTGGTGCAGCCGTTATGGAAGGCAGTGTGGAGGTTCCTCAAAAAATTATGAATAGAATTACCATATGACCCAGCAATCCCTCTCCTGGGTATCTACCCAAAAAATCTGAAAACATTTATTCATAAAGGCATGTGTGGTACAAAGTTCATTGCAGCATTGTTTACGGTGGCCAAGACATGGAAATAACCAAAATGTCCTTTGATAGATGAATGGATGAAGAAGTTGTGGTATATATACACAATAGAATACTATTCAGCGGTAAGAAAAGATGTTATAGGAACATTAGTGACAACATGGATGGACCTTGAGAGAATGAGGCTAAGCGAAATAAGTCAGACAGAAAAAGCAGAGAACCATATGATTTCACTGCTATGTGGTATATAAACCAAAACAACAAGAGAACAAGACAAACAAATGAGAAACAAACACTCATAGACACAGACAATAGTTTAGTGGTTACCAGAGGGTAAGAGGGGTGGGGGGTAGGAGATGAGGGTAAGGGGGATCGAATATATGGTGATGGAAGGAGAACTGACTCTGGGTGGTGAACACACAATGGGATTTATAGATGATGTAATACAGAATTGTACACCTGAAATCTATGTAATTTTACTAACAATTGTCACCGCAATAAATTAAAAATAAATAAATAAATAAATAAATAAATAAATAAATAAATAAATAAAATAAACTGGTCAATTATTTTCTTATCTCAACTCTTTCTTGTATGTTACCAAATGTAGCAAATAGCAACTGACACTTGCTCCTAATACTGTATGTTCCAATCTCTTCCTTAGAGCTCCAAATTGGTTAGGTGTTGTCCGGTGTTCCAATTTATCTCAGCAACAACTGCTTTTACCACGGTTTTACCACTACGTAGATAGATGTCATACTTTCCAATATTCAGCAATCATTTATTTGCTACCTACCAGCAAGATCCCGAACAAATGCTACATATTTAAGTGTTTTTCCTTTATGGTAGCATTCATTTTTGTATCAATCAGGATACTACTACTTCAAACTACTTTGTGGCATAAAATAATAAAAGTTTATTTTTTATTCACACTATATGACCTTTGCAGGTCAGCTGGCCTTTCTTCTCTGAGTAATCCTCATTCTGGTACCTCGGCTGCCAAAGGAGCCATTTCCTAGAATATTGCTGGTCACTGTGGCAAACAGAAAATAATGTGTAGTGGACCAGATGCTGGCTTAGTCCAGAAATGTTTCACTCCAGAAATGACACAAGTCACTTCTGTTTACATTGCATGTCCAGAGCAGTCCATATAGCCATTCCAAGTTGTAAGATGCTAGAGAATGAGAACCAGGCATCACTGATGAACAAAATTGACTACTTACATTGTTTGAATCAAAGTAGTGATACAGGCATGTTTAGTTTTCTAATTGAAAATGAAGAGCAGACAATGTAAGAGAATCTTTAGGTATAATTTATAACTGTTTACAACCGGTATTGCAGAATTCCAGTGTGTCATGTTCTGAAATACAGAGCACAGCAACAAAGAGTTTCCTTGCACTGAAAGACACAGAATTTTAATGATAAATTCATTTTTCTATTCACACTTGAATTCCTTTTACATTACAGCTAGTCCTATATACCAAGAATTTTAGAGGAAGTCATTAAAACGTAATTTTTATGCATTATAATATTTATATAGAATGGCATGGTTTATCGCACAATATTGTTAATGCCTTAGAAAATGAGAGTGTAAACTACAGTTTTGCCTCTTCTGATTATATTTGTATGAAAAGATTCTTGACTATCTCATAAGGAGATTACTCTCATATAAAAATTAGTTGTATAACAGCCTTTTATGTGAAAGCACAGGCAATGAGATTCCTTTTCAGGAAAAGGAAACAGGGGGCATTTAGGACATTGATATTTTGTAGCTTCTATTTCAGGGCCCATACTGTAGTGTCCCAGGCCTTGTCTGAACCACCTCGGCAAGGCCTTTGTTATTGAGGAATAGAATGGAGAGCTCCATTTTAGACAGTGTCCATGCTGGAGTACTATTGTAAGTACCTACCATGTTTCCCAAAAAATAAGACCTAGCCGGACCATCAGCTCTAATGCATCTTTTGAAGCAAAAATTAATATAAGACCCGGTTTTTATTATTTATATTATATTATATTATATTATATTATATTATATTATATTATATTATATTATATTATAAAGACCGGGTCCTATAGTAAAATAAGACCAGGTCTTATATTAATTTTTGCTCCAAAAGATGCATTAGAGCTGATGGTCCAGCTAGGTCTTATATTTGGGGAAACACAGTAAAGAAGCTTTATAGCATGAGCCTCTCAATGACATTGTTTTTAGGTTTCATTGGGGTTTAACTATTGAACTACATGATATACTTAACATTGGAAAATATAAAATGATAAAGAAAGGAAAGAAACTAATTTAATCACAAATGATGAAGAGCCAGTATTATTATTAATGTATATTCTGTATTAAATTATCTCTTTTATAGCATCTTTCAACTCATTTTACAGGATTTATTTCTTTTATTATTAAAGTTTATTGGGGTGACAACTGAAAATAACAAAGGAACGAGACAAAAAAATGAATAAACAAAAACTCATAGACACATTTTATAGAATTTCTTGTAGGAAGAACTTATCATTTTGTAAACAACAAGCTGTCAGAATCAAAAGGGAAACCAATTCTATGAACAGTAACAAACCTGAGATCACCACAGAGAGCAAGACTTATTAAAAATCCATGATTCTATAAAGCTTATAAGAGACAGAGAGGGTAACTGATGAACTAATGACAAAAACCTGTAGTGAGCTATTGCTCCTGTAATGATGCCTTAGTGACCCTCTAATAAATGCTTAATTTGTTTCTTGGCAGGAAGAAAGGCCCTACAAGGCCTAAGGTGATATGGTCAAAGTAATATGAACAAAAAATTGCTTTTTAATAGCTACATAATGAAGCTAGCATGACTTTAAAAGGGTCAGTGTTTAACAGAATTATTTTCAAAGCCAACCTTACTTCTTCTCCCATGGTGCATAGATAAGAGCCCAAGTATCCTGCAAGAGGTTTCCTTGGTCAGAGAATCTCAATTAATCAGCTTTATATGCACTCCTGAGCCTTTCTGATCAATCTCACTAAACATCATTGTCCATCCTTTGTAGCTGTATCAAAGTCAGCTTTTGAATTTTCACCTGTGACTCTAACTTTGATTTGGTTTGATCACTTCTGAAAGTCCACTTGGTCCAAGGGCCCATAGTTGCCTTTCTGCCAGTAGATTCTCTTTACTTCAAGTTCTACAGGTACGGGAACATCTACCCTACTCACACTAACTCAGGCTTCTGGGCTTTAGCTCATGTCAGAGTCATTCTTATTCCTGAGAATGGTGTTCAAACAAGGAGATAAGAAAAGTCAGGCTGATTTAGTCATTACCTGCTATTAACAAAATGATGAAACAAAAGAGAATACATTGTAGACATGATAGCTTCAGAATCCCATGCAGGGAACAGGATGACTGATGTGGGAACACCATAACCTACACAAGCAATTCCAGAGTACCAAAATCGAATATGGAAATCAGCAAGATTGTCCACCTAGATTTACAGAGTCAAGGGATAAACTTGGGAAACTCATTAATTATAGCTGTGTCAGAGAAAAACCATGGGCAGAGTAAGAGAAAGGGCAAAAGATGAGGAATAGTTATAAAGTAATTTATAATTAATTGAAAAATGGAAGGGTCATGTAACTTTTGACCACAGATTATGAGTAAGTTTCACTATTTAACTGCATGCATCAAAAGCATAACACATTCCCAAAGGAACCATAAGAAACACCAAATTGGAATACACCTTTGGTTGAAAGTCCAGTACAATCTCAGGCCCATAACAATTCAAATATATTTAAGTATCATATTTAAAAAAAAGTGTAATGTTATTTTCATCTAATTAATGGGATTCTTAGTTAAATAAGAAAATATTATAACGAGAAAATAAAGAGTTCAGTACTGGGATATTCCTTAATATCTTCCAGGAAAGAGACATTCAACATCAAGAGCAATCCTAAATAGTAATCACCTCTTTACAGGGGTGGTCCTAAATTTGGAATTGTATCTTATTTTTTTCTGAAAGTATAACTTAATCATATAACCCAATCATTTTTACTCAGTCATTGATCTATCCAAAAAAAAAATCATAACTAGTTCTTCTGTCCCTAAGAACTTACCTAAGTGAAGGACAGAAAAATAATTCTACTCTGCCTAAGAATATTTTCAATGGCATAAGAAATACTAAAGGGTTGAGAACAAGCAATAATACACAACAAAGAATTTGCCTTCTGTCTTTCTGTGAATGAACTCTGTATCCAGCACAATAAAACCAGCTAATGACAATCACAGTACAGACTATAGAGTATAGAGACTTTCTACACAATGTTATTCATTTTCTGTCTTCGGCTACCACGGTATTGACAGTGATTTGTGAGAAAGAATAACCACTTGCTTATTAAGCATTCTATTTTGTGGCAATTGCTCCTTGAATATACATTTCAAAATTTATGCTAAGCAGACGTATACTGTCATGTCTTTGGGGAGTAAAAGGAATATTTAAATGTGTGATATTAAAAAAAAAATTCTTTTTAAATAATTTCAGACTTACCGAAGAACTGAGAAGATAGCACAGAGTTCTATAAACCCTTCACTTCTCTATCCCTAAGGTTAACATTTTATGTAACTATGTACATCTATTTTCAAATTATCCCCATACACAAGTAAATACCTAGTACAACGGAGCTTATAATAAACACTGGCATACTGCGTGTGAATGCAGCAGCCTGCCTGGAGACTTTAAAAATGAGTCTTCTAGATTAAGGAACAGATTATATGAGTGAAATTTCATTAACAAGAAAAAGCATTTTAGGACCCTTTAAGGCTTTCGATAGTGTATAAAAAGTTATTTAGAAACTAGGAACCACTTCTGTATCTCATTTACCTAACTGATGAGAGATAAATGAGCTAAGCATTTAAAGCACAGCCTTGAGGTATTTTTCTGCTCATGAACCACAGCTAACTCCGCAAAAAGACAGAATCATTAACTTCCTGCTACCACAGTGCCAGCAGCAGTCACTAACCTTTCCTACCATAAACAGTTTCAGGAATAATATAGAACAATTATCAATCACGATTCTCCTCCGATTGAGGACATTTTTGTAAATGTAAACCGGAAGTCCTATAAATGGTAAGACTTTATTACATGTGAATAGGATACTATTATTTATTAAAAACGCCATTACATCTCACTATGGTAGTGTGAAAATAATTCATTCTGCCTCTCTGGAGGTCCTTTTTCATGAAGCAAGCTGAGAGATAAATATTCGGTCAATCTCCTTAAAGACAGATGAAAATTACATTTGCTGAGAAGGTTGAAATCACCACCATTTGGGCAATGTTAAAATCAGACTTGAGGCTACTGCCAAGACTAAAATCTCCCTTGCTGGTGCAAAAGCTGGTGACAAAATGTCTGCATTTAAAATGAAAGGGAAGTAATATTAATTAGAAAATATGAGAATCCTTTCTAACGCTAGGGGTGTTATGGTAACACCATATGGGTCATATGGTAAGATTCTGTTGAGCTTTGTAATATACTCCCAAACTGTCTTCCAAATGGTTGTACTATTTTTCATTTTCAGCCTTAATATATGAGAGCTGTTGTTTCACATCCTCACCAGGAATTAGTATTGTCAGGTTTTTAGCTACTCTAATAGGTATATAATAGTATCTTTTTTTAAAATTTGTAACTTCCCCATGACACATGATGTTGAGCATTTTTTCACATGCCTATTAGCTATCTGTGTATCTTCTCTGATAAGGTGTCTCTTTAGATCATTTGCCCTTTTGTTAAACTGGGTTGTTCACTTTCTTAGTCTTGAGTTTTAAGAGTTCTTTGTACATTTTAGATATAAATTGTTTATCAAATATATATTTTTGTAAATATTTTATCCAATCTGTAGTTTATCTTTTCACTTTCTTAAAATATCTTTTTCAGAGTATAATTTTTAATTAAATTCAACTTACAATCTTTTTTCTTCCATAGATCATGCTTTGGATACTCTAAGAACTTATCACTGAACCCAAGGTTATCTAAATTGTATCCTGTTTCTTTTTTTAGAAGTTTTATAGTTTTATGTTTTACATTTCGGTTCATGATCCAGTTTGAGCTAATTTTTGTAAAATGTGTAAGTTCTTTGTCTAGGTTCACTTTTTGCGTATGGATTCTCAATTGCTCCAGCAATTGAAGATAAATGTTTTCTCCATTGGACACCTCTGCTCCTTTGTCAAAGATCAGTTGACTAAAGCTGTGTTTCTGGTCTCAATTCAATTGACCTATGTGTCTAATCATTTACCAAAACAATATTATACAATTGCTGTGGCCTTATATTAAGTCTTGAAATTGCATAGTGTGTGTTCTCCATCTTTCTTTTTCAGTATTTTGATGGCTATTCCAAATCTACTGCCTTTCCAAACTATAGAATCAGTTTGTTGATATCTGATAAACAGCTTGCTGGTATTTTGATTGACAATGCATTGATTCTATAGAGCAAGTTAGGAAGAACAGATATCTTAACAATATTGAGTCTTCCAATCTGTGAACAGACTATCTTACTCCACTTATTTAGATCTATAATCTCTTTCATCAGAATTATTATTTTAATTTTTGCCATATAGATCCTGAACATATTTTCTTACATTTATATCTAAGTATTTCCTTTTTGTATTATTATAAATTATATTTAACTTCAAATTCCTGATGAGGCAAAAAGGGTTAAAAAAAGTGAGCCTGAAGGGGGACTGCCCAGGCCTGTGTCCTCTCCCCAGGAATCGCCCATGCTCATCCCCTAGAAATAAATCAAAGTGTCCAAACACTCCTAAAAAGAGGAGATAAGACCCAACTGGTATTAACTGATTCCTCACACATGAGCAAACTATTAAAACCTGTCCATTACTTGAACTCTAGCCTCATTATAATACAATTAAATAAAATGAACATTAAGGCTTGCCCCTCTCCCATGGGTTTTTCTATATGCATTATGGGTAAGAGCATGCACAGAAAGAAACTAGTTCTATAACCAACACATGTCAATCAAATTACCTCAGTCTGTACATCATATCTCCTGCTGTAAGGAAATTTACCTACCCTTTTCTATATAAGAAAGAGCTAACCTAAAATTAGGCGCAGTTTTCTGACCCAGCAACTTCTATGATGATGTCTTTCTTCTTCAATAAACTTCCTTGCTCTCCTCATTTCAGGCTGAGTCCATGAATTTCTTCACCTTTTGCGAATGACCAAGGGTTAGTTCCAATGACACAACAATTCCAATTGTTCATTGCTGGTATATAGGAAAGCAATTGACTTTTGAGTGTTAACCTTGCATCCTGCAACCTTGATGTACTCACTTATTACTCCAAGGATTCTTTTTCTTTTTTTTCCTTTTTTTGTGTGAATTCTTTGGAACTTTACACGTAGCTAATCATGCTATCTGCAAATATCTAAAGATGGTTGTGTTTCTCATTTTCTAATTTATATGTCTTTAATAGCTTTTTTCTAGAAGATTTACTGTTTCAGAAGCTTTTATACTTAGATCTATGATCCAAGTCAAATTAATTTTGTGTTGTTTAATGAATTATGGATCAAGATTTATTTTCTTTTCCATTCAGATAATCTCTATCCCACTGAATTGGAGTGGCGCCTTTGTCCTAAACAGATGACAGTGCATGTGTAGTTCTATTTCTGAGTTCACTTTTCTATTCTATGGATCTATCTATCTTTTATTATTTTTGAATTTTTATTAAATTTATTGGGATGACAATGGTTAATGAAATTATATAGGTTTCAAGTGTGCATTTCTCTAATATATCATCTGTATATTGCATTGTGTGTTCACTATCCAAAGGCAGTTCTCCTTCCCTTACCATATATTTGACCCTCTTTACCCTCTTCTGTCTCCCCCTGATATCCTCTGGTAACCACTAAACTATTATCTGTGTCTGAGTTTTTGTTTGTTCGCTTTTATAGGTGTTCTTATTGCACTAACTAGAACGTTTAGGATGATGTTGAATAGCAGTAGTGAGAGAGGGCAGCCTTCCTTTTGGTCTTAGTAAAAAAGTGTTTACTTTCTCACAATTAAGTATGGTATTAGATGTAGATCTTTTGTATATCTGTTATCATGTTGAATAATTCCCCTCTATTTCTAGTTTGTTGATATATTTTATCATGAATAAGTGTTGGATGTTAAATGCTTTTTCTGCATCAATTGATATGATCATACAAATTTTCTTCTTTAGCTCATTAATGTGATATGTATATCTTTGAATGTTGAATCAGCCTTGAATATCTGGTATAATTCTTTTAATGCATTATCAAAATTGATTTGCTAACATTTGTCAATATTTATATGAGATATTGTCTATGTTCATGAGAGAGATTACTCAGTAATTTTTGTTTCTTGTAATGTCTACTATGGGAATGGTGGCCTTATCGAATGTGTTAGGAACTGCTTCTTTTGCTATAATTTTCTGGAAGAAATTATGAAAATGTGGCATTATTTCCCTCTTAAATCTTGGGTATAATTCAACAATGAAATTCTCTGGGCCTGGTGCATTCTTTTTGGGGACATTATTAACTATTGATTCAATTTTTTAATAGAGCTATTTAAGTTATCTATTTCTCCCCATGTCAGTTTTGATAGATTGTCTCTCAGGGAATTAGCCCCTTTCACTAAACTCTCATACTTGTGGGTACAGAATTGTTGGTAGTATTACTTTTTATCCTTTTAATATCTGTGAGATAAGTATTGATGACCCCTCTTTCATTCCTGATACTGGAAGTTGGTATCTTCATTTTTTCTTGATTAGTCTAGCTACAGGTTTATTAATTGTATTTATCCATTCCAAAACCCATTTGCTTTCATTGATTTTACAGATTTTCTTGCATGCCTGGTGACATTTTGTTAAAAGCCAATCATGTTGTATAAGATTCTAGTATCATTTTATGCTTCAGCAGCATCAGTCCAGACAAGCAGATCTCAACTGTGACTCTCTAGAGAGACCTGCCTCTGTAGATTTTGGGATTCTGGTTTGTTCTGCAACCTCAATTCTCTGACATGTCTAGGAAACGTAATTAATTTTCCGTTTTTCAAACTTTTTCTTGTTGTAAGCACAGGAGTAATGACACCTAAGTTCTTTTCATGTTGAAACTCAAACAGGAAGTGCCCTCTTTTTTAATGAAAAATACTTTAAAAACTTGTTCTATAATATCTGAAGTAGAGCTGTTATGTTTTTATAATGGAGCTTGATGACTGGGAAGTCTTACTCTATAAGTGTCCGGTCCATAGTAGAAAATCAATAGTTGCTATCAATGACAGTATTTTGAATTGTTAACAAAAAGGTAAGAAGTAACACCAAAATCATTATCTATAAATTTAAAAAATTGGTAAGTAGAACTTTATTAATATGTAAAACTTCTGCTTTGCAAATAATCCCACAAAAGAATGAAAAAACAAGCCACAGACTGGGAGAAGATACTTGTGAAACATATATCTGAAAAAAGGTCTTGTATCTAAAATATACAAATAATTTCTAATTCTCAACAATAAGCAACAACCCACCCAATTAAACAAACAACCCAATTAAAAAATGAACAAAGGATCTCTATAGGCAACTAAACAAAGAAGATATACAAATGGCAAATAACCATATTGAAAGATATTCAATGTTATATGTCACTAAAGGAATTGCAAATTAAAACAATGAGATACCATTTATACACCTATAGAATAGCTAAAATCTAAAACTCTGACAAAACCAAATTCTAGTGAGGATGTGGAGCAACAATAACGGTCATACATTGATGGTGGGAACCCATAAAGGTAGAGAGCCTTTGGAAGACACTTTGGTAGTTTCTTATAAAGCGAAACATAATCTTACCATATGATATAACAATCTCACTCCTAAGTCCTTACACACATGAGTTGAAAACATATCTCTATACAAAAACTGGCACACAGATGTTTATAGCAGCTTTCCATTATTATTTCCAAAAATTCGGAAGCAACCAAAATGTGGTTATTTATATATTAATAGGGGAATGTATAAACAAACTGGCACATCCATATAATGGAATATTATTCAATGATAAAAAGAAATGAACTATACAGAAAAATACATGGAGGAGCTTTAAATGCATATTTTTAAGTGTAAAAAGCCAGTTTGAAAAGTTTGTGTACTATATGATTCCCACTATGTAACATTCTGGAGAAGGCAAAACAATAGAGACACCAAACATATCAGTGGTTACCAGGGGTTAGTGGGAGTGGAGGGGTGAAGAGGTAGCGCACAAAGGATTTTTAGGGCAATAAAACTATTCTGTATGATTGCAATGGTGGATAGATGGCATTATACAAAAGGGATAATTCAGTGAGAGGGAGATAAGGACAACTTGATTAATTGCCAAGTGACTATGAGGGATCAGTTGACTTAACATTTGTAATATAAACTTGGACCCTCTTCAACAAGGACCTTGATTTTTTCATCCAAAAATATCCAATAAATGTAGTCTGGTTTTCCTCACAATGAATTCAAATAGAACACATGATATAATTATAAACCTACAATGCGTGTGCCATTTTTAGTTTACAAATTTTTGTAAGTTGCTACACATCATTAATATACAAATATAAAACAAGGTATTATTTCTATTTTCCAAAAGATGAAATTCTAAATTAGTGTCTTATCCAACAGCACAGTCCGGCGCATGACAAAGAAAAGAAGAGACTTTTAGAGCTCACAGCTCAAAACTAAATATTTAAGATTGGCCATTAAATGGTAAAAAATTGGTTTGAGTTACTAAACCAGGTACTTGTAATTTATTGACCAAATTCACTGATGTTAGTTAGCATTGTTGAAATAAGTGATTCAGGGTCCCTGACAATTGTCTAAGCTATAACTTCCTGTGTCTATAAAACACCATATAAGAGAAGAAATTATTTGTACATCTCATATGCGTGTATCGAAGTTGACTTATTTGTATTGTAATGATATGGCAAACTAATTGCTGTCTACAGCTTGGCTTTATGTGCATGGCCTTTAGCTTCTCCTGGTTGTGGTGATGGATCTTCCTCCCCCGCTTCCTTTCCCTTTAATTTTAAACAGAATTCATAGCTGCCAGTAAATAGCTCACTAACTGGGTACATCCCTGATGATTCATGCCTCTAAGCTAGAGAAAAAGTTCAACTCTGCTTCTTAAAGCTCTGACTTTGCTGGCTACCATTTGGAGAACATGCTAATCGTTTGAAAGTGATTTTCTTCTTTCTTATCTCCTGATAGGTTACTAGACAAAGTGCTGCTATGATAAACAAATGATTTTATAATCTTTACAGATAAGTATTTTCTAAAAGCTAAGGGCATGCATTTCTCTCCTTCATAGAAATAGACTAGGTGGCCTACTTCTATCATCAATTAAGGCTTCCTTTGCCTTTGTTAGATGATTCTGAACACCCAAACATAGACCACAAACTCAGGAAGTTCTTGCAACAGAGGCAATGTCAGAATAAAAGTGTTACTCCCCCTCCCTTTACTCATACATTGGATGCAGCAATACGTTTTTCTGGCAGGAATTGCCTGTCTGATTCTCTCTCACCATAAAAAAATGGGAACATTTCCTTGCAATAATAATTGAACTCCAGAGAAATGCCCTATGGGATGTTATGTTGTCCAAACCAAAGAAGATCCTGGTTTATGCCAAGGCCTGGGGCCATTTAAGAGCAAACTTCTTATAACATCACTGATGGTTCATATAATTGAGTCAGATTACTCAAATAATGTAATTCTGTATGTAAAACGACACTATGCAATTAAAGGTCAATTTCTAACTCTAGAGTTCTTTTTTAAAAAAGAATTAAAGGGAAAAATGGAATTTTGTTTCAGAATGATTTTTCCAAGAGTGATGACTCAGATTGAATTTCTGCATTTTATCCTTCAACCTTGATATAAGATTTGGTAGTCTATTGTTGAAATCATTGAATAGATGTCCTATTCGGAGTATGTTTGTGAGTGTGAGGGAAAAATAGTCTTTAATGTAAGGAAATACCTTTTTCAGGTACTATAACTCTGCTTTCCTGCTTCCTAGTTCCAAATGTTTAAATTTTCTGTTTCCCAGGTCACTTTTTCTTGGCTTTTCATGCTATTTGATTCTGTTTGGACAAGTATCTTTATGGCTTCTAATAGTTTCCACCATATATAGCTCTTTTTTTGTCCATGCTCATTCTCTGTTCTTTCTTTCAATAGACATACATAAGAATCTTCTATACAGCATAAATTTCTGAAGTCAAGTTATATATATATATATATATATATATATATATATATATATATATAATCTCATTTTCAATCCCTCCTACACACATTGAGGTATTTGAGGATGCTGCTGTAAACAATATTATCTATTTCTCTGAGAGGAGCTTAAAACTTCACATTAACTGTACCTGAAAGTACTTTGGTCAAGACTACCCAAAGCTAACCTTAGTCAGAGCAGACCATCACTGTGAAGTTTCCAGAAGCTGAAGAAATGACTCTGCCCCCAAATACTTCATACATCAATATAATATTTCTGCCAGGGATTTTTTATTTATCGTACTTCAGACATGTCAATGTCTAAATTCCTATTACAACATAGTTATTCTTTTTGATAAAGCACTCTATAGTTGAAATGGCTTTGTGTAAAACAAGAAAAGTCCCCAGGGATGCTCTTTATTTCCATTGCAGGAGAGTTCTTATCACCCCATTGTTTGATCAATGATATTCACTGCCTGACGGGTTAATCTCTCCCAGCCCCTGAGTAAACCTCACAGAATTAGGATACAATTCTTGCAAACTTAACCATGAAAATCTTCCTCAAAATATAGCACAGAGGTTAAAACATAAGCTCTGGGGCTGGAATGTGTAGGGTTCAAGCCTCAGAATTGCACTTACTGGCTCTAAGACCATGACCAAGTTATTCAGCCTCTCTGTGTGTTTCCTGATCTGAAAATTACGAAGGAATTAACATATATGCTTCATAGGGCTTTGCTGCGAATTAAATGAATTGGTAAATGGAAAGTCCTTAGAATAATGCCTAGTACCAAATAAGCACTACGTTAGGATTGGTTATTACTGTCACTCACGTAATCACGTGAGCAGTCTTATCATTCTTTCAAGCCCACTGCATAGTGAATGTCTTGAGTTAGCTTTCTTCAATTCACTAACCACAACTGTGCCTCTGTTTTAGGTTACTCCAGAGAATGAGCATGCTACCTTTGTTTGTGCTTTATATTTTATTAATTAGTCTCCCTAGGACCCCAGACACTCGGAAAGGCCATGGCCCTGGGGACTCATCACTTGGGTGATTCTTGGAGGGTTTCCTAATTAAACAACACTGTGTTCCTTCAGACATCCTGGTACTAGCCTATTATATGTCTAGTCAGTTTGCAGCCTGGTAAATTTTTATGACCAATTCTCTGTCCTGGCTTGGATGATTTTGCCAACGTCTCACTGTTTTTCTTACCTTGGTTATTCTGAGCATCTGTATCCCTAAATCCGAAAGCAAGGCATACAGTGCTAATCTTTGACTATCGCATGCATTTGGATGGAGCTATTTAAAAAGTTATGATTATGTAAGCAGCAAATAACAGAAAACTCAAGTCAGATTTCTTAACTAAATCAGAATATACTCCTTCGTACACAAGAGATAATCACGTACAGCATTTCCAGGTTTGACTAATTCAGTTGATCAACAACGTCAAGGACCCAGGTTCCTTCTCTTTTCATTCTGTCATCCTCAGTGTGATTTTTATAGATTAGCACCATTTCTAGAGAAGATATCTGATGGAAGAAAACGCACGTTCGTTACATATGTTAGTCTTTTCCCAGAGCCCCCAGCAAATATGGCCACATGCCTCATTGGCCATAACCAAGTCCCTCCTAAACGATGCTTATTCTTAAACCAAGCTGGAGAATGGGAACACTTTAACTTAGACAGAACAGAATTTACTCCAAATATGGAGTAGAGGGATGGAGACGTGAACAAAATCTGTTTTTGGGCAGTGTTCCAGTTACTACAGATATATAACAAGTCATACCAAAAATGTACTTGTTAAAAGACATCACTTTTTTTTTTAAAAAAACTTGTCATACTTACAGTGGGTTAGGAATTTGCGGTCAGCTAGATACTTCTGGCTCAGAATATATCACGTGATTATAGTCAGATAGGGATTAAAAAATGAGAACAGCAAATGACTAAGTTCTCTGGTAGCTAAAAAGGCATCAGTCTCTCTCTTTGCATGTAACTGCAGGGCCTCTCTCTGTGGTTTCTCTCCGTGGACCACTTTGGGCTCCCTCACAGCAGGGCAGCCTAACAGCTAGAACACTCACATCAAAGCCTGGGGCTCCAGGACATGAAGACACATTTCTCCAAAGAGGACATACAGATGGCCAACAGACATGAAAAAAATGCTCAATCTCACTAATCATTAGAGGAATGCAAATAAAAACCAAACTGAGATACCACTTCACTCCAATCAGAATGGCTATCATCAATAAATCAACAAACAACAAGTGCTGGCGAGGATGTGGAGAAAAGGGAACCCTCGTGCACTGTTGCTGGGATTGCAGATTGGTACAGCTACTATGGAAATCAGTGTGGAGGTATGTCAAAAAACTGGAAATGGAACTACCTTAAGACCCAGCAATTCACTCTTAGATATCTATCCAGATAAATCCAAAACACTAATTCTGAAAAATATGTGCACCCCTATGTTTATTGCAGCGTTATTCATAATAGCCAAGACATGGAAACAATTGAAATGCCCATTGGTAGAAAACTGGATCAAGAGACTGTGGTATATTTATGCAATGGAGTATTACTCAGCCATAAAGAAGAATGAAATCTTTCCATTAGCAATGATATGGATGGACCTAGAGAACATTATGTTAAGTGAAGTAAGTCAGATGGAGAAAGACAAGTACCATATGATCTCACTTATATGGAATCTAAAGAACAGAATAAATGAGCAAACTAATCAGAAACAGTCTCAGAAATATAGAGAAAAAATTGAGGGTTGCTAGATGGGAGGGGGTAGGGATGAGGGAGAAGGTGAGGGGATTAGAAAGCACAAATTGGTAACACAAGATTGCCACAAAGATATGAGAGGCAGTTTGGGGAATATAATCAATAATGTTGGAAAGATTTTGTAGGGTGTCAGATGGACACTTGTCTTATTAGGGAGACCACTTCCGGGATGGTATAGATGCCTGACCACTGCATTGTACACTTGAAGCTGAAGCTGAATAATAATGAATGTCAACTATAATTTTATATATATGTATATGGTAGTCACAGGATGTGGAGTACAGCATAAGGAATAGAGTCAATGGAATTGTAACAGCTATGTACGATGTCAGAGGGATAATACATTGGGGGAGGGGGGTTATCACTTTGTGAGAGATGTAAATGTCTAACTATTAAATTGTTTTGTACAGCTGAAACTAAAATACAAACAACAACAAAAACCCTGGGACTCAAAATGTGAAGACCTCAGCTAACAAAATGGGTGCCGTATCCTCTTAAGGCCAGCTTTAAATGAACAGAGCATGATTTTTGCCATACTCTCCTGGATACATGAAAGTCACAAGTCTACTCAGAATTAGGGGGATGGAAATTAAGCCCCTATCCTTTGATATGGCAATGGCAAGGTTCTGGAAAAGCCATGAGATTAGAGATATCATGTAGACATCTTTGGAAAATACCATCCACCACAAACAAAATAAAAAAGAGAGAAAATCCTGTTGGGTATTTGGTCACAGAAATCATTATGCTTACCCTATGTGAATGAAATGTAGGGAAGATGAGTTTGGGCAAAAATTCAGAATCCGGAAATGTCTAGGTTAGCGATTCATAGAAAGGGTCCCTGGGCCGGTCTTAAGCTCCTGGGTTGAAAGATACTATGCATATTTGTTGGGGGAGAGAGAAGAGAAGAGGGAAAGTGAACAGAGAAAGAAGTTTTCAGAAACGGTAATGGCAGCTATAAAGTTGCCAGGTAGCTAATCTCTTTTTTTCCATAGTGTTGCCAGTGGTTAGCCCTTTATGAGCCACCATCAGCACTTGTCAAATGTTTATGACCACCCCTCTGGAGTGTTGCAGATTCAACTGGCCTCTTTTTACTGTTTGTGCTCAAGGGCTTTGTCCATTAGAGCTTCTTCCCAGCCTTTACAGCTCTGGAACTCTGCCTGAAGCTGTGCTATGTGCCTTTGGAGAGTTTCTTCTTGATGCTCTGATAGTGATAACTCAGCTCTGCACACCATGTTAAGACTGAGTTAATATAATTAAAAATGAGATGTGGCTTGGTCACTGAATGAAAGGAATTGGTGGTCACATTGTAAAGTACTTGTCTATTATCCTCTCCTGGCCAAGATTTAAAACAAGTGTTAACGTAAGCAGTTCCATGCTCAAGTCTGTGTAAAAGATGAATCAAAGAGTAAAAGATATTACAAGAAGGCTTGATGACTTGAAATAATAAAAAATTGGGAAGTCTTAACTGATAGAGCTATGGAGGAGAGGGGAGAGATTTTATAGTTAACATGGGCAGAATCAGTGAATGACTTGGTAGCTAAATGATATGGCATTGAAGGAATTTCAACAATATTTGAGTCTTCAAGTTCAGACATTTCCATTAATAATAATGCCACTGATTTCATTTAAAGAAAAAAAATATGGGCACTCAGAGATGAATTTAATTTGATCTTTTAAACTTTGCTTAGTTGGGAATGTCCATTGGTATTAATAAAATTTGTAGAGGTGGATAATATCACACACAAAAGTATGCCTAATGGGTTAAGGGTCAGAGATAGAAACATGAGATTTACCAATAGTTAGGAATAGAGCAGGAGGAATGCCAGAAAGAGAATAATTAGTGAGCTGAAAGAGGAAATAAAAATACTGTATTACAGTGAAGGGAGAAAATCATGATCAATATTATGCCATAGAGTAGTCAAATTAAATAGAAGGCAGTCACTGGGTTTGATGATCACAAGTGCATTTTTTATCTTATTAAAATAAAAAAATCAGATCAAAGTGAGTTTAGTAGAAAACTGAACATGAAAAAACTAGTATTTTTGTAGAGTGTTTAAAAATATTTGCAGAAGGGAGAAAATAAGCATCTACTTGCAAGCATGAAGCATTGACTGTGTGTGTGTGTGTGTGTGTGTGTGTGTGATAGTATGCTTTAAAAACATATTTGTAAATTGAAGGTAAGAATGATATTGTTAGAACAGGTGGAAAAGGTGAACTTGAACTGAAGAAGGGTCAGTTCTTTGTCTGAGGAAAGACGGGTAAGGAGTGATAAAGATTGTAGAAGACAGACGGACTATAAATGATTTGATCAGTATGATTGACATGTAAGGTTTAAGAAATCTGAAGGGAATGTCACATATACACGAAATGATGTATAATTCAAACAAAAACCAAACCCCCATCATATGACCAGTCAAAGCTTGGAGTTGGATTGAAAGAAATAGAATCTAGCAACTGGAAGTAATGAAAAGAAACTATTTACTGGCATCTCTCAAACAAAGTCAAAGGGTGAGAAACACATATTCATTGCTCTGAAATTCTTTAAAATGTTTTCATTTTTCTCATTATTAATATCCTATCCTTGAATTACAACTGATTTCCTCAAAATCTCCCTCCCCACTATAACTCTGAACCCCTATTTATTTTTCTTTAAGCCACTATTCTTCCTGTTCTGTCTTGCGTAGACAAAGCCCTTTGCAGTGATACTCAATTTACGCATACGTATCTTTCTCCTAAATTCATTATGTTCTGTTTGGGGGAACCTCTGTTTGGTGTCTTAAAACAGCATCATAAAAACCTAAAGAAACAGATGACACAAAGGGGATACTATTCACTAGATGTGGGTGGGGTAGAGAATCTCAATGAAAAAATAAAAAATCTTCCTGAATATCCCAGGAGGAACACTGAAAATAATCAAATGTAGATGTTTTTACCTTGTCACAGATGAGAAAGGAAGCCAGCGCTGCAAATAATCTGTTCATAATTTTTCAGCTAGAGTTGCTAAAATATTGATGATTCTTCAAGGATTATTCAAAGATGATATTGTTCATAATGTGAGCACGTGTGTTCCTAGAATCATCACAAAAGTATTACATCTTATTAAATTCTCATCTATCGCCTCATAAGTCCTACCACTTATTATCAGTATATGTGGATGGTGGAATTTTTAGCCTCATGACAGTGATTGTAAAACTACATTATTCCCTATAGTAATAATAGCTTCTTAAGTGTGGGATATGTGCAGGCTCCTCTAAGCATTTACTCTTCACAGCAACCCTATGTATGTACTACTTTTATTACTTTTTACAGATGAGAAAATGAAAGCATAAAGATAAATGAGAAGAAATAAAGACCAAGTACAATTGATCTAGACTGCTGCTGCAGGAATGTGGTAGGCAGAATAACATCCCCTCCCGAAAGATGCTCGTGACCTAGTCCCCAGAACATGTGAATATATCACCTCTCATCTTAAAAGAGACTTTGCATTTGTGATTAAGTTTAAGGGTCTTGAGATGGAAATATTTTCTTGGATTTTCTAGGTTAACTCAGTGTAGTCATGAGTCCTTATAAGAGGGAGATGGGAGAGTCAGAGTCACATACGGAGAGGTGATCACTGAAGCAGAGGTCAGAGAAATACAACCACAAACCAAGAAATATGGGCAGCCCCTAGAAGCTAGAAAGGTAAAGGAATGGATTATTCCCTAGAGTCTCTAGAAGGAATGCAGCTCTGTTGATGACAATTTGATTCTGGCCCATAAGAACCATTTCACATATCGGACCTCTAGAACCATAACATAATAAATTTGTGTTCTTTTAAGACACTAAGTTCTTAGTAATTTGTTATAGCTGCAATAGAAAACTAGTACAAAAAAAGAAAAGACGGAAAAGAGTGAAATGTTAAGTAGCTTGTGAGGGAATGGGAAACAGATTAAGAGGGATTTTTTTCTTATGTTTGAACCCGTTAATTACACACACACACACACACACACACACACACACACACACGTATATAGCTCAATAAATATTTGGTGGATTACAAAAGGCCACAAATGTCCCCTAAATAATATGCCATCCCACTTTACACTGTGAAAAAGACTACATACATTTCTACGATATGATGCTGACTTGTGTATTCACATTAATTTTCCTACCCTATTCCTTTTAAAACCTTGCTTCTACCAACATGATCTTTGACAAGACTAAAGGAATATTTGTAAAAATGGAGGGAGATGCCAATAAGTGACACAAAAGAGAGAAGGGCACCATCCACATGCCAGAGATACCAAGGAAATGTTGAAAGTCATAGCACTGAGAACAGCCAGTGGAGTGTAAGACCAGCTAATCTCTTATTGGTCTTATATGCAGGAAGAATGTCTGGTCAGCACGTGGAACCAGAGAGAGCACTGATATCTTGTAACTTTGGAGCACAGTAGAGTGGGGTTGCTGATGGAGATGCTGCTGGTACTTCCTGACTACGTAAAGACCATCTAATGAAGGAACCTGCATATGGCTTTGTCATACATGAGGAAAGACAGAATTATTGGCCCTGTATGACAGTCGCCATGCCAGGTAAAGCACGGTGACTCCTCGCACCTAACTTGGTGATGACATAATAACAAGTAAAGATAATTTTTGACACAGATAATAAGACTCTCACTAGAACCAGCCATCAAGACACTTTGTCCTTATGTCCCTTTATTTTCTGTGGATGATGCCTGGAAGGTTGAAATGAGTCCAAAACACATGTAAGCTTTCTCCTTCTAACATATGAAAAAAATATTCATTATATGTTTGCTTAGCCATGCAAATTATTATACAATTTTTTTCTCTTTCCATATTATATCATGAGCAGTTACGATGATCTTTGTAAAATATAAAACTCAAGATATTTTATGCTGAAATCACTTATAAGACTTCTTATTGCTCTCAATATAAACTGCTTAACACAGGGTCCTCCCTATCTGGCTTCTACCTACATCCCAGCATCAGAAATCTCATCAAACATATGTACGCGTAACATGGAATAACTTCGATTTCTCCTAAAGGTCAGTGTTCTCTTATCCCAGAGCCTTTGTGCATACAATGCTTCCTCTGTTTAGGATTCTCTGCCTTTCCCACCCTCCGGGTCTCCAGGCTTACAAATTTACCATGCTTGATTTGGACACATTTCAGGTCTCAGCTGAGAAATCACTTCTTCCTGAAGGTGTTCTCTGACCCACCACAAAGAAAAAGACGGTGGTGTCTCTTCTCTGTCCTGTAGCACTCAGCCTACTCCATCACTGTGCTCTATACCACATTTTGAAAGTGTGGAAAAATGTAAGTACCAAAATTCTTCTTTGGGGGAGTACTACTTTGGGGGCAAAGAAACACATTGATAAGCTATGCTGAGTGATTCCCAGAAAACGAAATGATCACTACACTCTTATACAGAAGTCTATGGCAGAAATTTATTTTGTTTCTCAGAGGGAGAAGAGAGAAAAATGTAAGGAAGAGGAGAACCAAAGAGGGAGTGCAGTTCAATGATCCCAACTTAATATATTTACGTGTCTGTGCCTTAACATATAT
This sequence comes from Rhinolophus sinicus, assembly GCF_036562045.2. NCBI lineage: Eukaryota > Metazoa > Chordata > Mammalia > Chiroptera > Rhinolophidae > Rhinolophus > Rhinolophus sinicus. The sequence continues at coordinate 69,803,746 of NC_133760.1, forward strand.
CAACGTGTCTATGATAATTATCTCTGGATTGAGTCATTATCGGTAGTTTATATTCTCTTTTTTTCCTCTTTACATTTTTAAAAGATTTCTAAAATAAGTTGTTTTGGTTTTTTGTTTTGTTTTGTTTTTGTTTTTTGTTTTTTACTTTTGACATAAAAAAGATTACTGGTCACAGCAGGAGGGAGTAGATGGGTTAAAATTTCACCCCACTACTCAGCATGGTGCACAATTTAAAACTTATAAATTGTCTATTTCTGGAATTTTCTACATGATACTTTTGGACCATTGCTGACCACACGTAGGTGAAACTGTGTAAAGTGAAACCAGAGATAAGTGGGGAATACAGTACTAACCAGTGAGTGAGTGGGCAGGGAAGGCTTTAAGGAAGGGCCTTCCAGGCAGCAAGAACAGCTAATGCAAAGTCCTGACAGTGAAAAGGTCTCAGAATGTCACAGAAATAAAGACCAGTGTGAAGTGTGATGACTGAGGGAAACAAGTACTCAAGACGGAAAAAATAGTTATGGTGGAACCCAATTACGTAAGACCAGGATGATGAATCTAGATTTTATTCTCCATGTACTGATAGTAAACTTATTATAAGTATTTCCCAATTTTACTAAGCATTCTTCTGAAACACCATTTTAATGACTTTACACTATTCTTAGCACACGTGGATGTGCTAAGATTCAATCATTCCCTCATTATTGGACATTTAGGTAATAAGACTTGGACAAAATCCAACTGGAATCAATTAGTGAAACAGAACAAATCTACCTTTTTACCATTCAATAAATGCCAGTTAGTAGCAATTAGTAGTCACTGACAATGATGTACAACACTGGAAATTATAATCAGGTAAGACATGTGCTTTATTTTCCCTGACATAATTTATTTTGACATGTGTGGAAAAAGAGTAGATGCTTAAATTAATATCATGGCATGTTTTCAACAATCTCTGGAGAGCTCTTACAAATCTAATAAGTGGATATGCTAGTATAAATAACGACCATTTTAAAAGCTTTGTCTTTGAGGGGTGGCTGGATGGCTCAATTGGTTAGAGTGTGAGCTCTCAACAACAAGGTTGCTGGTTCAATTCCCGCATGGGATGGTGGGTTGCGCCCCCTGCAACTAAAGATTGAAAACGGCAACTGGACTTGCCCTCCACAACTAGATTAAAGGACAACGACTTGGAGCTGATGGGCCCTGGAGAAACACACTGTTCCCCAATATTTTTTTTTTTAAAAGCTTTATCTTTGAAACAAAAACATTTCACCAAAGATATTCAAGATATATCAAACTACAGATAGCACATAGATTTTCTGAAAGAGCAATAGAGAAGACTTTTATATTTATAGGAAAAGAGGAGAGCTAAAGAGGGAGTACAGTTCCATGACCCCAACTTCATATATTGACATGCCTGTGCCTTCACATTTACCAACATGTCTATGATAATTATCTCTGGATGGAGTCATTATTGGTCACTTATATTCTCTTTTTGTCTTCTTCATATTTTTTTTAAAGATTTCTAAAATAGATATTCTATTTATTTATTTTTTTGACATTAGAAAGGTTAGTGGTGTATCCATCCACAAAATTGAATGAGCCAGCTGGGTTTCGGGACACTCCTTATTGTGCCGCTAAACGAGGGACCAAGCTCAGTCTTCAACACAATTAGTGGCTCCCACTGTCTGACATGTAACATCCATGGGCTCAGCTTCCCATCTGTCCCCTGGTCAACAGGTGCAGGGCACCTGGCTTTCCCAGATAAGCAAGAGGCACCATCTCGTAAGGACTGCCTATGCCAAACAGCTTTCTTATTCTCCACTAAGTAGATCCCTTCTTCAAACTTTCTCTATATGAGGAGACTCACAGATGGAAGGAAGGATCTTACACTCCATAGGATAATGGGAAACTGGGCACTGTGTGGCTGGTTAACTCTGACCATAAAGCTTATCCCTTAGACCATGCCATGTCACCTTGTGGAATTTGTCTCAACTCCATGCCTGACATGTGACAGCCCTCAATGTACCCAAACAGACATGAGAGTTTTGTCAGCAACATAAGGGTAAAGGCAATTGTTCTTTTCAGCCACTCTGGGGCTTAAACTAAATGCTCATGCCAGCTGGATGATGATGATGATGGTGATGGTGATGATGACGATAAGACCTCATATTCATATGTCACTTTACAATGTAAAAGTCATTGTTTCCTCTATTATCACATTTTCTCTTCAGGAAAGGAAATATAAGTTATCTACCTATAACAGCTGAGGGAACTGAGACACTAAGACATAGAGATTTTCCAAGTTGGACTGCTGGTAAATTCAAGAATCAGTACTACCGCTCAAGACTTCTGATGGTTTTACACCATGGTGCTTGACAAATATCAGATAATGAATTCAAAACTATGATCTCTAAATACCAGCTTAGAGATTATTTTTAGGTATGTGGTAATCCTGTGTGCCATGAATTATAATGTTAGCAAAATATAACCAAGTTTCATGTAAATTATAACTAGTTGGGGCAACTTTACAGTTTACACCTCAAATGTTTCCTCTGTGCAGACAGCAAAAATGCAGAATTAGCTGAGCTGAGAAAGTTCCCATTGAGAATGTATTTGGATACTTAACCTAATTCTGCTACCGTGTTTCCCCGAAAATAAGACCTAGCCTGACCATCAGCTCTAAAGCGTCTTTTGGAGCAAAAATTAATGTAAGACTCAGTATTATATTATATTACATTACATTATATTATATTATATTATATTGGGTCTTATATTATAGTAAAATAAGACTGGGTATTATATTATTATATTATATTATATTATATTATATTATATTATATTATATTATATTATATTATATTATATTATATTATATTAATGACCGAGTCTTATACGAATTTTTGCTCCAAAAGACGCTTTCGCGCTGGTCCGGTTAAGTCTTATTTTGGGGGAAACACGGTATCTGCATGCTTTTTCTTTCCTGACTACTATTCTTTATTTGCCAAGATAATCTTATCCAGTTAAATTAAAAGAACAAGGATGAGCCTTTCTTTCCCCACCCCCTCAAAAGTCAGTGTTCTTCTACTACTCTTTGTTTTTTGTTTTAGGAGTTGTTGAAAAATTGTTGTCCCTAAGTGGACATTTTATAGGTACGCGTCTTCCCAGCTCCCCATCTTGGCACAAAAAGACTGCATCACAAATTGAACATGATTATTATGTCAGTGATGTGGACAATGGCCCTGTAAGGACTTTGGTCATTGACAGGGCCCATGTCCTTTGGTCATTTCCTTTACTATGCATACATGTTGTGTCAGTACTAAAATCAATCCCCCAAAATTGCTAAAAGTCAGGTCTGAGCAGTATCAACTCCTTTACATTAATATATACACATATGTGTATATATATTTAATTTTTATTGGGCATCAGTGAAAACCATTGTCTTTTTAAAGATTCATCACAAAAGATTCAGTATGATATCATTTAACTTCTATCCTTTCACCCCATGTAAATACTAATGTGCTTAGGTGCATTTCTCTATTGGATTTAAAGAGGTTAACACCTTTATAGGAATAACTAGTCAAGAAAGAATAAATAATGCATATGTACTATAGATTAATTATCCTTAAAATTCCATGGTACTGGTACTTTCTCTGCCATCAGTAAAATATTATACAATTTTGGATACTGACACACAAAACAGAAAAATGATTACTCAGTAACACTTTATTCTTTGGCTAACCATTTTATACACAACAACATGTATATTGTCATACACATATTATTCATACTATTATATATATGTATATATGTGTGTGTGTGTGTGTGTGTGTGTGTATTTCACTTTTGTTGAAGTAGTTTGCAATCTGAACCACCAACAACAGGATGTTGTCTGAATATTGCATAACTGAGTCATTGTTTTTTCTATTCAGGAGCCATCAAAACGTACTTTGAAATAAATTATACGGATCCCCAATTAACATTATCATTTTTAAAGGAAATAAGAATGAAATATGAAAACCTTACATTTGATTGGATAAAAAAGATGTGCATATATACAATGGACTGTTACTCAGCCATAAGAAAAGATGAAATACTGCCGCTTGCAACATTATGGATGGATCTTGAGAGTATCATATTAAGCAAAATAAGTCAGACGGAAAAGGAAAAGAACCATATGATTTCACTCATGTGTGGATATAAAACAGAAAGCAACAAACAAATAAACCAAACAAAAAGAACTCAACACAAACACAGTATGGTGGCTACCAGAGGTGTAATGGAGGTTGGCGGAGGTTGAAGAGGGTAAAGGGGGTGAAATATATGGTGATGGAAGGAGACTAAACTTTGGTGGTGAGCACACAATGCAATATATAGATGATGCATTATATAATTGTACTCTTGAAACTTATATAATGTTATTAACCAACGTTACTCCAATAAATTTAATTTAAAAAATAAAATGAAAAAAAAAAATTTTAAACAACCTTATATTTTCAGTTAAATTTTTATTTTTCTCTATATTTGGTAACCAGACAAGTTATTTTTTTTCACCTGGGTAACATATATTCCAGGTGCTTTATAAATTCTCACATTCTGGTAATTTGAAACTCAAGTGTTAATAAATTGATAGTTCCTCAGTATTCTAGTAAACATAATATAAAGGATTGGTTTCTAATACTGACTTTTTTGCCTTGCCTTCCAATGTCAGAATCTTCAATATTGATATATCCAAATGATTTTTTAAAGAATACAAAACAATCAGTTGATATTTATCAAGCTCTTCTTGGGTAAAGGGGATGTATAATTGAATTTTACTAAAGCAGTACATTATTATTTAAACTCTATTTTGTATTCTGGTCTTCATAAGTCTGCTCTAATGCAGAGCCAACTCCCTGTTGCCCTGACTCCAGAAAGAGCTAACCATCTGTCTTAGATGCAAATGCTGACTGAAATACTGTAACCAAATAATGTTGACTCAAGACCCTTTATAGATAAATAAAAATAGCCTATAGCTGTTTACTACATTTAATTTTGCACATATCAGTTTTTGAGCTTTTTGTTGTTTTTCTGTTTTAAGTCAAGAACAGATTTAAGATGAGTGGCCCTGTATAGGGGTCATTTTTATTTGGCTTAGTCAGAATGGGGGAAATTTCCTAAAGGACATGATTCTAAGAGCATCACCCTCTCTCCTTTCTTTGCATACCTTTTCCCCAAAGAGCCCTCTCCAACCAATTTTCAAGTGCTCAAATTTTACTGTTACTAGTGCTTTATCCCTTTAACCTTTGTTAAATGCAAATTCCCCTTAGCAGAATAATAAGTAAAGCAATTAGTAGTGCTGATAAACTCCCCAGTGTATTTCTCCAGGAAAGATTTTCATGAGAGGAAGAATGAAAATACAACTCAAGGAATAAAGTAAATATAGAATGAAAACAGATTTCACTCACTCTACTTTTTTCCTATGGATCAGCTCTAAGGGCAATGTTAATATTAATACATAGTAGTATATACCCTGTTTCTCCAAAAATGAGACCTAGCCGGACAATCAGTTTTAATGCATCTTTTGGAGCAAAAAATTAATATAAGACCTGGTATTATATTATATTATATTATGTTATATTATATTATATTATTATATAAGACCAGGTCTTATATTATAGTAAAATATAATAAATATTATAGTAAAATAAGACCAGATCTTCTATTAATTTTTACTCCAAAGGATGCATTAGAGCTGATGGTCCGTCTAGGTCTTGTTTTCGGGGAAACACGATAGTAGAGCTTGTTACTATGGAATTGGGAGCTCAAGGACCGTTCCCTATCACATGGGCATAATCATACAGTAGATTTTCTAACCTATGGGATTGCAAATCATCTGTATATAATACAGAACATTATAGTAACCTGAAAGAGCCCATGCTTTCACAAAGTTAGAAAATACTACTTTCAGAACTAGAAGTGAAACAAATGAAAATGTGTCATCATTAACCTAATATTGAAAACACACACACACACACACACTCAGAGTCATCAATGAACACCATTCTAAAATGTTCAATAAACTGTAATATAATGTTTCAGTTGGGTACATCTATCATGTTTTGTTTTGTTTGTTTTGCTTTTAAAGGAGCCTCTGTTGATCACAAACTGAAAAATGAGAGAATGAGAGTCTGGCAAATTAACATATATTTATCCTATATTGTCTAAGGGTACAAAATAATTCTCCATGATAGTTCAAAGTTCATCATTTAGACTGTATCAGCATCTGGTAAAATACACTGGGACAAGGACAGATGAACTTTACTGGCTAAACACTAAACACTCCTCATTTCTTCCTTCCCAACAGAAATCCAAATTTCGTAAAGAGGGGCAGTAGGTCTACCGTGTTTCCCCAAAAATAAGACCTAACTGGAAAATAAGCCCTAGTATGATTTTTCAGGATGACATCCCCTGAACATAAGCCCTAATGTGTCTTCTGGAGCAAAAATTAATATAAGACCCAGTCTTATTTTCAGGGAAACACGGTAGCTACAAGATATTAATCATGATGAAGAAAAGACAATCGAGGTTCTTAAAAAGTTAAAATGCATAGATTATTTAATCCAGCAATTACACTCCTAGATACTTACCCAAGGGAAATAAAAATATGTGTTCACAGGCGTATGGATAGACATACAACCCAATGGGATAGAATAGAGAATCCAGAAATAACCCATACATCCATGGCCAATCAATTTTTGACAAAGGTGTCAAGACCATCAGATGGGGAAATAATAGTTCTTCAACAAATAGCACTGGAGAATTAGATAACTGCCTACATAAGAATGAAATTGAACCCTTACCTTATAACATATGCAAATAGATCAATGACTTAAATATGAGAGCTAAAACCATAAAACTCTTAGAAGAAAACACAGAGCTAATTCATGACCTCAGATTTCACAATGAATTCTTACATTTGACACCAAAAGCACAAGCAACAAAGAAACCCATCTATATAAATTGGACTTGGTCAAAATTAAAAACTTTTGTGCCTCAAAAGATATTATTAAGGAAGTAAAAAGGCCACATGTAAAATGGAAGAAAATATTTTAAAATCATAGATCAGATCGGAGCTTAGTATCTAGAATATATAAACAACACTTACAACTCAACAACAAAAAGACAAACACCTTAATTTAAAAATGGGCAAAGGATCTAAACAGACATTTCACCAATGAAGATAGACAAATGATTAATATAATAAGCACATGAGAGGATGTTCACCACCATTGGTCATTAAGAAAATGCAAATCAAAACCACAATGAAATAACACTTCCCACCTATTAGGATGAATATTATTAAAACCAATCAAAAATCCAAAAAATAACCAGTGTTATTCAGGATGTGAATCAATTGGAAATCTTTCCCATTACTGGTGAGAATGTAAAATTATGCAGCCAGCATGGAAAACACTTTGTTTCTCAAAAAGTTAAATACAGAGTTACTGTGTGACCCAGCAACTCCACTCCTAGGTATATGGTCTTAATCCATTTGAGAAAGAAAACATATGTCCCTGCAGAAACTTGTACACAACTGTTTATAGCAGCATAACCTAGAGCTGAAAGCAACCCATATGTCCATCAATGGATGAAAGGGTAAATGAATTACAATATCTAGTAGAAGAACAATGCATGATTTCAAGACTTAACATAAAGCTAGTATTTGTTAAATGTAGATAAATGTAGTTAAATGTAGATAAATGTAGATGAAAAAATGTAGTTAAATGTAGACTTAACATAAAGCTAGTATTTGTTAAATGAAAGACAGCCAAAGTGAACCCACCCATAAAAAGTTTGTTGATTTTCTACAAGGTACCAAAACAATTCAATAGGAAAAGAAAGATTTTTTTCAAACAATGGTACTGGAAAAATATTGACCTTACCTCTACAATAAATAAATAAATAACACAAATTAAAGAACAAAAATAAATTAACAACCATAAAACTTCTAGAAGAAAATTATAGAAGAAAATTTTGTAAAATTTGGGGAGCGAGGCAAAAAAATACAGATCTTTCAAAATTACGTACTGTGATGTATTGAATTTTAAAACTTTTTCTGTTGAAAGGACATCATTAAGAAAATGAAACAGCAAGTGAAAGAACAGAGAAAAATATTTGCAATATATCTATATGACAAAATAGGCAATAAGAATGCAAACAACACAGCTTTATTTTTTTAAAAATATTTGAACAGTGTGGTCAAATGGCTCAGTTGGTTAGAGCACGACCTCTGGACAGCGGGGTTGCCAGTTTGATTCCTGCATGGAATAGTGCGCTGCATCTCCTGCAACTAAAGATTGAAAACCGTGACTGCACTTGGAGCTGAACGGCGCCCTCCATAACTAAATTAGAGAACAATGACTTGGAGCTGACTTGGAGCTGATGGACTCTGGAGAAAAACACTGTTCCCCAATATTCCCCAATAAAAAAATAAAATAAAATAAAATGTTTAAACAGATCCTATGGAAACATTAGAATTAAATGTGTTGCTCACATTATATTCCTATTGCACTTTATATTTCTATAGCACTTTAAAGCACATCATGACTCATCAAGAACAAAAATTAAACAAAACAATTGGTTCCTTAGCATTTAGATTGAGTCTCCTCAATGTGCAACAAAATAAACTAGATCTAAATCTTATTATTGGCAAGATCTGCATAAAAACTTATTCCAAATACTTACAATTTAACAAAACTTTCATTATATCAGTTAGATATCTACTATTACCATCATTCTGCAGACTTAGGTTCATCTATAAATGATTCAGGGAGAATTTTAAGAAGGCTGAAAAAAAAAAATCCCGGTCACAGTTGAACCTACAACATTCTCTTCCAATAAGTTATGTTCTTCTGACTCCTGAATGTGTTCTTGATTGTAAACTATGCATATGCCTTTGCTTTCTCAATTTTATCTTATATTTCACTGTCTTTGGGAAGTGAGGGGTTGGAGGAGGAGGGAAATAAACCCTAAATCTCGCTTCTATCCATGACCTTGCCTTGACTTAAATTTGGACTCAATTCCTTTCTCCATGGCTTTATTAGCTGTAGTTCCAGGCCCACTCAGCCCTAGCTTTGGGCCTAGACAATTTTCAGATTCTTTACCCTATGGACATAGCTATAGCAATTGAAGTGGTAAAGGATGATGAAATATATTGCACTATAAACCGCTAATTACCAGTAATGTTTGAAACATGGGACAATTTTTAGGAAATATTCAAAACATATCAGGGTCTATAAATATCTCAGTAGAAAGGAAGACACAGATATCATATGGGGACTACAAAGTGCTTTAGAGGGAGATTCATTTATAATAAATGCATGAATAGGAATTGTAGCTGTTCTCACAAAATAGTAGTCCTATTAAATTCAATTTAATATGAGAAATTGGGGCTTTTGTGTCTACTTCTTTAACCTTGAAATTCTGTATCTTACACATAACAGAAAAGGGTCACAGTTCTAACCACTGCATTTGTGCAATGAGTATGGTAAAGAATGTCTCAATGCCAGAGGGAACGTGTACTATCTTGAAGAAAACAGTATTACATAGATTTTAATCTTAAAACTTTTAAACACATAGGAGTGTTCATTGTGCAAAGCAGAATAATTTTAGAAATAGAGTAGATTAAGATAATAAAAGTATCAAACTAGTTCTGATTGGTATTTACAGCTGGGAAAGTAGAGGATTTATGTTGGGATGGCCTATATACAAGTGACATTGCATTTGAACATACATCAGTTTAATGAAATTCTCATGAAAAAGATTCCGAAGTTAGAAAATAAGATATTCTTTTCATAAAAGCAATATGAAATTTCATGAATTAAACAACCCTTGAAGAGGAGTACTCTTAAAACTTCCTATTAAATGGGCAGAATTTAGATTCATAGATAGTATTTCAAATGCAGTTAAGAAACTATGACTCAGTAATGCTAAAACTAACTGGCTTTTGAAAACACACAAAGAATAATGTCTACATGTAATGAATCATTCATTGATAATAACCAATAAAGAGCATAAGGAAAACATTGTTGGAAACTATCATGACAATAACCTTTGATCATACTATTTCTGTGGTATAGAGAGCTGACAATGGAATTTTGCTTTGCATAAAAATTGTGATTTATTCTAACAGGGAAGCAGAAAACGAGATTAGATGTATATTCTCATAGGTGAACTGTTAGATAGGTGAACGGGTCAAAGTTTGATTATAAAGTCATATGGATTTGTAGAATCAATCTCATTTATTCCTTGAATGCCTGAGTATTTTCCATGAACAAGGGATTCTGTATAACCATAAGTATGGTTTCTGCTCTAAAATGCAATAGTGCAGAAAGCAATTTGTAAGTAATCCTAAAGAAATAAGAAAAACCTTTCAAAAACATTGAACAGAGCTGGGAAAGGCTGGAATATCTGCAACGATGATTCTAATAATGAGAGATAAGATGGAGCAGAACCTGGGCTGTTTGCCCTCCAATCTATTTCTTGCACTTCTCCACTGTGCTCTGTAAAAGTGGTGATCTGATCCCATAAAATGTGTTTTCAAGGATGCCTTATCAGTTGGCTTCCAGCTGGGCTCCACAACTGGGAGAATGGAAGGGCAAATGAAGAGAGGAAGAAGACTGTTTGTTGTTTATTTTGGTCTTGGGCATCATCTCATCTCTGACCATCAGGCAGTGGCTGCATTTCCTTCAAGGCATCAGCTTCCGGTCACATGATTCTGGCCCTTGAGTCCTCATAACATTCTCTTATCCCTTTGTCCCAAAATGGTAGTAACCCCTGCTATTGCTCATTGGTGGATTGTCTTACCAGGTTCCAGTTCGTTTTCTCAGCTTTTCTGTTCCCCATGTAACAAGTTATGTATATTAACTCCCCTCTATTTCAACTATTGCGAGTGTTTTCTGTTTTTCTGGTTTGACCCTGAGGATAAAAACACCACCAAGGGCTTATGGGGTGCCAGGTAACATGAAAATTCTTTACATATGATAGTGTAGATATTCCTTACAATGACCATAAGATATGGATATTATTAGTAGTATAATTTGGCAAAGGAGGAAAACTAATCTTAAAGGGGTTTAAATATTTTTCACAAGGTCACGCAATTATAAGTAGCAGAGCTAGAATTTAAATCCAGGTAATCTGACTCCAGAATGAATGCTCTGAACCACTAGAATACCAGGTAAAATCATCCTCGTTAACTGCCATGTGGGGAAAATCCAACAGAGATGAGTCTAAGCTGTCCAAATCACTGAATGATGAGCGTTGTTCAAACAAATATTATCCAAGGCAGTAGGGCAAGGCATCGTGGCTATAATTCTACAATTTGTTCACCTATTATGTACCAATAAATTAATAGCTTATAAACTACTAGAAGGTGAAAGATAATAGTTAAACAAATAATATACACAGATCACCATGGTATTACCTATCATAGACAATAAAGAAAGGAAGATGTATGAGATCCCTCAGGATAAGTTTTAGAATTGTAAAGAAGTTCTGTGTTTTCCTAGATGCTACTAAATATTTCCTTTCCTCGCCTGGTCCACACCACACCTTTCAAGAGCTCCTCTCTTTTAAACTTGGATGAAATACCATACAATTAGGTGTGCGGTATAGCTTAGTAAAAGGTCATCAAGGGTCTGGACACCACGACGTAGAAGTCCACGAGATGTGGAAGTACACCATTTGTTTCCATCATGTGTTCTCATAGGACGCAGGAAGCCCTCTATTATCTCTCCAGTGAAGTACTCTAAAGTTCCTCCTTTCCATGTTTTAAAAACATTTTATGTGTCTAGTGAATAAATTTATTGAGAACCTGTTGTATATTTCGGTCTCTATTGGTGAACTGGTAACCCAGGTAGTAATGCATTTCAATACTTTGTTTGACATCTTTCCTTGCCTTACTTTCATGTTTCCCTCACTCTCACCCTGAGTGTAGTGCTCTTAAGTAAAGCACCTAAATCCTCAGCATCTAAATCCTTTCCACAGACTCTGTTTAAAGAAACTAATGTTATTTTGTTGTATAATTAGAAATTTGGAGGGAGGCAGCTAATAAACAATAGATTTGTGCCTCAGGTATGTCACAGATGCCACTTCTGATACTATCTCAGATTTTTACTTAGGTCCAAAGAAAGGTCATTGAAACTCCTCTTGTTGCATTTTGATTTATGGTAAGAAGAAAGAAGGGGAAAAGAGAAACACTAACTGGGTCTCCCTTTTCATCATAAAAGAGTTTCCCTGGAAATGCCAACAACACAATTCCATTTAACATCTCATTGGTTAAATCTGCCCCTTGGCAAGTCCTAATTTCAAGAGACTTGGAGAGTGAGTATTTAGCAGGTGTGATCTTTTCAATGAAAGTGTGTCAGAGGAAGGAGTCTGGGAACAGTGTGTTATGGCCAAACAGTAGAGTTAGTCACCTTTATTAAGAGGCGTTCCAACAGGAGAGAAGAGAGAGAATGTCGCTGAGGCAATGTTTCAGAAAATAATGGCTGAGATCATCCAGGATTTAGTAAAGACATGAATTATCAAATTGAAATAGGCTACTTATTCCCCAGCGAAATAAATAAGAAGAAATTCACATCTAATTAAAAAATTGCACCTCACAAAAAGCAAAGAAAAGGTGTTAATAGCAACCATAAAGAAGAGTTACATAGAAAGAAACAATTAGACTGACTGACAGTTTTCTTTTCAGTTTTTTTTTTTTAATTAAAGTTTATTGGGGTGACAATTGTTAGTAAACAGTTTTCATAGGAACAATAGAGGATCAATGACAATGGAACCTTATCTTAAAAAGTAAGAGAAAATAAACGTACCTAAGAAATCTGTACCCAATTCAATTATCATTCAAGGTTATGTATGACATAAAGACATTTTTTCAAATAGTGGAAATGTTTATTACTTACACATACTTAATGGAAGAATTAGAAAGAATATACCTCAATAAAAAGGAAATTGAAATCAGTGGGAAAAAGCAAATGTAGTGATATGCTCTGAAACCAAATGACCAAATCTTGGGTGAGGGTAATTGCAAAGAATTGTAAGAATTCACAACATGGGTGATCATATAATTTATTGCTCCAAACTGGGAATTTTTTGACAGTAAAGGGGATGACTAAAATTTTTAAAATGCAATTTCATAAAACATTTTATTGACCATCTATTTGTTTCATTATATTGGTAGACCTGTGTAAGAGTTAGATTAAAAATGATTTTCAAAATTAGTATTATTTCTACAAAATTAAGAAATATATATGTGTATATTGTATATATATATATATATATTATATATATAAAATATCCATATACATTAAAGCAAATTTTTTAAATTCTTGTCATTAATCTTCTGAAACATTAAACATAATAAAACAAATTAGTCTTGGCATATGTTCACATGCTTTAATCAGTTTCTTAGTTGTATCTGTTTTTAAAATTATGCCAATAAACTTCTATATAATGTGTCTTTTTATAAATATGGTCTTATTGTTTTTAATTTTTTATAAAGTTGCCTAAATTGTTCTTAAAATCATATTTTTAATCAATAAATTTTAAATTGTTAACAAATTCTACTGAAGATTCTCCACAGATATTTTTATTGTAAAAATACTCTAAACCCTGAAGTCCCTTGTGAGATCAAAACAAACTCTACTAAACACAAGATATTTTCAGTTACTGTCTTTTTGTCCCCAATCAGAGTTTATTTCTTTAATAGATATTTTCACAAACAAAACTCAGGAAATTAGTTGTTCTTATCTAAGATTATTTTGAATATTCAAAAATGTCAACTTAAAAAGTATCATTAAAGGTAGGCTAAAGATAAAGTAAGAAGGCACAGACTATCAATTCACCCAATTAAAAGTAGAAATAACTAAAGATTGTATCCACAATTTGAGATATTCCAAAGTACAATTATAGAATTTCTAAATTAAGTATTGTAAATCACTTGAAGTGCAATTTGATTTATTCCATTCCTTTCTTGCGTAGAGAAATAAACTTTAGTGTCTTCCTGTTTATAAGTTTGTTTTCATCTGTTGCAATTTGCTAAAATCTTGGAATCTGTTATTTTCCAGCAGCTCATTCTTTTGGTTAAAGTATAATTTATTTTTAACATAAAGCAACACAAACTTAGTAGATATTTACAAAAACTCAGTAATATTTTAGGGCATTTAGATTGACTTACAAAGTATTTATATCTCAAACATTTTTGAAATGCAAAGTATTATAGAAAATAGAAAAAAAAGAAACTGAGCTTTTGTTTGTGTGTGTATTCAACGTTGGTTTTACCATAACATTTTTAGTTAATTTACCCAGATGTGTATGGTCAGAAATTATAAACTTTGACTGCATGCTTCTATTTCCATCTGTAGAATAGCCACCTTGTTTGGGTATAATTAAGATTTACGTGTGCTCCCAAACCAATCCCAACTACATTTCTGCACTCTAGTTTTCTTAATTTAGTGTGAAAATTGTTTTTGTCATAAAGCTTTGCTCTACCAAAATTGGTTAAAATAGTTGTATCATTCATGTTGAATTTTAACTGAAATTCCAATAGCATGTTAGATGTTTCATTTTTAACAAAATATAGTTCTAGAGCTATATTTCCTCTCAATTAATAGATAACAAAAATAAACATTTCATGGCATTAATTAAAAAAAAACACCTGGAAAAATTAAACCATTTTGAAGTACTTCTTCTACAAACAAAGGCAAGATATTAAGATCTATCACTCCATTCTTCATGGTGTATAAGAAAACTAGAATTCAGACATCAAGTCAATTAATATAGAAGAGTCGTTTGATTTATATGAAAAGTTGTGCTTTACAGAAAGACATAAATACACGAATGCACCCTCTGTAGTACTGTCATCTTCTCATACCAAAATATTGAGGTAGATTATGAGACTACGATAAAAACTGAAAATAAACTATTTTGTTTCATGACACCCGTACTGTTTATAAATTAAACTATTTTTTAAAAAATACTTTATTAACAAATGAAAAACCTGGGACAACTGCTAAACTGATATGTGGGCTATAAAACTGAAAGCAACAAAGGAACAAGACAAACAAACAAAGAAATAAAAACTCATAGACACAGACAATAGTTTAGTGGTTACCAGAGGGTAAGGGGGGAGGCGGGTGGTAGATGAGGGTAAAGGGGATCACATATATGGTGATGGAAACAGAATTGACTCTGGGTGGTGAGCACATAATGTGATATATAGATGATGTATTACAGAATTGTACACTTGAACCCTATGTAATTTTACTAACCATTGTCACCCCAAAAAATTTAAAAAAAAATGCTAAACTAGATGGATGCCAGGACAATAGACAGAAATCAGAAATGTCCCAGAAAAAAACAGAATGTGCACTCTACCATATCAAACATCACATCATACTTGATCATTTATATACAGTATGGTGGCATTCACAGCAGTCAAAACCTTAATTTTGTAAAATGTGTAGTCAGCATTATAATCTAAAAGGTTTAGAATAATTTACATGAAGCATTGAAGAGGATTTTATACACTATAAAACTATGATTATAAATCACATATTGAAAAATGAAATATTGGATGCTTTTATTCAATAAAAGTGAAGCATATTATAAAATTTTGTGAATTGCGTGAATCTACAGTTGTCATAATATTTCATTTTATGTTTCTTTTCCCTGAATAAAATGCTATTGTTAGATCTTGGTATTCACTGAACTGTCTCATTTTTCCTCATGCTAAAACTCTCATTGATTTCTTTTTATATAAAAGTTAGTGCATAATTATTTTTCAATCTAGGAACTATAATTTAAGTGTGTTTTGAAACATCATAAAGAGTCTTGCTATGCAAATAATATCCCTTCTTGGTCTTTACCTGCTGTGCACCAGGATTCAAGATGAATTTCATAATGCTTGACATGGGTTAGGAATACACTTTTTTGAGAAAACCTACATAGGGCCAACGTCGTCAACAAGTGATTTTTGAAAAGCCCCTGATCCTCCCACCTTTCCAGAAAAGTGTGCAGAAGCATGGAGCCCTCCCCACTGTGAGACTCCTCTTAATACGACAAGCATGAGAAAACAGCTTTGTCTTTGAAAAAATATACTGCTGATTTGGGGGCCATCTATTTATAAAGTTCTTCTAGAAATACTAGTGTTTCAATACCTGGAGATCTTAGATCTCGCGGACTCCCCTTGTTAGGGGCAGAAGCCCCAGTGCTGTAGGAAGGGAATCTTTGGTCACAGCTAGCTACTATACAAGCAACACAAAGTGAGCCTCCACAGACAGCAATGTCGTTTGTGGCACCACAAGTCTTATAAAAAACGGATTGTGTAAAGTATATTTTGTATTTGTTTATAGACCATAACCATGAGAATAGGATCCCATATAAATGGTCACTTATGATTAACAAGTACGACCATACGCGTGCGTGGCACATTTCTCGGTGCTCTATAAATATGGCACACTGTTTAAGCTTTATGTTCATAAGAATAATAAAGTCACCTGCTGCCAAGCAATCTTAACTGTCATAACCATTTCTAGACTTAATGGACCCTATAGGAGACAGAATCAAAGCTGTAGTCCATACTTGCCTTTTGCAAGCAGGGTAGAGCACTGATTGCCTTAAACCAAAGGAAAACTGCAAATTATTTATATAAAAATTACTTTTTTATTTTGGGGCCATATAGCATTGGAATCTTACTATCTTTCTTGAGCATTTAAGTATTAAATTTAATGGAATCTAAAGAATGATTCTACAGGGCTGAATTAGAAAACATTGAAATTGTTATTGACAGATAATTAAGTTCTTCAATATACACAGAGAAGATGTTATCATCAGATTATCAATTCTTTTAGAGTCTATGAATTATTATTGCTCAATACACTATTCAATACGCTATTCATTTATTATTCAGTGTCACCACAAATCTGTCACAGATTCTAATTTATAGTATGGGAAGTACTATTTTGGGGGAAAATAGGGGCAAAAAATCCACCAGGTGCACAATACGTTTTTCTCAGGTCTCCCTGAAACTTTGTTTGCTTTAAGGTAAAAATGAAAGTCTCTTATTCAGATAAGCCAAAAAAATGTAGGAGGACAGATAGTAAAGGTTTCAAAATGCCAGAAAAGCAAGCTATCACAGAACACAAAGCATAGACTGGTTCTATTTCTACTGATTGTATTTTCGCCACTTAAATTTCAGATAATCAGGGACAGGTAATATAACTTGCCTAGCCTTGGTTTTACACCTGTAAAATGGGGATAAAGAGATTATGTCAAGTATAAAACTAATAGAAAGTATTTTGCCTCATCACAATAATTTTAAGAGTGTCTGCCTGAATTCAAACTTGATCAGTATATTATATTATTTACCACTGGTTTCATAAAATAGATTTGATCTTCATTTGGCTCAACATTTTCTCTACAGTTAATAAGTAAGCGTTCCATATTTAAATAATTGAGGAAAAGCTTAGTTAAATGTGACTATGATTCTTTATGGCAGGCTTTCATAACACACCACTGTAAAAGCTGAAGAAGGTGAAGCCAGTATGCACTGACACCAAATATGACGCCCCACCCCCTTTAATTTCAAAGTGAGCTTCTCTGAACACACTTTGGGACGCATTCATCTGATTATTTCTAAAAGTATCTCATTTTTGTTGTAAAGTGTTGTAAAGCTTAGAAAGCCATTTAGAAAAACAAATTTGTATTCCTACTCATTAATTGCAATCTACTCCAGCTCATCCACAAAAGAATATGTATTTACAGCTTTACTCTGTTGTGTTTTTTAAAATTCCTTCAAGTTGATACTTATATATATATATATAAATAGTAAATGACTACTGGTTTATTTCCCAGAGAACATGAATCTATCTGAAACTGATTTTATTTGTTTTCTATATTGTCAAATTTGGGGAAGGTTGTCGGTATATCCATAAGGCCAATTGTTGACCACAAAGGACGTCTTTCACCTGTTGAAGTAAAAATATCCAACAACCAAGAATATAAGCTTCTTCTGGTAGTACTGAGCATTCACTGAACATCTTGTTATGACCTACAAACATTGCCTGTTTATTTTATTTTATTATGATTTTTGTCCTTTATTTTGTTCATGTGGTGTATCACATCGATCAATTTGCTGAACCAAGAATGGTATGTTGAACCATTCTTGTGCCCCTGGGATGAACCCCACTTGGTCGTGATGTATAATCTTTTTAATGCATTGTTACATTCAATTTGCTAAAATTTTGTGTAGGAGTTTTCCTCTGTGTTCATCAGAGATATAAGTCTGTAATTTTGCGTGTGTGTGTGTTATCCTTACCAGGTTTTGGTATCAGGGTAATGTTGGCCTCATAAAATGAGTTAGGGAGTATTGTCTCTTCTTCAATTTTTTGGAAGAGTTGGAGTAGGACAGGTAACATTGCCTAAGTGTAAATTTAAAACGTCAAAAACGCGATGCAAAATATAGACGATAGATTGTAGAAATATACACTTGAAACCTATATAATTTTACTAATAACATCACCCCGATACATTTAATAAAAAAATTTTAAAAATAGAAAATTCAAGTACACATAATGTGTAATGTCCACACATTTAAATGCACTTCAGGAAAGTGACAACAAAGCTAAGAGACATTCTCTAGACAATATCCAACAATGGCCCTAAGGCAACAGACATGTTAGTTTCCTATTGCAGTTGTAACAAATTACCACCAACTTCACGGCTTAAAACAGTGCAAAAAGATTATTTTACAGATTAGAAGTCTGAAATGGGTTTTCTGGGGCTAAACTCAAGGTGTTAGTAGGGCTGAATTCCTTCTGGAGGCTCTACGAGGGAAACAGTTTCCCTGCCTTTTCAAGCTTCCGGAGGCTGCCTGTGTTCCTTGGCTCCTGGCTCCCTTCCATTTTTGATAAAAGCCAGTAATTGCATCACTCTGACTTCTGCTCCTCTTCTCACATCTCCTTCTCTGACTGCCTCTCCTGAATCCCTTTATAAGGACCTGTGTGATTACATCGGGCCCACCCAGATAGCCGAGGATAATCTCCCCATCTCAAGACACTTGACTTCATCACATCTGCGAAGTTCCTTTTGCCAGGTAAGGTAACGCATTCACAGGCTGCAGGGATTAGGATGTGGACATCTTTGGAGAGCCACTGTTCTACCTACCACAGCATCCCTTTTGTTCACACTCAAAAAAAAAGTACAATTGAAACCTCTCTTTGAGTTAGCAATCATACTTCTCAATTTCCTGAATATCAACACTAATGATTTAGATTTTCAGAGTACTGAGAGAAGATTTACTTGAAGATGACTGAACAATATAAATAGCTCCAGTATCTGAGTTAAGAAATAGAAGACATTATTGTAGAGCTTTTATTACATACACCTTACATAGACACAGAATGATTGTCTCACAGCTACTGTATCCATCACCTCAATTTTATCACTTTGTTTTTATAAACAAGAAAATGTTTTATAAATCATATACATCTGTCATCTTATTTGTTGCTGTAAGAGGCATCATGTGTTAAGAATGAGTGTTCAGAGTTCAAAGTGATGTATTCTCTCTGGTTAATAACTTGTCTGCCTGATATGTTCTCACCTTGCAGCAAAATTTTAGAGGCTGCGATGTTCTCCAATGAGCTATTATAAATCCAAACAGATTTACTACATTAAAAAAAAAAAGAAACATCTGTTTGTTTGATAATTCACAGAGTCCATTTGTTACATCAGATAAATGGTACTTGACCAGGTGAGATCTCATAAAAGCCAATGCCAATTTTGTTAAACTCCTCTGCTGTATCTGTGCATGGGTCGTCACATCTTCAGCACTTCATGTGTACTGGACATCAAAGCTGGGCCTGGTTCATTGAAATCAATTTGCAATTTATGTAGTTTAGTTGTGTATTTTCACTGCTAATGTCTCATAAAGGGATTTAAGTATGTAGTTACTCAGCAAAGATTAAAAAAACAGAAAAACTCTCCTCACACCGAGAACAATTGCTATTTATTTATTTATTGACCTCATTGTGGTTTTGTGTCTCACTTTGCTTAGATTCTGGATTCATATCAATTCACACAAATCACAAATACAAAAATCAGGCTCTCTCACAGTCACTGTGACCAGCAAACATGTGCCACAGCAGTGCCCTGAGAGATCTGTTTTGGGGACATCAACACAGGAGAAACACATGAGATTATTGTGGTATTTCAGTAGTTACATTATTTTTGTGACAGACTAGATAGATCTGACTTACTCTGAATTCCACTCTAGGATGCATTTTAAAACGTGATTTCATTGTTTTCAGATATCTGAATGGGATCCTTCAGAAGAACTCAAAGGAAAAGCATGTACTTGGCAACCACTGTTTCAGAGACTGCAACCAAGACTAGACTTAAGAACAAATCGCTGGTGTGAAAGTCAGGTATTTCTAAAGGAAATGTCATTTTCAACTTATTCAGATATGATCATCAGGCACACGGTGTCATAGGTGGTATTCACTGGCCAGGGAACTAGCACTGGGCCAACATTCACTCCATGAACTGGAACAAGAACTAACTTGGCATTCTAATAAGGGCCAGCCAGAGACTCACGAGGCCCTGAGAACAGAGACATTCAGACATTACAGCAGCCCAGGTGGGGCTCAGTCCATCACTGGTACTGTGATGCCAATTGGGCCACAATGCAGTCTCCAGCGAGAGGGAAACTGGGCAGAAGACTGGGCTTAAAATGACTCCTTTAAATTTCACCAACAAAGGAGGTGACTGAAGACTGTTCTAATAGCAGCTGATTGGGAAAGGATACTAGAAAAAATTGTCCACAGGGAGGAGAATTAAAAGACAAAGGAAAAAAGGAGAAAAAAAATGAAAGTAAAGACAAGTTCTTGTTCTGAGTTAGAATAATTTACTAGTAATAAATAGCCTGATTTATTCAGCTTGAATTTATTGACAAATCAACTATATTTTAGAATCAACTCTATCTTACAAATAACTTTACTTTGTAGGGGACAATGGGTATTAGATGTCAAAGTTTACCAGCCAGTCTAAAAATCGCCAAAAGGAAAATGCTAGAATGTTGGTTCAGTGCTATCCTGTCACTTTTAAACCCTATCTTTCCAGCTAAAGTTTCTCACAGTAGCCATTTCAACCTGCTCTCCTCTTTTGCAACGTGTTCCTACATTATCTTCTGCTAGTTTCTGGCCCTGTTCTTAGTTTCTATCTTCTCGTTCAGTGGGTACTGGCTCTTTTTGTCCTTCCCAGCTCAGACAGTTGAGGTCCTCTCATAGTCTGAGGCCTCTATGACTGTTTTCTGTTCTTGGTTGACAGCACACTGTACATATCACCGGGACTCCCGAGCTCACACCACCCTTGATGCCATCATGTTTTCAGTATTACCCATGACTCTCCTGCATCACAACACCCTGATGGATGCATGGGAACATGCAGGCGTCTCATCCCACTTTGAGAATATGGGAAGGGTCATTTATAACAAGCGTCCCCAGTTGACTGGCTGCACAGTACATTTTGACAATCACTGTGTTAAGTCTTCAAAATCTCTAGAGAGGGCCTTGTCTTTTCCCTCCCTTCATTTGCTTAACTGAATCTTTTAGGCAAACTCACCAGGATGGAAGTAAATTAAGAAAACAGAGGTATTCTAAACAGTTACTTTGTAAAACATTAAAAATTAAGAATCGGGGTTTGATTTCATGTGTATAAACATATAACATTGTGAAATATTGACTGCTAGTCATGAAACCAATGCAGTACACTACTGAAAACAGCAGATGCCATACTATCATTACTCATCATTAAGGTACAAACTATGTATAAATCAGAAAAGAGATTTCCAGGATAACTTTCTGTGCTGAAGCCACCAACTACTCCAAATCTAAGTTTACCTCATATTAGTAAAGATAAGAAAGTTCATTGACACTCTTTTGGAATGTATTATATGTATTTCAGGGAGGATTTATACCACTGCAACCTAACAGCAAAAAGAAAAAGGGAATCCCCCAAAAACAAGGACAGTTTAAGAGAGCTCTGGGACAACATCAAGTGTAACAACATTTATGTCATAAGAGTACCAGAAGGAAAAGAGAGAAAGCAAGGGGTTCAGAACCTATTTGAAGAAATAACGACGGACAACTTCCCTATCCTCATGAAGGAAATAGACATACAAGTTCAGGAAACACAGACAGTCCCAAAGTAGATGAATCCAAATAGGCCCACACCGAAAAACATTATAATTAGAATGGCAAAGGTTAAGTACAAGGAGAGAATCCTAAAAGCAGCAAAAGAAAAGCAATTAATAACTTATAAGGGAGCTCCCATAAAACTGGCAGCTGATTTCTCAACTGAAACTTTGCAAGCCAGAAGGCACTGGCATGGAATATTCAAAGTGATGAAAAGCAAGGACCTACAACCAAGATTACTCTACCCAGCAAGGCTATCATTTAAAATCGAAGGACAGATAAAGAGCTTCCCAGACAAAAAAATCTAAAGGAGTTCATCACTACCAAACATTTTAAAAGGAATGTTAGAGGGACATCTTTAAGACAAAAAAAAAAAAAAAAAAGATAAAAATATGAACAACAAAATGGCAATAACTACATATCTATTAACAATTACTTTAAATATAAATGCATTAAATATTCTAATCAAGAGACATAGGATGGCTGAATGCATAAGAAAACAAGACCCTCACATATGCTGCGTACAAGAGACTTACTTCAGATGGAAAGACATACACAGACTGAAAGTAAAGGGATGGGAAAAGATATTTCATGAAAATGGAAACAAAAAGGAAAAAAAAAGCTGGGGTAGCAATACTTACATCAGGCAAAATAGACTTTAAAACAAAAGTTATAACAAGAGACAAAGAAGGACCCAGAAATCCCACTTATGGGTATTTATCCAAAGAAACCCAAAACATTACTTCGAGGGGACATGTCCATCCATATGTTCATTGCAGCATTGTTTACAATGGCCAAGATGTGGAGACAGCCTAGGTGTCCTTCAATGGATGAATGGATACAGAGGAGGTGGTACATAGATACAATGGAATATTGCTCGGCCATGGAAGGGAATGGGTTCTTGTCATCTGTAATTGCATGGATGGAACTGGAGGGTATTGTGCTGAGTAGCGTATGTCAGACAGAGAAAGACAGATGCAATGTGATTTCACTTATATGTGGAATCAAATCAAATTAAATAAACAAACAACAGAAATAAACACATAAACACAGAGAACATTTTGATGGTTGCCAGATGGTAGGGGGGTTGGGGGTAAGTGAGAAGGGGAAGGGATTAAGAAATACAAATCGGTTGTTACACAGTAGTCTTGGGGATGTAGGGTATAGCACAAAGAATATAGTCAATAATATTGTAATAACTATGTATGGTGTCAGATGGGTACTAGATTTATTGGGACAATAGATGGGAGGGGTTTGGGGGTATGCTGAAAAAGGTGAAGGAATTAAGAAGTATAAATTGGTAGTTATAAAATAGTCAATGGGATACAAAGTAAAGCATAGGGAATATAGTCAAAACATGGTAATAACTATGCATAGTGCCAGGTGGGTACTCGTCAGGGGGATTACTTCTTAAATTACATAAATATCTAACCTCCTCTATGCTGCATATCTGAAATCACTAGAAAATAATATTGAATGTCAACTGTAATTGAAAACGGGAGGGAAAGAAGTTCAGATTTTCAGGTATAAAACAAATAAGTCATGGGGATGGTACGTACAGCATAGGGAATATAGCAATAATATTGTGATAGCATGGTTCGGGGTCAGATGGTTGCTGGACTTACTATGGTGATCAATTCTTTAGGTATATAAATGCTGAATAACTATGGTGTACACCTGAAGCTAATATAATTGGATGTTACCTATATTTTTAATAAAAATCTTAAAAGAGAGAGAGAGGTATTTATCATGAAGAATGAGCTCGTGTGAATGGGGAAGGTCCCACTCTGCCATCTGTGAGCTGGAGATGCAGGAAAGCAGGTGACATAGTTCTAACAGGTGCTCAAAGGCCTGATAATCAGGAAAACCAATGGTGTAAATCACAGTCCAGGGACAGGGAAAGACAATGCCCCAGCTCAGACAGGCAGGTCGAAAGGGGGCAAATTCTCCCTTCCTCCACTTTTTGTTCTAAGCAGGACCTTGAAGGATTAGATAATGCCCATCCCCACTGGAGAGGACAATGTATTGAGTCCACAGATTCAAATACTAACGTCATCTAGAACACCTTCACCCACACACCAAGAAATACCGCTAACCTGGGAAACCCATGGCCCAGTCAAGTTGACAGATAAAATTAACTATCACACATACCTTTCACTATTGGATATATGCTCTGATTTCCAGTGGGCATAAACCAATTTTAAGTCATTTTGCATACATAGAAAGCTAATGTATTCTTTTGCACCCCACACATCATCCAAGCCCTTTAAGGAAAAAAGTATATGACACTTTATTACTCAGAAGATTTAACATCTCACCAAGAGAAGGATTGCTTTAATTCATTCCCAAGACTGAATTAGATGATGCTTTTCTTTGAAAAAGAAGGTAGAAGGGAGGGAGAAACAAAAGGAGGGAGGGAGGGAGGGAAGACAAGTGAAAACATTAAAGTGACAACAGTAATCTACAAATGTCTGCACATCAAACAGCCTTATTTCTTTTCAGTCTTAAAAAAATAAAAACATTTGGTTTCATAAAGACATATTTCACTGAGGTTGATCTATTTAAAAAAAAAAAAGGGGGATGTAGGAGTATGTAAAAGTGAATATTTTGAGAAGTGTCTCTAGAGTTTACAAATTAAAATCATGGAAGGTGTGACTGCTGAGATCACGTTCTATTGAAATAGAAAGATATGCCAATAAAAACATTCCCTTCCTTTGGAAACATGTTTGATAATCTCATTTATGTGGCTGACAAAGGAACTTCAGAAGTTCTGTAATAACTGGATATTTCTTAGTAAAAAAAATCTCAATTTTTTTCTCCCTACAATGCCTTCCTATATTTCAGACATTGTGGTTTTGTTTGTTCCCTCAAGGAAAGTAGTTTTCTTTGTATACATAGTATGGTTTTCAAGGTCTTTAACTTGCCTATGTAGTGGTCACAGCCATCTTATACCCAACGTGAAGTTAGAGCCTTTTAATTGTATTATGTAGGCTATTAAAATGAAGCAATCAGGCAGAACTAGTTGCAAGTACAAGAGAAGTGGTAAAATTCATATGCAACTAATCCTTTTGCTATCTAAAATGACTATAAAATATAATGGATATGTCAGCAGACAATTAGATCAGCAGTGCAAAGAAAAGAAAATGCAATACAGGAAAGAACTTCAATATAAGACAATTGTTAAAAAGAAAAACATTCCCTACTTGGTTATTTAGAAACACCCCCCCCCCCATACACACACACACACACACACACACACACACACACACACACACATCCAAGTTTCACTTCAATGTACTCCTTTTCAAATTTTGTCAAACGGGTGATTGAATTTACAACTATACAAACTATTTGGAATGTTTTCAAAGTTAAGGTCATTTGATAAAGAAGCTGCCCAGAAGAAATTGAGCCTCTAAATGATAGGAACTATTTACATAATTAAAATATTCTACCTTTACTCAGGATATTCAGTGTTCCAGAATTTGCATAAACTCATTTTATTTATTATCTGTGTGCTTTGGAAATCCCTGTTGCAAAACTGAATACAGAAGTCATTACAAATGTTAAAGAGGAAACAAGAGGTTGTTTCTTTTGCAATATCTCAACTTCAGTGTCCTAAGTGCTAAAGGAAACTGGACTTAGCCTCCTTTACATTAGGAGAAAACAAAAAGACAGTGAGTTAAAAATCATCATTTCAGAGCTTTGCGCTTAGAGAAGATTCTAAAGAGCAATTTCTATGTTCAGCCCTTTTGTGTCTGTCCCCACATGTCTACAGTCCTGTGCACTAAATAAGGCTGGACGTAACAACATGAAGAATTTAGTTTCACATATTGCCAAGCATGAAAATACTGTGCCTTAAAAAAATTGTTCCACTAGCTTATGTTTCCTGAATGAAAGAGAGGGTGACTGATGATGAAATAAACTAACAATTTGAAGCTAAGCATGTATAATGGAGAGACTTGGTACATGCCTGTGTTTCTCTCCAATGTGTAACTGCCTGAGGATAATACAGAAATTGCCTTTTGTTTGATAGCATAAATTTTAAATCAATCCCTTTTAGTTAATCGGAAGAAAAGAGGCTGGTCTGGCTCCTGCCACAGCTTTTATGTTTGTTATTAACTTGGCTCACAGAATTTATGATTTATTTATTTTTAAATAACCAACTCATGCAGCACACACTGATGGATCAGCTATGATTTAAGTTTCAGGAGATTTTCAAGCTTATATTTTTGCAGGATTACATATCCCTTAGAAATAACATATTATTTTCAAAATCATTCACAAATATTAGGTAAAACAATCAGTCACATTTAGAAAATATGAATAAAAGACTATGTTGTGATAATATCCACCTTTGTGCAGAAAATATGTCAAACAGAAACCAAAAGATGTATAATTTATAAAATAAGAGTACAGTATGAGGGGTTTCTGCATTGTACACCTATCTATACTCTCCTTGCTCTGCCAAGCACATTATTTCATTTTCCTTGGTAAACTTCTTTGACACACTCTGACTTACACCTTCCCTCTGTAGACCTGCACCAAAGGGCATCAGTCAAGAGACCAAAAACTTGCTGCTGATATGACCCCACATCTAAACTCATCCTGTTTTTTCACCACTATCTGTGTGGATTCATCCAACTAAACTAATTGTAACCTTTATCTCTTTGTATGTCAGTCACCCCAGGAAGCTCAGGTCTCCAGGTTGTTCCTCATGCCCCAGATTTCAGATCCCACACGCTCTGTGATTCCTTTTCCTGTCCACCTTTCCCCTTCCACAACTCCTGAAACTTTCCTGCTTTGGTCTCTAGAACTCACTATATCCTCAAATTCTTCTCTGAATCTTCCCGCCACTTTCTTGTCTAACCCGCTTCCCACACAGCTACATTGAGGTGGTGTTTGTCTCCTCACCTCTTCTATCCCTGGACCCGGAGGTGTGGTAGATACTCTTCTTGTTTGAACTGCCGTTTCCAACACAGCCTCTTCTCTTCCCTTCTAAAGGCCTTCAGTTTAAATGATTCTTGCCACTTTTTCACTTTCCTTGCAGATTTGATATCTGTGTCACATTCCTCAAAACTACCTCTTTTTTTAATTTTTAGTGATATTAAATCTATTATGAAAAGTTGTATAAAAGCAAATATATAACAAGGGCACCCCACCCCCCACCTCTTTCCACCAGGAAATTATTCTCAAACACACCAGCAATAGGGAGGATGCTTATTCACTGCAGAAGTTTCATCAAAAAGGCTCCGGGCTAAGAAATGAATGGGTTGGATGGAGGCAGAATGTTGTCACTAAGGTCTTCATTGTCCAAAGCCTGCCCACGCACTAGCAGGATTTTTATCACCTGAAATCTTGTTAGAAGGTAAGACACTGAGATTCAGTACTAAACCAATGGAATCAGATTCTGTGTTTTACTATGTATTTATGCATATTAATTTTATGAAGCAATGACTTGTGGTTTAATTAAAAGAGTGTGGCAATACTGTTTATATTCATCAAGCAAGCCCCACATCAAAGATCTACAGATGCTGATGTTTGCTGTGTCAGAGATAGCTAGCTGCCATCAAAACCAGTACCCCCTCAGCCAGCCCAGAGCTGTCAGTGGAAGCTGGACCTGAGCCAGAGACGAGCCAGAGACTACATTTCCCAGCCCACTCTGCGCAGAACTAGTTCCAGCCACTCTACTCTGAGACAATATGACCTGTGTCACTTCCAGGCTAGGGATTTGAATAGCAATATGCTGTCTCTAAAGTTCTCTTTCTCTTTTGGCCACATGGGTACTACTAAACTCGGGGACAAGTAGGATTCCAAAATAGAGAGAGTCTGTGTTTCTGAATCACTCCAGAGAGAAAAACTCACTCATTAACCAGACAAGAGAATCTAAAAATCCCATTGTGTTTGAGCCTCTACACATTTTAAGATGGAGTTATCAGAAAATCTAGCCATGCTGTATACAGTACAAATGCCCAATCAAATATCTGGGAATACATCTGATGGACTTAAGTAAAGCTCAGCAATCAGTAAAACCGAGCTCTGTACAAGGCTTCCAATTAACATTTTAGTGTCCCACTCTTGAATATGAATGGACAGCAAATATCACCAAACATCTAAGGAAGGCATCTCTCTAAAGACTCTTAGAGACAAATAGGCATATAGGGAAAGGGGGGAAAATCGTTATTAACACCAAGAAAAGCAGAAAATTATATAAGAAAGAAAAAATAATCAGAATGTATTACAGAATTTATGTGAACAATATCTACAAAGTCATAGTAACACAAGCAGGAGACACTTGTTTGACAAATAATTGTAATATAACTATATTGGGAGACAGGGAAGAGAGAGTGTGTGAGGAGGTAGAGATACAGAGAGAAGCCCCCATCTTCCAATTAAAACTGTATATTGTCTATACTTTAAAAAATCAAGAAATAGCAGTATAAGTATTTTTATATAACTGGATTGGAAGAATCAACATAGTTAAAATGATAATATTAACCAAAGAAATATAAGATTTAATGCAATCACCATAAGAATCCCCATGGCATTTTTTCGGGAAATAGACCAAAAAATTAGTAGATTTGTATGGAATCACAAAAGACCCCGAATTCCCAGGGCAATGCTAAGAAAAAAGAACAATGCTAAAGTTATCACATTCCCTGACTTCAATTTATACTACAAAGCGACAATAAATAAAACAGCATAATATTGGAAGAAAAACAGACCAATGGAAAAGAATTGAGAACCCAGAAATAAACACACATTTATATGGGCAGACAATTTTCGAAAAAGGAGCCAAAAACATACAACAGAGGAAAAAAACTGCTTCAATTAATGGTGCTGGGAAAATTGGAAAGTCACGTGCAAAAGCATGAAACTAGACTGCTGTCACCATACACCCAAATTAACTCAAAATGGATCACAGACCTAAACATAAAACCTTAAATAATAAATTGCATAGAAGAAAGCATAGGTACTAAACACATGGACCTTGGGTTCAGAGAGGATTTAAAGAATTTTACCTCAAAGGCAAGGGAAGTAAAAGCAAAAACAAATGAATGGGACTATATCAAACTAAAAAGCTTCTGCCCAGCAAAAGAAACCATCAGCAAAACAAAGAGGCAACCAACTGAATGGGAGAAGATACTTACAAACAACATCTCTGATAAGGGGCTAATATCCAAAATATATAAACAACTCAACAACAACAAAAAACAATCCAATGTAAAAGAAAAATGAGCAGAGGACCTGAACAGACACTTTTCCCAAGAAGACATACAAATAGCCAACAGACATATATATAAAAAAAAAGTTCAACTTCACTAGCTATTAGGGAAACGCAAATCAAATCAGAAATGAGATAACACCTCACACATATTAGAATGTCTATTATCAACAAGACAAGTAATAACAGGTATTGGAAAGGCTGTGGAGAAATAGGAAACCTCATACACTGCTGGTAGGAATTCAAGCTGGTACAGCTGCTATAGAAAACAGTAAGGAGGTTCCTCTAAAAACCAATCATCATACGACCCATCAATTCTTCTTCTGGGTACCTACCCAAAAAATCTGAAGACATTTATCCGTAAAGATATATGTACCACTCTGTTCACTGCAACATTGTTCACGGTGGCCAATACATGGAAACAACCAAAGTGTCCTTTGATAGATTATTGAATAAGGAAGATGTGGCATATATACACAGGAAATATTACTCAGCCATGAGAAAAGATGAAATACTACCATTTGCAATAACATAGATGGATCTTGAGATTATCGTGCTAAGTGAAAGAAGTCAGACAGAAAAAGTTGAGAACCATATCACATCACTCATATGTGGGATATAAAACTGAAAGCAACAAATGAACAAGACAAACAAAGAAACAAAAACTCATAGACACAGACAACAGTTTAGTGGTTACCAGAGAGTAAGGGAGGACGGGAGATGGTAGAAGAGGAAACAGAGGGTCAAATATACGGTGATGGTAGAACTGACTAGGTGCTGAACACACAATGTAATACAAAAAATGATCTATTATCAAAAATAAATAAATAAAAGTAAAACTTGGAGTCAGAATATTCAACATTATAATTGCAGATGTGTTATTGAATAACCAAGAAGTATTTTTTTTAATTCCTGTGATCATTTTACTTTTATGACCATGTTTTTTTCATCAAAATTACTAGCAACATACAAAATGCTCCTGCCAGTATGGAATATAAATTTCCCACAAATTTACTACCACAATGTGTCATTTTTTTTTGTTTTATCTTGAGGTGACTCCTCTTTTAGATTATAATGAGGAACAATTATTTTTCACTTCAGTCTGATCACAGAGGTTAAACCCAGCATCGAAGCAGAGATAGAAAACAAATTCAGAGTGATTCACTTCACTCTAGTATTTATAAAAATTGCAGCTTCAAAAAACAAAGACTTCCTATGCATTAATTATATTTTGTCACTTTACATAATAATATAGCTTGCAGTCTACTTCTGTTTTCTAAATTACCTGGAGATTGCAAATTGTTTTTGCAATTATCTGATTTTCTAGCTAACTAGGACAGAGTTTCTCAAACTGTGAGGCTGATCACCCTGGGGAGACTTCAATCTTTTCATGAGGATGTGAAAGGCAACCCAAGGAGAAGGGTGGTATATTTCCCTGCTCACTAATTATTTTCACTAATGGCTGAGAAAACAAAAGTATTTAATTAGGAATATTTTGGTTCACTTTATTTCTGTTGGATGAAGTATATCATTTCTCTTACACATTGTGTCACAGATATGTATATGTTTCATTCACATTCATACATTAAGGAGTAAAAGTTGTGCAGCCGATCTTTGAACAACGCAGGGGTTACGGGTGCCGACCCTCTATGCAGTTGAAAATATGTTATAACTTTGACTCCCCAAAAACTACTACTAATAGGCTTTTGGAAGCTGAGGAGAAATATTCATTTGATGTGAAACCCAAGAAAGAATTTATCTGCTAAGATGGAATCCCCATGGTCAACAGAGGGTCCAAATTTATAAATAATAAGAGCCTAACAGCCATTGGCTGACAAGTTTCTCACATACTCTGTATACTGGTAAGAACCTCAGACTGAACTCTCAGCTTTCCTCATATGCCCTGCTCATTTTTGCTGTCTGAGTCAACTATAAGAGAGTCCCTGGTTTTGTCTTCCTACGAATAGACTAAGATCTGCCTTATCCAATCATAACTGCTCCATAAAAACCTATCATGATGCATAACGTTGACCAATGAGGACAGTTTGATTCAGACCAATCAGAAGTATATGAATTTGGATACTTCATTTACATAAAACGGACCTAATTGAGAAACTGGGCAGGAAATTTCCATATAAAAAGTGACTTCTTTTTGTCTCAATGAAACACAATTTAGATTGCTACCTGAATCTGTGTCTCCTGGGCTGCAGATCCTTTTGCTCAAATAAATGCTTTTTATTCTTTATTACAGTCTAAAATAAATTTTGATTTACAGGCTACTAATGACCAGATGCCTTACCAATAACATAAAGTGTCAATTAACGTTTATTTTGTATGATATATATATATATATATATATATAAAATATACCACATTCTCACAATAAAGTAAGCTATGGGAAACAAAATGTTATTAAGAAAATCATCAGGATGAGATTTACAGTATGTATGGAAAAAAATCCATGTATATGTAAGTGGACCCACACAATTCAAACCTGTGTTGTTCAGGGTCAGTTTTAATTTATTTTGGTCATCATAGTAATTGTCTTCTATTTGCATGTCAAACTAGATATAAATGGAAAGATATCAATAACTGAAAAAAATAAGGATTCTACTTGTTTTATAAAATACCTATATATGCTCAATGGAAATGTTAATAATTGTATCATTTCTGTATCATATCAATTTCTATTTGACTTAATAAGTCATTATCTATTGTATGCCCCTCATAAAAGAGGAATATTAGAACATTGAAGAATATTTTAAATGCCAACAATTTTAGAATGAGATTGAAGGGGAGCAAAAACATGCCAGCCAAAATACGATTCTTTAGCATACTTGTTATTTTTAGGAGACACAGGAGAAGCTCTGAAAACCAAGTAAAAGTTCCCCTTTTGTAAAGGACATTTACATTTATAAGGGAAACATCCTTTAATAAGGGTGTTTGTACCCCTCTCTGTAGCGGGAGTAAAAGGATGACTCTACATCTCTAGAGACTCTTAGTAACGGAAAAGGCAAAAACTTAAATTTGCATAACAACCTCATAACCTTGTTTACAGAGCTTTTCCTCACAACTACTGATAAGTATCTCTCCCCCATTACCTCCACATTCAGCATCTTTTGTCTTTGGCTGGAAATGGTATTTAAGGTCCTGGCTTGGGCCATTTCAAGGAATTACTCAGTTTTCCTGGGGATCTCCATGTAAACAGAAAGTATACACTATTAAACTTCTGCTTGTTTTTTTCCTATTAATCTTTTTTATTATGGGGGTGTATCAGCCAAGAACCTAGAGGGGTAGAGGGAAAATGATTTTTCCTCCCCGGCAATATCACAGAAAAACTATCTGTTGCCTACAGTCTACCTGCCCTTCCCCTCATGAGATACGGTGTAGAATCAGAAGTAATGGTGCCACTGGAAAAGGAATGTTCTACAAAGCCATGCTCTATACAAGTGAGAAATAGTCACTGCTTAATAGTTTATCTCTTCCCCAGAATGGGCATAAACAGTCTTTACTATTTGCAAGTGGAGCAACTATAGGAAAACTATACATGTTATGGCTTATTTCTATTCTATTTAATTAACTGGAAATTTAACTGCTATATTCTCTTTGAAATATTATTTTAAAGAATTATTTTGTTGATAAACATTTTTGCATTTTTTTAATGCAAAATGATCTTTATTAACTCTACATGGTCTCAAAAGATAATAAGGAAAATGTAGAAATACTAAAATAATAATTTAAACATTGTTGACATTTTAATGTATTTCCTACTAGTAATTTTGTTTATATTTTCTGAAAAACGAATTAAATCTACAATTTTCTATTCTGCTTTTTCTTCTGCTTAACATTATTTTCTATAAATTTTCCATATACATGGATTCAAAAGCATATCATTAAATGGATCTACCGAACTCTTTATAGACATGCTGTGAGAGTATTAAACAGTCAGTGTAATTGTTTTCTTCAGTTCAAAGATGTGTTAACTGAAGAGACAAAGTAGATGAGAATTTTCTTTTCCTTTCTTCCCTTGTAGGTTCTTTAACTGGTTTAGTCATTAAATTGATATAAGACAGATTAACAGGAAAAAAACAAAGTTTAATAACACATATACCCCCAGTCTACATGGTAGACACCCAGGAAAACTGAGTAATTCTCCAAAATGGCAGAAGCCATCATGTTAAATACCATCTTTAGCTAAAGACCAAAGAAGACATTGGGCGGTGGGAGTCAGTTAAGGGAGGTTGTCAGGGAAAGCCCAGTAAACAAGGCTATGGGGAAGGTATGCAGATTGAAGTCCTCGTCTTCTCCACTAATAAATTTCTAGAGACTTGCAATCCTCCTTTCAGAGCTTCTCCTGTGTCTGCTGTTGCTTAAAAATGACCAGATTAAAATAAGCAATGTGCTAAAGAGACACGTTTTGGGGTGGCAAATTCTGCTCTCTTATTACTACAAATTAAAAGAGAGGGGAGAACTCTGCTAATGTTATTCATTAGTCTAATGGAATATGTTTATTTCTGTACAAGAAAAGAAATCAGAGAAACCAAAATACATCTGAACAGGTTCAGAACAGGCCTCCCTAAGACCTGCCACTTTGGCATGTGAATTATTTTGAGCTGAAGGCAACTGAGGCCCCATGGGCTCATGGGAAACTTTTACCTCTCCCTTAAGGACTTTAAACTAGGGGTCTTGCCCATCATAAGAGTTATCACCAGGAATAACTTTTTATACCCCATCTATAGTGAAGGGGGGGACTTCTAATTCTTGAACATCTGCTCTTCTTGTGGTCCTGGCAATGACCTTCCTCCCCTCTGAAGCCCCGAAGTACCTTATCACATTCTTAGCTCAGTAGGTCACATAGAAGTCATTTTCCCTTTTTGTCCCTGAACTGCTCATGTATGTGGGGTTCCCATATATATATATATATATATATATATACATGTATGTGATTAAATTTGGTTATTGTCTCTTGTTAATCTGTCTCTCATAGACTTAATTATTAGACCAGCTGAAAGAAACTTCAAGGGTAAAGTTTCTTCCTCTTCAACATATTACATTGAAAACTAAGCAAACTCAAATGAATTCATGGACCAGCTACAGAATATTAATGATCTGAAGGGGAGCTGATTATGCCACCCCAAAGTGTGCTTCTTTGGGATATTAGTTATTTTAAGCTAATTATTATTAAGGTCCAGAAAGCTCAAAAAGAAGCTGTGACCTTCCCCTTAACTGTCTAAAAGAATTGAAGAGAGAAGACCTGTTCCAGGAAGGAGGTATCACCACAGATAACTATAGTTTAGTCTGAACTAAGTGTGGTAGACAGGGAGGAACCTAGCAAGGCCAGTTTGATCAAAGTCCTCTCTGTGTCCTACTGTTTCTAGATGGCCCAGAAAACATTTGCTTACTAAACATTAATTCTTTTCATCTCCCTGTGGGTGGTCTTACTTCCCTTTTAAGCCACAGACCTCTACCTCTTTCACCTTAGTCCAGAATGACCCATACACCTCATTTTGCTTTACTGTCATTAGAATTCTTCATGCTTATGTAAATTAGCTGTGCGTACATATTAAAACTTCATTTTCTACTGTTAATCCGCCTTATGTCATCTTAATTACTTGACAAGCCATAAAACCAAGGTGGGAAGGGGTAATTTTCCCCTCCTCTACAGAATGAATGAAACATGCCCCACTTAGTACACTGGCAGTTCCGGTGAACTACAGCAAATGAGAGAATGTTTACCCTGCTTATAGCCAATCAAATTGAATTTGTCATGCCAAACAGTATGTTCCTGATAACGTTGGCAGGTTGTAACCTCCAGATAACTAATGTAATGTCCTACTTGTACTTGAAGAGTATTCCAGAACATGAGACCTCATTGTAATTATAATAACACAGTCCATAGACAAATATAAAAGACTTTAAATCATTTAATTTGTTTGCAATGCCTCTGATTTTCATTTTGATAAATTCTCTCCTATGGCAGCTTCTACTTAGCAAGACATTTATTTATACATTTGCTATATAACTGTTCATATACACTCCATAACCACCACGTACTAGAAAATTTTATGCAACGTCAAATGTTCTGTATGTTTTACTCCTAACTGTGGAGCCCTGTAAGTCTTAATTTCTCCCACTTATTTTTCTCAGTCTGCACAGCAGTTGAGTGCTATGATTACTCACTGCCTACACATGCCATTCATTATAAGGCAATACTATACACTATTTTTCACCCAGAAAACACTCAAGATTTGGAGAACTAGCCAAGAACTGTTTCAGAGAAAACTTTATAGATTATAGGTTTCCCCTGCTATCTGAAAGTAGAGGGTTCCTATGAAATCTTTCATAAGCCGAAATGGTACAAAGTGAAGAGTATCCCTCATTTTCTGAAAGTTCACGTTATGTCACTTCACTTTTATGAAAGACCTACATTAGCACAATAACAGTTTTTTTCTTAAAAGTGAAACTCCTTTTGGATTTCTTTCAGCTAGCAAAAACAAGTACTAATGTAGGTCTTTAGTGGAATAACAGGGATTTTCAGAAAGCTAGGTATACCTGTATTTGGAAATTAGACAAATAAGAATGTCTCAACAAAACAGGAAGTAGGACTAGCAGTGCCTGTGAAAGTGAAAATCAGAGCTTCAACTACGTCATTTATGTATTTTTTAACCTGAAGCTCCAGAATATTTTAACCTGCTTAAAAATGTGTCCATTAGAATTTATTAACATGAGTATGTTTCGAGATAACTGAGAGAACTTCATATACGGTATCGTATAAAACTCATGAACTTTAGCATGACATAAATTTTGGTTAAAATCCAATTTAACTAGTTTAATGACCTCAGAAACTCTCTGGACTCATCTATAAAACAAGAAAAGAATTACTACCAGAAAGGGTTGTTCTGAGTATTTGAAATAACTCAAAGGTCAATAGTTAGACTCATTCCCACACCTCCTTTGTTGCATAATGGCTCCCCTGTTTAGATATTATGATTTTATAAGATCCCATTCTGGTGTATCATAAGACCCTAGATAACAGTACTGATGTGTGGAAGGAAAGGTGAACACGTACCTAGAATTGGTATCAATCCTTCAAGGATAAAATGCAGATTATGTCACCAAGGGATTAGTCTCACAAAGGGAATATATTCTATTGGGGAATTACCGTTGGACTCTCTTACTGTGAATTGTATGTTCAAAGGCAGAAATAGCTAGATCATCGTTAGTACATGGAAGACCATACTGTCAGTTTCTTAGATGGCTTCCATTTCTGCCACCCTGGCCACTTCACTCATGTGCCCATTGAGCTATGCCTGAAATGGCTAATGATGAAGGCTGAGTCATCTTGTCTATTTGGTTGTTCATTGCCTCTTCCATGGTGAATGCTCCCTGACGGGCTTAATATGTGATACCAACTCTTCCCAATTTAGGCCTATCTGTGTATTTCCATCCACATCACATGTCTCTACTGCAGAATTCATTGTCTCCAATTTTGTAGTCCTTTCTCTTCTAGGCCCCTGAATACAGAGCCAGGACACTGGCCAATATCCAGGAAAGAATATTTCCCTCTTCATTATCTTTCAGGGTCAATCCTGAAAGTGTTAGTAATGCAACTGCCATCCATTTTTGGCTTGCATCTATACCAAAAGCCATCCATAAACCTGGCTCAGGCATTTTCCTCCTCTTTCAACTAGTCTACAAAACCTTGTACAGAAATAGATACAGGCAGATAAGAGGACTGATGCAAGAGTTGTGAAAGACGTGATGGCTTGAACTATCTGCTTGAAGTCTTATTCATACCCTCTGGTCCTTCTTGGGCTTGTTTGTTGATGCACCATTTCCATCTTACAATGGACGGTTGCAAGGCCTGTACAATATTATGACTCGAAATGCCTGACAGAACCTATCTCATAATCGGTATAATGAGTTGGTGTCCCATGATCAATTTTGCCATCTCTACCAGGACCCAACAGCACACCAAAAGCTATTTCAGAAAGGATGCATAATTATCTACTGCAGATGGTGAGGCTTTGCTACAGAATCCAAAGAGCCTATTTGTCATTCTTCTACTTCAGCTGGCCATATACTTCAATTTTATCTTTTCCCACCACTGACACCTCCATATGTCTGCCAGGTGGTAAGACCCAAGTGGTGGGGCAGCTTGCATCATGACCTGGATCTGATGCAGCAAACTTTGAGTGGTCACCACTCAAAGCTGATGGCTTTCCATGCCAGTCAATAAATTGACAGGAGCAATATTCCTGTGTGGAATGGGTTGCCTTCTGAACCCAAAATGGCCTACCACGTGGTGTGCTTCCTTTTTTTGTTCCATGGGATGCAATAGGCACCCACCAGTTAGCCTCTGTTACTGTTTCTTCTCAGTGATGTAAATAAAACCAGGTTTATTACTACCTCTCTGCCCTCCTTCCTAGCCAGCTTAGAGAGGACAGTTACCACTGGACTTCTTAGTTATATTGGTCTCCTTCTAACAACTATGTTTATGATGACCTTGGTGAATGGTGTGGCCTCTGGAAGCTCTCATAGTCTTCTGTGGGTCACTGGGTCATTTGACTGAACACAATATATCAATTCAGAATGCCTACTTCCTTCAGCCTCTTTATTCTTTCCCCTATCATCTTCCATGGCAACACACACACACACACACACACACACACACACACACACACACACACACACCTTCTTTGAGATGTATATATGTGTGTGTACACATATATAACATATTTATTGATAAAATCCACATACCATAAAATTCACCTTTTTAAAGTATATCTGTATGTGTGTGTATATATATATATATATATATATATATATATATATATATATATATATATTTTATATGTAAATGCCCACCAATAGTGAAGAGATATATATTAGTATTGTTTCTACTTTTGACTACTATGAATAATGCTGCTATGAACATTTGTGTATAAGTTTCTGAATGAACATATTTTGATTTCTCTTGGGTGTATACCTAGAAGTGTAATTCTTAGGTTATATCATTAACTCTGTTTAACATTTTGAAGAACTATTCAACTATTTTCCAAAGTAGCTGCACCATTTTACTTTTCCACCAGCAAAGTATGACTGTTCTAAGTTTTCACAACTTTGTGAATACTAGCTATTGTATATCTTTTTTTTTTTTTTATTATAGCCAGCCTAGTGCTTAAGTGATATCACACTGTGGTTTTAATTTGCATTTCCCTAATGACTAATAATGTTGAATATACTTTCATGTGTTTGTTGGCTATTTAGATATTTTATTTGAAAAAATATTTATGCAAATCCCTTGCCCAGTTTTTAATGGGCTATTTGTTTACTTATTGCTGAGTTTTTTTGCTTGGTTGATTTTTTTTTTGGTATTTTTTAATTTATTGGGGTGACAATTGTTAGTAAAATTACATAGACTTCAGGTGTACAATTCTATATTACATCATCTATAAATCCTATTGTATGTTCACCACCCAGAGTCAGTTCTCCTTCCATCACCATATATTTGATCCCTCTTACCCTCATCTCCAACCCCCCAACCCCCTTACCCTCTGGTAACCACTAAACTATTGTCTGTGTCTGTGAGTTTCTGTTTCTCATTTGTTTGTCTTGTTCTTTTGTTGTTTTAGGTTTATATACCACATATTAGTGAAATCACATGGTTCTCTGCTTTTTCTGTCTGATTTATTTCGCTCAGTATTACACTCTCAAGATCCATCCATGTTGTCACAAATGTTCCTATATCATCTTTTCTTAGCGCCGAATAGTATTCCATTGTGTATATATACCACAACTTTTTTATCCATTCATCTATCGAAGGACATTTTGGTTGTTTCCATGTCTTGGCCACCGTAAACAAAGCTGCAATGAACATTGGAGCACACGTGTCTTTATGTATAAATCTTTTCAGATTTTTTGGGTAGATACCCAGGAGAGGGATTGCTGGGTCATATGGTAATTCTATTCGTAATTTTTTGAGGAACCTCCACACTGCCTTCCATAATGGCTGCACCAGTCTGCATTGCCACCAACAGTGTATGAGGGTTCCTTTTTCTCCACAGCCTCTCCAACACTTGTTACTATTTGTCTTGTTGATGATAGCCATTCTGACTGGGGTGAGGTGATATCTCATTGTGGTTTTTATTTGCCTTTCTCTGATGATTAGTGATGTTGAGCATTTTTTCATATGTCTATTTGCCATTTGTATGTCCTCTTTGGAGAAATGTCTCTCCAGGTCCTCTGCCAAGAATACTATGAAGGACTATATGCCACCAAATTCAATAACCTAGAAGAAATAGACAAGTTCTTAGAAACATATAGCCTTCCAAGGCTGAACCATGAAGAACTGGAAAATCTAAACAGACCGATCACCAGTAACGAAATTGAATCAGTCATCTAAAACCTTCCCAAAAGCAAAAGTCCGGGACCAGATGGCTTCACTAGTGAATTCTACCAAACCTTCAAAGAGGATCTAATACCAATCCTGCTCAAACTCTTCCAAAAAATTGAAGAAGAGATAGTACTCCCTAACTCATTTTATGAGGCCAACATTACCCTGATACCAAAACCTGGTAAGGACAGCACAAAAAAAGAAAACTACAGACCAATATTTCTGATGAATACAGATGCAAAAATCCTAAATAAAATTCTAGCAAATCGAATACAACCATGCATTAAAAAGATTATTCATCACGACCAAGTGAGGTTCATCCCAGGGGCACAAGGATGGTTCAACATCCACAAATCCATCAATGTGATACATCACATAAACAAAAATCATATGATTATATCAATTGATGCAGAAAAAGCATTTGACAAGATACAACATCCATTTATGATTAAAACACTTAATAAAATAGGTATAGAAGGAAAATATCTTAACATAATAAAGGCCATATATGACAAGCCCTTGCTAATCTCATAATTAATGGTGAAAAACTGAAGCCCTTTGCTCTACATTCAGGAACACAACAGGGCTGTCCCCTATCGCCTCTGCTTTTCAACATAGTGTTGGAAGTCCTTGCCAGAGCAATCAGGCAAGAGAAAGAAATAAAAGGCATCCAAATTGGGAATGAAGAAGTTAAATTATCACTCTTTGCAGATGACATGATGCTATATATAGAAAATCCTAAAGACTCCACCAAAAAGCTATTAGAAACAATCAACAAATACAGTAAAGTTGCTGGCTACAAAATCAACATACAAAAGTCCATTGCTTTCCTATATACTAACAATGAAATCTTGGAAAAAGAAATACAAAAAACAATTCCTTTTGCAATTGCAGCAAAAAGAATAAAATACCAAGGAATAAACTTAACCAAGGATGTGAACGACCTATATGCTGAAAAATTATTGCTGAGTTTTAAGAGTACTTTATATATTCTGTGTACAAGTGCCTTGCCAAATATATTATTGCAAATATTTCCCCATCTGTAGATTGTCGTTTCACTTTTTTGTAGTGCTTTTGAAGCACAAAATTTTCTAATTATAATCAAGTCTAACTTATCTATTTTTTGTTGTTTGGTGATATATGTCAGAAACCATTGCCTAACACAATGTCATGAAGATTTACATTATGTTTTCCTCTAAGAATTTTATTGTTTTCATTATTAAATTTAGATCTATGATCCATTTTGAGTTAATTTTTATACGGTGTGAGGTAGGAGTTCAACTACAATTTTTGCATGTGAATAGCTATTGTCCCGGCACCATTTGTTGAAAAGACTACTCATTTCTTGAATGTTCTTGGCACACTTGGTGAAAAAAAAATTAACCAAAGTCACATGGATTTATTTCTGGAATCAAACTTCTATTTCACTGATATATGCCTATCTCTATGGCAGTACCACAAGCCGGGGAAAAAAGAAATGTGAATTTCAGCCCATTTTTTTAATTGGACCCGTTCATTACCTGCTTGCTATTAGATTAGATAAAATTTCATTTAGAACCCCCAGTATAGACTTGAAGTGAATATTCAAAATATATGATGCTTAGGTATAATCAGTAGGAAGATTAATGTAATTTGGTGATGGAAGTAAACACTATACATCCCTGAATTACCATTATTTGTTAAACAGAGAACAAGTATCCTTCATAAGTTTAACATTCTTTATTTTAGCTCCCTTTTATCCGCTGTGTCTAATCCAATAATATATATGCCAATATATTAACTTCTGCTTCTACATAAAGCTGTATTTCTAGTGTTTCGCCTCTTTAATTTTTCTGAGAACTGGGTTAGATATTAGAGTCACATTGTCTCTAAACATATTAACTACAAAATGTCAATGCTTCAAAAAGTGAGAATACTTTCTACCATTTGTCTTTTTACTTTATAAAAAGAGAGAACAATGAGTACTCTCATCACAGCATATTTACATGTTCAAATATTGCATTTAATTATATCCTTTTGCTTAAACAAAAGAGTGACAATTGAAGGTTGTTAGAAGCATTTGCTATAATGGGTTTCTATTATAAGATGAGCTAACCCTCTAAGTGGTGAGCATTAGTGTTTCTGAATTACAGTACTACAAATCTATTAATTCTGCCTCAGGGGAGGGGAGTTCATAGAACTGTTTTAATAGAAAAATCTGAATTTTTATCAAAATGACCTCACTTCTAGTCAAATGGTCAGTCACAAAAAGTTATGTATTGAAATAACTATTCATATGTGAAAATATGGACACATCTCAAGGGTATACTCAAGTCTCTCCCTTTTCTAGTATGAAGCTCATAAGAAATAAAATTTGATGGTAACTTGACTTCTTACAAAGCCAACAATACAGTGAGGTTAGGACTTTTTAATGAAGGCTACTCTGATGATTATTTTGTCTGGCAAATTTACTTAAACTATCCTTATTTCGGTTAAATAGCTGTTCTCACTAATGTTTTCTCCATAAACTGGACAACCAGCTCAAATGTGTTCTGGTTTTGATTTCACATAAATTAACTACATGGCAACATAACTTGATAAGTTTATCTGGATGTCTTTCAGAAAAACCTTTCTAAATTTGGCAAGAGTCATTTATTAGAACAGGAGGGTTCCTTGGGAAAGTACAAATATGAAAGGTTACAAAATATTAAAAGGTGGAATACAGAAAAAAAATGAAGACTGTGGAGTTTGGATAACTCCTCTATTAAAAAAATAATCCCATGTCATCAT
Source organism: Rhinolophus sinicus (assembly GCF_036562045.2). Taxonomy (NCBI): domain Eukaryota; kingdom Metazoa; phylum Chordata; class Mammalia; order Chiroptera; family Rhinolophidae; genus Rhinolophus; species Rhinolophus sinicus. The sequence goes on from NC_133760.1 coordinate 69,846,365, forward strand.
CATAAACTCAATTCCAAAATATTAAAAGTCTCAAGGAAACTCTCATTACTGAAGAGTAGGTAAAAACTCAAATATTCCTTTATTCCCCAAAACTAGTAGTCAGACCACTCTCCACACCACAGTAGCAAGCCCCAGTAATATGACCACTCCAGTTTAGATATCAAACTATGAACATAAGACATCCTTAAAGCTCATTTAAATGCCTCCATAGTGCACAGAGTGATGGACAGCAGCATATCCCTTTGATCTCTTCCTAAACTTGTCAACGATTGTCTTTTTTCCAGCTATGTCCAAAAGATTTTAATAATCAACTGGATCCCTGCTATCCATTTCCTTATGTATTCTATATTTTATAGAATGTATGTAATTCTATATTTTATTACTAATTCACCTGGGGTTTAGGACTACTCAAAAAATTAAAATAAAGCTGAAACCATAAGTATATTAGTCACACACTTTTTGTACATGCTCTTGCAGAATTTAAAGAAAGTTTGCTTTGATCTTCCATTTGCAATCATGTAGCAAATTTCAGAATAAAGAGTTACTTTCATATCACACTTTGTACCTTTTTCAAGTTTTCTGTGGTTGAGACATATGGTTGGAAATAAGTAGGAAAAAAATGTTTTAAAAAGAAATTGTTCATTTAATCATAAAAGCCCAAGGGGTTTTTTCAAACATTCATTCTTGGGATTTGATTCTTAGAGATAATAAATGACATGATTTTAGGCATAGTTCGTCATCTAAATTTGCTCTTTGAAAAAAATGTCTTCAATTTTAATACCAGCTATATAAATAAATTCTTATGAAGTACAGCATTCTAAGTGAGCGATTCTGATTCAAAAGCAATAAAAATATATGAAGGAATATTATCATGCTGAATAAAATTGTCTAAAATGAAGCCAGCCCTCATTATACGAGTAATCCCCTTCTTTAAGCCAGAGACCAAATGCTTTCTGACACACCGGGCCAATTTTCAGGGATAGGGTTAAAGCAAATCCTTCGCTAGTTCAAGAGCAACCACGAACATCAATAAAGATTTATGGTACGCATACATTAAGAGTAGATCAAAATGTTAAGCATATATATATTTTTTTCTTCTTTTTTCCATCTACACCAAAGCTACACAATCAGATTCAAGAGCTTCAGGCAGGATCACCTACATGATTTGATCCAGTAAACAATGAAAATATGGAGCCACTTGTTTAAAATTAAGATTTCAAGACAGTGACAGTAGAAAATCTGAAACCATAAGTATGTTAGTCACACGCTTTCATACACAACAGTAAAGCAAGTGTATGGGCCCTGCAGGACTCTGTAGGTCACATGCCATGAAGCCCAGCTGGTTATTTGTAGGTGAAATTCATCATGTATTTAACGACATACAGCTTTTATAAGATCCTCAAAGGGATCTTTGCCAAAACAAAAAGGAAGAAAGAAAAGACAAGAGTAAAGGAGAAATGTTAACTCCTGAGTTCTCCACCTTCTCATATTACAGCTGAGTCCCTAAGGCTCCTGGGAAGTCAATACCAGAATTATTACTAGTACTCAGGTCTGTTGACTCTACTATGTTGTTAGCAGAAAGTTTTGGTTTGTCGTTATTTCTTTGTTACTTTTAATACACTTTTACGTAATACACTTTTAATGCTGTTTTTTACAGCTGCTGGATGTAGAGCTCTCTTAAAGCAAAAATAATCTGAAGCACCATAAACAAATGTATCCTTAATAATATTAACATTGAAAAACATTTGAAAATATAAAGTACATAAGAGGTGAAGTATTGTTTGTTTTATCTCACCGTTCAGTGCAGAACTTTCACAAGTCTGGCCTTTCTGCTGTTAATAGATCGTGAAGGAGAAACATATCAATACCAGATGATAATTCTGTATTTACGACAGCATAAAATAATAAATGAAAACAGGGAAAAGTGGAAAGATCAAAATCAACTTTAAATAAATTCCACTTTTGCTCACTAAATAGAAAAGGTGAACAATTTTATTTTCTTGCAAGGAGACATCATAACAATAGATTTTTGTTCCTATGGATTATTAGGGACTTAACTAACAGTAAAATTAATATCCATTTCAGATGGTAACACATCTTTTTTTAAAAAACACTTGGCCAATAAATCTTAATATAAGTTCAGAGTATATAAATTGTGAGGCAATCAATACAGGGACTTAATATATAAAATGACATAGCTCTTTCATGGAACAATTTGTCTAAGGTTTGTTATTTAAAGGCAAAGATATATGTTGTTTTAATAGGAAAGAATTAATATGAATATCCTCACAAATATAAGTAGAATTTTTAAAAGTGAATGAGTCTCAAACTTTGAATCATGCAACTAAAAGGACCTTCAAAAGGTTGATGGCTGTATCCACAGCCACATGTTCAATGTCACTTTAGAGTCTTAGCTGTCACTCGGTGCCTTTTCTTTCAGAGTCGTCCAGATCTTTGGCCTCTGGTCTCTGCAGGGTCCCTGTTAGATCTATACTAATAATGAAACATTTTCATAGTGTGGAACTTCTTCTGAGCTCCAGGAATATTTTCACTTATCACAGGCACTGGAGGACTTTCTAATTCTTAAAATTTTCTAGTTTGTCGAAGGCTCTGATTCATGCAAATATTATGGTAAAAACTCTTGCTTTCTTCCTATAATGTGTATTTTAATAAGGGATTTCTGAAATAACTCACTAATCAAAATACTGTTTTAGTAGAATTTCAGTTACAAACGGAGCCTGGGAAAAGAACAGTTTGAGGACACTTAGAAGCCTCTTTGATATGACCAAATTCTAGCCTAGTCTGTATGACATACCACATGCAATTTTTTTCAACTTTGTATATTAATGCAATAGACAAGCAAATATTTGGGGGAAAGGACCTATCTCCACATTAAAACATACTTAGTCATCTTGTAGGCCTAAGCTCATTTTTCTGTGAAAGCTTATAGTATAGTATTTATGAGGTATGTAATATAGTATTTTGGGGTACAACTAAGCAGTAGAGATAAGCAAAATGAAAAACATAATTCACTAACCAACATTTAATGGATAAATGTGGATAAACATATATCATACACGAAACTGTGACATAATGATAAACTGCTGCTTTTAATTGACAATAAATTGTGAACACTACAAAAGTGCTCCTTGAACTCTGAGCCACAGTACTGTTTGAGAATCAAAAAGAGGCTACAGATCCTGTGTCACTATGCATCCCAAAATGCACTAGGACTTTTACATACACTCAACCTTGAAATAAACTATCATTGAATTACCAAATTGTTTGAAGCCCATCCACAGACTCCTAGGGAAACGAGAATAATAAGTATCTCTGATTTATAGGATCATTTTTATTTGCTGCATAATATTCTTTGTGCGGATGAGTGTAATATTAGATAATTTCATGTAGTTGTACATTAGGTTGTCCCTAAATTCTAAGCATATTAAATAATATTGGGGTGCATATTTTTGTAAATACAACTTTGCTTAGCAACCAATTATATATTTTAGAAATGGAATTACTTGACTGAAGGATACACATAATTTTAGGTTTTGATATTTATTGTCAAACAGTGATCCAGAGTTTATTTTAATTAAACTCACATAAGCAATGGAGTATCCATTCCCTTTCTTACTAGATATCTTCATTCCTTTTAATCCAAGTGGGTATGAGAGGCAAAAAGATAGTTCATTGTTGTTTAGCTTGCAATTTTTTAATTCACTGAAGTTAAAAAAATCGTTTTATATCTGTATTGGCCATTTCTATTTCTCCTTTTTTTGAACTTCCTGTACACGTTTCTGCCCATTTTTATTGTTTTTTCTGATTTTAAATTACAGGCATACCTCAGAAATATTGACGTTCAGTTCCAATCCACCACAATAACATGAGTATCATAAGAAAATGAGTGACACAAATACTTTGGTTTCCCAGTACATCTGAAAGTTATGTTTACACTGTACTGTAGTCTATTAAGTGTGCAATAGCATTATGTCTAATGAAAACAATGGAATACCTTAATTAAAAAATACTTTATTGCTAAAAAAAAATGTAACCATGACCTGAGCCTTCAGCGAGTCATCATCTTTTTGCTGGTGGAGGGTCTTGAAAAAAACACACTATCTGCAAAGCTCAATAAAGCAAAGTGCAATAACATGAGGTATGCCTGTTCATAAAAGGATTCTTTGTGTGTTAATGACGCTTTGTGATATATGTTTAAAATAATTTCTAATTTGTCATGTGTACCTTTTAATTTGGTTTACAATAAAAGCTTTTTTACTGCAGTACTCATCCCTATTATATTTTTACTTGTTTGAATAATAGTCACACCAAGACTTTTCCCACTACAAATTTTACATATTTGTTTATATTCTCCTTTAATATTTTTAATTGCTTCTCTAGAGTATAATGAAAATAAATTTATATTTTACTATGAAAGTAATACATGTTTATTGTAATACTTCACAAATTACAGAAAAGTATAAAGAAGAGAGGGGGGTAAAAACCACTTTGATTTGAAACTTGAATATCCAGAGGATATCAGAAATAACAGATCGGTTTTCACCCTTTAAAATCTGCCACTATGCTACACAGACACAGAGACGTACTACTTTGTAATTTATTTTTTTCATTCAAACAATATGCTGTGGGCTATTCTCAGTTTGAGAGCAGTATTACACTCATTTTGACTATTATGGTGTTAATGTATATTTTAATATCTGGTAGGCAAGAACTCATTATTTTCCTTTCTCCAAACGCTTCTGGTTATTTTTACTCTTTTTTTTTTTCTCCCACAGAAATTTGAAGAATTTTTTCGCCCAATTAAAAAATAAAAAATAAAAAAGCCAAAGAGATTTTATTTGCAATTGACTTTAACTCACAAATTAAAGTGGTGGAAATTAAATTATATCTTTACAATGTCTTACTCCAAGAAAGACGTAATGTTTCTTTAGTCCATTTTTCCTTGTGACCTTCAGTAAAATGTTATAGTTACGTATCTACTTAGCATCCCCTCTGCCACCCGCTGCCATTGTCTCCCAGTGAACATTTCCAAATAATTGACAAGGCTGAGAGTGACAAGGCCCCACCTAGAGTCCCACAGATAGCCCTCACCTATAGTTCCTGCCATGGTGTGTTTAGGAGGTATTTGTATCAGTTCAGCATTTCAGTCATCTGTAGGAAATAGAGACAGAGTTCCAGGAATGAATAACCTCTAGGCAGGGAGCTGCAGGACTATGCCAAATAATTTCTTCTCGGCCTTTGGGATGGCAGTGTGATTGTAGCTGGGGTTCTGCCTTCCACTCTAAGGGGCGCACCTTCCTTAAGTGTGAGCTCCCTGCAGTAGTGACTATCCTTTCAAATACAATGTAGTCCTGCACCAGCTAGTAACCTTAAATGCTGTCAGTGAGGGTTTTATTGTGTATAAATACGCGTTAATAAATTACTGGTCAAAAGCTCCAGCCAGGAGGAAATCAGAGAGGATTATGCCAGACTTGGAATTTGGAAACTTTTGTTCGTATTGCAGATTTATCATTTGTTACAGAGTTTTAGGTGAGTCATTTAAACCTCTGAGCTTCAGCTTTAATATTCATAGATGAGCAATAGCATTTTTCGAGATTTTACTCAAACATTTATCCCTTCAAAGATTTTACAAATTATCTCTGCTTCTAATAATCTCTCTCTTAACTGTCAGTCTCATTGTATACTTGACAGTTGTCAAATTTTCCTCTTATTTATGTGTGGGCCCTCTTTCTCCCCAGATTAAATAGTATTTCCTTGAAAACAACAATTGTGCCCTTTCTTGCTCTTACATTTACTAGCTCAACAGTTTGCACACAGAATGAACTAAATAAATATTTGTTAGGTAGAGCTCTTCCATATCCTTATCTTTTCATGCAGTTAACTATTAGGATGTGTTACTATCCACAAAGACAGTTAACTAATGACATATTAATGAGACAAAAAACACTTGTGTTTTATTTTCATCTGTTAAAATATTCTATGCTTTTTCACGAACTTTACATTCCTAGCTGATATCTGCAAAATCCCCCAGCTTTGGTCACCTCCGGGCATAAGGAATAAAATGGACAGTGAAATTAAAAGAATATTTGTAGAGATGGCATTTTATAAGAAAATGAACATTAAATTAAATACACAATAACAATTCATTTGCAAAAAGAAAAAATAATTAATAAAGAAGGCACACTTTCCATAGGCCACAACTTCAACGTTCTCCACAATAAAATGAAGGATTAAAAAGTTATTTTTCATTATTGCTACTGAATATCTTAGTATTAACCATAATTGGTTCAATTTTATTTCTTACAGTTACATTCCTAGTAAAGCACATACTTAATATGTCTTAAAAAAAATCATGTTTAAATAACTTAGTTGGTTGAGTCATTCAAAAGTGCTAAACATCAAAACTCCTAATAACTGGTTAACATAAGATAGCATCTTATTTAAAAAAAAAAAGCTTTATTGAGACATAATTAACGCATCATAAAATTCACCACTAAAAGTATACAGTTTAGTGGTTTTAGTATATTCACAAAGTTTTGCGATGATCACAACAATCTAACTTTAGAACATTTTCATCATCCCCCCCAAAAATTATATATCCATTAACAGTCAGTTTGTATCCTGCCTATTATGAACATTTTACTTAAATGAAATCGTAAAATATGTGGGTTTTGCAGCTGAATTCTCTCACTTAGCATAATGTTTTCAATGTGTATCTATATCAGAGCATGTTTTAATACTCCATCCCTTTTTATGGCTGAATAATGTTCCATTGTGAGAATAGATCACATTTTGTTTATCCATTCACCATTTGATGGACCTTTAGTATTGTTTCCAATTTTGGGCTGTTATGAATAATGCTGCTCTGAATAGTCGTGTATAAGTTTTTATATGGATATATATTTTCATTTCTCTTGAGTTTTTATCTGGTAGTGCCACTGCTAGATCATATGAGAACTCTACATTTCATATTTGAGAAACTACCAAACTATATTCCAAAGCAGCTAAACCATTTTGCATTCCCATGAGCCATGAATGAGGATTCTCATTTCTCCACATCGGTGCCAATATGTTGTTTATTTACTTTGTTTTATAACTGGCCCAGTAGGTGAAAAGTGGTATTTCATTGTAGTTTCAGTGTGAATTTCCATAATGATCAATGATGTTGAATACTTTATTGCTTTGTGGCTATTTGTAGACCTTTTTTAGAGAAATGTCTATCAAACTGCTATGCTCATCTTTTAATTGGGTTATTTGCCTTTTTATTATTTGGTTATATATTCTGTACACAGGTCCCTCATCAGATATATGAATTACAAATATACTCTCCTAGTTTCTGTATTGTCTTTTCAGTTAGTGGTATCTTTTGAAGCATAAATTTTATCATTTCAATCAAGTCCAATTTATGAACTTTTTTTTTTCTTTTATCACTTTGGTTTATGGTGCTGTACCTAAGAAACCATTGCCTAATCCAAAGTCTTAAAGATTACTCTTATGTTTTCTTCTAAGAGTTTTATAGTTTTATCTTTTACATTTAAGTATATAATAAATTTAATTAATTTTTATTTATGACATGAGGTAGGAGTCCAACTTTATTCTTTTGCATGTGGATACCTAGTTGTATTATCAGCATTTAGTGAAAAAATTATTCTTTCCCCTGATTGAATTGTCTTGGTGCCTTTGTTGAAAATCAATTGATAAAAGCTAAAATAAACGAATGGGACTATATGAAACTTAAAAGCTTCTGTACAACTTCTACACAGCAAAAGAAACCATCGACAAAATAAAGAGGCAACCAACTGAATGGGAGATTTTTGCAAACAGTGCCTCTGATAAGGGGCTAATATACAAAATATACAAGGAACTCATGAAACTTAACAACAAAAAAACAAACAACCCAATTGAAAAATGGGCAGAGGACCTGGAGAGACATTTCTCCAAAGAGGACATACAAATGGCAAATAGGCATATGAAAAAATGCTCAACATCATTAATCATCAGAGAAATGCAAATCAAAACCACAATGAGATATCACCTCACCCCAGTCAGAATGGCTATCATCAACAAGACAAATAGTAACAAGTGTTGGAGAGGCTGTGGAGAAAAAGGAACCCTCATACACTGTTAGTGGGAATGCAGACTGGTGCAGCCGCTATGGAAGGCAGTGTGGAGGTTCCTCAAAAAATTAAGAATAGAATTACCATATGACCCAGCAAACCCTCCCCTGGGTATCTACCCCAAAAATCTGAAAACATTTATCCATAAAGACACGTGTGCTCCAATGTTCATTGCAGCTTTGTTTACAGTGGCCAAGACATGGAAACAACCAAAATGTCCTTTGACAGATGAATGGATAAAGAAGTTGTGGTATATATACACAATGGAATACTATTCGGCGCTAAGAAAAGATGATATAGGAACATTTGTGACAACATGGATGGATCTTGAGAGTGTAATGCTGAGCGAAATAAGTCAGACAGAAAAAGCAGAGAACCATGTGATTTCACTAATATGTGGTATATAAACCAAAAACAACAAAAGAACAAGACAAACAAATGAGAAACAGAAACTCATAGACACAGACAATAGTTTAGTGGTTACCAGAGGGTAAGGGGGGTGAGGGGGTGGGAGATGAGGGTAAGGGGGATCAAATATATGGTGATGGAAGGAGAACTGACTCTGGGCGGTGAACACACAATGGGATTTATAGGTGATGTAATACAGAATTGTACACCTGAAATCTATGTAATTTTACTAACAATTGTCACCCCAATAAATTTAAAAAATAAATAAAAAAAGTGATTTAAAAAAAAGAAAATCAATTGAACATTAATATGAGGGTTTATTTTTAGGTTCTCAATTCTATTCTATTGATGTATGTCTATACTTATACCAGGATCACACTTCCTTGATTAGCTAACTTCCTTGATTAGATAATTTCGTAAAGGCATACCTCAGAGATACTGCAGGTTTGGTTCCAGACCATCATAACAAAGCAAATATCACAAAGCAAGTCACACAATTTTTTGGTTTCCCAGTGCATGTTAAAGATATGGTTATATTAAACTTTAGTCTATTAAGTATGCAATAGTATTATATCTAAAAATCAATGTACATACTTTAAAATATTTTATTGTTTAAAAAATACTAACCATCATCTGAGCCTTTAGCAATTCATAATCTGTTTGCTGTAGAGCATCTTGCCTCAATGTTCTTAGCTGCTGACTGATCAGGGTGGAGGTTGCTGCCAGGTGGGGTGGCTGTGGCAATTTATGAAAATAAGACAACAGTGAAGTTTGCCACATTGATTGACTTTTCCTTTCATGAATGATTTCTCTGTAGCATGCAATACTGTTTAACAGCATTCTACCCACACAACTTCTTTCAAAATTGAAGTCAATCTTCTCAAACACTAGCATTGAATGATCAACTAAGTTCACATAATATTCTAAATCTCTGTTGTCATTTCAAGAATCTTCATAGCATCTTCACCAGGAGTAGACTCCTTTCAAGAAACCACTTTCTTTGCTCATTTATGAGGTGCAACTCCTTAGCAGTTAACGTTTTATCATGAGATTGCAGCAATTCAGTCACATCTTTAGGCTCCACTTCTATTTCTATTTCTCTTGCTATTTCCACCATTTCTGCAGTTACTTCCTCCACTAAAGTCTTGAACCCTAAAGTATTCCATAAACCATTTTGGCTTCAACTTAAAGTGAACAGCTGCAATAGCCCCTAAAAAAGAGGGTCAGCCTGTCCTTTGAAGCTTTGAAACAAGGCATTGACTTCTCTCTAGCTAAGAAAGTCCTAGATGGCATCTTCTTCCAGCAGAAAGCTGTTTCATTCACATAATCTATTGTTTACTGTAGCCACCTTCATTAATTTTCTTAGCTAGAGCTTCTGGATAACTTGCTGCAGCTTCTCCATCAGCACTTGCTGCTTCACCTTGCATTTTTACGTCATGGAGACGGCTTCTTTCCTTAAACGCCATGAACCAACCTCCGCTAGCTTCAAACTTTTCTTCTGCAGCCTCCTCACCTCTCAGCCTTCACAAAATTGAAGAGAGTTAGTGCCTTGCTCTGGATTAGGCTTTGGTTTAAAGGAATGTTGTGGCTTCTATCCAGAATACTAAAACTTTCTCCATATCAGCAATAAGGCTGTTTCCTTTTATCATTTGAGTGTTCACTGGAATAGCGCTTTTCATTTCCTTGTAGTACTTTTACTTTGCATTCACAACCTGGCTAAATGTTTGGTGCAAGAGGCCTAGCTTTTGGCCTACCTCGGCTTTGAACACATCTTCCGTACTAAGCTTGATCATTTCTAGCTTTTGATTTAAAGTGAGAGATGTGCAACACTTCCTTTCACTCGAACACTTAGAGGGCATTGTAGCATTAATTGTCCTAATTTTAATATCATTGTGTCTCGGAATAGAAAGGCTCCAGGAATGGGAGAGAGAGATACGGGAATGGCCAGTTAGTGGAGCGTTCAGAACAGACATATTTATTTAGTTTGCCATCTTATGTGGGTGTGGTTCGTGGTGCCCCCAAACAATGAAAATAATATCAAATATCACTGATCACAGATCACGATAACAAATATAATAAAAATGAAAAAGTTTGGAATATTGCATGAATTACCAAAATGTGACATAGAGACAATGAAGTGAGCAAATGCCTTTAGAAAAATGGTGCCAACAAGCTTGCTCGACAGACGGTTGCCATAAACCTTTAATTTGTAAAGAATGTAACATACACAAAGCACAGTAAAGTGATGCACAATAAACTGAGATTATGCCTGTACTGAGTTTTGAAAGTAGGATGTGTCATTCCACCAATTTTGTTCTTTTTCAAGTTTGTTTTGGCTATTCTGGATCACTTGCATTTCCATACAACTTCGATGATCAACTTGTCAATTTCTGCAAAGACGTTAGCTACAATTTTGATAGGGAATATGTTCAATCAGTAGATAAAATCAGAGAGAATTACCATCTTGACAATATTAAGGCTTCTGATCTACGAACATGGGAAGTCTTTCTATTTAGAACTTTTTAATTTCTTTCAACAACACGTTCTAGTTTTCAATGTAAGTTTTCCACTACTTTTGCTACATTTTCCCCAGGTATTTTATTTTTTTATGTTTTTATAAAGAGAATTGTTTTCTTAATTTCACATTCTGATTGTTTATTGTGACTGTATAGAAATACAATAGAAAATTGATTTTTTATATTGATTTTGTATCTGTCAAATTTACTTAACTCATTTATTATTTCTAATAATATTTTGGGAGTTGTGGATTCCTTAGGATTTTCTGTATTCAAGATCATGTCATTTGTAAATAGAGATACTTTTACTTTTCAATCTGGATGCTTGTTATTTTTCCTCCTCCTCCTCCTCCTCCTCCTCTTCCTCCTCCTCCTCCCCCTCCTCCTCTTCCTCCTCCTCCTCCTCCTCCTCCTCCTCCTCCTCCTCCCCCTCCTCCTCTTCCTCCTCCTCCTCCTCTTCCTCCTCCTCCTCCTCTTCCTCCTCCTCCTCCTTCTTCTTCTTCATCATCACCATCACCATAATCATCATCAGCATCATCATCATTATTTTTTTTTTAATGGTTCCAGTTAGAACATCTAGTACCACATGAATAGAAGTGGCAATAGTGGACATCTTTGTCCTGTCCTGCTCTAAGGGCGAAGGTATCCATCTTTCTCTATACATTGTAGAAAAGATTCGCAAGTCAAGTAAAGAAGCTATAGCATTCATTTGACACTGGGGAGTACGTTTTAACACTGCAGATACTCTGAGGTAAAGCCAATCTATAATAATAATTTCCCAAACAATCAGTTGGGACTATTTTAACAAAGTAGGATGGCTTCCTAGAGTGATGGTAGAATTTTTATATAAAATTTACATTGTAAGGCATATAATAGTTCAAATACTTTGGAGGCTTTATGCATATTAGTCAATTCTGTTTAGTGAGTAGAAAGAGGAACATTTAAACATCAATATCATAAAAACTCTATCACACAAATGCCAACATTCTATATCCAATATCTACATTCCCCATCTTCCCTAAAGATCTTTCTTATACTATAGTATGCTAGAGTCCAAAGCAAACACTATTTCTTTTTTGATACACAGCAGGAATATAGAAGAATATATAATGGTTTAGACTTTGCATTTTCTCTGGGAAAAAAATATAGAAACACATCTGTCTTAAATAGTCTTACTCTTCTTTCTCTCTACCCACACATCTTCTATAATATTTTTCCTTCCCCCACAAGAATCTCTTAAAAGGTAACAATCATTAAGTCAGTGATCTGTGCAGATCCTGTTTTTAAAAATACAGATAATTCTCTAACTCAGAAGCCTATTAGCAAACACAGAAGGTCTCTGATGCCTGCAACCATCAGACCACCACCACCGCCACTACAACTGCCACCACCACCACCAACATCAACACCAACACCACCAACAACAACAACAACAACACCACCACCACCACCATGACCACCACCACCAACACTAACACCACCAGCTCCTAAAAACTCCAGTTAAAGTTAAACTGAGCTCTGCCCTCTCTAATCTACTGCAATAGCCTTGAATAAAGTCTTCCTTGCCTGTTTAACTTTGGCACAATCTTTGTTTGACAGTACTTTTTAAGATTACTATTAATGATCAACACTTTATTAATATTTGTGTTTGAAACACAAAGTTTACTCAGGGAATTATTATCTCTAAGAATTTTATACCTTAAATCATTCTTAGAATGCTTTTTTCAAGTTATGTTTTCTCTAATTTTTCTTGGGTACATGTGTCAAAAACATAAAAAGAACTTAGAGCATAAAATAAATATAAATAACTATATGAATTAACATGGTGAATTAATATCCTCAAAATGCAATTTTTAAACACAAGGTTGAGCACAAAAAGCAGTTGAATAATTTATAGGTAAAAATGAAAAGTGAAACAATAATTAAAAATAAATTATTATCCTTGCATATAAATATACCAAATTATACTTCTATTCCTGGCATAATAAAAAGTAAGATGAGCTGTCCAGTGATGCTACTATTGATTTTTTCCCCTATTGATCACAGACCACTGATCCCCTGTAACAAGTTATATCTCTATTTTCCACATAGGTGTTGCAGGTAGACGAGGCTTTCTGAACTCAGGCATGGATTTTCTATAAATGGAATCACATTTTAAATGACCCAAGAGAATCTTTCTCTTTAAAAATATGTTTTGTAATATATATAAAAAAATAATCACTTGGTTTGTTTGTTAAAATATATCTGTGAATAACTGCTTTTCAAAGAGGCACTAACCTGTATATCAAGAGTTTAAGAGCTTTATGAACCCAGTCCAATTAGCTGAGCCTGAATATTAACTTGAGGCAACAGTGCAGAGTGGTTAAAACAGGGATTCTGGACTACAACTGGCTGGTTTCATGTCCCAAGTCCACCACTCTCTAGCTGTGTGAGCTTGAGAAAGTTATCCAAATCCTCTATACATTCAATTTCTCACCTATACAATAAATATATTTATATATACTTATACAGTTTTAAAAACTAAATAGTTACATGTAAACTTGCTTGAAAATATTCATGGAATGCTAAATACTATACACATACTTGCAGCTTTTATTACTGAGCGATATTTTGGTTCACTGAAAAAGAATTCGTTTTCACATTATAATGTTAGTGTACGTGTGAATAATTAAAATGCTTATGTGAATTAGGTTATTTAGAGTAAATAAGTGTAGCAATAAATGCATCTCCAAAAGGCACTCCATGCCTTTAAAATGTAAAAATCTTGGGCGGGGGGGGGAGATAGATTATTATACAATGCAATAAAAAAGATTTCTTCTTGCCATTCTTATATTTGTTTGGGGTAACTAATCAATCATTCATGTTTCAGTCAAGAAAAGCCTGGTAATGCTCCAGTAAAAATTGTTCCCTTTTATTTCTTGTCCCCTACTGTCCTATGTGGATCTGACAGCAACCACCTTCCATGTGGCCACTTAGTGATGTTGGCTGATGGAGAATCTGGACATAAAGCTCGTTAGTCAGAGGAAGAGAAAATAAAGGATCACACCTGCCTATGAGATGAGTTTCTCAATGATACAGATCACTTCTGCTGTCAGCTCATTAGTAACGTTATTCCTATGGCTCTGCTTAACTGCAATGGGTAATGAGAGAAAGAAATGGTTTATTCGATGGCCATTTATATCTCTGTCTTAGTTTGTCCTCCAAATATCCCTTTCATGTGGAATGACTCCTCAAGAGAGATAGCCCAAAGATCCACCCCATCAACGCGTCTAGTTCAAAAGCTCATCTCTGAGTGATATGTAGTACTGTCTATATCCGGTCACAGTATGGCTTTGCTCGGTTTGGAGACTTCTGAATTACAAATACAAGTCAACTCCCTTCCACATTCCAATGCAATAATAAAGCTTCCACTGAATAACTGTTAAAATCGCTACCCAAGAAGGAAGAGTGGGTGAGACAGTGATGTAGTCTATTTGAGTTATTGAGAAATTGAGAACATAATAATGTGAGAGATAGTAATGCTCACTAACTATTCCATTTGTTCCTTTACATTTCCATACATACGAGGATGTCTGCCATATATCCATTCTGCAACCCCACTGGGAAGTCACTATAAGGAACCCCATCCCACAAGAGTAGAAAATGTTCCAGAATTCTTCTTTGGCCATGCTCTATGGAAGTAGTGAGTGTCATCCATGTTCTCTGTAGACCTTGTGTCTGTCTTTATCCTCCTTGTCCACATCTCAGGTGAACTTTTGGGGAGTAGGTGCTCTTTGTGGCTAAGGAGGTATCTTACCTCGGTTCCTTAATCTGAAATGCTGGGAACCTAAAATTGATTTTGAGTCTCAGATATTCTCGAGCTTTTTGCTCTAAGATGTAATACTTCCCCCAAAAACTAAGCTTCGATTTTATTCCAATTAGTTCACATGTTCAATGTTAGTCTTTCCAAGAGTAGTTTCAGATTCACTGTAATTTGTGCTTTCTTGCCCCCAATACATCACTGTGAAATTTAATGGGGAATATTTTGAGGCTGTGTGCTTTTCTGCATCCCAATCACATTTTTCCCCTAAGTCTTTTTATTCAGTTGAAAGTATTTACTGACTCTATACCCTTAGTTTGATTTTATTCATGCTGAGGCAATTAAATCAGTTTAAAATAGTTTTTTTAATTTTTATTTCTCAACATTTTCCTATTATTTTTTACTGATAGGAGTCCAGAAACAGTGGACTTTCATAATCCTGAGAGACCCAGATTTTGTCTAGTCTCCTCCATATTTACTTAAAAATTAGCCATTACCTGAACTCATCACCTCCTTATAATATCTTGCCAAATGCAATCATTTAAAACTACTCAAAATTCTAAAATTTTCAACCTCTTTCCTGAAAGCCACATATTATGGTTGTTGTTTTTGGTGGTAGTATTTTTATTTTGTTTTGTTTTTAGGTGTATGATCTGCATCCTGAAACATCGCAGCTGTGCATTTGCTAAATATTTTACTAGTGTAAAGATCATCTTTTTTGGGCTTTGATATCAGTTTCATGCTGCCCCCATTTTAGGTTTTTGTTGTGGAAGCTCTCCAATTTTGGTTCCAATATCAGTATTTATCCATATGGGTTCAATTATTCTGCAGTAACAACCCCCAATCTTAGTGTCTTATAACAACAAGAGTTTATTTCCCCCTCTCACAGAGTTCAGTGTATCTCCAAGCAACTCTGCAGTCCTCCGGAAGTCCACTCGGGCCAGCACAGGGCTCAGCATTTGATTGCACTATACAGAATTGTGTATGACTCTCTTCACTTTTGTTCATAGTCCACTGACCATACTACTGACAGCATCTTGCCTAATTTCAGGGGCTGGGAAATACAAAGGAACAAATAAAATAGCTAATAACCATACTGCCTCGATTTCAGCATTTCTTCCTATATTTCTTAGTAAATTAAAGAGATTACGTAGCGCCATCTTTGTCCTTTCAGCAATATGCTGTATAAGCAATAGTGTGTTTTCGACACTTTCAAGGCTGATGTACTTGTGGTAGTTTGGGATTAGAGCTTTTCTCTATGTGAAGAGCCCTCTCTAGCAACCGAATGTTAGTTTCACAGCTCTGTGCTCTAATGCGATTGAAATTATACTAGGGATGTAAGTATGGAATCTAGGGCTAGTTGTGTTGTGTTCAGTAAAATTGACCAAATGAACTGAACATAATACAGAGGCATTTCTGTAAGAATTTAAATATTGTATAGTTTAATATCATGCAGCCCTCAAGCTTCAAATCTATTTTATGTATATGGATCTTAAGAGAAAATGATCAAAAGATAGTTAACGTGGACATTGAAGAAGCACTATAAGTAAATTCATAAATAAAATTCAAAGACTATTTTATTTGTTTTGAAAGTCAAAAATATTTTTAGGTTAAGCAAGACTCTGAATCAACAAGTGATAAGATAATAAAGTGTTGATTTAGCTTAAGGACAGGCTACAAAAATGTAGTATGACCCCCAAAGTCTTTGATATGTAAAATATAATCTTAGATATTAAAATATTTCAATTTGCTGTTTTTCCTTACTGACACTAAGCAAAGCCATATGCAACTTAAGTCTGCATACATTTTTCAGAAAAATACTTATTTTTAAGGCTTATGACATTGAAAATGCAATTAAACTACCAATAAATTAATTAGCAAATTTATCTTCTCTGCTTTGAAGGCCAGCTTATAAAACACAGCTTTCAACTAGATATGGCATATATATCAAAGAGTCTCCCTTCAGGATACTTTTGTGCTCAAAAAAAGTGAAAAATAGAGTCACCAGCAATTTCACTTTGCAATAAGCCTTAACTACATTACATAGGTCCATCTGAAAGGGGAAAAAAAAAAGATTTTAATATTAAAATATTTTAACCCATTAAAATGACAATATTTTAGTAATGCACTTCTCACTTTGCAGCTAACTGTATACAATATTTTTTCTTAATGATCCAAATTTTATACTCAATACCAGTACAAATCTGAAGAAGAAAAAAAGAAGAAATGACATTTTTTAAAAATACCATGTAAAATATGTGCTATTTGTTATTTTACTAGCAATCTGAACACAGGAAACAATCATATCTCTGATGAAGGTAATTACACTCTTTAAAGGTAAAAATTAAAGTGAGTCTGCACAATGAATTGAATATAATCCCTATTGCACATACTATAGTTGCTGTTTATAATGAAATTGAACATTATTTTGGTCATTAGAGTCGATGTTTGGAACTACATTAGGATTCTTTATAGGAAAAATAAACAATTTCACATTTAACTATGCCATAGGAAGCATATGTAGAAAAAAACATATTTATAATTTAACTATAAAGTAAATCCATGTTTTAAAAAATGTACGAGAGTACAAGATAAAACGATTTGGCCACAGCTAACTTGTGAAGCAGCACAGTAAATGGACAGACCACCTGGGGCTCATTACTAGCTCTGCTTTTGGCTCTGAGATGTAGTTCCAAGAGCAGCGTTTTCCATTAAACTCCTGTCAGACAATTCAATCTTAGGAGGCTTGGGGCAAGGGAGGGAGCAGGTGCCTGGGGGACTGGAAGGGGTGCAAAACCCTGATCCTCATTCTAGTCCCCTCTGGATATTAATGCTGGGTCAGAAAACAGGCCACCTTGTGATACTATTGGGCAGAAACTTCAGCCAGTTCTCGGGAATCCATGTCTAATGAATGCCAGGGCTCATTAAAGGTTCATTACCAGCAACAGTCTCCTGGTTGTTTGGGTTTCGATTCAGTACCACTGAAATAGTGCACTAGATTTGGAGACTGGTAAGCTACTTCTCTGTGTGTTTGCTGTGTTAGCCTGAGTTCCCTCTAAGGTAGAACCATAAACAAAGACTGGCAAGGCAACTAACGTGATCCCATGAAGTTGAGGGGAAGGAGGGTTTAACAGCAAAATAAGAAAAGCAAATTCAGAGATGCATTGTTTCATTACTAACTACACTGGGGGATGCCAATATTTGATCATGTAGGACATGCTGAAAAAGTTTATAAAAATACATGTCAGAATTCAATATTCAATGCACATGTCTAGTGCACTATTTCAGAGAACAGTAGGGAGAGTATTTACTCATTAACTCTCTCCCTATTGATCAAGGGTAGACTCATAAACACTGACACCCCTGCCCCAGTTGTCCATCCACGAGTGTCCGTAAGATCCCTCCAAGAGTGCCAAGCTGTGTCCTCAAAAAGGTTTGGAGCAGGGAGCTAGAGGAAGCCTTTGCGCAAGGAAGACTCTGTCAAATTGTCGCTGTGTGAGGTAGAGGAAGACCCTCAAGAAACTAGGCTCCACAGTAGTGACTAATCTAAGAGGATTGGGACTGATGTAGAAGAGGTCCCCATATGACGGTTTAAACTAAAAACTAGACCAGAATTAATGTACTGGGAATAGGAATAAGAGGGAAAGGGGTTTCAGAGGTTACAGAATTGCCTCCTAAATGCAACTGAATTACTTCGCCACCCACTCTTAAGATTTTGTTTTTGTTTTTTTCTCCACATATGGTAGGCAGTACCTCAGATGGCTGGCCTTGGGGAACACTTCCATAACACTGTTATAGATTCAGTATATTCAAAGATAATATCTTAATAAGATGCCCTTCAAATGAAAGTTGAATAGTTACCAAGAAAAAATATCATTACTAAAGAGCATTCTGAAGGAATGAAGTATTCTAGATAATTTAGTATTTGGCCAATTGAAAACTGAAACACGTGTGCTGTGAAATATCGGGCATGGGAGGGAATGCTCCCTCCTGAGGATAGCAGAAAGAGCACCAAACTTAGACTTAGAAGCTGTAATTCTGAGATTTAGGCCCAACACTGTCTTATTAAATTAATTTGGTAAGTCTCTTTTTTGAGTCTGAATGTCTTTTATGTAAAACTATATGAATAAAACTTGCTTCCAAGTGTTACTGGTTGAGTGTACAGTCAAACAAGATGAAGTATTATAAGATACTGTCCACCTGAACCATTATGTCCCTTGGTCATCATGACCTCCCATTCTTCAGGTATTTTAGAGACTATACTAGATTGGTCATGAATCTAAGACTAAGTAAGGAAGCCAGCTCCAGGCCTTCTCCATCCCTGCCACCTCTGAAGAGGCTATAAGAAACTTTAGTGATCTCTCCCTACTCATGAAAATTTGCATCCATGTTGCTCATTCCCAACCTACACTCATAACTATAACAACGTAGTCTTTTGATTGTGCAATTGTCCCTCTTGACGCAGACTGGTTTTAACAAAAACTTTAGACATTGATATCCCTGCTTATTCTTACACTTTTTCCCTACTGTAGAATCCCTCACTGTCTGAATTGTGCTCCAGCTCTTCAAAACAACATCATCATTTTTACTCCAGTGCCCTTTTTAGACTTTGACTGACAATAATCTTCTTAACACATTAAGTACAAATAATTCATATTTGACCTAGTATATGACCTAGTATAATTTACTTCCTCTATTTCAGTTTTTGATATAATAACTTAAGGGTACCTATGTAAATAAAAAACTTCACTGCAGAAAGACCAACGTGTTAAGTACCTCTCAGCTAACCATACCTGTAGGGAGCTGGAGCATTAAGGGTTAAGAAAATGTAACTTCAAGCAGAGTTTGGGAGGATCGCTAAGGAGAACTCCGATAAGCATAAAGAACAAACAGACACCAGCTGTTCTGGGGATGAGGAATTATCAAAGAGATAAAGACAGTCAGGGCCAAACTTTGAAAAAATATAACTAATCTGTACTTCCTGCCTCAGCTGCTCTATGTAACCTTCTTGTTTCTGTGTGTATAAAAGAAAGCTGGAAAATAAAGCAGGCGCTGCAGTCTAATTAGAACTGCTCGCCCTCCCGATCCCATCTTTGTCTCTTGTCTGTTTTTTTTCTCAATCCTCACTCCCCACTTCAGGAACCGTTCATCTGGTCGGCAGGCTCCGACACATACCCAGAGCTTATCATACTTTCCTGTATCTTAGGATACATATCTTTCTCTAGGGCCAAATTAAATACTTTTCAAAGAATTGAGAAGTCAAAATACTAGTGATTTCATTATAATAAGGTAACAGACAAGATCGACCGAGTTCAGGGTGGTATATATACCCCGTTGTTCACTGCAGCATTATTTACAGTGGCCAAGACATGGAAACAATTGAAATGTCTTTTGATAGGTGATTGGATAAGGACGATGTGGTACATATATACAGTGGAACACTCCTCGGCCACAAGAAAATATGAAATACTGCCATTTGTCAACAACATATATGTATGAGAATCTTGATATTACATGCTAAGTGAAACAAGCCAGCCAGGAAAAGTCGAAAACCACATGACTTCACTCATATGTGGGATATAAAGCTGAAAGCAACAAACAAAGATTAAAAAAAAACAAAAACAGAAAACTCATAACACAGACAACAGTTTAGTGGTTACCAAACTGTAAGGGGGGAGGTGTGGTAAAGGGGGTAAAGGGAGTCAAATCTCATACCTGGTGATGAAAGGAGAACTGACTCCAGGTGGTGAGCACATGATGCAATATATTGTTAAGAATTATAGAGTTGTACACTTGAAATCTATATAATGTCACTAACCCATGTCACCTCAATAAACTTGATAAAAATAAATAAGTAAATAAATAAAATTGCTCACTTTCATAAAAAGATAACAAACTGCTGCAGAAATTTCCTTTAGTTATATATTTGATCTGTAAATTATTTAGTTTTAGAAATACAGAACTTTTGCCATCAAGCATTTGTAATCTATAAGGGGTCTATCCATCTCAGTTACAACATATTTTCAAAGAGACTTCATAAAATATATGCTGTTCAAGTAGTCTCTAGTGACTTTTTTCCAAACCAAATTAAGCCAGAGGGGAAAACAGTCTTTCTCCAAAATTTCATAAAGGCAGAAAAACAGAAATCTTCAGAATGTCTGAGAAATGTAGTTTAGAAAGAAATTCTAATTAGACATATTAAGAAGCTAGAGGTGATTATAAAAGACAAAGGGGTCACCTGATATGGGAATCAAACTTATTAGAGTAGCTTGCGTTGAAAAGACAAACTTAAGGTTGATTTTACATTGAAAGTATAAACTAAAAGGCTGAGGTAGAAAGCATACAGTTCCAGAAGATTTTTTTTTTAAGTTAAGTAATGCTCTAGTTGCATTCACATACACTGCATAGCCATCAGAGTACACTATACTTGCTATGGTACTCATATAATAAGCTGAGTGTTTGCCCACGCTGACTCTATGTATGAGCAGGTAGCCTCCGCTCCCTTATGCCTATCTCTTTCTTCACACCTCCCCAAGAGACGATATTGCTAATTTGATTGTAGAACATTAATTGGGCTGTGTTTACCATTGGAGCCATGGTTTATTTAAAAGAAAAAGCACATATGCTCTGAGCCTCTCTATTCCTTCTGCCAACATATGGCCAGTGGACAGGGCAGGATATGCCACCAGCAGGCTGTCATCAGGCTTAGCCCTCTTTCTTCCTTACCACATATATAAATAGCCAGAGGGTAGTAAGACTCATCGTATGGGTTTGATCTTGAAGGGGACCCGTTTTGTCACCCCAAAGCTGTGCCTTTTGGGGTATTGATTTTTAACCTGATTACTAGAAAGCAAAAGAGTCAGAAAGAACCTTTGACCCTCCTTCCCCCTTTCCTGCCTAGCAGATTCAGACAGAAAGCCTGCTCCAGGAAGGGAACTTTAATATATTCACCTCAGCATTAGATAGGAGGGTTCCAGGAAGGGGCCTGATAACTAGATTCCCCTCTCGCCACTCCCCCACACCACTGCATCCCATTGTTTCTAAGTTGCCTAGCAAGAATTGGTCTGCCATTTTTGTTCCATTCTTCCTAAGCTAGCTGTAAATTGCTTGTTTCCTTGGAAATCTCAGATCCCTGTCCCCTTTCTCCTTTTCCCAAAGGGGTATACAAACCTCAATTGCCCAGTGCGTTTGGGGGACTTACTTTATGACACCCCTGGCATGTTCATCAATAATAAACTTTGTACATATTCTCCTAGTAATCTGGTTATTAGCCCAGCTAGAAGATCTTAGAAGATGGGAGGAAAAATGTTGTTTTGCCCCCATATTATCATAGGCAGAGAGATGCACATCCTTCCAAATTTTATCAGAATCATACTTTAAGGAATATTTGTCACTAATTCCCAAACAAAATGTTTTCACTTTTATGCCATTTTGCCATTGCTTCTTGTGTTTCTAACAGGATTATTTATTCTTTCTCATATTTTTTCTCATGAAATTTTCGATTTTTTAAAAAAAGTTTCAAGAATATCATACTTTCCATTTATATTCACCAACTGTTATTATTTTTGCCTCATTTGTTTTTAACTATGTTCTCTGTCTCTCTTTTCTGTCTATCACATCTCTATCCCTGTCTTTAGATGAATCGGTGGATGGATGGATGAAGGTAGATTTAGAGGGGTAACAGATAGATACACAGATAGATGATAGATACACACACACACACACACACACACACACACACACACACACACACTTTTTCCTGAATCATTTCAAATTAATTGCTAACATCACGATACCTTACCCAAATGTTTCAGCATATATATATATATATATCATGCGTTAAAGGCTATTCCATGACAGTAGCAAAGAGATGAATAAAATATTACATTTTTAAAGCTGAATGGAAATCACTTCAAAGGTCATCAAATCCAAGTCTGTTATTTTTGCAGATTAAAAAACTGAGGCAGATTAAAATAACACAGCCAGTATGTTCTAGAATTGGAACTTTTGCTTCCTAATCGGTGCTCTGATAACTTCACCTAATTATGACTATGTAACAGATTGAAAAATAATATCAATTAACTCTTTGGATAGCAAGTTGAAACATGCTAATTAAAATACTGTGACATTGTGCTACCTTCCTATGCAACTAGATAGCCAAATTATGCCAAATAATTCATGATTTCTTGTGATTAGAACAAGACTCTAGGACTTAGATATATTAAAAGCACTCCAATCATGAAATCACATTGCTTCTAATATTCTTCCCATGGATGGCTTTGCTTTAGAAGTTTAGACGGTGTGTACAACCAGTAGATTTCTTCAAATAGGACCAGATAGCTTTATTCTAGACAAAAAGTGGGTAAGTTCTTAAAAAGTAGAGACCCACTGCTCTCTGTCCTTTCTATCTTTTCTACATATGAATATTTTTCTAAGAAGTTCGCTATCTTATATCAAACATTTTAATACTTAATAAAGATGAAAAGTACTTTTGGGTTTTACTGAGTCACTATTTAATCAGGGTAATATAGAGATCTATATAAGGGCACAGGAAGAGATGACAACTCTATAATTTTGAGTAAATAAATTAGATCACCAAAGTCTAGTATAATATTTAGATAAAATTTTCTTGAAAAATTACTTCTCATCCAAGTAATATAAGGTGCGTTTCATTTTCTATGCATGAAATAAATATAGGCCTGCAAAGAGGTTGGTTTTTTGTTTGCTTGTTTGTTTGTATTTAAAGTTTTGTTTAGATGTCTTAGGAATGATTACACCAGCCATGGTCTCCCTCACAGATGCAAGGCACTCAATGTAGAAAGAGGATGTGATCTGAGATACCAGCTCCTGAAGGGCTTTGCTTCCTGCATATAGGACCCTAGAAAGCAAATAAATAGATAAGGGTGCATATGGCTACATTCAACTCTGGACATAAATCCACATTTAGAGAAAAAGGTTCTGGTTGGAAAAATACTAGTGGGGAGAGAGCTAACATACATTCCACTTTGTCAGACGGTTCTGTCAATATTACATATTTTAAAAATAACGATGTTATATTAGCAGAGTAGAGAATAAAAAAAATGATTTGGTTCAATCTCTTTAATGGAGAATGATAGTTACTAAGTTTCTGGGGTTCATTGTTCATTTAATTACCACTGCCAAGGAGTCCTGGGCCCACCCACTGCATCCCCAATGCACACCTTAGCTCATTCTGGGAATGCTAACCTCCACTTCTATTAACCCTGTACCACTTACTTTAGTAGTCACACATTGTGTATGTCTGTAAAAGGGATTTCTCAAAGCTCTATTTGTGGTTATTTAAATTTATGGATTCACATTAAAAAGTGAATTCAGGCTCTGTTCTCAGATTTTTCCTCTATGGATAATTATTTGCCCATCAGTAAATAAAGGTAAATTATTAATTTTCAAAATATTAACATTTAGAATGGAGGAATATGTTGGCTCAATATACCACTAAATAAAAAAAAAATATATTAAACAATGTTGAGTCTGAGCCAGAAAAAGAAATGATCTGATTTATTGAACTTGACCTGTAAGAAAAATAGTAGCACTAAGAGTAGTAGCAGTCATTTATTTATTTATTTATTTATTTATTTATTTATTTATTTATTTATTTATTTATTATTTTTAAGGAGGCTGCCACTCACAGTGGCCCATGGGGGGATGTAACCGGCAACCATGGTGCTATCAGCACCACACTCTAACCAGCTGAGCTCACCAGCCACCTCTGTAGCAGTTATTTTCTTCTGCCTGGACCTACCTACTTTCCTTCCTTTTGTGCCCTTCCTTTTCTACAACAAACAGCATTGAGTTTTCTACAGTCAGTGGGATGGGATTACAGAAATAAAAAAGAGAGACAACATTCTGTGCTCATGGAACTTATATCCTACTGTGGATATAGGCAATAAGCAAGTAAATAGATATACTACGTATCAGTGATATAACTATGGGAGGAGAAAAGTTCTATGAGAGAAATAAAGACAGTATGATCAGTTGATAGATCGTAACTGGTGGAGTTCAACTTCACTTGGGGTGATCGGAAAAGGCCTCTTTGAACAAATGATATTTGAGATGTGTCTGAAGAATAAGGAAGAGGCACTCTGGAAAGCTATAAACAGTGCATTAGAGGCTGAAGGAGCAGGAAAGACACTGAGCATGGAAAGGGCTTGTGTAGTCCACAAAGGGCAGGTGGCCCTTGCGCCTGGAGCATAGTGAGCGAGAGGGAGAATGTTACCGAAGTCTGACTGGGAAGAGATCATGCAGACTTTGGGAGGCCGTGGGAGATGCTTCTGGACATTTGCTTGGTGCAATAAGAAGCCCTTAAAAGATTTCAGTTAGAGAAGTTACCTGGCATGCTTTATGTTTTAGAAAGATCACTCTGGCTGCTGTGGGGAGAATGGAAATGAAAGTAAGCAGGAGGAAAATAAGTTAGAAAGCTATGGAAATTAACAGAGACCATCGGTGAGTTTAGTAGCAAGAAGCCAGAAATGACCCCCTCCTAGCCAAAGTAGGAGCTTAAGAGAGAGGGAACAATAAGAATCAGCTTTTTCTCTGATAGACAAAAATAAAGGCCAGTGGCATGTTAAAATAGTAAATGTTTAACAAACGCTCTCTGGGAAAAAAGCACATAGGTAAAACATTCATTATAACATTTTACTGATGTAAAGGATGTGTTGAAAACAATTTACAAATAATAAATATATAATACTGTTTATTATAAATCCTACATAACCAATTGATTCTTATACCTGTATCCAATCCATGATTGCAACTGATGAACTATTAGCTCAGTTGGTTAGAGCATTCTGACATGAATGCTGGCTGGTTTTTTCATTTATGTGATCAATTAAAATGAAATGAAACAACACAAATGCATGTCAAAACTTCACCCATTCATCAATGACATAAGCCACCTCTGATGAATCAGCTTAGTTTTTCAAAAAATTAAGATATTCACATATAGCTACAGATATAACACAATTTCAATTTAATCATTATTAACTTTTTCTCCATCACTTCAAGTCCGTAAAATCAACAAAATGATAAATCTCCTAATGTATAGTGTTTGCTAATTTATGTGTAAACACTCCTACCATGAACAATTTCCTGATATTAATATTGTGTCACTGAATATAGAACATACAAATATGCAGTATTTCCACTCTACAGATACAATAAACATAACCTCCAGCACACAGATAATGGTAAAATGCAGAGAGAAAAGAATTAGGATGTGGTGAAATTTGAGTATTTATTGACTTAGCTTTTAATATGTGTAATTATAACTTTAATTTATATTTAATAATGGCTGTATTTATCAGCCATCTCAAAAAATTCCTGAAAATATGACTAATAGCACAAATCAATACGAGCTGGAATGAGGCAGTTCCAGCACCAAATCAGGGCCATATGATAGGTGTAAGCTTGGGGACCACCGCTGGTAAGTATTACATCTCTTCCTGTTAGTGCTCCATCCTGATACAACCCTGCTCCTCTGCTCTAACCCCACTTTCCTGGGAATAGGAAAAGAAAGTGCCTGTGCAGGCAAGCCGTAGTTCACAGAAAGCCATCAGAATCACATCCATCCCCAAGAGAAGAACGCCAGGAATCAAGAGACAGTTTTCCCAAGTTCAATGGTAAGAGAACTACTCGCTGAACTAATTGGCACAATTTCTATATCTCTTATTGGTACATATCCCCAAATTCCTGAAGTTAAACAGTGCTTCCTGTGATTAAACCACCCAAGTGGATAGAAAAGAAATTAGACTCTGGACCTCTTTCTTAGTTCGGCAAGTAGTTCAAAGCTTCCAAAGGTCAGAGATGTTGCTACAGTACTTGGTGCAGAACTAATCTAGCTGGGTATTATGCACATAAAGGTAACCAATAAAACCTAATAAAGGAAGTAAAAAGGTCTGGGGCAATTTTAAGTTGCTCTCTCTTTATTACAGATCTTTGCTTCTCCCCTTTATATCATGAAACCTACTGGTGAAGCATCAGCAATTTTTTCGTAGTTAAAAGGAACTGTGCTTCTCTTGGGTCAAGGAAAAACAAACACTTTCAGGCACATCCTCTGGGGGTAATACTCCTCAGAATTAATTCTTTAGGATCCTGAGATTTAATGCATCAATATGACTTCTACACTAATAATAGCTCCTTTACCCCTTTTTAATATAAATATCTGTGTACTGTAGATAATAGCAAGATATTTTAAAGATTATTACATCTTTAAAACATATATAAGTAAATATGCTTAAATATAGCTTTGTTTATTCTCAAACTGTAGTAACATTTTGAATCTACTTATTCTTTCATTTGTTGTTACAGAACTTTTAACTGTTTCATTTACCTACATGCCAAATACATTTAATAGAAAGGTAGAATTTTCTATTCTCTTTGAAGTTTATGTGTTACAGTACACACACTAGGTGCTGGGTAAATGCTTATGGAATGATTGTGTTGTGTAAATCCCCATCCCAAACTCTACCTACAAAATTATTCATAAACAATAGACCCTAATCACCCTGGACTATTTCACTGCAGTGAAACACAGCATATGCTATTTTCAAGGGAAAAAATAATCAAGAAAATGTAATTTCCACCTTATGTTGTATGTTTGCTTTATGTATTTCTCTAGTTTTAAGATTCTCCCCAACCTTCAAAATCTGTCTGAAAACTATTCTATAAATGTTTTATACTATCAGTCTTAATTCCAAATAGATATGGAAACAATTGGTTATTCCAATGGCTTATTTAAAGTATTACAATTCAGAAAGCTCTTACATTCCATTCTTTTTTTAAGATAAACTTTCACAGAGAATTTGTTTATAATGGCATGAGGTTCTGTGAGGATTTAAGTATTAAAGTTTTCATGCTTATTATTATAATTGAAAACTGGTTAAAATGTGTATGCAGCCATTTTTCCAAAACATTTTTAATAGATACATAACATCATGACAGACTCAATTTATTCATCTCTTTGGTGAGTCATCTCAAATTAGTCATGTTTCATCTAGCGATAATTACAAATTTTAGAAATTGCTTAGCTAAATTTCTGTGATTAATTAACTATAATAAGTTATAAGTATGTTGAAAATAGAAAAAACTTTTAAATATTAATAAAACACCTATGTATTTGATGATCTTAAAACACTGGGTTTCATACTTTAACAAATAAAACAAAATAAAAATAAAATTAAACAGAATGTCTATGTTTGTATAGACAAATAAAATGTATCTGCATCAACTTATAATTGTGGAACACAAAATTTTTAAGTTACAATAAGGTAAGTTTTTAGTAATTATCTTGACATGACAATTATTTTTAGGAACAAAAAAATATTTTTATGATGGCTACTTTTTCCTACACACAGTAAAACATTTCTAAAGAATGTTTCTCTAATGCCTTAGTTAGTTAATATTAATAAAATATGTATAGGGGTGCTAGCAAAAGTGTTCCGTGTATAAGATTAAAGATTCCTTTAAAATGAGGTTTTAAATGTCATTTAAATATGAATGACTACACATTTATGTTACTATCAGCCTAATATAGTTTTAATTACATAAATCAAACCTGGAAAACAAAACAATTAAATAATAAAAATCAACTTTCTTAAAATTACTACAAACTTGCAATCTAAGTGGTCAAATAGAATTAAATGCAGGAAATTTATTGACTTATAAATACTGATGTGTGTTTGTTTGCATTCAACTTTTCGTGTTTAAAATAGTGCTAAATAAGAAAAATCGTAGCTAATATCCATCAAACTCATGTTTGGGAGATAAACCAATATTCTGACAAGGAGTCCTTAGATTTTAGGATGAAGAAATAGTTTGATGGTAGTACTTATTTTTTTAAAAGACATTGATGTATGACAGAAATCATTCTTTTAAAAGTATATTAGTAAACTGTGGAGACCTCCCGGTTCAACTGGTGGTGGCAAGGTGGCAGAAAAATGCTCCAGGATCCAACCAGGCGGCCGCTGGGCCTTTGACGGTGCCCACCACACCCCCATCCTACGAAGAGACAGTGGCACCCATGCCTGGGCCAGCCACGGGGCTTGCGACTGGCCAGGATGGAAAGAGCATGAACCCTCCTGCGTGCTACACCCAGCCAACGCACGTCCCCAACACCAGTGCAACTGCCGTGCAGACGGTCTATGTGCAGCAGCCAGTCTCCTTTTTTGACCGCCCAGTCCAGATGTGTTGTCCTTCCTGCAGCAAAATGATTGGGACGCTGCTGTCCTCTAACGCCGGTGCCCTCTCCTAGCTCTCCTGTGGGAGCCTGTGCCTGCTCCGGCGCATAGCAGGCTGCTGCTTCATCCCTTGCTGTGTGGATGCTCTGCGGGATGTGGATCCTTACTGTCCCAACTGCAGAGCTCTCCTCGGCTTCCACAAGTGTTTGGAGGACTCAGCCAGACCTGGAGGGAGCCATGTGTGGCAGCAAAGTCCTTTCTCTCACCCAGCCCCACCCCTGGTGGAGGTTTCAGCTTGGGGGGGTCTCATCTCTCCAGGGGCTCTCCTTCCTATCTTCTTTGGGTGTGTGTGTGGGGGGCAGGTATCGCAAAAGTAACACTTCCAAACCCCAGCAATTGCTGCCTGGAGTCGTGCACAGGACATGCAAAGACAGTGACCTTGAGTGCTGGGTCAAGGGTTTCCCGCCTGCTTGTGACCCCAAGTCATCCCATCTAACTGATTGTTGCGGTGTCTGAATAACTTCTGGTGATTTGCCTTGCCAGCTTCTTTCCTTGCCTCAGTGGGCCTTTTCGGTGGTAGCTCCAACTCAAAAGCCACAGGTTGCCTTCTTTTTGAGACGCTTCTGGCCCAAATATGGCTGAACCAGCCTTTAGTGCCTACCATTATGGTGTCCATCTGTTTCCACTTCTGGTGACAAAAATCTTGCCTTACAAACTAAGGCCTTGGCTCTCAGATTCTGTTACTGCAGGCTTTTTATTAGCATACAAATTCACTTTAACTTCTCAACTTTTGTTTAAGTAAGCGAGGGGCTATTCACACCCACCAGACACGTATCCATGAGGTCATGAATGCATGCTAGAAATAGAGAGCTGGATCTTATCATTGATCTGCCTTCCCTCGGTAGTATGTACCAGATGTACCAAATCCTCGGCCATTTTCCATGAGGAGCTTTCTTCTTGTAGAGGCATTGCTTGTACTAACAGTTTTTATGACCTCCATTTGGTCTTAAACACCTTTGAACGTAATTTTGAAAGGAGGGATTTATAGAACCATTTTCTGTAACTATACAATTGTTGTCATTTTCCCATTTGCCAAGGGACTCACATATTCATTTTTTCCTTAACAGAAAAAGTAATGGATAATTGCATCCATTGCCTTTACTTGGGTTTAGTGTTGTTCTTAAAAACTTCTATAATGGAACTCTGAAAGTGGGGCCCCTTTCGAGTTCCTGGTAGTGTGTTTGGAAAGACAAAAGTTTATGTGAACACATCACATACCACCGTGCTG
This sequence comes from Rhinolophus sinicus, assembly GCF_036562045.2. Classification (NCBI taxonomy): domain Eukaryota; kingdom Metazoa; phylum Chordata; class Mammalia; order Chiroptera; family Rhinolophidae; genus Rhinolophus; species Rhinolophus sinicus. The sequence continues at coordinate 69,876,727 of NC_133760.1, forward strand.
AGAAGCTTGGGGACCTGAACTACTTCAAAGGAATCTAAAGTCTGATTTTATTTTTCAGAAATATAATTTGTTGTATAACATCAGAAGACATGATTTCTAGGACTTAAGACGCAAGCGAGTTCTCGGTTGGCAGCTGTGACATCTTTGAAAGAATGCAAAGGCGGACCAACAGGCCCCATTTTGGTAATAAATAAGCACAGGGAATACATGTGAATAATATTATGTAAAAAGCATGCCTAGACCTTGAAAAAAATCTGTATATTGACTGAAAATTATAGTCATAACCATTGATTCTGCTTATTCATTTGATGTTTTTGAAAATTCCACTAATTATTTTTGCAGCAAATATGGATATTTCATCATACTTCGGTGTTTATCTGCTTTTAAAAAAGAGTCTTTGGTTCACTCAGTGAACTATTTATCAAAAAAAAAAGTATATTAGTGAAGTGTTGATAATAAATATAAAGTCTACCTCCAAATACAAAATTTTCCATTTCATTTAAATCACTAGGTATGTCTTCCTATGTATTGTAACTATATTTATTAAAATGCACTGAGTTTATCTATTTTCATTAATGTAGCATATTTGCTTTATAACAGAAACGCCTTTGTAGTTAACTCTCTTGGTTCCTGAAGTTGTTCAGACTCTTAGAGAAGAGCCTCAGGAGTAAGCCCACACCAGAAAACCATTATGCCATTCAGTATGTTTAACAAGGCACATGACTAGAATATCAATGGTGCAAAAATGGGTGTTGTGATCTGTTAGGGAAACCAGCTTAGCAACTCACCCATAATGCATGCCTCCAGACAGCACTATCTAAATAGTAAATATTTGCTGTACCTTATTGATATTTACAGTAATAAGCACTGGATTCTCTTATTCTATTTTGTTTTCTGACATATATATATATATATATATATATATATATATATATATATATATATATATATATATAATACACATATATATAAATTAGGTAAATCAACACTGAGATGATACATGGCCAGCCAGGCATGAAAATAACAAAATTAGAGGCAACACTTTGTAACAACTTAACAATCACCTTGGAACACAGTAGTGATTTTTCTTGCTTGTATTTTCAAGACCTCCATCCACTCCTGTTTTAAACTATTTTCTTTAGGACTTCATTATGTTCCTTGGGAGGCTATTTCACACTCTATTAGTTACAGTCATTTTCATCGCATTATTGGACGTATAAACACCCACAGTTCTATGCACCTCTTGAAAGCACATTTCTTCCTTCTTGGTATTTAATAACCTATAGCCTGGCACTTGAATTAGGGGATAATTTTACCCCTTCTACAATATGATTTTAAGTGGGAAAAATTTGATTTGTCAAATTCCATATTATATGAAGATAATTTGCATATCTATTTTGTATCAGAACAATTGTCCAAAACTTAGAAATAAGGCAAATAATTTGGAACACACATCCTTTCAATATTATGAACTGAAAAATGCTACCCAAGGATTGTCTAGCATAACATGCTTAGTTCATTTCATTTTTATTATTAATTTTAGTCCCCAGATTTAATAAACTTTCTTGTTAATTTATAGGTTCTCTCTAGTAAAGATGTAAATAATTTCTGTCTCCTAGAGTAGGTAACTCCAAAGATTTATGATCTTTGGGCATTAAAGAGAATTATATTCAACTCATCCTAATGTCATATCCAATCTTATCTTAATTTTTTGATTGATTGATTGATTGATTGATTGATTGATTGATAAATTGCCTACAAATACCCTATGTTCTTAAGTGCTCTTTGAACCAGCCATAATATCATACTGATCCTTTCACTAATTAATGAGTTAAATATAATCTTTGACATATGTTTACTTTTTGCCTGAGAGTCATGACTTCACATTTTTAAAGTTATGCTTTAAACTTTGCAATAAATAAGATCCCTCTAAATAATATAAGTAATAACTTAAAGACACAGAACCTACCCAGATTCTTGATGAGAAATTCAAACACTAGACTAAGGCTATATTATTAGTATTGCAGCAGCAAGAGTCTGATTGAATTTGTCAATAACAAACATCTTACTCTTCCTTACTCATTGTCCCATATGTAGTCTACACTTGACAATATGTCAGATAAATGACTAAACAAGAAAAGTCCATTATTCCAGGAAAGTGATGAAATGTAACATCATTAAGTGCATTCACATTCCTAAGACCTCATCAAAAATCATTTCCACAATAATTTATGTATATTTAATTTCAATGTGTATCACATACCAATTCTAAGGAATCATTTAATAAACCTCCATATGCAATATTCAAAAATTTCTTAATCTATCTCCTCAGATGGACATTTACAGGTACACATATCAAGACAGGTTTTATTTTTTTATTAAGACTATTACATTGTTCCCCACTTCTACAAAAAGATGTGTTTCTAATACAGCAACAAAATAGATTGTCATATACTAGCTTAATTGGGTGCCATTATATTTATCTGTTCAAAAATACTATTTTCTGTAATAAGGAACATAAAAAGAGAAGAAAAGTACAAAGTAGGCATTAGCAAGTGGCATAAGCTAAAGGGCGAAATATAAAATAAGAAGTAAGCTACACAAAGTAAATTAATAATTATGTCTGATAACTCATAGACACAGACAATAGTTTAGTGGTTACCAGAGGGTGAGGGGGGTGGGGGGTGGGGGGTGGGAGATGAGGGTAAGGGGGATCAAATATATGGTGATGGAAGGAGAACTGACTCTGGGTGATGAACACACAATGGGATTTATAGATGATGTAATACAGAATTGTACACCTGAAAGCTATGTAATTTTACTAACAATTGTCACCCCAATAAATTTAATAAAATAAAATTAAAAAATAATAATAATTATGTCTGATACTTGCCACACATATAGCAAATATAAAATCGTACTCAGCCTCAGAAGCAGATGTGAAGTATCACTTGCCCTGAACTCATCAAAGTAAAATTAGAAATCTCCATCCATAGTATTAGAAATGTTTACCAAGATATCTTATTTTGCCTAGAAATAGTTGCTTCGTGTTCAAAATGCATCCATATATTAATTGATGACTTAAATATTATCTTTAGGCTCCCTCAATAAAGTTGTATGCATTTGGATTGTTTATTTGAGAAGGAAAAATTAAAGAAAAATAATTTATTTGATTTTTGCCTGGGTGCTGTTTCAGAGAAATCATTTCCAGATGCCTGGAGACATACAATATACTAAAAGACATTAATTCAATTTTAGAGATAGATGGATCAGAAGTGAAAAAAGCCCTATACTTCAGCCCATTTCCCAATACCAACTAGTCAGCCAACTCCACAAGAATGAACCTCACAATTAATAAACATTTTAGAAATAAGGCTAAAATAAGGCTCTCACTCACTCTCAATTCTCCAAATATATTTGATTCCTGTGACTAAAATATCTAGCAAGCTGGTTTAATTGCATTCTAGGTGCTCAATTCTCTCATGCATATGATTTAGTAAAGAAATGATATTCCTCTCCAAGCAACATAAATGAAGCTGAACAAAAATTTTCCTAGGAATGCTTGAAAACCTACTTTTTTCTGTGTACTACAAATATCCGAGATGCCATGAATTGATTGATAGTAGTAACTATTAGCAACAGGGTTGATTTTATATAAGGTGTGATTATACAAAATGTAAAGAGAAATCAGTTTAACTAAGTTGAAAATTGTATAAAACAAGAAAATATCTTAAGCCTAAGACTTTATGAACAACCAATGAAAATCGTATCCAAGTCTTATTTTCTTGATAAGACTGATTTTTAATAAATTTTTCAATAAAAAGTAGCATATCACAGAATTATATTCAAATCACATGTGCAGAGTTCAAAGGGCTATCACAAAATAAACATACAGTTGTGATTGCCACCAAAGTCAAGAAAAATACCATTAATGCTCCCTTCATGCCACTTTACAATCACTACCCTTCCTTCCTCCCCAAATATAACCATCACCCTGAATTCTAATCGTCTTGATTAATTTTCCTGTAATTTAACTTCAAATAAATGGAAGCATACAATATATATTTTTGGGCTGGTTTCTTTTACTCCACATATGTTTGTAGAATTAATCTATACTATTGTCAACTGTAATTATTTCACATTTATTGTTATATAGTACTTCAAGATATGAATACATCACACTTTATCCATTCTACTACTGATGGGCATTTGGTAGCTTTTCACTTTGGAGCTATTAAAAACAATGCTGCTCTGAACACTTTTATACATGTCCTTTGATGAACAGATGCACACATGTCTGTTGGGAATATTTCAGGATGGAATTCTTAGGTTATAAGGTATACATGTGTTAAACTTTAGAGCACACTACTAAGTAGTTTTCCAAAATGATTTAACAATGTATAGTTCCATCAGAAATGGGGTGGGTACACATCATTGTAAGATCCTGATATTATCAGTATTTTATAATTAAGCCATTATGACTGATGTGTGGGATACTTTGAGGTTACACTTCCCTGATGGATAATGAGGGTGAGCATCTTCTAATATATTTATCGGCCATTTGGGTATCACTTTGTGTGAAGAGCTTGCTCAATCCTCGCATGTAATTTTCTGTTGGACCATCTCATTTTTACTTATTTGTAGGAGATGTTTATATATGGACATAAAACATTTGACTATTATATATGTTGTAAATATAATCATCTACTCAGTGGCTTGACTTTTCACTGTCTTAGTGTCACTTGATCAATATAATTTCTTAATTTTAACAAAATATTACTAATAATTTATTTTAGTGATGATGTTTATATCCTTTCATTAAAAATTATTTATTATTACCTTCAAGAAGCTTTACTGTTTACCATTCATATTTAGACATATAATCTACCTGGAATTGAATTTTCTCTGTTGTGTCAAGCAGTGATTGAGAATTTGTCCACTTTGGGTATACACACTTGGCCTAGCATGATTCATTGAGGTAAACCATCCTTTCCTCAATATTTTTCAGTTACATCTTTATCATAAATCAAGAGTCACTGTGTGGGTCTATATCTGTTCCTGGACTCTATTAAACTGTTTATTGTTGTACCAATTTTGCATTTAGCTTGAAAATAAATATTGATATTCAAATTTCTTCTATTTTAGGATGGTCCTAGCTATTCTTTTCAAATTTTAATAAAAATTTAGCCAATGGGTAAAGTTTTACCTGATAGAATTTTAGTTGATATCACGCTGAACCTTTATGTTTTCCCACCAAACACGTGTGTATCAGGAAAGGCAGGTGATTATACCGGAATTTATTTTAAAAGAGCCAGAAAATTTTAAAGAGTATACATTGCCATTCCTACAACTTATTTAAAGGATGAGTTCCAATGACAGACAATAAGCATCAAAAGAAGAGATATCACCTCAGGCCCTTTGATTCCTTTACTCTGGTGAAAAATAAATATTTATGCCCTTCACCTTGATCTGTTCCCCACCCATCTTTAATGAACAATAAAACTTAAACATAGTCCAAAGAGCACTATCAAATGCACCAGAACCAAATCCTGGTCCCAAATTTGTCATCTAAGGTGTATAACTTGACAGTTTATTGAATCTCACTGGCTTTCATTTCTCTTAACTGTAAAACTAACAAGGTCAATTCCCTATTTCCTAAAAGCATTTGTTTCTGTAAAATTCTATTCTTTTAAATGAATTGTTGGCTTTCTTTTGAAGACTTTGTATTTCAAAGTTGCTGAATAAGGAGTTCCACTTCTCCTTAGGAAACAGAAACACACAAAAGAACGATGTTCCAATTCTATCAAAAAATAAAAAGGAGAGTAAACTACAACATATAGACATTCAGGAGGTAAGTGACTTCATTTGAGGAGCAGGCTCAGGTCACAGAAACACCAAAACAATTTACCATTTCAAAACACAGTGGCTGGTGGTAGTGATCTAATGCCGTCATTTACTCTTGCCTCTTCACAACTTCTTATCTTGCTAATTAGAAACTACATCCAATTAGCAAAAATAAATAGGTGGAACTACATCAAACTAAAAAGTGCTGCACAGCAAAGGAAACCATCAACAAAATGAAGACAACCTACTGAATAGGAGAAAATATTCTCAAATCGTATCTCATGAAGGATTAACATATAAAACGTACAAAGAACTCATACAACTCAATAGCAAAAAATAAAAAACAACAATCCAATTAAAAATGTGCAGAAGATCTGAATAGGCATTTATACAAAGAAGACATACAGATAGACAACAGGTACATAAAAATGTGCTCAGCATCACTAATCATCAGGGAAATGCAAATTAAAACCACAATAATATATTACTGCACACCTGTTAGAATAACTATTATCAAAAAGACAAGAAATAACAAGTGTTGGTTGGTAAGGGTGTGGAGAAAAGGGAACCCTTGTGCACTGTTATGGGAATGTAAATTGGTGCAGCCATTATGGAAAACAGTACAGAGTTTTCTCAAATAATTAAAAATAGAACTACCATATTATTCAGAAATTGCAATTCTGTGTATTTGTCTGAAGAAAACAAAGAAACTAACTAAACAAAAACACTAACTTGGAAAGATATATGTATGTACCCCCATGTTCATTGAAGCATTATTTACAATAGCCAAGATATGGAAACAAGTGTCCATCAATGGATGAATGGATGGACTATTATTCAGCCATATAAAAGAATGAAACCTTGTCATTTGCGACAGCATAGATATACCTTAAGGGCATTATGCTAAGTGAAATAAGTCAGACAGATAAAGACAAGTACCATAGGACCTCACTTATGTGTATAATCTAAAAACAAAAACAAAAAAAATGAGCTCTTAGATATGGAAACAGACGGGTTGTTGCCAGAGGCAAGAGACTTGGGGTGGCAGAAATGGATGAAGGGAGTCAAAAAGTACAAACTTACAGTTATAAAATAAATAAGTCATAACATAAATAAGGATGTAATGTACAGCATAGTGACTATAGTTAGTAATAGTATATTAAATATTTGAAAGTTGCCAAAAGAGTAGATCTTAAAAGTTCTCATCACAAGAAAAAAAAGTATTTGTAACTGTGTATGGGGACAGATATTAACTACACTTATTGTGCTTATTACAAAATATACACAAATACTGAATCATTATGTCATTCATCTGCAACGATAATAATATAATATATATGTCAATTATTATACCTCAATAAATAACCATTACATCCTATTAATCTCAACTGAAGACATCCATATCTGAAAAGCAAGGATAAAAGTCAAGAACCATATTACTTCATTCATATGTGGGATATAAAACTGAAAGCAACAAGGGAACATGACAAAGAAACAAAAACTCATAGACACAGACAACAGTTTACTGGTTACCAGAGGCTAAGGGGGGGAAGGATTGTAGATGAGGGTAAAGAGAGTCAAATATATGGGATGGAAGGAGAACTGACTCTGGGTGTTGAACACACAATGTGATATATAAATGATGCAATACAGACTTGTACACTTAAAATCCATATAATTTTACTAACAAATGTTACCCCAATAAATTTAATAAAAAAGGTGGTAATCTGTTAAAGGCATATGGAAGTACATATGTGTAGGGGGTAAAAATCTAACAAGTACTAGAGGAAAATAAATTAATATCCAAACGTGTTTTTAAGTAATGTGTTTAAATACATATTAAAGAATTGAAGGATATAGAATTAAATTGAAGCTGGAATTAAATGGGTTTAGAAATATATACAATTTCTGTTATTAAGTGATTTTATATTTCAGAGGGACTCATTTTAACAAGGCAATATGAAATAATTGATAAAGATATTTTAAAAATTGCATGGAGAGTAGTTATTCACTAAAATTATTGATCACAATTGTTGTTGCTTTCATGTTCTTTTTGCATTACATTTATTGCCATCACTGATGCTATGCACAAGGCTTTGATGAAGCGCATACTAAGTATGCCGTAATAATTGTTCGAAGGTTCTGTCAAATATCACTGTGCTTACTAAATCATGCATCAACAATGTTATGATTTGTAGTAATAACGTTATGGTGATTTTTTTGGAACATTGTAGCATATGGTGCCAGATGCCAAGGGCTTACTAATTAATGAGAGAATTAGCACATAGACATTAGATCACTGTAATGCGTCTGCAGCCAAGGCTTAAGGTTTAACTCAGAACAATTTGAAGTTTTAAGGTTAATATTACACAAAACTTAATATCCTTAATAGCAATATGCAAACAAAATACTCAAATAAAATACTTGAGCAATGAGAATATAGAAAGTGTGTTATCTTTCCCTTGCAATTAGGAATTATGCTGAGAAAAAGTTATATCCCACACGCTTTGATCAAACACCTTCGTCAAAAATATTTTTTTACTAAAAAAAAAAAAAAAAAGAAAAAAAAAATATATTTTTACTGATTTCCACAATGGCTGTACCAATCTGTAATCCCACCAACGGTGCATGATGGGGGTTATCACTTTGTGAGGGGTGTAAATGTCAATGCATTGTTTTGTAAACCTGAAACTAACATATATATATATATATATATATATATATATATATATATATATATATATATATATTTACATTCCACTTGATACTTTCAAGAATAAGAGCAAGTTTCAGGGTGGAATCATCAATAGATCAAAGAGAAGCTAGTCCAATCTTTTTTGCCTCAAGCTTCCTAAGTAAGGAATAGAAACAGTGGTTGACAGCCAAAAGCTCTCCCAATAGAACTCCTTCCTGCCTATAACAAGCAGTCCTGATGACTGACTAAATTACACAGTTCAAGATTTTATGATGCATATGCTACCCTTTTACATTTCTATAGACTTTATATTTTTACAAATTATTTTGAGACATAAAAGTTAAAAACATGAGTTCTGGAGACAGATTAGACAAATTCCCAGGGACACATTCCACTATAGCACTTGAAATCTTTGTAACTCTGGGAAAGTCACCTAAATTTTAATAGTTACAGTTTTCACTTTCAGTGGAAATTATTACATTACAGTGTCTACTTCGAAGGGCTGTTGGGAGATTAATTGAGATACTCCATGTGAAGCAGTTATCACTATGCCTGACACATAAAAAGCACTCAATAAATGTAATAAATTATAATAATTACATAGTTAGTCTCCCAACAACTCAATGATGTAGTTATTATATCCATGATTCTTAACAGATGAAAACTTTGAACAAAGGATTTAAATAGCTTTCCAAAGGTTATGAAGATGGTAAACTGCAGAGTTGGAACTTAAATCCAGGTCCCCGAGCTCCAAATCTATAGAGTTCCTCATTGCTCTCCCACTGGTTGATAAAAGAGATAGACAAAAATGATGTGTGTTTATTGGATGGAATATGTATGTCAGATTCTTGAGATTATTTTATGTTTAGTAATTATTTTCAACCTTAGCTACTCTATTTATATATAACTAACACATTATCTTCAGGATAAACATTTCAAAATTCTTTCTGAGTCGTCTCCAAATTGTAAACTCAAATGCGCCTTTGACAAGTCACACTGCTGATAACAGCTGTTTGAAAATTGTGGCATGAAAGCTGGGCTGAGACAATTTCAGCTACATGCCCATCCTCCTGGTAAATGTTCAAGTCATGATACAATACTTGAGGAAACTTGAGGACACGAGTTTGGAGTAATCAGTGTTGTAAAACACAAACAATTAAAAGTAAAACTAAACACTACAACGATGTACTTTAACCTATAATTCTTCAGTTTTGTAGGCCAGTTCTTTACAAATGAAAAAACCACAAAACTTTTCCCACTTTGAATACTGAAAATAAAACCAAAAAGTTGCAAGACCACATACGTGAATCTATCCATATGAGTTCTCTAGGAAGAACCGTCCTTATGGTTTGTATGCAGCTTTATTCCCCCAATTTCCCCAGCTGTCAAACTCAACTCTCATTTTATGTACTCTTCAACGCCCTTCCAAAGAAGTTAAACCTACAATTTCAGGAAAATTAAAACATTCAGCATTCCACTAGAATGCTGAAATCACCAATGCTGCCCACCAGAGAACAAAGAAAGTTCTCAGAAAATTACTTGCTGAGGCAGTTACCAAAGGTTTAGTCTGAGAACTGTCTTGCAAATTGAAAGAATGAAGCCTAACTGACCTCCATCAAATGGGATATTAAAATATGTTTAATATATAAATCCAAAAGCATGACTACTAATAGAAATAAAACCATGTCACTCTTGTTAAAAACACGAAAATCATTAGCAGACTCCTCAATAACCCTCTAAAAGTAGATTGAATCTAAAGAAGCAAATCTAATTTTGAAGAGGCATTACCACTGATAAAACTGACTCTTTTCTGAATGTATTTTTATTACCTCAAGTGCATGGAAATTTTTTTCTTTCCCTATGTCCCAACTCTACATTTCATTTTCTGTCATACTTTACAATAGATTTGTTTTTTTGTTTGTTTGCTTGTTGTTTTTCTGTTGTTGTTTTGTTGTTGTTGTTTTCCAGAAAACATCTGATGTGCCAATTAATCCACGAGCGGGCTAGCCTGAATTCATGAAAAAAAACCTGAGTTATGTATTTTCAGAACGCAGTTTCATTATTTTTCAGTACAGGAAAAAATCTAACTTTAAACAACAACAAAATCTACACATGCAAAAATCTTTCTGTATGCACAGTGAAGAGAGATATTTAGGAACGTCTGGCTCAATTGTGGTCTCCTCAACTAAAAGGAAATAACAGGAGATATGAAACCATGGGCCAAAATCGTGTTGCTTTCATTCAGTCTCCAAGATTCAATATATGTGTAGTAGTATTGCAGTTACTTTTGATGCCATTACCTTTAAAATGTTTTATTAATTTTTCTCTCATCTTTAAGGGTCTTTTCCTATTTTAGAAACTCCTGATATTTTTTTGTCTCTATTTAGAAATCCTCAAAATGGGAAATTTGGATAGTTTCTGAGAACAGCCTTAGAAATGGTGACAGTCAGTAAATTAATCATAAAGGTAAGGTTTAAAAACTAAATCTTATCATTCTAAGAAAAATATAATTGATTTAGAATGTCTTTAAATATATGGTGGGTGTATTCGCCATGACTTACATTCAACTGAAGAGGAAAAACAAAATGAGTTTTCTTAGACGGTCCATCACACATTTGTTTTCTAGCTCTATTGAGACATAATTGATACATGATAATACAGTAGTTTAGGTATACAACATAATGATTTGATATATGTATATATTGTGAAATGGTCACCACAATGTTTAGTTAACAAACCCATACCCTCAGTTACAATTATATTTTTCTTGTGACAAGACCATTTAAGATCTACTCTTAGCAACTTTCTAATAAACAGTGCAGTACTGCTAACTGTAGTCACCATGCTGTGCATTATACCCCCAAAATGTATTTAGTGTATAACTGGAAGCCATCACTTTTAATATATCTGGTGCAAACTCTTTATGGACGAGAAATCAAGAGTTGTTATTCACTGGGTACATTGCCATCCCCCTCAAAACAACAACCAAAACACTCGAGGTTCTGTGACTGAAGGAAGATAGAATGAGTAGTTAGTAGGCAACTAGATGCCTGTTTCACTGGCTCTTAAACTAAAGTCACCAATTGTTATTGAGCGTTGTTGTCCACAAGAAAAGTAGATAAAGAAAAGCATTAGATATTTCATTTACTTTAAGGGGATCTATAGCATTTCCTTTCTGGAAGCCTTAAAATCAAGAGAACTTTTAGTAGATATGAAATTTCTTCAATTAAATTTATTTCCTCAGACATTTAGTACACGTTAAATGAATAAATCAAACATACAAAAGAATGAATCTCCACTAGGGAGATAGCAAATAGCATATTATAAGGCAGAGTGGAATGAGGCTCGATTACAACAAGCAATTATTTTTGATGGAGCAAAGGAAAAAATCTGTTCTGACTGAGGGAATTAAAATAAGTTACACAATGAAAATGCACTTGGGGCTAGGTATTTATACATAAGTTTAATAACTATCTATAGAGACTATACTTCTTGGTTGAGAAATTGACCCATTAGATGATGTTGTCTATTTTGAATGCCTCTTCTTAACTCCTGATCATTCCTCCATCTAATGTGATGAGCTCTCTACTCTCACTGTCCTACTCATGGTGATCTCAGCAGTTCAGTTCATTCCAATATGTGTCTATTGAAACGCTTGAAAATCATCCAAACAAAACAGTCCAATAGCTATTTCTACTTATAGTCACTCTTTCTTCAACATATAGTACTATTAATTATTCTGTATTTTCATTCTATCATTCTACAATTATTTATTGAACGTCTGAAAATTGTTGAGTCTCAGTAATGACAACTCACTAGACTCCCCAAAACCACCCTCCTCCCTGTCTAAAGATAAATAACCAAATACAGCATGTCTGCCATCTTGAATTTTTACAACAACCCTTTTTGAAACTATTTCTTCATTTGGCCTCCATTGTTTTGCAGTGCTTAGTCAATGGGATTGCCTATGTAAACTCTTAGCTAACGCTTATATTTCAAGGTTTGATAAAGAAGAAGAGCTATTCTGTTAGAATGAACAGAGTTTCTTACTACAAGGGACAGGAGATTCTTTTAGAAGAAAGGGATGTTCAGAATTGACTAGACTGATTACTGCAAAGAAGTAAGTTTGGCTTCTGTGATGCCCTTTGTGATCTCTAAAATAAAAGCAAGGGCAGAAGACAAATTTTTAAAATATTAAGATCAGATCTCTGTGGATGATAAATTGAAGACAGAAACTGAGGGACAGAAAACGTGCTAGTGCCCAAAAGTCAAGGGAATGCAGTGAATAAACTCAAGTATCTGTTGAACAGTTCACTTAGATGCCACATGTAATAGTGTAATCTATTGCCAGCCACCATTTTGCTTTGATGGCACTCAGTGACTCACTGACTAAAATTCATGCCTGATTTGGAGGCTAGAAAGACACTTTGTTTTTCATTTTTATTTTTTCTCTGTAATCTTTTATTAAAAATACACGCACAACTATTTCCCACTGAAGACCATACATAGGCATCTGAGTTAAATGTCATCTAATTTCTATAAAATTACCAGTTTTAATTGGGATGCAGAAACCATACTAGACACTTTGTTTTTCTTTATGGATATATTTACTGTGGAACATCTCAATCACATCCAAAAGGAGAGAAAGTTGTATGAAGTACCCCAAAGTGTCCATTAACAAAACTTCAATAATCAGCAGACGATGGCCAATCTTATTTCAGCTAGGTCCAATATCACACCAACCAGATTAATGTGAGGCAAATCCCAAACATAATAGATTTAAGTATGTATTTTTTCCTATAAAAATAAGAATTTTTTTTAAAAATATAACCACAATACCATTAGGATAATTAAAAAATTGACAAGATCTCTTAATATGAGTAAATATCCAGTATTCATATTTCCTGATTTCCTGTTTCTGATAGTGTCATAAAATTATAATAAAGTATTTGTTCAAATCAGAATCAAAATAAAATTCATATATTGTAATTAATAGAAAAGTCTCTTAAGTCTCTTTTTCTTTATAGATTCTCCCTACTTTTGCTTGATCCTTACAATTATGTGTGGAAGAAACTGAGTCTGTTTTGCTGTAGTAGCCCACAGTCTGAATTCCGCTGATAGCATTCTTATGGTGTTATCTAACATGCTCCTCTGTTGCCTGTGTTTTCTGAAAATTGATACTCAGATATAGAGGTAGCACAGATCCAGATGTATTACTTTTTGTTAAGGATACTTCACATATAGCTATGTACACATCCACCACGATGCAAGTAACATCTTCTGTTTGCATGTGTGTGATATTAGCAGTCATTGATGCTCAATGCTCCATTATTTCTGCAAGGGTGCAAAATGGTGATTGGTTAATTCGATCACTTTTTTAAAAAATGCTTTACCTGGAATATTTCTGTAAGAAGGAACTTATCAACTATTCAGGGCAGATGGTATAGAAAAGGCAGAATAAATGCTCGATTCCCTTTTGCTCACAAGCATTCACAAGTTTGTTCCTTAGCATTCCCCATACTATGAACAAGTTAATTTTTTTGGAATCATCGTAAGTGCTTGTATGTAAATATACTTGATGTGTTTCCGACCAATGGCAGTTATTACCCTTGATGCCCATTTTCAGCTAACAGAGAGCGTCTACATATTGGCACTTGAGTTCTTATGACAAAATACACCATAGTTTGTTTTGCCAGTTTAAGAATTTCATTTAAATGAAATCACAAAGTGTGTAATCTTTTGTGTCTGAATGTCTATGAGATGTATACAATTTGTTGAGCATATCATAGTTCATTTCGTTTTGTTATAGAGATATATTCTATTGTATGAATGTAAAGCAATTTATACATTCAATCACTGGCTGATGGACACTTTGATAATTCCAGTTGGAGACTGTTCTGTATAATTTTACTGCTTTGCTATGAACAATCAAGTGCATGCCTTTTTATGGATATTTGTGTTCAGTTCCCTTGAGAAAATAACTAGGAATCACTGAATCATAAAATAAGCATATTTGTAACTTGCCAAGAGCAAACAAACTTTTTTTCCACAGTGATTTCACCGTTTTACACCACCAACAGCCATGTATGAGATTTCCAGTCACTGCTTTCTCACATGCACATGGCACTATCAGTCTTTAAATTTTAGTTATTCTAGAGAGTGTGAAATGCAAACAAATGATTTCAATTTGCATTTCTCTGATGACTAATGATACTGAGCATCTTTTCATATAATTACTGGCCATTTCTTTATCTTCTTATGTGCAGTGTCTATTCTAATCTTGCACATTTTTATTTGGGTGTTTGTCTCTATTGAATTGTAAGTTATTTATATATTCTCTATGGGTGTGTGTGAGTATAATTTGCATACATATTCAAAAGAAAAATATACATATTTTTCAGAATACTTGAAGACATTAAAAACAAAACCACCATCAACAAATCAACAAGTTGACCTGACATTCGTTTTTATCAATTTGTAATAGCTATCTATATCTCCTGTAATACTGTTTGTCTTAAATTCTATATTGTCTGGAATTAATATATAGCCACGCAAGCTTCCCTATGGTTAGTGTTTGCATTATATATATTTCTCACACTTTTGTTTCAAATTATATATTTTCTATATATGTTTTTCATGTAGACATCATACGGTTGAAGCTTGCTTTATAACTAGTCTTTAAATCTTGAACATTTAAATGTTGTGTTTAGACTGTCTTCATTTGATATATTATTGATATGGTTGGTTTTGACTCAGCCAGATTGTTGTTTGTTTTATTTATCACATCTGTCCTTTATTCCTTTTTTTCTCTCTTTTCCTGTCCTCTTTTTGATTGACTGTTTTATCAGTTCTAGTGGAGAACTGAGTCAATTTGGTCAATAATGTGTTCAAGTCTTCTAGTCTTTCTAAACTTCTGTCTGCTTGTTTTTATCAATTACTGGAAGATGAGTCTTAAAATGTCTAATAATTATGGAAATCATGGATTTGTCTACTTCTCTTTTGAGTTGTTTTTTATTTCCCCCATGTATTTGCATCTGTTATTTGTGCACAAACATTTAGGATTGGTATCTCTGATAAACTGACTCCTTTATCATCGGGTAATGTTCCTCCTTATGTTTGGCCATATGCCTTGTTTTGAAGCACACTTCATCTGATAATAGTATAGTTAATATACATAACAGTTTCTTTGTGCTTACTGTTTGTATGGTATATCTATTTGACTTTATCATGTTTGTTGATATATTTGACCACATTCTGTCCTATTAGATTTCTTTATGTAACTTGTTTTATTTGCTGTTTTTTTATGAGGATATATATTTTTTCTTATTAAAAAGGTATGTATTTTCTTCTAGTTTTATGTTTATATCCATGACTTAATACAATACTGTTACTCCCTTCTATTTTAGATATTCTCTATTAGTTCCCAACTCTACACAATACAAATATTAACTAGTGATCTTCTCTCTTTCAGTCATCTAATCTGTATTGATATCCTTTTAGCCTCTGTTAATTCCTGTAAGGTGATAAGGGAGCCTATTCTACTTTCCAAATACTGCCTGTATCTCCTCTCAATTTTTAATCGTTGTACTATGGTTTTATTTTTAAACATTTATAAATTTATTTTATATTTGCATGTACATTTTTTCCTATATTGTCTCCCTCATTTCCATAAGTTAATCTAAGTTCCACAGATTAATGTATACGCAATAGTCACTATCAGAATTTACACAGATGCTTTCCACTCACTTTTGGTTGTCTGAAGTTCATTGTCTAGCAGATTTTAAAGGTAGGTCTTATAAAATCAACCTTCTTTAGTGAATGATTTTAGCAGCTTGCTTGTTTTGTACATAATGGCCAGATTTATGTACAAAACCACAAAAAAAAATGTTAAGATTTAAAATCACTAGCTTCCATTTTTCTTCCTATTATTAAAAAATGGTTTGCAATTTTCTTCGATCACAACATGATATTAAAAAGTCTGACAAATGCTTCTCTTTCTCGTATAAATGACTTGGGACTTTTTACTTCATTGCCAATGTATTTTTTTAAATTACTAGGTTATATCTCAAATTTGGTTGTTACTGCTTTCCCCACATGCATTGTGTATCCTTTCAATATGTAGGTTCACTATTTTTTATTGCAGGAATTTCTTCTTGAATTACAAGTTTTAGGATTCATTTGCCCCACTGCTGGAGTTCTTATAGAAGGAGTAATTTTATATATATTGTACATTCTTTCCAATCTTCTATATTTATCACTTACTCATCAATACGCTTTCTCCAATTCTTTTAAAATTTTTGCTTATTCCAGTTTGTATTTATCTTAGGGCATCATCCAATGTACTTTTTTGCTCTTTTATGAATTCTAGTGTAGATCTACTTTCCTAAATGATTTTATGTTGTATTTTTTAATATTTCATGAGTTATGTCAAATAACTTCAGAAATTTTCCTTTCCTTAAACATCTTTTATCTTTGTCTGTTTATCTAAATCTGACTGACTGATTCATTCTTTTACAGTTTCCATTGTCTTATATTATTTTATTTCATACTGAAAGACTATTGCATTATTTGTAAAACTCTTATTCTGATCATTATCTTTTTCTTTTAATTCTCAATGGGATATTACTATAATCCTTTTATGTTGTTTTTAGCAAGATAGGTTTCCTGCACTAATTATAGAGGAACGTGAGCCAAAACAGTTTCCCAGCATTTATGATTTTGAACTCTCCTATTAATATAGTAAAAGGTTCATAAAAATGATCTTCAGCATTTTTGAGATCTGCCTCCTTTGCTCCCTCGTCCCATCCTTTTGGATGTTTTCTTTCCTTTGTTCCTATCCTTCACAGGTCAAATTCCAGTCTCAGTAGTATTTCATATTGTGGGGCTTGGCACTGGGAAAAAGCATCAGCTGATTACTATGAGCATTTACTTGGCCAGTCTGACACTTAACAACTAACCTTTCTGGAGTTCCTCCTATACTCATTCTTGAAGTGAAACCTTGGAACCACCCTCTCAAAAGTTTAGGCTACTTTCCTGAATTTGGCCCGCTGAACTAACTTCCCATGTTAACTGGGATTCTGGGCTGCATTCCACATTGTTGATTAAATACATAGGTTTTCCTGCTATAAAGATCATAAGAAGTCACTTGTGTTTTCCCTGCTAACTCCTATACAGCTGTTAATACTGAATGGGACTGATTGCTCCTGGTGAGTTGGGTGATATATTTTGGGTTCTTGAAATTATATTTTTTTGTAGATATTGAATATATTTTGTTAAGTTTTGTTAGCCTAGTCCTGTTTGTTTGTTTGTTTGTTTGTTTGCTTGCTTTGTTTTGTTTTTTTTGTTTTTGGTGGGAAGGAGTGCCAAATCTATACCATGGCTGATGTATATTATCCAAAATGCTCTGTTGTTTCTTTTGTCTGTGTATCTGCACATATTCTAATGCTGCCACACCAACATGCCCATCGTATTTTATACTCTTCTTCGATTTCCTTCAAAATTGTCTTCTTGCCAACAACCGGTGTATGTTAAGGTGTATGTGAAGGTGTATGTGAAGGTGTAAGTAGGCTCAATTAGGGAAGTCAGCATTACAGTGTGTACATTCACGTCTTAACCATTTCTTCCACAGGATATATAATGTAACAAAAGAGAAAGTTTATAGGTGTACTTTCCCCCTTGGAGACAGAAAATATGGCTCAAGAAGGAAATACTACTTTTACTTAGAATCCAAGAGCACATCAGGTAAACTATTAAGTATACACCTATGTCTTCAGATCCCCGTTGTTCCTTGTTGCTTTTAAGCAACTGGCAGGCAGGCCAATTTATAACTTTGCTAAAACCAAACAAATTACACTCTTAAAATGCCCTTTAGTTTTAAAATGCAGTATATGTTTGCATTTATTTTGTGTTAAAATTTCACCAGAAGGAGCCAGTCACAAAACATTAAATATTTCATTGTACTTTTAAAAATAACACATTTGTTGATAACCTCCCAAACATTTCACAATGCAATGTTGTATTCACAGTATCCAACGCCAGGTCAGAGAGGAGCAAATTCTTTGATTTAAAAAGCATGAAGAACTAACTCCATTAAACATTGTTCATAAGCAGATGTGACATTTCCCTTGTTGAAGATATTGTCTTGATTTATAGAATCGTCACGAATGAGGGTCACAGAAGCACTTTTATACATACCTTTACAGAAAAGGTTACGGTCTGTATAAAACAGTTCAGAAGGCCATTAGTCTGGGGAAAGGAAAACATGTTTCACACAGTAATATCTTTGTCATCTCTCTGAACTGTGTTTCTCCCTTGACCATTATTTATGTTTTGTATGTTCTACAAGCTGGCCTTGTCTCCTTCACTACTACTCACTTGTCACAAGCAGTGGGACATCTCTGAGGAGCTGATGTTTAGTAGCTAATCAGATGAACAAGGGTGACATCACTGGGTTTTCCTCACATTATTAAGACAAATAATTGAAAAATCTATTACTCTTAGGGATCTAGTTATGAGCAAATTTCTGGTTAGTACCCTGGCTATAGGTCATCTGAATCAGATGAGAAGGAAACACTTCTGAGAGATTCTATAGCCCATCAAATTTTGGTGTTTCCATTTGGGACTTCCCATATTAGTTTAGAAAATAAGATGAGAAGAAAAGCAAAGTCTTTTCTGGTGTCTCCAATCATCCCTAATGGGAGTGGGATGTAGTCTCTTGGAATTTTTTTGAAAGATATGAACAAAAATACTTTAATGAGTCCACAAAATATTGCCCTGACATTCTTTAATTAGTGTTATCCTTAAACAAGATGTAAGTATAATAAATGCACAATGACCATATTTAATAATAATCCCTCAGCATAGCTATATCTGAATTAAAAAGCAAAGTCAGAATTTATAAAAGTTAGATAACATCCTTTTATTTATATAAAACTTTTCAAAACACTTCCCCATCAATTACTACATCAAACCAAACTTGCAATGGAAAGAATTATTCTCCATACCACAAAGATGTTGAAACTGAGGCACTGCACAATACTTTGTGAAGTGCCGCAATAATCAACTTAGTGAAAATGCAGCCCCAGTTTGTCCCCTCTGCCATGTTGCTAACTGATGTCAGTAATCACTGATCCACACACATTAAGGAGCAAAGACATGTACCTCAGGCTTCGGACAGGGGTCTGCACCCTTCGGCCCAATCTGCTGCCTTCGCCAGTTTATAATATTATCTATAAATCCCTCGTTTTCTGATTGCATCATGATGGACAGCTAAATAAGATAATCCATTCTCCTTTTCTTTTCCTGAGAACATTTTATGAGTCTAGAGAATTAGAAAGCATTTTGCAACTGGAATGTTTTGGCAGACAGAGAGTGGAAATAAAGTAAATTGCCTAATCAGAGGAATAGAGGCTTGCAGGCTCAACACTAAAGTTTTAATGACAGGGTCTCCTGGGGGTCACTGATCCCATTATGGGCTGTTTTCCTAATCTACTGCCCAAGTTACCTTTAATTCTGAATAAGTGAAACTGAGAATCATGTTCTGACCGAGTCTTTTGTTAGCTGCCTCTCTAGCTATCCCAGTTGCAAGCCCTGAAATAGAAGACATTCCTGCTCAGAAATCTGTAAGTAAAATGAGTCCCCGACAAAGTCACATATTCTCTGGGCATAAGCAGGAGCTTTTCATGAGACCACCACTCCTGTCTTTTCATTTATCCATTTATCATAATCACATCAATGTTAAAGCACATAAATGAAGATAACAAAATTTCTCTTTTACTTGTTGTTTTTTTCATGTGCATGGGATTCAGAAAAGGGTCAGCTCTGGAAAAAGATGTGGGAGAAAAGTTTCTGTGATATGACTGATCAGTGACATATGGTCGGCATCTCTACTTGTTGCTTCTGGAAAAGCGAAGGTTTTATGTAATAAAAAGTCAGAATGACCATGTTGGTCCAGTCACATACTGAAAAATACGAAGGTATTATTTTCTGTTTTGCAATGATTGAAGTTAGAGACTGAACAGCATTACGCATAGTAACCTGCACATAGCACAGTGTAGATACTTTATAAGCACAGCAGATAATCAGCCCTGGAAGGAATACCATGTGCATGGGGCAGGCAGGAGGCAAATCAGCCAATTTTAAGAGCAGAAAGATGATCAAAATAAAATTTTAAAATTAATAAAGACAAAGTTTTGTGTTTTTACTTTTTCTTAGTTGCATTTTCTTTCATCTTTTTTTTTTTCATGAATACTGTTAGATTACAATTAAAATGTAAGAGATACTTCACTGGGCATTGTGTAGGCTGGAAAACTTGGGGTCTGTAGTTATACATATATTGTAGAGTAGGTTATGGCATAAATTTTTCTGGTTCAGTATGTCTGTATTGGTGTCCAAGGTCCCACTGTGGAATACACTTCATCCTTCCTCTCTCAGACTGTGCCATCCCCCCACCCCCATATGCCCAATCACCATGACCTGGTGGCGTAATAACCATGAGTCTCCCAACTACCACTTCTCCTTCTATCAAAATTTACCCACCATCCTTCAAAATCAGTCTCTGCAACGTGATGACAGGCTACTCTTAGAACCAATTTTGTCTTAACAGACTAAAGAGAAAAGACTGTGGCTGACATCTTGCTTGTCTCAGGCAGTATTTCTTCTCTGAGGTCAATGATGTTCAACCTAGGTTATGCCCAGCCCTGGAATCCATGAATACCTGTACGTAGGCACGGATCATTTTAAGTAATTCCAATTCAGATGCTGAAACTACTACGTCTGAAAAAGACTTCCAAGCTCAGCTTCACGCCATTTTTACTTTTTAACTCTTCTATATAATGGTCCTTCCTCCACTTCACAAAAAAAAAAAGGTAGAAAGAGGGGTCAGGGAGGGAGAGACAGAATGAGAGAATGGATTACCTCTTAATCTTATATCCAAAATTTTTCTACAGATACACCTTCATTTCCTTCTATGATGTCACAGAATATCAATAGAGCAGAATAGTTAAGTTCTAGAACTTTTGGGTTAGACTTGGGTTCTAATTTCAACTCATTCACTTAAATTGTGTGACTTTATGCAAGTCACTTAACCTAGAAGTGTGCATACAAGATTACATAAAAACTCTCCAAGGAGTAAAAAGGTTACAGCAATGAAAGGATAATTAATCTTCAGGTCTCCAGTTCATGTTCTGTTTTCTCAAATTGATCTGCCTGAGAAAACACTAAAATCAGGATGCCATTCAATTTCTCCTTTCTAACCTTTTATATGCATTTTCTCCTGAGAGAGCTTCTTGTATATGAAAAACAAAAGGAGCTCTGGTAAAAAGTGTTAAGTCCAAGGGGCCTTATATCATTGGGGATATAACCTATGCAAGATCGAGTTTGGGCCATATCCATCCATTCATCTTAGAATTAGAATTCAGAAGCAAGATAGCTGTCACAAGAAAGGTCACAAGAAAGCATATTAATATGTTCATCTGAATTGAAAAATAAAGTCAGACTCTTTCTTATAAGAAATAATTCTAATTTGACTGATTAGTTTGACAATGAGGACTAGCTTTTTCCATTAGGATTTATGATGGATATTTTCCATAAATTGAATTAATTAAATCAGCAGTTTCAAGGTTTTGGAAATAATTTATTCAAAAAGTTATAAGATAATATAGTTTCATCAAAAATATTATATTAGTGTGCTCACTTCGGCAGCACATATACTAAAAATATTATATTAACAAAGTTATGATTAACAATATTTATTGTTATTGAAATTAACAATTTTGGATTTTTTCCAATCTTTTCTGAGTCAATTAGGTTAAACAATGTGCCTCTAGGTTACGGGGTAAAATGTAAATTGAGGTCCTAACAATTTTAGGTGAAGTCCTTTTTTTTTTTTTTTTTTGTTATTCTTTAGCAATTTTTTTTTTTTTTTAAAGATTTTATTGGAGAAGGGGAACAGGACTTTATGGGGGAACAGTGTGTACTTCCAGGCCTTTTTTTTCCAAGTAAAGTTGTTGTCCTTTCAGCCTTAGCTGTGGAGGGCACAGCTCAGCTCCAGGTCCAGTTGCCGTTTTCTAGTTGCAGGAGATACAGCCCACCATCCCTTGCAGGAGTCGAACCGGCAACCTTGTGGTTGAGAGGACGTGCTCCAACCAACCGAGCCATCCAGGAGCTCAGTGGCAGCTCATCTCAAGGTGCCGTGTTCAATCTTAGTTGCAGGGGGCGGAGCCCACCATCCCTTGCGGGACTCGAGGAGTTGAACCAGCAACCTTGTGGATGAGAGCCCACTGGCCCATGTGGGAATGAAACTGGCAGCCTTCAGAGTTAGGAGCATGGAGCTCTAACTGCCTGAGCCACTGGGCTGGCCCTTTGGTGAAGTCTTTTGATAAACTTTCCAGAAACTGAGGAAGTGAATGATTCTAATTACAGGGTGTCATCTGAAAGTCAGATAGTATAATAGTCTTTGTTTTCACCAGATATGGAAGACATGATACAATCATCAGCTGATAAAGCATGATATTTAATGATGACAAAGCACGATGATCTTTAGCTTAAAATTTAGAAGTCCAAGAAAATGTGTGATATATTCGTAATAATATTCTTAAAATGCAGAAAATATTTCTCAATGTTAATGTCAATGAAAAATGGGAATAGAATTGATTTTAAATGCTGTTATTATATCAATATCAAAGAATCATTTTTGGACCTATGAATTGTGTGAAAAATATAGTCCTAATAGAAGCATTTACAAGACTTTTCTTTATACATTTAGCAATTATTTGTCAAATGTTTTATATAATTCTGTTGCTTTAGTCAATTGTGCATTATGGTAATTACAAATATAATTCTATCCAGGAGAAGAAATTTAATATTTAGAATCTTAGAGTCAAAAAAAACAATAAAAATAAATTTTTAATTTATAACAATTGTTTTCTTATAGAGAAGTATAAAGAGATATGAGTCTTAAGTAGAAGAGATATGAGTCTACAGATATATTACTTTAGAATAAAATTATCTAGTACAAATGAAACACAAATGAGGTTAGAGAATAAAATACATGATATAAGATTTCTAAGGATTAAAGAAAAGTTTGCTAATGTAATTATTAAATAACTGGTTGTGGATATCAAAGTGCAATGGTATTTAGATTCTACCGAAATCTAAAATGTAAAAGATTTATATATTTTTTATATTTTTATTACAATATTTAAAATGTCAGAAATTACACACTTTACTTCTTTTTAAACATATAATGAAATTTTTTATACTAATTTTAAAATGTAAAGGGACCCATACTGTTTTCAAATATTCCTTGGGAATATATAGCAAAGATTTGAATACCTTTGGTCTAAGTACCATGCATTTTCCCTTAACTAAGAGTCTGTCACCGAAGGGTCCATTTCCTTAACTAGTCTATCTTATTTATCTTTCAAGCTTTCACTCTCTTAGAATCCTACCAAAAATATTTTCCAAGAGAATAGATAGTATTACAAATATGAGATAGTCCTAAGCAAAAGTTGGTTTCAGCAAATTGTTTTTTTGAAGCATCTTTATACCATTTAGACATAATTTTCTTCTTCCACATTGGCTTCTAGGATATTGCTTGAAAATATATACTGTTAATTTAACATGGCTTCATGTGTCATCCATCTCAGGGACAGTTGCCTTTTAAAACAGGAAAACTAAATTTAAATTTAAATTCAATTCACTAAATACTTAAATACTTATTGAGTTCTTATTATATACTATTCATTTTTTTAGGAGCTGATGATATGACTATGAGAGTGAACAAGATAGTCATGGCTTTCCTTTCATGGAAATGACAGTTTTGCAGAGAGGACAGATGTTAAACCACTAATGACAACTGTGATGAGGGTCACTCAAGTGAGTACGGAAACATGAGCAAAAGGGTATAACCTGTCTGTGAGATCAGAAATACACATCCCAGTGGAAAAACATGTTATAATGGTCTACTTTGATATCTTATAGGATACAAATATTTAACTATATGTATATAAACATTATTAAATTATTAAAATAATACATACAAATGTGTGTGTGTGAGGGTTGCAGTTGGTGTAAAAAAAAAAAGAAAAATAAGTGAATTATTGAGCATTTACAAGACCATGAACTTGACCCTTCTGAAAATACAAAGTTAATATGTTTGAAACCAACTTTTGTGTAACTAGTTGCACTAAAATCTGAGGGATGAATGATCATTTATAAACTTTATCTCTCAATGGAACACATACCCATTGCTTCTGAGGCTCTAAAATACTCCCACATTTGCTTACAGTATATAAATATAGCTTCATTAAATATAAACATTTAAAATTATGAAGTATACCAAGCTTACCTTTAATTAAATTCTCTTTCCCCTCCAATAGCTATTCCAGATTTTCTAACCATGCTTAATGGAGTAATAGGCCCAGAGCTGTTATAGTCAGATGGACCCAATTTTGATATCCTGTTCCACCAATTCTGACTCTCTATAATCTTAGAAAAGTTAGTTAACCTTTCATCTTAATATTCTCAGAGAAAAATAAACTAATCCTAATTTAATTAGATTTGTATTATTTTATTTATTTATTAGTATTATTTTATTTATTTACTAGCATTATTTTATTAGAATAACAGGGTTATTCTACATCTTAAGGGAGATAATGAATATTAATATGTCTATCATATAGTTGTCACTAAACATGTGAAATCCATTACCCTTTTTATCTCTTTTAATATTAATATACACTATTTTATACCCATACCTGGACCTATGTTAATATGGTTTTTCATTTTAATTCAAACATCTAAGAGCAGAATTAAAAGCCTTGCCACATGTGAAAAAGGTGTCAGGACTCAGGCAATAGGTAGGTAGAAGAGATTGGGAAAAGGACCGGAGGGTCTTCCCTCCAAATTCTAAACTTAAATCACAGTGATCATTGTTTATTCTGCCATTTGGTAGACCAGATTTACGTGTAGGATAGAAGTATTCATATTGCTTCTTTAATAGTACACACATACATACAAACACACTCGCATACACACATCCACATCCGCACATATACAAAATTGAGAGTGGATGGAGTTCAAACATTTGTTTTCAGTCCCACTGACCAATTTTTCAAAATTTTCCCTAATTTATTTACAGCCTTAAGCAATGGAGGTAGTTTTATTTTCTTTCCTGGTTTATTAGCTATTTTTGATTACCTGAAACAGCTCTGGAAAAAAAAATGACAAGGAGAACCTTATTTCTAGTAGTATAGTTTCCTTCTAACTAAAATGAAACCAATTTCTCAAATCCCAGAGATAGCACAAGCACAGAAACTTAATTTTTTGAGGTGACTCAATGGAGCTACTAATTCATTTTCAGACCTGTGGCGGTATAACATAAAGAAGCATTCCAGAAACATAAAGTGACGCTCAAAAAAGTCAGCATGCCTGATCTGGACAAAGTGTTGCCTTCTTATGAGATTTCAGTTGCTTCTACTTTCTGCTTTTTATGTACACAATTACTTAGAGGACAGAAATAGTAGGACAATTTTTAATCATGGCAAAAAGTAGCAGTAGCATTAAAAAGTAGTTATTTTGTGAAACAGTAACATGGCTGGATTTATAGGGAAATAACTGGAGGATAAAGATGTTATTTTTAAAAATATCAGCTGAAGCCCATCTGTGCACCACTGTCTGGTGAAATCTTAATTCTCAACTTTATTATCAAAGGCTCTCAGCAAAGGTCATCAAACAAACAAACAAAGCCATTTGTTAGAGACAGAGATTAGAAAAAATATGCATGAGTCACAGCATTGCATTTTCCCTGTCCAGAGGAAAAGAATATACAAATTCTTCTAAAAATTATTATGTATTAAAGCAATAAAGTCACTCATCGCGGAAAATGTTTTACTTCCTTTTCCCAATTTCGATTAAGCTTTTTCATCTTTGAGCATTTCATTTTCAAAGTAAAAAAGGCTCCTGCAAAGAAATGGCAGAATGATTAAGATCTATTTTTTTATGAAAAAGGGAAAACCATTCAGATTTCTTGTTTTCATTTTCCAAGAACTGTTTTTATTTTTCAGTAAATATTAAATAAAAATCAGATGGAAGGATAAGCCTTAGAAAGAGAAGTTTTAATGGTGATCAAACAGATTCTTAGGTACAGTGTTCCTTTGTTTGCGGGGATTTAACACGTCCCTGCACAATTGGAGAATTAGTCTCCAATGGAGAATGCCAGGCTCTTAGGGCCATTAGAGAGCAGCTCCCTTTGGGGTGTATTGACAAATGGCCCCTGCCAGGAAGAAACGAAGAAATAAGATTCCCTGAGATTTCTAATGTCAGAAAACCTGCGGTGTCACAGCCCTAAAACTAAAGAAGATAGTGTAAAGAAGGAAAGTACTTATTTTTGTCCGTAGGAGAGCAGGCTATTGAGAACTTGAGAAGTGGTCTTGCCACAACAATGAATACTACATGTATGAGTAAGCAATGATGGATGTTTCAAAAAATTGAAGCCTCTAAATATAGCCCACAGAACTATACAGGAGAGTGTGCTAACCCCTCTCTGCAAAGGATAATTTCATTTATTCATTCCTTCACTCTTTCATTAATTTATTTATCAGTTTACTGAGTACTAAATATGTGTCCAGCTCTATCTAGTGCTGGCAAGCTTCTTGCCCTCAGTACAGCTTACATATTCTTGGAGAAGAAAAATGAAATACATAATATAAATGTATTGATAACTAAGTGAACAAGATAATGTCACACAGTTATAAGTCTTATGAAGACTATGAAAAAATAAGAAAAGAGATAGAAATCCTAGACAAGAAAAAGGGGTTCATCACCACCAAACCTGTATTATAAGAAATGTTAAAGCAACTTCTTGAGGAAAAAGAAAAAAATGATCAGTAATATGAACAAATAATGGCAAGAACTACATATCTATCAACAATTACTTTCACTGTCAATGGATTAAATGCTCCAATCAAAAGACAGAATCACTGAATGGATAAGAAAACAGAACCCTTAGAATCATCAGTAGGAGAATGGTATGATTTGATTTATACTTTAAAAAGTAGTAGTAGATTCTCAAGAAATAGCTAGAGAATGAAAAATGGGCTATAGACAATTAAAAGAAATAATGAGAGCAGTTGGGAGGAACCATACCAACCCAGCTTGAGAAATGATGGTGGTTATAACAGAATGATAGCAGTAGACCTGGTCCGAAGTGTGGGAATTCATGGAAACCTGAATACGGTCTGGGAGATGATGTGGAGAAGAAAAAAACTCAATCAATAAATGACTCCTAAGTTTCTGGTTTGAGTACATGGGCGGGTGGTGAAGCCACTGCCAGAGATGGAAAAACAAAGAAGAAATAGATTGTGTTGGAAACAGGAATCAGAGATTTCCTCTTCAATATTAATTTTGAGATGTCTATTAGAAATCTCAAACAAGAAGTTGGCTAGATCAGTCTGGAGCTCAAAGAAAGATATAAATTAGAGCTATAAATGTGAAAATCATAGACATATATAGCTGCTATTTAAAGCCATGGGACTGGATAATGATATAAGGAGAGATAACAGGACCACGCCCAGGGATACTCCACAACTTACAGGTCTACCACAAAAGAAGGAGAGAGCAAAGACAGCCGAGAAGGAATATCAGTGAGAGAGGAGAAACACTAAGGACACTGGTATCATGAAAGTCGAGAAAAACGGTTCGAGGAGGAGGAAGTAGATAACTGTTGAATACTGAGAGGTCAAGAAAGATGAGGACAGAAGCAAAATGGCAGACATTGGTGATATTAACAAGAGCTATATCAGTGGGTCCATGAGGCTATATATTAGCGAAGGATGGTTAGGGCTTGGTATGGTAACAAATAAACCCTTAAATATCAGAGGCTTTTCCCAACAAAGACTGATTTGTTAAACATGCAATGTCTAGAGATCAATCATCTATTGAACTTTTTTCCTGTTTGGCAGCTCTCATTCATCTTACATAATGCCATTTTAAACAAATGGCTTGCAAGTGTGTCCCAGTAGAGGAGGAGAGTGAGAGATGGCATGGTATATTTTTAAGGATCTGGCTTGGCAGTTGCTTATATAACTTCCATGCATATTAGCCAAAGTCCAATTTCATGGCAAGGGACGTTGGGACATGTAGGAGAGAACATGAACATTGGTGAGCACAAACAGTATCTACCACAGGACAAACACCTGATATACTGGACTGAAGGGAGAACGAGAGGTGACAAGTTAGAGTTTAAATAAAGACAATGCAAATACTCTCCATCTCATAAAAGCTTTCCTTGATCCCACCTCCTCCAGCAACCCCATTTCTCTGCTCTCCTTTGTACAAAATTCTTTAGAGTTACTAACCAATATCAGCCTTAAGCAAAATTTTGCTGTGTCATATGCCAATGACATAACATTTGAACAAAATTGGCAAAAATATTTGCATACTGTGTAGATTACTTTCAACTAATTTTTAAATAAAGTATTTAATATGGATACTGTTAAATTACATACTTTGGGATTGTCACATAATGAGCATTCATGGGCCAAGAACAGTCAATAAATTTTTCATCCTTGCCTTTATGTTTGCAAATATAATCAATGGCCAGAAAAAAAAAAAAAAAAAGGAACTGCATCAAAGAAAACATAAAAGCACAGCACAAATTTTGAATGTGACATTGTTTTTAGTACAAACTTAAGGTCAATAGAGAATCGATACTTACAAGTTATTTCTATGTGTCAAGTATTTTAATACATTGC
The DNA here is from genome assembly GCF_036562045.2 of Rhinolophus sinicus. NCBI lineage: Eukaryota > Metazoa > Chordata > Mammalia > Chiroptera > Rhinolophidae > Rhinolophus > Rhinolophus sinicus. The sequence goes on from NC_133760.1 coordinate 69,906,019, forward strand.
TATATAAATTATATAATAATAGCAAATGCCTCATATTGGAATCTAATTTGATAGATGAAATTCAAGGAAAAACATATGCATTGTGGTGAGATTCCTGGGTTTCTTATTGTCTCATATAGACCAGATTTAGAGCTGTAGAAACCAGAAATGTGAAAACACCTACAGTCATAGGAGGGGAGGGGGAAATCTCCAAGAAAACCCTATTTGAAATGGTCAACCTACCAAGGAAGAAAATATTTAGACAATAACTGCAGTATCCCAACAAAACACCACAGAAAACAAAATTGTGGCTCCACCCTCTCCCATATCAGCAACAGGTGAGTAGGAAGCTTAGCCTTTCAAATTCATGAGACTGTAATAAGATTCATCTACATGTCTGCAAGATGATGTCAGAGGAGGCTAAGTTGAAAGTCAAGGTTTTCACCATCACTCAGCAATAACAAGGCCACACACCACCATAGTACCAGTGGAGACCAAACAGGGAGCAAAAGTCTCACCTACAAATAGCAGTAACAAAGAGACCAATGTGCAGGTGTCAACAAAGCCCTAGGGACAAGCTTGGACGTCTACATCCACAAGCTAGTAAAAAGATGGCAGATGGTATCAGAGAAAATGAGCTAAAACAGAAGGTTTAGTAATTTTATGGATATTGACAAACCAATTCTAATGTATACATGGAAGGCAAAACACCCAGAAGAGCCAAAACAATATTGAAGAAGAAAAAAATCAGACTGATACTATATAACTTCAAGATTCACTACAAAGCTTCAGTAATTGAGACAGTGTGGTACTGGTGAAAGAATAGACAAGAGATCAATGGAACAGAATAAAGAGCTCAGAAATAGACCCACCCAAATATTGTCAATTGTTCTTTGACAAATAAGGAACGGCAATACAATGGAGCAAAGACAGTTTTTTAACAAATGATGCAGGAACAACTGGATATCCACACGCAAAAAAAAAAAAAAAAAAAAAAGAATCTAGACACAGCCCTTAACTCTGCAAAAATTAACTCAAAATGGATTACAGACCTAAATGTAAAATGCTAAAACAACAACAACATAAATCTCCTTGGAGATAAAATAGGAGAAAACCTGGATGACCTTGGGTTTGGTGCTGACTTTTGTAGATACCAAAACCAAAGGCATAAACCATGAAAGAAGCAATTGATAAGATTGACTTCATTGAGATGAAAAACCCTATTATACAAAAGATATAGTCAAGAAAATGAAAAGACAAGCCACATATTGTGAGAAAATCTTTGCAAAACCCATATCTTATAAAAAAAAATAATATCCAAAATATAAAAGAACTCTTAAAACTCACCAATAAAGAAAAAGATGCAACTAAAAATGGTCAAAAAATCTGAATAGATCTCACCAAAGATGAGATCCAAATGGCAAATCATTATATGAAAAGATGCCCAACATCATATGTCATTAGGGAATTGCAAATTAAAACACTGAGCTACTACTATACAGCTATTAGAACGCCTACATCAAAAACACTGACAACAACAAATGCTGGTGAGGATGGGAAGGAACAGGAATGCTCATTCATTATTGATGTGAATGAAAAATGGCACAGCTACTTTGGAAGACAGTTTACAAAACTAAACATACTCTTAACATGTGATCCAGAAATTGCACTCCGTGGTATTTTCCTGTATGAACTGAAAACTTATGTCTACACAACATTCTGTACATAAATGTTTATAGCAACTTTATTCATAATTGCCAAAACTTGAAAGCAACCAAGATGTCCTTCAATAGGAGAATGGATAAACAGACTGTGGACCCAGATAATGGATCTGGATAATGGATCCAGATAATGGATCTGAAAGGAAAATTATTCAGCAACAAAAAGAAATGAACTTTCGAACTGGAGGAGATATTTGCAAACAATATCGAAAATATACAAAGAACTCATATAATTCAACAACAAAAAAGCCAATTAAAAAATGGACAGAGGACCTGAACAGACACACAGACTTCTCCCAAGAAGACACACAAACAGGCAAAAGACACATGAAAAAATGCTCAACTTCACTAGCTATTAGGGAAATGTAAATCAAAACCACAATGAGATATCACCTCACACCTGTTAGAATGGCTGTTATCAACAAGACAAGTAATAACATTTTGGAGAGGAGGCAGAGAAAAAGGAACCTTCATACACTGCTGGTGGGAATGTAACTGGTGCAGACGCTATGGAAAACAGTACGGAGTTTCCTCAAAAAATTAAGAATAGAGTTACCATATGACCTAGCAATGCCTCTGCTGGGTACATACTCAAAAAAATCTGAAAACATTTATCTACAGATACATGTACCTCTATGCTCACTGCACCATTATTCACAGTGGCCAAGTCATGAAAGCAACTGAAGTGTCCTTCAATATGTGATTGGATAAAGAAGATGTGGTACATAAACACAATGGAACACTACTCTGCCATGAGAAAGGATGAAATAATGCCATTTACGACAACATGGATAGATCGTGAGATCATTATGCTAAGTGAAATTGGTCAGACAGAAAAAGTCAAGAACCATGACTTCACTCAAATGTGGGCTATAAAACTGAAGGCAACAAAGGAACAAGACAAACAAATAAACAAAAACTCATAGATACAGAAAACAGTTTAGTGGTTACCAGAGGGTAAGAGGGAAGGGGAGGTGGTAAAAGAAGGCAAAGGGGGTCAAATATATGGTGATGGAAGAACTAACTCTCTGGGTGGTGAGCACACAACATAATATGTAGATAATGTTTTATAGAAATGTACACTTGAAACCTATATAATTTTACTAATCAATGTCACCCCAATAAATTTAATATTTAAAAAATAAAATAAAATAAAGAAAGAAATGAATTATCAAGCCACAAAAAGACATGGAGAAACTTAAACGCATATTGCTAAGTGGAAAAAAAAAAAAAAGCTAATCTTAAAAGTTTACATACTGTGTGATTTCAACTATATGACGTTCGGAAAAAGCAAAACTATGGAGATAGTAAAAAGATCAGTGGCTATCAGGGTTTCAAGACTGGGAGGAAGAGAGCAGAATATGCAGCATAGGGAACTCTTATGGCAGTGAAAATATTCTACTGATACTGTCATGGTGGATAAATTCATTATGTATTTGTCAGATCCATAGAATGTATAACAAAAAGAGTGAATCTTAATGTACACTATGAACTTTAGTTAATAATAATACATTAATATTGACTCATTAATTGGTAACAAATTTTATGTAAGATTTTAACAATAGAAACTGAGTAGGGGGTAAAGAGGTTATATGGGAACTCTGTGTTTTCTGTTCAATTTTATGTAAATCTAAAAATAAAGTATTAATCTAAAAATAATAAAAGGTTTAAATAAGATCCAGATTTTCATACCATAATAGAAAAACATAAATGTTTTAATTCACACAGAAGACAAAGCAATCCTAAATGTGTATGTACCAAATCCACAGCTGCAAAATGTGTGAAGCAATAACTGATAGAACTGAAAAGAGAAATAGACAAATCCACAATTATAGCTTGGAGAGCTCAACACACACCCTGCTCTCAAGAATTGATAGAACAACTACACAGATAAGCAGCAGAATATAGAAGAACCCAATAATCCCTTAAAATATTAGGAACCATTCAACATTTGTAGAACACTCCACCCAAACAACAACAGAATACACATTCTTTTCAAGTAGCCACAGAACATATACAAATATAGAACATATCCCGGGCCATAAAGCAAATCTCAAAATTGTACAAGATCTGAGATCATATACAGTACCTTCACTGACCACAGTGGAATCAAACTAGAAACAAAAACAGAAAGCAGGACTATTTCTTAACACTTGACAATTAAATAACACTTTTAAAAATCCATGGGTAGAAGAGGAAGTCTTAAGGGAAATTCAAAAATCCGTTAAACTGAATGAAAATAAAAATACAACATATCATAATGTGTGATAGAGTTAAAGCAGTACACAGAGGAAATTTATAACATTATATGTACACATCAGAAGGAAAAACAAAAAACAAAAAAACTCTTGACTCAGTAATCTCACATCCCACCTCAAGAATCTAGAAAAAGAAGAGCAAAATAAACCCAAAGCAAGTAGAAGGAAGGAAATAATGCAGTAGACATTAAGGCAATTGAAAACAGAATAATAGAGAAAAAAATCAATGGGACAAAGAACTGGTTCTTTGAAAATACAAGTAAAATTGACAAACTTCTATCGAAATACAAGAAAAAAATTGCTGAAAGATAGACACAAAGACCAATGGAATGCAGAGGCAGTAACCATAAAGCAACTCACATAAATAGGCCCAACTGAGTTTGAGCAATTCAATGGAGCCCTTTAAACAATGGTGCTAGAGCAATTGGGCAATTGGACATTCAGGGGGGAAAAAAATAAACCTATAGAAAAACATATTTAAAAATCTTCAAGAACTAGGCTAAGTTCATAAACATGGCATCAACAGTATGATCCATAAAAGGAGATAATGATAAACTACACTTCTCCAAAATAAATAGTTTTTACTCTGAAAGACCATGTTCAAAAGATGAAAACACAAGCTACAGAGTGAGAGAAGCATTTGCAGATCGCAATTAACATCTAGATTATATAAAGAACTCTCAAAATTCAACAATAAAAACACAATAATCCAATTAGTAAACAGGCAAAACAACATGAAGAAATATTTCACCAAAGAGGATATACAGATGGCCAAAATGTTTTCATAAAATATCGCTATACACTTATCATAAAGGCTAAAGTAAAAAGTAATGACAAAACCAAATGCTGGCAAGGATGTGGGGAAATACATTACAAATACGTTGCTACTGAAAACGTAAAATGATACAGCCACCCTGGAAAACCATTTGGCAGTTTCTTTTTAAAAAAATAAATAAACATGTAACTACAATATAACCCAGCAATTATACTCCTTGAGGATTTATCCCAGAGAAATTAAGCCTTAAAAGGAAGACACAAAATCTGCAAGTGAATATAGTGCTTTATTCATAATAGTCCAAAACTGGAAACCCAGAACAAACTATGGTACACAGAACTGTTTACACATGCAACAACCTGGATGAATCTCCAGATAACTATGCGGAGTGAACAATCCATATATACTCATGATTCCATTTATATAACATTGACAAAATGGCAAAATTACAAAAATGGAAAATAGATTAGTGGTTGTCAGATATTAAGGTGGGAGTGAGAGCAGAAGGAAAGTGGGTCTGGCTATAAATGGGAACATAAGGACTCCTGTGGTGACGAAAATGTTCTCTGTCTTAACTATGTCAATATTAATATTCTCGTTGTGATGTTATACTACAGTTTTGGAAGATGCTACAAGTGGTGAAAACTAGGTAAACGTATAGGACATCTCTGTATTATTCTTCCTATTGCATGTAAATCGACAATCATTTCAAAATGAAAAGTTTAAAAAAATTAAACATGAGGGAACAGATGCCATTTTCACCTACTTCTCAGATACGGGATTCAAACTAAGAAATATGAATTACTCACAATCACCTATAGAACCACTGTTTTCTTCCTAAACCTCCATTAAGATTAGGAGTATGCCAATAGTCTATTTCTGCCCTTTGCTACCAAATTGACAACATTACTGTTGATGGAAAAAGAATTTCTATGGTATAGGATTGAGGCTGAAATAACCCATGTGTGTCCTGGGTTACTTTATGGTTTATGGCTCTGTTTCTTGGCTCTGGCTTCACAACACATTGTGAGAAGGACCCTGTTGATCTATGTGTGGCTCCCTAGGAATAAATGGTAATGTCACTTGGAGACAAATAGTGAAGAATTTCATGGTAATCTATTTTATTCTGTTCAATTGTTTGCAGTTATCTGTCTTCACTTTCCATGTAATAGCTTTCAGACTATCCTTCTGTCTTACATGGGTCTTTTCGATTTGATTTTTCATATGCTCGGCTTGGTAGAGCTAAGTCACTCTGAACACAGCCTCAGTGCCCAGTGATCCTGATTCAGACATTTATTGAAACACATGAAATAGTCAACCTGGAAAGTCAAATAACAACAAAAGAATTGAATCTAACTTTCCAAGTTGGCTTGCGTGTGCAGGTAAAATGGCTCCCTACACTGTGGCCATTTCAAGGCACTCACACCCATTCTCAAATGTAAATATCAATGCAGATGTTTCTAGAGTGTTGGATATGTATCCATCTCTGTATGTCACTGTAAAGAACACCCCCCACCACCACCACCCAAAAAATCCTGACATGGAGAAATCACCTTGATTGGAGCAGAGGCACACGGCATCAAGAAGTGGGTAATATAGTAAGAAATACATTACATGATGTCTAACCTAAACAATGTTAGAATACATTTTATTAATAGGCAGCTTTTCAGTGATAAATGGAAGATATCATTATATTTACCTAATTCTACAAATTTTCATGGACTCTTTACTGTACGTGTCCAATGCTGTTCTAAGCACTGTGGATAATAGCAGAGATACTAACGGCAGGAACTCTGACTTTGACCAGCTTGCAATTAAGTTGAGAAAAATGTATCTCATCATGGGAATGTGAGACATAATAATATAATGCAAAATAATATAACATACATAATAATATAATAAAGTATTAAAATAGACTTAACTAAGAAGAATGCTCTGAGAGGCCAGCAATCAAAAAGGATTAAATGTAGTAGACTTTTATGGAAGGGATGTGACCAGAGACAGAACTGTAAACGTGAGATTTGGATGAAAGGAGAGAAATAGACAAAACACTTAAAGCAAGGTTAAGAGCATAAATATTGGAATGAGTGTGACAAAACTGGCAGACAGTGACATGAAAGTTTGAATATCAATGAGTCTATTTTTCCATCCAAATTTCCATAGGCATCCCTTTCCAGAGGCACCTTCCCAGTAAACAGATTTTGAGCTCAGGACCTCCCTTTCATGTTAAGTTTTTTTACCTGTTCCTCCCACTGAAAGCCTTACTCCATAACCCCCGTTTTGGCTGAGTCCCTTGTATCCAGTCTTAAATATCCTCAATCTTGCCTGCCTGCCTCACTTCCTGACTAAGTCTCCAATTCCATTTCCTGGGTACCAGCTGAAAGGAACCTCTTGCTTGTCTGGACAGAGTCTGTCAACTGACACTCTGTATCACCTGCCTGATTGGACTACCTGCAGCCAGGATTCTCCTTGTGTGATCTCTACCTTAGGAGAGCTATTCCTACACCACATTGTGCCATGTGCCTTCCAGGTTCCCATTCTGCTGGCACCGTGTTCTGTGCATTTAATGGACAAATTTAACCACTGAATCAAACAGATTTGTTCTGTCAAACTTTTAAAATGACTGATTTATTCAATATTTTGTTTCTTTGAGGTGGTCTTCTACAGAATGTATCCAGCAGCCTCACAGGACACATTATTGAATGAAATCCTCACTAAACATAGTGAAATTTGGAACCAAGAATTGCAAAATTGGTCTTCGAGCTGAGTGATTGTAAGTCATGCCAACAGAATAACCAGTACCAAAGCAGTTCAATACAAAAACACAATGACATATGCAATGCAAGATGTGCAACATATAAGGTCTGTAAGCATCAAACATTGTAACGGACAAATACTATGAAATTAATGCATCCAGTGATTCTGTCAAATTGGTTTAAATGAGGTTTGGTTACTTACTACATAAGAAAAAATAAACAGACTGGGAAAGAGGCTAGATAAATATCTAATAGCTGAGTATCAATGAAGATTAAATTTCTGTATATGTCTTAGTAAAAGACAGTTAAAAAAACTACTAGCGAATTTTTATTCCTATGTATGTAAGAATGTTAATCCCTTTAGTGACTATAATTGGGCTTTCTACTTTAATTAAAACCTGGAAACTATAGAAATGTAAGAATGTGACTAAAACTCTAAGTCTAAAATTGTTAGACTACTTATCCACCATACCACTCTTTGTCCTGACTCATTTCTGATTTCACACACGTTCAGCTCTTTCAAACTGGTGCAGCTACCTGTTCAGCTCTCCTTAGTTAGTAAGGGAACATGTCAGATCACTTCTTACCTTCCCCTAAGTCATCTTAGATTACAATGTTAGTGTTGCGGTGACGATTTAAGGGAATGGAAACCAAGTTAATCTAAAAAACAAACTCTGCTAGACACCTTCCATTTATCCATAGGGACAGGCTCTCCTCCCCTCCCACATTACTTCGTACCCTGAGTGGCTGCCATCCAGGGTTTACATCCCAGACTTTTTATGGTGGGCAGAGGATGGGAAGGAAGGAGGAAAGTATGGTTGGAGTTTACTTCCTGAACTTCCTCCCTGTGAAGTCTCCTAAGGCTGCTGGTCACAGTGGCTCCTGGGACGTGGCCCTCTCCTGACAGGGGCTTCTCTCCATGGATTCTTAAAAAAAACCACCCTCTCGCCTCATGGCTTCAGGCATGGGGTTGGCGGACATCCTATTTCTACTATTTCCTGCTTACAGAAACATCCCTGTGTTTTCCCTAGAACCTGTCCACACTTTTGTAATAGCCTTTATTACACTCACCTCAACTTTCTCAAAATTGACTGTGTGATTATTTCCTGCAGAGACCTAACTTTGATACTCAAACGAAAAATCAAGCCTGTTGTTCTCTGGCACCAGTTCAAGGAATTTGTGTGAAACTAAGATTTTAAAATAAAAAAAATAAAAAAAATAAAAAATCTTGCTAAGTTTCTAATATGCTGTTAACTACATATTTTTTGAACTAGCAGCAATGGGAAACTTGTAAAGGTACAAATATGGGATGTGGAGGTATAGATTTTAGGAATATTCCTTGCTGGAGCAGATGAGAGCTGTGGCAGCATTAAAGGTGACACTCACTGTGGGCAATGCTTTGCCAACAAAATTGCAGAAATTGTATAAAGTGGGACTCATTTTGTATAAGTGTTCGGCATATTTGGTGTAGTTGGTGAGCGACAAATAAAGGTCGTCAGGAAAGCCCACCATTGAAGAAAAGCTTGAGAAAAGGCAAGCTCCTTAGACCTATTTTTGATATGATTTCATTCTATTTAAAACTTCTTTTTCAGAGTAAATTTCTCTATAAGACCAGCTGGCCTGGATGGACCTTCCTAGTAGTGTGTCTTCCCATTCCACATGACCCAGTCTGAGGCAGACTCAGTGGGTCCCACGGGCTGGTCCCTGGAAACGCCTGCTTCTGAGTTCAGCTCCATATTGTCTGTGCTCCTGCAAACACTCAGTGACGTACCCTTGCCCCTTTCTCTGACGACTAAATCCTCGTCACTGTCCAACATCCAGAACAAAGGAAAGCTCCTCTATGAGGACTACCCAGATTCTTCCAGAAAGGGTTATTACTAACGCTCCATTTTCAAACTGTACCTCCACATTAGCATCTCTTTATGTATTGAAATTAGAACTCTTACTATATTGTGAGTTTCTGGATAGCAATGATCTTATGTATTATTTCTTCACCTAGGTCCAAGCTCAGTGTATAACGGTATATGCTAAGCATTTAACAGATGATAAATGAATGAATGTATTACCTACCAGAAAGAAAACCTGTATATATTTAGCATTTAGATTCTGTTCTTACAAAGCCCCAAAGGCATATTCCTTAATATAAATGAGGGACAATTTTCTTATCAAAAGCTAATTAAACATATATCGATTATATTAACATGTATATATTGAGCACTTACTACTTCAAGTGAGCTAGGATATTTCATTTTTTAACTTTATATAAACACAAACTTCAATTGTGTCATTAAGTGTTTGCTACCTAAGTCCATTGAGATGGGATTCATAAAACAAACAGAAAGCGCAAAAATTAAAAAAAAAAAAAAAAATCTAGACCAAATCCTGCATATAGCCATAAAATATTACATGGTTGAAAAAGGATACTTGGGAAAGCTATTTGAGTCTTTCTTACATACTATGTATTTGAGCAGTGAACTGCTCCCTGAAATCTTTACAAAGCCTGGGTGGTAACATAATGAATGACTCTGTCGGAAATCAGCAGATGGTATTCCACAGAGCTGTCATACGACTGCACATGATGACAAGGATACGACTGTAAAATTGGCCCACAATTTTAACAATGAACGCTGTAAATTTCATCCGTAGGCTGACCAAACCAGCATGATTCCTCTCACTCTATGTAAATATAACTGCTTATTTTACTGGGCTCCTCAATCCTGCTATCTCACTATTTTGTGGTTGCTAAGCAACCTTAGTAATAGTGTGGCATGCCCATTTAAAAAAAAAAAAAAGAAGAGAAAAAACGGATCCACCAAAATGTGTTTGTTGATTTATTTATATGAATGGAAATGATCCAGGTCCAAAATAAAATCTTTTCAATGTGACAGCTGGCACTGACTAACAACTTGCAACTTCACTGTAATCACAGTAATACTTTTTTTTCCCTGAAAAGGTAAATAGATTCCTAGATGCTCTCTTTTCCCCAATGAATATTTCTTTAATCATTTTTTGATGGAGGTTGCCTATGAATATCTGAAGATAGATTTTGGCTTTGGAGGTTCATGCGCAAAAGTATAAGTGTAGTGTAGCCCAGGGCCAGGACGTTTGTAGGACAATGTGAAGTATGAATTATTGCAACTGTGTTAGCCACTGAGCAAACTAACCCATCAAGCAATATAAGTTGTCACAAAATGTACTGAGGCATTCCATTCCACTCAGGTGAGATAGGACGAAGAGCAGAAAGAAGGAGTCTGAGTCATAAAATCCTTGCTGCCTCAGGGTAACAGTAACTTATTTCACTATATTTATAGGTCACTAATGGTAACTGATCCAAAAGAAATGGTGGCATCAAATTGCCCTTGGCCTTTTGTCAAAAAAGAAAGAAATCATCGATGACTACAGTCACAGACAAAAAAAAAAAAGAGAAAAATCCACAATAAATAACAACTCTAGTGGCATAAATACGGGAGTAATAATATGCAATTTATTCATTTTATTTTCAATGTTTTTTCTAATGGAATTGTTCAAGTTCTAGTGCATGCAGTGACTCTATCACATAGAAAAAAAACAAAGTATACTGTTCAAAATTACAAGAGACTAAAATTGCTGTTTTCACTTTTGACTATTGGTAGTGCACAGAATATTACAATAAATCATTCCCCTTTTCCTTCCCCTGATTTCTCCTTTCCAGGTTAGATGGTTTTGCCAGGTGAAGCTGAGATATTGGAAAATAATTTCAGCCCTTTCCTGTTCTCTATATCTCAGAGCAGCACACGTATATTTTTCTAGTTCATAGTTTTTATCCTTTCATTCTGTTCCTGAGCTGCCCTAACCCAGGATAACTTAAGAAAATGACATAATGCTTATGGCTTCCATTTATTGAGGACTTCATAGGTGACTGGAGTTGATACTATTTTAGATTATTCTTTGCCTGTTTGGCCAATGTAGTAAAATCTACTAAATAATACAGACACTTTGTTTTTAGGAAGAGTGGACATGGAACTCACCAAAACCCAAGTTTTGTTTTTGTTTTTGTTTTCTGTGATAAACACTGCAGGGAGGCAACACAGTGCAATAGGAGAATGTTTTCATTCCTAAAACATGTTATAAATCCACTCACTCATCTGCTATTCTGCTGAAATACTTTTAAGTGGTGTTTAACCCAAGCATAATTGCTGCTGAGAATCCTCAGACATATGTATATTCTAAAGTAGTCCTACATTTCCTGTCTTGTAAACTTTATGGTTAAGCTCTTTTAATCAAGCCTGTATCATTTTCTCTACTTTGTATCATTAATTGCCACAAACATGGTGATAGGTAATATTCTTACCTACCAATTTAGGATTTGGAAGTTCATATGGAACCTCTGGGATAATTTCTAGTCACAGAATGTATTAATGAATTTGTTTTATACAAAAATCAGGTTGCATGTTTAAAAGTATACTTATGAATAAGTTTTGTATCTGATAATATGTAGTCTGTTTGACTTACTGAAAATTGAATTAGTAAATTCTTTTAATATATCAAACTCCATGTTTAATCATATAGTAACACAAACAAATCATATTAAACTTTTTTGAATTTATTTAAATTGATGTCTGATTATATTAGTTGACTACTTTGCTTAATACATGAGTTGAATTCCTGAAAAATTATATTCAAATTAGATTTCAGCTAATTATATAACATTAAATATAATAGGTTATTTAAAAGCATACCATTCTTATGCTATACAAAATACATAATCATCTCTACCATTTTTTTTTCTTTTCGTGATCTATTTCTCCTTGAAAGATGAAACTCATACTGTCAAAATATTTAGAACTTTCAAACCATATAATAAAATGAAATCCAAGCTTAGAAACAAACATATTAATGACCCATTAAAAAATAAACTTTTTAAAATTAGACTCTTCCACCCCAAAACTTGACTCAGTTTTAGACAGATTTATTTTCCCATGTAGCTTCACACTGTGTTTATGATGGGCAGACAGATGATATCTTCACCTGATTGAAGAGTATCTTCTTCTGCATTCACGAGACAATAAACATTTTTATAGCACGCAACTGTTTAACTCAAATGAATGGGACCCACACATGGGTTGCCTAAGTTGCACAGACACATCTCATATTCCAGTGCATTTACATAAATCTGCCTCTTCTGGACAGCATGCTTCCCTTGAGAGGCTTACTGAAATGCCAGCTCCACTAGAGCATGAAGCTCTAGCCTAGTGAACAATCCAACAGCCTGAAAAATGTTCAGGTGCTGAGTTAAAACCAATACTTTCTTTTCCTTTTTAGGAAGTATAAAGCAAACCCTGCCTATTAGCACCTATCTAGGTGTTATTTTAAGCTCTTAAACATAGAACAATCTACATTTTATGTTTTTGTCCACAACGGAAGAAAAAAAACACTAGGAAAAAAAATGAGATTACAACATGTTCAGGATTCAAATTATTCTGGAATGAAGTTTTTTATGACGTCAAGTTACTAATATTCAAGTGCTTAAAATAAATATCATTGCACCTAAATATCTGAAAAGTAACATATCTGTAATGTGATAATCATTTAATCATAGCTCAGTGTAAACTATTTCACATCTGAAGGGAATCTCAATTTACAAGTCCTTAAATTGTGCTATTTCACTGCTTTGTAAATAAGGTCCATTCACAGATAAAATTATCTTCTTACACATTAAAATAATCTGTGATTTAAGGAAACAATTCTTTTTTTAATCTTTTAATTTTCATTAACTGTATTAAGGTGGCATTGGTTGTATAGGTTTCAAGTGTACAATTCTGTAATACATCACTGTATATTGCATTGCGTGTTCACCATCTAGAGTGAGTTCTCCTTCCATCACCATATACTTGATCACCTTTACCCTCTTTTACCAACCCCTTCTCCCCTTACCCTCTGATAACCACTAAACTGTTGTCTGTGTCTATGATTTTTGTTTATTTGTCTTGTCTTTTTTTCTTTCAGTTTTATATCCCATGGAAACAATTCTTAACAAGATGTTAAACATATAAAACATTTCAATACACTGTTAGGCAATAGGTAGTCAACTACATAAGCTAATCATCCTGTGTGCTAGAAATCCTCGCTTTCTAACATCCTTTTTCAAAACCCTCTTTAAGATTTGCTGCTCTAGATAGCAACAGATAATGAGATGTCCTTTCATCCACCTCTGGTGTTTTGTTTTGTTTTGTTTTTGCATCTCATGGTGTTGGTGGTGAGAGGGGAACAATTATATAAGACTACAGCAGACACTGTGTGGCAGACTTGTTTCCTAAGAGCCCTTTAAAATAGTTTTAGGATGTAAACATGCAATAGTCACCAAAAAACTCCTAATAAATAAATAAATAAATAAATAAATAAATAAATAAAACAAAAATACCTTCAAAGTTGTATTTGATGCTGGGAGTAATGAAATATTTTTATTCATAGGTTTTCTGATCTAATCTTAAATATGCATTTTTTATATGACTATATACAACATTTCTTTTGCTCAGATATTTAAGAATTAACACTTAAACATTATATTTTAAAAAAGGTTTTGGTCTCCTTTGGAGGAAGATAGGGAAGATAGGAAACTAAATTTTTAGGTACCACATATGTATTCTGCCTTTTCCTGTATGAGAGATGTTTCCCTTTAAAAAATATCACACTAATAAATAAATATCCTCAATGAAGAAAATGTCATAGACATTGAACATCTATGTGTGCTACATCACACAAAAGAGAAAAAGATACACAATACACCTACGAAGTACTCTTGCCAAATAAATTTAACCAAAGTAGAATCAAGTCTCTAGATCCAATTTCGAATGCAGAGGCTAGAAGAGCATATGAAATTATTGCATGAGGATGCAATAACTCCAAACAGACAGTGGGAAATTCCACAGGTCAAATCTACTGGGTTCCTTCAATAAATAAATTTTAAGAAAAAAAGAGAAATAGGGTAATTGTACATTAAAAAAGAAGATCACAAGACCTAAATGCCCCACCCCCTAAAATAACAGAAAATCAATGCTGGTTAGATACGTACACTTGGGTTGCTCCCTCCCCATCCCTCTCTCATTGTTGCATTGAGTTTGGGGTTTTTTAAAATTCTCAATGCATGGGTAAAGCCAGCCAAACATAAGAATCCCAGTTGTGCTAGATTTTCTGTCATCAATTTTATATTACCATCAACTCCTTGTAAGGACTCTGCAATTACAGAAAAACAAAACAAACAAACAAACAAAAAACACAAAGAAAATACATGTCTGAAAATCCCCTTTGCTGTATACTATGAGTTGTAATTTGCCAACACACACTCACACAAAATTTAGAAGGTGGACGAGAAGGATCACAAATGAACAGAGCAAGACACACTGGTGTCTGGTTTGCCACTTTACTCCAATTGCAGTCTCCAATTGAAGAGTATAGCAATTGGAGGGTAATTCCTAGAGATTTTCCATAATTGCACTGGCTTCTGGGTGAGCTGCAGAGCTGCAGCTGAGAAAGTCAGTGGTTGGTTATCCAATCTTCATTCCCTCAGCTTTTCCAACAGATATAAGCTCCTAAGTCTCTGTATTAAAACCCTTAACATCAGGAGTACATAAAATTCACTGTTTTTCTGACTGAATCCTAACTGATACAATATCCCTATGGCTTTGTAATCAGAGAAAAAAGAAATTCTTACCAACTGGTTCTAGTTTTATAAACTTAAATAAGAGTTCTGACCTGGTATGGGCTACATGCCCATCTCCATACCAGTCACTGTAACCAGAAAGATGGTTACTATGATTAGCTCAGCCTGTGTAATTGCCCTGTGACTGGCAAGGGGAGGTCAAATGTAATGAAATCAGTTATTAAGAGAAGCCATACTTAAACTAAAAGGAGTACATATTCCTAAAAGGGAAGCAAAAGTCTCAGAAAAATAAAAGGGGAAGAAGTACTAGGTATATCCTCAAATAGATTGCCACTATATACATTATAATTAGAGCTCCCAGCCTCATCTATTTAGAGGCACATTGTCCTAAAAACAGCTCAGTTTAGATTTATGGTGCTTGTCCTATTGCTAAAGATAGAACAACCAGAAGAGAGTCAACAGAAAGGAAGCAACAGAAAGGGGCCAAATGTTTGAGACTGAGCATTGAATAAGACAGGAAATGCAAGTTATTAAATGGGAAGGTAAAGCCATAAATAAAAAATAAATGCAAGTATTCTAGAAATGATTATTCAACCTTACCTAGCCATCTAACCTAAATATCACCTTCATCACAATCTACATACCTATCCTGCTTTATGTTTATTCTTATATTTGTATTATTATATCTTTATTCAGATGCCATCCCTACTAGAATTCAAGTGCCATGAGGTCAGGGTCATGGGTGATTTTGTTCACAAATATATTCCCAGTTTCTTGAAGAGTACTTGACCAAAGCAAATGCTCAATAAATGCTTAATGAATTATTTGTTTGGTACACGTTGGGTTGGGGCAAGGTAACTTGTGAAAAGTCCTCAGACACGTGGTTATTTTGTGGTATAACCTTCATTCCAGAAGAGTCTAACATTAGCTTAAAGGTGCTGGGACAGACTTTACCTTCATTTGATAGTATTTAAAGACATAATCATAAATAAGTAGTTGCTATGCCTCAAAAAGCTCACAGTCTAGTAAGACCAGCAGACACAGAGGCATAATATACTGGAGTGAGATTAGAGTTAAAAGAGAGGTGTAGACTTGCCATGGAAGCATTAGAGTAGTAGCATTTTGCAGCAGGGAGAGGAGACCCCATTTAAGGGTAAAGAGAAGAGGCAACAAAACTAAGAAGTTATGAATAACAACTTTAGTCCACTTAACTTTTGTCCATGGTTAACCATACTTTGATGTTTGACATGATAGTAAAAGTATTAACCCAAAGAAAATGCTCTCTAGTTAGTCAATATTATTTGTTTATCATAACTCAAAATGTTACCATAATAAGTAAATCAATGACTGCATTTCTTAACCAGGTTGTTTTTTATTATTTTTCCTCTCTATATAATTCTTCTTTCCTAATAGAGAAAAAAAAACATAATTCTCATTAATGATTAGACGTCTTTAAAATGAGATACATAGGGTCTTACTGCAAATGACAGAGCATTTATTCATGCTTACTTTTATATAGCAGATTCACACAGCAGCTCAATAAAATGTTAATTCAACACAAATGTGTACCAAGAAAAAGTATGTAAAATAAGAAAGCAACTTCCAGTTTCAGATGTAAGGGGCTTGAATGCCAGCAATCCGCCACACAAGTAAAAGCTGAATAGACTGAAAAATCAAACTCTTCTAGGATCACAAGAGAGGTGAGGATATAGGGCAAACCACTGATCCCAAGACTGGAGAGTCCAGCAGGTGAAAACAGGGAGTCATAGCAGAGACTCAGGACTGGAACCGCAGGAACCAGTGCTGGGTAAGAAAGGCTGAACGGTAGTTGAGGAATTGTTGGAGACTCACTCTGAGAGTTAAAAACTACAGGGGGATCCAGTCATAGGGAAACTCCCACAATTTTATGACACTTATCTCCAGGAGCTTGACCAAGTTCTCACAGTAACTATCAGAGAAAAATCCCCTCAGCCTTTTGGCCCGGAAAGGGGTAAAGGAACCATTTTGAAATACACCAGACCATTCTGTTCTTCACAAAAGAACTACCCTCAGGGGAAACTAGTTAACGAAGACTAACCAGCTGGGTATTAGCAGTGCCTAACTGACCTGGGGAAAGAGAAACACCCAACTCCAGCCACTCTAGACTTCCATGTGGGAGAAGGTAAATACTCAACTCCTGCGTACTATAGCTATTCTCTGCAACCTAAAGAGAGAGAGGAAAAAACAATAAACAAACAAACAAGCAAGCAAGCAAGAAAATAACCTGAGAAACCCTTGTGAAGTTCACAGACCAGAGGCACAGGATCACTAAAAACAGAGACCTGATGCTAAAGCTGTAGAATTCTTCCCCTTCCCCTGACAACTTATAAACACATTTTTAAAGACCTATTTACAGCAGTCCCTTTTAGCAAATATATCATATCCAGCTATTAAGAAAATATTACAAGGAATTCCCAAAGGTGCAAACCACAATTTGAAGAAACAGAGCGAGCATCAGAACCAGACATGGCAGAGATGTTGTAATCATCAGACCAGGAATTGAAAACAGCTATGATAAATATGCTAAGGGTTCATTGGATAAAGCAGACGGCATGCAAGAACAAATGGGCCATGCAAGCATAAAGATGGAAATCCTAAGAAAAAAACAAAAAGCAATGCATACTAGAGATCAAAAATTGTTAACAGAAATAAACAATGACTTTGATGGGCTTATTAGTAGACTGGACACAGCTGAGGAAAGAATCTTTCAGTAGAGGATATCTCAATAGAAACCTCTAAATCTGGAAAACAAACAGAAATAAAAGACTGAAAACAACAGAACAGAATATGCCAGGACTATGGACAACTATAAAAGATGCAACATTTGTATAATGTGAATATCAGAAGAAGAAAGAGAGAAAGTAACAAAAAATACTGGAAACAATAATGACTGAGAATTTCTCCAAATTAATGTCAGACGCCAAACCACAGATCTAGGAAGCTCAGTGTGAACACCAAGCAGAATAAATGTCACAAGAAACTACACCTCAGCATATTGTTTTCAATCCACAGAAAATCAAAGACAAAAAAAATCCTTAAAAGAAGCCAGAGGAAAAAACACTTTACCTATAGAGGAACAAAGATAATAATACATCCAACTTCTCCTCAGAAGCCATGAAAGCAAGACCAGAGGGGAGTGAAACACTTAAAGCATTGAAAAAAAAACAAAACAAACAAACAAACAAACAAACAAAAAAAACAGAAAAACAAAACACCAACCTAGAATTTTTAATCCTATGAAATCAACCTTCATAAGTGAGGAAGTACAGACTTTCCTAAACAAACTGAAATTGAGAGAATGTGTTGCCTCCCTTGCGTGAAATGTTAAAAGAAGTTCTTTAGGAAAAGAAAAATAATATCAGTCAGAAACTCAGATCTATACAGAGAAAAGGAAGCGCATCAAAGAAGGAATAAGTGAAGGTAAAATAAGAGACCCATTCCCAATGAATTCATAGTCTAATGTCTACCCACAGATGGTTTTAAGAATTCCTGCTTCTGCTGTCTCTGGGTGTGCCTCTAAAACTCCAAAACAAAAATCTTAAAAAGTAAAAAGTTCAATCACTCATCAGACTTTTGTTGCTTTATTATTATTATCATTATTATTATTGTCTATTTGAGGTTAAAACAGATTCCACTGAGTATATATCAAGTCATTTGGCATTCTTTACCCACAATCTTTCTCTTTCCCCTTTTCTTCTCTCCCTTCCTCCTTCCCCTCCCCTTCACTCCATCTCTTTTCTTCTCTCCTTTCCCCTCTCCTTCCCTCCCTTTTCTCCCCTTCACCCATCCCTCCCATTATTACTCCATTATTAGCCTTTAAATATCAAGCTGAATATATATATATTTTTTAATTAAATTTATTGCGGTGACAATTGTTAGTAAAATTACATAGATTTCAGGTGTACAATTCTGTATTACATCATCTATAAATCCCATTGTGTGTTCATCACCCAGAGTCAGTTCTCCTTCCATCACCATATATTCGGTCCCCCTTACCCTCAACTCCCACACCCCACCCCCCGCCCCCCTTACCCTCTGGCAATAGTAAAATTAGTTTAATTAATAATAGATATTAAATAACGAAAACTGACATGGCAGATGTGGACATGTAAATTTGTCCAGCTTTACAAATATCTGAAGTAATTTCCAGGTTCGTGGGTCATCTCATACAGATGATTTTCAATCTTTAACACTGATTTGTATTCATTGTCGGTCACTTTATTACACTTCATGTACTGTGAATATTTCTAGACTGAAAAGTTGTTTGTTTTTCTTAATTCACATTTACTTTTTTTAACTTTTTTTTTACGTTTAATAACACTAAATGCAGATTTTTCACAACTTTTTTATATTCTTCATTTAAGGCAATATACTTACTTTAATAATTATTACGATCTTTTTCAGTCATCAAAAAAAATCATAATTAACTGGGTACTACTTAAAGCACATAGCCCTCTGCTACCACACACTCCTAATGGTTTTATAATATAAAATTAAAATATTTAAATAAAAAGTTGGATGTATAACTATAAGAAGAGGAGAAGGGACTAAAACCATTCAGAATATGTCATAATCACTTGAGATCTTTGGGGGTATTATGGCTGCGATATATAAACGTAATGAAATTAAACAGGAGTTATTTGAAGAATTATTGCTTTTTAGGCTATGAATGTATTAGCACCACAAGAATCTACAGGTTATTTGCAATAAGTGCAGAGATAATAAAGGTACGGGGTGCAGGGAGAGGATGGGCACCAATAAAATAGGAACTGGACTAAGTAATCTTTGATTCTTTCCAGCTCTAGGTTCCAGCAATTCTGTGCTCAATGTTTCCCAAGAACAGAAGACTAGGTCCCTACAAAGATGTCCTTGACAAAATGTGATCATAATGCCCCTGAAATTTTATACCCCTACCTGTTAATTTTGACTGGGAAAATAGAGAAAAGCCTGGAAAAAAAATAATAATGCCATCACTTAGTATGAAAAGAAGGCATGATGGCTGGGTTGTATTTGTGTACATATTTAAAAGATTTTTTCACAAATGTGGCACTTGTTTTCTCTGGTTTTTATCCAGGGCAAATTACAAAAAAATTCCTATGTTACAGATTTAAAGAGCTGCAAAACCACTGTTTTAGTCAATGCTAAAAAGGTCAACCTGACTAAAATATTTGTTATTTGACTGGTTGATTTGACACCATATTAGATCTAGACATGGCCAAATATGTTAATGTGGTCTGTTCAGAAAAGGAATCTGTGAGAATCAATTCAATTGTTATTCATCACCAGGCAGGTTACTATGGCTATATTTACAGAGCCAGTGATAAATGAGGAAGAATAAAGGGCTTCAGTGACAAGTATTCATGCAGAATTCTTATGTTTTCCCAGCATAGAGAGTGTTGCTATTTACACTCATCCGTTGGCCTCGTCATTTCAATTGTCATTTTATTTTTAATTTTTCCTTGGTCCTATCTAAAAATATTCAGTTGCTTCCTGTTTCTAGTTCTTCTATCCAGGCTTACTTTCTTATTCTGGCTCACTTATACATAGCTGCATAATCTCATAGGCAACATTTTGAAATTGGATCCTGCTGGGGCCAAAAAATCCCTTCTATGACAAAGCTTACTGTTTCCTCGGTGCCAAAGTATTTTCAGAAAACTTTATTAACCTACTTCTTTAAACAATACCTCTAGCTTTTACATGTTTCTCTATTGCAAATAGGGACATATAAATAACAACTGGCTTCCAGATGCTCTATAAAAATGACTAATACATTGTTACCACCCTAACACCACTTGTAACATTGCCTTAAGGATTTTCAAAGAAATAATGCTCTTCAAGATGGTGGAATATGTAAATTATGTGCTTACCTCCTCTCATGACCACATCAAAATTACAAGTAAACCACAGAACAACCATTATTGAGACTCACCTGAAGTCTAACGGAACAGAAGCCATACAACTAAGGATATACAGAAGAAGCCACCTTGAGACTGGTAGGAGGGGCAGAGACACTTAATGGCTCGCCCCACACACACAAGTGACCTTTAAAAATTGGGAGGCATACCTTGGATCCAGAGGTTACCCTCTAGAGGAACAAGGGGTCCCAGTCCCATACCAGGCACGCCTGCCCAGGGTTCCAGTGCCAGGGAGAGAAATTCTCATAACTTCTGGCTGTGAAAACCAGCAGAGATTATGGTTGAGACGAGGGCTCCTGTAGTCCCAGACACTCCTCTTAAAAGACCTATGCAGACTTACTCACTGATGAACTCACCTCTGAGCTCCAGCACTGGGTAGTAGCTGAAAAGGTGCCAGGGACATACTAGGAGGAAATGAATTGTCTGGCTTTAGGCCAAGGGCTAGAGGGGCAGCTTCCTCTCAGACAAAAGTGCTAGCAGAAGCCGTTTTTCCTTTGTTGAGCCCATGAGTCTCCAAATGGCACCAGCATGTGCATGCTGGTTGGGAGGGATGGACTCACTCGGTTAATACCATTTGTTCACCCCACCCTGGTGATTCCCTGAGACCCCACCCCACCTAACTTGCAGACCCAACCAAGCCACTTCCAGTGGTTTTTCCATACAAAGAGACTGTCTTGGTTCATGCTAGAGACTTTCCTAAAATCTCTCAAAGGTTCACAAAACCCAACAAGCAGCATCAGCTTCATTGTGTCCTGTACCTCTGGCTGGGCAGCCCTAAGCCCAGAGCTAGCAACAACCAGCCGTGATCAGTGGATTGGCCTCTCAAGGCATCTTGAAGCCCAGCATGGGCAGCAGCCATCTGCAGATTTCTTTGTGGTTCTTGCCAGGAGGTGCTGGACTGGCCAGCTTCCACTCTACAGTATCACCGAGCAGCCTCCTCAGGCAACACACCCAAAGCACACCCAAAGGGCAGACTAGGCAGGTACCAGAGCCCTGCTAAAGCAAATCCTGCTCCATAGAGTCGGCCCCTGCAAAACAGTTTCTCCATTGTAGTCATGACAAGTCCTCACAACTAATCAGCCTGAGGGTCAATCCTTCCCATTGAAACGCAAACACCAACTAAGATTCAACTACAGCAGGAAGACGAACACAACCCACACAAAGGATACACCTGCAGGACCCAGCTCAGGTGACCAGAGAGACTGTGCCATTGGCTTCACAGAACACCTACTAGATAAGGCCACTCTACTAAGACTAGGAGACATAGCATCTCTACCTAATACATAGAAACAAACATAGGGAAGCAGCCAAAATGAGGACGCAAAGAAACTTGTCCCAAGTGAAAGAATAGAATAAAGCTCCAGAAAAAGAACTAAGCAAACTGGAGACAAGCCATCTATTAAATGCAGAATTCAGAACACTGCTTATATGATCTCAGGGAGAACTTGAACAAAGAGATAGGAAACATTAAAAATGAAGATAGGAAACATAAAAGAGAGCCAGTCAGAAATGAAGAATATAATAACTGAAATGAAGAATACATTAGGAGGAATCAAAATTAGATTTGATGAAGCAGAGGATAGATACAGTGATTTAGAAGATAAGGCAACAGAAAACACCCAAACAAACAACAAAGAGTAAAAAGAATTGAAAACAATAAAAATAGATTAAGGGTTTTCTGGGACAACATAAAGCATACATACATTCACATCAGAGTCGTACCAGAAGAGGAAGAGAGACAGCAAGTAATTGAAAACCTATTTGAAAAAATAATGACTGAAAACTTTCTGAACCTGGTGGAAAAATATATACATACAAGCCCAGGGAAGCACAAAGGAGTCTGAAACAAGTTGAACTCAAAGAGGCCCACACCAAGACACATCATAATTAAACTGTCAAATCTAAAGACAAAGAGAAAACCCTAAAGGCAGCAAGAGAAAAGCAGTTAGTTACCCACAAAGGAGCTCCTATAAGACTATCAGCTGATTTCTCAACAGAAATTTTGCAGGCCAGAAGGGATTGGCAGGAAATACTCCAAGTGATGAAAAGCAAGGACCTACAATGAAGATTACTCTACCTAGCAAAGTTATCATTTACAACCACAGGGCAGAGAAAGAGCTTCCCAGACAAGAAAAATCTAAAGGAGTTCATCACCACCAAACCTGTATTACAAGGACTGTTAGATCAAAAATATGAGTAATAAAATGGCAATAACTACATATCTATCAATAATTACTTTCAATGTAAATGGATTAAAAGCTCCAATCAAAAGACATAGCAGGGCTGAATTGATAAGAAAACAAGACCCTTACATATGCTGTCTACAAGAGACTTACTTAGAATCAAAAGACACACAGAGACTGAAAATAAAGGGATGGGAAAAAGATATTCCATGAAAATTGAAACAAACAAACAAGAAATTGGGGTAGCAATACTTATACCAGACAAAATAGACTTTAAAACAAAGGCTCTAACAAGAGACAAAAAAGGACGTAGTAATCCGACTTCTGGGTATTTATCTAAGGAAACCCAAAATGCTACTTTGAGGTGATGTGTGCATCCATGCTCATTGCAGTAATGCTTACAACGGCGAAGATGTGGAGGCAACCTGGGTGTGTATCGATGGATGAATGGATAAAGAGGAGGTGGTACATATATACAATGGAATATTACTCAGCCAGGGAAGGGAATGGGTTCTTGCCATCTGCGGCCACATGGATGGACCTGGAGGGTGTTGTGCTCAGTGGAGTACATCAGAGAAAAACAGATGCAATGTGATTTCACTTATATGTGGAACCTAAAGAACAAAATAAGCAAACAAAGAAAACAGAAACAAACTCACAGATACAGAGAACATTTTGATGGTTGCCAGATGGGAAGGGTGTTGGGATGGGTGAAAGGGAGGAAGGTATTAAGAAATATAAATTGGTTGTTACACAGTAGTCATAGGGATGTAGAGTGAAGCATAAGGAACATAGTCAATAATATTGTAATAACTATGTATGGTGTCATATTGGCATTAGCTTTATTGGGATGATAGATGGCAGAGGGCTTGGGGGGACAGGATGAAAAAGGTAAAGGTATTATTAAGTACAAATTGGTACTTACAAAATAGTCATGGGGATGTAAAGCATAAGGAATATAGTCAATGATATGGTAATAACTATGTATAGTGCCAGGTGGGTACTAGATGGTCAGGTGCATCACTTCTTAAATTACATAAATGTCTAACTACTATGCTGTTCACCTGAAATTAATATAAAGTAATATTGAATGTCAACTGTCACTTAAAAATTTAAAAGGGAGGGATAGGTAAGGGGAATGAGAGATTCAAATTTCCAGGTATAAAACAAATAATTCACGGGGATGTAATACACAGCATAGGGAATATAGCCAATAATATTGTGATAACATGGTACAGTGTCAGATGGTTGCTGGACGTATCATGGTGATCACTTATTTAGGTATATAAATGTTGAATGACTATGGTGCACACCTGAAACTAATATAATATTGTAAGTTAGTTATATTTTAATAAAAATCTTTTTTAAAATGAAAAGAATAATCTTTTGTTATTGTCTAAAAATGATTTGAATTTAATATGTTCAAGATATAGTGTCCATTTAGTCATTAATAATCCACCTAGGAAATATTTGAGGTAGTAACCTGCAAAATTAATTCAGCCAGGTATATAGGTAAATTCCATGTAAATAAGCAAAAGTTTGGTATGAGTGACGTTTCAATGTCAATGCTGTTAATGGCTGCACACTTACTTGGTCAAGGAGAAATTATCTTCATAACATGTATTTAAATGACTGTATTGAAAGAATGTATTTGAATGAAAATGTTAATAAAGAGGACTGACCCCTATAACAAAACGTTTGCAGGAAAAACATCTCTTTGTAATGGCAGCTCCTTAAGGACTGATCCAAGAATTTCTAGAAACAGAGCTTCTTCACAGTTAAAGGCAGAAAGTATGGCTTGTCCCAGCTCCAGCAGTCTCAGCAGATTCACTTTCCAGACTTACTCTACAACCCTATTACCATCTCCTTTTTTTGCTTTTGACTGACTCTTCTCCTAACTATCCCTGCCTCCACCATGATACTCAATAGTGGCTTTCCTGAACAAGCTTTCCAGATGCATAATTTAGGACTTATGATATAGTTGGCATTATTCTAGTAGAATTTGTATTTTTGGTGATAACCATTCCTTAACATTTTTAGAGTATACTGGATGTATACATATGCCTGTATTGTTTGTATGTTACGTGGCGAAATTATTAATCACGTACGCAAGATTACAACTTGTAATAGAGATTGTTCATATTTGTGTCAGTTAAAAGATATAAGTAAAAATCTTTTTCTTGGTGGAAAGTAAGTTTAGTTCCTTTTCTGGCCAGAAAACTTTATCTGAGAACTACAAAAGAGGCCAGTGATTAACTCCTTCAATAACCTTCTATTGCCTCTGGCAGCATGTAAGAATTAAAAGAAGAATGGATTCCTCAAATGTAGGATGCATTTAGAAAGAAGAAAATGGTGTAAAAGATAGTGAGAAGAACAAAGTGTTCTTCTCTTTAATGATTATTTCTCAGTAAAAGAGGCAAGATGTAGTCACAGTAACAAGCCATTTCCTCTCATCTGTGGAGGATCAAAACCCATACAGCCGACATCCAAAGATATCTGAGGCTACACCTTCCCATTGAAAGCAATGAGGAATGGGGGAGTGAGGCAGAATTTTCACAGGGTGGAAGACTATTCTAGGAAGGAAGGGAAAGGCTGAATTCTTGGCATGACTCACCTGGGGAGACCAGAGACTATCCTAGGAGCTCCCACCTCACCAAAGTTCCCGAGTCATATTCCAGAAGAAACATTTGAATTGACGATCAAGGAACCCCCTTGCTACTTAATTTCCAAACAGAAGATTAGGGTTTGGTTTAAAGTTAGGATTTAATTTAAGATTGAGATGGAGAGAGAATTTAGAAATTTAGACTATTATTATTCTCAGAAATCTGACTTTATGGAACAAGTAATACCCATCAGATTTCTATTTTACATTAATTTCAGCCCAAGTCAATGTGATTCTTAAAAATTATCTGTCTTCTGTGGCAATAAGTTCATGATATAATTTTCATTATGGTATCCTTAACTTCTGACCTTGTTCTAAAATTAAATAATTAGCAATTAAATATAAGAATACAGTACCACCAAGTTTCAACTTACTGCATGAAGCTTGGAGCCAGTGAGTATCTAAGAGTATGTAACATGAGAGCTTTACTGTGCCTTACAAAAGAATCAAGAATTTAATCAGAATTTTGTACTAGCTTTCATTACTGTTTATATACATAGGAATAAGAGAAGGTAAGTGCAAATGTCAAACAAACAAACTGTGTCTTGTGTTCTTTCCCTGTAAGGAAATTTGCTTTTAGAGCTACATTGTTTGTCGATTTCAGTTATATTTTAATGGATGAGTTTACCTTAACCTATTAAAAGATGGCATGTGGGAAAACTGCTCTGTCTGCTAATCTCACATCATCCAGCAGTCACTTGTTCAAACCTCAGTTATGTGATCCTTGAAATTAGAATGAATTATGGGATTTGGCAACATAATCAAACCTACATAAACATTAGCGCGTGGCAAAAAATGTTTCCTATCCTTGTTACCAACCTTTTATAGTGATCAATTAGCACTTAGAGCTACTTTATACAGCCACAAAATTTTAGAGCTCAGAATGGAAATACAGACTCAAAGATATGAATTTTTTTTCCTTGAAATTACATTTTTCCTTTAAAAATCAAAAGTCCATTTCCCACTTGTAACTTGCCATAAAATATTTCTTAGCAATGTTTTCCACCATACTACAAAAAAAGATTTTTAATTTTAATATCATTATTTATTAACTTACTACATTAACTGAAATTTTAGTAAAATTTAAGGCAAACAATACAGACACAAACATTCATACATAAATCCACAGAACTTAGTGTCTTTAAAGACACATAAAGCTTTTTTTCTGAATGACCATGTATTTTTTCAATGATTTCTACTAATTTATTAGTTATTCTGTATCTATTATATTAATTTTACAAGCTTATTTGAGGGAAAAAATGCCAGTCATTACATCTCAAAAAATTTTATTAATATTACACTTTTAAGTCCTAGAAAACCTGTTTCTTATACCACAATGGGAAGATTTCATTCAAAATAATTTAGGTTTCAAAAATTATCAGATTAGTTTATTAGTTGATAATCAGAAAATTATTTCCTTCTAAACAATTATATTAAGCCCAATAAAAAACATTTTTCCTTACTCAGAGATTATTGGAACTTATTTAAAATAGCAAAGAAAAATGAGCAAATCTCCATTTGCTATTGAGCTGGTCTATTGATGATGTTTCTAATAACTCCCTTTTCATTTTTTTAAGTATTTTTGATATCTGGAAACGTAATTGGGATTATAAAAATCCAAGTGTAATTATCTGTGTTTTCATGTTCTTTAAAGTGTGTTTTCAATTATATGGAGCATCATAATGGAGACTATAGCATCTGAGGTTTAATGCAGTTTCATTTAATTCTGTGCCCTCAAATTCCTAATGATTGACTGTGAAAAATGATAATATGGGTACATAACATACATAATATGTGATATATAAAATAAAAATATTCATATTCTATATGACCTTGTTCAAAGTAACAAAGAACAAAATGCTAATATCTTATAATGTTAATTCATAATGGTAACCTGGTGAGTGAGTACACACCAGTTCAGCATAATGGCTGGCCTCCATTCTCATGGGTCAGGTAACTATCTTATTGGTCTGCACCCATGTGTATTATTTTAAATGTCACTCCTGAATATTACTGTACTTCCTTTAGGCCAGTCTCAGCACAGTGTTGGTTTAAGAACAGACAAAGAGGCTTACCCACCAGTCTGACACCCCACATGCTTTAAAAAATCACCATAACTGCTGTCTACAGTGATGCTATTGGTCATCTATCTCTCAAAGTATTTACTCATCATAGAAGCTGCTCCCACATCTCTCTGTCACTATCTCCTTAACTTTCTGGCTCTGCATATATTCTCATTCTTCCCTGTGCAACCACGTATTCTCATTCCACTCCTGCCCACAGCAGCCAACTTGCAGAGAATCTCTTCTCTTCTTTACATCCATCAGTAGAATCTTTTTTTGGCTTAGAATCTGTGCCAACATTTTTCCACCCTCCTTGAAAGGACCAGTTGTCACCTATCATTGGCTTATTGATGCTGCTCCAGATATAATCACGTTGTCTCCTGTTCATCCATTATCTAAGCCAACCACAATAAAACTCAGGGAGTCAAGGAGGCAAATAGAGAAAACCTCCTGAGTGAGGAGGATGAAAGTTTTAAATACTTACATGTAATAGTTTGCCCCTCACACAAGTAGAAACCACTGATTAACACAGTAACTCATGTAATTTCTATAAGATCATTAATAGTATGTTATTAAATATTTGGCACTTTTAAACTATCCCCTTGATGGTTTTCAGAACAAGGCTTATTTCCACTTTATTTTTCCCTTGAGATATCACATATTCAGTTTAGTGGATTTTTTCCTCTATCAGCATTTGTTATGAATTTGTTTTTGATTTTGCTATAATAGCCTCATCCTTCTGGCATGAAGCAAGTGGTTTTTCCTGCCTATCCTTCCTACTCTAGAACATCTCACCTGTTGGGAGAGTGGAGGAAGAAGATAAAGTATAAATTCTGCCCTAACTGACTAAATAATTGGTACACTGTGTTATCCTGACAGGTTTCTGTTGCTTCTAGGACTGCAGGGGATGACTGACCTGTGTGAGAAAGCCAGGTCTCCAGTGATGAATAATAATCACCAGGATGGCAGACCGAAAGCAAGAATCATTATTAAGGCAGCATTTCCATTGGTATAATACTCCCTGAATATCTGGCCAGAAGCCTGGTTTAGAACAGACTTGATCAAAGAGAGCCCTGTTACTGAATTATTTCTTAAAATAGCTATTCTACACAAAGTATTCCTCAGAGACATCACCAAATACTGACCCAGTCTACCCCTGTTTAACTTAGCCTGACAGGTTCAGTATTTCAGTTGTATTGTCTTAGCTGGGAAGAAAATCCTACTTGCCTTCTCTTAACATGTTAATGTTATGGAAACGTACTCCTGTCACCTCTTCTTCTCAGCAGTTCAAGATGAAGTTATACTTTTATCCAGTCAGTGTTGACTGGTTGGCCTTTGTCAAGTGTTAACTGCCAATCCTAAAAAATCTTTTCATGTGGTAGGTGATAACGTTGACCTCATACGGCATTGTGCAGAGATAGGCATTAAAAAAATATTTGGTAACTATTTCCTGAGACTGCTGAAGTTTGTGGCTGCTGGAGAAGAGGGCTATTTTAAGTTTTCTAGAGGAAACTGAAGCGAAACACTGAAATTTTAGTGGAGTCAGCAATGACAGTGTAGTGAGATTTGTGTTCTGACAGGACAGAGCACTGAAGGAGAAGTTAAAAGGAGTATATAAGTCAGACATGAGAGACTAAGGTAGGTTTCCCTAATGGAGTCATGTAAAAACTAGAACCTGAAGGGTAAACAGGATTTAGCCAAGTCAAGACATACAGAAAAGGCTTTTATTGATGATCCCTCCCTCTGTTCTCAAAGGCCTACAAGAGGGCAGAGATGGGTCCAATTCAATCATATTCTTAGAGATCTCCAGGTAACTTATACTAGAAGTGTGACAACAAAAATCATCTAAGGTCACTGTACGTCCATTGATTAGATATTCTGAGAGATACACCGATGTCAAAAATAGGAACCTGATAGCATCACCAGGACATCGGGTGATAATAAATAAATACCTAAATCAAAAGGCCTAACTTATCATGAGCTAAACGATCTCAGACCCAATTGCTCACTGTCCTGGAACAGATTTTAAGGACTAGCTCTATTAATCTCATGCCAGAGCAAAAGGTTGGACCTCCCAACTATGGTCTCCCAAAGTATCACCATCCTGTGTTGTACCCAGTCCTGTAACTGACTTAAGCTTTCAAAATGTGCCTGGATGACAGCTTTTCCTGTAGCATTTTCAAATTAGTGTGTGTGTTTTTTCTCTTTCACCCCCTACCAGGTGATGGGATTAATGTTCTTGCTTCCTATTTAATTGTGAAAACCACTGCATATAAAGCCTGTATTACTTTTTGGCTCATTACTTCTGGAAGTTTCCTTCTCATCTCTCTTCCTTATGATCCCCTGTCGCAGCCAGGACTCAGTCCCTCACATCTGCCTCTCACACGTCTAATGTACTGGCTGTGCAGTTTCTTTTGTTTAATTTTAAAGAAAAATATTTCATATAAACAAAATGTTTAAACTATTTCTGTTCATTTCAGTAAGAATGATCTGAGGAACACCCAGGTACTAACCTCCTGGTTAACAGTAATTTAAAGCCCATTTGTACCCATTGCTGCCACACTCCCTCAGAAGCACCCACCGACACTGTTGTGCCTGTGATTCCTACCGTGTTTCCCCGAAAATAAGACCTAGCCAGACAATCAGCTCTAATGCGTCTTGTCTTTTGGAGCAAAAATTAATACAAGACCCTGTCTTATTTTACTATAATATAAGACCCTGTCTTATATAACATGTTATGTATAACATAAGTTATATATAACATAAGTTATATATATCAAATCTTCATGTGATAGCAGCATTGGCTATTGTTTACTCATTTAATTATTGTATAGTACTCACCTATATGAACACACCACGATTTAATGATCTGTTCTATTTTTTGGTACAGAAATAGTACCAAAAAAATCCAAAAAAAACCTAAAGAAAAGGATAAAAAAGTTCAATATCCCTAATTTTAATAATAATAATGAAGAAAATGCTAATCAAGAGATATAGTTGAGATACAATTGAGGCAATCTTGAAGAAATTAGGGGAAAACAGCAAATAAAATGGCATATGGGTCAGTTCAGGACACTCAACGTCTGAATAATAACAGTTCAGAAAGAGGGAACAGAAAAAATAAGAGGATATATTATCAAGAAAATAGTTGCAAAAAGAGTCTGGAAAGCTATCTAAAGGATATGAGATTTCTGATTAGAAAACTCATCAAGTACTCAGTAAAAGAGCTGAAAAAGAAAGATTTATAGCATGGCATGAACTTGTTATGAAAATTCAAGGGAGAAAAGTCATCGGATTCTTCAACAGCCAGACGAAGACAGCCAGAAGCAAGACAATGGAATATGCTTTCAATCACTGAAAGAAAATTATTTCACTTAGAATTCTATGCTGAACTGTGCTCTCAATCTACTTACTGTGAGGGTAGGATATATGCGTATACATTCTTAAACATGTAGTTCTCATGTTTTCAAAAGATTCTCATTAAGCTGTTAAAGGATATGTTTCAATGAAATGAAGAAGTAAACAAGGGAAGATCCACCTCTAATTTCCTAATTATACCTGTTTGTGGCCCGTTGATGCCTTCTCTAAAAGAAGAGAAGGGCTAAAAACAGAGTATGCAAAATCTTCAACTTCAAATGGCGTCTCATTTTGTGCTGGACTGTCCCTTCAAGATACATTCTCACAAACCCTATTTTTCCATGTAGTTCTAATAAACTGCATCTATCTGGCCTGGGTATAAGATGTCAACATCAGAATCTTTCTATCCTTGTTATATTTATCTAGCAATAATGAGGAAACCTGAAAAATAAGTTAGCAATGAGACAGATGATGTTCAGTCAATTCTATACCATTTATCTTTTGCTAAACTAATATACTCTTCACACTTCTTACCAAGTTGTTCTTCTTTCCTGTTTGACCTACCTCGTAAAGCTTCACATAAATTGAAATTGATATAATGCTCTAAATAAATGTGTTGTTTTAATATGCTCAACATAAAATATAGGAAGAAAAATTCCTTTCGAAGTCTTTGAGTATTTAAAATAGACATTGATAGGTAAGCAGGTAACCATTTCTTGTACCAATCTTTAATATATAAGGTAAAACTCCTTGATTTTACAAATTGACATGGCAGACTAACTGCTGAGAACTAGAAAAAAATTAGTACAATAAGCAAATAATATGACATGGATGTCAGGGAGAACCGTGCATAACAGAAGGTTTCTAACTGTACAAAATGATCTACTTCATATAAAATAAAATAAAGTTACTGCAAGAGAAGAGTGTCAGACAATATGAAATGCCTATTCATCCCACATGACCTACTTTTGCTTTGAGTGACTCTGGATAATTTCTGATTAGAGAAACTAGAGTACCCAGTCACACTAGTTTAAAATCCATGTGCTATATGAGAATATGTGTAATTTTTATGATGATATTTATGTTAAGTACTGCATTTTCAAATTGAAGAATTATCTTTAACAGGCAGGGTGTGAAAGAATAATTTTCAAATAGTTTTTTCTGTTTTAATAGCTGTGATTGGCGGAGAACCTTTATTTTTCCTCATCAGTTTAATCACGGAAATTCTAGACTGGCATGTGGTTACAGATCATTTAAATCCTTTCCCTTTATTGAAAAGTAAATTTCCCATTTGTTTCTGTAATTTTGTTACTCTAATCTCTGGGCTTCCTGTATAATAATTCTAACAAGTTTATTGAATTCTTTAAATTATACCTGATGAATGACATATATCTATTTCGTGCCTGCCTCTATCCTTCTGCTCAGGGTCTTTCCACTGCCAGCAGCGTCTCACACGGCAATCTCTCTGGTTCCAAATCCTAACCACCTGTCCTTAGTAAAATGCTAGTTTCTCCACAAAATTACCTCTGATCCTTCAGTTGGAAGGGATTTCCCCGTCCCTGTATTCCCGTAGCATCATAGCTCTGTCACCTGGATAACAGCACTCACCACTTAGCCTCCTCTACTGTAGTCACTTGTCCGACCAGTTTCAGACATCTGCCACCATCTGAGGCCACATAAATACTACAAACTCTCCTTCTGTATATTCCCTAGACATGAAATGGGTGTAAAGCATGGGGCTCGCAGGCAATTCTCTATATATGATCAATACATTGACTTTAGAAACCCACTCTACGCTCATTCCTCTCTCAGACCTACCCAACTCTCCTAACTCAAAGCAATTAATTATACACACATACACACTCACACACACTAAATCTAGTTCTTCCGAACAAAATGGCTAGGCACTACAATTTTTAGGTACTTCTTAAACACAAGAGACAGAGAGGTGAACACACAATGTGATACATAGATTACGTATTACAGAATTGTACACCTGAAACCTATGTAACTTTACTAACAATTATCACCCCAGTAAACTTTAATTAAAAAAAAGAGGAAACAGGAAAAAGATTTTAAAGTTTCTAAAAGCTTTATTGTTTTAGCTTTTATATTAAATCCATAATGCAATCTATCTTGAACTGATTTTCTATGTACGTTATAAGGTAGAAATTATAGTTTATTTTCATTTCTATCAGATTTTTAATTAACCTAGTACCATGTGTTAAAATGACCATCCTTCTCCCTCCGCACTATCATGTCACCTTTGTCATAAACCAAGAGATCATATATGTGTGGTTGATTTATAAAATACTTCTTCTGCCTCATTGCTTTAGTTGTCTATCCTTCTGTTAACACCTTACTCTTAACTACTATTCTTAAGTAATAAAGCTTGTATCTGATATATAAATCCTTCAGCACTGTTCTTGTTCCAGATTGCCTTGGTTATTCATGGCCTTTGATTTTCCATAAAAACATTCAAAGACCTTGTAAATTTCCACGAGAAAAAACCTGCTAGAATTTGGATTGAAGTCTACCGGGGAAAATTAACTTCTTATAAAATATTGATTTTTTCCGTTCCACTGACATGATACATCATTCCATGATCAAATTAAATTAAATTATTATTTAGGCATAGATTGTGGCCAATACTCCCTCCCAACCTCCTTGTTTGACTCTAACTGTGAAGGTTTAGAAAGATAAATATTCTATTTCCCAGTGCCCTTTAGAGTTCAGAATGTCATGTGACATAGTTCTGGCTTCTGGGACATGAGAGGGAGACTAAAAAGGCTTTTATATTCTTAATTAAAAGGGGGAGATGTGGTTGGAACTGCATTTTCCTCTTGTTGTGCCTTAAATACAGAAGTGATCCATCACTATCCAAAGAAATCACCAATTGAAATGAACTATGGCCAACTACTGCCAGCCTTCAAACTCTTTTTACATTAAAAAAATAATAAAACCCTTCATTTACTTAAGTTACTAATAGGTAAGTTTTTTGTTTCTTGTAGGAGTACCCCTTGCTAACTAATATTAAGCTATTTTTTATAAAAGGAAAAAGCACTAGATTATAAAACTGTGCCTTCTTTACATGCAGGAAGTCTCTGATAACTAAAAATGCTAATCAAAAATTAATTAAAAACTCACCAAAAATATTATTTTTCTTGGTTATGTATAAAATGTGCATGCATTACAATTCTTCAAAACATCAATTTTTGATGTAGAATAATGCCTTGTTTGACCCTCAGAAGGGAACTATAATATGTCCTTCTGCACACTAAAACTTTCATAGGTTATTCCCGACAGCTGTGTTAGATTTTTAAGACAAACAAAGCAAAAATCCTAATGATTGGTAAACAGCAATTATGGTCAATGAGTTAAAGATTTGCTAACTATGAATCATTACCTTTGCCTTTAAATTATTTTAAGGTATTAATATTTTAAAATATTGCAATATATCTCTTATTTGCTTAAATTTCATAACTATTATAGATGCAAATAATTTAAAGCATTTTTGAAATTACTGCAAATACCAGTCAATGTTTCTTTCTTTATTGGAGAAAGCCAATTAAAAATGAAAATACATCCAAGGATTAATAGGCAATTTATATATAAGAACTTATACTTATTTAAAAGTTGTTCCAGAGTAACCTCCTATAAACATAAAATTGTTTTCTCAGAATTATTGAATCCATAAAATATTAGATTTTAAAAATGTTCTCTAAATACCATTTCATGCTTATTTGTAACCACCCTCTCTCAATTTGAGTCAATGAAAGACTGCTGTTTATTATGATTTGGAAGGCATTTTTCTAGGGACTACTAACAAAAACTTGAACTAATGAGACCAAATTACAGTACAGAACCCCACGCTACAACTCTATACTCCCCATCCCAACACAAACACCTGGAGTTAGTTTCAAAAGAATCCTACCTATAGCGTATATTATATTTCAGCACAATTTTCCACAATTGGTCTATAAAATAAAATAACACAAGAAGTATATGACCTATTTTGGTGGTAATTTGTACCATTTTTATTACTAGATAGAGAATATACATCCATAACATAAACATTCCAGTATGCATTTTTAGAGATATGCATTTTGCTTGAGTGACATGGAGAATTAACCCATAGTTTCTATGTATTTGATAAAGATAAATATCCTCTAAACTGTGACTCTTGTCCACAGCTGGATTCACCTGATTTTTTTCAACAATTGCAGCCTAGATAATAATCCTTGTATGCTGTTTTAGTTATCCTACTACGAGTTTAAAAATAAGATTATTGAAAAGTTCAAAGGATTTCCTAATAAGCCAATTAATATGCTAATGAGCTATAATAATACCTAATACTCAGGTCCATTGTATTGAAGAAAATAATAAATCACTTTCTCTTTTTTTTCCTTTCACCAAGTACGACTCTCCAATAATGCTTCTCTTTTTCTTCCTAATTTTTAGAGCTTAGGATTCATTCTTTAAAGTTCATTGAGCTTTTGATTAAAAATTAGATTTACTTGCTTATTGGATTTTCAAATTCAAATGATTATAGAAACTGGATTAGTAACATAATGTATATTTTAAAAAATAAATAGGTCACGTGTGATAAATTAGAGTGCACATGTCCTATCTAAAGAGGGTAATAATATCTAGGAAATTATTATAGTTTTGCTAGCACTTCTGATTATTCAGAAGTCATAATTAATTATTTCAGCAAAATAACTCCAATCTTAAATGCTGGCAATTTCAATGCCGAGCGGGGAAAAGAAGGAGGAGGGACACAGGCTAGAATGGGGCTAATTGATTATTTATCAATATCTAATCAACTTATTTAGCAATATGCAATAGCAAAAGACAAAGGCAATTAATAGAATGTGCTAATGACAGAAAGTAGAGGTGGTTAAGACTAAACTAAATACACTGATACCTATGTCATGTCAAAGGAATACACATACTTAAAAGTTTAAGAGATCCCAACATATGTTTACTATTGACCAAAAATCACTTGACTAAATACACAAATAACATCAGTAAGGAGTATCCAAAAGCAGTAATAAGCTCTATAGGATAGTAACTATTACAGTAGATGCCACAAGCTCACCAAACCGGGGTGGGGAACGGCACTGGAAAAGTCATAAATCAAAACCTTGCCAGGTCTGTAGCTGAGAGAAACTCAGGTGTCTCCCACACCACTGCTTGCTAATTCCCAAGAATGCTGCTGCTGTTGGCGTTGTTGTTGTTGTTGTTGGAAGTTAAGAAGTTTTCTAATACTGCAAGCTGCAAGTCACATACAAGTTCCCAAAGATGCTAGAATGATGACAATTCGCCAACAAAAGAAGTCTGCTGTCCATTGAGGCAAGTTCTGATCTCTTCCTCTGAAACAATCCAATCCTGAAAAGCAGTCCTGAAACAGCGAATCTTCTGAATAGCAATTTCTTGAAACAACAATCAATCCACCTGAGGTCTGTTTTATATATCTCTTTAGATGCACCCCAGAGTCAAGTTTTTGTGTTCCTACCTCTCCCTCCAGGAATAGCCAGTTCCGGGAGGGTCCGGCAGTTACTGATATGAGTGCTGCCCATCCGGCCAAAGGGCCAATTCATCTGGATAAGCAATAGCTACTGTTCTTGCTTGGGACCATCAGCCCAAGGTCTTCCAAAGCTTGGCAACGTGCCTGTCACGTCTTCCTGATATAACTTAGTTACTTCTTCTCTTCATCTGCTGATATGGGAGAAACAGACAGAACCAAGAGGGAATTCTCTCAACCCCTGATCGAGAATTTCTTTAACCCTGAGCTACCCATCACGTCACAACACAGAGAGAACAAACATCATCTCGTATCTCCCCAACTCAAGAGAATGAAACCAAACAGAAAACCTCATCTCATATCTCCCCTGCTCGGGAGAATGAGACCAAAGGGGGAATTTACTCAACCTCTGATCACAGCACAGAAATCACCTCACATACAGGAACAGATAAAAGCTAATAGACAAAAGCACACATCAACCAATGAAGACAAATTTTCTTCAACATCTTCCCTACAGTAACTAATTCAAATTTAATAAGAAACAACCGCAGTATGCAGTATCATATTTGTTGGATTAAACAATACACATGTATTGTTATATTCAGTCTTAAGTTTCACACTTCTGTGCTAGCAGACATAATCATTGGAATGTATACAGTTGTATTATATACTTTGTTGTATTTTGTCTCTTCCCACCGTAAAACATTCTTTGTTGTTGTTGTTTTTGCTTTTTTTATTCTGGGGTGGAGAAGCTCTGCTTTTTCTTCTTGTCGACAAGAAAATTTTAAACCCTTTATAACATTGCCTCTCAGTAGGGAGGTAGTCCACCTCCTAGCAGACATTTGGCAATGTCTCCAACATTTCTGGTCATCACACTGGGAGTATGAGGTGTTACGCGCATCTATTAAGTAGACCTAAGGATGTTAATCATGATACAAGGCACAGTACAACCCCACAACAAAGACTTATCTTGTCCCAAATGTAAGTGGTGCTGAGGATGAAAAGCTAGAAGCATTTTCCTTAAGATCAGGAGCAAAACAAGCAGGTCCACTTTCACCACTTTTATTCAACGTAGTATTGGATATCCTAGTCACAGTAATCAGACAAGAAAAAGACTGATGGTTGCCAGATAGGAGGAGGGTTGGGAGCAGGGTGGAAAGGGTGAAGGGATTAAGAAGTACAGATTGGTAGTTATGAAATAGTCATGGGGATGTAAAATACAAATAGGGAATGTAATCAATAATGTGGTAATAACTATGTATAGTGCAAAGTGGTTACTAGACTAGTCAAGTGGGTCACTTCATAAACTATATAAATGTCTAACCACTTTACTGTACTCTTGAAACTAATATAAAATAATATTGAATGTCACCTATAACTAAAAATATAAAAAAGGGGAGAAATGGTGGGGGGGGGGAATAAAAGGTTAAAATTTCCAGGTATAAAACAAATAAGTCTTAGGGATATAATGTACAGCATAGGGAACATAGTCAATAATATTGTGCTAGCATAGTATGGTGTCAGATGGTTGCTGGACTTATCATGGTGATCACTTCTTTAGGTATATAAATGTTGAATAATTATCGTGTACATCTGAAACTAATATAATATTCTATGTTAGCCATATTTTAATAAAAAACTTTTAAAAATTATGCCAGTGTATAAAGACATGCAAGCACAGTGTAAAGAGTTATGCATAGTTCCAGATAACTGCAGCTCCTTGAAACTTCTGAAAACATAAAGCTCATGCACAGTGTAATCACATATTTGTTGCACAAATTCAGGAATACTAGCGCTTTTGTTCCTATTCCTTCAAACTCAAGGAGACATTTTTGTGACAAATCGATGAATGTAGTGTTTTATCCATACAACTTTTGTGTACAGAACCATAGAGGGAAAACATTTCTTCACACATAACATCCTTTGGTGTTCTTTCATCTCTTCCCTTCAGAAGATGATGTCCCTAATTGACAAAGCTTCAAGTAAACGTATCAATTTGCATGTGCATATACACAGCTTTATTAGTTCTTAAACTATTATGAGTACCTAATACACTCATAGTGACATTGAGCCCACAAAAATTATCATTAATATTTAATTAATTCATTTTGGATTATGTGCAGGACAGAGGACCAGAGAAGAGAAGATGCAGAAACGTTATATGGGTTCCTTCAGTATTTAGTCATATACTAAGCTGTGCATACCCAGGGTGAAATTCCATGAGTCTTAGCAGAGATTAGCTACTAGGGGACACTATGATCTGACATGCCAGCCTACACTTGGCCTCCAAGAATATGTGAAAGTTTTAACTGATTCTTCTTATCTGCTTGTCTGGCAGCACCCTTCCACCCATGCTCTGCCACAAGTAAGCCACTCTGTGTGTGCTGTCACTCCCTGTAAGGACCATTTCTGCCATGTATTCCATGTTACTCAGTTGCCCTGTGGCTTCAGCTTTTTGATAGTCTCAAGAAGTTATGATTCCATGCTTTATCCAGCTATGGATTGTATTTAAAATGAACAAGGCACTCTTTCCAGTTTATAGATGTTAGGCAGAAGCAGAAATCTCATTGCATTGACTTGCAACAAAGAGGCCAGAGTAACTGCATTGGGAAGGAAAGTCTCTTCAGCAAATGGTTCTGGGATAATTGAATATTCATATGGAAAAAGTGAAACTCAACCACTGTTTCACATCATACAGAAAAAAAAAAAAATTGAGGCGGGTCATAAATGTAAGTGTGGAAGTTAGAGCGCTAAAGTTTCCTGAGGAAAACACAGAATATTTTTTGTGGTTTTGGGTTTAACATTGATTTATTAAACTAGACATGGAAAGCAAAGCCAAAATTATTTGTAATGCAAAACTATACTTCATTAAAATTACAAATTTATGTTCATCAAAAAGACACCATGAAAAATATGGATAGGCAAACCACACGGAGAGATTTTTCAATGGGAGAATTTTCACTGGGAGAAAATACTTGCAAAATATCACTGACAAAAGCTTATGTATTGACATATAAACAACTCCTACAATTCAGTAATAAAATAAAAAGCAACATCAGTACGAATATTGGAAAAGACGTAGATACTTAATAAAGAAGAAATATGATGACCAATAAGCACATGAATAGGTGCTCAATCACAAGTCTTTAGGGAATTACAAATTAAAATCACAGCCAGTTACTAATAGAAAATATCTAATACGCCTAGAACCGATAACAAATAGTGCCAAAGATGCAGAGGCACTGGAACACTCATAACTTCTCGAAAGGAGTGTGAAATGGTACAAGTACATTGGGAAAAGTTAGAGATTTCTTAGCAAGTTAAACATAAATCTATACTATGATCCAGCAATTCTATTCCTTGGTATTTCCCAAGAGAAATAAAAACATCAAGCTACAGTAAAACTTGAACAAGAATGTTCACAGCAGATTTTTCTCATAATTGCCAAAAATGAAACAAATCAAATATTCACTAACATATGAATGAATAATTAAATCATGGTATATTAGATAAATACTACTCAGCAATAAAAAGGAGAAAATCACTAATACAATGCAACAAGATTGATGAATTTCAAAAATATTTTGCTATGCAAAATAAGCTGGAAAAAATAGTGTAATATTGTATGATTCCCTTATTATTAAGATCATTGAGAAAACTTGAATGTAGGCTATGGATTAGATAATAGTGTTGTTTCAATGCTGACTTTAAAATTATAATGTGTTCTAGAAGAAAATGTCCTTGTTTTCAGGAAATAAACACTGAAATATTTAGGACTATTGAAGAACTAAGTCTAACATACTCTCAAAAGTGTAAGAAAAAAGTATGCTTGTGTGTGTGTGTGTGTGTGTGTGTGTGTGTGTGTGTGGTGGGAAGCAAGAGAAAGAGGAGAGAAAATGAAAAATAAAGCAAATGGAGCAAAATGTGAACAATTAGAAACTGCAACAAAACAGGTATATGGAACTTCCTATTCTTATAACCTTTCCATAAGTTGGACATTTACATCAAAATTTTAAAATTCCAAACACTAGCAGGATCTACATTATAGAATTAAAGTGCATATAGATGCCCGTTAAAGCAAAGTATTGTTTAATACCGAGTATTCCCCAAGACGAAGTATCTTATCCTCGAATCATGACTGAGATGTTCATACCATTCATTCTTTTTTTTTTTTTTTTTTTATTAATTTCAGGTGTACAAGACAAAGCAAAACTTAGACGTTAGCTAGTAGCATTGGGCACCTTAGCTGCTCAGTATAAGGCAATCTCCCATATGAGACAGGCCAAACGACATCATAATAACTTTAAAGCACCCCTTTTATGATACTAACTAATGATAGTGGAAAAGCAAACTAAAGCTTTGCATACTATGCCAAGGTGTTTGGATTTCATAATGACGGGAAAAGGGAGCTATGACAGGGTTTTACGCAGGATTTATCAAGTTCAGATTGGCATTTCTTAAAATTACTTTGAAAGGTTGGAGGATTACAAATATTGGCAGGAAGAGGAGCTAGGAATGTGTTGCCACAACCTAGGAGTGAAAACTAAAAGGACTTAAACTAAAGTAGAGGAAATACAGATACTGACTGTATCTGAGAGATATGAAAGAGGCAGAACTAAACAGATTTGTCATTGATTCAGGGTGGTGTTAAGGAAGAGTAAGAAGTGCATATTTTGTAAGATGGGGAATACAAGAGTAAGAGAAGATTCAAGAATATAATTAGCTCTACAGTTGATTAATTGACTTGTAGTTTTCCATGTGTGGCCAAGTTGAAATCAGCAAGCATGGGAGCTCCAGAAGATCTGTGCTAAATGACAGTGCTTCAGAAGGCATAGCACAGAGGTCTATTCTTTTGCGGTGAAATATTGGGAAAATAACTCTCTGGGTATAAAATGTTTTGAGCCTACATAAAATTCATTACTAAACATGAGGCAGTGTCATGATCTTTCATTAAGTCTCTTATCCAAATAAATAGATTAAAAATCATTAGTGAGAAATGACCATTTCTCTTCAGAGAAACCACTAGAAACAAGAAACATCCATTCCACATTCTTTTAAAGAAATCCCCCTATATTTTATTTGATATTTTAGTCTCCTAACTTCAAATTTTGTTTCCCTGAATGTTAATAGTACTTGTTGTTAAATGAGAAAAATGTCTATAGACCAATTTTCAAGAGACTGATGCTCTAATTATCCAAGTTATATGATATTTCTTGACAGGCTCTCTGCTTACAGCATATGACACGGAGTTTTCTTCAAATATAAGATTTTCAACAGGCCGTTTGGACCTGTCCAAAAAAGCAGAGGAAGGATAATATAATTCTAATACAACTGAAATTCTTGATGGTATTAAATTTTTATAGCAAAAATAATTGTAAATCCTTAATGTATGAGCACTATAAGGGTCCAGCAAAGCCTTTTTGATAGAAATGTTAATAAAAGCCAAGATGTAAATTGGGAGAAAAAGCAGTGATTCACCTACCCTACCATCAGAGAATGGCCTAAAAGTATATGCATGTGCACATGTGTGTATATGCAAACACCAGTAGGAACTTGGGAGGAAAGCAGTACAAAGACACTGAGAAAAGTTGCCAGTGTTTTGCCCATGTTTTCTAGATTTGGCTTCTGGTAAAAACAAAAACAAAAACAAAAACAAAA
Source organism: Rhinolophus sinicus (assembly GCF_036562045.2). Taxonomy (NCBI): domain Eukaryota; kingdom Metazoa; phylum Chordata; class Mammalia; order Chiroptera; family Rhinolophidae; genus Rhinolophus; species Rhinolophus sinicus. The sequence continues at coordinate 69,948,551 of NC_133760.1, forward strand.
ACAAACAAACAAAAAACTTTTGGTTTTGATTTTCAGAAATTTCAACCTGGCATACTCCATCCATTCTTTCCCTGTTTAGTGTAGTCATTTTTACATTGTCTAAAACAATTGTAACCATTCTGCAGACATTAATCATAGAAATATAAACTGTGAAACAATAACACTCTTTGAAGGTTTATTCCTTGACTTGCCACATGCAAGACTATCAATGCTGAAAATGTCATGACTTTGGCAACCTGCATACACTGTAAGTTTACTTACAGTACACCACTAAGACTTTTTTTTAAAACAATAAGCTCAACAATGGCTAATAGGTTGTTTGGCCTTCCAGGAGTAGAAAGGGCATTGTAAACGTTTCCTACTATCCTTAAAAGATTGAAAACCATGGCCTTGGTGAGTTACTTAAAAAAAATAAAACGTCCTTTTATTAAATTTAATGAACATCATTCAAGAAATCAGTGTTCCAAGGAGACCAATCTGAGATATGCTCATTGACATTTAAACAATGTCTTACCACATAAGTAGAATTGAGAAAATAATAGATGATGCCATATGTTCTTATCCAGTGCATGCCCCCAAAGGCCTATAAAATGGGCATGGTTTTATAAATCTAAACAAATTAAATAAATGTTTTGCACTTGTAACTCTGTTACTTGTAGCAAAAAAAAAAAAAAAAAAAAATGAACGACTGCCTGGGGAGCCATAGAATTAAGAGAATTTGTAAACAAAACAACAGAGGGCCGTCTGTATCTTCACACCAAATTACCAGAACACGAGACAAACTACAACAGATTATTCAATTTAGCAAAAAAAGACAGTTAAATAATTGCAGTTTATCTGGATGGCCTGCATATAAAAACATTTTAAATTTCATCTTGTTTTGATTATTAATGGGAAACTGTGACAAAAACTTCTTTAAATTTCTCAATAAATTGAATATATTTTTAGGAACAAGATGTAAAAAAAATCTTGAACATTCCCTTGAATCCTATTTTAGTTTCTGCTTATGCCCACAAATCCAAATACTCATATTTCTTCTCCCTGTAATCATCTGACTATACATAGTGTGTGTTCCACACTCTGGGAATCATGCTTATGTTCTTCCCAAGCTCCACCATTTTTGTTTTGGTTTTTAACTTTTCCACATTTAGTGTTAATCAAGTTTTCTAATTTATATACAGTAAGAAATCAATACAAAATTATAAGCACAGATTTTTTTTGCTGATTTACTTGTAAATCTTGTTCACTTTTTCCTGCTTCCTCTGAGGAATTTGTGTATTAAGTAGATTATAACTCTTAGGAGTTATCATCCCCAAATTAGGATCGATATTGTACTGACCCAACTATGCTTCTTTCTTACTTAAACTCCATATGGTCAAATGATGTGATTTATTTCTGGCCATCCAGTATAAGTCATTTAGGAAACCCAATCACCTCTTTTACTGATCATGGACCTTAAAGGAAGTTTATTTCCAGCACTAGTCACAGCAATGTGTTTTTAACTCTTTTAATAATCATAATTTTTACCCAAATTACTTCATAGTCCAGAGAAAACATCTCAGAAAAGGAACAGAAATTTCTACTTTAAAGGTAATTAATAACTTGCTGTTGGATCCCTAACAGTTGTATGATTTCATTTGAAACCACATTTTTAAATCACTCTGAAATAAAAAGTCATATGCAACAAGAGGCTAAAACCCATGTTAACAGAATCAAAGATGCAGGACACTCCCAATCAGGAAGTTTAAAGCTACTCTGTTCATTAAAGTTTCATTCAATTCATTCAACAAATTTCTAAGACAAATGATATACCCAGCCTATGGGCCAGTTGCTTTCATACATTATCTACAATTCTCAGTTCTCATCTGTTCCTTTCAGTGGCATAGTATAGCATACACTTGTACATATATGTATACTCACGTATATATGTATATACACATATGTATATATATATACATATATATATACACACACACACACACAATATCCCTAAAGAAAGGAAAAATCTGTTGTCTGAGATTTTAGAGGGAGTTGGAGGGGAGGAAAACAATAACAAGAAGTCAAATTCTCTCACCTTTCCATATATGCTCTCTCTTAAAAAAAAAAAAAAAAATCACAATTTTCACACCAGAAACATGAGTGTGGAAGAACTGTAACTCAATTTTTTCAGAACCTGCCAATGGACAGGTATCAGTATCTGTGCCCTCTTCTTCCTCTCCTAGAACTTCCCAGTGGGTATAAACCACAGCACATCTGTGCTGTAAATGGGTTCCGTTCCGGGTGTGATCAGATTGTCATCATCTCATTCCTTGGGGAAAGCTGGGAATGGCGTGGTATAGGGTACCCACAATTAGTTGCCTCTATAAATATTATAGATTTTTATGAGTGCCATGACTTGCAAAAGGTTTAAAAGCATTTTATACCCATCTTCCCTCAGAGTGAAAACAAACTGACTCTGATTGATTTCCTGTTCTTCAAAATTATTTTCTGATATCCTAAACTTCTTTTTTTTTTTTCATCTTTCAGGGTTTTATTTAGTAATTCTACAGATAAAAATTAACTCTTCTCTCATCTGCTTTTTGAAGCAATGATTGTTGTGGATTGAATGAGAAAAGGCGTTGAAGAAACTACCAGGACAAAATACAGGTTGGTTAGTATATCACAATAATATCTTCCTATTTTTGTGCAGTGTCTTCATCAAAAAACAATGATGGCTAGAAATTAACTGAGAGATTTTTCAAAACATGGCTGGAAAGGGGGATGGATTTATGAAAAAGAGACACAACCAAGGGCAAGACAAATAACTAAGACCTTTTCTGGGACTGGAACCAAGGCCACCATCTCCAGCTCCCTTGTACCACTTGGTCTTCTTTTTAGAGTTCAGATAAATCTTCGTTCACTCGTCTTTCATTCATAAGATATTTTCTTAATTTATTCATTTACATGCTTAATTTGAAAGGATTAATTTTACACCTCTTCTCTCCTGAAATCTCTAACACCCCTTCCCACATATCCCTCTCGACTGCTAACCTTATCTCACATTTCACTGAAAAAGGGAGGTAATCCCAAAGCATTTAACCATTCTCCCTACCATTATACCTACCAACGGACCTGTGTCTGCCCCCATACACCCTGACTTCATTCTGACTACAACAGAGAAATGTTTCCCTGTCTATGGCCAACCCCTTCATCAATGGACTAGATCACATTTTCCTCTCACCTGCTCAAGTATGTCAGTCCTGTAATTATCCTCTTCTCTTGCATTATTTTTCCACGTTCTACTAGATCATTCCCATAGTCATACATATGTTTGCATTATAGTATTTTAAAATATTAATAAAATAAAAATTTAAAAGTCCCTTAATAATAATAAAAAAGTCCCTTGATCTACGATCCCCTTCCAGCTTGTACCCTATTTCTCCATTCTTTGTTCAAAAACTCACTGTGGCACTTGTCTATGTCCACTGTCTCTACTTCATTGTTTCTAATTCACTCTGGAGCTCACCTCACACATCTTCTCCCCACTAATCCCATAAAACTGCCCTTGTCAAACACTCTGCTGAACTCTAGACACATATCCTGGCACCTACTCAATGTATTTACTTCCATGTCTGATACACTTCCTAAATTTAACATGCCCAAACCAAACTTTTTATTTCGTTGCCACTTTAACCCCAAATTAACTTACTTTGCCCTAAGTGTTTCCATTTCTATAAATGGCACCCAGTCACCTAGTGGATTCACCCAGTAAATCTGCTCTTTATCTAACACCTCATATCCAAACCAACAGCAAATCCTCTCAGATGTACTTTCAAAACATATCTTAAATCTAACCATCAGCACATCCACCACTATCACTTACTCCTTGATCAGTGTAACACCTTCATTGGTTTCCCAGTTCCCATTATTTTTGTCACCCAGAATGATCTTTCAACAACACAAATTCCTTCCCTTCTTAAAACTCTTACAAGATTTAACAGTGCCATTAGAAAAAATTATGTAGTCCTCATGTTGACCCTCCCAAAGTCTTGGGCTCCTGGCTGTATCTCGTCTCATCTCCTACCATCACCTACTTTGCTCATTGCACTCCAGCCAACTTGGTCTTCATGCTTTTGACCTTTTGCACATTCTATTTTCCCCACCTGGAGAGTTATCCTCCAAGCCATCCACATGATGTTCCTCATTTCATTCAAGTCTTTTATCAAATATTACAAGCTCAGAGAGTCAGTCCCTGACTACCTTACTTAAAATAATACCTCCCTTTGCCATCTATCATCATGCCCTGCTTAGTTTTCTTCATACCACTAACTTCTCATTTGTGGAAACATTTTAATAATGTATGCATCCCAATAAACGCAAGCATAAGGGCATGCTTTTATTGACTGAAATATTCTTACCACCTGAGAGAGAGTAAGTGGTATCTCTTTAGTCATTGCTAAAGATAGTCATTACTTACCCATAGTCATTACTTACCCATCGAAAAATTCACAGAAAATAGCCAACCTAATGGCACCCAGTCAAAGGCTGAATATAGTTTCATGAAGTCTCCATGTCCCAATTCTGTACTTTCGGGACAAAGAAGTAATTGGCCAAATTTATCCTAATCCTATCTGTTATACATACGTGCCCTGGTAAAAGGCTGGCAATACAGGCCCCACTGTCACACAGTTAGGTGTATGGGAGCATAATTTCAAGGAAAAAAAGTGATGCGAACAGACAGGAAAATGAATGTCTTCATTTTCATCTATTTAACAAATATTTATTGAACACTGACAGTTGCGCCAAGAATTCTAGAAAGTAGGACACAGCAGAAATTTGGCAAACAGCAACCTTTCTCTTGCAAATCTTTCTTTTAATGAAAGGAGCACCACGTATACATGGCACTCGAATCTATGATCCATGGATCAAAGAATCCGACAGAATAACTAAAATTGGGTTATTTTGTTATGCTGCATGCTGCACATATTTAAATGTGCTAATTATAATAGGAATACTTAAAGAATTCTCATACCACTCCTTCGTGAAGTGAATACTAAATCATTTCACACTGGCCTTGATTATAATTTCATAGATGAATTTTGATTGAAAATGTTTGTTTGCTACATGTTATATATTCCTAATTTATAAGTATGAACATTTATTTCAAAAAGCATAGAGCTTTTCCAATTCATGGTACACACACATTTAACTTCTCCTCTTACCCACCATTACAACATAACCACTACAGCATCTATTCACTGTTTGATCTTCAGCATGTTGCTCATCCTATCTCAACATCCTTTCCTTATCTATAAAATGAACAGGTTGGATTAGATGCTTCAGAAAGCCGTTTTATAAGCTTTACAGATTTTTCAATCCAGTAAGAAAGGCAATGGAAACAGATCACTCCATTCTATGAAACGTGTACATATGGACTACCATTCTCATTATATGAGGTCCCATTGACTCCAAATGACTTGAATGGTTAAGTCTGTGCTGTTTAGAGGGCATACGTATAATTGGGGACAGCAAAGTAGACAACCATGGGGAAGTGTTTTCTAGATAGTTAAATTACAACCAACTGAAATTGGACCATTCTAGAATTTAAAGGTGTCAAAAATCCCTTTCAATCGACAGACGTAAACTGGCGTACCATGGATTAAACTCTTTCCTCATGGGTGGTATTTGTATTTTGATTTCGTCAGCACAGTTTGTTGAACTCGGGTGTGAATGCTTTGTACTTTCACTCTCTAGTTCACTATAGTCCATAACTCCCCATTAGTCTATGCCGGTTGTTCTCCAACTTAAGCATGAATCAGAATCACCTGTAGAACTTGTTAAAACATATTGCTGGCCTTAGCCCAAGATTTTGATCTGCTAGTTCTTCTGAGGGGCCTGAGAATTTGCATTACTTATGAGTTCCCTGGTGACACTGATGCTACTGACCCCAGGACTGCACTTTGACAACCATTGACCAACACTACCTTTGTGTTTATATTGCCAAGCTCCTAAAGACATCAGCATTCATGATCCTTTGTAGTACACATGCTAAAAACGATTTATTATTCTAAGACATTTTTAGTCCTTAATAAAAAGACACAAAAAGAACTGAACTGAGCTTGGCCATCCCCACTTGGCCTGGGCTTTGATTAATACACATGGTGCTCTTTAAGATTGGTTAACCAGGACCTTTACGTGACTGTTTTATTAGGACCACAGGACAGAACCATACACCAGGAGTCTGATGTGGGATTTCTCCCAAGGGGGATAGATATTGTCAGAATCTTGGAGACATACTATACATGAGGGCACAAAAATTTATGGTTATCACTTTTATCTTCAGACCCTGAAAGCGAGTTCAATTTCAAGTAGTGATAACACAGATAGTATCAATAATCTTCAATGCTATTTCTCATGATTATATATATGTATGTATATATGTATGTGTATATATATAATTATACATGTAAGTAACATATATGTTCATCATTCTAGTGGACAGTCAGATATAGATATATAGATATATACTTATATATCCACAGTAGCCACATTATTTTTCTTTTTTCTTTCCCTTATCTTCCTTATCTTACCAAAAGAAAGAATATTGATTCTTCTATTTCCAGAATCTACCTGTTCTTCAAAACTGAAATGTACTACTTCCTGACTTGGACTCTGGGAGAATTTTACCTGCAGTTGTGATACAGAGATAAACTGCAGGTATGACATAAAAGGATAAGCACTCTTAAGCTCTATTTCTTTGAAATGTAATAGCATTTCAGAAGGGAAAAGGTATTTGACAGATAAAGCAAACTATATTGCCAGACAATTATTTACTATGGCCATAAGACCTATAACCTTTTGTCTTTATGCTCGCTATAGAAAACTTGTTTGTTTGTTCAAAGGAATTGATTTGCAAAAATGTCAAAGCAATATTAAGCATCCAAATAGATCTATGCTAATCATGGTATTATTGATAAATACCTAAATCCCATATAGGTTAAATGAATCTTAGATTCAGAAGTTTAAAAGTCTTTTATAAGCACATCATTTAATTGATTTATTGTAAATCATTAGAAATAATCAGCGTCACATTATAGGTATTTCAATTGTTAAAGATTTTTACCTAAAGAAGCTAGCCAATGGCATTTTTATGTCTTTATCTTAGTTACTTCACAAGTAACTTGGTTGGTTTTGTTTGCTTGCTTTGCTTTTTCCATCATGTCCGGCAGCCTTATGGCATAGACTTCTGGGCCAGGCAGAGTTGGTGCCATTTGTGGAAAAACTGGGATGTAAAGGGAAGGGGACAGCACTTTGTTCCCTGCCTTTAACTCTCAGCGAGCATGGAGTGGAGATGATTTGCACTCTCTCTTGCTGCCTCCAAGTCTTACAGCCTCAGCTCCAGATACCTGGTATAAACCACTGAAGCAGGGCTGCAAGTGCCCACGCCCTGTAAGATCAGACCTGAGCTCATCTCACAGCCTGATATGTCTATAGATGAAACCATAATCATGACCTCATAAAATGACCTTGCTCCTTTGTTTATACAGCTTCTCTGGAGGCGTGCAAGATGCTGCTGAATGGAATGCACTGCGAATGGCTAGAATTATTCTAGAAACTTACCCTATGTAAATATCTTAATAGCCAATAGCCTAAAGAGAGTTGTTAAATAATCTCTTTCATTAAATTAGTAAGTATCAACCATTTTGTACAGTTTTATAACTTTAAATTTACCAATATATTTTGGTAAACATTCACATATCACCAACTGGATAAATTTATCCTGATAAGGTAATCCCCCAAAACCTCCAGACTCATCCAGTTTAAAGCAAGTCTTAGCTTTAAGACTGGGAAGAATCTGAGAGTAAGAAAATTGATTTTTTCAGATATTGATGGGAGACTTAGGAGGTTAGTTAAGAAGCTGTCAGCAGCATGATTACGACTTCCTCTGTAGCCTTTTCCTTCCTCGTGCTATCGCTGGTGTTCTCTGTGTAGAATTTCCATCCTAATGTTACTACTTAAATAAATGCTATATGTTAGTGTTTCCACTTAGATGTATGATGTTAAAAACTAAATAGTGACACTGTCATTCAAATAATTAGGAGTAACTTATAGATTCATTTTAAAATAATACAATCCTCCATGGGCATTCTCCCTAAATAAGCACAAACAAGAAAAAAAAAGAACAAATATAAAACATGTTAGTCAATACTTTTTAAAAATAAAATGTGTAAGCTTTATTCTGATTGCAAAAGTAAACACTAAAGAATACTTTAAAATATAAAAATACAAAGAAGGAAATATATATCCTTAATAATCTCGTCCTCATTGATAATCACTAAGAGCATTTTTATACATAGTCTTCCAGGATTTTTCATGTACACACATATACATTTGAATTTTTACAAAAACACAGTTGTTTAATTGGTTGTTATATTCATAACAAAACTTTAGGATTATTTCCTCCATGCCAGTAAATATTTTACAACATAAGTTTTAATGGCTGCTCACTGCATTCATGTACCAACATGTATTTAACCAATTCCATATTGCAGCATATTTAAGCTAGTTCCAAAAATCTTACTATTGCTCAAAATACTGTAATAAATGTCCTTATTTGTACATAATTGGAAACATTTTCAATTATTTTGGTAGGATAAATTATAAGAAATAGAATGTTAGGTCAAACAGTATAGATATTTTTAAGCTTTAAATATATGTCACCAAACCAAATTCTAATATTTTGTACTAAAATTTCCAACAGTGTAGGAGGTAATATCAAAGATGAGCTCCCCAAATCCTCAAAGGATAGTTAACAATTCTCTCTGAAATTACAGGAAATATATACCTCCACCTGTTTTTAGCAACACTGACCACAAACATTCTTATATATGTCAATTTTATCAATGAAAAATTTTTACCTCTTTTCAAATTACAGTTCTTTGTTTATTGATAAGCTTGAGGATTTTTCATATATAATGATCATTTAAATAGTTTCTTTGGTATCATGCTTTTTCCTCAGCTATTTGCAGTTTTCTATGAAGTTAAGCCCCCTGAGGCTCTGCCCGGTAAGAATGGGAAGAAAAGGAAGGACATTCTACATACAGCTCTCATCTCCTGAATCAGCTGAGAAGAATCTAGTGAGTGAACCACTCTAAGAAGCCAGCGATGACCAGGGCCTGCTCACACAACAGCCCGTTGTGGTCACACGTCCAGCGTCATCGTGAACCTGTCTCCTATGTCTTTCCTGTCATCCTAACTGCTCATTGCGGTTTTGCAGAGGTCAGCTTTACTTCCATACACCTAGTGCCTCTCTAGCTGACATCCTAGAGCACTGCGTGATTCCTGCAAAAAACTCCATTTTCTGGTACTTATCCACCAAATGTTAACTGATTTCCCTGGACGCAATCTCCAGTTGACCTGACCACAGTAGCCATGTGATCCCTCCATCATAAAGTGGTGAGTGGCAGTCAATACCCTATACACCTGGTCATAATTATGTCTGGCCATTCTTCCCTGTCCCAGCTCTGCTTCCCCATAGCTGTCCTATTCTCACCTAAAAATGACTGGAGTCCGATGGAGATTTTTCCTTCAGACATATAGACCTCTCTGAGCCATTTAATAATCTGAGAGACAATTCTAGAAAGACGAGGGTAATCATTAATAGAAGTACTAAAGCCAGATTAAAATGAAGGAATTGGGGTATTTATCTTGAAATATTAATTGAAATGAATGTGGGTGAAAGAGGAACTGAATTCAAGAAAATTGTTAGGTTTTCCTGTATTCCAGAAGAAAGCAGAGTCAGGCCCAGGACAGTGGCAGGAACCATGGAGAAAAGAGGGAAAATGGAAGGGATTTCATATCCAGGTTGACAAACATGCACTGAGAAATTGGCATGGGGGAGGGAGTACAGGTGGGGAGTGATGGAAGTAAAAGGAAAAGAGAAATTAAGGAGAGTTCTGAGGTTTGTAAGGAGCCCAGGTTAACAGCTATCCTGTCAATTTATACAGTTCGTATGCATCCAAAACGATGTGAAGGTTATTTCATGTACTAGAAAACCTTCCAAAAATGTCTCAGTGACTCAGGTGAAATTAGACATCAGAACATCTAATAAAATCAGGAAAATACTGAGAACATGTTACAATTTCTGGGCTAACAATCATTCCAGTCTTCTAATTAGGAATACAGCCCAGGATGTCTTGTTTTAAATGGACCCCATTTATTATTGTATGCCTTTAAATGAATCCCCTTTTAGTCCTGACATTTTAGCAAGAAGCTGGATAGCAACTTAGTTAATTGGTTCATTCTGCTATAGAAACATGGCTACCAATTAGAATAGTTTCTGAAAGCGTGAGTTCTGCTACACTGTAGGTGAAAAAGAGACCTCCATGGTATTTTCTAGCTTACGTTTTTTAATAATTACATATGAAATAACTATGTCTCAAAACCATAGCTTCTGGCATGTATTAATTTTTTGTACTGAATACAAAGTACAAATCACTTAACAGGTCCATGTTTGTTTGCTTCCCTCTTTGTTTTGGCTGATATACAAGAGTCAATAAACAGGATTAATGGAGGAGGGTAGGAAGACAGTACCACATGGCAAATTCTGCACTACAACCAACCTGGATTCAAATCCTGGCTCTGCTGCTTATTAGCATTCTGACCATGAATAAGTTACTTGTTTCTCTAAGACTTCTCTAAAATAGAGATGATAAAATATAAATATATATATATATATATATATATATATATATATATATATATGCTTTGAAGGGTAGTTGTAAAAGTTAAAAAGGAAAGAAATGAAAACCCCAATATGCCTAGCACATAGCAGAGTCAATGATGATTAGCTATGATTATTTGCATAGAATAATAATTTGCACGATAATTAGCTATGAAGGTACAAATTATGAGAACTTGAAAGCAACAGATGCAAAAATTGTCAAAAGCAGATTAGCATCTTTTGGAAGAAGTCTCTTTTTCTTAGCTACCTTGTCTTTATGGCAGGTTGTAAAAATGTCCCCAGTTTTGACTTTGCAGCTTCTTTCTTCAGAAGGTAGAAACTTTGGCCACAAGAATAAAGCAGAAGTGACCTTGTGCCCGTTACAAGCCCATGCCTCAATAACACTGCAAGCTTCCTCGTGCTGCTTCTTGGAAAAGAACCAGCCGAGGCTGGTCCACTGGAGGATGAGAGACCATGTGGGTCAGATAGCAGGTGACCCAGCTAAGACAATGCTAGACAAGCCAGATGATTTGCAGCTGACCACAGACACAGTAGATATTGGCCCAGCCCAGACCAGATCAGCAGGAACACCGAACCAGGGGCTTGTGAGCAAAAACAATGTTTATTGTTGTATCTTACTAAGGATTCTACTTGTTTTTATACAGCATTATTGTCGCAATAGATTATTGGTCATTCTGTATATAAGAAACTGAACATATCTGTGATGAACATGTGTGGGGGGGAAATGTCTAGTTTGTGAATAAAAAATGAAAACCCATCAAAGGAAAGAAAAAGGCAAAACATGGTAGCTGCTAAGTGCTAGATAGTGTGCTAAATAATATATGTACATATGAAAATACACACATACACATACACACACACATAGTTTCATTTAATTCTTATTAGAAGCCTTTGAAACTGATGAGAAGGAACCAAAGCTGAGGGAATTTAAGTAACTTATCCAAGCTTTCACTGTCATTTCTGCTCAGGTTTATCTGCCTCCACAGGCATATCCCAGCTCCTCTGTGATACTGTTTTCCAGTATAGATTTATTCATATCTCATGATGCCTCTGCATTTGTTGACTAGAGCTTGATTAATACATAGTTTCATCAATGACTTAGAGACGTAATTTCCAGCGTAATCATTAATTATTACCCCAAATTGTTTTTGGCTCCATTACTAGAAACAAGGAATGAAAATAAGGAATCTAGATAAATGCAAATTAGGCAAAACACTTTCTAGTAATGATACATCCTTTTTTTTTAAGTTAGCAAAGTAATAAATTCTAGAGAATTTCAAAGCACCTATACAATCTGAGGACAGTTGAGAACTAACTGATCTAATCAGTAGATTGAGAGGGAATCGGGCAAATCAGATGAAGGAATATTTAACTGTTCTGATTCCAGAGCCTTCAGAGAACAACTTCCCTTCTCTAAAGGCCTAAAAACATAAAATAATCTCGTAGAAAATATTAGAAGAGAAGCAAACAATGCAAACAGTTGCAAAAAAAGAATGCATTCCCCTTTGGAAAAGATTATCTTGAAATTTAATGGACACGGGAATATTACTGTACCGAGATCCTGGGAGAATTAGGGTGTCCAATTTAAACAAAAACTGTTGTCAGTTTTACCGAAAGAAATGTTCTCATCCTGCTTATTCCCCAGAAAAGTCTGTTTTTTCTGTTCTAGAAGCTGCCAGTCATGCAGCAGTGAACATGAGCCATCATATGAGTCACTTTTCTTTCAGCTCTAATCTCTTTTCACAGTGACAAATGAATCACAGAAATCAATCTCAACTCTGACTCTGAAAAATTTTCTGCAGGATTTTTATTTGAAGGGAGTAAAGACAGGCAACCTAAAATTTTACATTAGGAGGCAGACAAAATGAGTGTGAGCCTAAGTTGGGTGCAAGTGTGCGTTGTAAGGGTTTTAGAGCTCTCTTTGGCATTTTGAAGACAGCTCAGGCTCTGGAGATAGAAAGGGCGAGTCCACATACTGTTCCATGTCCTGGTAGCTGTGGGAGCAGGTAAATTAGTCAATCTCTGTGGGACTTAGTGTCCTCATTTATCAAAAAGAGAAAATATGTAATAATATTTACATAGTAGACTTGCCATGAGTATTAAATGACATATTGATGCTTTTGTAACATTCTAATAAAAGAATCGATCAGAAATCAAATAGCACTGGCCGGCCTCTAGGCTCAGGTGGTTAGAGCTCCATGCTCCTAACTCCGATGGCTGCCGGTTCGACTCCCACAAGGGATGGTGGGCTGTGCCCCTGCAACTAGAAAACGGCAACTGGACCTGGAGCTGAGCAAGCCCTCCACAACTAAGATTGAAAGGACAACAAGTTGACTTGGAGAAAAAAAAAAAAGTCCTGGAAGTACACACTGTTCCACAATAAAGTCCTGTTCCCCTTCCCCAATAAAATCTTTAAAAAAAAAACAACAAAAACAAATAGCACTAACCCATCTCACAATCATTTTACATAGATTACTTAGCACTATAAATTTTTTTTTGCTATTTTCTACTTGAATACATTTATTCCATCTCTCTAATTAAAGGGCTGTTTCTAAAAAACATTGCTTTCTATATCGTTTTTAATGTACCTTTCATTTCTGAATCCTCTGAAGACACAGTGGCCACAGAAGAAAATAAATGTGGTGGATAATTATTGGGCTACATATTATCAACAAAAGAGCAGGATGTTGCAATCTATGTATTTATATGGATTCAGAGGTATTGCAGGAATAATACCAAAACGGAAACAAAACTACACATGTACCAATGCTATTTCTGCTCATTAGAAAAGTTTTGTAGTCTCTCTGTGGTTCTTTCTCCTGAACCAGTGTCTTGTGGACAATCTCAAGGCATGTGATTTGTTTCCCAGTCATTAGTAAGAATTAGCAAGGTAATACTGGATACCTCAATGGAACTTTGGCTGAATAGTCCAGTCTGTCTATTTATTAGACATAATTACTGTCAGGTTAAGAAACCTTTTAGTGGTTGCTGAGCTCCCATTGCTACTCATTGAGAAATTCTGGAGTCAGGAGCAACACAGAAGGGAAGGAGTTTATTAAGGTGCATTATTTTATGCGGGACAAAACTTCTGTTGTTAGCACACATTGCGGCATTTCAGGTTATACTAAATTAGCTGCCTTTTAAAAGACACATTTCATGACGTTAAATGAAAGCAGCGGTTAAAGGGATCTTTGGCCTGTTACAAAACCTCTGATGAATGACTGTGTCTCGCTGTAAATATAATGCAATGTAAACATGCCTCCCCAAGCTGAATTTTAGTGGTTTACTGTTAACTGTAAATAATTTACACACAGAAGTTAGCATTTTGTGGTTAGTCCCATGAAATCATTACAGTTTAAAGGTTTCACTTTGGTTTCTTTTTTTCAATTTTTTTTTCATCTTTGCACAGAAGCAGTTCTGTGTGTGTGTGTGGTGTGTGTGTGTGAGAGAGAGTTGTGTAAACATACTACTTTCAAATGATTCCAAATATAACTTTAGTTTAAAAACCCACTAACTAACAACTTTATATACAAGTTGTTTGTATAACTTGAAAAGGAAGAGTAAAAACACAAGAAAAAATTATACTGAGTAACATATTTTTAAGCCCTCCCCCTCCAAATGCATTGCAACTTTTCATTTTAAGATACAGGCATTAAAAATAAAGGTGAGCACATCTAAGAGAGTTATTTCTCAAGTCCTAGGAATTGTTTTTATTTTAATACTTTGACAATATTTGTCTGCATTTCCTAAAATACGGAGATCTTAGTTTATTGATATAGCGCCATCTTCTGGCAAATATTAAGAAAGGCAGTTGGTTTTATACCCAAAAAGTATTGAAATCACTTAGAGAATTTAATGAAAAATTGATCCATTGTAACAAATGTCTAGAATTGCATTCTACAGCATTGCCTTAGCAGTTTAATATTTGCTACTTATTAACCTTGACTTCTAACCTTTTAAAGTTATCGTCAAATTGCTACAACACGGCATTAATTCAAGTAAGCCAAATTGTTAAGATAAAGCTATATATAAGTTATGCCTTTTATATGTAATACATAACTTTATATATAAGTATATCTTGTGTGTAATACACAGTACATGCATATATAGAAAACACAATGTACTTGGATAATCACAAAAAAACATTATTCCAAGATGTCAAGAAAACATTCTATATAGAAGACCACATATATACATGACCCAAAGTTTGAGAACTGGCCAACATGATCAGGAGTAGAAAACTAACACATCAAAAATAGATTGTTTTTTCTAAGTATACCTTATCAAAATTAAAATACAAACAAAAAACTGAACATCATTTCTTAACATGTATGAAAGGACAAGTAATAGACCATAGCTCTATAACTCTAAAATCTAATCATTATTATAATCATCATTAATGAGAAATAGTAAACTTCCTCAATGTTAATAGTTCTAATGAATCAATAAGAAAAAGACGGCAACCACCAACCACAAGAGAAAAATAAGATTAATAAAATTTTATAAGTGATTAAAATAACAATTAAACAGAACAAGTTTAATACATAAACCAAAAAATAATGTTATCCTCATATACAATGAACTGTAAGCTAAATACAAGAACAGGTTTTTAGCTACAATTTGAGGAAAAAAATTAAGACTGTAAATACATTACTTTAGGAGTATAAATTTGTACCATATTTCTGAAGTTATTTGGCAATATGCACCAGAAAGATTTTTTTTTAAATATATAGTTCTGCAGAAAATAGCCAACCATATGAGAAACATGTAAATAAAAAATGACAACATTTTTAATTTTGTTTGGCTTGTTTGTGTTACACACAAACATAGGGAATATGTTTGAAAATAAAGAAGGGAATCTTTGGAAACAATCTAGATGGCTTAAAACAGGACTATTTATATAAACCACAGGGACTTTATGTGATAGAATGATTCTATTAATTGACAGAATGATGTTCACAATATATTCAGAGATAAAAATAAAATGAACAAAGTAATATGTACAATATGATCTCATGGAAAATGATGGATGGAAGTACCTCAGTTATTCACAGGTCATTCCAAGACCCCCAGTGGATACCTGACCATGTGCAGTACCAAACCCTAGATATACTATGTTTTTTCCTATATACATATCTATGATAAAGTGCAGTTTATAAATTAGGCACAGTAAGAGATTAACGAGTAATAAAATAGAAAAATTATAATATATTGTAACAAAAGTTATTTCAATGTGGTCTCTCTCTGAAAATATCTTATTGTACTGTATGTATATACAGCATAAATAAGCTAAACAAAGCGATGATTCACGTCCGAGGTGGAATGGAGGACAGTGCAGTATTTCATGATGTTACTCAGAAGGGCTGCATGCAACTTAAAACTTTTGAATTATTTATTTCTGGAATTTTCCACTTAATATTCATGTACCACAACTGACCACAGATAACTAGAACTACAGAAAGTGAAACTGTGGATAAGGGGAGACTACTGTATGTAGAAATTTTCATACGAGGAAATAAGATTCATCAATCTCAAAAACATAAACTTGAAAGGGAATATAACCGAATTCTACAAAAGGGTGAAAACAACATAGAAGTAATAGATTCTGGACCAAAATAGTACCTACTATGTGCTAGGAAATTGTACTTACTATAATGCACTCTATTTTGAAAACAAAACTGGTTATTCTGATATTTCAAATGAAGAAACTTAGGCTCAAAGAATTTGGGGATTATCCCATAATGAGTGAATGAAATAATGTCAGGTAATATAAAAGAAAGTAGCACTCTACCCCCCAGTGAATGAAGACAAGAGGTATGAGAGGCCAAAAATAAAATAAAATATAAGTGAATAAAAATGCAAGGAGAACACAGCTTCATGGGTGGTAGCTTCGCCATGAATACCGAGTGTATGCTATAGGGTGTTTGAAAAGAAGGCTGACCTGTGGAGATCGCAGCATGGAAATAATTGGGAAGCGTTATAACACCAGCTCTTGGTTCTCTCAGAAACAGAATATGGAATGTGCTACAGCCTGAACAACCTGTAAGTTCATGTGTAACAAACACTTATCAAATACAGTGCTTAAGATATCTTAACTCAATCAACATTCCCAATAAGACATTATTATGCATAACCAAATACCTGTGGTAAAAAATATTGTTGTTTTTTTGTTGGTTGTTTTTCTTTTTTTTATCAACTGCTTTTCTTCATCCTAAAACCTTGAAACTATACTGTAATGTTATCCACAGGATCCATAAGGCTCTATTATAAATGAAACCTTGGTACAATGGGACCCTTTGGGAATTTCTAGTAATAAATCCCCTTGGATAGAATAAAAAAACACATCCACTTTATCCTGAATTCTGCATTCTCCACAGTAGTGCTGTGAGGCTCCAGCCTAACACCATAAATGGGAAAGTAAACCCTCAAAATTTTTTTGATTTGGATGGAAAACCTAGGAATTATCTTTAACGTGACCATGTAATGCTACGCAGAATTCCAAGCAGCTACTGGGTAACTGCACTCTACTCTCTCATGAGATCTATGTAACAAATAATAACTGCCAACCAAATTGAATTCAAAGCCAATTCCTAATTCATTACTTCATAGAGAGCTTGAAAACACGCTCATTGAAAACTCTGCCACATAACAGCAAGTTCTGTACCACTCTTCATTAAAGTTGGTACAATATTGCCAAGCGTGAGAGTGAAGCCTGAATGTTGACGCTTAATTATGGATATGAAATTCAGTCTCTCATTTCAGATATATGTCAGATGTCACCACCTTCAAGAATTCACAAACGAGCAGTGCTCTTTCTCTAGTCAAAGTAATATGAATTATAGGACGAGAGACATTATGTTAAACTACTCTTCTTTGGTTACACACCTGTAAAATATTATTTTGCATCCTAGAAGTTCTGGATCACAGAAATTTCCCAAATACTTCATCCATCACTATAATATAGTTACCTCCAGGGTGTGATTTCAACAGTCAAAGGAGAAATGGAGCATAACAGATCATCACTTCTTACTAATTAATGATTTAAATTGTTGTGTCTGTTAAGCTTGAGCATTTTTCAAAATGTGAATTGCAGTGGCCTATTTTTAGAAGCAGCATAGTCTAAATTACAGCTATCTATCTATATATGTGTGATTTGGTAAAACAGAAAAATATAAAAGAGTGTGCCAGTGATAATAGGGACGGTTAGGATCATCTTTTTATTGTTACTGTATGTTCATTTACAGGAACTAAAAAATAAGGCACTATATTTAGCATTCTTTGACCACTTAGGTTGTGTGCTGAAAGGTTGAAAGTTATAGCAAAAGTCAAAGTTTTACAATCAATTCTGTCTTAAACTCCAACCTTAGAGCTCAGCTGCCACAAACGTTTTTATAGCTTCTCTGGAGACTTACTGTTCATTGCATTCATGCTGTGAAATCATATTATAGCTGAGGCATTTGTACAACTTTCTGTAATAAACGCCTTCAGTCAATGGCCCCAGATCTAAAGCAGATTTCCTTACAGAGAATACTACAGTCGTTTATGGGATGGTGAGGGCCAAGATAATCAAACAAACATGGCCCACTTTCAAGTGAGAGTTAAACATTTTTGAGTCCCTAAATCAAATTTCATCTGCTTTTACCAGTCATGATTACATTTAAAAACCAGTAGGCTATAAAACATTTTAAGAAATGTATGTATCACACATTGACGATTTACATTGCCAATTCATTATTCCTACCTCTTTTATTGTCATTTTATCATTCTTGACTAATTGCATGTTCTGACAGTTTCTGTGAAATGTGTGCTACCCAGTAATAATTACTGACTATTCACCCAGCAGTGGTAGGAAGCGTAGCCAGGGGAAAATGTGTCCCAGATGATACATTGGTAAATGCTATTTGGACTTTAATAGTTTCATGTTAATTTGGGTTTCAGCAGTAATTAGGGACTTTGTGCCTTAAATATTTTCACTTTCATTGACATCCTTAAATACTTTCAGTGGTTAATAAAAAAAAAAAAAATTATCTGTGATTATTTTAACAGAGTTAGCTTATCAGTATAATACATTTAAAAGCTTTTTTTTTTAAGGGAAGGTTTCTACAAATACAGTATGACTAGAGATTAATTTTATCATAGGTAAAAGTTTTGTTGTCTTAGCAGTTAGTTTCCTTCTTCAAAACAACTCGATCTTACTTCCTGGCTTAATTTTCCATTTGCATGTGATACATATAAAGGGAGAATCTTTATGTGGACAAATATCAGAACCAACTGTCCCCCACAAATACCTACCAGCTACTTGTCCAATTTCAGTAATGTATTTCCACAGAGCTGCAATTCAATCACAAGCAAACACTTCAGTGGTCACACTTGAAGCCCCAACAAACTCCAGTTTTACCTATGGCTGTTCAGTGAAATTGCAAACACAATTCACTAAGCGTTTATATACATTCTAGCTCTTTAACTCAGTCATGCAAAGAACCCAAAGGCATCTGACCTGCTAAGTTGCCTGAAAATATGGAACTGTCTTTCTGAATAGTTTTTTCTCTGAAATAACTCAAGTATCGCTTTGGTTTTATTACAGATTTCACTTGGAGGCAGTGAAATCAAATAACATGCTTCACAGGCTATCCTTGCTAATCTGGCAACACCTGGTCTGGGCCAAGCATAGAGTGGATACCTCGGAAACACTTGTTAAATGAACAACATCTGCATAGTAAAATAGTTTCGGTGATAGAGAAGTATGTCTGTAACTCCAAACTCTACAATGTCTATGTATACTGCTATTTTCTTACCTTAGACCATCACAAAACTAAGATGAAAAACGGATGGCATCAGACAATCAGCTTGCTCATAATCGGTTGATTTATGCAAGAAATCCCTGATGAGAATCTGTGATGTGTTAGGCTCCAGGGATACTGAAGAGGGAAAACTAGCTCCTGATATCAGTGGCTGTCCAGATTTAGAAAAACAATGCCAATATTTTAAATGCTACCTGGAAGATACTTTTACATAATACATTGTAACACATTTCAATATCTACTGTTGGCTATTTGGAGAACGTAAATCTGGAAGGGGGTTCTGTGACCCTTACTGTACCAGCAACACATAACAAACAGCAATAAGATTTAAATGGAGGATGGAGAGAGAAATACAGCCAAGCTAGTCTCTGTTTTCTTACGGATGTAGCTGTCTATGCTCAGGCACATTTGTACAGGATGTAGGGTGAAAGTGATAGACAATGTCAGACTCTAACAAACAGCAATGAAACGGGAATTGGGGCATGAAAGACCTCTACACCTCAATTTCCTCATCTGGAAAGTTTAAGTGGTGTTTCCATACAACTTTTTAGATACACATATAAAAATGATTTTAGATCCCTGACTATCCAAAGCTACAGAGAAACACCGCAAAGAGAGAAAAAAAAAATCTTTGAAAATCAGATAAAACCTGTCTCATTGATTTATCGCCACATCCCATCATGAGTAAGACGGTATTAGTCACGCAAACTATATGCAACACGTTTATCCTATTTAGGATGAAATCCTCATCATACGCCATTTCCTTCCCAAGAATCAGAAACGTGGTTTTAATTTTCCTGCTTCTCTGAATATGAGCTAGAAAATCGCCCCCACTAATCATGGCCCAGAGTCTCTCTTAACACTTAGATAATGAAGCAATATCACTATCTTAGCACATATTGTGTGTAACACGTACGGAAAACCTTCAAAAGCCTTGTAGATGTGGAAGAGTCATGTGAGCAGTGTGGAGAGGGAAATGAGCAGTGTTATTTCTGAACCAATTGGAATTTTTATTTTCAAAGTATCCTCTCACCTCAGACTGATGTCTTTATAATCAGAAAGGGGTTGTAGATGGGGCCGCTGTAATATGAAAAAAAATGGCAAAAACACATTACCATATGCAAATCTTCCCTCTTCTGTTCACCCACAGAAGGTTGGTCACAATGACCAGGAATTCTTGCAAAACCTCTCAAATTTCCTGGTGATTCTGATACACATTTAATCCACATCCTACCTTCAAGTCCTTCTACCATAATTCAGAAACATTCATTAAAGGGCCTCCACATAAAAATCAATAACAAAATAATGTACTGATCATGGGTGACCTTAGCTTTCACAAACATCACTTTTGATCTTTGATTTTCAGAGAAGTCATGGGCCAAATTTGGTCCACATATGTTATCTTCAATGTTTGTAAACTTTGGAGATAATGAACTTAGAATAGTGAGGTAACATTCCTCTTAGCAAGTTAGATCAGACAAAACCATCCTGTTAATCACAAGTTTGGTAAATATATGTGTTCAATTACCTTCATTTTCTCTCTCTCTCTCTCTCTTTCTAGTGGAAGACACTAAGTCTCATGTGTAATTGAAGAAATCTAAACTAATTACCACCAGAACTGACATAATGTCCCTAAAGGAATGAAATTATCAGCCTCCAAATAGCCAAATATCAAAATATCAGCACTAAAATCACTGTAGAAATATCAAACTTCTACTGTCCCCATCTCACTTTTTTCATTTATATTTAAACCAAAAAGAATAAAGTATTGAAGAAAAGGTTTGTACAGGCTATAATGTATGGGAAATAAAGAATGTTGCATTTTCAATGTCTATAATATCTGTCTGCAATGTTAATAACCTGCCAAAACTATTTTATTGTGGCGCTATTCATTCAACAGATATATATTGATATATTTATCACTATCTATATACTTGACATTGTTCTAGACACTGAAGTTACCCCTTCCATTTTTGCCTAATCTCTAAAAAAAGTTAAAATCTAGAACTGTACATAAGTTTATATTCTCAAGTGTGACAATACCAATAATACAATATTTGGCAATGTCAGTCATTTCCCAAATATTCTATAATAAGTTGATGTCTAACCACCTTGTTCTCTAAATTTGTTTCTGCAAAGATCAAGCGTCTTCTATTATACTGTTAATATCTTTGTTGTAACAATGACTGTCTTAGTTCCTTGAAGCAATTAATAATTGAGTCATTTTCTTCCTTAAAAATAAAAAAAAATAAACTCAGCTCATTACCAGTTTATAGATAATAATGTCGCTCTTGCCACTTAATTTGTCCTGGATTTTGCAGAATGGATGGCAATAAGAGTGGGTAAGTATGGGTTGTACTTAATATTTTAAAGGAATACATTTTATTGACTTCACCAGAAGGGTCTTTGTCCTCTGATAATATAAGAAGCACTATTTCTCGATCATGCAACATTTTTTCTTCCTGTATGAACAATTTAGAGGTGAAAAGAAGTTTGTGGACGTTTTTAACCACAAGGAAATAATGAGGTTAAAGGAAAGTTTCTTAACCCAGATTTCCCAGTTAGACATTTACCAACTCATCGGCTTCCAGATTTTGAAGCTCTTCTCACTAGTTCTTCCCTTAAATTCACTGAATTCATTTCAAATGAATTTGGAAACAAGATAATGAGAACAGAAGCAATCTCCTTAAGAAGGGTTCAATAACAATTAATATGGAGTTACTTGCCATTTAAAAAATTTTTAAGACCACAAAGAAATGTTGGTAAACATTCAGACTGTGAATTCTCCACTGGCATGAGAATGGAAAGGCATGACTTAAATCAATGTGGGGTGGTTTGGGGGGAGTTATTTGAAGCTCAGGTACCTTTCCCAGATCCCAATTAGTCCCACCCTGATAGTCTTCATAGTCTCAAACTAGGGGTGGAAATAAGGTGTAAGTTCAAAAATTGCAACCACCTAGTACAGTCCGAATTCCCTATTCCTCACCCATCCCCACCACAAAACTAAATCAGAATCTTCAGTAAAAGACTGGAGTACATATTTTCAGAAAACTCTACAGATTGACTTTCATTTTATATTTTCAGAAAACTCTACAGATTGACTTTCATTTTATCAATGTTTTAATCTCATCTTTCATCTTCATCTACATAAAAAATTGACATCTTCTAAGCAGAATGATATTTTTAAACACACAGATGCTGCAAATAAAGCATCTCATGCCTATTTCACAGACACATAAGGCCACCGAAATATATGACTTTGTCGATACACATGTAAATGTGTCTCAGCAAAACTGTGGGGGAAGAACAAGAATTCTTACAAAGAAAATACAACACAGTAAAATGTAAACACAATTAAATGAACCAAATATAACCCATCAATAGATGAGAGAGGTGTGCCATTGACTGTGTCTTCATGGTAACTAGACAGTCAATTTTCTGGATTATTAGACAAAATATGCACAAAGCTTTGGGATAATTGTGTATATTAGAATCCCATTAATTTAGCCAACATTTATTGAATACCTATCATATTCAATGAACAATGGGATTACGATGAGAAGAGGTATGGTCAACACACTCAAGAACCTGGTATCTTAAGGCACTTCTGTCCTGCGTGGGGTTAGATAGTTTATATATCACCTTACATTTCCAGAAAAATCAACAAAAGCCTGATACGTTATCTGTCTATGTTCTGCTATGCTCTTGCCTTACATGAGCAACAAAGATGCAATTCAGTTTACACTCTGCGATATGTCAGCAATATATAGACAGTAAAAATATAGTTCATTTATAAATGTCTCATTCATTCAACAAATATTTATCAAGGGCCTATTTTGTGCCACATTCTGTGCAGTAACTGAAGACAGAACAATGAAATACCAGCATATTTCACGCTTTTCAGAACCATAATTTTATGTTGACTCTTTTACCAATAACAAAGCTCGTAACCTTCCATCTGGGCAGATTATTCACTTTGCTGCTAGCGTTTGTCCTACTCCTGACACTGTCTAAATATCTCTCATTTCCATCAAACTTATTTAGCTTGGTATCTATTTCCTTCCCTATCTAATCGGACACATTAATATATGTTAATGGATCCATAAAATATCTCTCCCTTTCTTTGTGGTAGTTGTGCATTTGTGCAATGTCCTTCTAGAAACCATGTATTTAAACCAAAGTGACTCTAATGGTAGGGATTTCAAACTCTGAGATAAACAATTTGAGACAATGATTAGACTGAATTCATAAGTTGTACCTATATACCTATGCAGGGATTGTGCCTATAGCCACCTGGTGTTAAATGTTGTGAAAAGTATTTTGGTATTTAATTGCATTGCCAATCTCACAGTGAGGTGCTCCCAACATGATGCATACACCTTCTGTTTTAGAGACTTAGGCATAAACCCTTGACTGATGAATGCAATCACTTCATTACAGAAGGCTTTTTTTTTTTTAATCCATCCTTCATCCTATTGTGTCCTGCTAATCGTGTACTAAAATGAGCAGAGAACATCCATCCTCAAGACTGTTTTAACGGTGTGTCGTTCCAAGATATGACCAGTTTAGTCCACAGTCAGGCTAAACCAGTCCTGGGGAATGCTATGTACCACCTGTGTTTTCAAATTTCAGCTTTCAAAAAGCAGTTTATTTCAAGGCCACCCTCTAAAGAAAATTTAACATTTATGTGCTACCCACGGCTACGTCCCCGTATCTGCCATCTCATTTAGTTCTCTTTGTAGTGCTATGAGATAGATTACCCATCTCCATTTTACAAATGAGGACATTGAGATTCAAAGAAGCTAAATCTCTGGCTATGGTCACATAACTAATGAGTGTAAAAGCTCAGACTGGAAGAAGTAGAACAATTTCAAATGGTGCCAGAAACAGACCCTGACCAAGAAACATCAGCCACGACCTATCACCACAATTGAAAGTCTGAAAGTCTACCTTTAGTAAATCATTCTTTGAAGTATAAAATTACTTTGTTCATCTTGATTTACTCCTCATTTTAGAAGTTTACTAAATCTCTGTGTATCCCTAAGAGAAGGAATGCCTAAAGATTTTCGCCTCACTGTTATTGGACATCTCTACAGGGAGGCATTATCTTTGTGAAAGCCATATCTTATATCTAATTACACTAAATCTAAGACGTCATTAATTGTAAAATGAACCACTTTTTTGTGTACCACTAAGATAAAAATGCCAATTAACCCTGACAATGGTAATGATCTTTTTATCACATTGACTTTAACTTACATCCCATGTAATTTAACATGTAAAAAATAAGCTTGCAATTGATGAAATAGTGTAGACCCTTTAAACATGAAGAAAGTGAAATAAGATGGAATTTAGAGATTACTAAAGACTAATTTTTACCTGCATCACCATTTTAATGAAGATTATTCAAATTGCTGGATTACTTACATTGGTTTGGGAGACTAAAATTTAAACAGTTGTGAAAAAATAAAGCAAAACAAAATAAATGGTTATGTTATTGCAGAATTAGACTATACATAATCATGATAGTCAGGAGAATGTAGTTGCTACAGTTATAAGTGCAATTAAGAAAAAATGCTAATACTAATTTGATATCTATTACTTACTATTACTTTGTCCTCTACAATGTAAAGACAAAGCAGAAGAGACACAATGTTCCATGCTTTTTGGAATTTTAACTGGGGATAAGATGAAAAACTATGCTTGAGTTTAAATGAGTAAATGTTCTCATATAATATCCGCACCCTAATTTCATTTCTAAAGTGCTCCTGAGAACATTTCTGTATGCCACTTAAGTACAACCATCATCACCAACCATGTGCCAAGAATACCCCATCACTGCTGTATAACTTAAAATATCTTCGGTGTGCCTTGTCTTATACTAACTGTGGCCTTACCACCTTAACTACCTCAGCAAGATTTCAACATTAGTTACTTAGTATAGAAGTTTGTTTCCTGTTTTTAAATAGTATCCATTGATCTTTAACAATGAAGCAAACATCAAAGTGGATAGTAGTAGAACTATCATGAGCCTTACAGTTGGAGTTGAATTTGGATCACCTTTTTCAGACTTGATTTCTTTAGTTGTAAAATATAAAAATTAAAAGTGATAATATAAATGTGTAGTATTTAATCAACATATATTAGTTTCCTACATATACATGCTTTGTAAAGAGGAAGTTGTATTAAGTTCTTTAAGGAGTCCCTACATTGTCACATTTGGAGAGCTAGCAGTGAATAAAAGAGGACACAATAAGATTGAAAAGAAAATAAATACACTTAAAATTTACAGGAAGCCTAAGCTACATTTTACATTTCTCAATGGTATAAAAGTTTACTCACAAATATAATCTACTTCAAAAGGCTCCTACATAATTCTTTGATTATTTGTTCATTTCCCTCCTATTTTATTTTTCCTACCAATTTTCTCACTTTTTCTTCCTACAGTACCTCTGCTCCAAAATCCCTATTACTGAATAGCTATCGCTTTGTTGGCCAGTGCTTAGAAGCCTTCCAAATTATTTTGTCCCTTCACCTCAAGCTTCGGATGAAAATCAAATATGCAAAAAATAAACCCCAATGGCCTTTTAGTTCTTATCCCCATAATGGGAAAACTGGAATCTGTGTCTCTTAAACTGTCACTCACCTAAGCTTTTACATATATAAGTTTCAGGTGTACAAAACAATGTAATAGGTAGACATTTCACCCCTCACAAAGTGATACCCCCCTCCCCCAATCTATTGTCTCTCTGACATATATATATATATATATATATATATATATATATATATATATATATATATTAATTACAATTCCATTGACTCTATTCCATATGCTGTACTCCATATCCCATGACTATATATATATATATATTAAATTATACTTGACATATAATATTATTCAGCTTCAGCTTCAGGTGTACAATGTTAACACAGCTGCCTTTGATTTAATGGGTTGCCAAGTTCTGGAGAAGTTTCAGTGCCTGTTTAAAATTAGTTTAAATGAGCGAAAATTCCTATGTTATTTACTGGTCCCTTTATTAATTTTTCAAAGAGCTACCACTTCACATCTTCTACAGTAATCAGGATTTTAGGTTCAAATTCGTAGCCGTATGGTGACAATCTTCAAGCAGCAATTTGGGAAGATCTCCCCACTCCCCAACCCCGTCATTTTGGAAATATGTCTGCAAATACTTAATCAATTTCACATTGAATTATTGCTTTGAATTCTTATTTTAGTTTTGACTACTTGCACTTTAGTAAATAAATATCCATATTTTCTAGTTCCATATTTTATGCTATTTTATGCATATCCCTACTTTGTATTAAGAATGTAGAAAAGATCAGTATTAATTAGTGAAAATTCATAGTTATGGAAAATTTTAAGAGAAGTGAGACCTGCGTTTTGTTTTACTTTTAGTATTTCAAAACAGGCAGAACTTAGTCTATTGATTAGTTTTAAGAAACAAGTTTTAATAAGTAGAGAAAAATTTGAAGCATTTCAAATTCATTTTTCTGATGTGCATAATGATTACTAAAGTCTCTACAATTATTTTTGTATGTTTAGTTTCTACTCTTAGAGAGAATAGTAAAGGTATTCTTTATATTATTTCTTTACAGCATTCGCCAAATTTCTCCAATAATGAGATTTTATTGTATATTCACCTAGCCTCATGGTTCCTGCTCTACTTTCTTCAATTTTATATTCTCTGCTGGGAGCTGCTAACATTTCCTAAAATATAATAAACCATTGTCAGCTAGCAGTCAAGGTAGTTATATACCAGAAGCTATTACACTTGACGCAACTTTGCAATTAATACCAAATTACACTGACAGGTTTTATTAAACATACTTATTCAACACAAAGCCTTCTGAATCAATTAAGTGTTACATAACAGAACAACGTTTAACTTTAAGGAAATCCCACACTGAGGAGCCATCAATATGCTGTATGAAATGTATATATTTTTCTTTTAAACAAATAATAGAACGTTTCCTATGGTCAGATTTATGATGGCACAATTCTTAGGTAAATGCTTCCTTTACCTAAATTCTAATCTTAGCAGAGTTCCCCCATACTAACTGGCAGAACGGGTTTGTTGGTGGGATTCCATCTCTACACCTTGAGCCTGAGCACTGTACCTCACACAGTGGAAGTGGGGGGGGGGGGGAGGGAGTTACATCCTAGAAATATTTTCAAAGCAAAACAAAGCACTTTAGAAGCACTGACTCTTACCTAATCACTTATTTTACAAGTGAGGAAACTGAAGACCCCTCTGCCTTTTATCTACAGTAACTTCTGTCCTGTTAGCTTCTCTTCCTCCAAGGAAAAACACTTACTGAAACAAGAGCTTTTCAGGAAAAACATTTATTGAAACGAGATCTTTTCATGTTCCTCAAGAAAAAAAATGTTTTCGAACTTTCGCATATGGGAACTTGCATACCTTGAAAACCTTTGAGGATTTTTGACCCAGTTTAAGATTAAAATGAATATATTTTACTAATAATGAAATTGACCATTTTCAGCCGATAATAAAAAAATTCCTAAATATGTCAGGCATTTTTGTTAGACACTGAGGTTCCAGAGATGAATAAATATGGTTCTCTGATCTGAATGATCTTACAGTCTAGTGGAGGGAAGCAAAATGACAAATAACTATAATTCGCTATACTGATATCATAATAAAGGTGCATGTAATATGCAAGAAAGAACAGAAGGTAGATAAACCATCTGCCAAACAAACTTAGAGTAACTTTTATGTCTGATCACTCTCCTGTCTTACCCTTCTTGCCTTTTAAATAAAGACTATTTAAATACTGGTATTTTAAAATTGATGATTTGGGGACTGTATTATATGGCATTTCATCAAACAAATTATTGAATCTATAATATATAGCACATTGATCCACAGTATTCCCTTATCTAATAAATCCATCATTACAGTGGAGAAGAAAAGAGTAGTCTTCTATAACCTTTCTTTAATAACTATTTTTATTGATCATTTTTTAGACATTTTGTTCTCAAGTATTCACATATCAATAGTATTTCTAGGGTCATAAACTTAAATCAGTCTATAAATCATGTGACTGAACATTGTGAAAACTTTCTAGACTTTCGTACTACTATATGCATGCCAGAGTGGAAAAGCTTCAGTTTAAACTCTGTAGTCCACTGAACCTAGAAGGAAGTTGAATAGGCTTTCAGAATGTTGTTATATTAAAAATGTGATTGGGCCACTCTTACATAAGCTCTTATCTTATCTAAGCTCTTTTGTTAGTAGATTTCCCCACATATAAGCCATTTGATGTTTTAAAATGTATAACAATAAAAAATCATTAAAATGAAAATATATATAAAATCTATCAAGAAACTAATTGAGTTTTCTATAAAATTTCATATGCATATAAACCATTTGGTTCTCAGAAAAATTCTATGAAATACTAGTTAATATCCCCACATTAAACATGTAGAAACTGAAGACCCTAAAATTTCAGATATTTTCTTAGACTTCCAGTAAAGATGGAAGACTAGGTAAATGCTGTGTTCACCTCTTCCCACAACCACATCAAGATTACAACTAAACTATAGAACAATCACCCTTGAGAACCACCTGAAGAAACAGGAGGCACAATAGTAGCAAAATGAATGATAACTACAATAATCAGGGGATACACAAAACAATAAGATATAAAACATCAAAAACATAAAGAGCAGAGGGGGAAAATGTAGTGCTTTTAGAATGCAATTAACCTTAAACGACATCAGCTTAAAATAGACTGTTATAGATATACATGGATACATATATGTCATGCAGGGGACCCTGCTCGCTGCGCCATTTGTCATGCAGGGAGGCCTGCGAGGTCTCTGGTCCCGCTCCCCATACAAGAACGCAGGATATGGTGAGGCCAAAAAGGAACACCCACGGAGCCATAGGTAGGGGAGTCATACCACTATATTCTCTCTGGCGGCACTATACTCTCACTGGAGGCTGGATCCACACTGTCCGCAAACCACCATCCACACTTGCCAGCCCAGCCACCATCTTCTTGCTAGCCCCCATTCTTCTCTCTTCTTTAGCACAGCCACAGCAGTTATATTAGTGGCCAATGGCTCACTGGTTACAGCTGACGGCCAACTAGCCACAGCTGATGGCCATGCAATCACAGTTGGCCATTTACTACCTGAGCCAGCACCTGTCTATGTGAGGCCAAGAGCCTGGAAACTGCTTTCTGGGGCTCTGCCCCCACAATATATAAATTGAAGAAGAAGAAATACTTCCAAACTCATCCTATGGGGCCAGCATTACCCTGATACCAAAACTAGACAAAGACACCACAAAAAAAAAAAAAAGAGAGAGAGAGAGAGAATTACAGGCAAATATCCCTGATGAACATAGATGCCAAAATACTCAACAAAATATTAGTAAACTGAATTTAACAGTACATTAAAAAGGTTATACACCGTGAGCAAGTGGGATTTATACAAGGAAAGCAACGGTGGTTCAACATCTACGAAACAATTAAAGTGATATATCATATTGTGGGGGCGGAGCCCCAGAGAGTAGTTTCCAGGCTCTCGGCCTCACATAGACAGGTGCTGGCTCAGGTAGTAAATGGCCAACTGTGATTGCATGGCCATCAGCTGTGGCTAGTTGGCCGTCAGCTGTAACCAGTGAGCCATTGGCCACAATATAACTGCTGTGGCTACGGAGAGGAGAGAAGAGAAGAAGGATGGGGCTAGCAAGGAGATGGCGGCTGGCAAGCGTGGATGGCGGTTTGCGGACAGTGTGTATCCAGCCTCCAGTGAGAGTATAGTGCCGCCAGAGAGAATAAAGTGGTATGACTCCCCTACCTATGGCTCCGTGGGTGTTCCTTTTTGGCCTCACCATATCCTGCGTTCTTGTATGGGGAGCGGGACCAGAGACCCCACAGGCCGCCCCGCACGACAAATGGCGCAGCGAGCAGGGTCCCCCGCATGACACATATAAACAAAACCAAGGATAAAAATCATATGATTATCTCAATAGATAATAAGCGAAAGGTTTGACAAAATTCAACATCTCTTTATGATAAAAACTCAACAAAATGGGTATAGATGGATGTACCTCAACTTAATAGAGGCTATATATGACAAGCCCACAGCTAACATCATGCTCAATGGTAAAAAGATACGAGCTTATCCTCTGAGATTAGGAAAAAGAAAAGGATGCCCAATCTCACCACTATTATTCAATATAGTATTGGCAGTCCTAGCCACAGCAATCAGACAAGAAAAAGAAATAAACGGCATCAAAATTAGAAAGGAAGAAGTAAAACTGTCACTATCTGCAGTGACATAACATTATATATAGAAAACTATAAAGAATCCACAAAAAAGTTAATGGAATTAATGAAATAATTCAGTAAAGTAGCAGGATACAGAGTTAATATACAGAAATCCATCACATTCCTATACACTAATAATGACAATCAAAAGGCAAAATTTTTTAAAATTCTGATTTATAATTGCATAAAAAAAAATAAAATAGTTAGGAATTTAACCAAGGAGATGAAAGATCTGTACTTGGCAAACTATTAAGACATTGAAGAAAGAAACTGAAAAGGACACAAAAAAAGTATAAGGATATACCATGCTCATTGGTTGCTAGGATTAATATTGTTAAAATGACCATTCTTCCCAAAGCAATCTACAGATTCAATTCAACCCTTCCCAAAATACCAACGACATTCTTCTCAGAACAAGAACAAATTATCCTAAAATTTACATAGGACCACAAAAGACCATGAATAGACAAAGCAATCTTGAGAAAGAAAAACAAAGTTGATTTCAAACTATATTACACTCCCTTATTTCAAACTATATTACAAAGCTATAATAATCAAAACAGTATTGTACTGGCACAAAAACAAACACACAGATCAGTAACACAGAATGGAGAGCCCAGAAATAAACCCATGCTTATATGATCAATTAATCTATAACAAAAGAGGCAAGAATACACAATGGGGTAAAGACAGTCTTTTCAATGAATGGAGTTGAAAAAACTGAACAGATACAGGAAAAAAAAATGAAATGGGACCACTTTCTTACACCATAAACAAAAGTAAGTTCAAAATGCATTAAAGACTTAAATATAAGGCCTGAAATCATATAACTCCCTAGAAGAAAACATAGGAAATATTTGGCATCAGTCTGAGTAATATCTATTTGGCTACGTCCCCTTGAGCAAGGGAAACAAAAAATAAATAAATAAACAAATAGAATTTCATCAGACTAAGAAGCTTCCACACAGTGAAGGAAACCATCAACAAAATTAAAGACACCTACTGAATGGGAGAATATATTCCCAAATGATATATCTAATAAGGGGTTGATATCAAAAATACATAAGGAACTTACACAACTCAATAACAAAAAAATAATCATATCAAAAAATGAGCAAAGGACATGAAAAGACATTCACCAAAGAAGGCATACAGATGGTGAACAGACATGTGAAAAGATGCTCAAAATCACTAATCACCAGGGAAATGCAAGTCAAAACCACAATGAGATACCACGTCACACAAGCCAGCAGGGCTATTGTCAAAAAGTCAATAAATATCATGTGTTGGTGAGGATGTGGAAAAAAGGGAACCCCTGTGCACTGCCAGTAAGACTCCAAATTGGTGCAGCTGCTACGGAAAACAGTATGGAGACCCCTCAAAAAATTAAAAATAAATCTACCATAGATAGGATGCAGGAATTCCACTTCTGGGTATTTATCCAAAGAAAACAAAAACACTAATTCAAAAAGATGTATGCACCCCATGTTCATTGAAGCATTATTTACAATAGCCAAGAGAAGGAAGCAATCCAGATGTCCATCATCAATACATGAATGGATAAAGAAGTGATATAAATCTCACATACATACACACACACTATACATATATATATGAATATGAATATATATGAAATATATATATGAAATATATATATATATGAATATTATGCAGCAATAAAGAAGAAAGAAATTTCACCATTTGCAAGAACATGCATGAACCTAGAGGGTATTACGCTAAATGAAATAAATCAGACAGAGAAAGATAAATACTGCATCATGTCAGGTATATGTGGAATCTAAAAAGTGAAACAAACAAACATACAAAACAAAAAATAGACTCATAGAAACAGAGACCAAACAGTTATCAGCAGAGAGGTGGTCAGGGAAATGGGTGAAAAAGGTGAAGGGGAATATAGTAAGTAATATGGTGATAAGTTTGCACAGTGACAGATGATTACTATACTTAGTGAGGGGATCACATTGTAAGGTATAAAAATGTCAAATCACTATTGTACACCTGGAACTAATATAACTAACATAATACTGTATACAAACTGTACTTACATTTTTAAAAATTTACATGAGTCCTCAAATTTATATTCAGTTGGGAAGCTGTCTGGCAATAGGACGACCAAAGCAGCCATTATCTGAAAGATCAAGATCTAGAGAAAGGGGAACAACAAAGAAGTGAACGCAACATATCACATAGTTTCTCATTGAGATATTTGCTGATAACTAATCTGAGTAGACAGAGGAGAAAAATCAAGAAAATATGAAAAAGCTTTTATAAAAGGATCAAATGCTGTAAGGAGATTTTGTCAGTCTTACAATTCTGAGGTTATAAAAATTGGAGTTCAGGGTTCTCCGAGGAGAAGTTTCTATTGAAATTACTTAAGGCTTTCAGTTGAGATTCTCAAAGGACTATACGTTAGTGTATAGGCAAAGTGAAATTAGAACTAGAGCCAAAAAATTCTGAAACGGTTTCAATACATATTTGGAAAAAGGTTATTTCTTTGCCTACCAAAAGGAAATTAAATCCTCTCTGGAGGAAGAAAACATCATCTAGTGCCTGCATAACTTTTCTTACAAAATGATGGCATTCACCAAATGATAAAACAAACAAAGAAACAAACAAAAAAGATTAAAAGCCAAATGACAAAAAAATATTCACAGGTAGTCTTTTTATATATTGCAGTAATAAGACTTTGAAATAACTAAGATTAATATGCCCAAGAAAGTAGATAAGGAGATGGAAATTTTTATTAAGAAACTAAATTATATTAAAAATAATAAATTGGAAATTCTAGAAAATGAAATATACAATCAAATTGTGAATTTAATAGATATATTTAACAAATGATTAGACACTGCAGAAAATAAAATTATTAACTAGAAAACAGATCAGAAAAATAAACAGAATGAAGTACAAAGTTGGATAAAGAATTAAAATACATATAGAAGAAATTGAGAGTCATATGGGAACATTGAATATATCTAATATGCATGAAATTAGAGTCCAAGAAGGAGTGGAAAAGAAGAATATTTGAAGATATATTGGACAGGGAATTTTCCAAGATGAATGAAAACTAGCCAGCAACATCAAACATATAAAAGATATCTAAAACCTCTGAGATCAAAGAGAATAAAGAAACACACCTAGGCTCATGAACTGTATAGCTATGAAAAAGAGAAAAATATAAAAGAAGACAAAGGGTCGAAAAGGACAAGTTACCTTCAAAAGAATGACAGACAATAAGAATGACAGCTCACAGGGCAAGTCAGAAGACAATAAAATGACAACTTTAAAATACTAAAACATAAATAAATAAATACCAACCTAGGAGCCTTCAGGCTGTGAAAACATCTTTAAAATGATGATGAGATGAAGAGATTTTCGGATAAATAACATCTGAGAAAAGTTATTTCAAGGACAAACGTATTAAAAGATATAATAAAGGAGTTCTTCAGAAAGTAGAACTTCAGGAAATAGAAGCATAGTCATGCAAAAGAATGAATAAGTTTGGAAAGTGTTGCCCTGTGGGTAAATCCAAATCAATATTGATTGTGCTGAATAATGTTTTGTGAAGTTTTAAGAGTATATGTGTGTGTGTATATATATGTATATAGGATATGTAATTGTATTTATATAAAAACATATATCAAGGAAAGGAGAAAAACTAGACGAAAAGAGAAATACCTCACAATGATTACGTACAATACTCAAGGTTTTCCAGAAACAGAACCAATAGGATATATATACATTATATATAGATATGAGATTTATTATAAGATATTGGCTCACACAATTATGGGGCCTGACAAATCCAAAGATTTGTAAGGAAATTAGGCAGGAGGAGTTCCCTGTTAATCTAGGTAGAACCAACCTTTTTGTCTACTGAAACCTTCAACTAATTGCATGAGGTCCCCCCATAGTGGGAAGGCATCCTGCTTTACTCAGTTACCGATTCAAATGCCAATCTCATCCAAAAACACCGACAGACACACACATAATAATGTTAGACCAAATACATGGGCACCCATTACCCAGTCAAGTTGACATGTAAAATTAATCATCGCAATAATGAAAAGATTATTTCATCTGAAAGATATAACTATCCTAAATTTGAATGGACTTAATGGTATTGCACCAAAATAGATGAAGCAATGAAACCATGCCCTAATACTGACACCGGGTAGCCCCTGAGGGACCTAAAACGAAACCAGACCTTAATAATTTTTCTCCCCCCCCCCTTTTTTTTGTAATGATTTTCAACAGATAACACTGGTCTTCCTCATAGCAGAGCCCACCAGAGACCACCGACCTAATTAGATCAAACTGGTCCCAGAGGTTTGAGAAGGCTCAGTTAGCAACCAAATGACCCTCAAGTGACCTTGAGAGCATATGGAACCATGATTCTGGGAACTCAAGTAACAGACATGCTGTTGTTTGTCAACAGGAACCTATTAAAAAGCAAGAAGTTCATCAATAGGAAGATCCAATGCCTAGACCAAATATGGACACATAGAGAACTGACCAATCACACTCTGCCAGATTGAAATTACTTTGTTCCTTCCCGCCCTCTTCCACATTCATTACTTGTGGAGACTTACTTTCCAGACTATCCAACTAGACTTTCTGAGTTAGAATTAATGAATAGTTGTATGCATAGTCCCTCCTTACCTTATTCTTTAAATTTGCTTCAAATCTTTTTTCAGGGAGCTGGATTGGGGCTTTTTTCCCATCTCCACGTCTGGCTGCCTTAAGAATAAAACACACTTTTCTCTGTTAAAAACCTGTTGCTTCAGAATCTGGCTTCTCTATATATGAAAGGCAATGGACCCACCAACTTTGGTAACAGTAAAGTCTCACAGAACTGAAAAGCAAAATAGCAAATTCCAAATCTACTGAAAAGTCTTAACACGCATCCCTTTGTAACTAATAGAAAAGAAAATGAAACAACCAACAGAAAAATGTTAGATTTGTAAAACAGAATTGACAAAAGACATAATAAATATGGAACACTGCTCCTAACAATAAGACAGCAAACATTATTTCCACCTCCTCAGACACTTTATTTTCAT
This sequence comes from Rhinolophus sinicus, assembly GCF_036562045.2. Lineage (NCBI taxonomy): Eukaryota > Metazoa > Chordata > Mammalia > Chiroptera > Rhinolophidae > Rhinolophus > Rhinolophus sinicus. The sequence continues at coordinate 69,984,484 of NC_133760.1, forward strand.
CTCCTCAGAAACGTTTTATATAATAGGCCACAAAATGGGTCACAAAACAAGTCTCTAAAATTTGAAATGAGGAAACTGATGCATTAGATACAGAATATGCTCTTTGATGATCGTGAAATTATCTAGAAATCATTAAAAACATATACAGCAAAAAATTACCAAGTTTTGTATATTTAGCAGCACACATCTAAACACTTGTAAAATCAGAGAAGGGGTCAGAATGAAAATTAGAAAGTATTTTAAACATGGAATCTCAAAAATTGTGGAAAACACATAAAGTATTGTAAGTATTATAAAAGAAAAAAGGTATGGAAGTATTATAAAAGAAGGAAGGCTGAATATCAATGCTCTATTCATTTATATCAAGAATAGAAAAGAACAACATACTAAAATTCACCAATGGAAAAAAACAGAGTAATAAAATTAAAAGCAGAAACCAAGGAAAAAGGAAAATGCAATAGAGAAAATTAAGAACATTAAAATCATGTTTTTTTAAAAAAAGACTAATAAAATGAGGAATCTCTGGAAAGTCTGCTCAAGAAAAAAGACAATAACAATGTATGTAATAGAAAGGGATATTACATATGCCACAAATATTTAAAAATAGTAAGAGCAACATTATGTCAATAAATTTGAACTGACTTTTAAAAATTCAGCTTCCAAAATATCAGTAGGCCTTTACCTGTTCAAGTAAATGGATCCATAATTTTAAAGTTTAAAAAAAGAAAAACAGGTCTAAATGGAAACAACACGACGTGGAGTATAGGTGTCCCCTACCACCCTATCTACTCAACACTGCACGAAATGTTCTGGCCAGTGGAATAGGCAACAAATACTAAATGTACTTCTGGATTTAATATTTTTAGACTTCTTTATATACAAAAATGCCATCTGCAAAATAACAAGAGATTTCTCCTCTTCCTTTCCCATATTTGTAACTTCTGGCATCTTTCACCAGTTTCCAATACCACATGGGGCCTGCTTCTAGCTTTAAGCCTGGTTAAGGGTCTTCTACGGGGCTACCCAGAAAACCATGTATGTCTCCTGAGGTTAAAGGTGACACAGGTCACTGAAAAGTATAAAAGGCAAAGACACCAGACAACTGTGTCCAAAGTTCAAAATGAGCAAAGCAGAGGTGGCTGCCTTGTTAACCATCGCTTACATCTCCAGGGCTAGCTCATAGTAAAGAAGGTCTTTCCGTGGATCAGTAAAGGAACATGTGAGAGAAAGCTAGACTGAAGCCATTGTAGATTCTCTTATAGGGAAAAACAATGATAATGATTATTAGATCATGTTCACTATGGGATGAATAGAAATGAAGGAAGAGAGGGAAGGACAGAGGGAGGAAGGAAGGAGGAAGGAAAGATGGAAGGAAGGGAGTGGGGGAGGATTTACTCTCAGCAGCCCTATGAAATTAGTTCTATTTATCACCATACCACTTTCAAATGAGGAAACTGAAACAAGAGATATTAGTCCGGGCTGTTACCAAGGCTTCACAACTAAAGTCATGTGTGGCAACAACGAGAGAGGAGAGAGAGAGAGAGAGAGAGAGAGAGAAACAGAAACAGAGAGAAACAGAGAGAAACAGAGAGAGACAGAGAGAGACAGAGACAGATCAACGTGCCCAAGGTCACACAACTAGTGAGTGATAAGAACCAATATTTGAACTCAGGCAGCCAAGTTCAAGAGCTTCCTTAGTACCACACTGTGCATCATAAACAAAAAATAGCCTAGGTAAAGTCGACCTCCAGAAACCCAGGAGGTGGGGAGGAGGAAAGGTAAAAGCCCGTCAGAGAAAATTACATCCCTACAGAACAGGAACCTGTAAAAGTGCACATCAGAGAAATAGCTTAAACACCTGCCAGGGTCAGAAACAGAAAACGAACTTGGCAGTATCAAATGAGTAAATCTGTTTGGCAACCATTTTATCCCTTCCTTTCCCAGTTTGACCCTCGAGGAATTTGGAACTAACTTAATATTTCTGGGAACATTTCTTTAGCTTTCCTTTATTCACCAACATTTTTTTAAAACACAGTTTAAAAAACAGCTTACCTCATATTTGTCAAATTATTATTTTATTCTGACGTCACTCTAAGAAGGATTCACGCTATACTACTTGCAGTTCATTATAATTTGCAAATTTCTAGTCTCTGAGGGGGAGTGTCCTCAGTTACAAAAAGGATCAAATGCTTATATTTGGAAACACAGGATAAATGAGAAGGGACCACAGATTAGTTGTTCTGCTTTTCTCCTAACAATGTTTTCCTTGCCAAACCAATTAAGTAAACAAGCTATAGTTTGCATTCTAAAAATAAAAAACATGCATTTACAGTTGCCCAAATATGTTTTCCTTGTCATACATAAAAGGAAATACTCAGAGGATTTAATTGTAACAAGACTGACATTTGTGGCATCAATACGACAGGTGAGTTAATGTTTGTGTCCTTTCTCTAAACACAGAAACAAACTCAAGTATCTAACAAGTCAACCTGAATGTTGCACAGTAACTGACAAGCAGAAAACCTGCCATGTGTATACTATTAATACAATAGTCACAACTAGCTGGCAGCTCCTGGACAAAAATGCTTATGAAATTCTGTAGTGTAGAGGGGAAATACTGAGGAAATTAATATAGTCTTACACAGGTGATAACTGTTAAAAGAAAAAAATTAATAGCAGCCTATGTTGTGAAACTGCAAGAATCTAGAAATGAGAGCCTAAAACATTGCTTTCCAAGGGATAATCATGAAGGCCTTCAACAGCTGCTTTCATGTTGGTCTACAGATTTTTTAAACTTCAAAGTTCAGCTGGGGCAGGTGCTAGGCAGACTGTAAGGAGTGGCAAAGGATTCACAGGGGGGTAGCTATTCACACTAAGAGTGAGAGCAAGAGCCTTAACACACAAGGATTGTCCAAAGAAAGAACCTTCCATTAAACTGTTGTCTATGAGCTGTTATTTCTTTACTTGTTGTCTTGTTCCTTTGTTGCTTTCAGTTTTATATCCCACATATCAGTGAAATCACGACTCTCAACTTTTTTTTAACTTATTTTACTGAACATAATAATCTCAAGGTCCATCCATGTCGTCGCAAATGGCACTATTTCATCTTTTCTTATGGCAGAATAGTATTCCATTGTGTAATTCTACCACATCTTCTTTATCCAATCATCTATGGAAGGACACTATGGTTGTTTCCAATAGTTCAGTAGTTACCAGAGGGTAAGGGTTGGGGGAGAGTGGTAGATGAGTGTAAATGGGATCAAATATATAGTAATGGAAGGAGAACTGATTCTGGGTGGTGAACCCACAATGTGATATATAGATGATGTATTACAGAATTGTACACTTGAAACATGTAATTTTACTAACCATTGTCAGTCACCCCAATAAATTTTAATTAAAAAAGAAAAAAGAAACTGTAGTGACCAAAAAAAAAAAAAGAAGAAGAAGAATAATTTTCCAAATCTTGAGTGGAACATCAGCCAAAGGATTGTATCTTACCTGAAATTTGCTAACTCTAAATATTAACTATTAATCTAAGGTTCCTTACATAGAGAGAATATTTTTTTAAGAAGCATTTTCCACTTTTTCCTCCTTCTGAAGACAGTTTAAAAAGGGCTGATAAAACGTATTTAAAATCCAAATTGTGCTTCTAAAATGAGGAGCTGCATAGATTTACTCTATTGATGGATTAATAAAAGGGAAACAGAGCAGTGAAATTCATTCACCTGCCAATACTACGCTCTTTTGTGCTGTCTCTTGCCTCTATATTATCATGAACAGTTACTTCAGCTTAGAACACTCTTAATTCGATTTCAATCTCAGTTTTGACATTTCTTCCTCTAGGAATCTTTTCATGACCCTTCCAAACATTAGAAACTTATGGAAAAATACTTGATTCTCTCCAAAATATAGGACTTGTTCCAGGACACATAAGAATCTAAATGTTTAATAGTCTTAATATATGTTTCCGTAGTATCCTATATTTCTTCTCTCATAGTATATAGTGCACTTATTGAACTGAATTTACTTATTTAGTTATTTTCCTTTACTAATCTTATAAGCTATATGAAAGCAGACCTGCCTTTACTGTTCATTGTTACATCCCCAGAGCTTAGTACAAATCCTGACACACAATGAAAATGCTGCAAATATATGGAAGGAAATGATAGAAAAACTCAAATAAAGCATATCCAAAAATTCACGTAATGAAGTTCGGACTCAGGACAAATATTTGATTTTGTAAAGCACTATAAAAATAAGCATAAACCAACAAAGTGCACCAGAAATCAGGGAGGGATGGCATATCAAAACCAAGTATTTAGAGGATATTATAAAAACTTATAGACAAAGACAATTCACCAGAAAGTAAATCCTTAAGCAAGATTAAAACTGTACCAGTTATTTATTTTTGTCACAACTGTAAAAAAATAAAAAATAAAAAAAAACTTAATGGCTCCATCTCTTTTTTGCAGGGAGTCACAAGCTGAAATACTACAACTCAGGACAAAGAGGGTGAGACAACAGGGAAAATAATGTGTGAGTTAAAACTTGGGAAAGAAGTAGAAGGAATAGAAACAAGCACAGAAATGAAGGCAAATTTTGAAGGAACACAGAAGAGAACAGAAACTGCTGAAAATATAGCAAGTGACACAGAATACAAATTTAAGTATCAAATATAAAGAAATGGAGTTAAAGAAAGTTGAGGAGAATTAGCGAGGCTGTAATGAATACAGAAGGCAGACAAAACAAGCCAATGTATTCATAATTGGAGTCTCCAAAGGAAGAACATGAAATGAAAATCTATAATATTTAAATATTTAATTCCAGAAAATATTCATTGAATATACGTATGTATATACTGGCAAAGCACATTGTCAGCTAGTTAAAAGTGAGCCAAAATGATCAACACTGAGCTATATCCCAGTCAAGTTATTAAGCCTTAACAATACATGTATGACTAGAAGAAAATTAAAATAAAAATAGAATAAGGCAGGCTTCAAATTTCTCTGGAACAATAGATAATACCAGAATAGAGTGGAGCAAAACCTAAAAGATATCAAAGAGAGAAAGTATAAGCCCAGGGTATATTATCCAGACAAACTGCCCTATAAATGTAACATACACTAATTCTAGTACTGCTGCCATGAACTTTCTTGAGGATCTACTTAGGAAATTGCTGGAGAAATCATGAAAAAATCAGTCAGTCTTACTAAAATCATCTAATTGTAGAACTTAGACCTAAATAAAAATGGAGGTTAAAGTGATTTGACCATGTGATTTCTATTTTCATTGTTCTTTATTTCCTCCTGTATCTTTGAGCTTCCATCTGGAAAAGTTTTTATTTTGCCTGAAAGAAACTCTTTAGCATTTTCTTTGGAGCATGTTACTGATGACACATGTTCAGTTATTGTCCATCCAAAAATTTGTTAACTTCGCTTTCATTCTCAATGAATTTTTTCACTTAATAAAGAATTTTATTTTTCTTTAGGGAGCATGTATTATGGTTAATTTGTATTCACAGATTGATTCATTTTTAAAACATGACATTAACCTGGCCTATAGTGTCTACTTCTTTCTTTTCCAAGGAAGCTTAGATAATCAACTCATGCTTAAGTTCTGGTGAGCATTTTGAAGTTATTATTTCATTATCTTTTATTTATTTATTTATTTTATTGGGGAACAGTGTGTTTTTCCAGGATCCATCAGCTCCATGTCAAGTCACTGTTTTCAATCTAGTTGTGTGTGGGGGGGGGTGCATTTCACTGGCCCAGGTGGGAATCGAACCAGCGACCTTAGTATTATGAGCACTGTGCTCTAAGCGCTGAGCGAACCAGCCGTCCCCCTTTTATTTTAATTTTAAGTATAGTTGGTATACAATATATTAGTTATATTAATAATAGTTTCAGGTATACAATACTGTCATTTGAAATCTGTATACCATATAATGTGATCACCCCGCTAATTCTATAAGTTGGTGCAAAAGTAATTGCGGTTTCAAAGGTTAAAAATAATTTCAAAAACCGCAATGGCTTTTGCACCAACCTAATCAGTAATCAGTCACCGTGCAAACTTTTATCACAGTATTATTGACTATATTCCCCTTCACCTTTTTCACCCGTCCCTCCAGCCTTCTCCCTTTGGTCTCTGTTTCTATGAGCCTGTTTTTGTTTTGTTTGTTTGTTTCATTTTTTTTTTTTTCAGATTCCACATATAAGTGAAACCATTTCACTTAACATACTACCCTCGAGGTCCACCTATGTTGTCACAATATATTTAACATCACATTTTTTTCTACCAAGATTCACCTGTCGGTCAGATATCATTGCTGCTTTCAAGTCAATTTTTTTTTTATTCAGCTCCACTTCGCATTTGCTTTTCACATTTTCCTTAATATTATATTCCCTCTCTACTCTTAGTCTAACAACCTTACTTGCATTAGAATGCCTCACATGTGTACCTTACATTCTCTTACTTATTTTTAGTCTTGATCTGTCCGTTCATTCTGGATATTTTCTTCTTTCCTATATATTAGTTCACAGATGCTGTCCTCATCTGTTCCTAATATACCTCTAAATCTTTACCAGTGTTTCTAAATTTGGTCATTATATTTGTCAAAAAATTTTAATTTTTATAGTGTTCAGTTCTCCACCAAATTTTAAAGTTCATATTTTATCTCCTTTAACACAGTGAACTCGTTATTTCAGAGTCTCCGATGGCTTCACCGTATGGATCCCTGAGATTTTTCTGTCGCTTGTTTCTGTTGGGTTTCTTTCAATCCATTTCTTCTCGTCATGTGCCTTGATATGTTGGATATTTTTTATTATGTTATAGACATTGTATTTGCAAAATTGGTTGTATAAATATTTTATTTAAGGCCTAAAGTGATGTCAGCTTCCACCAGAAGTAATTTATATTGCTGACGGGAATATGTACTGGTGTAATTCTTATGAACAAAAATTTGGCTATAACTATCAAAATTACAGAAAGCTTTGGGGCCTGCCTGGTGGCTCAATCGGTTAGAGCTCTATGCGCCTAACTCCTGAAGGTTGCCGGTTCGATTCCCACATGGGCCAGTGGGCTCTCAACCACAAGGTTGCCGGTTCGATTCCTCGAGTCCCGCAAGGGATGGTGGGCTGTGCCCCCTGCAACTAGCAATGGCAACTGGACCTGGAGCTGAGCTGCGCCCTCCACAACTAAGATTGAAAGGACAACAACTTGACTTGGAAAAAAGTCCTGGAAGTACACACTGTTCTCCAATAAAGTCCTGTACCCCTTCCCCAATAAAAAAAAAAAAAAAAAATTACAGAAAGCTTTGACACAACAATTTAACATAAGACATATTTTCAGATATGCTTTCATAGGTTAACCAGTGATATAAATGCACACACTTATTCATTGAAGCACATGATCTAAAAGCAAAAGCTTAACTTTGTGATACCAAAATATGCATGAATATGAGACAAATCAAATTATGGTATGAGGACTGAGATCAGGGTTTGTTTGTTTTTTCCATAGACATACCACATGCCTAGCATTCGTAATGTATATTATTACTACATATAAAGTTTACATTATTATTAATAATACACACTAAAATTAAAAGCACAGTAGCATAAACTAACACAAACCTTATAAAGTAAGAAATGAAAATGAAGTAAATAATAAGTAGTTTAAGCATTCAGATTGACTTTGTAGATTTCTGTATGAACAGGAAGAATGAGGGCTTTGTCAGGGAGAGGAGAATGAGAAAGAGATTCTATTGGGATATATCATCCAACAATATGTTTTAGGAGGATATATGACTGGTATATTTTATAAACCTTTCAATGACAGAAAATAGCTTTCAGTTGCCTTCAGAACTGAATGACAAATTGGCTGGAAATAAAATTCTTAGATCAAAATCTTTTTTCTTCAGACTTCCACTGAAAGGGCCTCCATCACACCCTCCACTAGACTAGGTTATATACACACACAAATACATATTGCAAATCACCTTTTGTTATAATATCATATATGTATCTCATCAATAAATTTATTTCCCACCATTCTGTAAACTCCACAATAATAGGGACTGTTATTATTTTATTTGTCTCTTATTCACCTAAGTTTGTGTCTGGTATGGAGTAAAGATACAGTAAATATATTTTAAACAAATAAATGAGTAAATGCAAAGAAATATGTAAAAGCCCTATCTTACCAGTCCTTTACCAAATATGTGTTTTACAAAGATTTTCTCACAGTCTGTGGCTTGTTTTTAACATTCTCTTAACAGTGTTTCACAGAGTAGAAGTTTTTAATTTTAATGAAGTCCAACTTATCAACTTTTTCTTTCATGGATCATGTTTTTTGTGTCGTATCTAAAAAGTCATCACCAAGCACAAGGTTACCTAGATTTTTTTTTACCAATGTTATCTTCTAGCAGTTTTGTAGTTTTGCCAGAGGTTAGGAGAGGCAAGAAAGGACAAACAGGTGTAATACAGGGGATTTTGAGGGCATTGAAACCATTATCTATGATACAGTAATAATGGACACATGTCATTTTATATTTGTCAAAACATATAGCATGTACTATACAAAGAGTGACCCTTAATGTAAATTATTGGACTTCAATTATAATGGATCAATATAGGCTCAGTTGTAACAAATGTACCACACTAGAGCAAGATGTAAATGTAGGGGAAACAGTGGGAGAAGGGGGTATGTGGGAACTCTCTGTATTTTCTGATCAATTTTTCCATAAACCTAAAACTGCTCTAAAAATAAAGTGTATTCCTATCTGTATTGCTTCATTTCCTTCTGGCTCTTAGCATTACAGCAAAGGCATCTAAGGAAAGGTAAATTTTGCTCTACAGTGAATATTCTAAGTTCATGCTTAAAATATTATTTAATACTCTTTTGAATTTAGTAAGAATTTGTCTATTTGTGAAGTTTTTTTGTTTTTGTTTAATAGTCTATACCATAGCTTTTTTTTTTCAGTTGAAGTCATTTGGATTCAAAATTGAAATACACCTACTAAAATGTAATTATGTCACTCAGTGATGCAAGATCTTGGGCTAAAATGTGAATACAATAAGAGCTAGCACAGAGTACTTCCCTTGTGCCAGATATTCTTCCAGGGGATTCATGCATAACAACCAATTAATTCCCAATTAACTCTATGAAGTTGGGTTAATTATATAGATGAGGCATCTGACATAAACATAGGTTAAGTAAGTTGTCCAAGGGAGAAAACCATTTAAGGAAAAGAGATTCCAGCTTGGTGCTTAAGATAAACATCATCTACATGTATGTATAACATGTATGGATATGCATAGAACACACATGTAGAAGAAAACTCAGCAGCAGTTACTTCCGGAAGGACAAGGGGAATAAGGATCTACCATGAGAGGAGGACTGACATTTCACTATAAACACTACAGCGCTGTCTGAAAAGTTTACTATGTGCATAGTTATACTTCCAGTTAAAAGAAGAAGAAGAAGAAGAAGAAGGAGAAGGAGAAGGAGAAGGAGAAGGAGAAGGAGAAGGAGAAGGAGAAGGAGAAGGAGAAGGAGAAGGAAGGAGAAGGAGAAGGAGAAGGAGAAGGAGAAGGAGAAGGAGAAGGAGAAGGAGAAGGAGAAGGAGAAGGAGAAGGAGAAGGAGAAGGAGAAGGAGAAGGAGAAGGAGAAGGAGAAGGAGAAGGAGAAGGAGAAGGAGAAGAAGAAGAAGAAGAAAAACCACAAAACCCAAACTGTCAATATCTCAGTCTTGCCCATGGTCAGTCCTGGGCAAGTGTTTTGACAGAGAGTATTTAAGGTAATTTACAACATAAATAATATGTATTTTGTAGGTGTTACAAATATGCTTTTGAGGAAAAAAATATATTATAAAATATAGCTTGTTACCTTTTACTTGAATTGTTTTATATAGCAATTTGTTTCAAAAGGCCATTGTGAAATGTGTTCCCAGTATAAGATATGACTGTGTGTTAGCCGTTTTATTTATTAATAGAATAATTGCATTGTGCTCGGTTTACATGTACTGATATCCGGAGGATTTATGGGAAACCAGCACTGGCCTTTTGATCCCCATAATTCTGGTCTTGTGATCATCCAACATCAAATCAGGAGTAAATCGCATCATTTTCAAAGCTATACTGAGGTGGTCTGATGAGGTATCAGTCTCAGAGATTGTTTCAGTTGTCAGGAAAAGCACCTGTGAGGAGAACTAGTCAATATGTCTGTTTAAAAAAATGAGCTTTTGAAAAAAGCTATAATCTGAAAGACAAGAAATAAATGACAGAAGACAAGATGTATAGTAGGATGAGCCACTACTATTATGCCTTCAGCTCAATCAGACACACCAAAGAAACAATAATTCACAGGACATGGGACAGGATGGGAAGGGGCTGGCAGTGCTTTTCTCTTTGGGGATAATTACAGGCAAGCAAGGAAGTTGAACCTTAAGGAAAACACTTAATTTCTAAAAAAAAATAAAATAAAAAAATACATCTTAAATAAATACACATTTGACATTAAAAAGTATCCCATCATTTGGCGAGATACGGGCAAATAGTAATAACTGACATTTAATAATGCATTCCAATTGACCTTACATTGATGATCACATTTCATATAAATGTTCAAGATGATGAAACAAGTGCCATAAGGGTAAGTGACTTATTGAAAATAAAACACTCCAGAACCAGAAGAGGAAAAACTCAAATCCAGGACTCTCAATTCCAAGTCCAGAGCTGAGCCTACAGCATTTACTCACTAAATATGGATTTAGTTTCTCTCTGCCAGGTGCTCTGCTAAGATACTAGGATGAAATTGCCTCAGGAGCTTGCTTGTTAGTGGGAGAGACTGGTGGTAGGTATCAAGTGAACTGATTTGCTTTTCAAATTACATTTTGTTATAAATTGCATGGCGGAAATGAAGAGTGTGCTGTAAGACAGGTGAAGCCTCTTTTCGTGGTGGGATCGGGAAGGCATCTCAAAGGTTGTGGCACTAAGCTGAGCACAAAAGGGCCAGAAGAAGCTGCTTGTGAAGAGCAGGAGAGGCCATTACAAGCAGAAGGGAAAATCAAGTCCCCGAGGTTAAAGAAAAACCTTCACACGTTTGTGGAGCAAAAAGAGGGCCAGAGTCCTGGACTGTGGAACAAGAGAGAGAATGGCATGAGTGAATCTACAGAGGTGGTACCAGCTCATACAGATCATGAAAGGGCTTTGATGACATACGGATTCATTTAAGGGGTTTACCAGAAAATATCTAATTTACATTTTTAAATGTAAAATTTGCTCGGTAAATAAGTAGACGGTGGTACTATTAGGTTGGTGCAAAAGTAACTGCAGTTTAAAAGGTTAAAAAAATTACAAAACCCACAATTAACTTTTGCACCAACCTAGTATTTACTTACATTGACTGTAGAACTTAAACACTTGAACAAGGATAGTTTTGAGACTGAAAGGAGGCATTACTAATAATTACACTAGGACAATAGGTCTAAACTAGGGCTGTTTAGGTGTATAGTTTGGCTTTTGCTGCACAGCATACCACCCATTGGATTTCAGCAATATTCATTTAGCTCATGATTCTGAGTCTGTCAGGAGCATTTTGTGGTCTGGGCCTGCTTAGCTTACTTCCTCTGGGCTCACAGACAGAATGAAGAAGGCCAGTTGGTGGCTGAATGACCTAGGATGGCCTCTGGGTCTCTCTAAACTCACATGTCAGGCTGTTATCAGCCAGGGCATGGAAGCAAATGTGCCACTGGCCTCGCGTTATCTACCAGGATGGCTCACCCATATGGTGGCAACGGGGTTGTACATGCAAAAAGGTTGAAACTCAAAGCTCCTTAAGGCTCATAACTCACGTGACTTGTCGTGCATCATTTCTATTATATCCATTGTATCAAAGAAGGACACAAGGCCAGCCCCAGACGTAAGGGTAAGGAACCAGACTCTGTTATTTGGTGAGAGTTATTACCAAGTATTGTAGCCATTTTGCACTCTACACCACTAGACACGCTGGAATGTATGATCACCCTGCATTTACTGAAATGAGGAATACTAACGAAAGTACAGCTTGTTTCCTGGTACCACAAAACAAAGGCAACACTACTGCCCTCTAACTTCAAACACTGGTCTTAGAATGTTGTAAACATCTCCCTTTGGAAGCAATACGAGGACTTCAAAAGACTAAAGAGCTAACAGTCTGGGAGGTTGTGTAAGACGGACCCTCTGTGTTAGAATAATCCTTTAAACCCTCCCTAAACCACCCATAATCTCAGAATGAAGATTTCTTTAAAGGTGCTTCTTTAAAGCACCTTCTTTAAGTCTTCATTCTGAGATTATGGGTGGTTTAAAGCAGGTGCTTAAATCAGGTCTATTCACCGAGTATATTGGTCAAGTGTAGAAGATATTTGCCCATTCCTGGTTCCATGTCTCCTGGTCTCTCATGCTGCCTCTGGGGCAAAACACTCCCACTCAGCCCTAGGATTCTTACCCCTGGGGGGATGTATTGATGGCAGTTGCAAAATTAATAACCATAACTGGGCCGTTAATAATCTTCCTGTAGCTTTGCCACGTTTTCTCTCTAAGGAATTCAAAAGAGTCAGGATGAAACACAGCGTTAGAGCAATAGAAAGGCTGTGCCAACCCCACGGGGTCTCATAACCAGAGATGTTCTTCACTTTAGCTCTCTTCTGATACTCCACCTCCTCCTGCCTAGAGTCTAAGATCTCCATCGTCCTCATTGTGACCAGATCCCCACCTCTTCATGCACCTACTCAGCTCCCAATGGACCAAGGTTGTACAGAAGCCTTTGTTTTAAGGAGCATCCCAGAGTATCCTGATGCGCTGCCAGGTTTGGGAACCACTGATGGTATTGACAAGTTTATAGTTGAATCTATATTCTTCACTTAATCTTGCTCCAAATCACATTTATGTTTTCTTGGGACTAAAGAAATCATGCTGTATAAATCGTTTTCTAAGACAAGTCATTCTTTTAATTTCTTTGAAATACTTTTACTAGAAAAAGAAAATGTTGTGTTACTAAACAGAACCCTGCTTCTAGTGGTATACTTCTCAAATTTCAGACATCTGGTTCCTGTAAATTAGATCAGTTTCTTAGGGATATGGCTGGCAGAGGCCACTTTTATGTGGTGAATCTTCAAGACTGGTATATCATTCTCCTAAAAATAATGCTGATAGGTATAAAAATAAATATTAGCAACCACAGAGCACACAGGGAAAAAAATCATGCTTAATCACACATAAAATAATGGAGAGCAGAATCAGTGCAAAAAGCAAGATTTGCTATTTCTTTCATTTGTGTACAACAAACACTGTTAAAGTAATAACAATCACAATGGCTTTCATCGAGTGCTGCACTATAGCCTCCATGAGACTTTTCTCTAAGCATGCGACATGCATTAGCCTACTTAATCTTCACAAAATCATGAGGTAAGAGTACTACCCCTAATTTAAAGATACAGAATCCAGAACTTAAGCATGTTAAGTAACTTGTCCAAGTCACAAAGCTGGTAACTGACAGAGCTAGAATGGGACCAGGTCATCATACCCCAAAACCCATAAATTCAACCATTACTACAACCTGCCATAGAGTGAAATGACTAGGGGTGGAGCGAAAGCAGAGAGGGTGACACTATCTGAAAACATGGCCGTGATTTCTCAACATACGCTTGGCTTAGCAATAAGTACAAATTTGACTTCCAAAGTTGAGGTTCTCCCAAATCCAATGATCAACCCATACATAATTCAGGTAAGTATATAACTACATATTCCCAAGGGAAATGCAGGCATCATATGTTCTTTCACTATGTTCACCTTCCAGTCCTTTATACTTAAGAAAATGTTAAGCTGAAATGTGAGTGCTTTTTTATGGGGAGTATTGCTTGTTTTTGTTTCTATCCTATTCGTATCTGTCAATGAGATCACAATTTCTTTGGTGCTTGAACAATAAAAACAGAATTCAGGGGCTTCCCAGCAAATGAACAGAAGTCACTGGTGGAAATTAATCAAGTGCAACTCAATGTGTCCCATTCAAGGGGATAAAGAGAAGTCAGTGCAAGTCCTCCTCTCCTGTATACCATTATATGGGACTTCCTGCAAAAAATAGAACATTGCACCAATTTGCCAAGTACTTCAGGAATTTTCACAACGAGTAAAAGCGAATGTCAGCCATAGATGGAGTATCCCTAGGAATAATTTTGTATGAAGGTAATTCATGTCACAGGGGATAGTAAATTGTGCAGATCATCTGAACATAGTTTGCAATGTGAATTTTTGCTGAAAAGGCTTTCCAGGTGATTAGTGAAGACTTCTAAATATATCATATGTTCATATATCTCTACTATTTTTTGCTTCTGTTATTATTTGTCTTCTAAATGGGAATTTGTTTTTGTTTTTAATTTCCACAGTAAATGCTTTAAGTGGTTTATTAGATATATTCTAAAGAGATACTGTTTCCAGTAAATGGAATATTTAAATATCTATAATGTATCTTTATTGTCTCCTGAATGTTATATGCAGAGTTTCTCTGCTATTATGTATGATTTTGATTGAATTATATTAAAGAACTGCCTAAGTTCATTTTAGGTATAGTTTAACAAGTCAAATTTAATAATTTTTTGGATACCATAAAATTCCTCTATGATTTATTACCACATGCTGAGTCCAGTGGTTTGAATGTATCCAAAAGAAAGTCAAGAGAATAGACCTATATATCATCTGGTAATATGCTCCTAATTCCATAACCCCTCTTACCTCCTTCTGTTTTCAAGACCAAAGAATCATCTGGCCCAAATATCAAGCTTGTAGAGACATGTGCCCATGTTTTAGCAAAGTAAAGGACGGTGAAGTTTTCTCATATAACAGACCTCCTGAAAGAGTGCAAGATAAATCTGAGAGTGAGAGGGGAGGGCCACACCTGAGGTTTTCATGATAGGAAAATTATATGGATCATAACAAAACTGGTAGAGGACTTGCTTTTCCCTCAAATATTCCATTGTAATTACTTCCTCATAATTGCTGGTAGGTAAAAAAAAAAGGAAATATATCTTTTGCCTTCAAACAATTTAGTAAAATATTGGAGGGTTTTCAGGTATATCAGAAACCCATCTTAAAAGATGTACATAAGAGGAAGATATACAGTCAGCCTGTCTTAAAAAAAAAAATCCTAAAAATTCCCTTTGTGGGGCTCAATGACTGAGACGAGCTGCCTGTCTACCTTAATCAAATTATGTAAGAAATGACCAAATGTCTATTTTGTGCTGTGTGGAGACACACTGACAAGCAGAGCTAGGGAGTTTTATGAGGAGACTGAATTACGACACACATCATCTCAGATACGATTCCTTCATTTTGAGACAATCATTGCCAAACTTAGTTCAGCTGTGCTGGTTAACAAAGACTGGGAATTCAGAAAATCAGGCTGTTACAAAAGGTATTCTAAAGAGTCGTCTGCGTGGGAATACACTACCCACACAGTGTATTGTTGGGGCTTTCAGCACATGACAGAGACTTGCAGATTTTGTAGGGACAAGACTTTAACTGATACCCAGCTAGACCTCCCATGAAGTGTAGAGTTCCTCTAAACGTCCTGACACCTGGGATACACAACCTCAGAGAAGGACTCTTACTACATTCTTTGCCTGTCCTTTCAATTTTTGAATAGTAGATTTTAATTGGAAGTATTGTCTTCAATTGAGCCAAATCTGTCTCTTTGAAGGTTTATTGTTTAATTCTTGGTCTCTGAATTTAGCCATATGAATTCTAATCCCACTTCTTTATACCTGTATCTGTTATGCTTTTTTTGTGTGTGTGTGTGTTTTGTTTTGTTTTTTATTTTCTAACACAACAGAACTCCCTGCTGTTTCTACTGCTTCTACTGTCCCTGAAAGAACCCTGTTTCGGACCTCATTACTATCACAGTCCGTCTCTTCTGGGAGAAATCCAATTGCTGTGTTTCTTTAACTGTGGTACCTCAAAATGTCATTGATTCAGTGTGTCATATAGTAGGACTATTGTCTCTGGTCCTCGGAACTCAGAAATTTTGTAAGTGCTACCTAAGTGTGCATTACCATTTTGGCAGTTGTAGGACACTGCTGACTGTTTTTGAACTTGTAATCAACTAAAACACCAGTCTTTTTTCGTATAAAGAGCTATTGAGCCAGGTTGCTCTATATTTTGTATTTCATCCATTAATTTAAGTCCAAATTTGTTCCATCCTTATTGAACAAATAATCGATATCTAGTAGTAGAAAATTTAGAAAATACAGCAAGATAAGCAAGATGAGCAAAAATAAAAGGTATAAATCATCCCTGCGTTCCAAACATTTGAAGACAACTGCCATTTACATTTTAGTAAATACTTTATCAACCACTTTTTCTATGTATGCCTATGCTGAATGTGAGCTATTTATGTGCATTTTTGTGCACGTACACACACACACACACACACAAAATGTAATTACATATACTCTTATGATCACCCCTTTTTCTAAGTTGCACTCTGTAACTGTCTAAGTGTTTCTAAGATACATATTTATTCATCTATATTTTCATTCATAATGGCTTCACAATATTCCAGTTTTGGATGAAACATCGTTCCACGTACTATGGCTATGTAACAAAAGCCACCTCAAAACATCATGACTTAAAAGAACAATATTTCTTTTGCTCACAACTCTGCAGTTTGGAAAAACTCAACAACTTGTCTCTGCTCTGCTAAGAATCAGCAATAGTGGCTCAAATGCTGGAAGGCTGGAATGAAATGAAATCTCATTCGACCTTACATGACGAGTAGATGCTGGCTGTCAGCAAGACGTCAGCTAGAGTTTTCTGCTAGACACCGACAGGTAACCTTGCCCTGTGGTCTGGGCTTCCTCACAACAAGCTCTGTCTCAAGGGAGAAAAATCCCAGGAGAGGAAGAGCCCGGTGGATAGTCCTATTGCCTTTGAAAGTCACCCAACTTCACTGTCATCAGATTCATTCCAAAGAGGGGGCCACAGAGTCCTGCCCAGGTTCAGAAGGAAGGAAAAGAGATTCAGGCTGTAAATGGCGGAGTGACTGACAAGGCTCAGAAACAACTTACATTTATCTTAGGAAATCATTACCACCACAGCCACAATTCATTTAACCTACTGAACACTTTTTAAATGTCCACCATTATAAAAAATGCTGCAAAAACAATTCTCAACTACACCTTTGTGAGAATTTATGCAATCATTTCCCTAGGATACATTCTGAAAACAGTTATTAATGAATCCAAGTTTATGCACATTTTTAAGGCTTTTGATAGATATTGGCTAATTGACATTCAGAACACGATAGTAATGTAGATCCCAACCATCAGTATATGAATATTTCCTAACCCCTGTTCAAACACTGGGTATTATCAGACTTCTTAGTATTAGCTGATGATATATTATTGTTATTTAAATTTAAATTTATTTGATTACTAGTATGTTGACTATTTTACATGTCTAATGGTTATGTTTATTGTTCTGAGAAATTCCTTTTTTCTTGGCCTTTGATCGCTTTTCCTTTTGATCTCTCTTTGGAGAATTTTTAATGTATTAATGACATTAAAATTTGTCATCTATATTGCAATGCTTTTCCCAATTTGTTATTTGTCTTTAATACTCTTATATATGTGAAGTTCTTATATTTTCCTGCATTCAGAAGAATATTCATTTCTTAATAATGGTTTATTTGAAGTCTTTTTAAAGACTCATACGTTACACAAAATTTCATCTGTATTTTCTTCTAATATATTTTTAAGATTTAATTTTTATATAAAATCTTTAATAAATCTGAAATTTGGGTGTATAGGAAGAAGTAAAAAAGAACATTTTTTCTAATTAATTATCTTTTTCTTGGAAACTATTTAATAATCCATTTTCTCCTACTATTTTAAATGCCATATTTATTGCACACCAAATACATGCATATATTAGCTCTTAATTTTTTATTTTCTATATTATTTCATTTATCTGTCTATGCCAATCTATTTGCCGAGCTATTCTTCTACCTATTTATCAATGTATTCTTATTACAATATTCTAGATATTGATGCTCAATGGAAATGATATGTAAGCTTTCTTGTTTCTTCAAGTCATTTGAGAGTCTCATGGTAGTTTTAGGTTCTCTACCTAGAAAAATGAAGTACGAGTATGCACATAAACAGAATTGTTTTTATTCAATTTCCTATAATTACCTCTCTCTGAGACCCATCTAAGGGTTTCATTTTTGCATATACCTCATGAATTTAACTCCTGAGTATTTTATTATTTAGACTGTTCTTACGAATGAGTTCTCTTTTCTGTTTTATTTTCTGTTTTATTTGCTTGTTGATAACATATGGGGAAGTTGTTGACTTTCTTAAACATTTCTTTTTTTTTATCAAGCCACCTTTTTGAGTTCTTTCAAATTCATTGCTTTCATTTAAAATCTTTTGTGTGTTCTACATAGACAATCAAATCATCTGCACTGAATATAATATTGCCTTTCCCAGTATTTAAATATGATATATACCATGTTAGAATATTTAAAACATACATCCTGGTTAGAATATCTAAAACAATGCTTGATAATAATGGAAATACATACCTCTATTTTTATTTTTTTCATGCATGAGTTTATGAAAATGCAACTAGAGTTTCACCTGGCTACATGTACAAGATAAAAATTCTTTACTGTGTTCAATTTCCTTCTGTTCTTCATCAGTTTTTCTTCTATTCCATTTATTAACCATAAATGCCTTTGCAAACTTTTAGATATAATTCACTTACATAAAATTCACCCATTTCAAGTGTACAATTTAGTGGCTTTTAGTATATTCTAAAAGTTATGCAACCATTACCGTTATCTAACTCCAAAATATTTCAGCACTCCAAAAAGAAACCAAACATTTGTATTCACTCCCAATTCCCGCTTCCCCCTGGCCCTGGTAGGCACTAATCTACTTTTCTCTCTTTATGAATTTGGCTATTCTGGACACTTCATATAAATACTTTTTATTGAATTCAACTCATTATTTCCAACTCTAGAGATATTTTGGAATACCGATTTTATTCCAGATTGTGTTAGCTGTTAATTTTGTACTGCTAAATGAATGTTGATCAGTTTTATAAGTATGCCTCTATGTCTTAAGTCATTGATAAATTTCAAACAGAAATGTGCCAATTATTTGTGCAACTTCTATGTAGGATTCTTCTGCTACATTGGTATAACAAGCTAAAAATATACCCATCTTTATAATCGTCTTGTTGGCACATCTTTATTTTGCCTTAGAGTATATCCTAAAAAAACATTAAGTGATTAGCTAAAAGCATGACACATTGTGATACACTGTTTCTGCTATACCAGCCAAACCCTGTCAAATGCTGAAAAGGTTTTTGTTTTTTTTTGACAAAGTTTATTCTAAGTCATCACATACTAATTCTTACTAATCAATATACCCTTTTCTGTATGTGAGTAAACCATTTCACAAGCAAAAAACATCCAGACTCTGCTCTAGCATTAACTAAAAACCTAATGACCCACAATTTTCAGAACACAACCTTTTTAAAAAGTCAAATTGTTAGTTTTCCTTAACTCTAAATTCTGTAACCTTTTATTTTCCATAATACCTCAGAAATTATAGACAATGTGACAACTGCTAAATCTCCACATTAGTGTCTGCTTTATAAACATACAGCCTGGATGGAGAAATGGTGAAAGGGACAACAGCATAATTCACATTAATCTGCCAAAGTCCTAGTGGTTCTTGAGCCACAATTTATGGAACCCTCCGTACTGAATTTTATTATAACCAAAAATTCAATTTATCATTCCTCCCCCAAGCATTTGATCACTTATTTTTAATCGTTTGATAAAGTATCATGAAAAACGAAGAGTCATGGACTCTGACAGGAGAGCCCAAGGAAGAGTCCCACAGAGCACGCGGGGTCTTTAGGGCCCCTTCCCTGCAGACACAGCCTGATGACCTACTTCAAGGCCAGAGTTGGACCTGGCCACCCGTACAGGGCAGGAAGGGGGGACGGAGGTGTCTGTGCCCACCCAAGCTCCTCTCACAGCCCTGCCCACCCCCTCAGCCCACCAGCACTGTCAGCTGCGTCCTTGCGTTCAGACAGAGCTGGCTCCCCACCAAGGTGCGGCCACAGCCTAAGAAGCCACCCATCCTCTGGAATCTGTCTCTTTCAAATACCCACTTGTAAAAGAACTTACCCTCCCCAGCCCACGGAAGCTCTGGCCCCCGCGAATGTGTGCATACATATGTGTACATGGTAGAAGCGAAACAAAAACTAAAGTCACTTACGTAGGGACCAAAATGGACTTGGCCAAAGCAGGCATATTAAAAGAAAAACAAAACGTAAGCTTACCTAAGTTGCAGAAATGTACAGCTCTTCTCAGAATTCGGCACAATATGTCACCCAGTCTCCAAACACGTAGTCGGTTCACAGCAGCCCCAGACTCGTGGTTCCTTTGACTCAGCGATCCTGATCCAAATAAGAAGACCTCTAGGCAACCAATCAGCTGAAACAGCCAAAGCACTTCCGCATTTACCCAATTGAAAACCCCGTAGTCTGTTAGCAACTCAAACTCATTGCTTCTGTGCCTTGAGTTTCCCGCCTGGCAGCTGGAAACCCTTGCGATAAACTCTTCCTTCTGCTCTGTTTTACTGTGTGCAGTTTAGCCGACAGTACATACCTGTATGCACACAGGGGCCTGCACAGAGGTCCATGCTGAACAACGCAGCACATGCCCGAGTAAAGAAATAAAGGACAAAATAATAATAATAATAAGGTTGGCTGAGGGAGAAGAGACTGCGCCACGCTGAAGTCCTGGAAAAAGCCTCAGGCAGAACTGTCTCCCGAGAAGTAGGAAGTAATGCGCTTGCGCACTGCAGTAGCGCCTGGTGGCAGATCCACCACAGGTGTGTGATGCTAGACAGTCAGTGTGGAGGCCTTCGCACTTCTCAGCCTCTATCCCAGTACTTGCCACCATGAGCAGCACCTTAGCCAAGATGGCAGGGATTGAAGTGGAGATGGCTCAGACTCAAAAGGACACGGCCACAGTGCACCACCTCGAGGTACTTAAGGCTCTCCTTGCTGAGGTTGTCGGAGAACACATGACCCCACAAGCTGGTGGTGGTGGTGGTGGTGCTGGTGGTCGTGGTCATGGTGGTCATGGTCATGGTGGTGGTCCAGCAGTAGGGTTTGATATGGCCAAGACAGGTGATACTCGAATTGGGTTTGTGGATTTTCATCTGTGGGGAAGTCAGTACTGCTCAGTAACCTGGCAGGAGTCAATTCCCATGTGGCAGCCTGTGATTTCTCTACACTGACTACTGTGCCTGGTATCATCAGATACAAAGGTACCAAGATCCAGCTCCTGGATCTCCCTGGTTATCAGTGAGGGGGCCAAGGATGGGAAAGGTAGAGGCTGTAAAGTCATTGCATTGGCCCGAATGTGTAACTTGATCCTGATTGTTCTGAAACCCTTAGGACATCAGAAGATCATCCAAAATGACCTGGAAGGCTTTGGCACTTGCTTGAACAGCAAACCCCCTAACATTGGCTGTAAGAAGAAGGATAAGGGAGACATTAATCTCACAGCCACTTGCCCTCACAGTGAGCTGGACCCTGAAACTGAAGAGTATTCTGGCTGAATACAAAATTCACATTGCTCATGTAACTCTGTGTCTTGATGCCACATCGTATGACCTCATTGATGGATGTGGTGGCAGAAAACATTTTATATCCCCAGTATCTGTGTGTTAAATAAGATTGACAGATCTTCATTAAGGAATTGGATAGCACCTATGAGGTGTCTCACTATTAACCTATCTCTGTCCATCACCACTGGAATTTTGATGACCTGATGAAAAACACAGGGACTATCTGGGACTATCTGAAACTCCTGAGGATTTATACCAAATCTACAGGCTAGTTGCTAGATTACACATCTCCAGTGGTGCTACCTTACCCTAGGACCACTGTAGAGGATTTCTGCATGAAGATTCACAAACATATCATCAAAGAATTTTATTGTGCTCTGGTCTGATGTCTCTCTGTGAAACAGAATTCTCAAAAAGTGGGAAAAGACCATCTGTTGAAGGACTAGGATGTCATTCAGATTGTGAAGAAGTGAAACCTTCCCCTTTCCTCATCTGCCAGCCCAACCACAGCAGCTTTCTCCATGACCAGGCACCCTACTATCCCAAGCCCGTTCTGGCTTTGGCAGCCACTGGATTGAAATTCAAGGGAGGGAGATGGGGGCACCCAAACTGGAATTCCACCTTTCTTATCTTGGTGTCACCTTGTATATAGAGCTACACAAAGGACCTGGTAGAAAAAAAGTATGGCCACATTGGGTAAAGCTTTCACAGATAGCGATTTGGGGATTCATAATTAAGATGGTTATAGGATCATAAACATTTTTGAAATCTTGTTCAGGGCATGCATATGCAAATCTGCAAATATGTAAACAGAGACACCTTTACCTAAGGTGAGACTAATGAATGTTTAATGAAGTTTTGAGTGACATAACCTTCCAGTGACATTGCTGTCTCTGATTTTAATGCTTGCATAATGGACACATCAGCCATTAATTTCTTAAGCTTTTAAATTTCATCATTTAATTAATGGGAAATAAAGACAAACCTGGATATATATTCTATTACTGACAAAACTGACAAAATATGGTAACTACCAAAGACAAAAATAGTTTGTGAAAGCTCAGATAAGGCCAACTTTGTTGATTTTTTAAAATACCTATAGTTACAAAAATATATTAAGGTCAATATAAGCTTGATGGCAACCCAAATATTCCATGTTTGATTTATGTATATGCTGGATAGTAACTGCTACAAAACAGAAGGAAAGGTAAATCCTTAAAATATTCAATTCTAGCATATGCCCATGACCTTTTGTGCCTTGTGCCACATAATGAATTATTCATAGAACATTGGTAACAATGTGACGTCCAGTCTATACACAGTGGATCAAATCGTTGAGCTGTGAGATGGAAGACTGTAAGTCTCATTTGGCTCTGCCATTACCTATATGACCCTGTCCAATTGATTCATTCAATGAAATTTTAGGAAACTTCTGCCATGTGCTATGTACTCTGCCAAGCAGTGGGATATAGCAGTTAAGACGATGTCCCTGACTTCTTAAAGCTTGCAGTCTAGTCAATTCAACCTCTATTCAAGTAATTTACCTTCTAGTCAAGGCATATATTGTCTATAGTCTCAAGTGTTCTCCTTTATGAAATGAAGGAATTGGATATTTATAATATTGTATCAAAGACTCCAAAGTCTTCATCAATAAAACATGTGTTTTCACTCATGTTCTCTGTAATGATTGTAGGTTGTCCTGAGTTATGCATACCATGTTGCAAGATCCCTATATGGTCACTAGCATCTATTCCTTGAGCCCACTGGCATTTTTGTTATATGGTATGTCACATACTATCACCATACTTGCTGAACAATGCAGGTGCCCATCCCATAACCATGACCTCTTTAAGTTCCATTCTTCTGAAACTCAAGGAATTTCAACCAGTGTGAACGGTCTATGGAGGTATGAGAAATAATTTCCTCCAGCTTCAGAGTGGTCTTAAAAGGGTTTGGTAAGCTAGAGCACCTGGCTTGTGGGCACAGCAAGAAGCCTTATCTAGGGCCTTTTGTGTACTGTATACACATATCATTTTCTAGATATGCCATGATGGAAAGAAAACTGGGAAGTATAACCCTAATCAAACAAGTTATAAAATCAAAATGGTAGCTATTACAATGTAGGTAAAGAAATAAAGTATATTAAAGATCAGAAGAAAGTTAGGAAAATGTCACAGTCAAGTTAAAAAGCCTTTTAGAACACCAAAACTGATTTACTATTATCTGTATAAAATTGGAACCAATTTTCAGAAAATACATTAGACTATTTCGGAAAGTGTAAAATTACACGTGAATATGGCAGTGAAGGAGTAAACAGACATCTTTTGTTAAAAGTCTCCATGAAAGTCATAAATTCATCATTTCTGTTTATGAGGCAGTATTCCTTTCCCCCTTATTGTATGTGTTTATAAATATCATTCACTAAAGGGGCTATAAATAGACCCTCTATGTGTAAAGTTAAATAATATATATTACCAGATCTGCATTCCACTGGTTATGTCCATGAAACCGTAAAGAATAATTATTTTAGAGCTTCCTTCTTCACTCTTAAATATAAGCAAATAAGTTAATCAGAGCCCTGATTTATATAAGAAGGCCTGTTGATTCTACTGGCCTTCATGCCACTCCAATCTGTCTACCTCCCCATTCACACTGCCTTATGTATAACTTTCAGTTTATTACCCAATCCACTTCCCTACTATTTCCAGAATGTTTCCTGTGCTGTGCAAAACATTTTAA
Source organism: Rhinolophus sinicus (assembly GCF_036562045.2). Lineage (NCBI taxonomy): Eukaryota > Metazoa > Chordata > Mammalia > Chiroptera > Rhinolophidae > Rhinolophus > Rhinolophus sinicus. Next base: position 70,008,908 of record NC_133760.1, read on the forward strand.
AGGATCCTCTTTGATTCTTGTCTGATTTCTGAATTGGCTCTCAGGGAAAAATTACAAATTTGCACACAATTCACAAAGAACAATAACATAAAATATTATTTGCTATAAATACTATATAGCCAATTGGTTCCCACAGAACAATTTTGTTGACTTTTGCTGAACTCTTATGTCCATAGTTAAAACATGGAACAAAAAAGTGTCACTTCAATATTAATGTTGGTTGATACTTTCATTCCACTAACAAGTAAGATGAGGTGAAGCAATGAAGATATATCTTTGAATCTTATTTGTTGGTCAATGGCATGAGGGACTTCTTTGTTGAAACACATTATAGTTTTCCAAACCTGGAAGAACATTTATTTAATGTGTTTTGATACATTGTAACAACTTATGACACGTTTCAAGTTTAATCTGTGTGACTAATATTTTCTCTATCACTTTCTTAGGTTTGTACAGTCAACAAAACAGTAAGTCAAGTTCTGATTAATCCAATTTCTAGCATTTGCCAATTTCTGTAATGTCATACTCCTACCGTGGCTAATTTCAAGCTACCCATGTGACATCGCTAAATGCTTAGTTGAGAAAAGCTGCATAGTAGTGCTTCATTATATATTTCTGTGAAGCAGATTCAATAGGTATAAGATAGATAAGCCTCAAGATACTAGTAAAATGTAGTTCGAAAAATTAGGAAGTGAAAAGTTTTGAGTATTTATTGCCTTTGTTTCAAATCTAATGTATTTAATCTTAAGTCTGTATAATGTCTATAAGTTTTAAAATAATGTCTGGATTTAACAACTGGCACACAAACTTCCTGAAAGTTTAGCTCTTACAAGCGGATACAAACTCCTTCACACCATTCTGCAGGCCATATGATACAGTGTCTCACAGGCCATGTTGAAAATGTTTGGTATCAAACTAAGTGCAAAGGGAAACCATCATGTGCTTTAAACATTTAAAAGTGAAGTAGTAGGAACAATTAGACCCACAGAAATATTATTAGTTTATTCAGTACATGCTTGTTGGTTGCTTAGTAATTCAGCAAAACAGAATTTAAAACCATGATTTGGTGGAAGTTAGGAAGAATAACGTTGGAATATGCCACAAATGGTTGGCACTAAATGATTTTTTTAAATCCCTTCCAGCTTAGTTATTCTGTGATTCTTCATGACCACACCACCTGTTGGGAACATGAAAATATAGGGCCCACAGCTGACACTCTAGAAGAGTGAACTAGGATGACTGATGCTTCAAGCCCAGTAGGTTTCAGTAGAAAGCACGCTGATGTCAGTTCTGGTAAGCTCTTTTGCAAGGTCCAAACCCTTCTGATAAATCTGGTACAATGAATAACTCGGCACTGTTAAAAAAATAACGTGGTACCCCTGGGTTTCTAGTACTAAACTAAAAATGTATGAGTGGCACATATAATAAACAGTGAATATGAAATTTGGTTTTATTGCTATAAAGCTAATGAAAAAGTAGTTTAGGAAAGAAATGAGGTCATGGTAATATTTGCTAGTACATGGCATCCCTAGCAGGAAAAATTGTAAGAGAGACAAGGAGAAATGAATTCACTCCACAATGAAAATGTAACCTGAACAAACGTGAAATCTGTAGGAAAACCAAAATTAAACTGCAGAATTAAAAGATGTGGTTTCTATACATGTGACACTAGCAAACTGGCTATTTTCAATAGAGCTCTAAACAGTGGTTTGATAGGAGCCAAACTGTCTTCTGGCTTGTGAGCCTCAGTAATAAATTGCTCAGCCAGCATGTTTTCCCTCTCCAAACCCATAGAAGCTTTTAATTATACTGTCAGTGACAGTTGGTTAACAAGTCTAGATAATCAAACTCAAAACCACTCTTATTAAAAGTTGAGAGCTTTACCGAAAATCTTGAAAATAACTTGAAAAGTGTACTTTGTAGTGAAATAATATTATAAACCACAAAATGTAACTGTGGCTCCAAGATCTAAAAGGAAATGTTTTAATTAGAGAACTGGGATGATTAAAAGTGAAATCTCAAGAGAATTGATTGAACATTGATTGAGCTCTCTTTCAAATTATTGTAAAAAAGTGATAATTTTCTTGCTATTGCAGATAAATAATTCTCTTGAGAATGTAGAATTAAATTGACATACCTAGTTTTCATAACTTAGCTATATATTTAAGAACTTTATTTATTATATCTGTTTCACATTCTTTGTTGATCTATGCATAGAAAGGGCAGTATACTTAAGTCATTGTTATTAAAACATTATAAGCAAAAATAAGCCACTAATAAGTATTATTATTCATTGACAAGCGTAGATATCTAATGTAACATACTAACACAGAGGAATAAAGGACCTAACTGGAAGCATAAAAACTAAAAATAGAATGAATTGATTTGCATATAATGATTTAATATTGTAACACATATTTCCAGAATTCCTTTTCTACCTAATCCTGTAACATTTGTTAAAAAGGAATTACTAGCTAACGCTATGTAATTCTTTACCAAATAGTTCGTTGTTACGTAGTCCCAAATACGTGATGTACCACATTAGGTAATATAATGTATAGAATGACTAGTTTTCACTATATAGACTTCTTAACCATCCCCACAACTCTCCTCTATAGTACCTTTTTATTTGGTAGGATAATTAATTCTCATTAATTTTCTTTAGAAATCAGTTTTGTTTTCCAAGTGTCTGATTCAGAGAGAGATTCTTACTGAGTACATGGCTATTAATTATCCATCGGGCTTAGAGATAATAGCCAGCGAGCAAGATAATAAGAAGAAAAATGGTAGCAAGTAGTTGTACTCACAATTTGACTTGAGAGAAGTGCCTTGTCGTAAGTTCATGAGTGAGTTGCCAGAGCAGTTTCTAGTTTGTACCTCTCTCCGTTAGAAAATCAAAGCTCTTCAAGGCATAGGGCATATTAGCAATACTCAGTCAAGGCTTACACAAACAACCATGTCACATAAAAGATAAGGATACCTACTGCTCACATGATCAAATATAAAAACATAAGTGTTAAAAATCTGAGTTATATTCTTCCAAATCAGTAAGTTGTGCATAGTAATAGCAAACACTAAGGATTCTGTTGTACCAATGTAAATGAATAAATAAATAAGTAATCCATGTAATGTGAGCTGTGTCGAGCACACAGTAAATGTTCAAGAATGATGACTATGGTGAGAAGGAGGATAATGAAGTCACCTCAAATGTCTTACTGTACCTGTCTTTAAAAGTATCTTTTAGGAGGAAGTTACATACACTTTGACCCAGCAATGTCTACTTTGAGAAGATTTTCCTAAAGAAATAATTACATATGCATGCCAAGATTTACATGTAATGATTTTCATAAAAGTTAGAGTGAAGAGTGTTAGCAACCTAATTATTAAACAAAAGGGGAATGGTTAAGTCAAACACGATGAAACACCGTACAGCCATTATAAATGGCGTAGAATAGTATTGGACAACAGGGTCCATTTTTCATAGTATATTCCCAAGTAGTAAAATTTGTACATCTGGGATGATTTAGCTATGTTTTGAGTATACATAAACAATACATACTTGACATTATTTACATTTCAAAATTTACATACAAATTATACACATAATGAAAAAATATGTATCTAAAATGAACAACTGTATTTGGGTGGTGATGACTTGTGTTATTTCCATTTTTTTCCTTTTCTGTATATTTCCAATTTTCTATGTGACTGTGCTTTATTTTTATAAAGTTAATCTCGATTGAATGATCTACTAAAGGAATTTTTCTAGACACTAATATGACCAGGAAAGATATTTAGTGAGACCATTAATTTGATTTGATGTGAAATTTGAGGTTCTAAAGGATCGTTGAATCATAAATCAGAGCAGTAGCCAATGCTGGTACGGATGCTGGAATGAATGACTCTGGGAATCTATAATGTCAACTTTGACTATTTTCACAAGCCACAATCTGATAATAACCCACGGCGTCTTCAAGCAGTTTACGACCTTAGTTCACTAAATCAAGCAGGCACTTCTTTGACAAGTTCATTTTGAGATGATCTCAGTGATTACTAACGCCTTAACATCCATAATTAGAGAACATGGCCCTCCCTCCACTTCCTGAACAAATGAAGGGAAAAGCCAACGAAGTGGGAAAACAGGTCTGAGAATTCAAGAGGCAGATGGCTCTGGTGGTCTTGAGCAGGTGCTCGTTTACATATTTTGACCATCACCTCCCTCGCCTTTAGCCCAGCATGCCAATATGCTCTGGCTTGCATGCACATTTAGACCAAAAGCTGTGTGATCTAGTGACAAATGTACTGAATAAAGAGGTTTAGGTTTGGTTTATGGTCCTGGACCTTATGTACAGGCACAGTTCGTACACAGCCCTAAATATGTCCCTTAAATTCTGTGGATGCCCCTTAGCTCCCAGGTCATAATATTCATACTGAAATTAAAGGGAACTAATGGAAAATCGTGCTTGAGAGGACTGGGATTTTACCATAAGTTACTGATATTTCAAGGGCCCACGTGTTGGGGAAGAAACAGAATGATGTAGAAGGCAAAGCCACAAAAATGGGAGACCAGGAGATGATGGTCCTCTCCCTGTCAACAGTCATAGCATGAACTTCAATACTGGGATAATTTCATCTATCTTCAGTTTACCTAAGTGCAAAATGGGGATAGAAGAAAGGGGAAAGAGAAGGGAGGAATTAAGCTAGGTTGTGTTTAAGATCTTATTAAAGTATACAATGTTTTAATTATGTTCTATGAAGTGAGTAATCTGATAGCTTTTTTTCCAGAAAAGTAAATTTATTTTGAAATTTTCAGTGACTATCATGTGTTAATGGGAATATACAGTAGGACATCATTGAAACAAAGAGTATATAAAAAAAGAACATCATGACACAAAAGGATATGTAAGGGATTGTAATATTGAACACATTTATTTATGAATAGAAAATAATTGAAATATCCCTTAGATATATGTTTTTATCTCTTTTCATACTAACTATAAAGGGTTCTTTCTTACGTGGAATATCTTCCTATATCAGTATCATAAACTTCTATCAATATGATTCTTTCAGATAGCAGAAATATTGCCTAATTTAGTCTTTACAGTACCAGTGAAACTTTTGAAATAGTAGATTAAGTAAATATAAAAATTGTAAAGAAACTATTCAAACTAGTTTTAAACATTTTGTAGAAAGTGATGAGTTGTTTGTTTGTTTGTTTTTATTTTGTGTTTTTTTAATGTTCACATTTCAAGTATGGTCACTTCATAATCTGTGTCTCATAAAATCAAACTGATTATGGAAAAATTGTCCCCTGCAAAGTAATAAAATCATCTGGACAGTTGATAATGCAGTAAAATGTTTTACTATCACATTAAATAGTTTTAAAGTTTAGTTTTTAGTTTTAAAGTTTTAAAATTAAGTGTACAGTTTTGTTCAAAGTTCATTCATTTGTTGAACGAGCTTTAATCTAGTGCCTGATATGTACGTAGCACTGCCATAGGTATTCAAGTCTTAAATAACGTAAGTGAATATTTGAGAAGAAATTCACTTAATCTCAGTTTCTTTATATTGTGCTTTAGTCTTTATGATATGCTGATCTTTGTACTTGTGATGGCATCTTTTTATCCCATGAGAACTTTCAGTTATTTGGAAGTTAGAAAAATATAAACAGAGAGCAATTTTATAACCAAAGACATGAATAGTATTAGAGATCACAAAGAACCCCACCGACCTAATTATTTTTATTCTAGGATGCAGAAAAATGAGCAGATTTCAAACATCATAGAGTTGAACCATTTTGAGAATGAATTATGTCATCTCCTAAAAGGATAATATATTTTGTGTTGAATTTCATAGATTTTAGAGAGATGACAATGAGTCACACTCAAAACTGACACATTTTTTGCCGTAGATTTTTTGCTGATAGAAATGCATTTTCATCCCTGAGAGAAAATGATGAAATTTTGAAATTTGAACAAGTTACCAAGTTTTCAAGCAAGTATAAAGCAATACAATAAAAATACTTACGGGAAAATAAATGCTCAAAAATCTTAACAATCTATTTTTTTCTCTGGTAGTTGCTTCAAATCCAAAGAGAATCAAGAGCTTCCCTGTTACTGAGCATTAAATATTGTCTGAAGATCTCAGTGTCTAAACTTTTCAGAAACCCACTCTGCAAATAGCAATTGAATTGGTTTTTAAGTTTTTTAACACTGATAGTGAGAAAAATAGGCCAAATCTGTCAGAAGTTGTATCATTTTTCAATGGTGCTGTAAAAGTTATTCATAATACTTCAGGTAAATGCACTTAACATATTTATGCATAACTGTAATGAGAAAGAAATAATTTGATTATCATGGAAAAGTAGAGCATTTGCCAGTAGGTCTCTTAAAAGGCTAGGATGCAATTAATGCATAAATAATTACATCAAAGGTTGCAAATCAATTTTTAGTGGTCACCTACTAGAAACCTAAATGGCCACTTTTGATCACCTTTTACTCTTGTGACATTTCATGTTTTCTTGCTTTTTTTTTTCTTCCTGTCTTTTAAATTAATCCTGACAGGTAGCCAGTTTTAAAACATACTTCTTTCTCTAATGGAAAAACTTGCAACAAAATTATTTAAAATAATAATAGCTAATAAAATTTTGTATGGCATCACACAATTGAAAAATAATTTTACATTGATCTTTTTGTTTTCAGATATCCCTTTAAAGTCCTTACTGATATGTCATAAGCTATTTTGTTTCTTAAAGATAGGCTGATATGCATGGAGAACTTAAGTGAAATTGTTTCTGCGACAGTAAGAATTGAGTTGTATTCAAAGTCATTAGTGAATCTGCCATTTTTAATGCATATTAAAAGAGTGAAATTGAACTGCTAAATTAGTCTTTCATCAATAAAATCCACATATATATGTGTATATACGTATGTGTGTGTGTATATATATATACATATATGTATATAGTAAACGTATTTCATGCAAGTAAGCGTTTTTGTATTCATTCTCAAGAATGAAAGAGAAAGAGAGAGAGAGAGAGAAAGTGGAAACAATTGTTTTTCTTTAGAAATAGCTCTTTTATTTCATTTTTGTCCCAAAGAAACAAAAGTGTAATATGGAACATTTCACTTTCACAGACCTAATATCTTAAAAACAAAGGCAAAATGTGACAAGCATTTTAATAAGGGCGAACAAGAACTCTGTTTAATTTGGAGCTGCACAATGAATTGTGATGCAGGAACTTAAAACTGGAAGAAAGAACAGATAGGGTGTTTTCTCATTAAGTATCTTCCCAAGAGCTTTCAGAAATAATGCTCTCCTCTACAGGTTATACATTGTACGTCAGCATCATCTTAATGACAGATGGCACATACCACAAGGGAAATTTAAAAGCTGGACAACAGAATATATACAAAAATGAAGTAAAATCCTCTAACGTTATATTATAAATCTGTGGGAAACAAACAAGAAACAGATGGCCAGACTTTGAACTTTCTCTTTGTTGCTCAATCCATTAGACATGTCATCTCTCAGGATGTGTTGAGTCGAGCAATTCTTATTCTCAATACTAGAAACAAATGGGAAAACACTGATTTGGTTTCCAGCCTGAATGAGTGTAAACCGACAGGTAGTTTGATGAAGGTAGTCGTATGATGACTGTTCATGAGAAAATGTTTGACAAGCTGTCAAAACTCTTTTGGAGAAAGACATAGTGGATAGAGTTGCTCTAAGGAACACATCAATTCAGTTATTCCTACATCATATTTCAAAACTAAATGAATGATGTCTGTGGATCTCACGCTAGAAATCAGATTAAAGTGACTCAGATTGATTTTGAAGCAGTTAACGTTATCAGAACAGTAATGACATCCATGTCGAAATTTTGCCACAAGGTAGTCATGATTTTACCAAGACTTAAAACAAATTGGTGTACTGACAACACACAAATACTAGTTTATGCTTCTCATATGGCTTAATCAATTAATTCAATACAAACACTAGAGTTCAGAGGCTCATATGTCAAACATCAGAAGTTAGAATTTGAAGAGAAAAGCTATCAACGAATAGGGAAAGAAGAGCCATTCTCTGGAAGTCAACTAAAACCTGCAATCTATCATCTGGGTAATGAAATCAAGAAACAGTTATATAGTAGACATGTTGAGTAGAACATGATTTTTAAAAAATATATATTATCACCCACTATACGTTTTTATAACTTGGCTTTTCCTAAGGAATATCATCCAACTCCTTTAACTTTGGCATGCTATATTCCCTGTGATGTCAACTGCATGTGCCTCTCCATCCTTGACTCCTTGTTCCCTATATTCCAGCTCACTAGACCACTGACTTGCCTGAGGTTTACACTGACTGCCTACAAGACTTTGCTGCCATTCTCTTTGCCTGAATTCCTTGCTCAGTTTAGTTACTCAAATTCCGTATCTTCTAAGAAAACACCTCTGACTTCCTACTGAGAATCATGCTTTCTCGTGTATGTATAGATCTTGGTTTGATTCTGCAATTGATTCATCACATGCTGCCATAAATCATACTTAATTTTATGCATCTGTCTCTTCCCTGTATACGTAGTCCTAGACTACAGAAACTATGTTTGTCACTTTATATTTGCAAGGTTTGTGGAACTTAACTGAATGAATTAATAAGCAGATTAGGAAATCATGGAGAATGTTATCTTTAAATACCCTTTACAAAATAAACAAATCCTAACAAAACCTTAGGGCTTTGCAGACCTTGCTTTTCCAGTTTATATACATGGGGGGAAACATACTGTTGGGTCTTCTGCTACACATCTTCTTTGCCATTTGAGCACCCAAGTGTTATGCTTCGGCGGTAACATATCTCTGAAAAATTCATCTTAGACTCACCCTGTATATTTATCTCCTGATGCTCGATTATAGCATCTTGTACAGTAGTGCCCCCTTATCCCTGGGGGGACCAAGACCCCCACTGGAAGTTTGAAGTCATGGATAGTACCTAACCCTATATATACTATGTTTCCTTTCTGTACATGCATACCTGTGATACAGTTTAATTTATAAATTAGACACTGTTAGAGATCATTGGCAATAACTAATAAGATAGAACAATTACAACAATATATTATTGTAATAAAAGTTATGTGAATGTGGTTGCTCTGAAAATATCTTATTGTACTGTCCTCACTCTTCTTCTTGTGATGATGTGAGATGATAAAGTGTCTTATTAAGTCAAGAACTTTCACCTTTTCGCTTAAAGAAAGCACTTTACGACTTCTCTTGGGCATATCCAAACTGCCAACCAACATCCCTACTCTTGCACTTTGGGGCCATTAAGTAAGATGAGAGTCATTTGAACACACGCACTGTAAGACAACTACAGTGCATCCAATAACCAAGATGGCTGCTGAGTGAGTAATGGGCAAGTAGCACATACAGCTTGGAGACGCTGAAAAAGGAACGATTTGTCTCAGGCATGACGGAGGTGGAGGCTTGAAATTTCGTCATGATACTCAAAATCTACACAATTTAAAACTTAAAAATTGTTTATTTCTGGAATTTTCCATTTAATATTTGCTGACTGCGAGTAACTGAAACTGCAGAAATAGAAACTGCAGATAAGGAGCAGGAACTACTGCATTCAGGCCCAACAGCACTACACATTTTCTTCTCATTTGGGATTACCATAGTTTCCGGACAAAACCACACTAATTGTGCTCTGAATATTGAAAATTAAAGTTGGAGCCATGGTATATTGACAATAATTGTTACATACTTTTATATATACATGGACTTTCAGATGCTAGACTAAAATGAGAAACATTCTTTTACTGTGCCGTAACTGCAGGGTGTTCCTCAATAGCACTGAATTTTCCTATGTAGTGACAAAGAAAAGTATCTTTGTACTGATTTAAAAGAGAAATATTATGTTGGAGTTGTAGTCCAACATGAACTCAGATCTCACCAGAGGCTCTCAGCAGTTAACATCTTCTAACTAAGCCATGTAGTGTTAATATTTTATGAAGAGACTAGCTTAAATGATCAATATAAGAACTACCTCTGCCAGAAAATTGTGTCGGCACCCTGCTCTGGCAATCCCACAGTAGTCAGCTATTTGTTTTTAGATTCTAATACCTGTAAGCAATCAGGCAAGAGTCACTCAGGACGAAACTCATCTGTATGAGACAAAAATAAAGGAATCTGGCTGGAGTGTGGGGGAGCATACAGCTTCAGCTGCAGGATTTTTCCTTTCCTTTCTCCATTACTCTGGCTCTGCGTCACCGTTCTCGTTACATGTCCTTGTTCTTTCAATTGATGAAGATTTGTGATTCATCAATGTTTCAACCAATCCATCTCTTACTGCTGATTCAATTTCTCCAGATCACCTTGTTGCTGATTACTTACATGGACCTAGACACCTGCTCTGCTCTGTTTCTTCATCTGCTTACCCAGCATTGGATACTTCTCTTGCCTGGACGTACCATATTTATCTCGTTTTGCTTCCCTCATTGTGGTTTTTCCAGGGTCTTCTCGACCCACTACCTGAAGAAGTAATCACAAATAATAGTATTCCCCCTCTCAACTTTTCCTGAATACTAGTTATCACTCATCTTATGGAAAGTATTGAATTTAAAATTTTCACTGTGAAAAACGGATAAGGGAGGAGAGTGGTATATTAGTTATCCAGGGCTGCATAACAAATTACCACAAACTGAGGGACTTCAAAACACACATTTATTCTCTCACAATTCTGGAAAACCAATGTGTTTTCCAGAACTCCAAAACCAAGGTGTTAACAGAGTGGGTTCCTACTGGAGACCCTGAAGGAAACACTCTGTTCCATGCTTCTCTCTTAGCTTCTGGTGGTTGTCAGCAATCCTTGGTGTTTCTTGGCCTGCACATACATCACTCCAATCTCTGTTTCCATCATCGCGTAGTGTTCTCCCTGCATGTCTCTGTCTCTATGTCTCCTCTCTTCTTATGAGGAAACTTTTCATACCGGATTAAGAGCCCTCCCTACTCCAGAATGACCACACATTAACAACTAATGATATCTGCAACAATCCTACATACAAATAAAGTCACATTCTAAGGTACTGGGGATTAGAACTTCAACATCATTTTGGAGAACACCATTAAGTTCACTACAAATAATTATAGGCTGACTGGACCAGTCAAGTGTGTTAGCCAACATTTAGGACTATTCAAAATTATTCGAATTGTTGACTTCAGATAAACACACTCTTGCTCCTGTGGATATGATTATGGTGGGTTTCTCTGCTTTTGTTTTTCATCAAAGAAAACTTATCAAACTCTGAATGTCCTATGTATATTAATGCAATTTAGCTGTTTTGTTTATTATGTTTGTCATAATTGCAAATAGTTTCACATTTGTACCCTAAGCAGGCTTATATTTTATTCAATATATACTTACATTTCTTTTCATTATAAGATACTGTTTCAGGAGCAACAGGGGTTTATAAAAAATATATAAGAGCAATTCATTCCTTCAGGAATCTTAATTTAGAAGAAGAGTAAACTCTAAGGTGCTTACTGTACTAAGCTGATTAGAAAATAAAGGGTACAAATGAAGCATTACAGATTCCAATAGAGGTGAAAATGACATCAGCTGAGGAATGAGGAAAAGTTTCCTAGAAAATATAGTTTTAATTTAGATCTTAATGGGTAAGTAAGGAAAAAAGCAATGCATCCTGGATTACGTGGAAGGTTGTATATCTTGTCCCCCTAAATTCTAAAATTATTAAAGGTGGGCAAGGAGAGTATCTCGATGTGGTTGGAGTAAGGCTAAGGGAACCAACTGGAGATTAGACTGGAAAGGTGGCATAACGTGTGGTTCAGGCTGGTACCCAATAGCCTCAGCCCAACCTCCCGCTCTCAGGACCAATCCTGATCAGAAAAAGGAGATATATAAACACTTCCCAGCCAAAAATCTTAGGTTAAGTTTTAAGTCCCCTTCACTGCATGTTCTGCCTGGTCCCTAAAACCCATCATGTCATTTGTGTCCAAGTCTATAAAAATCTAAAAGAACACCATGGGAAGTGGGTAGTCGTATGCATTGCTAGTGGATATTTGAATTGTAACATCAGATTCGCAGAGCAATCGTGCAACATCGGTCAGAAATGAAAATATATAAATTACCTACTCAGGAATTCACATCTGAAAATCTATCCTCAAAAGTATAAAGAGACAATAGATAAGAATCTAGGTACAAGGATATTTGTGGTAGTATTGTTAGTGATGGCAAAAATAATAAATAAATAAAAACCTTAGGTGAATAACCACCATCCACAGAGGATGACTGAACGAAATAAAATTCATTAGTAATTTAATTTAGCATGTAGGAAGCTGCTATTTAATCCACGCAAGTTGATCTGATTTTATTTGTTCTGTTTGTAAAGGATTGGTCTATGACTGTAAACAATAGTGTTCTTTCTCAATTTTCCTTTATAAAATATGTCGAGTACATGTATTTCATCATACTTTTGAGTATCTCAACTAAAATCGTGAAAACCATTCTTTTTCTTCTTTAAAAAATCATGTATTATGAAAGAAATACGTACGGTAGAAAATCTGAAAAACTACATAAGTAAAAAAGAGGAAAAGCATTACTCATTAATAAACACTGTATACCTTTCAGTGTACATTGCCCCAGTCTTTTTTCCTGGGAAAAACATTTTTCACCAAAATGGTATCATATTGAACAAAATGAGATGTTGAATGGTGAGTTAGTTTCCTGTAACAAATTGTCACAAACTGAGTGCATAAAACATGACAAAAAAATATAATTTCACAGTTCTGGAAATCGAAACTCTCAAATGGATTTCACTGGATTGAAAGTGAGTCGTTGGGACCAAGCTCTCTCCAGAGGCCGTACAGAAGAATTTGTTTCCTCACCTTTTCCAGCTTCCAGAGGCTGTCTGCGCTCTTGGCTCATCATTGTCCTTTTTTCTCTCTTCAAAACCAGCAGATTAGCATCTTCAAACCTCCCTCTGACTTTGTCTTCTGTTTCTCTGTTGTTGTTGTTTAGTTTAGTTTTGTTTTATTTTATCTCCTCCTCTGACTCTGATCTTCCTCCTACGTCCTAATAAGGACCCTTGTGATTAAATTTGTCCCACTGAATCATCTCAAGATTCTTAACCTAATCACATCTGCAAAGTTCTTTTGCATGTAAGGTAACATATCTACAGGTTTCTGGGATTACAACATGGCCATCTCTGGAGGTGGGGAGTGGTCTACCACATTGGGTTCTCCAGAAGCAGATGCTGAGGTGGAGTTTGGGAGGCAAGATGTTTTACAGTACATAACCTGTGAAAAGGCAGGGAAAACCAGGTTGGCTGACAAAGCCTCAGCCAACTCGAGGAAGATCTCTAGAGCAAGTATTACCTTTCATAGTGTTTTATGTCAGGTCCCTTATACCCTGACCTGCGTCAACCAGTGTGTGGGGGCTGCCCCAAGGGGGAGTGAGGTCAGGCAAAACAGATCTCTGAAGCTGAGCGGACCATGGAAGTGACAGCTGGAGGCTGTCTGGTAACCACACACCCTGTAGCTGAGCAGCAATCTATTCCTGAAGGGGGAATCTGTGTGGCACACCCCTATGTCACCTACTTAATGTATTTAAGACATATCTATGGATTACTCTTTTATTGCTTGATTTTTTCACTTAAAATGTTATAAACATTTTCCAATGAATTGCATATTTCTTATTGTCTGACTAATACCCATAGTATCTGTAACAGATACCTTGGATTTGAACATCTGGGTTATTTCCATTTTTATGCTCTTTTGAACAATTAGGCCAAGAACTATGAACATTAGAAATATTGAATAATATTCACCTTAGACTTGCTCTTTCCCACCTGCCCAAAGAAGTCATCACTCTTCTTCCCATTTCCCATGACAATCAGATCATATTGGAATAGGACGCGTGAAGCCATTCAAAGCTAAAACTGCAATTTATCTTTCAGAAGTTTTATTATAGGACAAGACGTCCTTTTTCTGGCATTAAGATCTAGAGTTTTTCTTATGAATATACTTTTATCCTAATGAATACTAAGATATAGGAAATCTTGTCATAATTTTTTTAAGTTAAACATTAATTTTAAAAATAAAAATCTATAGCAAATCTGAAGTTCTCCATCCACGGTCAAACTGCTTCCCCCCACGTTAGGTGCCCTAGACGCCCCTGACCTTGTCCCTCTCCATCCGGTCAATCCCGTTATCAGGATCTTCGTCTTTATTCCCGTGACACGCAAGGACTGCTCTCCCAGTCCTTGAGATTTAAGGTGCTGTCTCAGAGGCATGCAGACTAGGGAGATTTCTACATTCCCCGTACATTCAGCCAAACCTGGTGGCACATTTATACTATCAACCAAGAAGAGCCAAGCATTCTCCAAACACAAAGAGTGATTGGGAGATTAACAAAATTCATTCTTCTCTAGACCAAAACATTAGTCATTTTAGGAGTCATGTCCATTTCTCTTCTTGGCAAATGTCTTTATCCAGATGCATGGAGAAAATTAGGACCCATTTGAAAACAAATTCATACTAAATAGGGAGAATTTTGATAACATATTCAAGTATGCATTTATTTTTACATAGACAGGTACATTAATAATTCTCCCAGCACTTGGAAGTGAAATTGCATTCACCAGAATGACTCTGTGTAGCCTTAAAAACATCCCACACATAATTGCTCAGTACAGAATGCTTCTCCCACGCCTGTTTCTTTCCCTTTTAGAAGAACACCGATATTCAAAATTCAATTGGCTACTAAACTGTCATGTTGCAGATTATATAGTCACAAGTAACTTGTAAATATCCTGTAAAGAAATAGTCAGGGTAAATATTTACAATGTTAAATGCTCAGTGAAAATGTATTAAAAATAATTTTAGGCTTGTATAGCCATAAAATCTCATGTACCTACTGCACTGTCTTCCTTCATTCAGAAAGTCAAAATGGAATATCCTTGAAGACACATAAGGAGTTAAATAATAAAAACTTCTGGTTTATGAAATAATTCATTAGTAAAGTAAGTGCATTTTTCTTGGCAGAATTTATCAGCAAACTAATAATTACATGCTGTGTATGTGTAGAATTTTTTTTTCTTCTTTTTATCTTCCAAGGTAAGGAATGTTACACCTGAATATAGAGCAGTCACTATGACAAATTATTAATGAAAACAAACAATAAGCTATTGTTCACTTTTAGGCAAAGGTGTTGGGTAGAGATGAAATTAATTGAATTAAATATGATCTGACAGTAGTTTGAACTAATTAGTATAACACTAAATGAAAGGAAAGGATAATTGGACACAAAACCAAGATATCTCATTTTAAACAGACTCTTCTGCTCCCTTTTAAAGTATGTGAAGAAAGTGACAATTTGCAAATTCATTTCTTACCTACCCCATTAATTAAGACACAAACAGTGAAGAGGATAAAAAAGCATCAGTGAGATTGTGGATCATTTAGCACTTCTACTTAAGTAGCTATTTTTTTCTCTCATTGTAAGGCCAGTTTTTTTATAACAGTTAAGACAATAATACCTTGAAATGTAATAATTGCATAATTATTGTTAGAATGTGGTAACTCTTCTGTCAAAGCAGCTGCTATCCATGCAAGTTGCTCAATGTAGGGTCAAGGTAGAGACCCAAGCAGAGTACAGGTGAAAGATGGCAGTTCTCTTCAGGTGTTGGTTTTAAAGCAGACATTGATGGCAGCAGGAATATAAGCCCTTATGTATGGTTCATGCTAACTCCCCAGTTTTAGTTGCTGAGACAGATCACAAATGCATTGGGTGGCCTTCACAGAAAGTGGGACTCCGCAAGGAAGAGTGGAGAAAGTGCAGACCACAGCAATGGAACGTCTTTGTGGTAAATGTTGCTTAGGCTCATCATTTCTACAATCTGTATAGAGCCAGGAATTGGTCTCCCAGTTCATAGCAGTATTGGTTGGTGTGGAAAGGTTGACGGGTTTCTAACAGCTCTGGACCTTTATCTGAGGCTCACTCCCATATGTGTATCCAATGAGGTAGAGCGTTGGTTGTTTCATCCCTGGTTTGGCCAAAATATTTGGACCTTCTGTTCTTGCTGTGATCTTTTCTTCTCCTGTCTTCTTTTCCTTCTTCTCCTTCCTCTTCTTTCTCTTCCTCTTCTCCTCCTTCTCCTCTTCCTTCTGACATCACTCCTACTCTCTCCAGATATATTCTTGATTTTATTTAGCTTTTCCTCCTCCTACATGAGTTACCTTGAAAGTTACAGATTTGGCTTTCTGGTTTGATATTCCTCACTTACTCTCTGACTCCCTTTACCTCTACCAGGAAAATGATAGGAATCAGAGTCAAGGAAAAGTAGATGGCAGGAAAACGGTATTAAAGAACAAGTCTGACAAAGCAATAAATAAACAGGGGAAAAGGATGTGAGATCCAAAGGGTGAAAGATTAGAAACAATTAGAATGTGGTGGATGTAATGTTAGGATTTACTCTTTAAGATAGTTACCAAAAAAAAATTGCAAAGAGGTTGGTGATGTTATTTGAAGTGCCAGCTGTGTGTTGTGGAAAGGAGCCAGACAGCTTACAGGGAATGCCCTGGTCCACCCACACCCTCTGCCCGAGCAACTCCTATTTGTTACTCAGCTCTCTCTCTCCAATCGCCTCTCTTTTATGACCTGCTTATTTCTTTGATAACATTTGCTACCATCTGTAATGAATATATTCTATTTATCTGTGAACATGTTTATTGCCTCTCTTTCCTAATAGAGTGTATGCTACATGATGTTAGGAACCTCTCTTTCCTTTTTACAATTCACAGTCAGCACTAAGCTCAGTGCCTGCCAAAAAAAAAAAAAAAAAAAATGTTGCTTAATAATTTTGATAAATGCATGCATAAACGAATGAATTTAAAATCTAACTCAAGCACCATATCTGGGCACAGTGGCTCAGTCACATGAAACATATTCTTGCTTCTCCCCACCTACACCCCCATTCCTTTCCCTTGGGCTCTCCCTTTACACACACACACATGCATGCATACATGCACACATACATACATACATACACGCATGCATACATACACACATACACACATGTGCACACAGGCATATGCGCGCACGCGCACACACACACGGGAGGGAACACAAGAGCTCATTTTCTCTGCTGGTTTCCTAAGCCCAGTGTCATGCAAGCTGCATCTTTAAGATGTGTGAATGAAACCAGACCGTCACCGTATTCCAAAAATGCTCTGTTTTGCATGCGCCAGGCACTGTTCTCAGCTGTTTACAAAATTCACTTATTAATCCTCATAACAACCCCATCAGGTAGGTACCATTATTATCCCCATTTCAAGATGAGAAACAGGCACAGAGAGAGTAAGTGACTGAACAAAGTTCACACAGGATGGAAGGAACGGAGCCAGGATTTGAGCCTGAGCAGTCGGGTCAGACTGCATGCTCCTAACCACTAGGCTACACGACCCTCAGAGGGATTCCCTAACCTGCAAAAGCAAGTGTAAGTCACAGTCAAACTTTGAGGACACATGACAGGACGTGATCACAAATGGGGGCTAACAAGAAGATGGTGGCTGAGCTAGCAAGAGCAGATTACAGAAAGGCAGATGCTGCCAGCGAGAATATAGTGGTATGACTCCCCCATCTGTGGCTCCGTGGGTGTTCCTTTTTGGCCTCACCATATCCTGCGTTCTTGTGTGGGCAGCGGGAGCTGAGACCCCGCAGGCCGCCCTGCATGACAGTTGCTTAATAATTTTGATAAATGCATGCATAAATAAATGAATGAGTTTAAAATCTAACTTAAGCACCATATCCTGTCTGAAGTTTTGCTATACATCTTAGTAACATACTTCTTGTTATAATGATGGCACCTTCTATACACAATTGTATTGTATTCTACTTGTGAGTTCTAGCAGGAGATAAGCCCCTTAAAGGTTGGGTTGTGTCATTCCTCTTTGGAACTCCAGACCACTATGTATGCAGTTTTGTGAGTGAATGAACATTTTTGAGAAAATATTATTAGCTTCCTAGAACCATTTTGACCACATAAAAAAAAATTAAGTTGTACAAGTCATCAAATATAGAAAACATACTTCTTTAAAATTCAGATAGCAGAGATATTTATTTTTGTTTGTGGAAATATTATACTTTAACCACATATTTTCTGTTTATCTGTAAATTCTATAGTCTATTTTAATCACTTTTTGGCTAAAACATTAGTTGTTCAATATAGGCAAATTCAAAACTATAAAATAATTTTTGAAATATTCTGCTTAAGAATTGCTGACTGGTTTCATAACTCCTTAAACTTTCTTCAACTTATCAGATGTTGTAGTGCCTAAAAGTAATTGTGCATTTCTTTAGAATGCAGAATAAAAATTTCAGAAATACCGGAGACTTCTTGACAACAGATATTAGTTTAAGGGAAAAGTCATTTCCACCGTTTTGCAAATTTTTCACTTAATAAAATACCCTGCATTCAATCAAATTAGAAACAGATACTTAGGCTACAAAAATGTAGACATTTTCTCTTTTTAACAATAGAAATAGATTCAAGGACTCTGATTAAGAAAAATTATACTTTTTTCCATTATGGATGTTAACTTTTGATCTTTTACCTAAAACTTCACTTAGATAAAATATCTAAAAAAGGTGTAAGGTTTAGGTGCTTTAGATTTCTTAATAGAAGAGTAATGTTATTGAGCAACCAACTATCCCAGTTTGCCTGGGACTCAAAGGTTTCTTGGGACATGGGAACTTCAGTGCTAAAATCAGGCAAACAAAGACGGTTGTTCACCTTTACTGACATAGCATTATTGTTATTTTTCATTTTTAACTTAGATAATACACTTGAAAGAGTTTCTAGAATTTTACAAGGCTCCATCTCTAAGGTATGGTTAACCAGAGGAAGGTAACTCATTTTTGTTTGAAGTGTTGACACTTTTATGTTTTATTTTCATCCCAAGATGATGATGATTATTTATTTATAATAGTTGTAAGGGTACACGGCACTTACAAACATATAAAAGACAAAGCTCCTGTGAGGTTTCCCATCAAACTCAATATACAATGTACCTTATAAGAGTAAAACGGGAGGTAGAGAAGGGTTGGAAAAAATCAATACTAGAAGGCTTAGTGAAAGAAATGTGTCCTAAACTTTCAAAGAGAAATGTGAAGAAATGAAAAAAAAAAAAAAAAGAAGTTTGCTGAAGTATGACTAATCTAGTTTTAAACCATTTGAGAATTACACATTCATAAGTGCTAGGAAAATGGATTTCTGTATCTTTTTATTGTATCTTCCTAGTGAGTATTTTTTTTTAATTTATCATTTTATAATGACCCTCTTTAACCGTAATGTTTTTTGCCTTAAGCTGTTTTCCCAGAGAGGTATAAAGCTACACCATCTTATTTTGATTAATATTTGTCAGATGTGTCATTTTCCTTCCCCTTTCAAATTTACCATGTCATTATGTTTTAGATGTACCTTTTAAAAAACATATAGCTGAAATTTGTATTCCAATCATAGAATTTCCTTCTTTTAATGGTCAAGTTTACTTATTACATTTCCCTTTACTGTGTTTGTTAGGATTTTATTTCTGCAACTTATATTTTTGTGTTCTTTTTTTTCCCCTTCTTTGCTATCTTCATTTGGATGAACAAGTGTCTTTCTTCCATTTTTCTACTCTAAATTATTGGAAGTTATACATTATTTTTCTGTTGTTTTGGTGGTTCCCCTTAAATTTCTAATACATGTAACCTAACCTGGCAAAATCTAATATTAATTAATATCTTTATACTCCCCATTGCTTAGTGAATTGTCTTGACACCTATGATGGTTAATTTTATTGGTCAACTTGGCTGGGCCACAGTACCCAAACATTTATCCTCTCTCTCCGTATCATTGTGTGTACACACACATATATGGACACGCATATCTTACTGATTCTGTTTCTCTGGAGAACACCGACTAATACAGCACCATCATCAAAAATCAATTGGCCTTAATTGTAAGGGTTTATTTCCGGATTTTCAATTCTATTCCTTCTATTTCATTTATCTACATGTTTATCCTTATAACACAAGTGCCAATGTTAGTACTTATGTTTCTATTTCAGGATTCACACATATAAACAAGCAGTTTAGGATCAGGCTTCAAATCCATGCATGGCCAACACTTGGTATTGACCTCTCATGAAGTAGTTCTGTTTTCAACCTAGAGAACTGAGCAGATACATGATAACTCGATGCATACTAAGTTGCTGGAAGCATTTTGTAACCCCTTTTTCACCAAAGGTGAAAAACCAGAGCACCCCAGATTTGTGCAGTTGCAACTCATGCCTTATTTGCCTGAAATGTCTCACCTTTTGTCTCTGCCTGCATTTTAAAACTCAAGTCCTTGAGCATGGCAGCCCATCTTTGAATTTGATAACCCACTCCTAGATGTGCAGCACCAACTTGTGTTCTTAATTGATCTTTCTTTTTATTTTTAACACTTGAAGGTTTTCATTTGTTCATTGCAAATATGTCTATATAGAGAGATAGATATATTTACACATATATTACTTTGAGTTACAATGTTTCCATCTTTTCTAATTATTTATCAGGGTAGACCTAGTTTAGCTACATCTTTGCTAGAAGCATAATTCAAATATGAATACAACAATTTTGTTTGACATCATCAAAGGTCTCTATTAAAACTTTAAATGCAGTTGAAAAAGTGCAAATATGGATATAGTCTCCTATAAAAACAAGAACATGAGTACTCTAAATTCTATTAATATGAATACACTAAACTTTTTATATATTGAATGTACAAAGCTATTATCAGGATTAAATGAGATAGTCCAAATAAAGATATTAGTAATTAGAAAAAGTTAGTAGCTACTTAAAAATGGAAATTATTATATTAATTTTGTTGTTATTCAGTTATACATTGGATTACATGTGTGTATAATTTGCCTTGGGAATTACTTAATACTCATTGTAGTGTTTCTTTCTCCATAGGAAAAAACACGTATTCCGAATTCCAAATAACTAATTTACAAATAAATTTTGAAATAAAATAAAAGTGTCATCATTTTATATTATACATAAGGTTCTATTTACTTGAAGGCAAGACCATTTGTTCAAATATAAGGCAGGATATGTTGTAATGAAGTATGCAATTTCTAAATACTCTCCCTCCCTCGCTGTAATGAAACATTCATTGAGATGCATGATTTGAATAATTGAGTTTTAATGTCTCAGAAAAAAGGCTCGAGGGAAAATTTTAACTATTTTTACTGTAAAAATAATTAGCTCTAGGGAACTCCCCAAGTTCAATTATTAATGCATAGAAATGATACAACAAACCACAATAATCTTGAGAACATTTACCATTAATTCTTGAGATGGACCATCCATCTTCCATTTTCTAATGAAGGGACACAAAATAAATGTTTAATATTTTTATTTTAAAGCTCTTTGAAAGCTGATTTTATTTACAGTGACATTAATGTTATTTTAAAAGTTTAGCTACAAAAATATATTTTTAAACATTTAAAAGTGTTCTTGTCAAAAAGTCTTTGTTACTGGAAAGCTTTTCCTTTCTTGTACACTGTCAAATACATTTGGAGAAGCAATAAATCAGTATCTTAACACCAAAACTGATTCTTTTCAAATAAATAGATCAAAAAAATATTTATTACAAATAAATGTTTCTTACAAAATATGGATGATTTTACATAGCCCCAAAATATCTTCTACCACACAGCTTTGATTACCTTAATTTTACCTTGCCAAAGAGCTAGCCGAGTTAGGTATTCATATTAAATGTCTATGGGATTTATTCAGAAAAGGAGATAAGCAAAAACCAAGATATACAATGTGCTTAGTATGGATGAATTTACAGATATGGTTACTTCATCACTTAGAACAACTGCTAAGCTACACACCTCATAACTGTAGGTACCATACTGTATAACCCCAGTTTTCTTATCTTCAATACAAAGGTTTGACAGGAGCACGTGGATAAGTGTACAGATGTAAACTTTGCTTTATTTTATGTATTTTTTAACTTGTGTTTGGGTGAAAATTGATCTAATTTAAGCATACTTCCAATTTATTAGGTATTTGGTTTTGCATTGTGGAGGAGGAAAAACAGTTTTCCTTCTACCTTTCTAAGTTCTGGCTAGTCTAATAATCAAATTAGCGTAAAACAGATTAACTGGAGAAAATAACCATGTATAATTACATATGTACATACAAGGGTTCTGTAAGAATATTTCCCCACCACCACCACCTCCCAGGACAAATTGGCCAGTTGAGGCTTACACTAGGTGTGATTAAAAAAATACAGTGAATTTTTAAATTAAAATATATATATATTAAAATGTATATATATTACATATATATTATAAATATATATTATATATATATATTATAAATATAAATATATATTATATATATATATATTACAGGAAAAGACACATTGCCAAATACACTTATCCCATCGTTCCTGCCACTTTCTGAAGCAGTTCTGAGGTATCTTTACCCCGGAGTATCTTTAGTTGCTCTGTTGTGGCTGCCTCAATGTCCTGAATCATTTTGACTTTGGGGAAGAGCCAGAAGTCGTGTGGTTCCAGATCCGGTGAATTAGGTGGATGAGGACACACTATAATGTTTTCATTTGACAGAAATTGCTGTACCAGAAGAGATGTGTGGCAGAGAGTATTGTCATGATGGAGGATGAAATAAAGACACTCACGAAAGAGGACTTCTAGAACTGCTTCAGAAAGTGTCAAGAACAATGGAATAAGCATGTTCAAAGCGGGGGGGCGGGGGTATTTTGAGGGGGATTAATGGCAATGTGTCTTTTACTGTAATACATTTTTTAAATTAAACATTCACCATATTTTGTGATCACACCTCGTATACGATCTTAAGCTTAGGAGAAAGCCGGGTTGGTTTGGGACTCCAAAGGGCAGGAAGGCAATTTACATGGAGATGGAAAAGCAAATGTTTGGTACAAAAATGTTTGCTGGACCATCTTTAACCATGGGACACAGAGAGGACTTTGATCAAACTGGCCTTGATAGGTTCCTGCCTGTCCACACATGTAGTTCACATTAAACTATAGTTATCTATGATGATAGCTCCTGGAACAGGCCCTCTATCTAAATTCTTTTAGGCAGTTAGCGAGAAGGTCAAAGTTTCTTCCTGAGTCTTTTCTTTCTTAAAACTAGCTTAAAATAATCTGTATCCCAAAGAGCCATATTTGGGGTGGCAAACTCTGTTCCACATCAGCATAATTATAATATATAGGTTTGATAGTGTGGAATGAAGCTTTAAACAGATGTTTTCTCAACAAAATTAACAGCTGACATAATCTGCCTTAGCTGAGTTTATTTCATAAAAAAATTTTTTTTGCCCTGTTTCATTTCTATATTGATGCTAATCTCATTTTCTCATAATTTAATCTTTTAAAACCTTTAGAAACAATGTTTTATTATTATGCTAATTAACTTCCAGAGAACATTTTTTTTCTCCCTTTAGAAATAATCTACTCATTTTCACATTTAGGTCAAAGTGTAAGATTTTAATTTTTAGCTTATGTTTCTGTAGCTCATTTGCTTTTATATCATCCATTATTTAAGATTGCCTTTGAGTTGTTTGCTGTCAAATAACAATAGTACATAAAATAAATATAAGGGCTTTCATTAAAGATATATAAGATACAGTATTATCTCAATTAGTCATGAGATAAATGCAATAAAAAATGCTATTCTTCCCAAAATGACAGGAAAAACCTCAGTATATTTATCTCAGAGTTTTTCTATTAAGATAAGGGAAAAGTTATGACTGCTTGCAAACTCATATTTAAAGGTAAAAATTCAAAGTTAATTTTCTGGCCTATCCCAAAAGAGATTTTGAAAATGATGGCAATTTCCTAGATATTAAGAATTATAATTTAGTTGTAAAGTAATTCTTAAATATTTTTGAATTAGAACTGCAAAAATAATGTCAAGTATAAATACAATGCATAAGTTTTTGTCACTTGTGATATTTAACTTTCCTATAGGGAAACTCATTGGTATTGCAGTTTACCTAGCAATTTTTCTGAAATACGTGCAATCTTTTGAAGATTTTTGAAAATCAGTATGAGGTAATGGCTAGACATAAGAATTGAGAATAAATATGACATTTTTCATTTTAGGACAACTTCACTTTTCAGCTGATTTACTTTAAATTTCGCATGAGCTGTGCTATGAGCAACAGATTGTGAGGGCATACTATTTTCACTGTAGATTTTGCTGTGTTCACACAATCTAAGATTCCAGTTACCAAATATTAATAAAAAAGCTAGCCTCTCTGGTTGCAGAGATAGCCTTCATGCTATAAATCATTGCACTGGCTTCTTATGTAAGCCGCTTTGAAACCAGACAGTCTGGAACAATTTAACACCAAGAGAGGTGTAAATTTCCTCTATTTATCTTTAAAAAAGTGTTAACTTCAAAATATTTAAGTGCTTGCTGTCTTAGTCCAAGATAAAAATGTTCAGAACAAGTTATGGAAACTTAATTAAATTACTTTTCATTTCTGTCTTTCTTAGGTTCTGTCCGCTCTTAAACTAATATATATATATATATATATATATATATATATATATATAAAGTGTTCTCTAAAACAAATTAAAATGATTAGTAAAACAAATTTCTGAGCATAAACTCAAAAAGCATTTTACTATACTGACAAAAATTCTATCAGTAGTAACAATAACAAAATTCTGTCAATAATTCTATCAGTAATAACAATTTGTCTATCATGTAATAAAACTGCAGAATTTTATATATTACTACAGTTACACATTGGCATAGAACGGGATTGGGCTTGGTTATAATCTGGAGTGAGATTTTTCTGGATTGAGATCTTGGTTCTACTATTTACGATGTCAGACTTTCTTGGGGTAAATTATGTAACTATGCTCTACCTCAATTTAGTCATCTGTAAATGGAATGATAATGATACCATCTCATACAGCTGTGATAAAGGTTAACTGGGTTGATATTTCTATGTAAAACAGTGCTTGGTACATATAAATACTTGTTAAAAGATAAACTGAGGTATATATAAAATTTTAAGAGTTTATTTGAGCAAAAATCAATTCAATTTGGGCAGCATCCTATCAAGCAGATTCACAGGAGGAGCTGTACAAAATGAAAGACTTTATAGGCAGAAGGGAACAGAAACAAGAAAGTTATACCAGGCAAAAAAAAGTGGGTTGGTTATTGCAAAGTTACTTTCCTTTAGGGCAGGGGTGTCCAAACGTTTTGAACGTTTTTTTACCAAAGGCCATATGCGGTAAAATACACAAACAGCCGGGCCACTCACTAGAGGTGAAGTATGTATTGCCTCACCTGGTTTATTTAAGTAAACTAAATATATTTTTGGAATTTGCTGCGGGCCAATTAAAAATGGAATGCGGGCCGCAGTTGGCCCACGGGCCGCAGTTTGGCCACCCCTGCTTTAGGGGATGGCAGAGGGCTATCAGGCAGATTTCCTAACTAGTGCTAATAAATGATTCCTGATTGATTGATTTAAGAATCCACTGCTGCAAGAGCCAAAACTGTAATTAAGTTAAGTCTCAGTTTGGTGACAGGAGGCTTTAGCATAAGCAGATGCAAAAAAAAAAGACAATAGATAGGCTCATCTAAGGTAAAGTGTCACCTTTGTCAATAAAGCTACAGGCCCAGGATGTGACTACCCACCATGGCCTGCTTTTAATTAGGAATTTTGATGTTCAGACCATCCTGTGTGCTTACTTTGGGTCTCTGAGTTTGTAGGGCGTGCCATGCTGGCCTCCCCTGAGCTTATCAGGTTTAACATGAGGCCCCATTTTCATGTACATAAGGCACTTTAGTCAGAAAAGGAGAATACAAAGGTATTTCACAGCTCTCTTCAATATCTTAAGCTCTACAAAATTCTTAAAGAGTATGGGACCTTGGTTCTGTTACTTTGGAGACGGAAGTCCTTTCAAAATGCTTAAACATCTACTATTTTAAAAAGTTTTTTTTCTACTTAAATATTTTTGCTTTTGAAGTGGAACGGAATTTGCCATCCCAAAATACATCTCTGGTACAAGGATTATCTTGAACTGATTATTTTTAAGAAACAGCAGACACAAGAGAAGCTCTCTAAACCCAATTAGAACTTACCCTTTTACAAGAGAAATTTTAATTTGTAACAAAAATCTCCATTTGTAAGGGTATCTCCCTCTCTGTACCTGGAATAGGAAGATGACCAGATCTTTAGAAAGTCTTATCAGTGCAGAAGGCAGTAACTTAAATCTGCATCCGACTAGATGATCTTTTACTGTGCTTTTCCTGGCAACCTCCTATAACTGGCTTTCCCTCCCCCACCAATACATCTTTTGTCTTTAGTTGATACCTTTGTCTTTAAGGTAGGAGCTGTCATGCAGGGCAGCCTGTGGGGTCTCACCTCCCGCTCCCCACATAAGAACGCAGGACATGGTGAGGCCAAAAAGGAACACCCACGGAGCCATAGGTAGGGGAGTCATACCACTATAGTCTCACTGGAGGCTGGATTCACATGACATGCAACCTGCTGTCTGCTTTTCTGCCAACTGACCGACTCCACTTACTAGCTGCAATCCGCGCTTGCTACCTCAGCCACCATCTTCATGCTAGCCCCCATTTACTACTAGTGTAGCCACAGCAATTATATTAGTTGCCAATGGCTCAATGGTTACAGCTGACAGCCAACTAGCCACAGCTGATGGCCATCCAATCACAGTTGGCCATTTACTACCTTAGCCAGCACCTTTCCACGTGAGGCCGATCCTGGAAACTGCTCTCCTGGCTCTGTCCCCACACTCCACCCCTACAGGGTCTTGCCTCACAATTTACGCGACAAGCGTCTTCCGCAAGGGGTCCTGTGCAAGGAGCCTAGAAGTGAATACAATATCCTGGACACAACCAGGCTCTCTGGACACAACCAGGGTTTCTCAGGGCACCACCAGTACTTCTGGGCACAGCCAGACTTCCTGGATTCAGCTAGGGCTCTCACAGTACCACCAGTCTTTCTCACATATTCTCCACGGCGGCTGGTCGAGACACAAAAGCAAACATCCGCCAGTTCCACTGCATGGTGGTATGCTCCCAGACAAACAGTCAAGCAGTCCATTAAATTATGGATGGAGCCCATTCCCCATAGTCCACAGTCATTCACCAGGGCTGTGCGTTAGCCTCACAATGTATGCCCTCTCCACAGGGCGAGGGCTCCAAGTCCTCCCCAACCTGGGGGTGAGGGCCTCAGCAAGCACTTCCCAGCCCACAGGGCCACAATGTCCTTTGCTTTCTCCGGCCTTTGCTGGTTGGGGAACTGTCCACATCTTTCCACCCCTTCACGGGGTTCCAGCTCTCCGGCAGCTGCTCCTCCTGGTCTTCCTCAGACTGAGTGTTCATATGTATAAACTGCTCCACCACCCTTCGGAGTGCTTTGGCTGGCAGGAGCTTGAGCCTTTTTGGAGAGTTACTCAGTTTTCCTGGTCTCTCTCATGTATACAGGAGGTGTACATGTTACTAAGCTTCTGTTTGTTTTTCTCCTGTTTAATATGTCTTTTATTACTGTAACCTCACATGAACTTCATTTCTTTAGCATGCATTTTGCTTTAATCCAAACTTCTTTTGTTGTATTATTAGTTTCCTCTGAGTTCCTGTATCTCTGTCTTGAAATCTTCATGCATGGGGTTTTTTTTTTTAACCAAGCAATTTGATTCCATAGAAAAAGACATCAGTTTTTATCTACTCCATGTTAAAATAATTTGTTGGTCATCTTGTTTTTAGCTTTTTGTATTCTTTTATGACTTTTTGTCTTTTATGTTTCGTTTACATTGCTGCAGACCTATCAATGTGAGAAATGCTTCCTGGCCCTAGTTATTTACAGATTTCATGTGGGACAAGACCAGAAGTGTACTTTAGGCTAACCTGAAGAGTGTGGCAAACTGCTTTGTTGCAAAAATGGACTATATGTAGGCTTTTTCCTTCAACTCCAACTCACTTGCCACCATTCCTTGAAGACAAAGAAGGATCAGGAAGGCTTCTTCAGCTGCACATTCTGTCCTAATGTTCCACACTGAGTTAATTTTCCATTGGATGGTGCTCACTGCTTTTCAAACCTGCTCTGACAGATTTGCTCATGAAGTGGTTGGTGGTATCTCTGCTTGCTCTCTCAAAGTGGTCCAATTTGCAATGCATTTAGTATCTTTTATTAATATGTTTGAAAGTTTGGGATTACTGGTGCTAATATGTAAGATCAAATTTCTATTTCTACTGATCATTTTGTTGGAAGTGGCAGGGATTTTGTTCTTCCTCCAGCTTAAGAATGAATGTCTCCATTGTGTATTTTTTGAGTAGAGCTTTTACTGTCTTTCCATTTTATCTATAAACTCATTAATTCATAGTTTCTATCACTCTAGAGCGACTGTGGGTAATTTATATTTCCCTAGAAAAGTGCCCATTTTATTTAGCCTTTAAATCTTATTGGTGAAAGTTTTTGCACCCATTAACATCTCCACATCTATACCTCATTTAACATTCTACATCTATAACAGGTCTCTTTATTATTTCTGATATTTTTGTAACATCTTGACTCATTCTGAAGATGTTGAAGTCTTCTGTTTATTCTCTAAAATCTTGAGGTTAATTTCTTGTCATATTGGGTTTGGTGACTTATGTCAATAAAATATATTTTCCTCAAAACTTCGGTGATATTTTTTCTAGCTCCTCATATTTCTGTTGGATGGTTTGTGTTTGCCTGGCTGTGGATGTATTTTCTAACACCAGGGCTGGCCCCAGAGGATTGTGGAAGCAAAATGATGGTAGACAATGCCAGAAATGTCTATCTGATTATGTCTGGCTTCAGCGATGCATGCATTCACCCTTTCCACTTTGCTCTGAGAACAAATGCAGCTGATGGCCAGGAAAGGAGACGACTCTGTCCAGTTATTCCACATGCACTCACCCAAATCCCTTCCCTGGGGGCCTTCCCAACTGTTTAAATGTGTTACTCTGAGCTTGAGACATCCTTTGCTACCCTTCCCATCTGCCACTCAATCCTCTTCTGTATAACTTTTGGGTCGTGGTTTGCATGAGCCTCTTCTGTTTTCTGTATTTAACTAATTCCTCAAATGATATGGCTAATTGATATGATATTCTGCTTTTTCATCACCATTTTAGACTTATTATATTGTAAAATATATATGACCATTTGAAAGTGATTTGGGTTGGAGAGGGTTCTTATGTTTTGTCAGCCATTTTCATATAATGGCCTTGTTTAGCACTTCCTGTGATTACTGATTTGAAATGTGGTTTTTCATTCTGTGACCAGGGTTAAACATTTCTAAGAAGGTAATATAGTATCTATGTGGATTTAGTCTCCTCTACAAATTTGGGGATTTGTTTGTTTTAGTGGGAATTTTGTGAGGGAATATGTCACTTGCAAAATGTTCTTCTATATGTGTTTAAGGGAAGAGAGAGCTTATAATGGTAGAAGAATGGCCAGATTATACTTTATGTACTAAAATGCAATAACTGGTGGTGGAAAGAACTGAAGAATATAATTAGAAATTTTATTATCTAATGACCTAATTGAAAGGGGCTTTTTAAAACTTGTGATTTGGGTTGTTTTGAGGGTTTTAGATATTTAGTTGTGCCCATGTTTTTCATTTCTGTGGTAGTCATCACCATAGAATGCAAACATTAGGGTTCAGGCATAGCTGAGATGAATCTCTGCAAAAATGTGGATATTTGCATGCTCACATAAATGGCTGTTGATCTCATGTTTCCTTTCGTTAAAAAAAGGATACATCAAAGATAACTTGAAAAGTCTTATATTAAAACTTGAAGCTCTCTGAATGTAAGCAAACTTGGCAATTATAATTAGAATATGCTTAAAACCATCAATCTACAAATATTACTCTTACTGTAGTGTGTATTTTATTATTTGATTCCAGGAAAAGTTGGGAAATTCTGAAGTTTACATAGGCCTATGGAAATTACCCTATTTAAACTTCTGGGAAGAGTCTTACAATTTTCATATTTCATTTTTCCATTAATATTTTATGACTTTTTTATAGGCCTTTGGGATGTACAGCAATGCTAGTAACATATTGTCACCTACTTGCTTTAAAAGATTCCAAGGTGATAAAGGAGTAATGAGTAAATTGTTAGGAAAGCACTCTCAGATAAGGTGACTTTCACCAGAGACTTGAAGAGAGTGAGTTTCATGAATATTTGGAAAAGAGAATTTCAGGTAGTATGCTTGGGATGTTCCAAAAACAGGAAGAAGGTCAGTGCTGTTTCACAGAGGGACTGAGGGGACCTGTTTGGGGAAAAAAAAAAAAAAAAAGTGGAGGTGGTGAGAGGCTAGATTGTTTTTTTGTTTTTTTTAAAGAATCACTTTGAGTTTTATGTGCAGAATCAGAGGTAAGAGGATAAGAATGGAAGTTAGGAAACCATTTTAGGAGGCTGTTGCTTTGAAACAATGAGAGTTCCCTTTTGGGCTTGTTATAGTTTGAAAATTAGCAGTATCTTCTAGATATACAAGTGGAGATGTCTAGTATGCAGTTGGAAAAAAAACAAGTCTTCAGTTCATGGGATTTATAATTTTTGGACATAAATATCTAGAGCTGAATATATAAATTGAGAGGTCATGAGCATATAACTGCAGTGAGAGTAGCAAGGGAGTGGTTGGTAAATAGGATGACAAGCTATTGTGGGAAGGGGGATGAACAAGAAGTTAAAAGCAGAATTCTTAGAGGATATTTTCTTTTTTTCTCCCATCTAGTATCAGATTTTGTTAAATGATACTTTGTTAAATACAGGTTTCAGAGTTCATTGATTCAAAGTGTTAACGCTACCATCAAGATAGCAGGGTTTTTGTTTTTGTTTTTTTAACTTGACATTCTGCTCAGTCACCACATACGGACTTCATCTTAAATCTGGTTCTTTTTGCTTATGGAATGGCTGCCAGGAGTATTTGGTCTACATGTTTTTGTTGTTGTTTTTCTTTTTTTTTTTTTTCACTTGATGCTAGGAAGAGGAAAGGCTGATTTGTCATGTTATCTGCACATAGAAAAAACATCTGTTCCAAAAGTCCCAGCAAGTGTCTCTTCGCCTCTCCTTGGATTGCATTGGGTCACATGATCATTCCTAAATCTGTAACTGCGGCAAAGATAGAGCTTTCCTGATGGCTGAACAGTTTGATATAAAGGATATCCTGAGAAATGGCAAGAAAAAGAGGAATTTCTAATTCAAAGAAAAATTAGGAACGAGATTGATTAAGGTTAATATTATTAGTATTTCTCAGTCTAATATGAGTAAAATTAGCAGATTACTTGGGTTACATAAAAAAAAAACCTCTTGATGGTCATCTGACAAAATAAATAATAGGACAAAAAGAATAAATTTTCTTTTCACCATATCCTTTCATTCTAATAGACTTACAAAACTCTGTTAAATAAATATGCTTCTTGAATTTGGACCTGTTTACACCATCTTAATATGAAAATAAGTAGGAATGGCAAAGTGGTTTTCTCCATCTGTTCTGTTCCGTTCATTGTGCTGTACACTCTGACACTGCACTCTGGGTTGAATATACCCTCATTAAAAGGAAGTTTTTCAAACGTGATTATATGGTAATCAATTCTCTTCTGCTTTAATCGTAGGAAAGATATCTTGGACTAATTTTTTATTATTGAGAATTAGATAAAAGTGATGAGAATTAGATAAAAGACCAACACAAATGATATTTTATTCTCTAATTAATACAGTAGTTATAACCCTATCATTCTAACAACACAAAATCTTTGATGGGCAGTTTGTGGGGAGAAAAGACAAACTGTCATTTAAACATAGAAAATTTAACTGTTATTGTACACAAGTGAAATATGGATAAAAACCCTCAATTTTCATCAAGAGGATTCGATGTTTTCCATTTCTTGATAAAAAAAGTATGAACATAATGAATAAATGCAGATTCTATTTAAACTAATAGAAGGAAGATCCAACGAAGTTACAAAATGTCTTTCTGTGTTAAAAATGCATTTTAACCTTAAATGACCCAATTAGTCAAAATAATGATGAATTTAAAAAACATGAAATACCTGATCAATTTTCCATTCTTCAAAACTACTTTTTATGAAAGTGTTAAAGTGTACCTATTTTTATCTCTCATAAAAAGAGGGTAAAGAAAGAGAAAAATATCAGACTAACATATTGCTTCTTGCCACTGTGCCTTCCATCTTTTAGAGTTGGACCATTGTCTTTTCAAGACAAACAAACCATCAATACAATTTTTTAGTCTAAGATTAGATAGAAATAAGGTTTTCTATGTGAGTATTATTGCAGGGTTTTTCAGGACATATCTTCACAGTATAAAATGTAGGGCACGTACGAAAGAGAGACTCTAAACTCAAGACATAAACCCCTACTTCTAAAGTGTTAAGAAGTTGAAATATCCTCGATTTATCTTTCATGCTTGTTAATTTCCAGCAGATCTTTTCCTCTTATTTTTCTTCATCTCCCTTCTGTGTGTGCTGCCTCAATTATACTTGTATCAATCTGAACATAAACTGAGTTCCTTACTTCCTTACTGTAACTCAATAATTTTACTTTGTCAAAGATTTTTTTTAATGGTTGAATGGGGACAGCACAAGCATTAAAGGGTGACATCTCTTTTGAGAATCATGCCTACCTTTTGTTTTTTTTTTATGGTTCTTCTTCAATTTTTCTCTCTCCCCCACCTCTACAGAGAAACCTGAAGAACCAACCATTTTCTTAGACAACCTGGTTCTTACCACATATAGGCACCTGGAGGTCTTGGTTGTTTCCTATAAGCTGGTCAGAGAAACTTTTTCTAAATTAACACTCTGTTAGTGTTTAGGAATGCAGTTGTTTTCATCTCAACATGTATCTTTGGTGTAACTTAATCAAAGGTCATCTCTATTGAGACAGCCTATCTCAACCCTGTGCCTTTTATACATTATGAGCCATCCAGGTGTCACACGGCATAGTCCAAAACAGTGGAACCATCCATCCATTCCTCTTCATGATGAAATTTTGGCTCTTCGTGCTCTCCCTGCTGTTCTTCACACATTTGGATTGACTGTAATGCTAACTTGGCTTTTAGACCTTGATTTTTTTGTTTTCGGCCATTGACTTTTCCTTTAGCGTATGGCTTGTCCCCTAGCAT
This sequence comes from Rhinolophus sinicus, assembly GCF_036562045.2. Taxonomy (NCBI): domain Eukaryota; kingdom Metazoa; phylum Chordata; class Mammalia; order Chiroptera; family Rhinolophidae; genus Rhinolophus; species Rhinolophus sinicus. The sequence goes on from NC_133760.1 coordinate 70,042,175, forward strand.
TCCTCTCAGACAGGGCTTTTCACTGCATTTAATTTGAAGGAAATTGGAAATTAGGTACTTTCAGTGTTCATTTTTTATTAGTGAGAATCTTATTTTCACTTTTCTGAAAATTAAACATTTTTATATTGTAGATTTTGTATCAAAAGTTTCTCCTTTGCACCTTTAAAAATTACAACTTGCAATAGTTATTACATTAATTGTTAGTCTTGGAGTAGCTTTTATGCTTCAAGAGACATAGAAAAATAGTAATGAATTGTTTTGGCATATATGACTTCAGTGCCTTATGTAGTTGATTCCATCTTTTTTCCCCCTCTCATATCTTAAATTGCACTGTACATTCATGTTCAATGTTCTTGATTTGTAGAACGAACTAATTGCTATAGTGAGGGAAAACAGTAGAGGCTCTATGCAAATAATAGTAAACAATTCTCCCTGCCCTTAATAAGCTTAGGCTGTGGAAGAATGTGTTTGAATCTGATGGCAAAGAATAAGAAGGAACAGTTGAAAATATATTGACATATATATTGATAAATATATGTAATTGATGATGGAGATGAAATGAAAGTAGCCAGATCTCAGGTGGAGGACTTCACTTACTAGGAAGGAGGAACAGTTATCTCTGAGCTGAGTGAGGCCGGGGTAGGAAAGAGAACATGTACCGGTAAGCCTTAGCATACTTTTTCTCAAAAAAGTCTTGCATACTTCTAGTTTATGCATTTATATGAATACAGGGGTGGGAGGGAATATGGGCTAACACCAAATGCTTCCTGCTGAAAAAACTTATGTTAAAAATAGCTTTTTCCTCCTGCAAATACGTATCTACAGCTGATATTTGAGTTCAAATTTAGCCTTGGAAATATTTTGAATTATTATTGTTTTGCACTGAGGTGGTGTCACTTAAATGAAATGATCATAGGCATGAATCAGATATTAGCAGAGGATTCACATTTAACAATATCTTGTCAAAACTTATGAGACCTTAACCAAGACTGGAACGGGGAGGGCCTGTAGGTGGACCTCTTATGTCCCATGTCAGTTGTGAAAGCCCTACAGGAAGAACTGTATGGTTATAACAAAGATATGTGGTTGTAGCCCCCTCGCCCCCTTACCTTTTCCCTGCATAAAAGGGCTTCCTATTGTTTGCCTCTCTTTTTCCAAGTGGCTTGTCATGGCTGCACGTTCTCGATTACAAACCTTCCTACCGGCCCCCCACCCCGACTAAATCCCTTTTGCTGAAGAGCCTGACCCACTTTTTGCGGTGGACAGTCTTACTAATTACACCACAAAATCATAGCCCTACAGACAGGCAGAGTAGAATGTACTTTTGGGTGATCGCTTAGGGGAGAGGGGGAGGGGGAGGGGGAGGGGACGGGGAGAGGGGTAGGGGGGCGACGGAGAACTGGAGGTTAAAAGAAGTGCCGGTCCACAGGAGCTTCCAATCTACTTAACGAATCTCAAATTCGGCCCTGGTGTTGGAATAGTTTTTAATTGGTTACAGGATTTGGAAATCAGGCCCCGCCTCCGCTACGGGTTCCTCCAGCCCCGACAGCGGGAAATTGACGGGAGGGGCGGAGCTAAGGGGAGCGGCGAGAATTCCGGGCGGAGATCGTACCTTTGTCTCACCATCCCCCGGGCACCGCACCCTCTACGTATTTTGTATTCCAGGGCGTCTTCGAGGTAGGGAACCAACACGCAGTGCGTTCTCAGCGGGCGCGGGAGCGAGCGGCCCTTTAGCTCTAGCTGTCGTGTACGCATGCGTGGGAACTGAGCCGCCGGCGTGCGTGTGACGTCACCGGCGCGCCCGTCTAAACTTCTGCTTTAGAGCGCGGCGGGTCAATGCCTTGGTCGATTTGCCCTTGGTTGCGTGAATACCAGGTGGGTTGGGACCTGACCTGGTATTCGGAAGAGGCTGACTTACTCTAGAACAGTATGTGATGTAGTTCTTGCGGAGAAACTCTTCATACGTGTCTTTATCGTGAGCCTGCTGTGTTTCGCATGTTCCCTGGCGTTTTGGGAGCAGCTTACTTGAGTTCATCCATGTTCCCGCCCTCACGGAGCTCTACTGGCTTGCGGAAGGTTGGTGCATACACATTAACAAACATTAACTATTGGCAACTAGTGCATCCCCCAGTCAAGAGTTTTGAGAAATATGATTGAACTTGCAATGCGCAAGTTAACGTCAGTTAAATAGTCGTTTCTTTCGATTGCTGGAGGGAGGAGGCCACAGATATGTTTTGGAGTAATTTGCTTTTGGTGTCCAGTTTGCGTACACAGCAACTTGACATTAAAACTGTCAAAGGGGTTAAAAAACGAAACCAAAACTTTTCAACGCCCCCCCCCCGCCCCCTTCCTCAGTAGCTTGTATATTTTCAAGCACAGTGTAGGGCAATTGTTAGCGCGGTTTTAACAGCTCTTAAAACTGGCCTTTCGAGGTACTTATTTAAATGCAAAACTAAGTAGAAAGGGGTTAATTAAGTTTCAGTGCTTTAGGAGGATGCGTATGTTGATCCTTGTAATAAAATTTATAATCATCCACTGTCCTTCCCTAACCCCCAAACAATGACTAACTTATAGGAAAAGAATAGCACTGGTCTTTGTGTTTCAGCAGCCAGATACCAACTTCCCAGGTTGAATTGGCTTTGGACAGCATTGTGAAGCAAATCTGCTATGCCACTTGAATTAATAAAAGAAGTCAATGGGGTGCCTCAAGTTGAGCCGCTAACTAAATTGCAGAAAATACATTTCAGATCCCTGCAGCCAGGCTGTGATTATAGCGGGAAATATATCCAGGTAAGAGTTTTCATAACACAGAATAGTTATCTTTTGCTTTTAGCAGATTGTCGGGTGCCTGTATGTGGCTTTTCTTTGAATTTCTCCTGCTTGTGGGTAACTGAGCTTCTTGCATCTGTAAGTCATTGTTTGTTTGTTTGTTTGTTTTAATCAGGGAAATTATAGGCTAATGTTTCTTGGAATCTTTTTTTTCCTCTCACATTATTACTCCTTTTTCCTAACATGTTAATCACATGTATATTTGTATGTTAGGCTGTTAGCTATTGTCCTATAAGTCTCTGAGGTACTGTTCCTTTTTCTTCAGTATTGTTCTTTTTTTGGTGGAGAGGGATTTTCAGATTGAGTAATTTCTGTTGATCTGTCTTCAAGTTCACTGAACCTTTTTCCTGCCATATCCAATATTCTCTTAGACATATTTAGTGAATTTTTCATTTTTGTTATTCTACATTTAAGTTAGGGACTAAGGAGAGAATGACGGGAGGGAAGTGAGGAGCTTATTAGTAAAATGAGTCTGATAATAAAAGAAAGAGAAATAATGCTACATGTCAGTTTTACCCTTCTAATCAAGATACTCCATGTAGACATTTGTTTATCTTTTATTCTGTTTATTTTTCCATTTTCCTGGTGTTTTATTTCAGAGGAAATAAAGTTTTCTATATTAGTTTTTTTCTGTTTTCTTCTTCCAGCTGCAGTGGGTTTTCACCAAAGCTTTAAGATTCATAGGTTTGTTGCCCTTCTCCTAGCATTTTAAGGACTTGGTTCTGGAAGAAAGATCCAGGCAGGGTTTCTTGCCTTTCCTGCAGTAACTGCTACCACCCTTACCCTGCTGCTAGCCTGGATCTTGTCAGGTTTGTGGAGAAGAGCTCGTAAGTGGGTATGAATTCCCCTTGTGTTTGCAGCTCCCAGAGGCTCCCTATCTTTTCACTAGCCCATACTAGGCCTTTAGCAACTCACTAAAAATGTTAGATGAATTTTTCTTAACAGATGTCAGGCAGCATTTGCCATTTACCTCAGGTAAGCAAGTGCTTACTGCCTATCTCTCGTTGGAGGGCTTTTCTTTACTTAGATTTCTGGTTGGTTGTGGTCCTGTGACTTCAGCTCACTTGCCTCCCATCTCTCGTTGGAGGTACTTCTCTTTTTCTAGATTTCTCATTAGTTGGTTACCGACTTTAACTGTGGTGGGTGAAGAAAATTTTTGAATTTGCACATTATCCAACATTTTTTTTGTTCTTTCCAGCTTCCTACTTCCTAAGTGGAACTATTTACCTTTACTTTTTTTTTTTTTTTTTTTTTTTACTGAATTTATTGGGGAGACATTGGTTAATACAATTCTATAGGTTTCAAGGGTACATTTCTGTAATAAATCATCTGTATATTGCATTGTGTGCTCACCACCCAGAGTCAGTTCTCCTTCCATCACTATATATTTGACCCTGTTTTCCCTCTTCTACCACCCTCCCCATTACCCTCTGGTACCACTAAACTGTTGTCTGTGTCCATGAGTTTTTGTTTGTTTGTTTGTCTTGTTCCTTTTTGCTTTCAGTTTCATATACCACATATGAATGAATGTAAACTGGTACAGCCACCATGGAAAACAATATGGAGGTTCCTCAAAAAATTAAGACTAGGATTGCCATATGACCCAAAAATCTCTTTTCTGGGTATCTACCCCAAAAATCTGAAAACATTTAGCCATGAAGATACGTCACTGATGTTCATTACAGCATTATTCACAGTGGCTAAGACATGGAAACAACCAAAATATCCTTTGATAGATGACTAGATAAAGAAGATATGATACATATACACAGTGGACTCTTACTCAGCCATAAGAAAAGATGAAATACTGCCATTTGTGACAACATGGATGGATCTTGAGATTATTATGCTAAGCTAAATAAGTCAGAAAAAGTCAAGAACCATATGACTTCACTCATATGTGGGATACCTTTACTTTTGAATGAATCGTTATAGATTGCTGATAGTCATATTTTTAATTTTTCTGATTCCTGTCATTTAAGTAAAATTGATGTGTGAACAAAACATTTTTTGTTGTTGTTTTATCAAAGTCTGGAATATTAGTGTGGGAGATATGTATTATAGAATCTGTTTAAACTTTATTAAATAAATTGTATTTCTGTGTGGATGTTTTCAAAGAGCCCTATAATGTATTAGGTTGGTGCAAAAGTAATTGCAGTTTTTGCAATTATTTTTAACCTTTTAAACCACAATTACTGTTGCACCAACCTAATATTTGTTCATAGAATCATTAAATTTAGAGCCAGAGGAAATTATAGAAACTACCCAGATTAAATACTTTATTTTATGTGAGATTCTGATTAAATAACTTTTTAGGCTGACAGAGTTGGTTAGTTACACAGGCAGAACAAAGACTAAATTGTATTTGTCCATTGATTTGTCCACATTTTCCTTAATTATGAGATTATCATTTTCTACTTAGAAATTTAGTAAGTTTTAATTTCTTCGTAGGAACAAACTTAATGTTTTTCGTAGTAGAGAACAGTATTACATGTAAAAATTAGCTGACGTTAAGCTAGTTTATCTTTATATGTAAAATGAGTAGTTGATATTAGTTAACTAATACGATTTTTTAAGAAATTAAATTATGACTCTAAAGTATTTTTAGGTCCTCTGATTTTTCTCTAGAAAAATCACTTTCATCTTACAAGTAATGACTGATTTCTTGAAAGATAGTAAGTTCATGGCCTTTAAAAAAATTACTCCAATTTTTACTTATATCTTGGTGTTCTAATAGGCTCTTTTGGCTTTTTGTGTAACTTTTTTTCTCTCATTTCAGGGAAAACTTTCACATATCTCTTCTTTAACTTATGGTGGAAACAGAATAGCTACTTTAAATGTTGAACTACAAGGTATATAATAGAATAAGACCATTTGTTTGACTTTTTCCCTGTAATCTACAAATAGGTAACTTTGTATATATGTACACACATAGATAAATACACACAAGCACTATTTTTCTTATGATATAATTTAGTCTTAGCATTTGGCCCTGCTGCAGTGGTTATAAGAGGTGACTTCTGGAGACTAGATTATGGATATTTTTTTTTTCCCAAAGCCTAGAAGATCCAAATGAAGTTACTTGTAGAATATTCATTTCTTATTCCCAAGTAATTTTCATTTTTAAAATCACAGATAGCTTGGTCTACACGAACTGCTTTTTTACTCTTTGATATATACCCATATATATGGGGGGGAGAAGACCATACTTGTCTAGATTAAAACTTAATACACCGATAACTATAGATTACTAGAAGTTAAGTAAAAATGAAATATTTTGGGGTGATATATGATGTACTATAAAAATTGAATAATTAGTACCTTATTCAATTCTTTTGATTATAATTGGGAAAATAAATAGAAAGTGCATTATGTGATGTTAATGTGATATTTACAGAAATTTGCAACATGGGTTCTAGTTGAAACTTGTTATAATTTTGGTTTTAATGCCTAATAGCATTGTATACATTGTTTTTGCAATTAAGTATTACAGTAAACTAAAAGTGACTCTTAAATATTTTAATTATTCATAACTATCTTACAAAGTAACTATTATTTTTATGTGTATAAAATTGCTGTATCTAATTGTTTTTCTGTGTGTGTGTTTTTCTCTATAGAACAAGAAAATTCAAATTCTGAGATCAGCACCATCAATGTATCATTTTTTGGAAAATTAGCAAAGGACTGTGCAAAAGTTTTCTATAAAGGGGTAAAATATTTTCATATTACTGTATTATTTTAGAACTGGATTTAGAATTATTGATGATACATGCATCCTACAGACCTTTTTTAGAGATAACATAATATATTTGCAGGTATATAAAAAATAATACTTAAAAAAGCAACATCTTTAAAATTGTAATGATTCTATGAAGTTAGTAAAAGTTACATTAATATAAAATGGGACAATTTTTCTTACCACTTCATTTTAATTTTTAGTATTCAATAGAATGTCTTAACGATATGTATGTTTCCCCTCATATAAAAATAGTTCTTACTAAGAAATAACATGAGCGATAACTCTGTATGTTTGTAATATTTTCTTCTAGTTGTTTTAGAAATACATGCCTGCCAAATCCTCCACAAAAGGCTACCAAATCGAACCCAACAGCATATTAAAAGTAGACACCATGACCAAGGGGGATTTATCCCAGGAGTGCAGTTTGACTCAAGATAAAATCAATCATTGTAATATATCACATTCATAGAGCAAAGGAAAAAAGTGATCGTTTTAATTGATGCAGAAAAGACATTTGATAAAATCCTACACCCATTCATAATCAAAACACTTAGGAAACTAGGAATAGAAGGAAACTTCCTCTACATGATAAAGGGCAATTATAAAAAATCCACAACTAACATCAACTCAATGGTAAAAGACTGAAAGCTTTTCCCTAAGATTAGGAACAATACAGGGATTCTCACTTTCATCACTGCTATTCAACATTGGATTGGAAGTTCCAGACAGAGTAATTAAATAAGAAAAAGAAATAAAAGACATCTAAATTGTATAGGAAGAATTAAACCATTAGTTCTCAGATAACACAATCCTATATTTGAAAACCCCAAAGAATCCAAAAGGAAGCTACTAAAGCTAATAAATGAATTCAGCAGTGTTGCAGGGTACAAGATCAACAGACAAAAATCAGTAGTGTTTCTCTATAGATACAATGAACAATCTGGAAATGAAAGTAATGAAAATTCCACATGTGATAACATCTAAAGGAATATCATACCTAAGAATAAATTTAACAAATGGGGTAGAAAACTTGTGCACTGAAATTTAAAAAACATTACTAAAAGAAATTAAATAAGGCCTAAATAAATGGAAAAACCTGCATTTTCCTGGATAGGAAGACTTAATAGTAAGCTGTCAGTACTACCCAAAATTATCTACAGATTCAGTGCAAATTCCAACCCTTGTTGCAGAAATGGAAAAGTTGATTCTCAAATTCTTAAGGTGTTTCAAGGGGCCTGGAATATTGAAACAATCTAGAAAAAGATTAGCAAAGTTAAAGGACTCATGCTTCTTGGTTTTAAAACTTACTACAAAGATAATATAATCAACAGTATGGAAATGGCATAAAGATACATGTGTATACAAATGGAATAGAATTCAGGGTCACGAAATAAACCCATATATCTGTGGACAGTTGAGTTTTTAAATTTATTGGGGTGACATTGGTTAGTAAAATTAACCAATGTTAGTAAAATTAACCAATGTTAGTAAAGTTTCAAGTGTGCATATCTATAACATCATCTACATATTGCACTGTGTGTTCACCACCCAGAGTCAGTTCTCCTTCTAATCACCATATATTTGACCCCGTTTACCTTCTTCTACCACCCTTCTCCCGTTCCTCTCTGGTAACCACTAAACTATTGTCTGTGTCTATGAGTTTTGGTTTCTTTGTTTGTTTATATTGTTCATTTGTTCCTTTCAGTTTTATATCCCATATATGAGCGAAATCATATAGTTCTCTACTTCTGTCTGACTTAGTTAGCGTATGATAATTTCAAGATTGAACCATGTTGTCGCAAATGGCAGTATTTCATCTTCTCTTACGGCTGAGAAATATTCCATTGTGTATGTATACCACATCTTCTTTATCCAGTCATCTGTTGAAGGACACTTTGGTTGTTGACGTGTTTTGGGCACCATGAATAATGCTGCAATCAATATAGGGGTAATATATCTTTATGGATAAATGTTTCTGATTTTTTAGGTAGATACCCAGAAGTAGTATTGCTGGGTCATATGGTAATTTTATTCTTAGTTTTTTGAGAAACCTCCATATTATTTTCCATAATGACTGTACCAGTCTGCATTCCCACCAGCAGTGTATGCGGGTTCGTTTTTCTCCACAGCCTCTCCAACACTTGTTATTACTTGTCTTGTTGATAATAGCCATTTTAACAGGTATGAGGCGGTAGTATTTCATTGTGGTTTTGATTTGCATTTCCCTAATAGCTAGGGAAGTTGAGCATCTTTTCATATATCTCTTGGTTTTTTTACGTTTTCTTGACAGAAGTGTCTGTTCAGATCCTATGCCCAGTTTATAATTATATTGTTTGTTTTGTTGTTGTTGAGTTCTTTATATATTTTGGATATTAGTTCCTTATTGGAGGTGTTGTTTGCAAATATCTTCTATTGGGTTGGTTGCCTCATTGTTTTATTGATGGTTTCTTTTGCTGTGCAGAAGCTTTTTAGTGTGACATAGTCCCATTGATTTATTTTTGCTTTTCTTCCCATTGTCTTTGAGATCAAATTCACAAAATTCTCTCTGAACCCAAGGCCCATATGTTTAATACCTATGCTTTCTTTTGTGCAATTGTTTCAGGTTGTTATGTTTAGGTCTTTGATCCATCTTGAGTTAATTTTAGTAGATGGTGACTGAGAGCAGCCTAGCTTCATTGTTCTGTACGTGGCTTTCCAAACACTTAACCTCCATTCAACCTTTTTTGTTTATTTTTAAAGATTAAAACAATCATTTAAAATCTTTAAATCTTAAAACGAGGATAATAGTACGTTTCTGGATTGTTGTCAGTGTTAGAAATTACCTACTACAGGTACTTAGTAGGACGTCAGTACGTGGCACCTATTACTATTACTGTTACAGTTTTAGTGCAAGTATACGCGGCCCCAGCCAGTGAGGTAGAGCAGGGCGGAGGAGGGAGATCTGGGCCTGAGCCCAGGAGTTTGGCGTGTGGTCCTTACTTTTTCTGGGTAATTGTTGGATTTTGAACAACGATTGAATGTCTCCAGATCTGAATGTAATCAAATATAAAATTTGAGGGTATTAGATTAGCTGAGAATTCTAAATTGTTCTGGCATACTATGGTTTCACACATTGTGATGATTATAAATAATTTTATTTGGAAAACTTGTCTTTGAAGTCTAGGATAAAGATCCATTTCCAGGAAACTGTCAGAACATCTACCTTTTAATTTTCTTGTACAAGAATTTTGGAAATAGATTGCCAAACTCCAGTTTTGTCTTTTTTCTAAAGCTTCTGTGAAGAGTTGGAAATTAATTTTTTTTCCTAATTTAAATTTAAACAAAGAAAAGGAGAATCAGTATACTGTTTTTCCCCGTGAAAAGCTGTTATTAAGTCAGTGGTATTAATATGTTAAAATCTTACTTTAGAATTTGAGGAAATAAGATAGCTGTCATGCAGTTCATGTCCCCAAACTCCTAGAACAGTTCAGCAGACTGTTTCTCTCAGAATAATAGAGTAATTTTAGATGACTAATTTTAAAAACTTGATTTAGGTATAGTTTTAATCTAGTTGGAATGGCACAGCGAGGTTCTAGAAGCAAATAATATTAACAAAAGTGTTACCTCAGGCCATTTGGGTGGGGCAGGAATCATAAGCGCTGTGTAATTATCTTGATGAGGCACTTCTGTGGGTGGGTCAGTGAAGACTCCTTGTCATTACTGTTATTATTCCTGTTATCATTCTTGCCCTTGACAAAGGCCTGACTATTTCAGCTTAGTTAAGATAATTAATATTCATAATGACAGTTTTCAATTATTAAGAATTTAGTGTTTAAAAAAGCCCAAAATCTGAGATACCAGGGGTGCATGTGCACAGAGAATGGTCATGTGAAGGCAGAAAGAGGACAGCCATCCGCCACCCAAGGAGAGCGGCCTCAGAGATAACCAAGCCTGCTGGCAAGTTGATCTTGAATTTCACCTTCCAGAACTATGCAAAAATAAATTTCTGTTGTTTAAAAAAAAAAGCCTGATATCCTGCTGGTTTTTTAAGGAAGATATTCTTTAGAAATGACAAGATGAAGACAGAGAGGGAGGAAGGGAATATGAATGAAAGACTATTAGGAAGGTATTGCACAGGGGAAGATTCAGTTACTTAGATAACTTTACAGGTTTTTTTTTTGAACTAGAAAACTTTACCACAATACTTTGTGGTGAAGTGAAAACAAACAATTTATTGACTAGTTTGCGTAACAGATATTTCCCCTGACTCCTCATCCTTCTAAAAGAAAAAAATCCAAACCCAAAAACAAATAGCATTAGCAGTTTCCTTATTTTTTTCTTAAGAGTATTATATTTGTATGGTACTTCACAGATTGCAAAGTACTTCCATATATTTGATAAACATAGTAACCTCTAGTAACCATCCGTGGTGAAGGTCCTTAGTATTGTTGTGAAGATACAACCATTGTAAGGCTAAGGTTTGTTATAGAACTTGTAGTAAGTGGAGAAACTACTCTGTCTCCACAAATACATTCTTTTTCTGTCTCAGGGAGATATAGTGGTCTTGCAGGTATTTGGCTTCAAAGATTTTGTTATGTGGTTATGGTTTTGAAAACATTCAAAACCATAAGGAAGCCTTTTCCAAAGTATCCTGAAAGTTTAAAAAATACATCACAAAACTGTCAACATTATAGACATTTATTAATACATTTGTCCCATTTCTGTAAGATTAGTTCTGAGAGAGGAGGTAGAATAGTACCCTTCTTGGAAGTCAGGAAATCTATATTCTTGTCTTTATAACTAATAAGCTGTATGTGACTTTAGGCATCCTCTCTGGCCCTTACTTTCTTACCTGAAAAATGAAGGTGTTTGATTATATGATCTCTGAGATCCTTTTCAATTTGTAAAATGTTAAAGAGTCTAACGAGTGAGTTTTGTAGTAGATGCACAACTTATTTTATTTAAGATTTAATGAAATTATTCTCTTTATACGTATTTGTATATTTGGTTATTCATTTGGTTGTCTAAACACTTGTTGAATGTTTTCTGTCTTCTGTGCTAGATGTCAGAGATCTCTTAACTGAATAAGACAGTTATGGACCTTGCCATTATGGAAAGTGTTCAGTGGAGAAGAGTAGAATTAAATCACTGTTATGAAATTAATTGCTGTAGCCAGATGTAATATGTAACCATAAAGATTGAGTAGCAGAATGAGAAAAGTAGCAAAAAGAGTGAGCACAGGGGTACTGGGAAGAGTGGATGGGTCAGTCAGGAAGAACAGCATATCCAAAGGCCCTGAGTGAGGATCCTGAATGCCAAAGAATTGTGAGAAGGCAGAATCCCAGAGGGAGGCCCACAGTATGTGGCTGGTGACATGGGTGGGCATCAGATTATTTTTTTAGTCCATTTAAAGATTTTGGTTTTTCTGCTAATATTACACAGATTGCTTCCAATTATATCCTTGGTGTTACATGATCCAAAAAGTGCTAATACTATGAAAAACACTTTTTATACCAGAGAAACATTTTCTGTCAATCACTACACTTAGTGACATCAGATCCCTGGCTTTTCCCTGTGTCCTTTCACTTTTTAACAGTCTTTTAAAATATGATATCCTAATAAGATTTGCAAGGTTCATTTAGTGAAAATTACTTAATGCCTGTTAAAGTCAGGTAAGTGTTTTTCTTTTTCGATTGGCAATCATTTCATATTTTCTATGTGTTTTTCATGCTCAAGTGTAACAACTTGAGAATTTTTAATATATTGTCTATTAAAAATTAGCAAATTAATACACTAATCTTGTAGTTTATATTTTTGCTATTCACCTATTTGCTTTTTATTTCCACCACTTTATGTTCTTCATTAGGACATATTATCATGTAAAAACCATATTTGTTAAACGTGCAGTAAGTTGTCTGGTTTGTTTTTGCCTTTTAATTGTTAATTTTTCAAGAACACTTATTTATGTTAAAAAGATCTGTACTGAATTTGTTAATTTTCTTTGAGACTGGTTCGTTATAGAAATATTCGTGTTGGCTAAACTAAACAGGAAATTGTTTCATGACAAGGGCTTACTCTTTCTAAGGCACTGTGACAGGAGAGTACAGACGCAAAAGGGAAATAACCCATTTGCTGATATGTGAGTAGCCGGAATTAGTTCAAATATTTCAGACCAAATGTGTTTTCACTTTTACAGTGTTCATGCACGGATATTGATAAAGCCTTATCGCTTTTAGTAGCATGGTATTCTCAGGCTTGTTTCCTAAGACTTTTAGCAGATTGAGATCAACACTCTGATATAGCAGAATATACTGTTAGCACTGAATGTGTAATTCCCATTCTTGTTTGAACGGCTTCTGTATGCTCTTCTCAGAAGCTTAGAACTTAGAACAATGCATATTAAATCTCATTTTCAACTCACTCTAATGAGTGTTTGTACAAACTAATACTGCCTACTATATATTTATCTTTCTTATCCTCTGTGTGTGTGAATTAATTTAAAGGCCATTATGACTTGTAAATTCATGGGAATGTCCTTTAATCAGTATTAATTCATGTATTCAACAGATAGTTGTTGAGCAGTGAATGTGAGCAGAAGCCTCTGCCTGTCATTTGTGTGGAATATACAGATGGGTAATACATCATTCTTAGTCCCAAGGGTCTTACTGGTTTAACGGCATTAAAACCATTAAGAAAGGTTTATGAGCAACACACAAAGTGAAAAAGATTAAAAAGCTGTGTAGGAGAGTTCAGAGGAAGGAAGAATGATTTTTTCGGGGAGAGGGATACAATCTAAGATAGACCTCACAAGGAAGAAGCATTAACAGCCCAGACTTCAAAAGATAGATAGGGTCAGATGTGGGCAAAAGAGAAAAATGCTCTTTATTCTTAGTGGGGGCTCAGAATAAGCCAAGAGTCTATGTGGAAAAGCAGTAGGCATGTAAGAGAGTCTGACGTGTGTGGTATTGAATGGAAGTATATGGAGATAAAACAGACAAGGTCAGTTAGGATGAGATCACTGAGGGCCTTCAATGCAATTTATGTATGTGTATTCAAATATAAGCTCATGTTTATAAATACAATAAACACGTTTTTCTTTCCTTAAAAATATTTTTGGTCATTTACATTTTGAATGTATGGTAGAGGGTAAGTCATAACTTTTTACTGAATTTTGTTAATAATGTTAGAGTAGACTTTTGAAAAAATTTTTCTTGGGAATGCTGATGTTCAGCTTTTATTAATTAATTCCCTTTATAAAACGTTTTCTCCATCATAAAAGAAACACCCATTCTAAAAAAAAAGTTTAGATTATACAGGAAATACAAAGAAAAACGTGCATCTGTATCCCTAATACTTGCATTTTGGTGTATTTCTTTCCATATAATATTTATGTTTAAGAGATTTTTAAGTAAAATAGACAGTAACATGAGGTAGGTTATTTTTTGTGCTCGTAAGAGTATTTAGAACCGATAAACCAATGACTCATCTACTTCTATTTCCTGTGTTAGTTTCACTGAATAACTAAATCTTACACTAAAATCTTAATTTTTCATTTAAATCAGAGTGTATTGGTCTGATAAAAATTGAAAGCATTCCATAGTTTTCAGTTTGTAAAAATAATTTATTCCAAAAGTAATCTTAATGTATATTTTTTCCCCTTTAAAATTGCATAAAACATGGTATAAATGTAGAAAATCTTCCATGAGAATGAAAATTTTCTTCCATATAACTATGAAGACTTGTGGTTATTTAGCATTATCAGCACAGACACAATTGTATTGGCAATCTCACCTGAAGAAAAAAAGAAAATTCAGAAATTGGCAGAGCTAAACTGTCTGCATAGGGCCAGGGATACTGTGTTTCCCCGAAAATAAGACCTCGCCGGACAATTACCTCTAATGCATCCTTTGGCACAAAGATTAATATAAGACCCGGTCTTATTTTACTATAAGACCAAGTATATAATGTAATGTAATATAATATAATACTGGGTCTTATATTAATTTCTGCTCCAAAAGACACATTAAAGCTGATTGTTTAGCTAGGTCTTACTTTCGGGGACACACGGTTTTAGAAAGGCAATATAAGATCCTTCCATTGATTTAGACTGTTTACGGAGGGCCTACTTTGTGCCAAACCCTGAAGATACAAAGCAGATTCCTGTCTTCAAGGTGCTCACAGCCGCATAGTGGATTTAAATAGAATCCTGGGGATTGACTCCAGCAAAGCAAAAATGAGTAACGCAGAAGACTTCCACTTGGTAGAGATTATTGAAGGAAGCTGCGTAAAGCCCGGGAATTTTTATGTATTTTAAGATTTTGGTGGTAAAATTAGAGGAGTAAGAATATGTATGTATATATTATATATATAATGCAGCAAGAACTTGTTGAACTAGAACTTGTTGAGTGTATATGTTCTAGTATTTGGAAAATAAGAGAGATTTAACTAAAGAATGAGAAGGGCAGGGATAAAGAGAGAATGACTTCTTATTACTATTATAAACCTCAGTAGAAAGAAAAATCTCAATTCTTACTAGTTTATAAATAGTAATTTCTTATTTACTTCTCATAACCTGGATTTATAGGTACATATGTACCTTTGTAACAATGTGGAGTTCTCGTACTAATGACACATCTTTCTCAAAGTAGTCTCTCAACTCCGAGATTGTTTCATTTAAATTCTAGGCTTAATACTGTTGGATCATCTGTTTTCTCTTCATTGTGTTTACTCATACAAACTTATTGATAAAAATTGAGATAAACATTGATTTTTGAAGTCCCATTAAATAAAATTGTCTAAGTGATTTAGTCAGTGTTTTCCTGGTCCATGACGGGGGGCGTTATACCCATCTATTTTGGGTATAACATTGATACCCTTTTAAAGGAGGTGGTTGGCTCAATCTTATATTTAGAAAGCATTAAATAACATTAGGCTAATAGTTTCCCATTTTATAGAAAGGATTACTGTTTTTAAATAATAAAAAATAAGGATTTATATGGCATTCAGAATTATAGACGTTTTGATAATTAAAACCATTTTTTTCCTAAATAGGACACCATTGCAGTGACTGAATTTATTGTTTTGTCATCTTCATCTACAAGCAGAGATGGGGGATGTGGCTTAGTTTTGAAAGCATTTGAGGACTTGCCATCGACTGTTTATGTAAGTGTGTAACTTTTAGTCTCTATTCGTATTTTGGTTTTAATGAGCTAAGGTGATGGAATAGAGGTAGTAGTATATTTCTGTTTTTCTGCAGCTAAACTATTTAGTCTGACTGAATTATTTTAGTTTAATATTTTACGTTAAAAAAAAAAAAAAAATTCTTTTCTTGGCTTTGTGTTCTGAATGACTCCAGGTAGAAAAGAAAGATCCCTTAAACATAGTTATTTATTGAGGAAAAATTTATTCTTTATGAAGGTGCTCATCCTCTCCCTCTTCACCTCTTCCTTCTCCCCTCCCTACCCTCAACACACATATTTAGAGACTACCTATGTGGTGAAAGCTGTCAGGTAGAGAAGTAGAATTGGGCCAAGCCATGTGCTTGCAGGCCATCATCTGCCTGGTTTTTTCCAGCATGCATGCACATATGGGCTAGGGGTGGTCCTGTGATACTGAAATTAATGAAGTAGACTAAAGCTTAGCTTAGACAATTTGCACATGTCACTCTTAATTTGTAAGCCATAACTTTATGCCATTCTGCTGAGTTTGACTATTATACAGTTAAATGTATAGTTTTACTACAATTAAAGGTCTGTAATCACGTTGGAAGTTGTTTCTATACAAATACACCCTTCTTTTTTGTTTTTCAGGTTTATGTTAAATCCGTAAGAGGTTTTTCTACACAATCAATGTCTTTGGTAAGATGATATTTACTTTAGTTTAAAATATGTACACACATACGCAGATACACACATGTATATATACACATATATATTCGATCCACTCTATAGTCTGATTTTAAAATAGTATCAATACAATGGGAAAACATAATCTCTTATTTTTTTGATATTTGATGTTACATTCAAGTTATACATTTACCTAGTAATTAATATCTGGTCATTCTGCTGTCTGGAATATCTGGTGATATATGTGTATAAGCTACATACATAAGAAAGGCTAAAATGGAAAAAAAGCTTTCTTATGTGAAGACACTGGGATTTTTACTATTTTTAAACCTCAGGCAAATGTATTTCTTTTGTTTTTTCAGCTTCTATTTAAACAGATTGTTATGTCCTGAATTATGCAATTTAAGTAAAGAAGTTTATTATATTTGTCACACATTTTGCTCTTTTTTGTCCTTTTGCTCAGTATTTTATAAAACTTCGCTATCTCCTAACAATAGGAAGGTTCCCACCTGTATAGGTGCGCTACTCTGTAGCTGAGTGAAAATGGGAAGAACTAATACACTGGTCAAGTTTAATGTTAAGTTTGTGTTCTGTTGTCTTAAACCTTTAGTTTCTAATGAACAGAGTCCAGGGACTTGGTTCCAATGGACAATGACTATGAGATACAGGTTTCGGATTCTGAATAATGCTATAATAGTATCATTTGAATTTTTGATTTAAGGAAACTGGAACCAATAAGAGGGTTGATCTACTTTTAAAAAAATGTGAATTAGCCCTGGGTATTAGTATTTCTCAAAATTATTATAAATAGTTCCACTTCAAATATTTAAAACATCCATGAACCCACAAATAAGGCAGAAATAAACAAAGGAGCTTCCGAACTCGGCAGATACGGTTCTTCAGAAAGCCCAGGTATTCTGAACTATTAGAATATGCCTTAGCTGCTGTGTGCACATATACTGGCTTCAATTTACATGGGAAGCCAAATTATAATTAAGAAGTATTTGTTGGTCATGAATTAATGGTTATGAATTAATGCCTGTGTTGGTTGTGGTCATTGAGCTGTGCTGCCCTTCCCCCTCACCTCTGCATTAGGGAGATACTTCTTAAGACAACATACTGGGTCCAGTTATTTTGTCAGCTGAGCACATACATATCTTCTTTTCTGTCCTATATACTGACCATGATTCTTTCATCATTGATGTGCTACAACATTTTTTTTTACAACAAGGTTTGATGCGATTTCTAAGCCTTTGCCCTTCTTATGTTTGACCTGAGGGATTAGCTTCCTTGAAAGAGCCAACTAATTCATTTTGACTTGATATGAAAAATTTTAACTCTTAGTGTAATAGGTATCCTTATTTCTAATTGGGGATGGAATGGGTGGGTGATGGGGCCAGACGTCTGAACTCTTTTACAGATTATTTGACTAATATGCACACATATCCTTGTAAATCACCTTCTGTTCCTTCCAAACTTATATACAGTTATTTCAGAAACATTTTTTTTCTCTTATTACCATTTTTAATGTCTTTATACCATTTATTATCAAAGCCTGGCTTCATTTTGGCCTAAGTAAAATCTTTATAGCAGTATAGAAAAAAATAGAAATATATATGTTTACGATATATATATCACGTATATATATTTATGATATATATATATATCACAAGTTTTGAGGCGGTATCAGTTAAAGTTAAAAACCAGAACCCAAATATCTTAAACTGCATTTCTTAGAATTGTGTACAAATTATACCATTTAAAAATCAGTTATTTCTACGAAAAACTAGTACTAGTGGTTTATATAGTAACCTTTATAAGCTATGTATTTCCTTTTTTCACTTAAAAGGAAACAAGTTCAGTTAGATGGCTGTTCTAATTTACAGATGTGATCATAACGTGATTCTAAAACCTAAATACTTCTATTGATATATTCGCTGTCTTCTCTTTCTTTAGGTGTCAGCGTCACATTATGAGTACACACCCCTGAATAAACTGAAGGCTGGTATGGTCGTCAATGTCTATGGTGTCGTGAAGTTCTTTAAGCCTCCATATCTCAGCAGAGGAACTGGTAGGTATTAAGATTGGTTGAGATTTTAATGGACTGGAACTGCTTTATTGGTTTCAGGAACACAGCTTCTTTAGTACCCTGTTTTAGAAGCTCAATTCTGATTTATAATTGCCAAGCAACACTCAGGCATATTTTTTTGGCTATTTTTATTTATAAAATAATTATGGTCTTTAGAGTCTAAAGAATTAAAAAAAAAAAAGAATAAATGAAGAAAAGGATGATAAACAGCGACATGACAGCATATGAAAGTATAAAATAGGCTAGAAAACAATGATATAGACAAATTCAGAATACTTTAATACTATAGCAGTGATATGCGAAACATTTTGAATTCTGGCAAAGGAGTTAAAAGACAGAAGTATAAAAACTAATTACCTGAAAACATAAGTTAATGGATATACAATATTAAAAGATACAAACTGTGACATCAATAACATAAATTGTGTATGGGGGGAGGTAAGAGTGTAGAGTTTTTGTATGTAGAAGATTATTTTTTATCAGTTTACGATAGATTGTTACAATTTTAAGAGGTTTCATGTAAACTCCTTGGAACCACAAAGAAAACACCTGTAGAAGATACACAAAAGGAAATTAGACCTGAATCAGGAAACATACAAAGAAAGACCATAAGAGAAGAAGAAATGTGAAAAAAAGAGGTACAAGACAGATGGAAAAAAATTAACAAAATTGCAGTAGTAAGTCCTTCCCTATAAATAATTACTTTAAATGTAAGATGATTAAACTTGAGTTCTTAAAGATAATTAAAAAGGCATAACCTATTAATTCCATATAATAACATAAGCTTTTAAACAGACTAACATAAAAGAATGAACCAAAAAACATGAATTTCTGTTTTCTGAGAGTTAATGTATGAATAGTTAATAGGCAACACACTTTCACCTTGGTTTAATTCAGTTCAACTCCATTTAACGTTTATTACATTATTTAATCTAATCTGAAACAACATCATTTGTACAAGGCATCATTATTTTATGTGTCATTAAGAAGAGAAAAGCACTGCCAATTAAGCTGTGCTTTACTGTCAATTGTAAGATGCAGCCATATTTTAGAGATGTTAAACATGTGAGGTGGTGGTGGTGGTGGTGGTGGAGGAGGAGGAACACTGTCTTCTTATCATCTGGGTGTCGGGAGCTGTGTGGCTTACGCTTGGGACTCAAATATGTTCTCATTGAGTTCCTATTTTTAAAAGATTTTATTTATTAAATTATACAAATTGTATTGTAGAATTGAGTTTGAGGTATACCCTTTAGTGGGGTGTCTGGGGGGAAAAATCTTATTTTCATATGATCAGGATATTTTGTTAATGTGTAACGTAAGGACTCAGTCTGTGTGAAAATTACCATGTTAAGACTTAATATAGAGATGAGAAATTTGAAATAGGTGGTAACTAAGTCTGAAGACTGCAAAGGGATATTTTATTGAAAATCCTGATTTCTGTTTTAGCAGAAAGAGAAACGTAACGTTAAACATTAAGGTTGAAGCAGAGATATTTTCATTTAAATACGTATTTCTCACATATTTTCATTTGACTTTCCTTTTTCTCAGTCTACATCCCCCGCCCCATCATACCATTCAACATATACTTGCATACTTGCACCGTAGCGGTTTCTTCTCGTCATCAGATTTTTTTCCCCCCTGAATCTTATTTGTCCCCGTTCTGGGAATTTGCTGTAAAGATGTGATCACTCTGATGCTCTTCCATTTGCAAGTGTTATCTGGCTGACTTTGCTTGTCCTGCCAAATTTTGGAATAGCTACAATGCTGGTAATAATGTCTATCTAACTTGGTAGAAGGTACCGTTTTTAAACTTTTTTTCATATGTTGCTAATTCTTGTCATTAAAAAGTTTTTAGTAAATTAGTTAAAAAATAGCAGTAATTTAAAAAATAACAGTAATATAGAATAAAATGATAGCTCTTTTTAAAACATTGATGACTCAATACTAATTTTAAGTTATTAGCATAATTGTTTTCTTCTGATAGTGTTATTAAATGATGTATAATTAAAGCATTGGGGAACTATAATATTTATTATATATTCGTGTATATCTTATATATCTATCAGATATGTTTAGTTGGATCCAATCCCTTAATTAAAAAAAAATATGACTAGTAGTAATAAGCCATCTGTTATAACAAAGATAATACATTTCTCTATTTCTTCTGAGATACTAAATTAAATTGTTATTATTTATTTTATCTGAACATTTTCATTGAAACTCTAAAATATGTCTTAAGATATAGTGAGATGTCTTTACTACTAGCAAGACAGTAAAATTTTAAAACTGCCTTGTAACTTTATTTATACTTCACATTTTTATTTCTGTTGATAGAACCTGTTCTTCAATGTGCTGTAGGAGAGTCAGACAAATAGCACTGAGTTTTGTGTTCAGGAAAGGGTCAACTTCATTAGTATCACCACTGAGAAGTATCAGAATAAATGTACAGGAACAATTCATAGCTGTGCCTTTTTTATACTACAGAAAGCAATATTATTTCATAAATAGAAGTCCACAATCTAAATATTACATCTAGATTGTATATAACTACTTATGTGGAGGAAAATTACCTTCATGCCACTCAAATTTAGGTAGATGGAAAACAGTTTGTTCTGTTACATGTCATTAGCTAGAGTTTTTCATTAAAACGTATTTTATAAATGTTAAATTCAATGTGGTAGAGGCAGTTTGGTGCAATTAAGCATTCTTCCTTCTTGAGAAAATATTTCTTGACTTTCCTCTCATCCTCAGTAACAATGATTACATGTGACCTATGGCATACTGCTCCCTTATTTCTGGTAGCAAATGCCTTACTTCCCAAGCTTCATTATGCAGTCTTGGAGGAGTTGTAGCCTTTATTTTTGAAGCAGCCTATCAGACCTGTTGTTAAAAAAACGATCAATATATTCTTATTCAATTGTGGCAAAATTCATGATGAAAACTGAGACTTTCTCAAAGTTCAGGGAAAGAGCATATATTGAAAGACCACTGTATCATCAAAATGAACTCATCAAGGGTCCATACTATGGCCTTTTCCATCTAGGAAGACAAGATCATTGCAGCCTCCTTAGGATTTTGAGATTTTATAGCCGTTATCTCCTCTGAAAGCCTCACGTTTACTTTGCTTTGGAGAGCTGGCTAGATAGTTAGAGATGCAGTTTTTTGCCTTGCACAGATAACATTGATAATATTTTCTTAGAGAAAACATATAAAGAATTTAATTTTAGCATTGTCTCAGACTTCAAGAAATAGCTTAATGTTTGTTTGTTTTTTTAAACTTGAGACACGTTTAATCTGTTCTTATTGTCTGTTCTTGCTAAATAGATAAATGTGTGCAGGCCGTGAAACATTTCCATATTTGTTCACAGTGTACAGTTCATGCTTGCTTGATTAATACCCTAATGCCCGCTCACTCTGATCAAGCGGGAAGCGTAAAGGGAACTCTGTGGGTGCTTGCTCTCCTAATAGGTGAGTCCAGAGAAAAGGAGAAAATAGTCAACATGTTCATATCATTTTTTATGTTTTCCCTCTCCTCTTTTTGTTCTTTCCCCAAATTTTGACACCCTAGAGGTCTCAGCCTTTTTGTGCCACGTCATGTGGCACATCACCTGTGGCTCCCTGCCTAACCTCAGCAGCGCTCTGTGTTCCTCAGTGGTTTCTCCTACCCTACCTATTAAAATTCTCGGTTTTAGAAAAGCAGTTTGATTAAACTTGAGCAGTTTGGGATGTTATGATATTTTTACAAGCAGACCTTTCTGTTGCTGTTCAGTATCTTATAAAAGGATTTCTGCCATCGTAGCCACTTACGGATCGTTACAGTCAAATTTCTTAGAGCAGTATCCAAAACATTGAACTTCTGAGAGCCTGTATCAGTTTTCCTTTTGGTTCCTGGGATAAGGTGCTAGGACATTGGACCTTATGATTTTTCTTTTCCTATTCTGTAAAAACATCTCAGCTAACCCTAGAATGTTATTTTTGGTTGTGTAAATATTATTTTCACTTATGAGAATGACTTGCCATTTATGCAATTGTTACATAGCATAATTGAAAATTTGTGTTTTGTGTGAATAATATTGATTGCATATTAAATGCTTATATAGTTATTGTCTTTTAATTTTGTAAAGAATAATAAGAAACTCCCATGTATCCTACATTAAAATAGTTGAAAAAGAATTTATTAGTTACTGAATAATTAATAACTCATTGGCACTCCATAAGATTCAGAGCCCTCTGGTTCATCAAAGATAGTCAAGCATCTAGTACAATGTCAAATTATATGTAATATTTAATTATTTATTTTTAAAAATTGATAATGCATCTTTTTATTTCTCAAGAGCTAAAAAATTAGAATGTCGAGTTGAGGGAGGTGAGACTCTTCCCAAGTGCTTGGCTATCTTACTTTCAGGAATGGAAGGCAAGCAGGCATGGCTAGTCATCCCTTGTCTTGCTAAGGATTTGGAAAGGCAAGCTAAGCCCTTCTCAACACTCGTTTTCAGCTATTCTGGCCATGCCAGCCGGAAGTAGGTTTCCACTTGGAGAATGAAGGTGGAGAAAAATCTCTCTTCCCCTGTTTCTGAACCTTTATATTGCTTGCTTTCTTATGTTCAGGAATGACTTCTTTGATGAAGCTCGAGACTTCCATCTGGCTTTCCATCCATGTCTTAGGACTCCGTCTTTTGTGACCTTTTCCTCTAACAAATTATTAGACTGCTAATGTAGTATATTATCCTTATTTTCATTAGTTTATCATCTGAATTATTTTAATGAGTCATAAAAATCAGTACTGTTTTTCTCATTCTTATTGAAACTTGTGGTACATTCTTATTTTCATTGAATTAAATTTATTTGCAAGCCTGTAGTATTCACACAAAACACAAATTTTCAAACAATTATGCTACGTAACAATGCATAAATGGCAAGTCATTCTCATAAGTGAAAATAATATTTACACAGCCAAAAATAACATTCTAGGGTTAGCTGAGATGTTTTTATGGGCTTTGTTGTCCATATTGAAAAAATGATGGACTTTCACTTTACAAATAAGGGAAACCTAACTGTAATCAACTAGCTAATATAAGGAACAGTGGTATGCTGTAGCAGAAGGAACAAGCAGAGTGCTTTGGGAGTGGGAATGGAGAGATTAGTGCTAACAGGGGAATGGCTTCTAAGAGATAATAGCATTTGAGCTGAACTTTCAAGGATAAATTGAATTTTGATATATGAGGAAGAAGAGGCTAACATTCCAGACTTCAGAAATAGAAACAAAACTTGTCAGAGTTTTATAATGAAAATAGGAACTTTTCAATTTCAAAAACTAACTGCAGAACAAATTGAATTAAATATAAGCAATAGAATGTCAGCAGTACATTGATGCATAATTTTATGCTATTATAGCAGTTTTTTTCAGGAATCATTATTAAGGACTTGTGATATTTTTGTGGTATACACGTTGTTTATAATCTAGACCTAAATAAAAAAATGTTTGCTGTATTTAATTTGTGGTAACCACTAAACTGTTGTCTGTGTCTATGAGTTTTTGTTTGTCTTGTTGGTTTTCATATATAATAAACCGATCATTCAGATTGTATTGGTCATGTATGCATGAACATCTTTATTTATTTGATAGAACTATCATATAGTTAACATTTGGCCTTTGAAAGATTATTCAGAATTATTACAAATAAGAGGTTTTATATGGTCATCAATGGCTTCTTAGGTCAAATGGAGTATAGTAATATTTAGGATTCCCAAAATTACTTTCTTCAAGTTACAAATTACTTTGATTTTCATTTTGGGATAGGATGCTGGGATGTAGGGCCCTAGAATCTGCATTTTCACAATCTTCTACTTTAGTACACTATTCACACCCATCCCACATCATTGTTTAAGAAAATCAAAATATATTCTCTTCCTTATTTTTTCAGTTTGGTTGTTTGTCTTTTTTCAATGATGTCTGGATACTCTTGTTTTTGTCAAGTATAATTTGAGAGCACATGAAAAGAATTTATGAATAAATAAGATTACATGTCAACAGCAAAAGTTACACAAAATGTTTCCATTTTTCATGAAACAAAAGTCCAAATGAATTTAAATATAATTTTCTCTTGTTTTTTTTTAAATTATTATTTTTAGAGATTGAAATGGTCACAGAAAAATAGTGCTTTTTAAGTTAGGAACAACATGTACTTTAAAAAAATCACACATAACTTTTAGAATAGTAGACTATCCTTCAAGGATTGGTTCAGTCTGATACTGTTTTTTTCAATCTGCCAATCTCAGGACAGGTTTGTTTTTCATTGCACTTACTAAAACAGTTGGTAAATGCATCTGAGATACTCTCTTTCTTTTTTAAATTTTTTATTAAATTTATTGGGATGACATTGGTTAGTAAAATTATATAGGTTTCAAGTCTGCATTTCTATAATACATCATCTGTATATCACATTGTGTGCTCACCACCGAGTCAGTTCTTCCATCACCATATATTTGACCCCCTTTACCCTCTACTACTATTACCCCTCCCCCCTTACCCTCTGGTAACCACTAAACTGTTGTCTGTGTCTGAGTTTTTGTTTATTTGTCTTGTTTGTTGTTTCCAATTTTACATACCACATATGAGTGAAATCATAAGGTTCTCGACTTTCTCTCTCTGACTTCATTTAGCATGATAATCTCAAGATCCATCCATGTTGTCACAAATGGCAGTATTTCATCTTTTCTTATGGCTGAGTAATATTCCATTATATACTCGTGTGTATGTATTATGTATGTATGTATTTAGCAGAACGCTTCACTTCTTGGAGCAGTTAAGTAAAACTTATTTTTAGTATTTGTTAAAATTATTAGCTTGTTTTCCAATCATGTCCTAGATCTAATGCAAATTGAAAGAACCGAAAGCTGTTTAATATTTCGTTTAGATTTCTACTTGTCTTTATTGTTTGAGAAGCAAATTATTAGACAGATTTTTTTTTTAATGCCACTGGTTTCTTGGATCTGAATTTTTGTTTCCATCTTTTATAAATATATGCATACTTAACTACAAAAACAAAGATATAAAATGATATTTTATTTTGAAACTCCTCATTATCTTATAGATAACCTTGGTTGCTTCTAAGAACCTCGTCATGTTTAGTTATGCCATTCTAGAGAGCTGCATTGTAGCAGCTACATGATATTTTGAAAAATGTTGCTATTACAAGTCTATCTGAGCCTGAAGCTTAGTAATTGAATAGAATTGCTTGTGTGTGTGTGTGTGTGTGTAAAGAAAAGATTTATACAGGTAGATTTAATATACTAACAAATAAACTTCAAGTGAGATATTTTTAAATTCTACTTTTGTAATTTTTTTTATGTTAAGGAAGTAGTTCTTTGATAATTCTGTAATTAACCATATACACATCTGTATATGTATATATTTTTTCCACAACTCAGAAATATCCATAGATAATGTGGTAGCACTAGAAGTTCCTTGGTAAGAGTGGTGACATGATGGATCTGTTTGTAATTTGGTATGGAGAGATAAAAACCTGAAGGTAGCAATAATAATTCCAGTTTATGACAGTAGTCCAAAAATTAGAGATGTAGTAATGGAGAAATAAAACAAATTTGAGAATAATGTACAGGGGAGTTTTATAATTTTTCAGTTTCTTTCCGCTGTGCAGTATTTCTTTTAAATGCAATTTGTATTCCCCTTCACTTAGTTACCCCAACAGATGTTTGTAGTGTACATTGCTGTAATTATTTGAATAAAGTAAAATAGTTTAATTCATTGATGAAGTCCTAAGCTTTGCTGTGAACATTTTTGAAATGCTTGCTGTTTGACATAACACAGAATTATAATGGATATATTAATGTTACCATTTGAATTTATAGTATGACTTATTTGAGGACAAAGTTGTTTTAATATAGTAGAAATTCTACTGAAATGTATAACTTAAATAAATGACACAAAAAGAGATTGTCTTTCAACTTTCGTCAAAAACTTTTAACTTTCTGGGAGTTATGTCATAACCCCAATTCCCCTATTGCCCCTTCCCTGAGTGAGAACAAACAGGACATTTCAGGAGGTTAAAAAAAAAGAAAAAGATAAAAAGGGGTTTGGAATAGAAAAACCAGTTAAAATTAATTAGTGCATTAGAATATTTTTTTATAATTGTTTTATACTTTAATTCTTTGCCTTTACGAATTTAAAATATTTTGCTTTATTTGGAAAGCAGTGTAAGAACTTCTTAGAATTGTGGATATGCTTGGATGTTACCCATTTGAAAAATGGTGTTTGATTTTTAAAATAAAATGATAAACCAAAACATATTCTCTGTTTTGCAAAAACATGATAAGAAAGCTCCTATTTTAGGCTAAATATTTGAAAGACTTATTATCATTTATATGTGTTATGTAAATCAGGCTTAAGCAAAAGATTATCGGGAACATGTGCCAACAATAGAATAAGAACTGAAAAATCCAAATGAATTTCTATCAGCATTAGAAATAATTTTGATCATTTGATAATAAACAGAATGAGGACTTCCCCAGTCTCCACCACCACTTCAACAGCTGTCCATCAGTGTTTAGCATACTCATCAGGCTTCTGATAACTCCTTTCAGTTTTCCCGTGTACAGGATACTTTTCAAAGGCTGGTACCACTTCTATAACTGAAAGTAAGAGTCACGTCGAGTTACAGTTATGAGAACAAATTGAGAAAAGAACCAAGATCAAAACTATGGTTTATTGATTATTATCCTCATAATATCCTTCATAATAGTGTGAAACTGCTTGTTACTTTTCAGATAAGTTTATTAAAACCTTTTAAATTCTGATATGATTGATTCAGAATTTTTTGAGAATTTTAACACGTCAAAAGATTATATAAAGTTGTTGTAAATGACTGCTATTAATACTATTGACAGAAATTATTTAACTGAAAAAATATAAAGTCCTTGTTTTTCTCAGCTTTTTATTATAAAAATATTAAAATATACAGAATATTTGAAAGAATTATATAATGAATAGCCATGTAATGATCATCATCAGTGGATCCATTAATTCATTTCTTTTTTTATTCACTTCAGAGTAAGTTGAAGATATCAGTACACATCTTCCCTAAATATTGCAACATGTATATCAGTAACCATCAATAAGTAGAGTTCAATATTTATTTATAATTTTTTGAGGAAAACATTATATACCATGAAATGTATGGGCACTTTGTTCGCTTAAATCCACAACATTTACAGGTACAAGTTTTTGAATATCTGTTTTTTTTTCTGTCCATAAAAATATGTAGTCAAATACCATAATACTTTTGGACTCTCTTTAAAAAAATTGAGAAGCTGTAATTATTATTTTATTGCTTAAGTACTGATTTGTGTAGAAAATTGTAAATACAGGCCTATAAACTTTAATAAGCATGTAAAGAAGATAGAAACTAGATTAGTCTCTTCTGATTGCCTTTGGACTTGTGCTGTAAAGGTTGCCAATTACTTGCATTATTAAACACAGGTCATAAGGTTACATATTTTACCCAGGTTTTATCAGTTGCTTCAAAGTTCATTTGGTTTTATAGTTTTTATACATTCGGCAATGTTCTTCAAGATGCCATCCATCTTCTAATCACCTGCAGGATGGGTAGAAGAAGTCAAGTTAGCATTTGGTTTGACCTCAGGAAGCATTAAAATGGGAACTTACTATCTTGATTTTTTTTTCTTTTTTGATTTATTTTTTTGTACCCTTGTAAGTAACAACAAAGAGGGAGATAAAAAGGCAAAAGGGAAACAAAAGTTTCTAGCAGTAGATTGTCAAGATAGAGGAGGTAATGGCGAGGCAAGAACTGCCGAAGAGAATGTCCCAGGAGGACAGTGTACTCTAGGGTTGAACTCTAGCTGTCTTCCTCTTCATAGAGTGAGGCTTTAAGCTGTCCAACGTTCTCAGCAGTGCTTCTTTTAAAATAGCTTGCAGATCTAATCTACATAAGCTTTTGTTTTTTGCCTCCCAACAAGACTATTTTTTGGCTTCCCGACTTACCTGTAGTTACTAGATTGTGGACTTTGTCTCCTTTGCCTTCTATATAAGTAGTTTATTTTTCCAACTTGATTTCTTCCTTGAAATGAGAAGTCTGACAGAGACATTTAGTACCGCATAGGGCATGTTCATTGCAAGTGTCAGTGTAGGGCGGGTGGGAAGTGAGCTATCAGGCATGGCCCCCTACTGTGCTCATGAGGGAGGGATTTGTTCTGGGTGCTAATACCCATATTAAAAGCCTTACCACTTCCCAGTTAATCAGTGAAACTTCCTTGGAAAACAGCCTACGTTCTGGGAAGTGATGGGGTTAAAGATTAAGATCCTATGCTTGCCTACATGAGGTCATCTTCACAGGAAGTGGGGGTCAGGATGGGTGGATACTGAAACTTGTTCTGTGTGTAACCTTTTAATTAACCTTGATTTTGGCTCTACTTTTCACTCCCATCCTTAATCCTAG
Source organism: Rhinolophus sinicus (assembly GCF_036562045.2). NCBI lineage: Eukaryota > Metazoa > Chordata > Mammalia > Chiroptera > Rhinolophidae > Rhinolophus > Rhinolophus sinicus. The sequence continues at coordinate 70,071,131 of NC_133760.1, forward strand.
TGGCTCCCATCTTTGCGGTAGCCACTTTATAATCTCTTCTGGTTTGTAGTCTCTGTTCATTTTGTCCCTTAACCATTTAGTTTCCCATTTTCCTCAATATGTTTATATCTCTCCCCTTTCCTGTACTCTTTTTCCTCCCTACTCCTCTCCCTTTACTGTTCTAGGTTTATTCTTTTCTGTCTCTATAATTACTGAGGTACTGGGAAGGAAGGGAAATCAACGTATCTTTTTCAGTGGGGAATTTTCTGAAATGTGTATATTAAAAGGCAGCATCTATTACAGTTTTTACTACCACCAGTATTTGAAGTTACGGTTTTCATGGCAATTCAACTATCGTTAATTTTTTTTCCAGTTTAACTGTATCTTTTATACCAGTGTGTAATCTTTTATAGGTAACTAGTAAATCATCATTTTCCCTTTTGAATTTGTTATTGTACAGTTTTCTATGAATTGTTTGTTCATTTGAATTACACATTTACTGTGAAATCGTAGATTTTATAACCAATTTTCATAATATCTTTATGCAGTATATTGACTCTTCATCACATTTGTTGGAACTATCTTTTAGTCTTTTGTTTTCAATCTAAATTTGTTTATTTTATAAATTATATTTTAATATGTTTATCTGCATCATGATTTTTAAACTTTGAAGTAATAAAGTTATTACCACTCGAGATAATTTACAAATATATTAAGTAGTATTTTAATTTTTGTTTTGCTAAAATTAGTTTTTGTAGAACACTTTTGCAAAATAATTTCGTAGCACATTTTGAGAGCCAAGAAAATGTCTGTTTTGAACCTGTTCTTAGAAGACTTAATTAAAGGGAGGAATAAAGTCTGTTCGGTGTTTTGAACTCACTATATTCTTATTTTGTCAAATCGTTTGAAATACTAAAAGTCGGGTGAAATATTTTTATGTTTTCCAGATTACTGTTCAGTTGTAACAATTGTGGACTCGACAAATGCAAACTTAACCTGCCTGCTGTTTAGTGGGAATTATGAAGCCCATCCGATGGTTTATAAAAATGGAGATATTGTTCGCTTTCACAGGCTGAAGGTATAATTCATACTGTCTAGAACTTATATTTTTTTAAAGAGAACTGTATTGTTCACTAAAACTATTTAGCACTAATTATGTAGTTGCTTTGTTAGAACATGACATCAAGTATTTGGAGAGATAAGAAGAAATGTAAAATAGTGTCAGACTTCACATAATTTATAGTAGGAAACCTCTTAATTTGAACAAATTACCTGCCCTCCTTCCACAGAAATGTATTAGATGCCGTGATTCAGGCTAGTTGGACTTTATCTTGCTTCTAAATTTAGGTTGATGTTTTAAAAGTTTTTCATGTAGAGTTTGAGAAAAACCCACTTGTTTGGGGGAAAAAAAAGCATTAGGTCAACGACAGCAAAAGTGTACAAAGATTGGGAGATTGTATTATTCTTTGCTGTTTGTTGTATTAATTCAGGTACAATGAAAGTTTTGAGATATTAAGTATAAAATCAAAATAAGTTGATCTTCATTTATGAGAAATATGTAAAATATGAACAGAGGTGATTTTTGTAAAATCAGCTTTTCAGTACTTTAATATTTTCAATCCCTGTGGTTCTAAGCATTTCATTCCCTTCATCTTTTCCTCTTGATACATGGGTTTCCATGCAACCCCTTCATTTTCTTGGTTGTCTTTTCTTCTAATGCTTCAGTTTATCTGTGTCCCTCAGGGTCATCGCAATGCTCATAAATTAGCACAATATTCCAGGTGTGTTCTGTTCTTCGATATGGTGGGAATGACCTTTCTTGATCTATCAGTGCCTTTTCTCTGAGAATAGACGAATAGTAGAGAATATTTGCATGAAGATAAACATAGAAATAGAAATACCATTGTAGCACTAAATCACAGGCTTATTCAAACTTAACTAAATAGCTTATTTCTCACACACTGTTGTGTCCTACAATATATTCATACAATGCACTCTCCTCTCCTAACGTTTTTTGTTGTTATTCTTCCTGTTGTTTAACTGAAGCAGAACCTACATCTCTCCATTCATAATATAAGTATATCATTTGACTAGCACTCTAGAAACTTCCTTCTTATCCCCACCCAAGGTAGTTATTAGCACCCATCCCCAGGAATAGTCTCATAACGTCTAACAACACGTATTATTTTCATCTGTATTTGTTCTGTATATAAAGGGAACAGACTATCGTTTTTTCTTTTCTTTTTTTAAAATGGCTGGCTTATGCATATGTGATTCAACCATGTTACTAAGTATAGTTTTATATTGTTCATTTTTATTGCTCAGTGGTATCCCATTATGTACATATGTCAGCATTTATGTATTTTCTGTTGGAAATTAGGTTGTTTTCAATTTGAGGATATTATGCTGTTATATTATAAACAGTCTCTACTACATATCTTTTAGTGAATATGTATTATAATTATATATATGAGGTATGATCAAACAATACAGTGAATGTTTAAATAAAAAAAAATTACTACAGTAAAAGACACATTGCCATTAATCCTCAAAATACTCCCCCTTTCTTCGAATATACTTATCCCATCGTTCTTGTCACTTTCTGAAGCAGTTCTGGAAGTCCTGTTTCATGAGTGTCTTTAGTTGTGCTGTCATGGCTGCCTCGATGCTCTGAATCATTTTCACTTTGGAGATGAGCCAGAAGTCACACAATGGTAGACCTGGTGAATAAGGTGGAGGATGACACACCATAATGTTTTTGTTTGCTGAAAATTGCTGTATACCAGAAGCGATGTGTGACATGGAGCATTGTCATGATGGAGGATAATTTATGGCACCCTTTAAAAACATAGCTTCTCTCAACCATAGCTCACACCTGACTGGCTACACAGAACAAGTTGAAACTTGTCACACACTGTTACTAAGATTTGACCCACCACTTTCTGTGTTGAAGATCCCTGCTTTTGTATGGCACTCGCAGCACTGTTCACCATATTTTGTGATCACAACCGAAGGCCTCCGTGTCACACATCGCTTCTGGTACAGCAATTTCTTTCAAATAAAAACATTATGGTGTGTCCTCATCTACCTTATTCACTGGATCTGGCACTGTGTGACTTCTGTCTCTTCCCCAAAGTCAAAATGACCATGGAAGGTAAACGTTTTGAATCGATTCAGCATACAAATCTTTTATCAGATATGTGATTTCCAAATATTTTCTGTAAGTCTGATTTCTCTTTTCATTTTAACAGTGTGTCTAGAAAATCAGAAATTCTTAATTTGAACAAAGTCCAATAAATACTTATTTTCCACTTATGGATTGTGATATAGATGTTGTATCTAAGAAATCTTTGTCTAACCAAAGATCACAAAGATGTTCTATGTCTTATAGAAGTTTTCTAGTTTTGGGTTTTATATGTAGGTCTATGAGCCACTAATTTTTGCTATTGGTGTGAGGTACAGATTAAAGTTCTTTTATTTTGATTTGTTTTTGGTAAATGAATATCCACATGTTCCCATACTATCTTTTTCTTTATATGAGTAGTTATATTTTTAATATATATATTTTTTAATTTTCAATTACAGTTGCCATACAATATTATATTAGCTTCCAGGTGTATAACATAGTGAATAGATATTTATGTATCTTACAAAGTGAGCACCCTGGTAAATCTGGGACCCATCTAACACAATACATAGTTAATACAATATTATTGACTATATTCCCTATGCTATACTTTACATCCCTGTGACTATTTTGTAGTTACCAATTTGTACTTCTGAATCTCGTCCCCTTTTTCACCCACACTCCCAACCACCCTTCCATCAGGCAACCATCAAAATGTTCTCTGTATCTACCGTGCTTCCCCGAAAATAAGACCTAGCCTAATCACATCAGCTCTAATGCACATCTTTTGGAGCAAACATTAATATAGGGCCTGTTCTTATTTTAATATAAGACCAGGTATCATATAACATAATATGATACCTGGTCTTATATTAACACATTTTTTGTGGGAAACGAGTAAACTCGTCATATCGCCTCTAGTTGGAACCGGCAAAAATTTTGCAAAGTAAATAAATAGAGACCTCTTTTAAACTAAAACACTGAAAGTTTCATAGAAAAATATAAAAGATATGAATATTTTACGGAAAGTCTAATTTTGGTGAGAAAATGTCAAAAAAGCCCCGCGTTACGATGCGATTTGGCGGGAAAATGCCCGCTTACAAATTAATTTTTGCTCCAAAAGATGCATTAGAGCTTATGGTCCGGCTACGTCTTATTTTCAGGAAAACACGGTATTAGTTTGTTTCTGTTTTGTTTATTTTATTTTTTAGATTCATATGATAAGTGAAATCGTATAATACTCTTTAGATCCATCCATGTTGTTGTAGATGGTGAGATCTCACTTTTTTATGGCTGAGTAATATTGCATTGTATATATGTACGACTTCTTCTTTATCCCTTCATCTGTTAATGGACACTTAGGTCCCTTCCATATCTTGGCTATTGTAAATAATGCTGCAGTGAACATACGGATTCTTATCTTCGAGTTAGTGTTTTGGGTTTCTCAGATAAAGACCCCGAAGTGGAATTACTGGGTCCTTCTTTGTCTCTTGTTATAGCGCTTTTGTTTTAAAGTCTATTTTGTTGATACAAGTATTACTACCCCAGCCTTTTCTTTTATTTCCATTGTTATAAAATATCTTTTTTCATCCTTTTACTTTCAGTGGCATGTCTGTTGATCTCAGGTAAGCCTCTTATAGGCAGCATATGTAAGGGTCTTGTTTTCTTATCCATTCAGCCCCCCTGTGTCTTTTGATTGGAGCATTTAATTTATTTACATTTAAAGTAATTGTTGATACATATGTGGTTATTGCCATTTTAGTATCGATATTTTTATTTTTTCCTTCTTCTTAAAGAAGTCCCTAAATATTTGTTATAATATTGGCTTGGTGGTGATGAACTCCGTTAGTTTTTTCTTTTTTAAGAAGCTCTTTATCTTTCCTTCGATTGTAAATGATAGCTTTTCTGGGTAGAATAATCCTAGTTGTAGGTCCTTTCTTTTCATCGCTGTGAATAGTTCACGCCAATCCCTTCTGGCCCGCAAAGTTTCTGTTGAGAAATCAGCTGACAGTCTTATGAGAGCTCCCTTGTAGGTAACTAACTGCTTTTTTCTTGCTGCTTTTGGGATTCTCTCTTTGTCTTTAACCTTTGGCATTTTAATTATAATGTGTCTTGTTGTGGACCTCTTTGGGTTCATCTTCTTTGGGACTCTGTGCTTCCTGGGCTTGTATTTCTGTGTTCTTCACCAGATTAGGGAAGTTTTCCATCATTATTTTTTCAAATAGGTTTTCAATTCCTTGCTGTCTCTCTTCTTCTTCTGGTATCCCAATGATGCTTGATGTTGTCCCAGAGGTCCCTTAAACTTTCCTTATTTTTTTGGATTATTTTGTCTTTTTGCTGTTCTTTTTGTGTGTTTTCTGCTACTTTATCTTCCAAAGCACTGATATGATCGTTTGCTTCATCTAATCTACTGTTGATTCCCTCTAATATATTCTTCATTTCAATTACTGTATTCTTCATTTCTGACTGGTTCTTTTATATGTTTATGAAATCGATGTACTTCTAAAAATACATCAATAAATACATTGAAAATAAATTATAAATGTTTATTAAAATGCATTTGTAATACTTAGGTTATTTTGTATTTAGTTTTTTATTTTTGTTGTATGTTTTGGTCAAGGAACATACCTTGAAATGTTTAATATTTTGAAACTTGTTGATGTTTATTTAATATTCTAGCATATGATCAATTTTAGTAAATGTTCCATGGTCAGGTGAATCTGGTTGTTTGGTACTATGTTCTATGAATATAAATTAGGCCATGTTTATTAATTGTGTTGTTCAAACCTCCTTTATCCTTTCTGATTTTATGTATACCTATGAGCTATTGAAAAGCATCTTTTAAAGACTTTAATGTTATTTATCTGTTTCTGTTGATCTTTGCTTCATTATTTGAAGCAATATTAATTGGGTTTAGGTTTATTTAATTTTATTTTATGTTTTATATATATTGAGGTTACTGTATAGATTTAGATTAAGATATGCTTCTAGAATATTATTCTTTTATTGTTAGAAAATGTTCCTATTTTTCTCTAGTAGTACCTCTTTACCCTCTTTGTGTTGATATCTCAGCTAGTTTTGAGTGGCCCTGAAATTTTTCTTTAGTTGGACAAGGCCATTAAAAATATAGACACTTCTCTTAGAAGTCCAGGTTTGTTAATATTTTTTTCTTGTTTTTCTTCTGCTTGTTGCAATTTGGAGATCATGGTTCATAGCAAAAATATAAAAAAACAAGAGTCAAGGTCTCTCTGTTTATTTTTCAACAAATATTTATTAGGTGCCTGTTTGTACATGCTTATGTTTTAATGCAGATAGCCAGCCGATATAAAAGTAAACATATAAGCTAAGGTAAGTTCAGATAGTGATAGCTGCTATGAAGAAAATAAAACAGAATCAGGAAAGGCCTTTCTAATGAGACATAAGAGTCGGAGCCCAAATGATAAGGGGGAGGAGTTCTATTGAGATAGGAGGGAAAATATTTTCCAGGCAGATGGAACTACAAGTACGGAGACCCTGGGGTACTTATGAGCATGGTATTGAAAAAACAGCAAGAAGGCCATCATGGGTCCTAGTGAACTATATAGGAGAGGGTGGTACAAGATGAAAGTTGGGAGGAAGGCAGAGACTAATTCATATATTGCCTTATGGTAGGTAAGTTGTTTAGATTTTGTTCTATTCAAAGGGACGTCATTAAAGGGTTTCAAATAGAACGAGCTGATTTATATTTTGAGAAAAGCATTCTGACAGTTACATGGGCAATGAATGGATTGTTAAGAGACAAGCCAGGAAGTAGATCAGTCATGGGTTTATTTCAGTTTTAGTCTTGAGATGCAGGCGGCTTGAGCTAGGATGGTGATGGACACAGAAGTAGATAAGGTATGTTTTGAATGTGAAACAAAGTAGACTTGCTGATAAGTTAGATGTGAAAAAAGTTACCAGCACACCTAAGCTAGAAGATTGTTTTTGGTCTTCCCTGATAGTTAGCAGAGGCAAACTTTGATGAACAGCATAGACTAGTGAACGTGAAATTGGTGATACAAAGAAAGATGAGCACAGAATCAGAAATCATTAGACATTTGAGTGAAGCCCAAATCAAAAAAGAAAAACAGCATATGCAAGAAACAGAACCCATTTAAGCATGTGTAAATCAAATTAATTGATCTTTATGAAACAAGTATACTTAGAACCTGCAGGGTGAACTTTTTCTGTCTATGAAAAAATAACTGGTGTTAGACTAGCCCTATTGCTATAAAGATCCATAAAATTGGACAAAATGTGAGGCAGCTGTTTTTAGACGTTGGACCAAATGCACGTGTGATCAGAGAGAGAAGAGAAACTGGTAACATGTAAGTTAAGCCACATGTTCACCAAAACTCTGCCTGGGGGCAGTTTTCCAACCACTGCCCAGCAGCACACTAAAGTGCAAGCAGAACATAGTGGTCCTGCTAAGCTGAGGCTCCTAAGGTCAGAGTTCAAGGCCGCTGAAAGAGCTGGAATCTTCAAGGCAGTTCCCTGGAGAGGACAGAGTTGTACAGAAGGGGGCATCTAAAAGACTGCTGGGGAGCATTGTTGCCCATGAATCCTTGCCTAAAGCTGGGTTACACATTACAGAAGGGCAAGACTACTTAAGGATTACAAGAGCTGCTGTGTGGCTGTGCGGTTTGGTTAAATATGAAACAGATACTAGAGGTGTAGCAGTGGGGATGCTGGAGGTCTAACCTAGTCAAAGGAAAAATAACCTGATATCTCTTTAATATGTTGACTGTTCAGCTGGGACAACGCAAAAACCAAATAGTTAGCATTAGAAAAATAACTATATTAATATTAGAGTATTACAAGAGATTAAAGGGGGAGCATTTCACAAGGACAGAAGGGTTGCTTTATGAAGACGATGTGACAGTCAAATGCATGTGCATCTAATGACTGAGCTACAAAATTCGGAAAGCCCAAGGGGGGCGTATCTCAGCTCTCAGTCAGACTGATGAAACCTTAGCCTCAGCTGCATTTTAGTCACCTCAAACTCTGAAGTGTTCTAGTTCCCCATGTTACTTTCATAAGTAACTGTCACTTGTTATTCTTTTTCCTTTTGTAAATGATATCTTAATAAAAAACAAATGTAAAAGTACAAGATAGATAGGATTAGGGAGTCTACCACCTTGTTCTTTAAAAAATAATAAATTTTGCAGAATGTCTTACAGTTTACATGGTGCTTGTGGATCTTGATAGAACCCAGTTAATTGTATAATTTCATATGCAAATTAAATGAAATATTAAAGAATGATGTCTTTTATTAACTGCTGGCAAAATTTTATAATCTCTCAAGTTCCTTCACTTCCTGGATTCTGTATCAGTAAGCTGTTATGTGTGTTTCTGTTTTGTTTTCTACTGTGTCCCACTTTCTTAGATCCAAATATATAAAAACGAGACTCAAGGTATCAACAGCAGTGGCTTTGCGTCTTTGACATTTGAGGGAACTGTCGGAGCTCCTATCACACCTCGTACTTCACACAAGTGTTTTAACTTCACAACTGAGGACTACAAAATGGTAGAAACCTTACGTGCTTGGGCATCTGCTAATACTTCGCTTTCTTCGACATTAGTAAAATTGTGTGATGTTCAGCCAATGCAGTATTTTGACCTGACTTGTCAGCTCTTGGGCAAAGCAGAAGTGGATGGAGCATCATTTCTCCTTAAGGTAGGCATGTTTAAACACGTGCAGTTATAAGTCGGTACCACCTACATGCATATAAAGAGCTTATATTTTTTATTTTGATGGAATAATTATGCATAGCATGTGTTAAGAACTTAAAATCTAAACCATTGTTAATAAGTCTGGATATCCATGCAACTCTACTCTTGAACTTCTCTTTTTTATCCTGTACTTCCAGAGAAAAATAGTATCATCAGATCTATGTGTTAAATGTAGTATAGTTCATGTTATATTTATTTACGGTTTTCTTATTTTAATACTAATGAAATATGGAGTAATAATAAAATTATAGTACTAGTAAAATATATTTATGTATTTTAGTACTAATAAAATATGTGTTTCTTATTTTAGTACTAAAGAATATTACTATTTTTTAGCTGCAGTTCTACATATGCATATTCCTAGTTAAAATTTGAAAATTATTTTATTGGTAATTATTTTTCTTTTCGAACTCAAATGTAATAGAATACACTATGGGATATTTGTAATTTAACAATGAAAACAGTTTGATTGAATCTAAGGTAATAATTTTACCATAACAAAAATACTGCAATTACTTATTCCCCAAAAAGAGACATTAAAGAATACATTCTTTTGACTAAAATCAATAAACATAAATTTAAACATTTGTTACAAACCAAAAACTTAGATGTTAAAAAAGACAGTGTTCCCCCAGTGTTGTTTCAAAGAGAAATTATAATTATAGGTTTCTAAGAATATAATGTTAACAACAATAGATTAAAGGCTATAGTCAGAGATATACTCTAAGACAAAATTTAAAACATTCATGAACAAAGAAAGAAAAACAGTGTATTAGAATATGCTTTTAACTCAAAAAGTTGAATAAAGTAACAACACAAAATTATATAGAACATGGGGAGTGGTATTTTAATAAGGTGTTTAATTTTGGATAGTTAATTTTAACATCCAGAAATTAAAAATATATTTTTAAATGATATGTAGTGAAAAGTTTCTCTCCTTGAGTCCCTCTCTTGCCCCCACCCCACCATCTTCTCAGTCTCTCCCTCCAAAAACTAGGTAACCACTGAAGAGAGGTTTTTTTAATATCTTTTCAGACATATTTTACTTCATATATAAATACTTTTTTCTTCTTGTGTACATATGATAGCATACTATACACGTTATTCTGCCATTGCTTTTTGTACTTAATTCTATCGTAGAGATTTTTCTGCATCACCACCTTAAAAAGTTCCTTGTATTAGTTTCCTCGGGCTGCCCTAACAAACTGGCACAAACTGGATGGCTGAAAATATCATAAGTGTATTATCTCAGAGTTCTGGAAGCCTGAACTCCAAAATCAAGATGTCGGCAGAGCCATGCTTCTTCCGAAGTCTCATGGGAAGAATCCTTCCCTGCCTCTTCTTGGCTGCTGGTGGTTGCTGGCATTCTTTGGCTTGCCAGGTGCATCACTCCAATCTCTGTCTCCGTTGTCAAATGGACGTCTTCCCTTTGTGTTTCTTATAATGACAGCAGTCACATTGGATTAATGGCCCACTGTAATCCAGTATGACCTCATCCTAACTGATTATATCTGCGGAGATACTGTTTTCAAGTAAAGCACATTCACAAGTTTCATGTAGACATGAATTTTAGGATACTACTCAACTGCTTTGGTGTTTTGTTTTGTTTTATCAGATGGAGGCATGGCATGTTTTTAACTTGCATCCTATTGATGCATTAGGAGGTTGACTTAAACATTTGTCATTTCACATCTGTGCTCATAGAGCTGTGAAGATAAATTGCTAGAAATAGAATTGCTGATTCAAGGAGTTTGTGCATTTGAAATTTTGATAGCTCTTGCTAAATTACCCTTCATGTATGAAAGAAGCAATAGTAAGTACCTGTTTCCTAACAGTAAGTAAGGTATGTAGGAATTCTTATATGTAGCTAATGATTTTTAAAAAAAGAAAAAGATAAAGATAAAATTGATAAATAAGTTCAAAAGTTTTAAAAAAAAAGTTCTATTATGATTTTTTAAAAGAAATAATTTTCTAAATTAGGAATGATGCAAGATATATGCTTACATATGTGGGGGTATTTAAACCTCATAAAATGTTATATTCAACTTCTATGCTCGTAAATATGAGTCTAGATTAAATTGATTATTTTTCATTTTTAAAATTTAAATTTAATTTAGGTTGTTTTAGGTTGTTGAATTAACTACTGAAGTGATTGAGCCCAGATGGTGAACTCCTTCAGACTGAGTTAGACCAATTACAGACCAATATTGCACAAAACAAGTACATGCATCCCAGTTTTATTTATTAATATAGAAACCGAAATGTTTATTTTTAGAAATCAGACATGGTTCAATATCAGGAAAATTATGGTTATCTCCATGAATGTTAAAAAGTATATGATCATTTCAATGAATGTTTAAAATATTTATGGAACTGTTTAGCAAAGTAGAAGCATGCTTCCTTAACTTGGTGAGTAATTTCTGTCAAAAGATAAACAGACAATATGTAGTGTTGGAATTCTGGAGTCAATAATGTCAGAAACAGGACAAAATACCCACTATTTCTGTTGTGTAATGTCGTTTAGGAAGTCTTAGGAAATTCACTGAGATAAAAGAAATGACAGATTTAAGTATTTTAAAAGAAAGAAATAAAAAAAAAAGTCAGTATTCACAAGATATAAAAACCCCAACAATTAACTGTAAAGCTATTTGGATTAATAAAATTACTCAGTGACCTAACTTGTTTAAAACATTAGTAAAATATAGCTTTCCTATATATCAATAATAAATAGAACATATAATTAAACAAAAGATCTTTCAAAGTCTCAATGATTGTAAAACAAGAAAGTTCATGCCATAAATACCTGGCCTATGAAGAAAACTACATAACTTTACTGAGAAGCTTGAAACAAAATTTAAACTATTAAAATATATATTTTTTTTTTTTCCTAAAGTGTTTTTAAATAAAATGTAATTTGAATTAAAACCACAGGTTTTTTTCTAATTGGCTATAATTCTGAAGTTTATTAGAAACATTAAATGATCAGGAATAAAGCAAGAAAGGCTTGCCAAAGAAAACCAAGTGGGAGCTCCATATCAGATATTAAAACATGAAATTATAATAATTAAAGCTATAGTGAGACTGATCAATAAACAAGGTTAGGAACCTCAGAAAGTCTTAATTATAGCTATAGTTATTCAATATGTGATGAAAATAACATTAAGTAATGTTTCAAATTGGTAAAGAAACATTAAAAGTCTGACTTCTAGGCAATTAAAACTGAAGCATAAAAGCATATAGCAACTCTACCCTCTCAAATCCTCACCCAAAAGACTTAATGGATTGGTTTATAAAGCCATTTTAATGTCGCAAAAACAGTGTACACAAAATGAAAACATTTGAAGAAAAATGTTAGTGAATAATGATGTTACTGCTCTCAAAAGTGATTGTCCTGGTTCTTTGAATCATGTAGGGAACAGAGTGAATGACACCAGTGCGTACTTGTTTATTTGAAACTTAGCACTGTCACCAGACTGTACTTCCTCTGTAATCTGACACTGGCAGACACCTTCTCTATAGAAATGTAGTGTTTTTTCTTCAAACAGCCTGTTTACTTTTGTCCAGCCAAACTTCTGACATGCAGAGATATTCCAACCTCACACCAATGTATTTGTCAAACCCTTTTATAGCATAACATAGCCCAGCTCATCCCTTCAAATCCTAGCACCAACAGGCGAGCTCATGGCCTAAGGATGGGGTAGAATGTCTTCGTCCCTGCCTGTGCCGGTGTTTCCATCCTTATCTCCGTGTACATTACGCAGCAATCCAACACCTTTTCCTCTCCCAGAACCCGTGCTGTTTATTGCCTTGGATTCATAACATCTAACATAAGCAAAATATTCATCTCTGTGCCTTAAAAAGCATTTTCCAAATCAGAACAAAGTGGGAAAATGGGCAAAGGTCAGGATACATTCCTAGAAGCTAGGAATTTATACTTAAATTAGCAGAGATACTCATAAAGGTTTATATACAGGATGGTAATGACTAATTTATTTAAAATAGCAAATAGTTTGAAACAACCCAAATGATGGATGAAAGGATTAGTTTAATAAATTGGTGTGCATCCGTACCATAAAATAATGTGAAGCCATTGAAAATCGTATTTCAGAAGAATATTTAAATTCCCTGATAAATTGTTCAATAGTAAACTAAGGAACAAAAAGAATATAATGCCAGTTTGTTAAAAAGAAAAAAGACTTATGTATTGTAAGTACACAGAAACAAAAAAGATAAATTCAACAATATATTAGTATTTTTCCTAGAGTCATAGCAGTTTGAACTTCTTTATGTTTTCCGCACTATCTGTATATATGTAGTCCTTTTTACAATCAGAAAAAAATATCATTTAAAGTTTAGCAGAAATTTGCAAGTATACCTCTAACTACTTTTAAATTACATTGCCAGCAAATAAAACTCTTTTAGCCTCCGCGGTTTTACAAAAAGATCATTAATCTTGGCTCTCCCCTCTTATGGCAGGTGTGGGATGGTACCAGGACCCCGTTCCCATCTTGGAGAGTCTTAATTCAAGACCTTGATTTTCATAGTGATTTAAGTGACATCCAGCGGCTGCAGAATCTGACAGTAGACATTTTAGTCTATGATAACCATGTTCAAGTGGCAAAATCTCTGAAGGTGATGTTGAGTAGCAAACCTGTTTGCTGTTTTCCATTTTTATAAATCGGGGGTGTAAATCACATTTATAGATGATAGTTGAGGTCTAGAAATGAACTCCAAATTTTTTTTTTTTTAACTTTTTAATTTGTATTATTAATACAATGTATGTTCAAAATAAATATCTGGTAGATATATTAAACTATATTGACTTGAACAGCTTTTTAAAATTAAAGAATGTTTCCTGAATATCTTAGAGCTGTGTACAATTTTACTATGAAAATAGTAAAGCAACATTGTACGAGTATTGTGCAAGATAATACTGCTTTAAAATGACAGAGGATACATAAAAGATTTGTAAACTTAAACATTAAGCTTTGATAATTGGTTAGATAAAATCTAGCCTGTGACTTTTTACTCATTAGTTTAAGAAAATGTTAATCTACCTCTAATATATATCATAAATTGTGTGTGTGTGTGTGTGTGTGTGTGTGTGTGTGAGATACAGTTTATTAGCACTTCCTCACTGTTTTTGAGATAGTTTTTTAGGTAAAAGTACACTGTTTAGATATCGCACTTCTTGCCTAGTACCGTGTTTCCCTGAAAATAAGACCTAGCTGGACAATCAGCTCTACTGCATCCTTTGGAGCAAAAATTAATATAAGACCCGGTCTTAAAGTATATTATATAAGACCTTAAAGTATATTATAAAAGTATATTTATAGTAAAATAAGACCAGTCTTGTATTTTTGCTCCAAAAGATGCATTAGAGCTGATTGTCCGGCTAGGTCTTATTTTCGGAGAAACACGGTTATAGCACTTTAAGGAATATTTTTCTTCATTATATCTCATTTGCAAGTATTCTTTCTAGCAAAGAATGACATTAATAATAACAATAATAATATTTGTTACATCCTTCATATGTATTTAGCACTGTCCTGTGCAGTACATAATATCATTCCCATTTGACAAATTAGAAAACTGAGACAGTCAAAAATTAAGCCCAAGAATTCACAGCTATGTAGGTGAAGCCGGTATTTGAACCTATGACGTCTGTTTCCAGAGCCACTTCTCTAAACCAGGATAAAGAAATAATTTGCTTTATTGCAAATAGTTCTCATCCCACCTTTAAGGAGTTATACTGCCTGTTTATAGAAGTTATACAATCTACTTATTGGAAGAAAACAGTTCAAGTGAATTGCAGATTTTCAGAACTGAATTTTAATGCCCAGTTTTCCTTTGTAAATACTTCCCCTCACACATTGTGTTACAGATAAGCCCACCCAACTCAAGTCAATAAATTACATTAAAATCAGGGTCCAGGAAGGTGACAGCTGCACTCTTGTCCTTTGTATGTGTGCGTGTGCGTACACGCGCACGTGCTCATACCCGACATTGGAGAAAATTGACTGTTGAAGGTATATTTTGATGCTTTCCTCTGATTTTATCTACATCGATTAGTTTATTTAAAAAAAAATAAATAATGATAAAGCAAGTTCTAAAGTCATTTTAAAAATACAGAGTTATTTTATAAGTGAAAAAGATTTACATTTTAGATCTACTTTCCCCATTTAATCCCCTTCTCTTTCCCTATGCTGCTTCTATAGGTCTTTCCATTCTCCCCGCAGGTCCTGACTTACTCGTCCAGGTCCTGAACAGCAGCCAGAACAGTGCTTTCCATGGAGAAATGATGAAGTAGATACCGTGTTTCCCAGAAAATAAGACCTAGCCGCACAATCAGCTCTAATGGTGTCTCTTGGAGCAAAAATTAATATAAGACCCAGTCTTATTTTACTATAAGACCGGGTATAATATAATATAATATAATATAATATAATATAATATAATATAATATAATATAATACAATATAATAGTGGGTATAATATAATACCTGGTCTTATATAAGACTGAGTTTTATATAACATATTATAGTAAAACAAGACCGAGCCTTATATTAATTTTTGCTCCAAAAGACGCGTTAGAGCTGATTGTCCAGCTAGGTCTTATTTTCAAGGAAACATGGTAGTATCTGCTAATGAATGAATCAATGAGAACTGCATTTTTTTTCAGATGGTTTCCATTTCCCTTTCTGTCTTCTTAATCTCACCCACTAGAGGGGGCTGTGAGCACACATAATTAAAGATAGGGCGCTTCAATTTTTTTCTACAGCTAGGACATTTTATTGTTTATTTGCTATAATAGAAAAATGAAAAGTATTTTATCTGTGTATAAGTAATTTAACTGTAGGCTTTTATTAACGTATATAGACATCACATTTTGTTTGTCCTGAGACAACCTCTGTCTTTATCAGTCATTTCCTATTAATTTAAGAAATCTCCAGAGGCACATGACATCGATAGAAATTAACTCTTATCCGCACTTGAAGACAGCTGTTTAAAATTGCATTTTTATACCAAAATACATGGACATGTATTTTTGTTGTACAAGAACAAGAAAAAAAAATGTTTTTAAATAAAGAGACAGTTAAGACAATTATAAAGTACAACATAATTGACTTCTGTATACAACACAGTTTGCAGCCTAAGTTGCCCTTAACATTTTTCCTAAATCTTGCTTTTAAGTAAGGTATCTTATTCCCTAAGCATTTTACAGAAACACACTCACTCACTCACACTGACATTTCACATCTTTCGTCTAGAAATTAAAGCAGTATATTTTGAATCCCCAGTCTTATGCTGACACAGTTTTAAAATAATTATAAAATGTATGTATTAATAATTATGTTTGGCCTTCAGTGACTCAAGAATTATAATTTGGTTATTTTCAGGTATATACAGTCATTGAAAATATTAAACCTAAAGTGAAATTCATGTTAGTTTATAAGGAATATATATAAATGATTTCTAAAGGGATAGTGATTTCTTTAATCCATATTTGCTTTGCTTTATTTTTAATGTTTCCGTATTGAAATGGGCTTTTATAACAATTTGTAAAGTAATTTTTATAATATTTTGTTATGACTCCTTTGCTTGTATTTTTGGAATCCTATCACATTACAGACAAGACTAAGCAATATTTGTCTATTATAATAGAGCATCTGGCATATTTCCTAGTATATTTAGCAACCTTAAAAAAAAATACAATACTGACTCCAGAAGGAATTTCTGGAAATAACAATTTATCATCTTTATAGCTCATTTATATAAAATAAATTATCTCGGTCTTTAACTTTTGTTTTGTTATGAAACCCGTAGTAGACAAGATAGTGTACTACACATCCATTTGCCTACCATTCAAACTTAACATTTCAAAATGTTTTGCCACATTTACTTTAGGTACTTTTAGTTTTTTTATTAATTTTTATTTATTGAGGTGACATTGGTTAGTAAAATTATCTAGGTTTCAGATGCAGAGTTCTGTAATGCATCCTCCATGTACAGTAGTACCTCAGTTTTCGAACGTCTCCGTTAAGGAACATTTCGGTTTACGAGCACCGTAAACCCGGAAGTAAATGCTTCGGTTTTCGAGCATGCCTTGGAAGTTGAAGATGTTACTCGGCTTCCGGTAAGTGCAAGATCCTGAGGCTTAGCTGTCGGCCGTTTTCAAACATTCCAGAACTTGAATGTTCTTCTAGAATGGGTTACGTTAGAAAACCGAGGTACCACTGTAGTGCATTGTATGTTCACCACCTAGAGTCAGTTCTCCTTCCATCGTCATATATTTGACCCCCTTTTCCCACTTTTAATTTTCAAGAAATAAATACCTATTGGACCTTCTTTGTACCTCTGTTTATTCTCATTTTTTGCTCCCCAATAGTCTGTTTCTGTGTCTTAACAGGGAGATATGTACACCCATGTTTATTATACTTTTATGTGCTTTTGTCTGAAAAATGTATATGCATCATACTGTAATTTACTGTTTTCTTTGACGTTATATTTTTTGGATTTATCAATGTTCATTGATGTGTCTGCATTTATACCAGACTGTCTCAATTATTATACCTTTGTTTTTAAATGCTATTTCATAAGTCAAGCACCCACTCCCCGTTTAGTCTTCAAAATTGACCTGGCTATTCACTTTCATATATCTTTTTAGAGCAACTTTTCAAATTCCATGAAAGACATTGAGGATTTTATCGAAATTCCATTGATTTTTAAAGATTAGTTAGGGGGAAATTATCTTCATAATGATGAAGCTTTTTATTTATGAATGTGATACCATCCTCCTTGCTTTGGCTGTTCTTCAGTCCTTTGTGGGACTTGGATGTCCTGGGCTGCTGTATTATGTATATAAAAAAGAATTGTCGATTCTAATAAATGTTCAAAAAAGTCAGATAAAAGTAAATACATGCAGGTCATTTCATATTTTCTTCCAGTATCTTACATTAGAGACCATGAGGAAAATCAGTTTTTGTCTTCTTTTTTTTTTTTTTTCCTTTTTGTCTTTTCCTTCTCTGACCAACCTGTTCCCCTGCCATGATATAGGTGTGAGTGGAAGAGGTCAGAGAAGAAAAGACTAAATACCTTACCTCCTCACAAAACCTATTACTGGAATGAAGTAGTAGCATCTGGGAGTGGCTTATTCCCCTTTACTTTTTTCTCTCATTTCTCAAATCCGGACAGTAATGAGGAAAAATACAATCAACTGAAACAGTAATAAGCAGAGGTGGGAGGTTGGTTTACTGGCTCGTCTTTTTTCATATTCCCCCTATATAGCGTTTCTGTTGTAGAGAATCTCATCACTGTTACTCATTCTGACCTTGAACAGAAAAAAGAGAATGAGAGTCCCACAGTCATCAGCAGTCAGGACTGCTGCCTCATGCAGATGAATTAAATTTCCTGTTTCGAAACTCTTTTTGTTTATGATTTTTTCTTTATACAAATAAATGTAATTTAGGTTATTTAGCTTCTTGTTTTCAGTGGGTGTCAATTTCTTTGATAAACATTCTGCATCTGCCTCATTTTAATTTTCTACGTTAAAAGCATGTCAGTTGTGTGTAGATACCACATCTTTATCCAATCATCCATCAGAGGACACTGGTTGTTTCCGTGTCTTGGCCACCATAAATAAAGCTACAATGAACATTGGAGCACATATATCTTTATGGATAAATGTTTTCAGATTTTTGGGGTAGATACCCAGGAGAGGGGTTGCTCGTTCATATGGTAATTCTATTCTTAGTTTTTTGAGGAACCTCCACACTGCCTTCTATAGCGGCTGCACCAATATGCATTCCCACCAACAGTGTATGAGGGTTCCTTTTTCTCCACAGCCTCTCCAACACTTGTTACTATTTGTCTTGTTGATGATAGCCATTCTGACTGGGGTGAGGTGATATCTCATTGTGGTTTCTATTTGCATTTCTCTGATGATTAGTGATGTTGAGCATTTTTTCATATGTCTTTTGGCCATTTGTTTACTAACAACTGTCACCCCAGTAAGGTTTAATTTAAAAAAAAAGCATATCATTAATCTATAATTAAAGATATTTTTAATAGTAAGTTTAGCATATCTATAGAAATTAACTATCAAACATTTAATTAAAAACTATAATTGGTTTAGTCCTATATTTGAACTCATGGAATGTGTTTCATATTATGATATACAAACACAAATTGTTTATAACATGTTTTCTTTTCATGGAACTTATAGGGGATGTATTACTTTGATATAGTAGCACATTTTAAAATATTTTCTAGTATTCTTATAATGACAGTGCTTTAGTGATCACATTTAGTTAAATCTTACCTTAACTAAAGTTAAAAGAAGTTATTTTCAGAAACCTTATTAAATGGGTTTATTAATCAAACAGAGGTCTTGGACTTGATTTAGGTCATGGGTTTCTTAACTACTATAGTTTATCACTGCTAAGACTCAATCTTATTTTATACTTTAACATCGCTGAAATGGAAATATATCTTACATTTGAAAACACACACACTCACACAGATGTTTTGGTTTGGATACAGTGTCCTTGGGGCAGCTAGTTATTCAATACACACCAGTATAATGCACCATTATCCTTTCTGATTGGTCAGTGTCCTGGTTGTTGGTCTGTGCCCCATATGGTTGTTAAATATTTTGAGTATTAGGAATTGTTCTCCATTTTCTAAAAAAAAAAAAAAATCTATTTTTAGGTTGGAAGCTTTCTTAGAATTTATAGCCTCCATACCAAATTTCAGTCACTGAATTCAGAGGACCAAGCGACATCGTTAGTTCTAGAGTTTCATCTCCATGGAGGTACCAGTTATGGTCGGGGAATCAGAGTCTTGCCAGAAAACAACTCCGATGTGGATGATTTGAAAAAGTAAGCATATCATATACCTATAGAAATTGTAAATAATGCATTAATTCAACTGATTTTCAAGATAATCCTGTTCTGGGGTCGGGGAGCTAATGGGTTCCTTGTAGTTGATCGTCATAGCCTTCTGTGCCGTTATCCATTTTGTACAAAACAGATGAATTAAAGGAAACAAGTCAAGTGGTTGTAGTTTCAAATAGCTACATAGTAGCAGAGCTGGGGTTATAGTCTAAGGTTTCCATTAGTTACTTACACACTCACATCTACTTTGTGCACTTACATTCTCCTACCATTTACTGCGTTCTCCAAGTAGAGTAACAAACAGTGAAGACTGGAGTTTAGCTAACGTTTGGAAAACTTGATCCATATCTAGCATCACAAACAGATGATCCTGCCATGAAAAAAAAAGACTGCCTTTCTAAAGTGCCTGTGACTGCTAAAATAGGTAATCAAAGTGTTTTAGGGTATTTTTAAAACTTATTTGTTTCCAGAAAGTTAATATTACTTTAAATCCTCCTTTACATGCAGTTCTTTTCCTTGATGTGTTCCTAGCAGTCTGTTACAGAAACTTTTGGACCAGTGTTCTAGAGAAACAAAAATAAGTATTTTGCGTATCTTTAGAGATATAAAAAATACCCATTCAGAATATTGAAATGACGTAGATATTTTCTGTTTTAATATGTTGAAATCAATGAATTTAAAATCAATTAAATTACCTATTTCATATACATTTTCAGTAATTTCATTTCAGTTTCACTACTTTGTTTTTTTTCCAAGTCTCTATTTTTTGTGTTGCAGTGTATAGCAGTATAATATTTTACTTCTTGAATCTAAAGTGAGATTGTTCTGACTCAAAATGTTATCCATTAAATTCCCAATTTATTTTTGTTTTCAGTATTTCATCATCCCACTGTTACACTTGTATCTTTCTAGACTCATATTTTTTTTTTTTTTATAAATTTGGGGGCTCTCTTGAAACACCACATAATCTCATAAAAGTTACAGACCTTCTACTAAAGAATGGATACACACACACGGAATTTTTTTATACAATTTTAGTGAGTTCTTAATTTCTGTGGGTAGAGCTAAACTGACCGTGTTGACTTTGTTTTATGCAATTGAACTTACATTCTTTTACTTACAGGGCTTTAGAATGTGCACGTTTGACAGCCAATCAGTGTTCAGATGATACGGGTCAATTAGACTATGAGGACAGCTTTCCATCAAGTAAGTACAATTTTTAACATTAACAGTTCAGTTTCTGCTAAGTAAAATGCCTTTATCAACATTAATTCTCCCTTTTAATATCTTCCTATCTGTCTCTCTTTTTTTGAATCCATATTCATTGTAAACAAACATGCTAAGTCTGTGTGTCCTATGCCAAGGTAAACATTGTTCTTCCTTTAATTGTATAATTACATGCTCAAATTGGGGTGGTAGGGATTAATGGATTTGTGATATGTGTAGTATTTATGTATATATGTTTATGTATATGTGTGTGTGTTCATTAAATATCTGTATTAATTTCTTAGGCAACTATTTTGCATGTCAGTATCTAAAAGGAACAAAGGTTGTTTTTGCTGCTTTATTTCAAACAGCCTAAGTATTTTTTGATTGTACAGATCTTAGATGTATACATGATTTCCCCCTGCCTTTATTGAGTTAATCAAATACCTAATTGAACTATATTGACAAACAGTTGTGTATTTATAATATTGTCTACCTGAATAGGTGACTATTCAAATCTCTAAATTTTAAAACTCAATCTGTAAGGAGTTTTTCTTTTATCATTTTGTCTCCTTGTACATACTGGGACGTAGAATCTATGTTATCTGGTATATATACAGAGGGTGCCAAAAAATATACATACACATTTTAAGAAAGGAAAAAAAACTATTAAAATTGTAATACTCAATATATACCAATTACAAAAGATGAATACAAGTCATGTGTACACATTTTTTTGGCACTCCCGGTATAGCTATCCTATATATGTATTTTTTTTAGAATCTAACTCCTCTACTATTAGCCAAAGAATCATTTTATCAGGATTTACTCTCATTCTACACCAGTAATGATAAGCATTAAAATTAACATGTGTGTCTTGGTAGGCACTTAGTAAGTGCGTACATGCATGATTATTTAATGTTGACAGTACTCCTATGAGGCTGATAATATTTTCTCCTTTTTACAGAAAGGAAATTGAGGTTTTGAGTAATGGGGGAATCATGTAATTTGCCCAGGGTTACTTAGCTTTGAACTGATGGCAAAGTCAGATTCCAATGCAAGCTATTCGATTTTTTTGTATATATTTTAAATTTGTGTCTTCTTTCTCTGCCTTAAAATTCTCCACATTTCCTACTGCCTTGGTGATGGCATTTTAGCCTGAGCTATAATTACTTGAACAACCAGTAGGAGGCCAATTTAGTTTGATTGACAATCATTTAGAAACAGTATAATTAGTAATTATACTTTTTAAAAATTTTTGTTAAATGTACCAGGGTGACATTGGTTAGTCAAATTATATAGGTTTCAAGTGTACAATTCTATAATGTATCATCTATATATTGCATTGTGTGTTCACCACCCAGAGTCGGTCCTCCTTCCATTACAACGTATTTGGCCCCATTTACCCTCTCATACTACCCCTTCTCCCCCTCTTATAACCACTATACTGTTGTCTGTGTCTGTGAGTTTTTGTTTGTTTGTCTTATTTGTTGCTTTCAATTTTATATCCCACATATGAGTGAAGTCATATGGTTCTAGACTTTTTATGTCTGACTTATCTCGTTTAGCATGATAATCTCAAGATCCATTCATATTGTCACAAATAACAGTATTTCATCTTACGGCAGAGTAGTATTCCATTGTATATGTGTCCCACATTTTCTTTATCCAGTCATCCATTGAAGTTCACTGTTTGTTTCCATGCCTTAGCTACCATGAATAATGCTGCAGTGAATATAGGGGTACATATATATTTACAGATAAATGTTTTCAGAGTTTTTTGGGTAGGTAACCAGAAGAAGGATTGCTGGGCCGTGTAGTAATTCTTAATTTTTTGAGGAACCTCCATACTGTTTTCCATAGCAGCTATACCTATTTACATTCCCACCAGCAGTGTATGAGGGTTCCTTTTTCTCCACAACCTCTCCAACACTTGCTATTACTTGTCTTGTTGATAATAGCCATTCTAACACGTGTGAGGTGGTATCTCATTGTGGTTTTGATTTGCATTTCCCTAATAGCTAGGGAAGTTGAGCATTTTTTCATATATCTGTAGGCCGTTTGTATGTCTTCTTGGGAGAATTATCTGTTCAGGTCCTCTGTCCATTTTTTAATTGGATTGTTCTTTTGTTTTTTATTTGTATGAGTTCTTTATATATACTTGGGTATTATCCCTTTGTTGGAGGCATTGTTTTTAAGTGTCTTCTCCCATTCAGTTGGTTGCCTCTTTGTTTTGCAGATGGTTTCTTTTGCTGTGCAGGAGCTTTTTAGTTTGATATAGCCCCATTCATTTATTTTTGCTTTTACTTCCCTTGCCTTTGAGATCAAATTCATAAAATCCTCTTTAAACCAAAGGTCCATAAATTTAGTACCTGTGCTTTCTTCTTTCTCCTTCTATGCAAATTTTTTTTTTTTTTTTTTTCAGGTCTTATGTTTAGGTCTTTGATGCATTTTGAGTTAATTTTGGTATATGGTAACAGCAGTCTAGTTTTATTCTTTTGCACATGATTTTCCAATTTTCCCATTACTGAAGAGGCTTTCTTTTCTTAATTGTATGTTTTTGGCTCCTTTGTTGAAAATTATCTGCCCGTATATATGTGAGTTTAGTTTGGGGTTCTCAATTCTATTCCATTGGTCTTTGTGTCTGTTTTTCTGCCAATACCATGCTGTTTTGATTATTGTCACTTTGTAATACAAATTGAAGTCAGGGAGTGAACCTCCAGCCTTGTTCTTTTTTCTCAGGATTGCTTTGACTATTCAGTCTTTTGTGATTCCATACAAATTTGATGATTTTTTTTTGTTGTTGTTGTTCTATTTCTTTAAAAAACGCTGGGATTTTGATGGGGATTGCATTAAACCTGTTATTGCTTTGGGTGATATGGCCATTTTAGTTATGCTGATTCTTCCAATCCATAAACATGGAATATTTTTCCATTTCTTTGTGTCCTTTTCAGTTTCTTTTAATAATATCTTGTAGTTTCAGTGTATGAGTCCTTCATATCCTTTGTTAAATTTATTCCCATTTTGTCCTTTTTGTTGAAATAGCAAAAGGAATATTTTTTTCTCTTTTTTTTTCTTTTCTGAAGTTTCATTGTTAGTATATAGGAACACAATGGATTTTTGCACATTGATTTTGTATCCTGCAACTTGACTGCATTTGTTTAGTTTCTGACAGTTATTTTGGTGAGTCTTTACAGCCATAGCACCCTGACAGTCCCCGATCTCATCTGTAATTACTCTTTTTGAACTCTCTTTTCTCCTTTTAAAAGGATTTTAGAATTATTAAGTTTCATAGGTTTCCCATGCCTTTAAGCCCACTCCCTGAGGTAATGTCAACAGTTTAGTGTGATTCCTTCAAAACCTTCACGTTTATACAAATACTTATGTACATATACTGGTACATAAACAAATAGGACTTTTTCCTCTGTTTAAAATTTTTACAAAAATGGGACCATACTATACCAGTTGCTTTATCGTAGACTTCTTTCTGGCATAATTTATATAGCTCAAACTCATTCTTGTAATAGTTGCATTACATTTTATTGTATGTATCTTACATTGTTAATTTAGTTGTTTTCCCTTTGATAGACATTCAGGTTATTTCCCATTTTTTGCTCTCACAAATAATGCTTTAATAAACATTCTGAACAGTTGCGCTTTCATGTTTTTATTTCTGTAAAATAAACTCCTAAAAGTGGGGTTGATGGATCAAAGGGCAAGCATATTTCTCAGCTTCATAGATTGTGCCAGATTACATGCCAAAATGTCATAGGATTCATATGCAAATAGCCGTGTAGCAGAATGTCCTTCCCTGACACTCAGCATAGTGGAGGTTAACAATATGTGTAATTTGTGACAATTTGGGAGGTAAAATGTGTTATTTAATTTCTCTGAGAACTTGGAAACTTAAAAATCTTACGTATTTAACAGCCCTTTTTACTCCATCTTTGAATTATCTGCTCTTACCCTTTATCTGATTTTCTTTTGGGTACTTTATGTTTTTTTATCAGTTTATAGGAGACCGTGTATACATTTTACACATATTTTCTCATTATTTGACTACTTTTAAGGTTTTTGCCATTATTTTCACTTCATGCAGAATGGCAAATATTAAGTAATCAGGTTCATTGAAATCATACACTACCAGTTTAACATGTCCATTCAAGTTCTGTTGCCATGGATTCTTACGCCATTTATTAGTTATGCCCAGGAAGAAAGACAAGTAACGCATGTTTATATGTGATGCCCCATAAATTATCAAAACGTAATTCTATTATACATTCTATTGTACATAATACAATGTAAGTTAAAGTAATTACAAAGTATGGATATTTTTCAAGTCTTAAATTCTTCATTTTAGAAAGCATTATTAAACTTATTGCTGTGTTCACTACTTTTGCTTTCTTGTTAAAGTAAAATCCTATTTTATGGTGATCAGCAAGTCATCCAATTGAATTTAGAAAGTTTATGATTTTTATGCATCTCTCCCTTTATTTCCTTCACAACATATTTTTCCAAAATAATAAAAATTTTCAAATGTGCAGAAAAATCGAAACAATTATACAGTAAATATTCATATACCCACAGCCAGTCTTTCTCCAATTAACATTTTATTCTATGTGCTCTGTCATCTATCTCTCTCTTAATCTGTCAGTTCATCCTTTTTTTTTGATGCATTCCAAGTAAGTTGCAGACATTAGTATACCTCCTAAAGATTTCAGAATAGACATCATTAACTAGAATTCAGTATTTGTTTCGGATTCTGTTTTATTTTTGAGGTAAAATTATATGCAATGAAATGGACAACTTAAGTACTATTTCATGAGTTTTGATTAATTTGTGTGACCTGAATCCCTCTTAAAATGTAGAACATACACTTGTCACAGAAAACTCCCTCATGCGTCTTCCTAGTCAGTCCTCATCACCACCACCATCCCCAAAGTTCTGAGTTTTCCCCACCATAGATTGGCTGCACCTGTTCTAGACCTTCAAATAAATGGATTAATACGTTATATGTTTTTGTACATACTGTATGTTTTTTTATATTCATCCACATGGTTGCATATATCAGTAGTTTATTCCTTTTTGATGCTAGTAGTATGCTATGAGGTAGACCTTTTTTTTTAAATATGAATTTTCAGTTGTTATAGCACCATCTTTCTTCTGTAAGATGGCTTTGATGTCTTTGTCAAAAATCACATGGGTAGATATGTGGATTTATTTCTGGGCTTTCTGTTTAACACTTAAAAATATGACGTAAGCATTTTTTTTTTTTAATACTGATTTCAAGTTGTTACAGCACCACATGTTGAAAACAGTTTTGCTTTCCCTTTGGATTGCTTTGCTGTCTTTATCAAAAATCAGATGATTATGTAAATGTGGATTTATTTCTATTTAATTTTGTTCTTAGGTTGGTCAGTCTTTATGTCAGCACCATACTGTCTTCGTTGGTACAGCTTAATGTCAGTCTTTACGTCATGTAGTATAAGTACTCCAATTTTGTTCTTTTCCAAGATTAGATTCTAGATTCTTTGCATTTCCACCCAAGGGATAGAGTCTGCTCTTCTCTTTCTACAGTCAAGCCTCTGTAATTTTGATTAGGATTGTATTGAATCTACAGATCAATTTGGGGGAGAACTGATACCTTAACAATATTGTGTCTTCCAATTCATGAACATGGCATATTTCACTGTTTGTTTAGATTTTTTTGAGTTTCTCTCAGCAATGCTTTATAATTTTGAATACCACATTGAATTTTGAACGGATTTTAAAACTGTATAATTCCTTTTCCTTCTCCTTTCTATAGGCTCTGGATCAGTATCACTATATGAGGAAGAACGATGTCAGCAATTATCAGCTACAAGTAAGACCATGTTTCATTTTTGAAATACGGGCAGAATAGCATCATAAAACCTGTCCTTATGCTTATCAACAGATTCATTCCTATCTATTATTGAGATCAGATATCCATGAGGGCAAAAATATATCTATATTTATCTTACTCCTCCACCTTATCCTAACTCATAAAATGGAACCCAGAAAGACATATGTTTTTATATTAAATATGTATTTTAAGTCATGTGTCTGCAAGGTTTATGGAACCTGCGAGTATACTCTTTGACAGTACAGTGGGGCTTATTTGAGTTTGAGAATGTAAAATATCTTACATGGCATTAATTTTAATCAGTTCACATTATGCACTTAGCAGTATGTCCATAAAAGAGTTCCTTACAATATGCTCCAAAACTTTAATATTAACAAAAATAGTAAATCTACCACATGCCCTCCTTCTGTTACTTCAGCTAAAATAAAAAATAAAAATTTAAGAAAAAAGTGTTTTTAAGTACAGGTATATTAAATGATGATCTATAATGTACTATTATAAAATGCATTTCTCATTATTGGAGAAAAGATATATAACTACTATGAAATGGGGGAAGGCTAGAAGAAAGAAGCTGGTGATATTGTATTGGAATTGGTAGTGTCAGTATGTACTCATGGTTTTATAGATAGATACAGAAATAGGTATAGATGTGTATTATTTGTGTATCTGTATCACCCATGCATATTCATGCATATATTTGTAGGTCATGATGTGTGTAGTACAGGTGTGAACATGTGTACACATATGCCCAACCTCTGTCAACGAAAGGGCATGGAAACAATGGCACCCAGTAGCAATGAGCACACTTAGTGTACAGATCTTAGTTTACAAATAATATTCTGCCTTAAAAGAAATCAGGGCTCCTTGGAGTAATAGAACATTCCTGGGTTGGGATAGGAGAATTCCAAGATGAGTCTAGAATAATTCTCAGTTAATGATGAAACATATTTAATATGGTACAATTTGAGCATCAAAATAAAAAATACTGATGTTAGAATAGAACTTACTGAGTAAAGTAGGAATCTATTACTCCATGTGCATAGTAAATAAAACAACAAAACAAATAAATGAGGTTGAATGGAAAGCTCTTATTAAAGTTTAATGGCAACTAATAAATGTGAAGGGAAGGATGGAGTTAGGAAAAAACACGATTTTGCAACCATGATACTAATAATTCATTTAATTGTGAATTACCCATATGTTCTAAACTAGCAGGGTCCTAAATGTTTAGTGTAAGATCGGGATATTTATATTTCCCCAAGTACTTTCTTATTAGATAAAAGGGAGAAAAATAAGTTTATAGTGGAGAAACCTGTTGAACACCACCACCTTCACTAACTGAGTAGTGGTGCCACCTCCAGGAATGGAAACACTGATGTCCTCTGCCTGGTGATGTGATGCACCAGGATGCCCACAGTGTGGCTCATGTAGTAGTATTCCTGCCCAAATGCATAATTTGTATCTAATCATGAGAAAAAGCACACACACCAAAAGAAATGACCTCTCCTCAAATTTATCAGTGTCGTGAAAGACAAGGAAAAGTGAGGAACCATTAACCTATGTTAAAGGAGTTTGAAGAGACAGGAAAAGTAAATGCATTGCATGCATCAGGATTGGAGCCTCAATCCAAAAATAAAATGCTAAATCAGAACATTATGGGGACAGTTGGAGAAATTTGAATTCAGTTATAATATTACATTAATGTTAAATGTTCTGATATTGAAAATTGCACTGTATTATGTCAGTGAAATTTCTTGTTTGATGTCAGTGAAATACACAGTGTGAAATATTTAAGGATAAAGGAGTGTGATGTCTGGAAATTATTCTCAAATGATGCATATATATATATACACACACACACATATATATACACACACACACACACACATATGTATATTAATTGTATATCTGTAAGGTGTGTGTGTGTTTGGAGAGAGACAAATGGAGATAATAAATGTGGTAAAATGTTCATAAGGTTGGCAATACAACTTAGATTTTGTTGTATCTGTTTGGTTCACGGGGATTCAAGTCATGAATATATTTAATATTCTTAATCTAAAAATTCTTTATAGTTCTTACAGATCATCAGTATTTGCAGAACAGCCGACTATGTACTATTTTGAAACAAAAAGCTCCTCAACAATTTCGCATCCGAGCAAAACTGAGGTCATATAAGCCCAGAAGCCTCTTTCAGTCTGTTAAACTTCATTGTCCTAAATGTCATTCACTGTAAGTATTTTCTATAATAAAACAAGTTTTCACTTCATAATATTTGTATATATACCATGTTTCCCCGAAAATAAGACCTACCCCAAAAATAAACGCCAGTTAAGATCGTCAGCCAGACGGACACATTTAGTACCTTATGACGATGTTCCAGAAGATGGCATGACTCTATTTGAATAAATGTAGATTGTTGTACATGAAAAAATAAGACATCCCCTGAAAATCAGCCCTACTGCATCTTTTGGAGCAAAAATTAATGTGAGATCTAGTTTTATTTTCAGGGAAATATGGTATAAGACCTGGTCTTATTTTTGGGGAAACATGGTATGTTTATACGTATATATGAGTGTGAAGTCCTGGCAATGAGTAAATTTTTATTGAATTTACTAGCTCTGATAAATGCAAACAAAAAACTATGAAAATATTTGGAGAGACTTACTTATTTGTCACAAAATTAAAATTCTTAATAATAAGCCATTACGGACTAAAATTCTTAAATAGAAAAGACTTCCGGTTAGTTGAAATTTTTAATTAAGTGATATAGAAAATCTTGTTGGAATTATTTCTGTCCTGCTTAATAACTACAGTATAGTAATTATTATTTTAGTAATTGAGAATTTCTCAGTGCCACAGTCTTTATTCTAATAAACATCAATTATTTCATAAACATAAATAAAATTATAAGACAATGAATGTGTACTTATTAGCTCAAGCCATATTCTGAAAATTATTTTTAATCCCCCTCCTTTTTTAATGCAAGTTGACTGTCTTCCCTCTATATTGTATGTGTGTGTGTATATACATACATGCATATATACACACACACACCTCCGTTATATTTATGTATTTATATATTATTTGTGTACACTTCTTTGTTCATTAATACACATATATTCCCCTCCTAAATCTAGGCATTATACTGTTTGTGGAAATTTTTTATCATCACATCTCCTTAAATAAAATGGGGATGTCCTCTACCTGTTTAAGCTTGAAATGGTAGTTGGAGTTAAAATATAAATATAGATTTTAGATAATTCTTGAAGTGTTATCAAATTATAGTTCATCAAATTCTGTAACAACTTTTGAAACAAAACCACGGTCTATGATCATTTCTTAAACAAATAAGGAAATTACCTCAGAAAGGTTAAGAGGTGTTATCTACGGGTACACAGCTGGTGGTATCAGAACCAGGATGAGGACACAGACCTTTGGATTTAGATCATTCCATCTGTACTCTATCATACTTGACCATATGACTTTCTAAAATTATTATTATAGATTAAAAGGAATTGAAAGTAATATTGGTTTGTAAAGTAGGTGTCCTAGGAAAGTGAGATTACTTAAAATGGTAAGTAAAGATGGGACAGCTACATTTTCTCTTCTCGGTCGGAAGTTTAGCATTCTTTACAGAGGAGAACAAATTGGTGCCAGAAACAATTATAAGTAACCTTGGTATCACAAAACCAGGCAAGGAAATTGCTGGCAGTTAATGTAATTATGATATCGATCTACTTAGACATGAAATATTATCAAATATCTTTCTATTGAATCAGTCATTTAATCTGCAAAGTGAATTATCTCCCTATTTTAAAATAAGTAGCTGGCTTATCAGTATATAAACAATTTTTTTTAATTGGATAATTTGCGAAATTTGAATTTCCAACCTTATGCCAATTATTTTGTGTTGTTGCATTGTTGATGATTTTAGGCGAGAAGTTCCATATGAGGGTGATTTGGATATAATTTTGCAAAAGGGTGCAGCTAAAACCCCAAATACCAAACTACAAAATACATCATTATATGATTCAAAAATCTGGACCACTAAACATCAAGGAGGACGAAAAGTAGCTATTCATTTTGTGAAAAATAATGGTAATCTCCCACTTTCAAATGATTGCCTAATTTTGATAGAAGGTAAGATATTTATGTTACTGCCTTACTAGATTACAGCTTTTGCTTATATCTTTCTGTAATTATTAAATATATTTTAGGGGCTACCTAGGACATATAAAGTCAAAATAGTGTTAATTTAAATTTCATAAAATGGAATATATTATCTATAACAATTAGATTCAAATATATACGTACACACATATGTAAATTGATCTGATTGACATTTTGAAAGTATACATTAAACTCAAGTATTTACATTTGTTCATTTTGTTAGATTGCTACTTGTGATCTTAATCAGATCGAAGCAGATTATCGAGCTGAATAACATAGAGGCTGCTTGTTATATATAGTTTCTGTTATCTTAGCCTCTGGATGTCACTGTTGTTTTATAAAAGTAGAATGAAAGTCGTGTACTGATCATCTAAATCAAGGAAGGGACCCATGAAACAATTTAAAATAATTTGACATGTTTTGAAAAAATGAAACTTTGAGTCATATTTATTTTTGTATTGGCTTTCCACTTTTGTCTTATTTTTATCTAGTATTTATCTAATATATATACCACATATTTTTTCCATGCCAAATTTAATGTTTCATTATTTTCCTTGAGACTTTTCTTCGTTAATAATCCATAATAAAAGGAAAACATCCTCTTTAATTTGCATTATAGAAATCTTTAGTTTCATTTTATAAATGAATGATCTTTACTAAAGTGGGTCATGGTCATTTTTGCTGACATTTTTCTATTTGTAAAAGTAATACATAATCCTTTTAGAAAATATGTATATATAAGAATACACGTGTATAAACATTGGTATCATTTTCATGAACATCTCTTGTTTTAGTATATCTATAGTATACCAGAAGCTATTTTAATTAATTTCTGTGTATTAATTGAATCATCACAGCAGTCGTATGTAGTTGGTACTATTATAAGCTGTTTTTATGCATGAGAAAAACTGAACCACAGAGAAATTAAGTGTCCCAGTTTTTTGACATAGTAACTCTAATGAACTTCATCTCCCCCTGGGTGAAGTGTAATTATGGGACACAAGTAATGAAGTAAACATTGCCCAATTTCTAGTAAAGTTATCCTAGTCTGCATCTGCTTTAGCAGCATATGAGATTATTTATTCCCCTACCCTCATCATCATATACTAGCACTTTAAAAACTTGGCTACTTTGAGAAGTGAAATGTGATATCTTATTCCATTAGCAATATTTTAATCTGTACCAGGAGACTGATGTAAAAGCAAAAAGACACAACAGACACATGCATACAAGAAAAACTAGAGTATTTGTACGCTGTGAAAATAAAGCCATGGTTTTAGGAGATTCTGTACGAACTGTCCTTGTAGGGCCAACTGAAAGGATGCCATGCGTACCTCAGGGCTCCCCTGTGTTATCCTGTCTCCCACAGAATTCTGTGCTGGCCACGTTGGCCTTGAACGTCCAAAGGGAGCTTGAATAAAGAAGTCCTTTAAGCTCCCAATCCTCTTTAATAACCGTTCATCTCACAAACTTTCAGTCTCATCTCCTGCAGTGCCTCAATTACCATCCTACCCTCCAGCCATATCGCACTGCTGACAATTCCAAGTCCCAGTATATTTCCTTTGCCTTTTGGCCGTTCCATTGCTGTTCTCTGGCCAATTTCTGCTCTAGTACATCTTCAGAAATAAACTCAATAATTCCCTTTATTCAGCAATTCATGTTGAATATTTAATGACCACCTATATGTATGTACCAAGCGCTTTTTCTGATTCCCCAGGCAGATTGGAGTGGTTCTTATTATGTCCTGTATGAAATTCCAAAAGAGCACTTTTCTTCTGGTATTATATTTGTGTTATATCTGTCTGTTTATAGATTTGCTTCCTTATTAGAATGGAAGCTCCTTATGGACAGGATATATGTTCATTTTAATCGATGTATCTTCACCTTGAGTAGTGCACCTGGCATGTAACTGGCTCACAGCAGATATTTATTGAATAAATAAGTACATCCAAAGAAGTAACATTTTATCTTACAGAGCTTTTTTTTTTTCAAGTGGACACTTTTTTAAAAAATTTCAATTACAGTAGACATTCAATATTCTTTTATGTTAGTTTCAGGTGTACAGCATAGTGTTTAGATATTTATATAAATTACAAAATGATTCCTCACCCCCACCCCCATAAGTCTAGTACCCACCTGGCACTATACGTAATTATTACAATATTTTTTACTATATTCCCTATGTTGTACTTTACATCCCCATGACTATTTCAGAACTACCAATTTGTACTTCTTAATGCCTTCACCTTTTTCACCCCGCCCCCCATCCTCCTTCCATCCAGCAACCATCTCTGTATCTCTGTAGCTATGAGTGTTTCTGTTTTGTTTATTTTGTTCTTTAGTTTTCACATATAAATGAGGTCATGTGGTATTTGTCTTTCGTACCTTACAGAGCTTTTTAATGAAAGTCAAGTGAAAGTGTATGTGAAAGCACTTTCAAATATAAAAGGGTTTCATCAAAATGTTAACATTTTTATCATATTTCTGAGTATTATAACCCTAACCAGAGTCTAAGGTTTAACTGCAGCTTGACATGGCAGAACTGTCATTAAGCTGCAGAAAGAGGGATGGGAGCCGAATTAAGTTAAAACCACAAAGCTTGCTGTTCTTAGCAAAGTGTATCCACTTTTTTTTGAAAAAAGTTTTTTATTGGATTGTTGCAAACCTTTGGTTAATTTCTGGAGTTCTGAAAAAGTAGGATTTAACAGTTTTTGTAAATGTTCTTTTTGCTTTTATGGAGAAGTGTTATTTTTGGCCAACCTTAGTCTGCTATGCCAGAAGTGCTTCCCCTCACAGTGAAATTTTAACGTTACAAATTTTATGCAAATTTTGGGAAATGCACAGAAGTATTTTTATAAATTATATTCTCTTTTCCTGGAGAGGAATGGTTATCAAGTTAAGTAAAAAGCACACCAGAAAATTTACCAGCAGCTTTGAGTTACAGAATATCCTTCTGATAACAGTGCACTATTGGGCACAGTTTCTTTTCAGCCAACATGATGGTTTAATCTCCACTCTTTCATAGAATTGGGGTGATTGTGATGGTTTTCCCAGGAAAAATGCACAAACATTGTACACGAATTCGTATTACATGAACTATTTGCATCTATATTTATATTTAATGTTCACCTGAAAATTTAAAAGGTATGTTTCAAACTCAGGACTAAATTTGCCTACACATTAGTAGTATATAGCAAATTTAATACGGAGGACCTTGTCATGCTTTGGCTCTCAACTTTATTATCTTGATTTTTCTGAACCAACGTGTTCCTGCCATAGAGAGTAATTTGTATAAGTTTAAGAAGATGATTAAAATTTCTCAAGCCATATATTTGCTCAAGTCTCAGCATTTTTGTGCGGTGGTTTCTTTAATCATTGTGTAGGATCCTAAGTTTACAGATCATTATTTTTCACAGTAAATGTATAAATGAATTAAATCTCTAAATTCATTGTTTTCATTGTCTTTTTCTGTCAGTCCCTTTAGTCTTTTACTGTACCTCATGTGTTACTTAATAAATGCTTTATTTTGCTTACATTACATTTGTACTACTTAAAGGGTTTATTTATTCTCTTTGATAGGAGGTACACTCCGTGAGATCCAGAAACTCGCAAACAACTTTCATAGTGTAATTCCTGTGAAATCTGGCCGTAAAGACCTGGAAGTCCTTGACCTTTCAGCACCATTCCTTATACAAGGAAAAACACATTACTATGGGTATGTTTTCAATTCTGGGTTTCTTTGGAATTAAAAATTGTTTAAGAGTAATTTTTACTTTTATTATCTTATCCCACTTACTACTGTTAGGTTGGTGCAAAAGTAATTGCAGTTTAAAACGTTAAAAATAATTGCAAAAACCACAATTACTTTTGCACCAACCTAATATATAGTCTGTGGATGCTTATTGACTACCAGTTTATATATACTAGATTTTTTTGTATATATTTATTCTTTTGATAGCACATATATTGACAACCTACCCTAGGCTAGGTATAAAGCTGTCCTAGAGGCCAATTACCATTTATTTTCTTTCACAAGGATTTAGATACTCTTTACAGAGAAAGGTTCATAGCTGCATTCTAATAAAAGTTAAGTGATTGAATTCCAGAATTTCTGTGCCACAAAGTTACAAATTAATTGTCACTAAGTAATTGGAAGATGGCAGAATACATTAGGAGCTAGAAACAGGTTTTTAGGTTTGGAAGGAGGCAGTGGAGATAAAATCTCCTTTGCTTCTCGGCTTGATGAAACAATCACCCCGAAAATACTCTGTTTTGAGAAACCTTGGATTATAGAATACATCTTGTACCATCCTTCTACCTTTTATATTCCTGTTGGTCGCAATTGTTACTCATTGTTATACTTGTAACACATCAGTCTTGATTTCAATTGAAAATCACATACTGCAGTCATGATCTCTCTCTGATTGTCACCGCTGAGGTCATTGGGAGGCAGGTGGACACTGTCCTGGGTTCTGTTCCGTATACAAAACACATATCATAGAACTTCAACTATAAGTTGGAACTAGTGTCACTGAGTTAAAATCCCTGGTTTAGATCTATTTTTACTCTAATCTGCCCAGTGCCTATAATTGTATCTCTCATTGGATTCATGACCTCAGAATCAACTTTATCAAGGTTTATAATTAGTTCAAAACTATATCAAACTCTATTTGTTTCCTTTTAATAAGTCATTAACATGGCCCTTCTGTCTTTTATGTGCCCATCCTCACTTGCTCTTTCTCTCCTCTCCCTGTCTTCTCTCTTGCCTTCCTAGTATCAGTCACCTTGGCCAGTCTAGAACCAGGAAAGCAAATAATTAGTTATAAGCTTTGGACTATCCTTCACTTACTAGAAGGCTAAAATAAAGTTCTGTATGATTCTCAACTTTCCCCCGATTTTCATCATAAACCAAGAAATTCTGCTCACGCTCCATATTTTAAGACTTTCTTTAGATTTTTCCTTTACTTTGTCATCAGCAAAAGGTAATACATCTTTTTATTGACTTTTCCCTTTAGTTTTAATTATGGAAAATAATTTTAACTACAGAACAATATCAAAAATGACATCATAAACAGTTATGCATCCTCCACTTAGATTCAACAAATGTTAACATGCTAACATTTTTCAAGTCTTTGTTTTTTAAAAATAAAGTTGTACAGAACAGAAGAAACACCATACCAGTCCCTTCTTTCCCTTCCTTCTCAGAAGTAACTACTTTTCCAAACTTGGAGTCAGCTCTTCTCATCACTGTTTTCATGCTCTTAGAATAATGTATCTGTGAACATTTAAGGAGTATAAGAGTATTATTTTGTGCTTTTAAAATTTATGTAAACTGTTTCATTGTATGCCATTTCATTTTGCAACTTGCATTTTTTCTTTACATAGTATTATTTTCAAGAGTTATCCATATTTATTTATGTAGATTAGTAATTATTTTAATGTTATATAGAATTTTATTTCATATAAAATATATTATGGTTTATTAATCCATTTTCCTATTCATGGATGTATGTTATTTTCATTTATTACATTTACAAGCAATGGTAAATGAAGTCCTTTTATGTATTTTCTTACATATTTCCTTTGTCATAATGTAAGTTCACTAGATCATGCCCAGTATTTTTTTTTAATGATATGATATGTGATGGTGTGGCATGATATGGTATAAAATGGAATAAATCAAAATGGTTAACAGAGACCTTTTTACTTAGTAATGGTTAGGATTGTTTCCTAAACTTTTGTTCCAATTGTGTGTATGTTACATTCTGGGTCATGATATAAAATAAATTTCTTACTGAGTTCTTGCCAGAAAATTTGAAAGTTACTACTGTAAGGTGTTTATAATTAGTGGTATGCATATTTTCTGCTTTATTGGAAAATACCAAATTGTTCTTCCAATGATTGTAACAGTTTATGGTCCCATCAACAGTGTGTGCGAGTTTCACTTTCCCTCAAGTTTTCTGACACTTCCGTGCAGTTTTGTTAGACTGTTGAGCATCAGAGGGTATCCATGGTGTTTTCTATTCTATGAATTTTATATTCATACCCTTTTACCAGTTTTTCTATTATCTGGTCTCTGTTTTGGTGCTTGTGTGTTTAATTGATTGTAAGAATTATTTCTAAGTGAGAGATACTACTCTTGTCAGTTACATGCGTTTTAATAAACTTCTAGTCTGTCTTGTACCTTTTAAAACTATGGTTTCTTCTGTTTAACAGATTTTTTAAAACATTAATTTAGTCACATTTACCAAAATGTTTGTCAAAACATTAAAGGTTTTATAAAACTTTACTTAGATTTCTGGACCTGATGCTTTTTTAAAGAATTTAAACTAATGCCTAAGTCTTTTGAATAGTTATACATCTTTTAAGGATTTGTTTCTTATTTAATCTCTTCTATTAAAAATTTCTAGAGCAGTGTTCATTTCATTTATTTTTTTTAATTTAAATTTATTGACATACAATTGTTCATAGTACTTCCTGATGATTTTTAAATCCCCACTTTGTTCTTGAATTCATGAAATACTATTTGCACCTTTTTTTTCCTTGCTTTCTTTTTGCCAAAGCACGAAGCTGTTGTTTTTGTTGATGCTTTCTGTTGTTCTATTATTACTGTTCTTACTTTCTTCCTTTACTTTCTTTAGGTTTCTTTGGTGTTTCCTTTTAAAATGTTTTTAATTGAATTAGTTTTTAATACATTTTTTTTAATATTTAAGTCTATAATTTTCCTCTTGAAAAAATAGCCTTGGCTTTAACACAAGATTGATGTTTTTGTCACTTCTAAATGTTTCATAATTTCCATTATATCTTTGTCCCATGAATTAAAAATTTTACACATACATTTTAGGTGCTATCTTTTTGTTTGTATTTTGGTTTGATGACTTTATAACCAAATAATGTAATGCATCTTGTAATGATATTTCAAGATTTGTTTAGCTTTGTTTTATTCTAGAATAAGTCCATTTAGATTTTGAATATATTACATAGGTTTTTTTTTGTTTTGTTTTTTTTTATAAGAACATGTATTCTTTAAGAGTTGTATTTAGTGTTTAATAGTATTTAGGTAGGTCCCTTAAACAAGCTCGTTAATCATACTCAAAACTTATTTTTCCTTTGTAATTTTATTGTTCAGTCACTTCTTAGAGAGTGTGCATCGTGGCCTCTGTGATTGTGGTTTTGTGACCTTTCAGTCTATCAGTGTGAGCTTTATATATTTTGAGGGTGAGCTTTATATATTTTGAGGCTCTTTGCCGGTTCATTCAGGTTCAGCATTCCTGGTGAATTCGTTGTTTGGTATATCCTTTGATAATGGTTTCCTCGCTAATCATGATTTTTTGCCCAAAAGTTTGTTTTTTCCACGTATTTTTTTAATGCTGTATCAAGCGTTTTTTTGGTTCCTAATTGTTTGGTATCTTATTATCAACCCTTTGCTTTTATGCTCCTTTGTTGTTATACTTTAGTCAGTCTCATAAATAAATACTCATGACTAGATTTTAGTTGTTTTTTAAATAGATGAGTTTAAAATATGTTAACTACTAATATAGTTAGGTTGTATTTCTGCATTTTATGTTGTTTTTCACTTCTAAGACTGTTAACCTCTCCTTCAGTTTTTATTATTATTTTGCTTAGATTTTTCATCAGTCTTCTATTGAATTGAGTTATAAAACTGATTATAATTTTATCTTTTCCTTTTTTTTACTTTGGAAGTAATGAATTCTCTATTTAATTTCTATTTGTTACCCTTAATTTTTAATTTGTATACTTAATTTCTAATTTGTATACCTGCTTTATCAATGTGTAAATTAATATTGCCTTTTTAAATACAGTTACACTATTTTTCCCCAGATTACAAATGAAAAGGAGTCTGTATGAACCTTTTGAATATTAATTTTTATAGTATTTGTATTCAAGTATATATTTATCATCGCCTAAACATTATGATGTATTAATTAAAAAAATCACTTGTAATTAAAGTATGTTTGTATATAAATAAAACAAAGTACCTAAGCTAAATAATGTATAATTTTAGTATATGTGTAGTTTTAAATAGATTTATATTACGAAGAATAACTAGTATTAGGCATCATAAGCTATAGACCTTTAAATATGTGCTTGCTGAATATATTACCCCAAATGTTGCTAGCGCTGACAATTCTAGTCAGAATAATTTTCTTATATTGGCTCTATTTAATTAAGACCTTGGCTATTATATATTGTTCACAGAGCCACAAAATGAAAGTCCTTAGAGATTGTCTGTTTAAACTTTTTCATCTTACCAAATAAGGAAATCAGCCAAATTAATTAATAATGTGTATTTAGAACCTTTCTCTTATTCTCAGTTTAATGTTGTTTATTCTGAACCATACTATCTTTTTGATTGTTTCTATTGTAAAAAGCTTATTTTTTGTACTATGCACATTACAATATAGGAAGTCAGTACGTTTGTTTAATAATTTACTTTTTACGTTTTAAACTGTATATTTGAACAGCAAAAATAAGCTATAATATTAAATTATTTCTAATTATAAATTATAATAAATTATTAATAAATATTTTTTCTTTTATTGATTTCAGATGTAAACAGTGTTCTAGTTTGAGACCAATACGGAATCTAAATTCCGTGGTTGATAAAACATCATGGATTCCTTCTTCTGTAGCCGAAGGTTGGCTAAATTTCTGTCTTCCATTTTTAACTGTCTTTGAATAAGGTGATCTCACTGATTATATTTCAGTATTTGAGGATATAGTAAAACAATATCAAAGCAAAGGCTGAGCTAAAGTTTAATTTTTCTTAAGCAAAACCATCCACAGTGATTGTAATAAAAGTATAAGGTAAATGTTTAAAATATTGGGAAGTTTATTTTCAAGCATCTGCTAGTATCTTTTATTCATTACTCACATTTTAATATTCAGTAATTTGCT
The DNA here is from genome assembly GCF_036562045.2 of Rhinolophus sinicus. Classification (NCBI taxonomy): domain Eukaryota; kingdom Metazoa; phylum Chordata; class Mammalia; order Chiroptera; family Rhinolophidae; genus Rhinolophus; species Rhinolophus sinicus. Next base: position 70,111,062 of record NC_133760.1, read on the forward strand.
TTAGTATTAATCATTAATCATAAATATAACTTCTCAAAAATCTCTCCAATTCATAGTATCTTTGGATTTAAATAAGTTTTAGAGATAGGTATTACAGCTTTTCACTCAATACAAGAGTTTAGCTGGAACAATAAGAATCTTTTTAAATCATGTTCTCAATTCTGGTCATTCATCCTCAGCTTAAAACTCTCAGTGACGAGGTTCATTACATTGCAGGGCAACCTATCCCCTTCATTTTTAGGCAGTTCTTAATAGTAAGTCAAAATGTGCCTACCTATAATTTTAACATGGGCCACATTCTATCTACTAGAATTAGAGTAAATCTGTTCCCTCTTCTATAAGATGGACTGACTCTGTGCATTTGAACATATCTGTCGAGCCTTCCTTGAGTATTTCTCCAAGCAGGCATCTCACATCCCTTGGTACTTTCCCACGTTTTTTACTATTTTATTTCTCCTCCTTAGTAAACATTCCATTTTGCCAGTGCTCTTCTCAAAGGTTGGCATTCAAAGCTGGAAATAGGGCTGCAGATGTTGGCCAATTCAGAATATAAAGAAAACCTTTATTTCCCTAAAATTGGACACTCTGTTTCTACTGGCCTGAACATTGCCTTGTAGAATAATGTCATCTCATTCAACGTTGATGAGATGCCTCAAGGACTTAACTCTCATTTATATTAATTAGCCTATGGTAAAATTGGTTGTCATATCATTTCGCCGCAGTTCCAAGAACATGTTGATAATTTTAAGTAAGGACTTACTACGTAGATATTTATTTCTGTTTGGTTTTGTTTTCCTTCTCCTTTAATCCAGCTGTGATACTGCTATCTCGTCTTTTGTTTGTGGTCCAGTGAAATTCCAGGTTACTTTCACATGAGCATCTTGCAATCCTGCTTGCTCTCCCTATCGTATTCTTAATGCAGGTGTGTCTGTTTGTCTGTGTGGTCCCTCAGAGTAGATTTTAATGTTCATACTTCTTGGTTTTAGCTCACGGTTTAAACCTATTGAGACCTCTAGACTCCTAAAACTCAGTTCCTCTGTGTTGATAATTTCTGTCATGTCTGTGTGCCCTGATTTATTCTTCTTACTTGCCCTCTTAATCAAGTCTATTTAAATAATGATTCCACAAATGAAAGACAATATTCCATCCTATAAACATGTTGAAAGTCTTCCATTTCCAAACATAAAGTAAGATGATCATTTTAACCTGTACATTTTCATATGATTTAATTTAGTACCTCATTTTCTTCCTTTTTCCTCCTCTTCAATTATGAAATCCCAGATTCTGACATTTTTGCCCATTCAACCAAATGGTATCTCTTAAAAAATGTGATGATCCCTATGCTTATAATGCAAAAGGAAGAGACGTGTTACATAATCATAAATAATGAACTGCATGCTATTTTTTAGAACATTCTGGTATTTTAATTTTGTCTTTGATAAGGCTAACATGCAATGAATTGTATTTCATGAAACAGTTTTTATGTTTTCTATGGAGATCAACTCATTTTAAAGATACGTTATTATTTAATCAAAAAAGATACAATTGTTCATAAGCCGTTGCTCCTATATAGGTATAGTGTGATGTTCCAAAGTGGGCCTGCTAAAATGAGCCTAATATATTGATATTAGAGAACAAAAAGGCGTAAGTTCTTTTCTCTCTTGAATTATTTTAGTAAACAAAATTAACAGGTACATACTATCCTAAAACAATTTTCGATTATAAGGAATAGAGGGTTCATATGATTTGTTTGGTCTTTTTCCTCCTTCACTAGTACTGGGTATTGTACCCCTCCGACATGTATTTGTGATGACATTTACTCTTGACGATGGAACAGGAGTATTGGACGCTTATCTCATGGATTCTGTAAGTAACAGAGGTAGTGAAGATTTTTCTAACTAAAAAGAATCCCTTTCTTATTTTTAATATATTTATTCATGCCTACTTTATTACTGAGAAGACTTAAAGCAACTTAGAAAAATGAAATACGAGCACATAAATCTTAAATTGTCTATGTGTTTATCTCTTGGTTTGACACTGTAAATCTTAATATCCAAACAATGAAAAGTTGAGGAGTAGGAATTGGAGGAAAGAGCCCTTCTCTGTACCATACAGAAGTGCTATTCCAGGAGCAAAGACAGAGGTATGGCCAAACCTTACAGGCACTATCTGTCAGCATTGCACTAGGCTTGTTAAGCCTCCACAGTTCTTACTGAGGGAACAAAATTACTTTGATAGGGAGTTACACTGGATGAAGCTAGGGAGGTGTCCACAAGACCATCTTCATTTCTGACATTTCCAAATTTGGGGGTTCCCAAGACCACCCTCTCTTCTGGTACCAGTCACAAGTTCAGAAGTCCCCAAGACCACCCTGAGTTTTGATAATTCACTAGAAAGACTTACAGAATTGACTAAAAGCTATTATACTCAGTGTTACAATTTATTACAGCTAAAGGATACAGATTAAAATCATCCAAGGGAAGAAAGAAGGGCATAGGGCAGAGTCCAGGAAACTCTCAAATATGAAACGTTCATTGTCCTTCCACGGGTTAGAAGGCAGTGTTACTTTCCTAGCAACAATGTTTAACAGTACACATGGAGTATTGCCAACCAGGGAAGCTCAACTGAGTTTCAGTGCCCAGAGTTTTTACTGGATCTCCATCATGTATGTAGTCATGGTTGACAATACATGCAACTGATCTCAGTCTTCATCCCCTCCAGAGGTCAAACTAATACTACATGACACAAACACCTCACCCTAAAATCACATTGTTAGACTATCCAGTGTGACCCAGCATCCTCAGGCAAACATGGACACTCCCATCAGGCATGATATTCCAGTGGCTTAGAGATTACCTCCCCGAGGCTAAGGGCAAAAGCTGGTAAGGTTAAATATTTTACTGCACACATTGGAAAAGAATCTCAGGTAAGGTTGACAGGAGAATTTTTCTCCTGCCTAAATAATTCATTTATCCATTTATTAAAAATATTTGATGAGTACCTTCTATGTGCCAGGCCCTGTTCTTTGGAATAGGGATCTATCAGTAAGCAAAGCAAGCCAAATCCCGTCCTGAAGTTTATAATCTAGTAGTGGAGAAAGAAAAATAAATATTTACTATATGTTATACTCTTAAACTTAACACACATTGTAGCCATTCAGTGTACGTAGTCAAGAGTATCATAAGCCTTGCTGTTTTCTGATCATTATTTTTATTAAAGTCAAAGCAATTTAACTTGATTTTACATACATATAAAAGCTGTTTTTAGATTAAACTAGTAAGTCAGATTGTAGGATTCAGACTAACACTCTAGTTTATGAATTCTAAAATCTTGATAAAAGTAACATAGTCTAGATTATTTTAGATAGTATTGAAATACTTTTATAATAGAACTTTAATAAAAGATTAAGATCATTCATTTCCTTTTTCGTCTGTAATTTTTTTAAGGGCGAATTCTTCCATATCCCAGCATCAGAAATCCTAAACAGTGATGACCTTCAGCAAAGTATGGATACGATCATGGATATGTTATGCCCTCCAGGAACAAAAATTGGTAGGCAGTATTTTAACAATCCCATTCATTCTTTTTCTTAAAGTAGCACCTGGCATATATCTAACCTATGGACTGTTAGAGGTATGAAAACTTTGAAATGTGAATCCAAATAAGTTACTAAGCAGTGACTGATGACTGCATAATTTACCTTTTGGTGGAGACGGTGGCAGGGATAAAATGGGCATGAATCATAATTCCTGAAATGAAAAGACTTTTCAAATATTTTGAACTATAATAAAGGGGAGGCAGTTTTGATCACAAACACATTTGATACTATGTTTATGCATACAAACATTTTAGTTAAAATCATATTAATGGATGAAATTTTGACAAACATTTCCTATAACAAGCTCCATTTGGCCACTTTAATACATTGATGAATTTTCTACTCAATATTAACTAGTTTTCAGATTTTACAAGTTTTTATTTTACTAATTATTCTTAACAGCTTTGGTTGTTTTCTATGTAACATTTGATTCATCAACCAGATCGTCAGGTCAAATTGTATCAAATACACCCACTGCCACTGAGTTTCCCTTTTGTGGCCATTATTTCTATTTATGTTGAAACTTACAGATGGAAATCATATTAAGACAGTTAAACTCTTTAACAATGTTTTATCAGTAACACATTTTACCAGCTGCAGATTTAACTGTTAACAATTTAATTTTTATAGGTTATTTTTAATCAGGCTTTATTTTCCCCTGGTCAATCTTTGCATTTGGTAACAATTCCAAAAAGATAGTTTTTATACTGTAACAAAGTTTAACGTATACCTTTATTTGATGTCAGTTTTAATTTTGACTGTTAGATTCTTTTGGATAGATTTCTGGAAATAAAACTTCCATATCAAAAAGCACAGGCCTGGTAGACTTCTGAGACATATCGCAATATTGCTTTTCAAGAAGATTTGACCCATTTATATTATAGTTCTACCAGCTGTGTAGGAGAGTGCCTGTCTTCTTAACCTTTGCCGATATTGAGGACTAGATACATGTCTTTCACACTCGAACTTGCAGAATCATTGCGAAACTTTTCTAGATGTTGTAAATAGCTTCACTATAGCTATAACCAAAGCGAGGAAATAGCATCTGTGGCCACTAACTTTGCCTTGACTCGGTACTTGGTACCTGATGGTAGTTTCAGCTTGACAACTGTAAGGGCTTCAGCTGGATCTCTAACTTCAGGAGAGATTTTAGTTTCTTTGCAGTCAGCCAAGAGAAAAACAAACAAACAAACAAAACAGGGAGGTCAGTAGGCAATTAGCGGGCGAAAAGAGGAATAAAAATTGGGACTGATGAGATAGCTTACTACCTTCACTGTCAACATTCTGAAAACCCCACAGTTAATTACTTTTTCCTGTTCTTAGGAAAACAATTAAATTGGTTGGAATTGCTGCAAAACAATAACATGAATCCAATATGTAATTTGTAAGAGTAGATAATGTTAAATTTGGTAAATGTATTTATTTGCTTTTCAAGGTAAATGTTAATTTTTCTAGCTAAGCATTATGCTTAGATACCTATTTCAGAGTTATTTGTTTAGTTTTAATGGGTAAGTAACATTTTCTTTTGGATTTATAGATGCATACCCATGGTTGGAATGCTTCATCAAGTCGTATAATGTCACAAATGGAATGGAACAGAAAATTTGCTATCAGATTTTTGACACCACAGTTGCAGATGATCTTACCTAATATTGACGTTCAACTTACTATAATGTAAAATGTTGTAATTTTTGAAAACATTACTATTTTCTGTGAGATTGCTGTAAAACACATAAAAGATTTAGCTCATTATTTTCTATTTTAGCCACAATTTTATTTTTTTTATTTAATAAATGGACATTGTGTTATCTTAATGCCTTCTTGTAAGTTAAAAATGTTCCTTTTGCTCAAATATTGAGTATGATAGCTGCTAAGGATATAAAAGAAAGGGGAGATTGAATAAATAAGGATTTGTTTTCATTTACTCTTTGTGGTCCCTTCAGAGAAGCTATTTTGTTACCCTGCACTAACTAACAATCACTTTTCCTGTTGGTTTTTCCATGTATCAGCCACTGATTTCTCTGCCGTCCACCACCTCTGGTTGAGCTTCCTTTCCTGCCCAGATTTTTATATCAGCAATGTTGGTAATTTTAGCCTGGGCATGGGATCAGGAGATGTCCTTACCTTAAACCTCTCAGCTTTGTCTGAGTGTATGCTGTTTAGTAGCTGGTGGTTTTGTTTTGTTTTGTGTTTGTACAAAGGGATTTGCTTAAACAAGTATTGTCAAAGAAACGCTTTTCCGAGTGAGCTACACCGTACTTAAAAGAGTGGTTTACTTTAAGTGAAAGTGGCGAAATTGCTTTCTTTGAGTGCTGATATTGACCAATGTAGGCTAAATCCTTTTATTCAGACCAGAATTATGTGTTTTGATTGCTTATTTCTCTACATGATATTAGAAGTTATTCCATTTCACCTCAGCTTAATAAAGTGGTCAGATGTTAGTGGCTTACTTGTATTACCCTTTTCAAAATAGTCTTATGTGAAATGTATTTCGGGTTGAACAGTGAGATGTTAACTCGGGTATATAGTCTACTTTTTACCTGACAATATGTCCAATTTGAAATCATGAATATTCAGTTTTATACAAATCCTTCTGTATATCTCTATATATGTAGATTTATGTATGTGATTTGCTAAAGAAAGAGAGTTACAGATCTGTCTAGTTCAATATTGAATAAATGTACACATTTCAATTGTTTCATTTGTTTGCCCTATTTGAGCTGAGGCATGATTTGTGGCAAAGAATCAAAGCAGGTATGCCAAGATAGCAGGTAGTTAGGACTGTCTACACACCAGGTAATATGCTAAGCACTTTACATGCAGTTGAGTCTCACAACATCCCATTTTCCTGATAAGAAAACCAAGGCTTGATTGATTAGCTGACTTGACTAAGTTCACACAGTTATTAAATGTTAGTCTGTACTTGAAATTAGAACAAAAGCTAGCATGGGCATTTCTGTAAATGAGTCCTGCCTTAAATAGCTGAAGTAACACTGGAAATAAGAGGAGTCACTGTTACGTTTTCTTACACTAACCAAAGGCTTGTAACACCTTATTGGCAAGAATATCTAATTTCCTGCACTCATCATAGAGTGCAGGAGTAAATTCTAGTTCCTGAGTATGTTAGCATATCTCCAGACCTAACTACCCATCTCCCCATCACCGATTTATCAGCTTGTTTGAGACCACAAAAGAGACTGATGCTGCTGTTGGAGGGATTTAAACTCTTGTTTCAAAACATATTCAAGGAAAAAATGTAAGAACTCTGAAATTGAACAGATGTGTTTCAGTCTCGATGATGTGCTGGGGTGCAAGGGGGAGAGAGACATCTCCTTGTCCTTCAGGAAGCTCCCAGCTGAGAAGAGTAGGGGACAGAAGGTGCCACAGGCTCAGTGTCACCCTGCACCATCTCCAAGTTAGTAATAAAACTCTTCCTGTGAATCCTCATGAACATAGTCTATTTCTCTTTCGTTTCCTATTTTTAATAAACCCCCACATTGTCATTTGTTGTTGTTGTTTTTAATTAAATTTTTTAGAATGACAATGGTTAGTCACATAGGTTACATAGGTGTCAGGTGCACAATTCTGTAAGACATCACCTATATATCACATTGTGTGCTCACCACCCAGAGTCAGTTCTTCTGTCACCATATATTGGATCCCCTTTACCCTCATCTACCACTCCCTCACCCCTTACCCTCTGGTAACCACTAAACTATTGTCTGTGTCTGAGTTTTTATTAATTTGTCTTGTTCACTTGTTGCTTTCAGTTTTATATCCCGCATATGAGTGAAATCATATGGTTCTCAACTTTTTCTGTCTGACTTATTTCGCTCAGCATGATATTCTCAAGATCCATCCATGTTGTCGCAATTGGCAATATTTCATCTTTTATTCTGGTTTAGTAATATTCCATAGTGTATGTGTACCACATTTTTATCCAATCATTTATTGAAGGACACTGGTTGATTCCATGACTTGGCCACCGTGAATAATGCTGTAATGAACATAGGGGTACATATATCTTTATGGATAAATGTTTTCATATTTTTGGGGTAGATACCCAAAAGAGGGATTGCTGGGTCATATGGTAATTCTATTCTTAATATTTTGAGGAACCTCCATACTGTTTTCCATAGCTGCTGCACCAATCTGCATTCCCACCAGCAGTTTACATTTGTTTTGTAACTTTTCAGTTTTGAGCAAGACGAGTTCCATTAACACCTAGCGTATCCACTGCTGATGTGTGTGCCTTATGCTGATCAGGAACCCGGAGTATTAGGAGAATCCGTTTCTGGACCAGCAACTAGATGGTAGTTTATTGTTTGCAGCTTTGAGCCCTGCCCACTTAATTGTCCACGTGAATACTGATAGAGTCCTCCTGTCAAATTTAAAATTACATAAATCTGAGAATGTGTGTGTATAGCCTCTTGCTCAATTCCCAGTGTCTGCAGCATCCATTGTTTTCGACACTACGGGGTTGTTCTGTGGCCCCTGCACTGATCCGTATGAGGAAGGGAGTGCATATGCTAGAATATCTGAGGCAGGCGATTGTTCTTTCTGTGGACATGATAATGAGAAACGCACTGCCTGCAGGCTCTTTCTGTGGCCACTCAGTGTATATACTGCTTTATCATAGGAAACGATACATGCCCCACTGCCGTGCACCACTCCCGTTTTTGTAACTCCTGGTCATGTTACACATTGCTGTTCATGGAATTGAGGAAGTTGAATCCATCTGTGTCCACCTGAGAAAGTGGTCGCTGTGGAGTAGGGCACAGGCCGCCCTGTTTTTGCATCACTGCAGCTCCTGTGCTGTAACTACTTGTGGGTCACAGGAATGGGCCCGAATCCTTTCCCTACTCACCTCCCTGCTGACTGTGCCATTCTGTTTCCAGAGTCAAAGCCCGAGCTGGTCACTATTTGTAACTCAATCCAGCCAATTCTCTTCTACACTTTCTGGAAGCCTTCTTTGGTATCTGGGAGGAAAGCTGGGTTCTTCTGATTATTTCAGTGTTTTGAATTTGACCATGCATTTCATCAAGTTTTGTCTTTCTCCAGAATTTTTTTTTTAATAAAGTAACATGCACTTAGGATTTGAAACAACATAAAAGTATGTAGCGTTGAATTAATTCCTGTTCTAACTAACACCCCAGGGGAAACCACTTTTAACAATTTGGTGTATAATTTTCCAGACTGTTTTCACACATGTATGTAAGTATGAATGTGTGTGTGTACGTATACAGAGAATGCCCCGAAAACTACATACATTTTAAGAAAGGAAAACTGTTAAAATTGTAATACTCAATATATACCGATAACAAAAGATGAGTACAAGTCACGTTTGCCTTCTGCAATTACAAGAGGTGCTCAAAGTGGTTGCCATCAGAGTCCAGACACTTCTGATCACGGTGAACTACTGCTTGAGCAACATTGACCAAAGTGTCCAGTTGTATACATTTTTTGGCACCCTGGTATATACATATATGTGTGTGTGTGTACTTTTTTTGAAAAATAGCCTCATCATGCTATAAGTATATTTCTGTAACTTGCTTTTGTCACTATAGAATAGGCTGTTTGATGTCAATACACATGGAGGAAGAAACTTGTTTGTAACTACTCAATGTAAGTAATTTTTTAATGGGAAATTCTCTGATTATTTCACTTTCTATTTTTGTAGTGGATTTTGGCTATTTTAAGTGTTCTATTATTGTGCCAAATTTGGAATTTTACATTTTTGTAAGAATATATTCATGTTATCTCTTGTTGACTCTTACTATTTTATAGTTATTCATAGTATTGCTTTTTATTATTTTAGTCTGTATTTTACCTGGTGTTATTTTCACTTTAAATAAATCTGGATCCGCTGGGACCTGGTTTCACAATGTCTCCTGGAGGTTTTCAGGTGATCAGTATTTTGAAAGCCTGTCCACACGTCCTAATACAGATTAGGATTCTGCCATGACCTAGTTACCTTGAAATATTCTTTCATACTTTAAAGAACTCATTGTGAAAAGAATAATGTTAATGTAAGAAAGGAAAATGCCTCCTGTAATACTTTTCATTATGAAATTCACATTCTGTGAAGGCGATGATGTCACACTAAAGTTATAGAGCATCATTTTAGGGGAAATAAAATATATCTTCCTGTGCAGGCACCTCAGGATCTCTGGATAGTGTCAAAGCCTCCTACCCATTCCAGGAAAAAGGAGGACCAGTCAGCTAATAGCATCTAGGCAGAGTGTTCTGTCTTCCCTTTCCCTGGTACTTGGAAATAGTATTGGGACTCACTAAGCAGAGACCCGCCAGTGTGCTCAGGTATGTGGGGTCATATCTTTTGGCGGTCAGGAAATGAATCAGTAGCACTCTGTATTATTTTTCCCTGCAGTGTTGTCATTGAAGCTGTTAGGAAATTTGAGATCACTTACGGTTTCAAAGTGATGATCACCTTACAAGGAGATGAATGTGCCTTCCATTCAGGACTGCATTTGATGGGTTGAGACGAGTCAGGCATCAATTACATGATAAGGATAATGCATCGATGTATATGGGAGCTCGTGTTCAGATGTGCCAGTTGCTGAAACATGGATAGTTCAGACTCCTGAGCTAATGTTAGACGACGGCAAGATTTTAATGAATTTCCATTTTTTTCCCCTTGAAATCTAGGTCACAAAGTCACATTAGTGTGGTGTGTGTGTGTGTGTGTGCCTCTTGCTCTTACTCTCTCCTTTGAGTTCACTTTGCAGGGTACTATATATTGTAATTTATTTAACAAACTAGTTCCCACTGCCAAAGAAAGACATTTTCAACTTGTGTGAAAAGTTGGTTTTATTTCATCTGTTCACAGTATTTTGAAGATTGGGAGCATTTGTTGAAAACCTTAACCTACTTATCATCTATTCATAAAATATTCCATCAAATATTGTTGCAGTTTCTAAATGAGTACCTTTTTGTATACTGTCCTGAAGCTCTGGTATATACCTTTTTTGTTCTGTACCTTTAGAATGACTTTTCCCTTTGAAATATGAATTCCCAGGTAAGTGCCAGTTTGTCATGACATATAATTCTACTCCTCAGATTTTTGTCCTCCGTTGGAGGGCAGAGTCTTTCTAGAATTTAAAGTCTCTTGGATAGTTTAGCAACCTCCTAAATTACTTTTTGTCCCGAGCTTGTGTAACAGTTAATTCAAAAGGTAACACATTTTTAAAAATGAGAATTACTAACTTGTGGAGTCAGATGAAAACAGAGCTTGCAGGAGACAGGCATGGTTGTAGTTTTTTTTTGATTGGATAGGAAATCCTTTGTACTTAATCCCCATTAGGTAAAACTCAAGAACGATAGACTTGTTCTTAAATTTTGGAATCATTGACAAATGTTTGTGTACAATGATCAAAGCTTAAATAGAAGTTAAAATGAAGAATACCGAGTACAAAATAGGTGTTTAAAAAAGTCTGTTCATACATTTTCATTTATCATTCATACAGTGTCTGTCCAAAAAGGATTTGACATGGTTTATAGTAAAAAAAAAACAAACAAACAACAACAACAAAAAACATTAGACACAACTTTTAGAAATAAGGCAAAAAGACAGGAGCTAAATAGAATACTGTTAAAACAATTCTAAATCTTTAACCTGTGGGATGCTAAGGTTTTGAACAAAAACTTATTATATATGAAAATGCAACAGGTTAAATTGCTCTTATTAAATAACAAAAGTTACTTCATGCATTAGGTTCGTGCAGAAGTAATTGTGGCTTAAAAGGTTAAAAAACCGCAATTTTGCACCAACTTAATATGTTATTAGATACAAACCTTTTATTTATTAATATTAGAAACAACAAAGTGAAGTTTTATATTAAGCATACTAACCAATAATGATTTTTAAGATTAATAGTAGTTCTTTTAAAATGCAGAAATTTGATCCAAATGGTAGACGGTAATACCTGAAGATGGAAGTTACAGAGCAGGGGGGATTTTCCATTGGCTGTCTACCTTTGCGTCTCACTTGAGGTACTTTTTTGTTTTGGTTTTATTATTAATGATTAAAGTGTTTCAAATATCTCTGCATATTCAAGAATTATTAGAAGCTTTAATGAATTACAACAGGAGAAAATTAAAAAGTTAATTCCCTTCTGATATAAATACCACTGAGAAAATGAGCTCTCCTTACCTTTTCCTTTTCTCGTATAGGTAATGAAATAAAAGAATTGTCTTCTAGTCAGTGTTTCATGTCAGGAAGAACGTGGGTGTTAATGAATCACAGTCATTTGGAAGATGTGCAATCCAGTACCTTTAGCGCTGCAGGAAGGCGTTACTTTATCATCAGTAAAACCAGCTTCACAGTGGTGCCCGACTGGGAATTTGCTGGGAGGGGATTCTATCTACACTGGATTTACTAAACTCGAAATGCCCTGACATCAGATCTCAGCATCCTTGATTCTTTTCTTTCATTCACAGCCCCTTTGAGAAGTCATCTTGACTCACTCTTTAAACATATCCAGACTTCTTGCCACTTCCTCTACTGCCATGCTGGCAGCGCCACCATCTCCTGCCTGGACAAGAGCCGCAGCTCCCACTGGCCTTCCTGCATCCACGGTTTCCCCAAAAGGCATATCCTCCATACAGCAACCAGGCTCACCCATTACAATGTAAGGCAGACTGTCATTTTCTGATATATTCTAACGTCACACTGAGTGAAGTTACCATGGCCTTCACCACCCAGTGCGATCCATTTTCTCCCTGCTTCTCTGACATCTAGTACTATCTTCTCCTGTCTCACTCGCCAGACACTGGTGTCCGGGTTTCTGTCAGCATGCCAGGCAAACGTTCCCTTCCTGGACTTTGTACTTGATGATGTTACTTTAGTGTGAACATTGTTGAGCTGCTCCAGGTCCCATGGCTCACTCCCTCATGTCCTCTATACAAAAGTGACCTTATCGGAAAGCTCCCCCACCTTCGACCATAAAGAAGGCCAGTGTACCCCACCACGCTCCGACCCCACCCCTGACATATCTCTCCCGTGCACTTACCCAGCTGACATGTATTGATTTGCTCATACTGTTTTATTTCCCCAACAGAGTGAGTTTAGAGTCAGTGATTTGGTTTTTTCATTGCTGTTTACCCAGTGCCCAGAAGTCCCTGGCATATAAGAGGTGCTCTAGTAATATTCCTAGAATGCATAAAATATTCGAGAGTCCAGCCTCGAAATCTGAGAATACTAGACTTTATTAGCGCTTCAAGTGATTTTAGAGCATCTAAAGTACCATCAGCACTTCAAGTGATATCCGCTCCTAGAAATTTGCATTAAAAATAAAACCTAGATAATTTTGACGCAGATTGAACAAAGATTTTGTGGGGCTGAGGCTCAGTAATTGGCATTTTTAATCTCCCCAGGTGATTCCTTTCAGGTAAAAGATTCAGCTGCATTGTTTTAGATATCGTTCAGAGTATGGGGTCTGTATCTGCTTGCTTCATTACTTGTACCTGCCTGGCCCTGAAAGCATTTGAGTTGTAGCACTTTGCTCTCAAATCTGAAACGGTCAGTAATTCTTAACCCTGGCTTTATGTGATAGTCACCTGAGGAGGGAGTTTTAAAAGCATCAGGTCTCGGGGCATCTCAGCGGGTTGTTGCTCAGGAATGCGTGGATTCAACCTGTCTGCAAGCCAGGTGCATTTGGCCTCAGGCGGGTTGGTTGGCCTCTCTCGAAAACAGAATAGTATTAATAATATTGCCCACCTCAGAAAACCATGGAGGGGTGGGTTACATGAAATAATCTATGTAAAACCTTCAGCATCTGGCACATAGGAAACCCTCTTAAAGGGTTATGTACTAGTATGCTTTGGTGACAAAAATGAATTTTAATGCTATTCACTGTAAAGAAGAGTTGAAATTTATCCTTCCACTTTACCAATTCCTTAACACCCAAGAAAGCCCTGCTGCACTGGTGACAAAGAGAAACAGCTACCCAGTGACACTCCGGGTCATTTCAGGCCCAGTCAAGTGAGGCTGTCACCACGGTGGGAATGGGGTGGAGTGAATATCACGGGAGCAGCTGACCAAAGAATCCTCTCCTTACATGGCTATCTCGGATAGTTTTATTAATTCAAATCTCATGTTCTCAATATTTCATTCTTGTGAAAAATACCAAACAACAAAGAAACTCAAGATAAACAGCAATCATGTGGCAGTAGGGCTAATATTTATTTTAAAATAGGGAATAACTCAACTAAGTGACAACAGGAGGAATCTGAAAATAGCACAGTGTGCAAGCCCTGAGAAAGAAAATATTTTGTCTGATTAAAAAAAAAAAAAACTCACAATGGTGGAAAGGAAGAAAAAATCATGTAAATTCTAGAGACTTTTTTTTGCAACAGAGTCTGTAAATGTTTCTTCAGTTTCTTCATTTGAACCCCTTAAAATGAAAACACAAAGTGATGGGTTTCCCAATGCTTTTATCACTCCAGAGTGATTGTATTTAATAAGTCATTCACTAGCCATAAGCTGTTTTTCAGAGTCATCAAGAAAGTTCCTTCTTAATATTTGGTAGGATCTAATTTTGGAATGGACTTATTATATGACTCCATGTACCTGTCTCTTCTTATAGTAGAGATTTAAACAAAGAATAATGATGTAATGCACGACTAGTGTTGAGTCCCTATGGTTTTAGTTAAATCTAAATGCAAATCAAAATGCATTTTTTATGCCAGGATACTTGGTGAGATATTTTAATGCTTATTTTATAGTTCCACAGACCATAACTGACACCTATGTGAAAGCACTGAATTTCCAAAATTGAATGTGCAAAATTACTTTCTACTCTAAGATCACGAAAAGGGCATGTGCCATATATCATAGTTGACCTGCCCCAGAAAATGAGATTTGGTTCTTACAGAGAAGACACACATTAGGTAAACTTGACTGAAACCTGGCTTCCATGAATTCCTGTCTCTACAACACAACACTTGGTTATCCTAAGACAGTGATGAAACAGACGTTTCAGAACCAGACCACAGCTGAAGGATCATGGCAAAGAGGGTGCAAACACACGGCACGATTCAGTAACTGCCCTTGTAAGTAAATCCAACAATGGAAACATTTGTAACACGATTTCCCCAGATCCACTCTAAATCAGTGTTCTCTTGGAAAGCTAGAATCCACTCCACGCTGGCCTTCATCATTGGCTGTCTGCCAAAGGAACACCTAGGGAGAGGTTGAACCTCTTGGAAGAGCTTCACTTCTTTCCTTAGGCCTTCTTCATGCCATGCAAATACGTCTGGAGAAAAGGCAACATATGTTGTTTAGGAATATTTTAAAAAGTAGTCCAAAATCTTAACTGACATGTTACTGAAAATAGAGGACTGTTCAGGGTTTCCAAGTACAAAAGTCAGAGGGCCGCACTGCACAACTGCAGGGGTCTCCCCTCACACAGGCTGCAGCGGGGTGGCCCCAGCCTGGGGGAAGTTTGGGAATGGAGGCAGAACTAGAAGGTGAGGTCGCTTACCCCACCTCTCAGCCCTGGGGTCAGAAAACGAGGTGCAGTCCCAGCCTTCTCACAGTCTAACCCCATTGAGGATGTGTGTGTCTGCATTTATTCAGCAAGCAAATTTCATGAGCACTAGGAGTGCAGCAGTAAAAAGACAGTCCCTTCCCTCAAAATCACACGCATGCCAAAAACGACAGGCAGAACCAGTCTGAATCCTCACTGTTCGGGATTTTTTGAGCCTGTCTATACTTTTCAGAATCCTGTGAGGATCATGTATCAATTCATAGTCAGATGAAAGCATGAACACATTTTTGTAACTTGACTCACTCACTTTACTCTGCATAGATGAGGAGAAACCCTAGCAGAATATTAATAAAAGTGCTTTTCGTAAGCAGCTTGAGAAAAGCAGTCCCCTTACATCATGGCACTTACAACAGTCTTCACAACATGTCACTCCTCTCTGGGATAAGGCAGGAACTAATTAAAAAGAGCACACTGTTTTCTGAGATTTCCGTTTTGCAACTAAGAGAGGTATTCTTTAAAAATGTAGTCAAATTGTCTCCAGAAAGAATTGGGACAAAAATGGAAGAACCCTATTGTATTATTCATGCTTTGGCTATTCAGAATTTGTATGAAATCTTTTAATCTAATATCTGAATAAACTAGGACACTGTACGGTCTGTCATTTTTAATTATGTTAAAAATGCTCATTTAAAGATGGCATCAAATAGTTTAAGTATCAGTTTATAGTCATCATTGGAAAAACTTCATTCCACTAGGTTTCTAGATATAATACATAAAGAAAAATCTTTTCTGCAGTACTCAGAACTTTCTATTTCACTCAGAGCAGATGTAGTTTGTGTGCTTCGGGTGTGTTTATTCCTCCATCAGAAGTTCATTTGAAATTGCTTTTCAAAAGGAAAATAGGATGAATCGGGCTTGTGAATACTAAAGAAACTTAGTGCATGTTTCCAGACATGTGCTTTAGACTTCAAAGTGTAAAATGTTGCCTTAGTATCAGGGAGTCCCGAGTAAGAGGGAGAATGTCAGAACACTAACTAGTTTTGTAGGTAGCCATTATACATCTCTCTTTAGAAAGCAACTCCTTTTGACCTCAATAAATCTGAGTAAAAGTATCAGAAGTAAAGTTCTACGAGATCCAAATCAAATTGTTCCTGTTCTTATCCTATTTGATAGAACAAATAGGCTAAAAAACGTTGTGTCTACTGGAACGCCAGTATTTGTTTAAAAGTTAAAAACCGTGATTGAATTTAGATCGCTTTAGAAACCTTTGATACCATAGTTTCAGTCTCTTCATCAGAGTTTGTTAGGCAATGCATTTTACTGAATGGTTTACATGGTTCATTGAGGAGAGTCTTTTGTTCATGCATGTAACATATATGTATGAATATCTGCTATGGAACAATAATAATTCATAAGCCATTATGATTATCAAAACAAATTGGACAACTCTATATGTGTGAAAATCTGAATAAGGATGGGAATGTCTGGTAGGCCAGGGATGTTCTTGTAACTGAGAAAAGTCAGCCAGACTGAAATGTCTCATTGTTTCTGGCATTAATTTATTATGTGATCCACCACAAATGACTTACCTCCTCGGGCTGCATTTTTTTCAAATTCAAGTGCAAATATATTTGCCATCTTTTGAAGCACTATTAACTACTTGTAGTGAACTTTTATAAGAATTAAAGAAACTTTGATAAAGTTTATCAGGGCATATGCCTGCTACAAATTTAGTACAAAGCATTTTCATTAAGGTCACCAGAAAACGCTTCTCAAGATTTTAGAAATCTTCATTTTCTGATCTCAAATGCAGATACATTTGGCCTTTAAATTTCTTTCACAATTTAAATAAAAATAACAAGGATTATTTACAATTATGCCCTAAATACCAGATATTGCTTTTATCCTGAAATATCACAAAACAGTAAAATAAATATTTTATAGATGTGTACCTTTGTATATGAACAAAAATTGCGTTCAGAATTTGGTTTGTCAAAGAAACTAAAACTCATAGACACACACAATAGTTTAGTGGTTACCAGACGTTAAGGCGGGAGGCAGATGGTAGATGAGGGGAAACGGGATCAAATATATGGTGATGGAAGGAGAACTGACTTTGGTTGGTAAACACACAATGTAATATATAGATGATGTATTACAGAATTGTACACCTGAAACCTGTGTACTTTACTAACTTTACTAACCATTGTCACCCCAATAAGCTTAAAAAAAAAAAAGTTGATTTGTTTAATATTGATTTTATTTCAAATAAGCAGAGGCAGACATAGCCTAACTTCATAGTTATCCATTGGCTTTCATTCATTTTTAATCCTATTTTAACAAATATAATTGACTTATAACATTGTGTAAGTGTAAGGTTGGTTTGATACATTTGTATACTGCAAATGGTCACCACCACAGCTCTAGCTAACGGCTCCATCACATCAAATAATTATTCTCTATAGTTCTCATGGTGCATAATAGTTGATGAGACAGCTCTCCACTCTTGTAATGTATTTGTTTTGAAGCTCTGGTTATCTGGTACACCATTCTCTTCTTTCTTGACCTTTTCTTAGAAATGAGAGATTATTTGATTAAAATGAATCCGAGGGCCGGCCCGGTGGCTCAGGAGGTTGGAGCTCCATGCTCCTAACTCCGAAGGCTGCCTATTCAATTCCCACATGGGCCAGTGGGCTCTCAACCACAAGGTTGTCAGTTCGATTCCTCGAGTCCCACAAGGGATGGTGGGCAGCACCCCCTGCAACTAAGAGTGAACACGGCACCTTGAGCTGAGCTGCCACTGAGCTCCCGGATTCCTCAGTTGGTTGGAGCACGTCCTCTCAGCCACAGGGTTGCCGGTTCGACTCCCACAAGGGATGGTGGGCTGTGCCCCTTGCAACTAGCAACGGCAACTGGACCTGGAGCTGAGCTGCACCCTCCACAATTAATATTGAAAGGACAGCAACTTGACTTGGAAAAAAGTCCTAGAAGTACACACTGTTCTCCTTCCCCAATAAAATCTTAAAAAAAAAAAAAAAAGAATCCAATTAAGTTTTCATTTGAGAAACTGCATTGTACAATTGTTTCCAATATTTATTCCATGTTTAAGTGTGAAATTCCTCAGGCCTTTGTCCTTGAAGTGGGTATTTGTAACAGAAGGAAACTTTAGTAAAGAAATCCATTGAGAACATGTGCGATTTGTCTTGTTTTCTCAGAATTATTTTAAAGGAGAGAAAGGTGTATACATGTGGTATAAGGGAGTGGTCTTCACTTTTTTTTACTCTCACAAATACAGAAAAATGTCACTAATACTCTACGGCAATAGAGAGATTAAAATTGGTGAATGTGTTCAGGTGCCAAAATCATTTTGAAATGTCAGCATACTAGTAATATATTTCCCTCATTCTCCCTCTTCTTTGGGTATATGTGTGTGGGGTGGGGGATTTTAGTGAAGTGGAAAGAGAAGTGTATCAGAGTTGTATTTTCTCAAAAATTAGATGTTCCTGTTAAGAAGCAATGAAGAGTTTCAGTAAGAGTAAAGGGCAAAGCCACTCTAAATGTCTGGATGTTTTTTTCATTGTTACCCTTTACGGTCAACACTATTGGTTGGCTGAGCCCCGACCCATGTACTAGCCTCTTTCGCTCCCGCACATTTCAGCTAGTGGTGAGCCTATCATACATTTCTGTGTCAGAGCTACGTAAGCAGAACTTTGCTGTCTGAGAGGTTTGCTTTCCCGACAAAAAGAGATACATTAAGTTGGCACCCCATTGTAACATAACCTCTGTGCCTTTACTTTCTCCTGTGTGGCATGCAGATATCGTACCTGAAGATTCAGCATCACTTTGCAATCATGAGGTACTGTGTACAGAAACCTACACCCTGCAGGTCAGGGAGTTCAGTGTTTCAAAAGAGCCTGAGTCCATGACCATCAGAGCATCTCTGAGAAGCTGAACTCACTTCCCACCTCTGGACTCACTGTTCTGTATGAAAAATGAACCCCTGTTTGCTTCAACTTCTATTTTTGTTGTTTTCTGTTACTTGCAACTGCATTCATTTCTAATCGATCTATAATTTTAAACCTTTCAGTTATCTGCTATTAATGGAGTACTTACGACGCACCAAGCACCATGCTAAACATTTTACTCCACGTGACAACCATGAGGAAAGCCACGCTTTATTACAGGTAAGCTGGCATACGGGCTGGATGGATCCCTGTGTGCTTGGAATGGATTTATCAAGTGAAGAAACGGAAGCACAGAAATGGTAAGCAACTTTGCACAGCTAGTAAGTGGCAAGACTAGAATCCAAACAATGTCCATCATACTGCGAAATCTCATTACTTTATAGTTTTCATGACTTGTACTTGATCTCTGGTGAGGCCGAAATTCTTTTCTTTTTTCCTTTTTCTTTTTAATTCAAGTTTACTGGGGTGACAGTGGTTAGTAAAGTTACATACAAATTCATTTTGTGTTATGCATTTTACCCATTTTTCTAGCAGGATATTTCAATGATTAAAAATGGGCCTGAGCCACATCCATTCTTTCCTATTTTTCGTTTATCATTTTCGCTTTGCTTCGGGGTGTTATTTATTTTGTCATGAGAAATAATTTTATTATGAAGTTAAAATTATTAACCTCTTTTATACTTTTTGGTTAGTGTATCATACTTAAAATTTCTTAGGCCATGTGACTCCCATAATTTTACTCAAATACTTTTATAGTCAAGTTCTTTCTTTTTAAATCTTTGATCTCCCTAGATTTATTTTGGTGAAAGATGGGAGATAAACTACAACTTTCCCAGCATATTAAAATGCTACCTCTGTCGTGCAGAATGACATAGGGACTTCATAACCTAGTTACAACCATTTTCTGCATCTCCACCAGTCACTTTTGCCACCTCACATTTACCCTGGTCTGCACGAGAATTCGTATTTCATCCAGATGCAACATTCAAAGTCACACCTTCCTGACCCATTATCGTGCTATGCCCTCTGCCTGTCATGTCCACTTCAGCCATCTCTTTGGCAAATGAGCACGCACCTCTCCAGGATTATTGCAAATGTCACCTCCTTTCTGTCATTTTCTATGACCAAATCTCCGTGAATGTAGACTCAATTGCTCTGTCTCCCATAGCACTTTGTTCACGCAATTTAGTAAACTGAATTCGGGTGACCTCTGATGAGCCTGTATCTCCTGTAGATTCTTTTCAGGGTGGAGCCTACGCAATGGTCCTCTCCTGTGTTTTGATCCCTTGCCGTTAACCACAGTGGTAAGGCATAGTGGACACTCATTACGTATTTAGCTACATGGAGCTGTGAGGGAGAGTGCAATGGACATAGGAAGTCAGAGTGGAAAATTACTATATACAAGGAAACAAGGATTCCAAGATGATAGGTTTCTCCCCAAATGTTGTAGAGGCCAGAAAGCAATGGAACAAAATCTTGAAAGTGCTGGAAGAAAACTCTCAACTCAGAATTCTGTTTCCAGAAAGAATATCATTTAAAAAGAAAAGCAAAACAAAGCCTTTCAAATAAATAAAACTTGGTGATTTTCCACCAGCAGACTTTCAGTGCAAGAAATGCTGAAGGATTTTCTGTAGGTTGAAGGAAAATCATGACTAGGGACCTCTGATTTTCAGGAAGAATCAAAGAGCCAAAGGGAAGACACATATGTGGATACATGCAAAGGAATATCTTTTTATTTTTCTTTCAACTTCTTTAAAAGGCCACTACCTTTTAATGCAAATATTATCGGGTTGTATAATGAACGTAGACTTGCAATGTATGTCAACGATAGCACAGAAAATGGCTGTAGAGAGGACATGCTGTTATTAGACTCGAGCATTTTAGGTCAAGTAGAAAAGCACTAAGTCCTAGTAGACTATGATAACCTAAAGGCGTATGTGGTAACTATATGTAAATTAAAAAAACAACAAGAGTTGTAGATAAAAGCAAAAAAACAAAAAAGATTTAAAATGGGATGCTAATAGTTAACTAACCCAAAAGAGGGAAAGACATCTGTGCATTTCATTGTATGTAAAATTTTACTTTAGTAAAATAAAACATGCAAACAAAATTAACAAAAACAGATCTAGTGGATCAGAAGATTGGAAGGTGGAATTCAGGAATTGATACTTTGCGATGATCATGTTTGAAAATACTGATGTTGGTAGACCTTAACCAACTTCCACATGTTATGAAAGTTCAGGCCTCTCACAGGCTAATCTCTCCTTCATATAGATGCGTCACTCCATTGTAAGAGCACTAAGTCCTAGTAGACTATGTTTGCTGAAAGGAGCTGGATACGACCTGACCTAACGGTCTGCAAGAACTGTATTATCAAAATGACAGCAGTTAGGAAAGCCTCGGGGAGTTTTAACAGCTTGCTGTTTCTTTCTTGGATTCTTACATACTGCTTGCTAACTTGTGTCTTACCTCAGTTTGTCTGCCTTTTATAGGCATTTGATGTAGACAGAATTATCCTCATCGGACCCTTCCATTTTTATAGGAAAAGGAGACTTGTAGGGGAATCATGATGTCCTGTGTCCACTCACACGTGGATGGCCTGAGCAAGCTTGGTACCGACGTTTTAAGGAGACAAGTCTGCAGCACTTCCTATGTGTATGGAAAGCCAAAGCTGTGCGGAAGATGGAGAACCTGTCAGAAATGCCCGAGTCCAGTGGCGCCGGCAGTACGTTATAGCCACGTCCTGACAGGTTTGATACACACCTGCTTCTTAGGCCTCTAGATGTAACCTTCCATCACACTGAGGCAAAGATGTACAAGGGAATTCTTCAGAAAATATGGTGATTTGAAATCGGAAAAGTAATTTATAGTGCTAGTTTTAATATGCATATGCTGAGTGTGCAGGTTACATGTGTCCATCTCAACATGGACTTTTTTTAGAAAGTGTAGAATTCATGGATTATAAATGCTTGTGTAATGTAGTACTATAAAATAAAGACAAATTGTATAATCATTTTGGAAATCATGATACTGATTTGTTTTCAGTAGCCTTCCAGAATAGCAGATGAGGTTCATATTTCTAGGTATATAATCTCAGAAATTCTCTAGTTTATTAATTTAATATACTGATTTGGGTTTATATCTACTTAATTTCTCTATTTCTGACTCTGTGATGTGTTTTGTTTTTCTCATTCTCTCAATGTTTATTCAGTAGCTAGACTATGGTTCTGCTATTGCTCTCCTTACATCTCTCCATGTAATGAGAGATGCCCACAGTTAGAAGTTATGAGCCCTGTGTTAAGTGCCATGATGGGGAAGTACAGTGCATAGGCAAGGGTAGGTAATTCAGACTCGGAGGTCACAGAAACCTTCCTGACAGTTGTGGTCTCTAAGGTGAGATTTAAAGAATGAATAGGATTAAGGGCGTAATAGAGGAAGTGGACAGAGTACATAAGAACATTCCAGAAAGACAAACCAGCATGTGCAAAAACCTATAGGTGGGAGAGGGCATGGCAAATTTAGCAAGGCCCAAAATAATTCAGTCTATTTGAAATATGGAGTGAGGGTAAAGAGAGTAGGTTAATTAGAGAAAGGGAGAGAGAGAGAGAGAGAGAGTCTTTAGAAGAAAGTAGGTGCTGGAGCATGGAAAATGTATAAGTGATCTGAGATATTTAGGACTTTGTAGTTTATTCCAGAAGCAACTGGAAATCATTTTAAATGGGGCAGGGACTTGGTCAGATTTGTATTGTGGAAAGATCACTCTGGCTACAGTGTAGAGAGCGGACTGGAGGGTAACTTTAGAAGGAAGGGTCAGAAAGACAGCAGTGGATACTATTCAGTAAGCCACGTGGGAGTTAATGGTGACTTGACCTGGGGTGGTGGCAATGGTGAGTAGGTCCTGGTACCAGTTCCAGTGTGGAGTTGGGGGTTCCCCCACACCAACCAGCAATTCTCAGGACACCAGCTGGGTGTCCTACAATTCAACTCACTTCCGACGCTGTCTACCCAGAGATCACATCAGAGTTCACAGTTATGGGTTCAGTCCTGCACGTCTGTCACACTCCCCGCTCCGCACTCCAGAGGCCACCTGAAGCTCCCAGTCGTCGCCTGTGCTTCTGACTGACAGGCGACAAACTGGAGGTGCCAACGACCTCCTGGGACTCATTAATTTGCTAGCGAGGCTCACAGAGCTCAGGCATTTTATGTAGATTAGGAACATTCCGGTGGAAGAGCTGCATAGAGCACGGCACGGGCTTATAGCATGGAGCTTCCGTGCCCTCTACAGGGGCGCCCTTCTCCCCAGTCTCCACATGTTCTCCAACCCAGAAGCTCTCTGAATGCAGTCCTCTTGGGTTTTCTATGGCAGCTTCGTTACATAGCCAGGCTTGATTAAGTCATTGGTCATTGGTAACCAAACTCCATCTCCATCCCCTTTCCTCTCCCAAAGGTCAGGGTGGGACTAAAAGTCCGAACCCTCTAATCATATGGTTGGATCCACTGGCAACCAGCCCCCATCCTTAGAAGTCACCTCATTAACCTAAGAAAACATAGCTCTGTCTGCTCTTCGGAAATTCCAAGGGATTTAGGAGCTCTACACCAGAAACAAGATGAAAACTAAAATCTGTATTTCTTATTACAAGTCACAGTATCACAATGGGATCGAGAGAGGAGTGCAGATTCCTGAAATAGTTAAGGAATCTATTGTCCAGGACTTGCAATATAAGAGAAGGGGATCTTCTGAGTTACAAACAATGTGACTATCTAAAGGAGTTCATAGAAGTGGTTTCAGGAGAGCTGAGCACACTGCAGGAAAACAGTGTTTCATGGAAGTAACAGAGGGAAAGAGCTGGAAGAGTACAAATCTGTACAGAATGGGTCTTTCCAGTTAAGATTCCAGAGGTGGAGAAATGCTACGTCATGATGAAGCCCAGGTGTGGCTTGGGAGTGTGTGACGGATGTGGCGTGAAGCTGAACATCATTGGATACAGAAAGCCAAGGTGATGCTGTGTGAGATTTTCACTTTTTTTTTTAATTGAATTTTGAAGTGAAAATTGTGATGGAGATGAAAACCATGAGTGAGACACTAATGGCTTCAGTAAGTGGAGCGGAGTTACCAGGAAGTCAGTAGATGACAGAGGTGGGGAGTAGAGGTTAGTATAGAGCAAATGGCTGCAGAGTACGTGGACCTGTCTCAGAAGGAACGGACAGAAAAATACTTCCTTCTGTGACATCCTTCTCCAGCTTGCCTGATTCCCCAGGTGGAAGCTGAGGAGCACAGTAGTTGCCCTCACTTCCAGGGTGCATCTCTGACCTCTCGACCCCAGTTAGCCCCTGCTGATTCGCCATTGTGTGGTCCCTCTGAGTCCCGCCCGGGTTCCTGGAGGCTTTCTCCAATGGCTTCTCTTATTTTAACATTTGCGTGTGCGTGTGTGCATGCGCGTGTGTGTGTGTGTGTGTGTGTGTGTGTGTGTGTGTGTGTGTGTGTGGAGAGGTTATGATCATTCTCCTGTACAGTTTTTGTGTCCCATTTTCGGCTCATAGAAATGATGATCCTTGTGTCCAGATGAGAACAAAAGTGAGCCATGTGCTGAGAGGTCTGTTAAGCATACAAATGCAGGCAGAGTGCATGATGGACATAGACAAGCAGAAAAGATTGAAAACGTGAGAAGCGAGAGAATCACAGAGCAGCACTAAGAGAGGAGACGTTTCATCTGTTTTAGACGGACTGCTGTGCTGGAGGTTCTGGATTCTCAAGACTGAACTGGAGCCGGAATGAAAGCATAACTGCAGGAGTCAGTCTTTCTGTTAACCAGGGCATGGGAGGAATGGAAGTGGAATGGAGGGCAAGATAGTATTTTAGAAGCAATTATCATCAGGGCCTCTCATTCCACAAGTAACTGCTGTAAAATGGGATAGCTGGGTCCTTTACATGTCTCCAGATTGGGAGACCATTGAGAACAAAAAACTGGGTAGCTTTTCTTAGCTTTTAGAGGTTCCTGTGTTTCATTATAATGTTTTTTTGCTACCTCAGCTTTTTCTTTGTCTCATTTCCATTTGCTTGACATATCTTTTTCCATCTGTGTATGTTCAGTCTTTGTGTGTCTTTCTATCTGAAGTGAGGGAGTCGCTTATACACAGCGTATGTAAAGATCTTGCTTTCTTATCCATTCTGCCTTCCTATGTGTTTTGATTCGAGCATGTAATCCATTTACATTGAAAGTAATTGTTGATAGACATGCAGTTATTGTCATTTTATTATTCATGTTTTTTATCTTTTTTTTCTTAAAGATGTCCCTTTACAATTTCCAATACGGGTTTGGTGGTCATGAACTCCTTCAGCCTTTTCTTGTCTGGTATCATTATAATGTTTTAAGATGTGAATTTTTCATTGTTTTCTGGTTGGGATTCACTGAGCTGCCTGAGTCTAAATATCGATGTCCCTTAACAGCTCTGGAAAATCTTTAGCCATCATCCCTTCAAACATCTCAGGTATTCTTTCTGGAATTTCAATAGCTGCATAGTCCTTTTACTGTGCTTTCCATTCTTCTTCCTGCTGCTTTTACTTTCTGTACATTTTTTTTTTTTCCCTACAGATTCAATCATTCTCTCTTCAGCAGTGCAAATCTGCTATGAAATTCTTTTATTTGATTTATTTAATATTTGTCTTTTCAATTTCTTAAAGTTCATTTTTTTTTTAAATTATATCCAGGACTACTTTAAATTAAAAATTTGACTCCAACTTTCTTCAGACAACAAAAGTGGTGATAAGTTGGACTAGAGACTCAGGTGAAAGATTGCTAATGGTTATGAATCCTCAGAGGAGGCATCAAGTTCTAGACAGACAAGTTTCTTTGTTATCCTCTTCTAAAGAGAGAATTTGTTTCTCATTTACCTTTACTCTGAGGGCTGCGTGTGCAGGGGTCCAAGCTTTAGTCTTTATCCCTTGCTTCCTCCTACACAGTCTGGCCGTAGAGCTATAAAGGGAGAGGTTGAGCTTACAAAGGAGAAAATGGAGAATGTAGACTATAAGGATAGAAGATAGACATGGCAGGTAATTTCATGAGCGAAAAGAGCACGGAAGGATAAATATCAGATAATATAAACTAGGAGAAAAACACACAGTAAAGATGCTTGGAAAACTGAAAGACTACCTGAAGAAAGACACTACACAGACCAAAGAAATATATAGAGATGAGGGACAGAAAATTTACAAATGAATAGAGTTCAAAGGAGAGAGGTGAGATGGTGATCCTGAGAAAGGAAAGGAAGTGTGTTCAGTAAGTGTGTGTATTGTTTAGATTCATTCTGAGACTGTGTTTGCATGTGTCCAAAAAAAACCATTTCCAGCCTTTGGGGAAATGTACCAGTTCTCCATAGACAGGGAACTTAAGTGTTTCTTAGTAATATGTAAAGAAATGGATAAGGGGAAGAACAGTAACCTTCCCATGGGCAGTGAAATGAACTTTCATAAATAACATTTGCTTAGAATTTTTTGGTTTATATAGGATTTGACCTCTAGGATTTGACTTCTTTAAAATTCTTCAAAAATGATTTTTAGAAAGAATCTTTGAAATAACATGTGATTTGAATAAATATCTAAAGGAAAAAATATTTCCTGCTGCAGACAGGTACTGAGGCCCCACTATGTTCAGATCCTTAATGTCGGCAGCCCCAAAACATTTTAGTTAAATTGTGACTCATAATAACAAGCCAGACAAAAACAATAGATCCATTTATTTAAAGGGAAATAAAACATTTACAATATGATTCTTGCATTAGTACAATATACTTAAAAGTAGTTTGAGATATACACTAGGTTTGCAAATATGCACAAAAAATTACTTGGAGCATTTCCCACATATTTATTAGTTTTGAAAGGCTTAAATTTCATTAAAAATATTTGAAGATGGTCTCTTCAAAAGGGACTTAGATTTAAAATGGCAACATTACCACATGTCTAATTCCCTCTATAAAGTTTGCCCTTAAAATTCCCAATGGATTATTTAACCAAAAAAGAAAAAGAAAAGAAAAGAAACCCTTTACCAATGCAGTTGAATTTGGAACTGTGATAGCCACTTTTGAAAAACTGAGAGATTTCTACTCCATGTACTCACAGAACCAGTAGAAGAATGAAGAACAAAGCTAAGCTGTCCCCTCCCAACAAAGTGTACCCGGGAATAAGGGGAGAATCTCTCACAGAAACCCTTGATGCTCACCATCTGCGGAGCCTGGGGACCTTATTTGGTGATAAAGCCGCAGTGAACATGTTGTATCCTCTAGATTTCACATGTCCTCGTTTGTCATTCATACAAAAATAGTGCCCATCTTAGTTAATTCCCCATTGTCAATCAAAACAAAGAAAATAATGTCTTCAAAGAAATTGTGTGCATCTCTTCACTTCCTACATTCTGCTGGACCTCTTAGCTTGTCAAGTAAATGTACAGCCTAAGTTTATTCCTTTCCTTTTCCTCTGTACCCAAAATATTCAGACAGGGATCTATACCAATGACTGATAGCCCATATTTCAAGACCCCATTTCAACCTTCCTTTAAAAGATGGAGTAAAAAGAAAGAAAAAGTCATTATCAGCTTATAA
The DNA here is from genome assembly GCF_036562045.2 of Rhinolophus sinicus. Taxonomy (NCBI): domain Eukaryota; kingdom Metazoa; phylum Chordata; class Mammalia; order Chiroptera; family Rhinolophidae; genus Rhinolophus; species Rhinolophus sinicus. The sequence goes on from NC_133760.1 coordinate 70,138,727, forward strand.
AAATACATTCCAGTTCATAACAAGAAAAATACAAATATTTCCTTCTTAAAAAGAATGCAACAAACAGTAGGAAATTTTAGAAAATGTTTTTTTCATTTCTTTCCATAAATGTGCACAGTTGTTACAATTAGAAATAATATGCAGTTTTTCTGATTTAGCAACCAAATGATACCTGTTCAAAATCATCTAAAACATCTCTCTTTATTAACTCCCTCCCTCCTTATGTTTAAACATGGCAGCAATGGAATCAAAGAGTGTGGGTTCAAATCTTGGCTCTTTAAATTCTATCAGCTGAGTGTTCTCCAAAACGTTGTTTACTCCCTTCATCTATAACAATGAGGGGGAAAAAAAACATTCTAAAATATTTGTTCTTGGAGCAGTTAATATAAAAATTAAATGGAGTGAAACATATAAAAAATGCCTATCCCATGGGGGATTCTAAATACATTTTAATTTCTCTTCCTTTATCTCACCCTCTCCTTTCTCTCTTCCTTCTTTCCATCAGCCCTTTCCAAATTACTTGTTCATTTTTTGTCTCCACTCTACAACTACATTTCTTTAATATACATTTTACATTTATCCTTCTACATTTTGTCACACCCATTCCATTCTCTATCTTATCAGCTCACTGAAGCCCTATCCTTTGTTAAGTTAGTCTCTGCCCAGATCCCAACCAAATCTGCTTACTCGTTTCTTCTTTCTAGTTTATCTTCGTATGACTTCTGGTTGTCTCTCACACCAAAAGCTAGGATTTCTCCTTCCCCAGCTCTTTCTTGGCATTGTAATTGCTATCCTGGATCTTTTAACTCCAACTTTAGTTCCACACCAAATTCATTAACCAGTAGTGTACCCAGGAGTTGGCAAAGGATTGTGGGAGAAAGCATTGTTGTTAGTCAGTTATTTAGTCTGAAATGTGTCGTGCAGGGGGTAAGTCATGGAGTCTGGGGCCAGGCCTTGGCTGAGGACAGAGCTCCACTGATTCCTGGCAGTGTCAGTTTCGTCAAGTTATCTCATTCCTGTGGCCTCAGTTGCTTAAATTTCCTTGAATTCTCAAGGTTCAAAGAGGATAATCGATGTAATGCAATTAGTACACACTGCCTAGTATGTAATAGCAGCTGACATTTATGGAACACCCTGTAAGTGTTAAATCATATTAACTTGAGGATCTTCCAAATGAGTGATGAGAATTAAAGAAAGCACAAATGAGTGACATTACTGAAAATTACTTTAATTACTTTGTTTATCTTTTAATCGCATACTTTTTTCGTAACAACTTCTATTATTCAGAATCTCGTAAAGTTTCTAAAGAAACAGTTGAATTTTTGTGATTGAGATGCAGAAACAGGAATACACTTTCAAATATTTATGAACAGAAAAAAATTATTCTGTCTCAGAATGGTCATTTAACTGTACTCATTTTAATTCGGAAGACTGTCTAAAAACCCCATTTGCTGGAATGAATATTACAACAACACATTGTGATGGAGGTGAGGTTTTGAGTACAAGAATTTAATCGATGTAATGCAATTAGTACACACTGCCTAGTACATAATAGCATTTTGAGTATTTGTATTTTATATCACCTGTTATCAAGTGAAAAATTATCTGGCAAGTATTAATTAAAATGCTCTTGACCTTCAGTATGTCAACAGGTAAGGCAGAGCTTTCTGTGGTTTGTCTCATTTTCATTAAAGCTTTAAATTTTAATATTTGACATCCATACCTCTGTCAAAATTAATTTTAACTCATACATAAACATGTAATTTGCATGTTGATTAACTGCCACAGTTTTCTCTGTAACAATCTCAGATTGGAAGTGCACATAAATCACAACCAGATTTCTATTAATTCCAAAACCTCATATGAAATAATTGTTGTTTTCCTGAAGACCATCTATAGCCACTGCACAAATTATACATTTTGTTTATACATGTGATCTATAGTTGATGTTTCAATTATACACTTATTTATTATACATGAAACTTGGATTTCCAAATCAAGGACTATAAATATAGAAAAGATCTAGCCAAACTGAAGTGTAATTTGATCACTTTATGTGATCGAATTAAACAGTTTGAGTGCAGGAGGCAGTTAAGGAACCCACCCTGGCAGTTGTATGAAGTGGCATTACATTCTGCAGGGCACAAGTGGGAGCTCTTTCCCACAGGATTCTGGCCTCATCCTCTAGGAGGAACCAGCCCAGTCAGAGGAAACACCACACAAGTTCAAGTTCAAGCAGAATCATGACAATGCCACATTTGGAGACCTTGAGAAACATAGTTAGACCAATTAGACCTATCACAGCTGGGAGCAGGAGGACCTTTTTCAATTTGGTTGAGCCTTTCACAGTTTACAAGTAGTTTGGGAAGAATACTAAAATTACCGTGTCCGCTCAGGGCTAAAACGAAGAGGGCTTTCCACCCAGTAAGCTCATCAAGTGCACTCCCAGCCTACAATGTTAAGTGTGCTGGAGCCAAACCAGACTAATTGGGCGAGTGCCTTCTGACAAGATTTCCAGATTTCCCTGGATAATTACCGGTGCTGGGGTTAGGCCGCCTTCCCTCCTAGGTAAGGGTCTAGAAGGTAGAGGATGCCCCAACTCTGAATAGGAAGATTTTGACTTTGGATTCTGGATTCCTTCCTTTACATATGTTCTAAACTACAAAACAAAAGTTCATTTTCTTTGGAAGGTTGAAGCTTTGAACTGCCACTGCTCTTTTTAAATCATGACTTTGGCTGTATTGGGAACTCAACAGTTCAAGTTCTCCTGCATCCTTTTTTCTATTCTGCTTTCCTTTGGACTATGATTGTCATGACATTCATGCCTTTACTTAAAGCATTATCAGCAGCGTGGAAACATTGTTTATTTTAGTTAACAGTGAGAGAGGATTGCATTCTCCCAGGCCTTAACACTAAATATCTACTGAATCACTATATTGATAACGTCTGGGCCTATTTTTAATAGAATGGTTATCCTTAATCCTGTCCTTCTGATTTACTTTTATGTGTTATACATTATAGAGGCTTTGAGATGCTCATCTTATCATCCCAGTCACTGCGGTTCGTGCCCAAAGTGGAATCATTATGTCCTTGCTTGTAGCACGTCAATAGACATTTCTTAGTTTCAGCCGATGGCTGAAAATAAAAACAGGGTTGATACTGAATCATGATAGGATGAATTAAGTAGCTGAATTAAATTTGTTCTTAGAAGAAAAAAAAATCTTCTGCAAACATAGGTTGCCATGCTGAAATGATTTATTTCAGTAGGTTTCTAAAATTCAGAAAATAATGCAGGAAGGTAAGAAATAATGCAAGGAAAATAAGAAAAATGGAACCCAAATAGCATTTTATTGACAAACTGACATCTAGCTATTCTTCAAGTAAAATCTTCAGCGAGGGAGACAATCTGGGTCCTCGAGGAAAAAGCAGGAGAGTGAGGACCCCTGGGTCTAGCTGTCCCAGTGCAATGTTTATTTCCTCCTCTGAGTCCTGGCTACAGAGTTGTCAAATGTACAGGGTGGGGCACAGCAGAGGAAAAGGTCCTTTGAGAAGTTAAAACTACACATACTTACACGGTATTTATTTTTTAAAAATGAAAACATATGTCTTCTATATATGTATCTGTATGTATACACATAGCTGTAAGCAACGGGTACCTAGATGCTACGATGCCTGTACCCCCATCTCCACTCCACGTCCCAGTGACACATTCACGGACCTGATTCCCTCTTCTCTTCACCATGCTCACCCTGTCACTGCCGCTGGCCTCCCTGCCCCTTTCTAATGGTTGCATCCACAGAGCCACAGCTGTGCTGCTCAAGACCTCAGCCCTGCTGCTTGTTCATTGGGTGAGTTACTGTAATGCTCACAGTCCCCCTTCTTCAGTTCTGCAGTGGGTGTAATCATCTCTACACTGCCACTAGAAGATGGCAAAGGAACTGAGAGATACAAGGTTGTTAGCAGTAAATGGTTAAGAAATTCACAGCGATGCGCAAACAGACAGCAGTTTCACAACATAGGGGTTAAAACAATGAGGTTCCAGGCACAGGGAGGGCGGCTCATCCGCCCCCAGCATTCCAGTGGAATTCGGAAGCTTCAGATGGCTCTGCCTGCCTGGAGTGAGGGTTCCACCAGGTTGGAGAGGGCAAAAGGGCTTCCTTTGCCCTTTTCAAGGTTTCTTTCTTTCTTTTTTCTTTCTTTCCTTTTTTTTTTTTTCTTAGTACCCTACTATTGGTACCAAGCAGGCTGTTCTGGAGACTGGCTACATGCCTGCCTACTCACCATGTGCAAATAACTAGTGCAAAACAAAATTAGCACCTTCATGAGTGTTTTTGTGGAAGTGAGATGAAGTGAGCTTCCATTACCCACAATCAGGCTTCAGCAGGCCTGCACTTCAAATTCTGGGAGCACCCTGCCTGCAAACAACTAGCTCACACACATTCAATATATGGGTGTTTAAAGCACCTAGCACATGTACCAGGCAATCAATCAATTAAAAGCTGGAATTCCATGACATGTAATATTGCCCATAATTCTTTATGTATATCACTGTATTACTAAATTGATTTAAGAAGATAACATCCTATAACAAGCTGGGTTCTCTATTGCTGAAGTCACCCACAAGTTGTTGTTATTATTAGAATGTGTTAAATTGTATATTATCATTCCATGTCCTATGTTTAGAGTAAATGCAGATTCTTCATATTCCCAAGTCTTGTACATTTACTATATCCTAAATCCCCTATGAAAGGAGTGCTATTCATATCGTATTGTGAAAATGTGTTCCTTTTAAGAGAATTTAGGATATAGTATTCACCTTTGAAGGTAACCAATACTGGTGGGTATATAATATTCATTATTTTGCTCAGGTAACACAATGTATATGCTTAAAGGTGATTATTCAAATATTTCATTGGTTTTAGTCAGAACAAGCTTTCTCTTTATTCTCTTCGTGTTAACAGTAAATTACACTATTTTGGAATACAAATCATACATTTAAAAAAGCCGTTCAATTACATTATGTTACAAACAAAAGCATGCAAAACTTGTAATTGTGTTTTTATGTACACTGGTTTAATATTTTCTTTATATATCATGCTTTAATTGTGCTTTCCACAATCTATATACCGTTTTCCCAAAAATAAGACCTAAGTTGACAATCAGCTCTAATGCATCTTTTGGAGCAAAAATTAATATAAGACCAGATATTATATTATATTATATTATATATACATATCTATTCTATTCTATTCTATTCTATTCTATTCTATTCTATTCTATTCTATTCTAATTATGTTAAAGACCTGCTCTTATAATATCGTAAAATCAGACCAGGTCTTATATTAATTTTTGCTCCAAAAGATGTGTTAGAGCTGATTGTCCGGCTAGGTCTTATTTTTGGGGAAACACAGTATAAACCACTTTATATTCAACTCCAGTGACTCTTACCAAATGAGTATAAAGAAACTGTTCATAAGGACTGTTATCTGTTGGCAAAATTAAGAAGTGATTAAATATAGAGTGTGAAAGCAAACCAAATCATGCCATGCAACTGAAGTAGTGTGACATCCTCTCCACCAGCAGACACACACCATGCATGAGCGCACACACGCAGACACACACACACACACACACACACACACACACACACCCCTACACCTGAAATGTTCTGATGACTTTATACATCTATCCCTTTACCCTGCCTGTGAGGTCTTTCATGGTCAGGCGCCCTCATCTCTCCCCAGCCCCATCACATCTCTCTGCTTTAGCCAAAGGCGTCCTTCAGTCTCAACTGATCGTACCCCCTCCTGCCACCATGCCATGGAACGTAGGTGTTTCTTCTGCCTGGAGCATCCTTCCCTCCCCTGTTGAGTAGTAAACTTCTAAGAGCCCTTCTTTATAGAAGTCATCTTTGACCTTCTGGATTAGATTAAATGCCCCATCATAGATTCTAAGAATCACATAACACACCATCAACTTTGTATCCACTGCAGTTTCGTATTTGCTGGTGTGATCATGTGATTATTACGCCTGCCTCCCATCTTCCTTAAACTGTGGCTGTGGTGAGGGAGAGTCCTGCCAGTTTCTGCTCACCATGGCATCCCCCACTGCCCAGCGCTGCGCCTTGGAGGGGGAGAAGCTATGAGAAACGACTAAGAGCTTTGTGTGAAAGCATGTAGTGTTGGCCAGGTTTCAAGCCAGTGTGTTTGTGCAATTGAATATCAGAAGACAGAATAGATGGTTTAATTTGGAATGTTGAAATCCAACGATTTCAGTGAGTGACATCCTATTTGTTTCTGCCCTTGCTTTTGATTCCTTAGGGCACCTACTAATTTTCCAAATGCCTTTGATTTTGCATTTTGTTTAATGTTTATTTGTTTTCTTGTTGTCCTTGGGGCAGAATGCCTGTCTGACTTACCCTGACAGATCAGCTGTGGCAGGTCTGCTGCTATAGACAAGTCTCCCAAAGGCTGTAGCTCTCCTGCAGGGAAGGCTCATATGCAAATGCTGTCACTAGCAGCCATGCAATGCTGAAGACACACAGTGAGAAAACATGTCAGGCATTGTTCCAACATACAGGTTTCAGTAGAAAACTATGAAGAATTTTCAGGATGTGAAATGTAAATTAAAACAACCTTCATTCTAAATCCTGAGTTTTCCTTGGTATTTTGATTTTCAAAATACTGTTATTTTGGTTTTCTTTTCTTGCCCACCTGTTTAAAAATTAATGCATTTTGCCTTCGTATTTTTCAGGGAAAGATGCTTTCATCAGAGAATTTTTTTAGTTATACTATCGGATTTCAGTTCACTTTTTATATCATCTATTTCATACTTCTTGGTTTAAAATCACCAAAAGAAACCTTTCCTAAAGCTAGGACAATAGGCGTATCCAGCTTCCTTATATAAGATCTCCTTTTTCCTTTTTTTGTGTACATACAAGCACACTGTACTGTCTTGTGCATCACAGATAGCCAGTGAATATTTGGTGAATGAATAAGCACTTAAAATAGTAACATGTATATATTTCTCCCTTCACAAACCATTCTGGAAAACAGTAACACTTCATTTAATTGAGTCAAAACAAAATGTTTGTTTTTTTAACATTCAAAACTGTAAACTAGAGTATAGTTGCAGGGGGGCAACAGAGTTGGGTGAACGGACTGACTTGACCAAGAAATGAATTCCCTTAAAAGTCTCGGTAATGAGAATAATAGTCAGGATTAAACGTAGACTGTTAATGGGTACTTCTGAGGTCATTGTGTTCAGGCTATTTTCTTTCAGCTTGTTACAGTTCAGGGTATATCTTTGCTTTGTTGATAAAGGATTTGCAGAGAAAGGAAGGGTTTCAGGTTCAAGTGTATAATGGATGGAATAGGAAAGGGGCCACAGATTGATTATTTAACTTAACTGGCATCTAAATGAATAGTTGTAATAGGAATTCTCTGTTTAATTCAAGTAGAACCTGTCACTTGTAAAGCAATCTAAACGTAAAAGCATTTTAAGTTGTTTTCGTAATATTTCACAGTTGTCTCATTGCCACCTAATTTAATAGCAATGTAATCATTTTTTTATAAAATATTCAAATCAATCCTTTATTTTCATAATCCCATTATTAGTTTTTATATAGTGATAATTTAAATACTTAGAGTGACAAGTACAACTGGATTCACAGGAAAAGAAACAAATACAACTGATTTTGACTCTGGAAATCAACCTAGTTCGAGCAGGGAGGGTGCAGAAGTGCCTGCATCTACGAGAGGAGTCTGTCAGTGACTGAGGAGGCCAGGGGCCTTCCATGTCTTCCAGGTGGAAGGAAGCGCACCAGTGAATCCAACAATTTGGTTAATTCTAACCGAAAAATTTTCTTTTAAAATGTACTTTTTCCTTATTTTAAGGATAACGTGTTTATTATAGAAATTGGGGGGGGGGGACATATATATAAACAAAAACTACACATACAAAATGCACCACCTGGGGAATCACTATAAATATTTTTGATTATGTCTTTAATCATTCTCTATCCATAAAGTTATTTTATGCATGGATCACATACAACACAATAGTTTTCAACACAGTCCATGTTTTTAGTTAATTGTACATGTAGTGTATAAAGGTATAGCAACATGTACTTATGATGAGCTATTATTCCTATTACCATAAATATTAGTAGTGATGTGAGAACTATATTAGGGTCTCTAGATTTCCATCTCTTCCTTAAAACCCTGTACCAAAGATTTTAATAAACAAGATAAAAGATGTGCATCACTAATGTGGAAATTGTAGGCACATTTAAAATATTATTTTTTGGAATACTATATATTCTTTAAGCTTAAAGTGACTGAACCATTTACAAATGAAGATACATTAGTATATAAAGATTAGACACTCCCAAGATTACCTGGCCAGGTAGTTAATGAAAGAGTCAGGATTATTAGAAACCAGATCTCTTCTCAATATTGTCATATATACGTACCTGATAAAAGTCTTATTTTTATGATCTAGGTGAACAATACGCTGAGGGTATGTTTTCTTCCCATTACTTTCCTCTGTTACACTTTTAAATATTAAATTTCCCATTAATAGTTTAAAAACTGTAGCATTTTTATAAGTGATTACAGACCAGCAACAAAATGTTCTCAAAAAAAAAAACTGTTGCTTTTTCAAAATGGCACTTGAAGTTAAAAGGACTTCAGAACTTGTTAGATAAAAATGCCCTGTGTTATTGCCTCTGATGTCCTGTATAGAATTTTGAAGTCCAGCTTTAAATTGTAAACAACTGAAAATTAAGAACTACGTTGGCTCAGCTCCCTTTGTGAGGCACGCAGCACAGAGCCACATAAAGATGGTGTACGATGGAAGCTTGTTTCATTGACTGACTGCCTCCAATCATTTTTCTTTCTTTAATATGATCTCCACGTCTCTTATATATCGTCCTTGTTTCATTTCTCTTCACCTTGAGCTTGGAGAGGAGAAATATTTTTTCCACCTACATCCCATATTCTGTGCTAGAGTCAGATAAACCTGTTCTCCTGAGCTAGAGACCTGGTTACAATGACCCCCCACCCCTATTTTGTGCGTCCTTAAGGGCACCCAGAGAAAAAGGGGGCAAATCAGTCAAGTTCCCATACATCTCCGCAGAAGTGCTGTGTTTCAAGCTGATCTCTGATCATTCAGTGGGTAGAGGTGGGAAAGGGATACGACTTTCCCTTCTTTATTCCCCTCCTTTATCGAGCTGCAGAGGAAATCTTTCCAGGTATGAAAACTTCCATGGTCTAACAATTCCGTGCAATATTCTGCTGTGGTGTAAAGTTCTACCTATGGTTATTCTACTAAGTTTAAAATATACATTATAAGTCATTGCAATGATGATGTTTAAGAGTTTTTTTCTTAAAGGTTGGCAGTTTCTATGGCAAAAACTGTAATAAAGTGAGGCTAGAGAATAAATATTAGCAATGACAAATTCGATTGCAAGTAAATGAGCCACCATGCAACCTAACGTAGTAGAAACCCACTGGAATGTCTCATGGACTCCAATGACTGAGGGGCAGCTGGATTTCAGGAACAGACCCACAATCTGTAGTTCTGCTGGGTTTCTCTTTCCATCTCCTTCATTTGTCTTCCTAGCTACAGGTTGCTTTTCTATGTGCCTTTATCCTCATTGGAAATATGGCTGCCGACGGCTCCTGTGTCCTATCTTCCTGTTTCTTTCCCAGTTAGAAAAGTTCCAGGCATGGGACTAATTGGCCAAGCTTTGGTCGATTTGACATAGCCAGGACTAGGACAATAAACTACGTGGCCTACTTCCCAGCAGAGTATGTGTGGCTGGATGTAAGGCAAAGCAAGGGATCCTTGTAAAAACGTCAGTCTCTCTGTTGATATTCAAACAACTAAAACAAATGAGATAAATAACAGTTACTGAGTCCCCACTGTATGTCAGATGTGCCCTGGTTTCACGTACGTTTCCTTTTCAATCATTGAAACAACCTTGTTACTCAATGAAGACCCATGACTTTTCCAGTTCAAAATCCCTTCTCAGACCGGGAAATGTCCCCACAATTCGGTGAACTCACTTCTCTGCATAACTTAGCTTTGAGCTGTCTGTGGAAGCTGTCTGCTATTTCAATGTGTGCATGCCCTCTGGCCACATCTGAGATTCAGGTATGGTCCTCCAGCCAGGCTGAGTCCCTTCTCATGATACTGGAATTAAAAAGGGGAAAGTCAGCATCTTTCTCTCTCTAATGACTGAATTTTTAATGTGTAAATCCAGAAGGTGTTGGCAGGTGTATTCTATCATATATTTGAAGTGCAAAAGAAGCTGGGCTCCTGGAAGAAAGGAAAGAAGCGACTGGCAGGAAGAAGCAGAGACAAAGGATGGATCCTCGTTCCATTAGTTTCCTGGACCTACATTCACTTCCATCTCTCCCTCAGGCATTCTGTAAGGCCTCCAACAGGGGGATATTCTTGAAAATTCTCTGCCTCGTAAGGGGGTCATGTGTCCCTTTATTGCCTCTCTAACCTTCTCTCCCCACTTCCACTTTCAACTCAGTTCCCAGCCACACTGGACTGCCCCAACCATGGCAAGTCCAACCTGTTGAATTTCAGCTCTGTCCTAATTTCTTCTTGATGTCCAGCTCTCCCTGCCCCCACGCTGCCCTCATCGACTTGCAGGGCTCAATGTAAAACTATCTTCTTCAAGGGCATCTACTTTAACCGTACTTGAACAGTCTGCATAAAATAGCTGTATGTCTTCATAAGCCACCCACCTTCTCTATTCTAGAGCTAACTTGGTCATGGTAGATTCTCATTCAATGCCTATTCACTTGATTGAATTCTCTCTTACAGTGTAAGCTCCTTGAGGAGATGGACCAAAGCTGGTCTGTTCACCACTATATGTCTTGCACGCAGCACAGTTTCTGGCACAGAGGAGGTAAGCAATAAGAATTATTGAATAAAATTAACATTAAGCTTTTTGTTTGTTTGTTTGTCTTAAATGCTCGTGCATTATTCCTAGCACCATTGAATTGCTCCTGGTTCCACACACTTCCTTTTTCTCTTCTCCCTGTCTTTGCTGGAGTCAATCCCTCTGCTTGTAACATGAATTTTTCTTCCTCCTACTTCAGTAACTAACTTCTACCATTCATCTCTTTCAGGAGGTCTTTCTGACCCACTGACTGATCACCCTTCTTCTTTACTCTCAAAGAATTTGGTTTTTAGTTCAAGGTCAGTATCTACTGCACTGCATGATACAGAGGAGACAACTCACCCAGTTTCCTTACTTCTCAGTTTCCTTCTAAAATGAAGGGGTTGTACTGGATTGTTGTTCTTTAATTTCTTTTTAGCAGCCAAATTCTCTTATGTTATCAATAAAATTCTTTTATGAAGTCCAATGGATACATTAATGGAAGTTTTGTCATAGAAAACTTTATGGTCTTTACTTCGGTGAGCTGAAAAACATCTTGGAATCCTGACACCTACCTGACTCTACACTGCCTAGAAGCCACTCTTGTGGACACCTTGCAATTATCAGGGTCACCTCCCTCCTAAGAAGGTAGAGCACTGAAAGGGGTCTCAGTCATATTATCATACGTATGTCCTCTCCCTAATACAAGGGGAGGTCATTGGCTTCTTGGTTATCTGGGAGTCTAAATGAAAACCTTCCTTACTCTAAAAATGGATGCTCGGGGAAGGGTATTGAGTTCATGAAGCCAGTCCCGAAAAAACAGTCTGTGAACCAGCTTGGTTATACATGCATTATACATGGTTATACATGTGTTAATTCATCTTTAATTTTATCCCTTTTTGCATTCAACTTCCTTTCCAATTTAAAAAAGAAAAAAGACTTGGCTGTGCAGTAAAATGCAGTGGTCAAAATAAATGTTATGTAGCCCAACTGACACATTCCTTTTTTCTATCATAAATAAAGGACTATTTTAATGATTGTTGTTTCATATTAAATTGTAAATACTTTAATATTGGTATTTTATTTTTAAGATAGACATATATCATGTTGTTTTATCCCAAACAGACCTATTTTTCCCACTAATTCTATCCACGAGGCAGAGGTTGTCGGTAGAGGCTTCTAAACTAACTATTAGCAATTTAGGGACAGAGGAAGTTTGCAACCACAAACTTTTTTTAAAAGAAAGACATTTTCAGTCTCAGAAAATAATAATCTATTGGTTGCATGTTAAATTTTCTTTTAGGGAAATGGTCCTTTTGAATTCTCTGGAGCCAAAAGGAAAGAAAAATTATTTGAGCGGTGAATTGGGTGCTGAGTAAAACTTCTGTTCAAAGATGTATCTTAAAACTTGAAATAGTCATTTCTCTTACTCTGTTATATGTCTTATTTCAGCCCGTGAAACACTAAATGAAGTTAACAGATTATGTAGAAATGCCAAGACAGGTAATAATTTGCATGTTTTCTTTTGTATATAAAAAAATCAATATTATATATTATAAACCATGTGGAAGGGTGGCACAGAAAAATCCATGTTCAAATCAGTTCTTTTACAGATAAATGACCTTTGATGTAAACCAAACAGTGATTAGCCAACATATATTCTGATCTATTTTTCTGAAGTAGAAATTACAAAAATAGATAAGCTAGGATAATTCCCACTTTAAAAATTATATTTATAGATGAGATAAGCTTTGGGAAAGATTTGAAAGGCATTTGTTTTTCTTTTTGCAGTGAATGCTTTCTAAATTTTCTTAGAAAGTAAACTCATGAGACTTCTTTATCAAGCATGATCTCCTTCAAGACTTCTATGCTGTTGATGGCATTTAAATTTTGCTAAGAGCAAAAAATAGTTGAACTACTAAAAGCAACAACAAATATTGTACACGTATGAAGTATTTTCCTATCTGCTTGATCATCATAACAACTTGAGTGGGCAGAGTTCAGAGCACATATGAGTATCCTTGTTTTACAGATAAAGAAAATTGTGTTCCCCCAAAAATAGATAATTAACGTCATCCCAGGCTCCAACAGGGTGGCTGGAACTCTGCTGATTTTCTTCATGGTCACAATCCATCTTTGTTTAAGGAGCCAGAGCATGGCAGCCATCCAAGTAGGAAGGCATCTTTGTTCAGGCTAAGGAGGGAACTGCTTGTAAGTAAGGAGGTAACCTCTCAGACAAGCACAGGCAGCCCTCCTCCAGGACTTTCCTAAGCCACCCTCCAAACTGGAGACTCAGTGCTGCAGCCGACCACTCTGAGAATGATGCCTCGCTCAGGCCGAGCACGTGTCAGTTACAGTGGTGTTTCTGGGAAGGGGGCAAGGGTGTTTCCCCTAGTGAGCTTGGCGTCCTTTCTGGGTAGAGATGGACATTAGTGACATGTGAATGTGACCTAGAGTAACAAGGCTACAAGAATAGCTTACATGAATAACCCAAACTTGAAACTAACAAGGTGACAAGGAAGTCAATATCCTGTTTTATTTTAGCAACATTTTGTTGTTGTTCCACAATTAACCCAGGTTATCCCCTCCTGAATTTTCATTTTAAGAAATATTACAGTCACAGCTTTCTCCCATTCCATGTCCATCCCTCTGTCTCCCAGGGTGACTAATATTCTGAAGTTGATGAAGTATATTTTCCCAACCATATATTTTATACTTTTATGATACATACGATTTGTTATATTGCTTTGTGTGCTTTCTAAGAGTTGCACAGATAGATGGTAGTATACTGTGTTTCCTGGAAAATAAGACCTAGCTGAACAATCAGCTCTAATGTGTCTTTTGAAGCAAAAATTAATATAAGACCCAGTATTTATATTGTATTGTATTTGTTATATTATATTATATTATATTATATTATATTATATTATATTATATTATATTATATTATATTATATTATACCATACCGGTCTTATATAAGCCCCGGTCTTATAGTAAAATAAGACCCAGCCTTATATTAATTTTTGCTCCAACAGACGCATTAGAGCTGATTGCCCGGCTAGGTCTTATTTTCCGGGAAACACGGTAAGGAACGCCTGGTAGGGCGCTTCCTAACTCAGCGTTAAAGGTAATGGTGTATACTGAGCATTCTCTCTTTTGCATCCCGCTCTCGGAACTAATCATTCTCTCTGAAACCTCTGAGCTGCCTTTCCCCTTGGTCTCAGCTCGGGAATACCTAAGGAGGTGAACGCCGCACCTTACTACTCCCTGGGGCCTGAGGCCTGGGCATGCGCAGCGGATTGGAAGCGATCGCTGGTCTCTCCTCCTTCTCTGGGCTCCGGGACCGGTCGGGCTGGTTCCGACATCTGGGGAATTAACGTGTCCCGCCCATCTCTAGCCTCGAGCCGCGCAGGCTCTGCACCTCCACCCTGGTTCCTTCCCGGATTCCAGCTCTTAGGAATGAAAGCCGCTACAAAGGGCTTGAATGAAACGTGTGTGGGATTAGTGAGTCGTAAACCACCAGGGGATCCCGTCTCCCCACAAACCAGCATCTCTCGGAGGAGGCAGAGGAGAGGGAGGAGGCAAGGAGCGGAGAGCTTGGTGTCGCCGGAGCGCACAGCAGCTGGAGTGGCGGGGAGAGGCCAGGCCACCACCCCCTCCCAGGCCATGCACCGCCTCGCCCGCGGCGGTTCCAGGCACCACACTCTCCGCCCGGGCTGCGCCCGCTGTCGCAACAACAAGCTCCTGCGGCCGCCGGCACTGTCCACTGAGGAGCACCGCCCGCCCTCCCCACCCCCACCACCGATTTCTTTCTTGGCGGGGACACGCAGCCCTGCAGCTCGCGCTGCTCCTGGTCAACTTTGAACAGGAGGAGAAGCAACTTTGGCAGTGGCCGCGGGTTTCGAACCCCGCTTCTCCTGGGCAGCAGTTGCCTCGTTAGTCGCTGGGGTTAGGGGAGCACGAGTTTTCTGGGCGCATCTGCGCTGCGTCTGGCTGTTTGCAACCTGTTTCCAGCGAGCGGGGAGCGGGCTTGCAGCTACTAGTCATCTGAAGGAGGGGAACTTATTTTTCTTTGCCTTAGCGACCTCGTCTCGCTACTGGATAAAGCAGTATCGAAAGGATGTAAACAGGCTGAGCAACCGTTACCAAGAAGGCCATCACCCCAGGGCAGGGAGGAGCGCGGGGCTTGGTCGCAACATTAATCTTCAGTCAGGTGTTGGTTGCAACTTTTCAAGGTCAGCCACCGGGAGCTGCGAGTCCCTTTCTGAACCTTGAGGATACGCAGGGCTCGGGTTGGATTTGGATGAGAAATGCACTGGGCACCGAACGAGGAAGGATTGTAGAGCGGGAGGGTTGTGACCCCAAGACCCATCCCCCAACGTCCCCGTAATCTCCCGTCCGCAGCTGCCCGGGCGGGGATGAGTATGTGACATGTGTCTAACTCTCAGCAGCAACTTTGGCAGCAGGTGTTGATCTTAAGCAGGAGCCGAGGCTGCCGGGCGCCCTCACCGAGCCATGCGGACCCCAGGCGCGCCTCTTGCCCGAACCTCGCGGCTGCTGCTTCTGTTCCTGCTCAAGGTTTCTGCCTCTCCTGCCCTCGGGTCCGCCCCTGCGCCCAGGAACGAAACTTGTTTGGGGGATAGCTGTTCACCTACACTGAACCAGCGTCGCAGCAGGGACACTTGGGGACCAGGGAATTCTGCAGGACACCTTCTACTAACCCGTGCGCCCAGGAAAGACGAGCAGGAGGCAGCAGTGCGCGCGGCGCCCTCGTGGGACCTACCGGCCGCCCGCGGAGCTGACCCAGGTGCGAGCAGAGCTGCGGGGGCGTCACCAGCCGAGCCCTCGGGTCCCCCCGCCAGGCCTCCAGGCGCCTGGAGGTGGAAAGGTGCCCGGGGTCAGGAACCCCTTGGAACTTTGGGGAGAGGGAACCCCACGGCTGTTCAACTCTTCCTTCAGACCAAAGAGGAGGAGGAGAAGGGTCCAAGAGGCAGTGGCATTTCTGGGCGCAGTCAGGAGGCCAGTGTGAGGACAGAACCCGGAGCCAGCGACCTTTATTACTGGCCAAGGAGAGCCGGGAAACTCCAGGCTTCCCACCACGACCTCCCACCCAAGACGGTCAATGAACCGTCTGGGCACGAAAGGCGGGTGATTGCACCCCCTGGCAGGGCACTGGCCCAGAATGGGTCCTGGGGTGAAGGGATCCCGGAACCAGGGGGTCCCCGCCGGGGGAACAGCACGAACCGGCGCTTGCGGCTGAAGAACCCCTTCTACCCCCTGACCCAGGAGTCCTACGGAGCCTACGCGGTCATGTGTTTGTCGGTGGTGATCTTCGGGACCGGCATCATCGGCAACCTGGCGGTGATGTGCATCGTGTGCCACAACTACTACATGCGGAGCATCTCCAACGCCCTGCTGGCCAACCTGGCCTTCTGGGACTTCCTCATCATCTTCTTCTGCCTTCCGCTCGTCATCTTCCACGAGCTGACCAAGAAGTGGCTGCTGGAGGACTTCTCCTGCAAGATCGTGCCCTACATCGAGGTAATGCCTTCCAGGGAGTCTCAAGCTCCTGGCTTTCCACACCTCTGGGACTTCCAGCCTCAGAACTTCTGCTCCGTGCACCTAGCTGGTTGCTGAGCCCCTTCACGTGTTCTCTGAGTCCCTCCTTCATTTCTCTTGCCAGTTATTCATGCGTCTGTCTGTCTGTCTGTCTGTCTGTCTGTCTATCTATCTATCTATCTATCTATCTATCTATCTATCTATCTATCTATCTATCTATCTCTATCTATCTATCTATCTGGGCATCTTTGTTCAGTCACCTTGAAACACATCTCCCAGACTGTGAAATAATTATCTCATAATGTATAGAATTGTTTAGATTTCAAGTTTATCTCTCTTAGTATAGTGTCATATATGTTTTTGATTTGGTACCTAGCAGAGATTGTAATAAATGGCCAGTTACTAAATGGCCAGTTCATGGTCATCATTATTAGAACTCAGCAAGGAAAAAACCTGTCTCATTTATCTATAACACTAGATTTATGGTGCTTCAACATGGTTATCCCCCAGCCCCAAGCAGGTTATTCTATTGTTTCTTAAACACAAAATTAGAGTAGTATTTTGTTTAACAAAGGAAATCTGCCTTTCTTTGTCAGTTGGTCTCATGATATATTAATAACCTGCCAAATTAGTTTAAGTGTTTTTGGCTGTCTGCCATGGCTGTCCCATCTAAATTCTTATGTCATTTCTTGTTTCTTTGTTGTTCTCAATTTCTTAACAGGTTTATTTATTTTGTGCGAATGAGCTTAAGTACAAATAACACTTTATCCATCACGGCACAGACTTTATTTAACATTCTCAAAGTATATGATATATGTCATGTGTTAGCGTGTAAAGATTGGCTCTTTTAAGGGATTGACTCTAAGACTAGAAATTTCCTAAAGAAGAGGGGGCATCTCAGAGGTTCTAAACTTGGGAAACAAAACTCTTTCTGAGTACACTTTTATTGTTTCATGCTATAGCAGGTGTCCTGCCGCATTATCACGGTCGTTGGAATTTGCTCTTTAAATGGCCTCTCTCTAAACACCAGCTCTTGGAAGGAGCCCAAGTGCTTTGTTGCCAGTTGTGGTTTTAGCCAGCTGGCCCTTGATTTCCCCCATTCAGACTGCCTGTTTCATTTATGGAAGCAGAAGAAGGGAAACTGTAAATATTTCAGAGCCTCTGATCCCGTCTGGCACCAGGGCGAGTGACACTATGTTCAACTTTGTTCCAGGGCCTAAAGCTAGGGGATAAGTAAACAGAAAACAGTACCTACTCAGAAGGACCAAGGCAAGAGACAGTGAATAAGACCTTGTGTTATCCTGGCAGGGATCAGATGCAGAATGATTCCATGCGTGCTCAATCAGCTGTTGCAGCTTTACCAGGATCCAGGATTTCTCTTGTTTTCAAGCCCCAAGTAGTTCTGAAACATCTAATTTATTTGGTAAACAGTTCATTTTTGAATTACAGAGGAGGTAGTTGAATTTGTTGGAGAATATGTGTCTACCAGTTACCTTTTCAAGGTCAATTTCAATTTCAGATTTCTCTGATGATTTGAATAATGCAGGAGAAATTGGCATATGCAAGGAAGAGACCAAAGTAAGCTACAAAGTGAACAGGAGAGCTACCCAGTAAGAGAGGAGTGTGTTGCCTTGCCTTAAATGTACTGGACATGTAGAAACCTTTATCATTAGAGGAAAAAACAATAAAGTATACAGAAAAAGGAAACTGAGGAAAGAAAAAAACATTACCGAAGTTCTTCAAAACAACTTTAAAAGAAAAGAATCCCATCCAAATTCAGAAAAGAATATACAAACTTTGCTTAGTTTAATGAGACCTATGAGTTTTGAGTGATGGTATTTGTTACTCATGGGCTTTAATTTTCTTTCTAAGTCTCAGTATTTTAAAATATTGTATGCTGTAATTTCATTTGTATCTCATCTTCCAATTTAATTATCTGCTCCTTAAAAATATTTTGTTTTTACCTCTTCTCTTGTTATTAACACAATTGTAGTTATGTTTTGTTCTCTGTATTTTATTCCCTTCTTTGTATACCTATTTTTTAGTTATTGGTACCAGGCTTTATTATCCCTAGAGAAGCAAAGGTTTGGGGGAAAAGGTTCACTCATTTTTTTTTCTTGAAAAATTAGACTGTAATATACATTTTTAAATGTATACTATTTACCATTCAAGTCAGGAATGAAAATCTTAATGTTTAATCTAAAATGTAGACGGTGTTTCTACATTCCTGCCTAGTCCTAGTCTTCTGAAATAATTTTATAATGTTTTAGCATGCTTCGTGAAAATAATTACTGCAGAGTAGTATTAGCTCCACCATTCCTGATTATGAGAACAAGAAATACAGTCCAAATCTCAAAATAAAGCATTTCTGCCTCCAGGAGGCACTGTTATTTCCACAGAAGTCACAGAGATTTAGTGCCTATTCCATGTCAGGTCTCCCCCAAAACAGATCTAATGTGGAGATTGGCTGGCAAGAAGTTTATTGGGGTGTGCACTGGGGTTCAACACCTGGTAAGGAATGGAGAAAACAGGATTGGGCAGAAGGAGTTGAACTGTGATACACATGCCACAAAGACACAAAGACATAGGGAGCCCTAAGGTTGGGGTGACCCTGCAGGGATAACCTTGGGTTCTGAGTGAACCCAAGAGGGCCCAGACTTTATGTCCCCTAATGGACCAGACACTGGATGCAAGTGACTCCCAGGAAGGGGGCATAACCTTGAGCTGGGTGGGTCTTTTTGTCAAGGGCACTTCCTAAAGAGGGATGCAGCTAAGAGCCATGGACCACTAATAGTCCCAGTGGTTGGGGACCTCAGCACTTCATTCCTGAAGGAAGGACTTCTGTGGGGAGGCAGTCTGGGTGGGGAACCATAGCCTCCTGACAGTAGCTTTTGAATTACTGTGTTCTATTAGAACCAGATGGCATTCTAATCCAACCCCCTGATTTTAAAGATGAAACATGGAGCTCAGAGAAGAGAAATAATCATCCTAAGCCTCGTAGTCCGTGGCAACCAGACTCTGTCTCAACACTCGATGTTTACTTATTAGACGACCATCTATGAGACACAGTTGTTCAGTGAGTGTTTCCTAGTCCTGATTCTTGGTATCTTTTAAAAAAGATTTTCAATGGGCAGGAAAAAATAATCAGTGTCAATTGCTATATGGTGAAATTGATAGCTTCTTAGATTCTGAAGTTTTATCTTGCTTTTCATAAATTGACAGTAACTTCCACAGTGGGTGGTAGCTCATTAAATTTTTAAAATTTTCAATAATCTGAGACAACTGCACTTTTTAAAGTGCCAACCATAATTATTTTAATGATCAAATAAAGTTAGATAGGTTATAGTTTGTTATCAAAATAACAAAGTATTTTATATTGGTGAAGGACATTACAAATGCATTACATTTATTTAAACTTTCTTCAAAATTTGCTCCTTCCCAATGTTGTTCCTCTTAACCACAAGACTTCTAAAAATATTTGACATTTATCTCCTTTCATTACCTAGATTTTGCCTTTTCTTCACTTTCTTATATTTATTTTATGTATTGGCTATTCTTCCTTTTTTTTTTTTTAACCACAATCCTCTTACTGATTTATAATGTCTGATTTACCATTTTTCTTATAATCTGTTTGCCTTGTCTAATGTTTGAAATTTTTAATATTGTTTAGTTATTTTAAAATTGTATCCATAATTAATTTGTATTTTTATTTTTATTGAGGTATAATTGACAAATAGCATTATATTAGTTTCAGGTGTAGAACGTAATGATTTGATATTTGTCTACATTATGAAATGATCACCACAGTAGGTCTAGTTAATATCTGTCCCCTCACATAGTTACAAAAATTTTTTTCTTTTGATGAGAACTTTTAAAATCTGCTTTCTTAGCAACTTTCAAATATATGATGTAATATTATTACGTATAGTCACCATGCTGTATGTCACATCCCCATGACTCATTTATTTTATAACTGGAAGTTTGTACCTTTTGACCCTCTTCAACCATTTCTTCCACCCTGCACCCCCACCACCACCTCTGGCAACCATCAGTCTGTTGTCTGTATGTATGAGCTCTGTGTATGTGGGGGTATGTGTGTGCATAGATTTCACATTTAAGTGAGATCATGCTTATTTGTCTTTCTCAGTCTGACTTAGTATAATGCCCTCAAGGTCCATCCAGGTTGTCACAAATGGCAAGATTTTGTTCTTTTTTATGGCTGAGTAATATTCCATCGTATGTATATATGCCACTATTTATCCATTCATCTGTCAGTGGACACTTAGGTTGTTTCCATGACTGTTGTAATTGATGTTGCAATGAATATGAGGGTGCATACATCTTTTCAAGTTAGTGTTTTTGTTTTCTTTGGATCATTTCCCAGAAGTGGAATTGCTGCTCCATGAGGTCGTTCTATTGTGAAAATTTTGAGGAACCTCCATGCTGTTTTTCATAGTAACCACAGTTCATTTTGTTGTTCTTTACAAATATCCCCTCCCATCTTCTCTTTTGCCTGTTCCTTTTCTTCCACAGTGCTTTCTTGTCTACACCTTGAGTATTAGCATAATCTTAAGAAGGTAGTGGAATTTTGGAGAGAGTTGGGTGTGTGTGGAAAAATAGGAGGTGTGTCTTCAGCAGAAATTACAGATCTGTGCAATATTCTTTTCATTTCAATGTGTTGACATAAGGCTTGAGGAGAGCAGGATCCAGCTTGCAGGATTTATTGCTAGAAAGGGAGTTTTATCATATTTAATGTTGCTATGACTGGGCATGTACAAGGAACTATTATAGTTGCTAACTTCTTTCTTTCTTTTCCAGGATTATGATGCCTTTGTGGTCTAGTGATAAGTCCCATAAGGACCAAGTGCAGATGGAATGGTAGGAAAGGGGGATGGGAGAGAAGGGACCTGGGGGGATGGTGGCCATCCTAAGAGACACATTATTTTAAACTGGTTTATGAGTTCATCACCAGAAAAACTATATTCAAAGCAGTAGATTTATTGGGGGGTGAGTGGAGAGAGGGAGAGAGAGATGAAGGTCTGGGTGTGGATTGCAGTAGGAGACTGGAGGAGGAGTGTCCTACCTCACCATTCCCTTAAGGATCTAACACATGGTAAAAGCCAAGTAGTTCAGGCGCTGAATGTGGCAATTGGAACAGCTCTTTGCTCATGACTTGATGGAAGCCAACCAAAATCAATGTATCATCTGATCCAGACTCACTGCTAAGTATCTATTTCTATTTGGACCTTAATTGGAGATTTTGAATAATATAGGCTCCCCCTTTAGCTTAAAGACCTCACGTCTTCATGGTGTTTGGTAGAGAAGAAGATTTCGATGAGTTCTAAGATAATCCCAGCGCTGAGTGCACTTTTTATTTGACTGACATACAAGAGTCCTACATCAGGGTGGAGGATGGA
Organism: Rhinolophus sinicus; assembly: GCF_036562045.2. Taxonomy (NCBI): domain Eukaryota; kingdom Metazoa; phylum Chordata; class Mammalia; order Chiroptera; family Rhinolophidae; genus Rhinolophus; species Rhinolophus sinicus. The sequence goes on from NC_133760.1 coordinate 70,160,604, forward strand.
TAATAGGAATGTATCTCACCAGGGCCTCTGGACGAGGGATGATCTGTGGAAAGTCTGGAATCTTTTGTGACAAAAAGAGCCAGAATCTCCAATGGCTTGGAAATACTGGTTTTAAACTGAGTGAAGCAAATGGCTCTTTCATTGCCTTAGATTGTAGTTAGCCCCGACAGATAAGAAAGGAAGGTGCTGGAAGCTGAAGACAATATCACAGGTGTTCTACACAGATTTCCCGAGACCTTCTGTATTCAAGTAATAGCACATTTATAATAGCAGATGGTAAATTTGCTTGAGTGGTGGATTAGCCATTAGGCATTCTAATGGACTTTTAAGTGGAAACATACAGTTTTATGAGCAATTTCAGTTAACTAATAATATTCTCATGGAAAATAGACTCAACACATGAGAATGGTGCTTAAAAATATTTCATGACTTTCCATTAATCCCTTTATAATAATTTCCTACATTCCCATGCAAATAAGACTATTTAGCTGATAACTACTGCAGAAGATAAAAGCAAACAAAAGAACAAAACAAAGTTGTAGAGTGTGCCTTTGTTTCTGATTTCATTCATTCATTCAGTATGGTGAAGTTTACTGAATTTGAGTTCTACATAAGAAACAAAAACTTTTTGATATTCAAATGTGAAATTCAAATAATTTCCTTACCTATTGATTGTAATAAGAATGGAATCCTTTTCTAAAACTTGTCAATGAGGTATAAACAAGAACATGATTTTTCTCTACTTCCCTTCTCAGAGATATTAGTTGGCATTCAGCTTTTAAGGATTATATATAAAACAGCAGCACCCAATAAGTGACTAAGGAACTGTTTAAATAATTTATTATGTTCTATAATATTTTTCCATATATATCATCATTCATTTGTTTTTTTCACTATCCATTCATTCATCAAACATTTATTGGGTTTTTCTTCTATGACAGACACGGAACGGGTCAGGAGGAAACAGGACTAGAAAGCAGAGGGAAAGAGAGGAAACAGTTTCCAGAGATGAACAAAATAGATGAGTTACTGTTACTAAAGTTACAGAAAAGTGAAATAATGTTTTACCATGTGACGAATGCCATAATAGAGGTTTAAACAAGTTGTTATAGAAATTCAGGAATGGCCCTGGGATGGATCCACTCACCATTCCAGGTACTTGGTTATGACCAAAGATAGAGAAATTAAAGTGAAAACTGTACTCCCTCTAATTCATTTTGAATCATGTTCTTACAGTTCATCTTCATAAATGCCACACAGCCTAGATGTGTAGTGAAAAGTTACAACTGTGAAAATCTTTACATTCTTGCTTCCTTGTTTTTTTCAATCTTTCCTGGAATAGGGGGTCCATAAGAATAATTGGCAAGATAATTTGCCAGATAGGGTGGTCCTAGAAGTGTTAAAATATAGAATTATTGTAAATATTATTAAATATTTAATTGTTATTTAGAATATAATGCCTGAGATAATCGTCTCTGCTTTGGTAATTATGAGTCCTTATTAACCATAAGGACATTAATTAAATCTAATTTAAAAACTTTCCTTAAATGACTGATTTATGTAGCAATGTAATAACCTTAAATTGAGTCCCTTTCTTCTGAAAATCTCAAAGACATACCAATTATTTAATTTGACCTTAGAGAACCTAGAAACAAAGGCTGACAAGGGAAGTACTTTAGACCCTATTACAGCGTAGAGGGGAAGGAAGCATAAAGACACTTTCCCAAGAATTGGATTAATCTTTCAAGCACAACATCAGAGTGAGGACTTGTCCTGGTTTCCTGAGGGTTGCCAAAGCATCTGGTTATGTTAACAAAGCATCCTTCAACAGCAAAAAGGGGGCAAATATGTCTGTAGAGGCAGAATAGCTCTGAGCTTACGTGTCTACCACAGCTGAGTAGGTGATGGTCTACCGTAGCCTTTGCCCTGATGCTGCCTGGACCTTGATGGAATGTTTCCACCTGTAATAGTGCTTCCTATGTGATGCAACTCTATTTAATAGTGTCACATTGGACACACAGGGATCTGTGTCTGGGATGTTGCCTGTGCAGGTTGCGGGCTGAGCAGGCAGTGAGGTTAGTCTCTGGCACCGCACTTCTCCTCCCACCCCCAGGGTTCTTCCTGTCATTTAACCTCCCAAGAATTGACCTGCCAGGGTCCCATAATCAACTCAATCTCGTTGCCAAGACTAACTCTTAAGTATCGCAATTAGAAGGGCATTCTTTGTGCCAGAAGAGATGATCTCATCTAAAATGTCCAGGCAGAGTGAAGAAAGGGATTGCTAAAACCTCAACGATGGGGTCTTCTAGTTACAAAATAGGTGTAGATACTATTCCATAAAACTTCCATAAAACACGGGATATAATCACAGTGCCAGGCTTATTTTTGAAACAGAATCCTTTCAGTTTGTAAATGTATGATAGTGTTCAGTGTTATTTGTCAGCACACTGGAGTGATTCGTACTATTAATGAGGCCACTGATTTGATCCCTGCCTGGAGTGAGTCATTTTCGCTGGGTCTGTGATGCTACTCAGGGCTGCCATGTTGCTCCCTCCTCGTCACTCCCTCCCTCCCTCCCTTCCACCTTTCCTCCTACCTTTACTGTCTTCTCCTTGGGTCACATCTCTCCGTGTAAGAAAAGCATCCTGTTAACTAATTCACATCCTGTTAACTAATAGGAGGTTTAGAGGTACTTGCCTTTTATAAGAGGGTTGAATGAGAAAGAGCACTATACTATTTCCTTAACAGACTACCAAGGGAATTTTGGTTAAAAGCAGAGAAAATTTGTCTTAAAATGTGGTTTCTCAGTATCATTCAAATCATAATTACTGAAGCACACATGGATGAGGCCAACTCTGACTTTGTTTTCAGTGCTGGTTCACCATCATCCACATCCCTGTCATTAGTTGTACGGAAAATAGATGAAAATTTGTTACTGTTCTTTGGAAACTCATCAGAGCCCCTACGTGACAGACAGAAATGCTAGGTCACTTGAAGATTGATTAGAAACATCATCATAATACCAAGCATTGAAAACTGGACTGTGGGCTTGGAGAAAATACTACATTTTGAAATGAATTTCTAATTATTAAGGATAAATATCGAATACATAACTCCCTTAAGAGCTGCTGATTCCAATAGATGGTTTTTCCATCTTTGGATAAATGATGTTATTCTTGCTTCATTTACAGTTTTATACTGATAAGCATTGCCACATTTATAATTAAATTGTAACATTTTAGATGAGTTGTAGTAATTTTTTTTTCTTGTTTTACTGCAAAAGGAATGCACTGCTACAGAACTCAGAAGTTGAAATTGGTAGGAAACCTTATGTCAAGGTGGGCCTATAAAGAACAAATTTGGGGATGCTATGTTGGCTTTTAAATAGTCTCAACTGTTCTTAAATAAGTAAGAGCACGTTACCAAGCTTACCTAAGAGGAAGGAAGATGGAGAATGAAGTAATAATTATAGTTGATGCTTTCAAAATATTTTTCCTCATGACACTGAGATTCACATATAGATAAAATAGGCTGGGCATAATTGAAATAAATGGATATTTATGATATGTTGGTGTATCTTATTAAATCTCAGTGATACTGATAAAGGTAGGAAGCCTTCTCTTTGGCTGTGGAAGAGTGGACGTGGAAAGTTCTATTTTATTTCAGAGAAGTGTGCGTGCGTGCCAGCGGTGAGACAGATCTGCCACTCACTGTGCTTTGGTTTGGAAACACTCATGGAAGTGTGTCACTGCCATAGTATCATGATTTGCATGCACTCTGAAATGAAGGTCTTTTGATAAAGGTCATCTCATTCACAGCAGTCTGATAAACAGTGACTCTGATAAACATGCTGTGCCCACTGGTGCTCAAAGAACCATTTCTTTCGTGGGGAAGTTGTCTGTTTCATGGGGAAGTGCTGGAAGGATGAGGATTATGGAAAATGCAAGAGAAAGCCAAAAGCATAGGGGCTCCAGCCATTTAGAATTTCACAGGAAACTCTGCCCTGTGCTCCTGCTTTTTTTCCTGACTGATTGTTAGGCCTGTAACCAGGGACTTATAATAGATAATCATTCATGGCCCAAACAGTGGTTTTGCTTAACAATAATGCCCTTGTTTTGAGAGTTACTTGTATTAAAAGGACAGCACAGAAATAGATGCCCTTAAACCTCTTATTGAGGTAAAGTCCGTTAGGCTAGAGTCCAGTAGTCATAGCTGGTTAGAAATTTCCCTATTCTATAAAAATCAGTGTATTCCAGTTGCTTTGCTGAACTTACAAAGCATATAGATTCAGTTTCGTCAGAAAGTAATGTTGCTTGGAAGTTCGTTGGCCGTTTCCCCCCATTGGTGTTATCACCAATTTATGCAAGAATGTTTAGCAAAAGATACTCTTTATTTGGTGAAGAGTTGCATGTTACGGGACCTGTCTTTTCTATTTCACAGCTTCCTCTCATTCCTAGTGCTTTTTTATTTGTCGCTCTGCAGTCAGCTGCTGAGGAATGGACCACTAGCTCCCACACAGGATCTTCAAAGATGACCTTTTTCAGAGAGGATCTGTATGCCCTTTCTCCACATCATGATGAATGAGCAGGGGTCTCATGCAGTACAAAGTGAATCGAGTGGCCCAGGTTTCCTCGGGGGTGAAGTTTGCCATTAAGTTTGTATGGCACCCGCAGTTTGTATTGCTGCTTGCCCACCTGAGTGCTCAGGTCTTGACTTTCCTGCACCTGTTGGTGCCGTGAACAAGGCTCCAGGTGCCCGCAGCTGCCCAGAGCCTGAGTGCCCTGGGTACTGACCGGGCAAGGCTGAGGCAGCTTTTACTGTTGTTCCTCTGGGATGCAGAGGCCAGCAGAGGCTGCTGTTTGAAAGAAAGAGTTTAGACTTATTGATTTTGAGTCCCTTGCTTCTGTATTTTGATGCCAGTCCCCTCAAAATGCTCCATATCTTATTTTCCTGAATCGTTACAAATGTCTACTTCCAGCTTCCCTCTGAGCTTGAGTCTCAAAATGAATAGTCTTGTCTGTGAAGTGTTTACACTCCTGCCTTTGTTGATGTTAATTATGCCTCCCATTGCTGTTTAATTAATATGAGATTGCATCTTACTCATTTCATCTCTCAGGATGTTGCTTCAAAGAACTAACCATCTAAGCGAATGCGTAACAGCTTTATTCCCAAGAGCATATTTCATAGTGATACTGAATTTTAGCAATCAGATGTGGTCATTAAATGCAGAAGATCCAGTGTTCATGGTACAGTTTTATAATTGCGTATAATTGCGGCCATTCATCTTGGTAGAATTTCTAATGTGCTGTATGTAAACAAGTCTATTTAAAAATTGTGATAAAATTTTCTCCTGTTACCCCAACATTTAGCCATTTTAATTCCATGGATAGATTTCATATCTGAGTAGGCAGAAATTAGCCCACCATCCATTATCTAGACGATTTTTATCAGTTCATTTCTGAGGTATGCAGTTGATTCTTTACGGATGTTCAAAACCTTCTGGAAACAATTTGGGAAAGTACTGAGCATGGGCTTCCCACCTTTCTGGTTCTTTCACATCATAAAAGCAAGTGCAGAAGTGAATTGACAGCAGAATATCTGAAGTAACACTGCAGGCGGGGGCAACAGGAGAGAGTAGAAATCTAGGACTAATGTTTGGGTTCAGTTGCTGTTGGCAACTGCATGGCAAGCCGTCTCTGCTTTGGGGGCAACATTTTCCTTAGAGGCTCCTTTAACCACCCTCCATTCCACAACCTTCCTGGGCAGTTCACCCTGTTTTAGCTGGATCCTGATGGCAGAGAACACTATCAGAGAGAAGGACAGTTTGAAACCAGGAAGCTGGAGGCAGGCGTTTCCTGAAATTAGTGTAGGAACATTGGCACGTGTCCCTCAACCTATGAATCATCAAGAGGATGATAGATCAGACATGTCTGAGATTCTGACTCGATATTGAAGCTTTTGGAAATATGGCTGAAGAACTGAGCATCTACAAATAAGATACAGTGCAGGAGAACAGCTGAGCAAAAAGTTGGAGCACATGTAAATCTTGCTTAAAATTTGCCCTGGCTTATATTATCATGTGAGATGAAGTGTGCAGAATCTAGAAAACCTTATTTATTTGTTTGTTTGCTTGTTTGTTTTTTCTTTTCAAAGCAGTGACCGTCTTCTAATTAAGAGTGGGTGTGCAACACAGCTTATGATATATAAGGAGTAGCAATCTAGCACCCCCACTTTAATACATGTCCATCCACATTCATTTGCTATTACTTCTCATGAAATACTTTGCAACTGACTTGGATAATTGGAGTTAGGTATACAAATGCTAGCTCTGTGATAATTCAAATCTAGAGATTTGAAATTAGGGCAAGTAATCAGGGAAGAGATGCTATCCTTTGTGTGTTCCTGGTTAAGTAATGATAGAAAACTACCAAGCAAATAGATGTTCCAAGCCTCTGAGAGATTGCCTATCTTCAGAGTTTCTAGTAGTTTTATATCGCCAAGCTATCCTGTTAATAGAAATGTTATTCTTAATTTAGAAAGACTGCACAGTATAAAGCTTTTACCTTTGTATTTGTGGACTGACTCAGGATACACAGTGACAGGGAGACACACACAAAGATTTGCCTTAGTGAAGATGGCACAGAAAGCCTTGCTGACAATTTGTGTCTATTTGATAGTTTGAGAATTTGTTTTGTTTTGTTTTTACATTATTACAGAAAATGAATCAAAGCATTTGAAAAACTAATATATAAATGTAAAGTGTCAAAACTCTGTAGAATAGAATACTGAAATTTCCAGTTAGCTCTGTGTGAGGTAGACCTTCAGAAAATGCCAAGTTCTTCTCAGATTTCCATTCAAAGTGTGGCAGTTACTGACATTAAAAAATATAACCTGCTCTTAAGACAGCTGCATAACGTGGATCTCAATTTTAAGAATTATTTTGAGTTTCTAGCCTAGATGCAGAATAAGTTTTCATCAAGGTGAACCATTTATTAATTTGAAAGTTAATTTCAAAAGGTGAAAATAAAGATAACTCTTTTTGGCAGTCGTATTAGATTGATATTTTTTATACTGGCATGTATGGGAAACTTTCTGAAGATTGTGTAGCATAAGAATAGTGGTTAGATGTTCAACCATGACCTCTTGATCTGTACGGACCTAGATCTTTGTTAGTCATTTTCTTTCTTCATTTTTGCTTCTCAAATAGTTAATCCCTCATTATATCTCACTTTCAGACTGCCGTCACTATCAGTTAGGAAAACAGTCAGGGCATAGCTACAGTGTCCTTATTTTCCGTATTAGAAGTAGTAGACACTGACTATTGTGTAGTGTGTAAGAGGAGAAGAGAATATTTGATGCTGGAATTCTCACAGAAGCCCCAAGGCAAGTTGCGTCGTGCTGGGGAGAGTGACATCTTGAATGTCGTAGATAAACAACTAATGTTTCGAGTGTTAAAATTGTTATGACAAATGGTTTTCCTTTTGTCAGCATGATCCCTGTGAGTTCTAAAAAGTGTAGACGTGAGCATTATATATACCCATTGTTCCTTGCCCCTTTGCCAAGGCATGCTGTACAGCTGTGCTTCTTAAACACTCCAACTTGCAGGCAGGGGAGGGTGATGCGATACCCAGGTGATAGGACGCAGCCCAAAGCATCCCATCCGCGTAGGGGGCTTTCTTTCCGTCTCCTATTTTATCTTAATCTTCATGAATATTTTACCTCTTATTCATTGTCCTTGTTTAAATATATAAATAATGACCACATTTATTCAACCTTAAATCACTTCCATTTCCCCCAAAAGAGTTGAGTAAATGTGATGCTCTGGGATGATCACTGTGTTTATCTCATGACTTTGAGAATGACCTTCGTTCCCCCTCTTGGTTGACTTTGACCTCTCTGAGGGAAAGAAACTGCTTCTTGTTCCTTTCTATGTCCCCAGTATCTAGCAGAGTGCTTGGCCTAGAGTTGATATGAGTAAGTGGTGCCTGTGTTGAATGTACACCTGGGTAACCCATTAGAGTGCACATCTGATGCTCAATGCTTATTTTATAGATTATTGAATGATAGTGTGTTTGCATCAGGAACATGTGTTTGTATCCCTCTGTGTGGAAAAAAAATATGTACATGTTTTGGGTTCTTAACCTTTAAGTTGATTTATTGAGATGTCTGGGCCATATTTGTGTAAAAGCAGTTCTCTACGTGGTCAGCATCGGAGTTTTCTGATCTGAAGTTATCCTATGGCTGGAATATGTAGACATTCTATTTGGTTCATTTTTGCATTTTTGTGGTTATTTTTTTATGTCTCTTACTTTCTTTGACATTCTCTCATCTCATATTTCTTTAAATGTGATGCGCATGTTTATTTCACGACAGATGGGCTTAGGTCTGATTCCGTAACTTGTTTCCTTTGGCGCATAAATAACTCATAGTGGCGGGTTGTCTCTTGCATATTGTGATTTTTAATCCATCTTCTCTGGAATTTTTACCTGTGGGATTTCTCTGAGGCCTGGTTTGAAAGTGAGTTCTTGCAGAGCGGTTTTGTGTTTGCTTCTGTCATGTGCCTGGGACAATTTAAAATTGCATTTGGGGTTCCTCTGAGCCACATAGATGGTGTGAATTCTGACTTTAGTCCAATGCAAATTCGGGCTCCTGGTTAGAATTTGCGCTTCTCCCTTTCCCCCAATTCATCCACATCCATATCCTAAAATGCAGACAAGTTTCTCCACTATCTCCCTTGACTTTTTTTTCTCTTTGTGCCCATGGAGATGTCACTATTTGGGGCATTCCAAATTCATAAGGGGATCTTTAATCCCCACTCACATGGGTACCAGCTTTGTGGTCTACCTCTGTGACCTGGACACCTGGCTCCGTCTGTCTCGCTAAAAACCAACTTGAAAATCTCATCAGCATTGGAAGATGCCCTAAGGGCAGACATGCAGTGGGGCAGTGGTCACTGACCTGTTTGGAATTAGTTTTCTCATTGATTTTGACATCTGGAGAATCTCCCTTTCTTGTCTTCCGTTAAGTGTGTGTGCAAATAATAATAAAATATTATGCATTTAGGAGAAATTGCAGGAGCTCTTTACTCATCTAGTTTGTTGGAAACAAAAACTCTTGAAAGTTTGCTGTGTGTAAGGCATGCTACTAGCCCCTCCACTGGAAAACACAACCATCTTTTTCAGTAATGAAAATGGGACATGCTCAATTATCCTTACTCCTTATCTAGATCACCTGGTGGCGGGCATTTTCATGGTGACTGAAATTCGTGGGGGCTCTGCGTTCTTATCTATAATAAAACAGTGGTGGACTAAATGGTCTTTGTGGATCCTTCCAGCTCTAACATTTTTTGACTCCGTGACCCTGAACCACTGCATTTTTCCCCCCCATTTTCAATTTTCATCCTCACAATGCTTCAGCTGAAGCCATGGGCCCAGTCACCCTTGCCTTGTTACTCCAGGAACGTGTTCTCCTTTCCTTTTTCACTCTGACCGATCTGCATTTATTCCCAGAGATTCCCCAGGATAACTGCACCCTGCGTTCCTCCCACAGGTCGCTTCTCTGGGCGTCACCACCTTCACCTTGTGTGCTCTGTGCATAGACCGCTTCCGCGCTGCCACCAACGTCCAGATGTACTATGAAATGATTGAGAACTGCTCCTCAACCACGGCCAAACTGGCTGTTATTTGGGTCGGTGCTCTGCTGTTAGCGCTCCCAGAAGTGGTGCTGCGCCAGCTGAGCAAGGAGGAGCTGGGCGTCAGCGGCCGGGCGCCTGTGGAGCGCTGCGTTATAAAGGTCTCTCCCGATTTACCAGACACCGTCTACGTTTTAGCCCTGACCTACGACAGTGCGAGGCTCTGGTGGTATTTTGGCTGTTACTTCTGTTTGCCCACCCTCTTCACCATCACCTGCTCCTTAGTGACTGCCAGGAAAATCCGCCAAGCAGAGAAAGCCAGCACCCGAGGGAACAAGCGGCAGATTCAGTTAGAAAGCCAGATGAACTGCACAGTGGTGGCTTTGACCATTTTGTATGGATTTTGCATTATTCCTGAAAATATCTGCAACATTGTTACTGCCTACATGGCGACAGGGGTTTCCCAGCAGACGATGGACCTGCTGAATGTCATCAGCCAGTTCCTGTTGTTTTTTAAGTCCTGTGTCACCCCGGTCCTTCTCTTCTGTCTGTGCAAACCCTTCAGCCGGGCCTTCATGGAGTGTTGCTGCTGCTGCTGTGACGAGTGCATTCAGAAGGCATCCACAGTGACCAGCGATGACAATGATAACGAATACACCACAGAACTGGAACTCTCGCCCTTTAGTACCATCCGCCGTGAAATGTCCACGTTTGCTTCTGTTGGAACTCACTGCTGAAGGAAGACCTTTGGTTTGGTTAGGTGTTTTTGTTTGTTTGTTTGATTTTTCATACCCTGTGGAAGTTTTGACTTCCTATTTTTCCTTACTGGGAAATACATGCAAAAAGAGAAATATTAACTACTGTAGAACTGATTTTGCAAATTAATATTTGTGCTTTGAAAAACATGTTTATATTTAGTTATTTAAGACGTCGGAGGAGGCCAACAGTTTAGATCATTTTCTCTGGTATGGTGCTAATATTTTATGTGAAAAAAGTTACGGCACCTTAACTTAATTAATTGCTAATTTTCTTTCTTTTTAAAATATAATCACTGTATATTGATTATAGCCACGTGATTTTATAGATTATTTTATGTTTGAGTTGAGACTGAAAGTATATTGTATATGGTATCGTTAGATGATTTGTAGATAAGAAGCATTCACAAAGTAGCACCAAATAAATTACACTTTATTCTTTAATGTCCTTGTCCTACTTTTAACCAAGATTCAATAAATCTTTTAATTGCCTTACGTACACAATTACTGGTTCTATGCACAATTTAAAATCAGCCTTATTGTTTTGTAATTCTATTTTCCTTTAAGGCAGGTAATCACTATATGATAAAGTTTTCTAAATAGCACTCTTTTATATGCATGACTCATAAAACTATACTGAATGTTAAAACAAATTGTATTTTTAATATTCAGCTATAGATGTAAAATTACTTCCAAATATTTATAAAACATAAATAGAGAGCAGAGTAGGAAGAAAGTATCTTTTTTTTTTTAATTCATCTCTGAACAAGCCTGTAGAGCCACAGGTTTTCCTCTGAGGAATTATGAGCAGAATCGAGGACTGAAAAACAACGTACTTGTCACCTGATTTCCTCCTAACACTGACCTTTGATGCCCTGTGAATTCTATGCGAGGCATTCTGAATTCTCCTTTTTCTCCTTTTAAAAAATGAGCTTGGTTGAATCAGTGCAATTTGATTTCTTTAAGTAGAACAGAAGTACCATGGAGGAATAATAAAATATTTATATGTCTTGATTATAACACTTAAGTATTCAAATGCTCCCTTTAAGTCGGTGTTCCATAAATTGCCAACAAAAAAACTAGCCCTCTCCATTTGAATCATTTGAATTCCTCAAGGAGTTCACGTTGCACCAGTGGTGTAGGAAGCTTGCCATGTGGGTCACATGTCTAATCAGATGGCAGCGACAGTGACCTAGTGACAGAGCATTGTGATGTCTCTGTCTTCAGAAAAAGCATGGAGGGGAACCCAGTGTTCGGACTGGAAACCACCATATAAGGTTTCTGCTTGTCAGTTTCTGTACTGTTTAGCATAACTGAGTAGCACCTTCTTTCTTCCGGATGATAACATGATGTTATTTAAATCATTGCACTTTAGGGCAAGAAGAATTAAAGAATCCAGACCATTCATGTTCCACATGAAACCCAGATTGACTAAATGACAGTGCCTAGAATATCTTTTTCACAGTCCAGTCCTCTTCAAAGGGATTTTTCCCCTTGTTGTCTGTATTCTAAGAGATTTGACGGAGAATAAGAACAAGGCACCATGGTCTTCTGAGAGAAACCTGTAATGGGTTTTGGGAAAACGTCTCGAGGACACCTGAACTAGGTTTCGGTTGCAGAGAGATCAACAATTGTGATTCCCCAGTGTCTCCTAATGTGTAGTCAACTTTATAGATGAAGAAACAGTGATTGAGCACAGGGTATAGAAAAGGTTCCATGCTATTCTCTGCACTAGATAAACATCAATAGAACTTAGTGTCAGACTTTACAAAACCAGGCAGCGGTGGGATGGGAAGGAAGTAGGCAAGCAAATCAACAATTATGATGTAAGGTGAGACTTGTTAGGAAGGTGTGAAGGTCTAGATCATTCAGAGCACATCATGAAGGGCTTTATGAGATAACGATGGGTAGGCTTTCAGAGGAGTTGATGAAACGTATTGTGAGAAGTGGACACTCCAGGAGGAGAGAGCTAATTAAACAAAGGACTGGAGGAAGGAAGCATGAGGTGTGGATGAAGAGTAAATGAATAGTCCACTTCGGTTCCCATGGTATGTGCGTATAGACACCTCCTGGAAAATACTGATGAAAATATGCATTGAGATCATACTTAAAAGGGTCTGACCTTGTCTTTGGCATTGTGAATGGTCTGCGTTCTCCTGAGAGGTCCTGCCTGCCCTGCCCTATACTCTCATACCACGTGCTCATTAGCATCGGGGATAGCAACTTCCTCCCCCTACATTCACGTCTCATCCTGAACTGAAAAGTGTTTGGCAGGGAACTTGAGTCCTCTGAGGAACATTTAAGATACTTGTACTCAAGAACATTTCTTCTCCAATCCTTCCCCCTCGCTTAAAAACAGATGGGCTTTTTCCACTCTTCAAGCATTCTCCAAGGTAATAGGTTAATTTTCTTCCTGATGTTTTGAATTCACTTTGCATTTTTGAGTATTCAGTTATTTTCTGTTGGTTTGGCTTTCTATGTTCTCTTTCCAGGCAGCATATTCGCAGTATATCTGACTATGGCTAACCTTTCTCATAAAGAGAGTAGAGGAACAACATATTAAAAGTTTTCATAATTTCACAATCATGTTTTATGAGTGTTCCTGCCCTCTTCCCGGTGAGTAGAAAAATATATGTTATGTTTTCTTTGTCCTAATCTTTTAGTGAATGCAATTGAAGAGTATTTACTGAACCCCACTTTTGCTTTGCTACTTACTCGTCTATTGTCAGTTTCCAAATTTGAAATCACTCAATATAGCTCCTATATTATAGACTGGAATTACATAACTTTAGAGCTCAAAGTGATCTCAAAGTCTTCAATATACCCAAATTTTTCTTTATATACACAGAACTGATTCTCTGAAAAGTTAACTGACTTACCCAAAGTCACATAATTTGACCCTGGTTGACTATTGACTTAGCATAAGAACTCTAAAAATAGAAGAACTGCTTTGGGGGATTAGAAATAATAATTCCTTCTACTTCACTAGTACACTCACAGCGATCTATGAAATACTGTCTTGATTCAGTTTACACTGGTAGGTATTCAATAAATTTGCTCAGCGAAAGGATAAACAAATATTTAAACTGGAAGAACATGCAGAAAACATAGTTTAACAAAATACAGATGGAAAACCAGGACTGTGAGTTAAGAAGCAGCGTCAAAGGAAAAAGTAAGTATAATTTTCTTACAACAGCGTGCAGGCCATAGCATTAATTGAATGATGTACATATACTATGACCATACACATGGTATATGTTCTAGACAAATTATAGCATCTGGGTGCTAGAGTTGAATCTTCAAACTCTATCCCAAAGTTACTCAGTCTAGGTATCCTAAAAGCCCCTTTGTTGCTTTACTCATTTTCTTCTTTCCCTCATTCACTCCCTGCATTCATTCAGTTCAATCCTATATGCCAGACATTGTGCTAAATCCTAGGGACGTAACAGTGTATGAATTAGATACAATTCAGTCCCCTTTGGAGTTTATATTATGGCAGTGCCTACAGCTATTAAACACTATTTTGTGCATCAAATATTTAGCAAAAATGAGAATAGTGCCGAGAAAGTAAAGTTCAGAAAGAAAAGTGCTCTGAGAGTGTGTAGTGGAGGAACCTGACCTGGTGGTAATGTCAGAGAAAGTTCCCTGGAGAAAATGCTAGGAAAGGGTTGAAAGTGGCAAGTGGTTGAGGCCAGGTCGAGGGAAGTATTGTGTTAAGGCTTTGGGTGAAGACAGAATAGAGCAACTTCGGGAACTAAGAAAGGTCCTGGGAGGCTGGCATGGAAAAAAACCAAGGCAAGCAGAGTAGGTGCATGAACCAGAGTTTGTATGAAGCAAATTGCCACTCACCTTCAATGGATGTCTGTTATATAAGTAGAATAACTTCACATTATCAATGTTAGACAGCCCTTCTGTGGCTCATGCAACAAAAACTGACTTCTTAAATGTTTGAATGTAACAGTCTCACATTTTTCAGTCTTGATTTTTCATGATGTTTCACTGAATGTGTTTCCACACTTGCACCTGAAATAGTGCAATCTGAAATAGGATAATAATTCATTGATTGAAGAGGTTGTATTGCTATAAGTAGAAGATAATTATTATTTACGATCATAGTAGGAGATTTTTGATTCCTAGAACTCTGGTGCTAAATCAATTTTACATTACATTCTATAAATTTGTAGAGGATTAGAGATCTTTTGGCTCAAGTGCTCAGAATTGGAAGATTGATTTTAAAAAAATCATATAGCTTAATCAATCATGAAGTGATCATTCTCTTGAACAAGAGATACTTTAATCAATCACATGGCTGTTAAATGACATTTACATATCCTGTTCATCCATTGTGGCCGAGTCTACAAACTGATTCAATATTTTCTCTTGAATTTTTAAGATATAAATAATTCAAATGCAATGCATTCTGTGAAATCCATAGACACCTTCTGTGTTGAATGCCTTGCTCTACGGACAGGCATGTGATTGGTCCATTTAATACAGTTTATATGCACTGAATTTAAGCATAACCATAGACATTAAAAAATTTTCTATTTAATCTTAACATATTTTTCTTAGTTTTCATCAGAAGAGTTCTCTTGTGATTTTATTCCTCTCATTTGTATTTGTATTGATACTATATTTAGAAATTTAGGTTGACTAGGATTTCTTATCCCTAATCAAATAAAGTGTTTTGAACTTGATAAAATCTGGAAGTTTGCTTCAGATGGAATTTGGAAGTTTAAGGGAATAATGTCTGAGAGAGAGAGAAAACATTTGGAATATCTAGAAGAGATAGTGATGGTTGTGAGGTAAGCTTTCAAAAAAGTTCATAAAAGTGACATAATCGAATTTTTCTTATTCCCTCTAATGACTTTTGTTCCCAAATATCTTGTAGTTTCTAATTCTGTTTACCACGAAAGTGGGCTCTGATCACCAGTGCTTTCAATGCAGGGAGCAGGGTCCTAAGTCATGAAGCATTTTGGTAATGGGGAAGTACAATTGTGCTTCAGTCATTCAAAAAACACATCCACACTTGTGTTTAAAAACATGTTTGAAACATGTCAACATACTTAAAAATTCTAATTTGCTTCTAACACATTAGCGATTCAAGTTAAAAATCAATAGCATTTAAGAAAAGTTTGTAAAGATGAATATGTTCTTTTGTGAATTATCAGTGTGGGCAGGAAGGGTACCAGGAATCACATTTAAGTCCCTGAAAGTCACATGTGTTAGGCTTGCTTTCATTTGGAATATATGCTCTCCTATCATAGAGTTAGGCTGATGTGGACAGAGTTTAGTTCTATCGAATTTTAATCTTGCTTTCACTCCTCCTGGAAGGAAGACTTTTGTTTGCTTGTTTCTCTGTTCGATTAGCCTCAGTGACTTGGTGTTAGGGCAGCACTTTGCCCCAATTTACTCTGATTTGAATTCCAAATGGATTGAACAAACCACACATTAACAGGTTGACATTATTCTATGGGCATAATACAGTGATTGTTAGAGAAGTGTGGCTTCAAAGTCCACCCAGGGTGTCAGATAGTAAATGGGCCTTTTGTTGGCTTTGGGGGTTGGATTATTTTTCTTTGTCTTGATGATTTTGAGATTGTTGGACAGAAATTTCACTTTTTCTTTTTTTCGTTTTGGCAAGAGATTAAAAAAATCTCAATAATGCTTCTTGGAAAGGCTTCATTGACTTCCACAGAACTTTGTTTCTGAATTAACTTTTATCTCCTGAAAAGCCTTGGGGCAGGACAAGCCAGGCAGGCATTTACATGGCATTTGCAACAATTAGTAAGTTCACTGGTTGGGACTGATCTTTAGTCACCGAGTTTAAAAAGATTGGATGCTGTAATGCCAACTGATGGTGTGATTGTTTAGACCTCACTCATAAAGGATTTCAGCTGAAGACTCTTTGTCTAGGGCAGGCCTGTGAGATCCAGCTGCATGGGCCCCTGGAATGAATGCCTTTGTGTAAATGGTCAGCCCCACGCTGATATTTGATCAGCTTCTATTCGTATCTCAACCTAGTTCTACATCAGCAAAGTGTGCGTATAATACTGGGCTTTGTAACGGGATGAGAAAATGCCTGGATATTCAGAGGTTCCCCCTGTACCGTCACATTTGGATGATTGAGTCGAGTGGAAAGAAGTGTTATGTGAGTAATTAACAACACAGAGTGACTGATCGTGCCTGAGTTACGATGGTGACTTTGTTCCCAATGTAGCAATTCCCTGTTGCCAAGGTGAACCATCTGACTAGGCCACTTTGATTGATTGAATTAACTAGAATCAACTTGACTTCCTTTCCTACCCACCCAAGGACTATGTGATCAGCCTTCAGCCACTGAAAAAGGACAGAAAATATATTTTATTGTTAGAGCCTGTGGGAGAGTAAAGAAACACATGCAAAGCCACACACACACACACACACACACACACACACACACACACAGAAAAGTGGAGCATTAAAATGGTAATATGTTTTGATGTTTTCTGATCTAGCAGCAGGAAATGCATTTAGCCTTCCAGGGCCTTATCTCAGAAACTCACAATCAATCCTTACATTGTAAGGGACTAGAAGCAATGTTCCTCAACAGAAATATAATTGGCCTTTGGGACAACACAGTTCTTTGTTGTTCTGTGTTGTGTGTGATATTTCCCAATGTCGCAACATGTTTACTATTCCTGCTCCCAAAACCCAGATATCAGTAACTTTTCCTACTGGTTGTGATAAGAGAAAGCGCCTTTCCTTTTCATCCCAACCCCCATATTTACAAATGTCCCTGGGAAGGTGTGGAGTGCTGCCAGATCTGGCAGATTTAGAAGCACAGTAAGGAATTATGGTAACTGAAATACTTTGAAAAATACAGAAGCGTAGCCACTATTCATAGTTTACCATGTTTTATAAAAGTTAGAATATGAAAAGAAACGTTCAGCCCTAAAATTATAGCATACATGTAGACAACTCCTGACTTTTAAAATATTGTTACAACAGGGTTTTTCATTAGTTATTTGTAACTTCATACATACTTTTCCTGGAGAAACTGTTAGGCTGTATCTCCAAGATTTGTTTAACAAGCTGTCAACTTCTTTGAATGGAAGAGCCAAAGGCTTGGTAAGGTGTGGGGCTGCTGGCAGACAAGAGACCCTACTGAGTTGAATTTGACAAAGCCCAAATCTGTTTCTTGGCCTTGAACTCTTTCAGTATAACCCAGGGACAAGGTGACTCAAGTAGAAAAACTCACTCACTGAGCTATAATAAGAATGTCAATGAATGTGCATATTTTTGGGCCTGTAAGTGTATGCTTATATCCTCTATCCACAGTGCTGTGTCCTGATATCAGAGAGCCTGAGGATTTGCATTAGTAACCACATGGTTGCTTGGTGAGTGAAGAGAAATGGCAGGTCTAGAGGGCTAGTTAGTCTAGGCCCTGGAGACATCTGGGCAAACGTTTTTCATGACAGAATTGCCCATATCCCTCAGATTCTGAATCTCTCTCCATTGACCAGTGGTGGAAAAGCCACAAGAATTCACTTCTGTATAGCTCTATGTTCATTTCACTGATTAAATTGAATGCTATTTCTGGCCAAGTTCACTGTTCCCACGTGTCTAGGGAATGACCTGTGGCATCCTGTTTGGGGTTGCCATTAATTTTATCTTCAGAGAGAAAGAGTCTTCCTCATCTCTCAGAGTTACTCTGGAAGAAACTCAGAGTCATCTCATCTATTGAGATACTTGTTATGTAAGTAAAATAGCATTAATTACAGCAAATATTTATATAACATTTACTATATGCCAAAAATAGAAATAAGTATAGAAAGTTTGAAAACAGGTCTTGGTTAATATACAAACATTGGAAGATCTATTGAAAGACATCTAAGGATTATATAATAAATTTAAATGGGTTGTTGCCATAGTTTTCATGAGTTTATGCTCCTAGATTGTTCTCTCTAAGTAATTAACCAATTGTACCATCATAAACAGTCACAATTGCATCTTAGCCTTACTTTCCTTCCACTGAGTCATTCTTTCCTCCATTAGGCATTAAGCAAGCAGTCTCCAAGAACTAAACATCATTCACCTCACTTCAGAGAGGCCTCGAGACAAATGACAACCTCCTCAGACATTAAAGATACATCGACAAAGAGAAGCTGTAAGACATGGAAGACAAATGAACCCATACCCCTATTATACAGCAAAGAAGAAGCCACGTTGCTGAATAAACTTTGAGCTGAACAGACCATGGCATCTTAAACATATCTAGCAGTCTCACATCCTTTCTAAGGTAAGTGCACAACAATACATATTATAGACTGTTACCCACATGCCAGTCCCCACTGTGGGATGGTGTGGATTGCTTTTCCCAGCTCTAAAGGTAAGCTCGTTGATTCTTGTCCCACGTTTCTCTCCAGAATAATTGCTTGGGTTTCTTAACTTATGTCTCAGCCAATCAGCTCGTGGCATTTCCCTTGCCCTGTGATGTGTTCTGTCGTGGGTCTAACGGTGTCCAAATCTGTATGAAACTAGATGTATTAGTATTCTATGGCTATTGTAACAAATTACCACAAATATAGTGGCTGAAACAACATGAATCTATTCTCTTACAGTTCTTAGGCCAAAATTCTGATGCCACTATACCACGGATGTGCCCTTCTGAAAAATGGCAAGAGTTTAAAAGTGTCAGTTATCTCATAATAGCACAATAGGTTACAGCAATGGAAGCTTTCTCCACTTAATTTAAGTGACAAAATAAATTTATCAAAAGGACAGGGGTGGCTCACATCTGAAAACACAGGAAGCATGGTAGTTCTGGGACCCAAATTTACTATGAGAAGCACAGTGGAGAGGAATCTACCAAACCCTTTCTTGCCAGCACCATCTGCTCAAGGTTCAGACCTTCCATGAACTTTGATTAGTTTTGTTGGGTTATATGCCCACCCTGCGGATTATGGGAGAGTACTGTGATTGACAGCCCTGCAAAGATTGCCATAATGGGATTCGGGAGGTGGTAGGTAATTCTTTCAAGAGAACTAAGGATATTATTACCAAGAGAAAGCAGAAAGGACTCTGGGCAGCTAAAACAACCGATATTCACTGTGCTACCTTCTAGGTTGTCAGGGAAATGAACTGCAATAAGAAGGATGAGACAGCGGGGACACACTGCTAGTTATTAGTGTAGCCTTCCCTTAAGTAAAACCCAAGAGTAAGTGCCTCACACATCAAACATGCAATTTGAGAAAAATCCATAACATTAATCAGGCTTTCTCTCTGGGAGAAAGATTTGCCCCCAGCGAGGCTGATGCCCACACTCCTGCACATTCCGAGTTGTAAGGCAGGGAGCCCTCCAGAGAAGCACTCAAAGTACAGACATACGATGACTGTCTCTTTGATTCCTGTGAAGCCCATGCCGAGGCCAGGATAAGCTCCCCTACTGGGCAGCCAGCCTAGGAGGGCATGACTATAGCTTCAGAGCCAGTGTTCTTTGGAGACACCTGAGCAGGACAATGGTTGGTTTGCTGGATGATGCTCAAAGGCACACAATGGTCTGGGGGTGGGGGGATCTTACTCTCAAACACCTGCATTTGCTGGAAAGTGGGACATAGTCATGGAGACAGTAAGACAGATGGCTTGGCAGCAACCGGGAGAGGACATGCTTGATCTAAGAGGGCACCTGCTACTCTGTTCCAGCCAGTGTAGCAAGGACGGGAAATGCAGGCCCAGTGTTGGCAGATTGCTTGGTTTTTGAAGGAACCAGAAATTCTGATCTCAGGTGAAGTTAGTTGGGAATTAATTCAAAAAGTTTAAAAAATGCTTTGTAATCTAACACTGTGCAGGCCAAATAAAACCCATGTGATGGATACATTTGTCCCTTAGGTTTTCAGTTTGCCATCCCTGTTCCCCAAAAAAGGCCGTCAGCCCATAACCTCATGCGAGTAAATGAGTTCACTGTACTCACAGCCATGCACTCCACGGTCGCTGCATTTTTACATGATTTTCCAACTCACACTGCCATCCACCGCGATTCATTTTAGCCTGAACTTACACACAGGAGGTGTTGGGGGCAAGGTGAGAGGAGCACCGGGGGTGATTTTTCTCAGGCAATGACAAGCACTGCTGCACCTGTTTCTCAGGACTGTGACTATTAGGCTAAACTATTTCCAGAAATGCAGGCTGCATAGGGTGGCTGTACGTGGTACTTGGGGAAAGGGGCCAAACAGAATCGTCTCTCCCCTCAAATGTCTTCACATGCTTACTCCATAAAATACCTGTGCAATCGGGAGCTGAGGCAAGAGACACATTATTATAGCCAGGTTTTTTCCTTTGGTGACATTTCCTTTTTTCCATCTTCGTTGGGCATCTCTATAAAGCTATTTTGGGGGACCTGCTCCTTTCTGAAGGACACCTCTGCTGGATTATTACAAGGGCCCCGCTGTGCTCTGGTTAGATTGTTACAAGCTGCAAGTTTTGTCCTCTGGACAATTTTCTTCCAGCAGCTGGGCATTCCCAAATGACACTATGATAATTAAGAAGGGTCAAAGAAAAGTCGGTATTTTTCAGCAGAGCTTTCTCTTATGCTGTAATGCTCCCCAACACCTGTCTAATACCGGGTACAGAAGAAATGCTTTGTGATTGATTTTTAACAGGAGTGACCTGACATATGGCGGAAATATAGGATCATGTCCAAAGGGTGCTTTGAAAAGTCTTCAAAATCTCTACCAGCAAATATCTCCTTTTATCATTAAAATACTTAAAATTTACATAATTCATCACACATTTGGACTTGCTCCTGAAGGTAAAATATATTATTTTATAGTATATTCTCCTGAACATAAAATACTGCAAAAAGTATTCTTTATTCCATTAGTTACCATTATTATAAACTACAAAATAATAATGAAATAGCACGTGAAATGAAAAACGGATACCAAGGTAACCCATTGTGGACAACGGCTGCGTGAGGCTTGAGAAGGATCCCAGGACTCTAGTAAGTAGCTATAGTTCACTAGGAGACAAGAAGAGGCCCTGTGATGAGAAATTACGTCAGTGAACATTTTGTGTTCTCTTAAAATTTGGTCAAGATTTTAGGTTTCAGCATAGTTTCCAGTGAAACTCGAAGCTTCAGAAAATTCACCAAGGTCCAGGTTACATCTCTAGTTATTTCCAGGAGAACAGTCTGTAACCTGTGGAGCAGGTGAGAATGAAAGAGTAATAAAATATTTAGCATCCTCTAGTTTGCAATCAGTGTATGATTCATAGTCTCTCTCACTCTTATCACCTCCAGTAAGCTCCAGATATAAAGGAGAAGAGTGCAATGTACTTCTGACTGTAAGTGGCTTCTTGAGTGTTTGTAACTTAACAGAATATCTAAAGAACATTTGGAGAAATTTGAGTGGGAGGCGGGTGGCAACCACATACCACTTGCCGCATTCCAATGGGAGCCAACTGCCTTAAGAGGTTTAATAGTAATTATAAACATCAGCAAATCTGTTACACCTTATTGTTAATTATGGATGATGTTTTGTTTCGACAGTTCTAAAAGTACTCATTAAAGCTTCCTTAATAACCCTAGAGATTTAGTGACCATTTTCTGTTGTCCTGCCTCTGCCCTCTCCTTATGTGAACATGCAGCTCACACCTGGGGTTTATTCAGTCGTAAGACACATCAAGTGGATAATTGATTCAAGACCTTAGATTTTATAATATTGTAAAAACACACAATCAAAGAGTTAAATAACTTTATGCATGTGTATTATTTTTGAGCAAACATCTGAGTATTTCAGAGCTGTACTGCTGTGCTTTACTGCAACTGAATGTGTGTGTAAGATACAGATCTTATTTCTGGTTATTGCTTTATGCTTTTTCCTTCTTTCCTTCCTTCCTTCCTTCCTTCCTTCCTTCCTTCCTTCCTTCCTTCCTTCCTTCCTTCCTTTCTTTCTTTCACATTCAATATTATTTTATATTAATTTCAGGTGTACAGTATAATGGTTAGACATTTATATAGTTTAAGAAGTAAACCCCCTGACTACTCTAGTATTCACCTGGCACTATACATAGTTATTACCATATAATTGACTATATTCCCTATGCTTTACTTTACATCCCTGTGGCTATTTTATAACTACCAATTTCTACATCTTAATCTCTTCACCTTACCCCCCAACCCCCTCCCATCTATCACCCCGATAAATCTAGTTCCCATCTGACACCATGCATAGTTATTACAATATTATCGATTCTGTTCCTTATATAGACCCTACAGCCCCATGACTACTGTGTAATAATCAATTAGTACTTTTTAATCCCTTCTACTTTTTTCACCCACACCCCCACATTCCCCTACCCTTACCTGGCAACCATCAAAATGCTCTCTTATGAGTCTGTTTCTATTTTGTTTTTGTTTTTTATTTTGTTATTTAGATTCCACATATAAGCAAAATCACATTGCATCTGTCTTTCTCAGTCTGACATGCTGCTCAGCACAATACCCTCCAGGTCCATCCATACTGCTGGAGATGGCAAGAATCCATTCCCTTCCATGACCGAGCAATATTCCATTGTATCTATGTACCACCTCTTCTTTTTTTTTTTAAATTTATTAGGGTGACAATTGTTAGCAAAATTACATAGATTTCAGGTGTACAATTCTGTATTACATCATCTATAAATCCCATTGTGTGTTCACCACCCAGAGTCAGTTCTCCTTCCATCACCATATATTTGATCCTCCTTACCCTCATCTCCCACCCCCCTTACCACCTCCTCTTTATCCATTCATCCATTGATGGACACCCAGGCTGCCTCCACATCTTGGCCATTGTAAACAGTGCTGCAATGAACATATGGATGCACACGTCCCCTCGAAGTAGCATTTTGGATTTCTTCGGATAAATACCCACAAGAGGCATTACTGGGTCCTTCTTAATCTCTTGTGATAGCCTTTGTTTTAAAGTCTATTGTGTCTGGCATAAGTATTACTATGCTAACTTTTTTATTGTTTATTTGTTTTTTTGTTTCCATTTTCATGAAATATCTTTTTTCGCAAACCTTTACTTTCAGGCTATGTGTGTCTTTCAATCTGACGGACACTCTTGTAGGCAGTATATATAAGGGTCTTGTTTTCTTATCCATCCAAGCACCCAATCTTTTGATTAGAGCACTTAATCCAATTATATTTAAAGGAATTATTTAAAGAGATATAGTTATTGCCATTTAATTTTTCATATTTTTGATGTTTTGTGTGTGTTTTTCCCTTAAAAACGTCTCTCTAAGATTCCTTGTAATACTTGGTGATGATGAACCCCTTTAGCTTTTTCTTGTCTGGGAAGCTCTCTATCTGTCCTTCGATTCTCAATGATAGGTTAGCTGGGTAGAATAATTTTGATTGTAGGTCCTTGCTTTTCATCACTTGGAATATTTCCTGCCAATCCCTTCTGATCTGCAAAGTTTCTATTGAGAAATAAGCTGATAATGCATGGCAGCTCCCTTGTAGGTAACAAACTGATTTTATCTTGCTGCTCTTAAGATTTTTTTCTTTGTCTTTAACCTTTGGCATTTTAACTATGATTTGTCTTGGTGTGGGCCTCTTTGGATTCATCTTGTTTGGGACTCTGCATTTTCTGGGCTTGTATATCTATTTCCTTCACCAGGGAAGATTTCTGTCATTATTTCTGTAAATAGGTTTTCAATTCCTTGCTGTCTCTCTTCTCCTTCTGGTACTACTATTGATGCAAATGTTGTATTGCTTGATGTTGTCCTAGGATCCCCTTAAACTTTTCCTCATTTTTTTCTTTTTGGATTCTTTTTTTCTTTTTGCTGTTCTGACTGGATGTTTTCTACTACCTTATTGTCTAAATTGCTGATTCGATCCTCTGCTTCATCTAATCTACTGTTGATTCCCTCTAATGTGTTCTTTATTTCGGCTTGGTTCATTTTTATGTTTTTTTTACCTTCATTCCTGAAGCCAGACAATTCAGTTCCTACCCGTATGTCCCTGGTGCCTTTTCCAGCTGCAACCTCAGAGCTGGAGCTCAGAGTGAGTCCATCAGCAAGTAAGTCCATGCACAGGCCCTTTAAGAGGAACGCCTGGGACTGCAGGTGGCCTCGTCTCACTTATTCACAATCTCCACTGATTTTCACACCCCGAAGTTACGGGGACTTCTGTCCCTGGCCCTGGAACCCTGGGCTGGGAGCCTGACATGGGGCTGGACCTCTCACTCCGCAGGGGAGACCTCCACAGCCGAGACATCCCTCCCAGTTGTTAATGGTCACACACAGGTGTGGGAACAGCATGTTCTGTCTCTCCTCACCACCACCACCACCAGTCTCAAAGTGGCTTCTTCTGTATGTCCTTAGTTGTAGGGTTTTTGTCCTGCTAGACTTCAAGCCATTCTCAATGATGATGGTTCTGTAGTTCAGGTGTAATTTTGATGTGGTCATGAGAGGAGATAAGCACAGTGTTTACCTACTCCACCATTTTGACCAAAAATCACGTTTTTAAAATTTTTTTTTTATCCCATTTCAATTAATAATGGAGCTCTACACCTGTAGGCTTACTCATAGAGATAGAGGTCACAAGTGAAATCATTGTTGCAAAATCTTAATGGAATTTGCCCATACTATTAAATTAACTTTACAAATGCCAGCTAACTTGGAGTAAGGCAGGTATCAAATATGTGTAATAAGACTATCAGAAGAGCATATGGTTGGACAGGAAATGTCCCACCTGATGACATAACTATAGGCAAAGACTCTACCAGCAATGAAGTAATCCCAGGATCCCAAGACCACAGAATATACACATGACTGAATAAACTATTCTATAATGAAATGTATTTCTTTAATGACAAATTTTAAATTGTTATTTATTAATTTGTCTATATAAATTAATTAACTAAAATGATGAGTTGCAACTGTTATTAAATACCTTTTAATCAAGAATTCTACTTAGAGGAAATAAAAGAAATGATAAATGCACTTATATTGTACCTAGAAGTTTATAGCAACATTTCATTTAATCACACTGCAGAATGATGTAGTCATAGATGATAAATCATGAAATTGCAAGTTTTGTAGACTAGAAGCCATCAAATATTGGAAGTATAATATAGCTCAACTTAATGGTTGAGAAAGCCAAAATGTTGAATGATTAAGTGTTTTGAAAAAGCTCTGATAACTTGTACTAGTAGAGCCAGCTTTGCTCTGAAGTCTGTCTATGTACAAATCTCTTGGTGACCCTACTTTCAGTATACAGTCCTCTTCAGTATCTCAGTGAGGTCTCCAGCTATTTGGCAACAACACTGCAATCAAAATAACTTGAACATACCATGTTTCTCTGAAAAGAAGACTGAGTCTTATATTAATTTTTGCTCCAAAACACGCATTAGGGCTTAGTTTTCAGGGGATGTCTTATTTTTTCATGTACAACAATCTACATTTATTCAAATACAGGCATGTCATCTTCTGGAACATCGTCATGATATACTAAATGCGTCCATCTAGCTGACGGTGTTACCTGGGACTGATTTTCAGGGTAAGTCTTATTTTGGGGGAAACATGGTTGAAGCACTTCCACATTTTGTTGGGACACATGGCACATTACAATCTGTTTCTTGCCTGAACCTTTCCAGTCTACATCAGTCTATTATCTTCCCTTTGAAGAAGTTCTGTCCTTGGTTATATCCTGAGTAAGCAATAAAGCAGCCAAAATAACTTATCCCTGTTTCTTTAGAAACCAACTAACCTGTGTATTCAAGAGTATATACAGGAACAAACTAGCCAAGTACATTAAAAGACATCATTCATGCATAGATCTTTTTTAAGACAATAAAATTGATTTTAATTAGTGTTCTTGATGTGCTCAGTGAGACACTGCACTATTGTATGATACATTTATCTTTTCTCCACACTTGCTATTTGAAGCAGGAAACAAAAATAGGCTTGGGTCTTATAATTCATTTCTTTACATAACTGTGTGCTAAAATTCATTGGCCATAGCTGGCTTCCCGCTTTGCTTCTTTGTTCCAGTAATTCAAAATATGTTGCATAAAAGAAATTAATTTGTGATTGAAATTAAAAAGAGTAAAATTGCATTGTTTTCCTTCTAGAAGATTCAAGTATATATGTATATATTGTTTCCTTTTTTTTCCCTTTCTCTTCTTTTCCTTTTTGTTCCAACAGTCTACTGTATATGTGACTATTGCAGAGACATTTTATTTTGACCTAATAAACACAGACTTAATTTGGCATGAGCTAGTATTTTCCTGATAGAGGGATGTTAGATCATGTCAGTCATGATTTCATTTTCTGAAAACAATTTTACAGATCCATTTTTGTTCTGCAGTAGCTACTATCATGTTTTTCTTTCCTTTATCTCACTAAGATTTTTATCTCTTGGTATTTGTGTGGAAGAAAAAAAAATAAATGTTTCCATTAAAAAAGTCTATTTAGAATATATCAGGGGAAAAATGGAGTTTTGAATACTCTGTAAAAATATAACATTTATTTCAGTTTCTTCTTTTATTATATGTAGTCCTACAGAACTAATATTGTGAGCAACTATTTTTTTAAAAAAGGATAGTAAGCCCAGAGGATAAATAGAGTATGTATTTTATTTCATGATTATGGAGAGTATCAGATAAGTTGTCAAGATGAAATGCTGACTTAATAGTCTCCAGATATATTATAATGATAGCTGATATTATGGGAATTATATAGACATGACTTAAACTGGAAATAATATCTAAAGCAAGATTTGACAAACTATGGCCCATCGGCCAAAATCAGCCCGCTACTTATTTTTATAAATAGACACACTCATTTGTGTATGTATTGTCTGTGGAAACTTTCCTGCTACAATGAAAGAATTAAGAAGTTAAAAACGGAGATCGTATCACCTGCGAAGCTGAAAATATCTTGCCCATTTATCTTTCTGACCCCACGAATACAGTAAAAGTATTTAGAAAAGAGTCCTATGAAATGAATAGAAGGTGGAAGATGAAGACACAATTCTATTTACACCTAAATGAAAGGGTCTGGAAGGAAAATACAATGGAACTGAACTAGTTGCTCCTGATTCTGGATTCCACATGAAAAGCGTTCTCCGTCAGTTCTTTCCTCATCCTTCAATCTAGGGCCAAACTCCAAAAGCCATTCCTCCAATAGTTCCTTCTCGGTTGACTCAATTCCTCCTCATCCTCTATAGGAGACATAAACATCAACTTTCTTGCTCCAGGATTGCTCTAATTTGCAGTTTTTATTCTGATTTTCTCTTGGTTCTAATACCTCTTTGTCCTTGTTTCTTTCATGAGTCACCAGCTGTGTTATGGACTGAATATTTGTGTCCATATGTTCAAATCTAATACCCCAAATTCATCGGTGGAAATCTAATCTCCAATGTGAGGGTGTTTGGAGGTGGAGCCTTTGAGAGAGAATTAGGTCAGGAAGGTGGAGTCCTCATGGGTGGAATTAGTGCCTTAGAAGAAGAGGCCAGAGAGCCAGCTCCTGCAATTTGCCACCATGAGAGGACACAAGGAATCAGCCAACTGCAACCCAAGTAAGAGCCCTGACCAGAACCCGACCACACCAGCACCATGATCTCACACTTACAACCTCCAGAACTGTGAGAAATCAATCTTTGTGTTTATGCCACCAAATCTATGGTAATTTGTTATGGCAGTTGGAACTCGCTAAGACAGGCTGCTTTACCACAAATGCATACATCATATAGTACTCATGTGATAACTTCTGTCTCCTCCCTCAACTGGGTAAAAGTATTATTCATGGCGGTCATTGTATTTACTGCCTCAGTTTTACTAAGATTTTGTTAGAATAACAGGTAGTTTTCTTTTTGGAGTCTTTTCTAGAGTGATGGAAATGATGGTTGCTGGGTCATGTTGCCAAATTGTGTAAACCACTCTGTGCCTGTCCCCAACCACTCACACACACTTACTGTGCCATCAACAGTTTTTTCCACAAACCTCTTACATTTTTCTTTAACTTGAGGAATTTTTCTTTCAATCGCTTAGTGTGTACATCGTCTAAAATGGTTCTCCAGTTCTTTCACGTTAAATTTCTTTTTCTAAAAGTAGCAAATGCGAATACTTTTAAACAAAATTAGAGTCATTGCTATATAGGAACTAAAGGTTAGTTCTGCAAATTTCACAGTATGTGCCGTTCCCCATGATTTAAGTTGAGTTCCCTCACGAAGAAGATATTGGAGTTCTGTTAGTCACTGGAGTCCTCAAATGTTAATAAATATCACTGTATTTGGTTTGTGGTTTTCACTTTAGGGATTAGACATACACCTTGAGATACAACCAAAATTAATTGGATCCCTGTTCCACTGTTTAGTGTTCAGGACTTCAATATCAACTGAGGTCCTTCATCAATCTTATATATCCCTTACCCAGTATCCAATTTGGAAAGGACTGAACCATATGAAACTAAAAATAGCTAGAGTTTGATTAATATCTCGCAGGTGCCTGAAGGGGCAGCTTGTAGAGACCTGCTTCAAAATGGGGTCCAGAATTCATAAGTCTTTTTCTTGCCGTAAGAGCAGATCAATGGCCATCACCAGTGGGCAATTGAGCATGGGCCTGATAGCTTTCTATTAACACCGGGTATTATAGATGTTGCCCTCTCATATCCAAATATCCATGTGATACGCAGTTGGCATCTTGCTGAAGATTAATGGCCCCATGTGAAATGATGGGTTTGTGATGGATTATGCTTATGATTGCTTTTTGACTATTTCACTTAACATTCTTCTCTGGCTAGACATTCATCAGCTAGAATCACGGAACTCAATCAATACCACATTTTTAATTTGCACATATTTATCAGGCACATCTTTGAAAAACTTTCATTTCTTTAAGACGGAATCAAAGAAATAATATTGCTATATACAGTTTTTCTCCTCTAGCCAATAGGAATTGTTCTTTTCTAAGTATAAATCTCTAAGTGCCTAAATCAAGTTTGGATTCATTATAGGATATGCTTTATAATCTGAAAAATTCATATAATATACAAGTCACAGGCTATTCATAAATGCCCAGTCTTCACTGTTTAAAGGAAGACAAAAGAAAAGCTGTACTTGGAAAAAGATAAAACATTTTCAAAATTGTGATTGTGAATCTTCAATAAAAATAGAAACAGAGGTTTAAACTTAAACCAAACAGTTTAGTAAAATGTGAAGATTTCAGCTCTGGACTACTTACTGTCTTGCAATATTCTTCCTGTTATGATTCTTGTTGCTCGATTTCAGCGTATCCATACTTGGTATTCTGGCCTCTCATTTCCTCGGCTTCCTGTCCATCAATAACATCCTTCACAGGACCTCAGTCACTTACTCCCATACTTACACCTCATATTCAGTATTGAATTCTCTCTGTCTCTCTCTCTCTCTCTCTCTCTCTCTCTCCCTCTTTCTCCCTCTCCCTTCCTCTCCTCCACTCCAGATGACCACTTCTTACCCTTATCTCTTTCCTCGCAGGTCCAACTCTGCTGCTACCACCCTTCCTTTCCACTGAAAACCTTGCTTCCTATCTCATGAGTCAACAGGAACAAAGAGAAGACAACTCTCCTAACCTCCACGACCCTCCTACTCACCTGCATCATGACAGCGTACACCCTCTGTCTTCCCTTCATCATGATGGACTCATTGTCCACATTCCTAACCAAACAGCTGTTTTTGTTGTGGACTAGCTCCCATCCTCTCTCCTCTACTCCACTGCTTTGGGCATTCTACCCTCTCTCTCCCATCACTTGTACCTCTCTGTATCATTCCCGTCAAGGTAAAACAAAGTGCCATTATTTCTCCTTGTTAAAACAGAAAACAATCTTCTCTTGACCCTACTTCCTTTCCATCTACTGTCCCTTTAAAGCAAAACTTTTCAGAAGTGTTGTCTATAATCTGTGTCCCATTCCTTTCCTCCCCATGTCTCTTAAACCCACTGTAAACAGGCATTGGCCCTTCCATGCCACTAAAAGTCCCTTTGTTAAGGTCACTAGCAACCTCCTTGTTCACTCAACCAGCAAATCCTGTTGGATCTAGCTTTACATTATATCTCAAACCTCATCACCTTATATCACTTCTATTGCTATCACCCTGGTCAAAGTCTCCTGGATCATAACCCACCCGATCATTGCAGTAACATCCCGACAGGTCTCCCTACCCAACCCTCACATGCCCCTGCCCCACACATCTATTTTCAGCGAACGATGT
This sequence comes from Rhinolophus sinicus, assembly GCF_036562045.2. NCBI lineage: Eukaryota > Metazoa > Chordata > Mammalia > Chiroptera > Rhinolophidae > Rhinolophus > Rhinolophus sinicus. The sequence goes on from NC_133760.1 coordinate 70,191,208, forward strand.
GATCTGTTGCAAGGTAAGTAGATCATGCTACTCATTCTTTAAAATATCCCAGTGCTTCTTATCTCCTTCAAGGGAAAAGTTAGTGTCCATTTAATGGCCTGTGGGATTGAGTTCCCCTCCTTAACCTTTTGACCCTTTTCTTCCACTAACCTCCCCTTTGCTCAGTGTACCCCGGTCACCTGGTCCTCCCTGATGTTCCTTTAACGTGCTAGAACACTTTTACCTCAGGGGTTCACCTTTGTTTCTGTCTCTCTGCCTGGGATGCTGTTCCTCCAGTTACTTCATCAGACTGCCTAGCTCACTGTCTTCAGACCTTTCATCAAATACCTCCTTCTCATTAAGACCTTCTCATCAAAGTCTTCCCTGACGGTCCATTAAATCTGTACCTCCAGTCTCCCCACCTCCCTCTCCTCCTTAACTTTTTCCTCAGCATTTCTCATCATCTGGAATACTATATATTTTATGTTAGTAAGTTTTGGACTCACTTTCCACCACTGCAGTGTAAGCTCAGTGAGGACAAGAATTTTTGTCAATTTTGTGTTGTTGTCATATCCCCAGCCAGAATGCCTGGCACATAGTAGGGCTTTAATAAAATCTCTTAAATCATAAATGAATGGTTTTGGATACTATGCTTGGTTGGAATTACATGACAGAAGTGGCGAAACTTCTGTCTCTGAAACAAGCATGTCTCTGAAAGTGTTTCCCTCCACACTCCAAAGAGGATACTCTATTACACAACTAATCTCAATCCTTTATCTCTCTCCCTATGACACGTTTTTTGGTTTCTTGAGGGCATATAGGGTAGTGTTAATTTTTGTCACCTGAAAAAAGAGTTGTATGCACTAAATGTTGAATGAGTAAGAACAAAGGAATACTTGATGAATAGCAAAGACCCAGCCGTTTTCTGTGTTCTGTAAGCCAGGAACCTTGCCCGAAGATTGAGGCCCTAATGGACTCATCAACAGTGTCCCGAGGACAGTGATGCCCCAAATTACTCTCTGACCATAAAGAACGCTCTATTCTTTGCCAAAACTAGTTCAGAAATGAGTATTGTGGATAACCTCCATCGCTATATGAGTCAGATGATGCCGGATGATTTTGATTTTAAAAGAAGTAGAAACAGCTGTTTTCAAGGTTACCTTTAGTTTCCTCATTTAGGCACAAACTAATGGCCACTTTCCTAATGTCATCGCTATGTACAAATACCAGTCAGAATCCTTTTCATTTCCTTAGCAGATACTGAGTGCTTCCCACGTACTTTGAGCAACACTTCAATGAAGTCAGGTTAAACATGATTGTGGCTGTTTAGACCTTGCAGTGATTACAAGTTATGCTAATTGCTACCATGATACAGAATATGGTGTTTTTCTTTTTTTATCTTTTTTTAAAAAAGTCACAGGTTTATTGAGATATAATTCCCATACTATGAAATTCATTCTTTTCAAGTATACAATTTAGTGTTGTTTGTGTGGTCACAGAGTTATGCAACTATCACCAGAACTTGAGAATATTTTTGACATACCCCCAAAAAACTCCAGTACCCACTAAATTCATTCCCCAATCTCTACTTCCCAGTTCCTGGCAACCACTAATCTACTTTGTGCCTCTATGGATTTGTCTATTCTGCACATTTCATGTAAGTGGAAGCTTGGTATACATTGCCTTTGTGACTGTTTTTTCTCAGTATAATATTTTCTAGGTTCACTTATATTGTGGCATGTGTCAGTACTATATTCCTTTTTATTGCTGAATAATAGTCCATTGCGCCGGACGGGCCATATTTTGATCATTCATCAGTTTGTAGACATTTGGGTCGTTAACACTTTCTGGCTGTTATAAATAATGCTGCTATGAACACTCACGCACGTGTTTATGCATGTACATACGTTTTCATGTCTTTTATGTATATACCTAGGAATAGAATTTCTGGATCATACAGCAATTCTGTGTTGAAAAACTTCTAAACTGTTTCCCAAAGTGGCTGCACTATTTTCAATTCCACTAACAATATATAAGGGTTCCAATTTCTCTACGCCCTTGCTAACACTTGTTATTGTCTGTATTTTTATTTTTACTCTCAGTTGATATACAGTGGTAGCTAACTATGGTTTTGGTTTGCATTTCCCTGATGACTAATAATATTGAGCATCTTTTCATGTTCAAACTGGCCATTGAAAATGGTCTATTCTCAGAGAATTTGTTTTCAAGGAATGCCTTTTTGAAGACAACCTGTTTTAATAAATATAAAATATAGGTAGGATTTAGCTGGGATAAGCGTGAAGGAAAAAAACTCTTCATGCTGAGCGAACAGCTGTTGCAAAGATCCTGCGCTTCAAAAGCACTTGACTTTTGGAAGAACTGAAAGAAGGCCAGTGTGGCTGGGCAGCCGAGAGTGAGGTAGAAGATGGCAGCTCAAAGCTTCGAGAAGTCAGCAGCAACTGAGGCAAACAAACACGTTAGAAGACACAATTCAGCAAATTAATTTCATTCACAGGATATCTAGTGAAGGCAGATTTCTAAGCATAAAAGTTAAATAACCCGATTTATGTTAATAATAGCTGATACTACATAACAATTATATTCTAGGCAGCATTCTAAATGTTTTATAGATATTAACTACAGCCATAACCCGATGATGTAATATATTATTTTCCTTTTGCTGCTGCAACAAATTACCAACTCAAATTTTGTGGCTTAAAACAACACAGGTTATTATTTTACAGTTCTGAAGGTCAGAAATCAGGTTCACTGGGCTGAAATTAAAGTGTCAACAGGGCTGAGTTCCTTCTAGAAGCTCTAGGGGAGAATCCATTTCTTGACCTTCTTTCCTGGTTCTAAAGTCTTGCTGTTTTTGTTTCTGTTGGTGTTTTTTTCTTGTGGTTGTTGTTGTCATTGTTGTTTTGCTTGTTTGTTTTGTTTCATGGGCCATATTCCTTGGCTCATGAACTTGCGACACTGCCCTCTGCTTCTGTTTTCACATCTTCTCTGACACTCCTGCCTCCCTCCTTCAAGGGCCCCTGTGATTATAGTGGTATAATCCAGGATAATCCTTCCATCTCCAGGTCCTTTATTTAATCACATCTGTAAAGTCCCTTTTGTCATATTAGGTAGCATAGTCACAGGTATAAAGGATTAGGGTGGGGCGTCTTTGGGGGGACATTATTCTGCTACCAAAGGATGAACTATTATTTTCTGCATAGTAACTTGTTCACAGTTACATAGATGGTGACTGAGATTTAAACCAGAGGTCTGATTCCAGAGAGCACATCTTTACCCCTAGGTTGCCCTGCATCTCATAGTGACTAGATTTTTGAAAATGTGTAATTATTTCTTTTCCAATGGCATTGGCCTGTTGTACTCTGCAGTAGAACATGGTTCATATGATTGATAAATGTTTCTCCTGTGTGCTTGTGGGTAAAGTTCAATGTGTCTGGTTTTAAACTTTTAAACTTGCGTGTTGTTATTTTCTACATTTTCACATATGCTTTCCTAGATCTTAACATTGAAAGTAACACGTTAATGTCACCATTCCCAAAAGCTGGCTATTTCATGGAAAACTGTCAATGGTAATTTTCTGCCTGTTAGTACAGGAAAGAAAATTTGACATTTGTGAGTGTCAGTTGTTCTTAGTATACAAACTAAGTATTCTATGCTATTTATCAGTTTTCACAAAGGAATATAGTGAGGAAACATCCAAGATCCTTCTGTCATCTTAGGCCACTTTAACTCTCTGAGACTAAATGTTGATTAATAATTTCTGCCTCACAGTGTTTGGTTGTTCAGAAGATTTAATGGAGGGAAAAGTATATGAAATCATATGTAAAAATAAGAGGTACACATGGTACCTATATAGCTGGAGAAATATTCTAACTACAGTTTGACTGTTAAACCCTGACTATGTTAAACAATAACAGTTCTAAAGTTTGCAGTTTCTTTAAGCCTAGTTAGTCACCTCATAAGTCAAATAGAAAATGCAGCTACAGTACCTTTAATTAATTGCCGTTGGTGGAATAATTACTTTTGTCTTTTGAGAAAAAATTTGCCTCAAATTTTCCTCATCTGTAATTTAGCATTTCTATTTTAATTACGTTCAAAACAAGTACAGCTTTTTATTGTTTTGGGGAACAAATATTGGAAGCAACAAATACGTCCCTCACTAATACTCAGTGTCTTCCAGCATATTGAAGCGAGACTTTGCCGTTTGAATTGTTGCTTAGGACTCATGAACTGCACATAAATGAAAATGTACTCAGGAAATAAGAATGTTCTGTGAAATGAAACACATATCTTTGCTCTTGAAAATGTTGATAATATTGTTAAAGAAATCTTTGACTGTAAAGGAAAATTTTGCCCTTAATAATAGCAAAGCTGTTTGTGTATATAAATCCACATCTAACTCGTAATTACAAGTATGTAAAATGGTTTAAAATCTGACTGGGGTCTTGGTGGAGAAGAGGACAGAATATGTTAGAAGCTCATCTTACTGTTGTATTTTTATTTCTTTAATTGCAGCTTCCTCGTAAGCACTCGAGGCCACAGTAAGATGACACACCACATCAGGCCATCTTGTCTGGTCCATTTCTAAGACACAGCATCTATGGGTTTGGAGGCGGGGAGGAGCTGAGAGGTTTCCTGCAAATGTGGTTCCCTCTTCTTTATCCTTCCTCTGCCTTCATCTTGTGCCCGAGTGGAGCACAATTCAGGGCTTTTTGATGTCGTGGCACAAATGGGAACAAAGAGTCTGGAGAACTGGGTTTCCGAATCAGCTCTGCCTTAAACGTGGACTTTGGACCCACCACTTAGCCTTTTGGGGAATTAGTTCACTAAATTACAAACTGGAAGACCTGGCGTGGGTGATACTGAATTTCTCTTCCTGTACAAAGGTCCACACTTTACCAGTGATATGATTTACCAGGAAGTAATTATGCAACGCACACTGATCTAGGGTGGACATGGTCCCGGGTGGCTGACACAGGTCACTTCCAGGGTTGGGAAGCCGCTGCCCATTCATGGCAATTTTGTCTCTCCCCATCGGACACCACCTATTTTTTTTTTTCCTCTTCTTTTTATTTTTGGTTTCCTTTTCAGATCCTCTTTGTTTCACTTGCAAACCAAATCTAAGCTCTGCCCCTAACTGTCCTGGTCACTGAAGAAAACAGATTTTTTCTACCCCCCGCCTTCTTTTATTTATTTATTTATTTATTTATTTATTTATTTATTTATTTATTTATTTATTTTTATTCCTCCTGGATGGCGAAAGTGGAATAGTTCTTGAATCCCTACACCTCCTATATGCACATCTATCTATGGGTCCCAGAGAGCGGGCGGCGGGGTTAGAAACCCCAGTGTTTTCTGTTTCACTGGTTTTCACTTTGGGCTTCTCTTGTTCCCTCCTCCCACCCCCTTTTCTTCTTCCTCCTCTTTTATGAGCACATGTGGGTTATTTCTCTCTACTCTCTCTCTCGCTATTCATCTCTATCCATCTGTAGCAGCCGAATAACAAAGTCAAATGTCTTATCTTTTACAAAGTAGCACATTGGAGCTGCTTCTTTAGAGAAGACGAATTTGTGTGCTGACTGCTAGGGAATTTAAGGGCATGAAGAGGATCTGTCTCACATGTTGCTACACCTCAAAGACCAAATAAATATTTTATGGGTTTTTGTTGTGATGATTCCAGATTGGGAGTGAAAGGATGACTGGTCGTTATTTGTATTTACTTAATGAATGCTAATTAAGCATATCACGTGAAAGAACAAGAGTAATACGCTTTTTCAGGTAGAATACCAGAAACACATGGAAATTAGTTGAAGATACCTTGTGTTATAAAACTTAGGAGCTTTCAAAGGACGAGAATATATCTGTTTCTGCTATGTTAACCTAGTCCTAACTCTGTTTTAATGATAATTCATGGTTCATACATGTGAAATCTGAGCTAGGAAAGAGCATTTCTCTTCGATGAACACCTATCTTGGCTACTTAAGAGATAAATTCCAAACAGAGCTGAGCTCCCAGTGTGGCCCTTGGGAGTTGTTAGACAAATGCAAAGTTCAAGGCCTTGTAAATCAGATTCTGCATTTTAAAAACAGCCTCCCGCAACTTGTATGCACATTAAAGTTTGAGAAACATTGCTCTAGAAAGGATTGATACAAAAATGTCTAGAATAAAAAAAAAATCATATAGGTATGAAAATAATCATGCAGTGTTGTTTTTTTTATGAGTAAATTTTAAAAATGTACAGGGAAAATTAGATTCATATTTATATGTAAAAATTGCTCAGATGTATAAAAACCACTGTCTTTTCATTACAGATAATCTCAGTCATCTTTAGGCAAAATTCAAATTCAGAGGTAGAACTGTTTACAGCATTTCGTTATTCACATGGAATAAGAATTTCATACAAAGTGTTAAAGGTCCTCCTGCTTGACAAAATGTAAAATGTAAGGAAATTCATTTGTGCTATGTGTCAATCAAAGTAATATAAGTAACGTAAGTAATGCTGTATGCGGAAACGTTCCACAGTTTAAAAAGAAAGGTATCTTTATCTTAACTTCATTTCTCTTTACTGTGACCCTCACTTCCATTAAGGAAGTTTCCACAAGGTTTAATCACGCTGTGTCTCCCACCTAATTATAATCATACTGCCCTATGCAATAGAGGGCTAATGTTTCAAGGTAAAATTCTGAAGCAGAAGCCTCTGGTGTGTAGTTATATGAGGTGTTAATTGGATGGCAGATACATTAACTTGGGAGTAAGAAAATCAACTGGGTGGTGGTTACAGACTCAGCTAGGGGGCCAAAGGGCCATTTTAAGGATTTACCACTCCATTTTTTAAAGGTATGATATTTATGTAATTTTGCAGTCATGGGATCTGAAATTCAGGTGAGGTCTGGGAAAATCAAGTTGTGGTCAAATGCTGACTGCCATAAGAAGCAAAACTACAACACATTACTTTTGCATGGCATTTTTCTGTTTGCTTGTGCAGCGTAGCAACCCAATTTGAGGAATCACAACTGCAGGCCTCCCCGTTAGACCCCTGCGTGTACCATTCAGACAAGTTCAGGTGGGAGTGTTTGCTGCCTTCTCTCTCATCTTCAGCACGTCTCCCCCAACCTATTTATAAATCTGTGTGTCCACCAAGAGTCATAATCACTTCCTTATCACAAAATGGGTGCTTCTTTTTCCTGTTTCCTAACCCCACATCACCGCTTAGCACCTGTCCTGCGACATTTGCCACTTATCTGCCCCTACTTAGGATACAAGAGAAGGGTGAATTTTAGGTGTAGAAAGGGAAAGTGAATCAGAAATAGAGGAGAAGAGAAATCCAGAATGGCATCCTGGGCATTACAGTGTCCTCTCCAAGCCAGCCCCTTGTATCTATCTCTAACTAGTTAGTTCATGTGGTTACTCTACCATATTGTTAAAAAAGACTACAGACAAAAAAATCAGTGGTTTCAAATATGGCTGCTAACACCCTGATGAAAACCACGCAGGGGGTTGTTAAAAATGTATATCCATGGGTTTCTTTTCAGTACTTCAGAATCAGAACCACTGGGGATGACCTTCTGAAACTTATTTTTACATAAGATCCACAGGTGGTTAATTTGTACAATGAACCACTAGTTATATCTTGGTATAGGCAGATCACTAGGCACATTCAATCTATTGTCAAAGATTGCTAAAACAATTCCCTGCCATTCATTCTACCTTGTCTCCGGAAAAACAAACATTTGCAAAAAAAAATGCTTTTTGCAAATTGATTTCAAAATTTTAGCTGCCAGATTGAATTATGTTATTTTGAGCCGGAAAGAAGAATCATAGCGCTTTTCTAAAGGTTTTTTGACATAATTAGAAAACCATTTATATCAACCTGTGTATTATAGGATAGAACTTTAGGAACAAACTTCATTTATTAGTTATTTCCTTTATAAAAAAAATTGTGCAAGTGTACGTTTTAACGAAATTTATGTAAGTGTATTCAAAGCAAACACTAGTTTGAGACAATTCTATTTATTATCATACTACTCTATTGCATAGGGAAGTATGGTTCTAATTAGGTGGGAGACACAGTGTGATTAAACCTTTGTTTAAAAAACAAGCCAACAAAATCCCCACCTGTTTCAGTGTGTTTTAAAAAAAAAAAGGGTAGAATTTTTAGTATGGGAAAGATAGGTGAAAATTGCATAGAACTTATTATTATTTTTTTAATTAAAGTTTATTAGGGTGACAATTGTTAGTAAAGTTACTTAATTTTCAGGTGTACAATTTTGTATTACATCATCTAGAACTTTTTTTTTTTTAACTCTTCATTAATGCTCAAAGTGCAGTATCCTTAGGGTTGTTCAGCAATTCAATAAAAATATAATACAACCACTTAGCAGCCATACTCTATAAGGATGGCTGGTCTAACTAAACGATAGGGTTATGTCTGTGCTATCTTTATACAAGAGATTTCATTCACACAAACATCTGTAGGCTAGAGATGGTGATTGTTCTAAAAAGAAAAACTTTCTGCATTCACATGGCAAGATATATGCTAAACACGGGCTACATAGAAACCATAAATGTCAGTAAGGCCAGAGTAGAACAGGAATAGTTGAAGGAAAATGAGAAAGATGATGAATGGGAGTTCTATCTGAGTAAGCATTTGTAGATTCAATTGCTGTAACTTTTGGAGGCTAATTAGCAAGGTCCATAGAGTGAAACTAAGACAGCGAATGCCCCAGGATACAGAAAATATAATAAGTTTTCCTACTTTAAAAGGCAAGCTAGGTATTTAAAATGGGCTTACTTCTTTGATTGGTCAGAAACACTATTTTGCTAATTAAACTCTGTTGATTATTGAAACACCATTGATGAATACTAAAACTTATTTGCATGACCATATAAATTAATATATTCTAGAAAATCAAAAATTTTAGAAAATTGTGTTTTATTTTTATTCCCATGGTACTCTTCAGAATTTGAAGCAAATGACAGGAAGACTATATATACTGCATTAAAACTTGTAGTTTCTTATGGATGTTTCTGTGTGTGAACATAAAAACTATTTTAACAGGATCACTAAAATGTTACTATTTTCTGTAAAAAGAAATGTGTTGTTATATGGTCAGTTAAGGGAAAACTTTTATTACTGATATTATGAAGATGAAAAGAGCTTGTCAGTGATTATTAATTGCTAGTAAATGCTTTTTGCAAATTGATTTCAAAATTTTAGCTGCCAGATTGAATTATGCTATTTTGAGCCGGAAAGAAAAATCATAGCTGTTTTCTAAAGGTTTTTTGACATATAATTAGAAAACCATTTATAACAATCTGTGTATTATAGGATAGAAGTTTAGGAACAAACTTCATTTATTAGTTATTTCCTTTATAACAAAATTTGCGCACATGTACGTTTTAACAAAATTTATGTAAGTATATTCAAAGCAAACACTAGTTTGAGACAATTCTGTTTATTATCTATGACCAAAAGGCTCATGGAAATCTGAACACCCACCCAGTTTTGTTCTTATGTCAAATATATTATTAGCCAAATTACTTATATAGAGTAATCAGTATTCATATTGTGTCTCCCTGTGAGGCAAAAGTTGTCAAATGTATATTTTGACCCCCTATATCTTTATGCTATTATTGGTTGAGTATTTACTCTGGAACATAACGAGTTTTCTAATCCTCAGTTGAGCTGAGCTTTATTTGGTCATTATGCAAAAAGCGTTGAAGTAAAATGCTGCCTTTCTACAGTTTCAAGTCAGTAGCTTTGAAATAACCTCTAAATTGTGCTCTCTAACTAGGTCCCAGATTTTCTTCTGTTTCTATTTTTTTCTTTAGAGTTGTTTGTTTTTTAAAGATAGATGGGAATAAAAAAATAATTTGTGATTAACTAAACAGTAGATGTTAAATGAAGGTTTGGAATCAGGATATTTAGTAAAGCTTTAGGTGGCCACCACGATTTTCACCAGCTAATTATTCCCTGATGTTATATGCTCATGTAATCTCATCTCATGTCTTCAGCAGAATCATTTTGCAAGAGTTATTGAGGAAATGAAGCGACTGGAACTTGTATGCACTGCTGCTGGGAATGTAAAATGATACGGACACTGTTGCATACAGCTTGACAAAACATGTATTATCCAGCAATTCTATTCCTGGGAATTTACTTAAGATACAAGAAAATATGTCCAAAAAAAAAGAATGTTGCAAGAAAGTTAGTAGCAGCTTTCTTCATAACAATCAAAACTTGAAAACAACTGAAATGTTCATCAACAACCAAACCGAGGTATAAGTATATAACAGAATACTACCCAGCAATAAAAAACAAGCAAATGGGCAAATTGAGGTATAACCCTACAGTGAAATACTACTCAGCAATAAAAGAAAAAGGAACTACAACATGGGTGGATCTCACAAACATTATGCTGAGTGACAGAAGCCAGATGTAAAATAGTACAGGTTATAACATTCCATTTATATGAAGGTTACAAACATGCAAGATTAATCTATGGTGTTAGAAATTAGAATAGTAATTACCATTGGTGGTAGGATGGTGGTATGGAAGTATATCTGGGGTGATGGAAATATTCCTTATCTTGATTGGGCAGGTAGTTGCCCAGATGTACTCACTTTTCAATACTCATTGAATGGTATACCAGCATCTGTACATTTCACTATATGTAAATTATAATGCAATATAAAGACATATATACATGCATAGGTGCATAAATGGATAGATGAATCAATGAATGCATGAATGAATGAAACATGGTGTCTGGATTCAGAAAGTCTATATTTAAATCTTGGTTTTACAACTTCTTGGCCTTGTGACCCTGAAAAGTTACTTTATTTTTCTGTGTCTTATTTTCCTTAAACTTATTTGGATAGTGGTTGGATGTTGTGAGGATGAAGTAACTTAATACATCTTAAGAGCTAGGAGTGTAGTAATGCTTCAAAAATTTTTAGCTATTATGACATTTTTCTCCCTGTTACACGAAGACATGAATTGATTTTAACTCAATAGCAATGTTTTGCTTCATATACTGTACTGTTTCTTTCTAGATCAAGATAATTTATAGGCCAACAGCTATGATGTGCCTTCTTGTTATATAAACAGTTTTTTTAAATTATAAAAATGAAGGTACTAAATGATCATATGCCATTTTATTGTGTTGAGCTAGATTCAAAATTCACTGTTGTAATTATAGCTGTCAGTGGCAGATGCAAAACTAACATAAAATTTAATTGAGACCACTGACAAAATTGTCCCCACATATTTATATATGCATATATATTTTACACTGAATTTCAAAATTCTTAGTTTAAATACAGAGCTCTATGAATAAAAATCTTCAGCACTTGGCACATAGTGGATAAAGAAAAATTTGACACTAGTTTTCATAATTGAAATAACAGAATTAGGGGTGAATACAACTTCCAGTTCATTCAATCCACTGAGTAAAGCTTCCTTTAAACACACCGGGATAAAAAAAGAAAAAGACTTTAATAATTTAAATAATCCTTCCCTAGGATTTATCTGTTAGCTGAAAAGCTTTTGAATTTCCTATTAGGAGATAAAGTACCCAAGGCATCATGGGTGTTTGAGCCTGTCTGACCTTAATATCTTCCATTAGCACCGCATATGTGAGCCATAAGGAAGTCATCCTGCCATCTCCCAGGACAGCCGTAGTCCCAATGAATGACTGGGGAAAAAACTGGTTTCTCCCACTAAGGTCACTCATTATTGCCTACGATTACTTATATCTATGGCCACTAGAAAGTCATTCCTTATATTGTTAGGCCCTCAGGAGAGCAGTTAGAAAAGCAATAGACTTAACCTAGTAGCAATTTACATTTCCTGAGTCATAGGACAGTATACTTCTCCATTATTAAATATAGTCTCATCAGACTCCTTGTTTCAGGCTTACTTTATTTATGTAAGCATATCAAGTTTTCTCTTGTTCTGCTCAGAGATAGGTTATCCATCTTCCTTCTAAGAAAAGGTTTAGATTTTTTGATGTCTGAAATTCTTGGGTCCATTTATATAAAATCTGTTAATGATATGGAGCTCCGATTTTTTTTTTTAATTAAATTTATTGGGGTGACAATTGTTAGTAACATTACATAGATTTCAGGTGTACAATTCTGTATTACATCATCTATAAATCCCATTGTGTGTTCATCACCCAGAGTCAGTTCTCCTTCTATCACCATATATTTGATCCCCCTTACCTTCATCTCCCACCCCCTTACCCTCTGGTAACCACTAAACTATTACCTGTGTCTATGAGTTTCTGTTTCTCATTTGTTTGTCTTGTTCTTTTGTTGTTTTTGGTTTATATACCACATATCAGTGAAATCACATGGTTCTCTGCTTTTTCTGTCTGACATATTTCGCTCAGCATTACACTCTCAAGATCCATCCATGTTGTCACAAATGTTCCTATATCATCTTTTCTTACCACCGAATAGTATTCTATTGTGTATATATACCACAACTTCTTTATCCATTCATCTATTGAAGGACATTTTGGCTGTTTCCATGTCTTGGCCACCGTAAACAAAGCTGCAATGAACATTGGAGCACACGTGTCTTTATAAATGTTTTCAGATTTTTTGGGTAGATACCCAGGAGAGGGATTGCTGGGTCATATGGTAATTCTATTCGTAATTTTTTGAGGAACCTCCACACTGCCTTCCATAATGGCTGCACCAGTCTGCATTGCCACCAACAGTGTATGAGGGTTCCTTTTTCTCCACAGCTTCTCCAACACTTGTTACTATTTGTCTTGTTGATGATAGCCATTCTGACTGGGGTGAGGTGATATCTCATTGTGGTTTTTATGCATTTCTCTGATGATTAGTAATGTTGAGCATTTTTTCATATGTCTATTTGCCATTTGTATGTCCTCTTTGGAGAAATGTCTCTTCAAGTCCTCTGCCCATTTTTCAATTGGGTTGTTTGTTTTTTTGTTGTTGAGTTGCATGAGTTCCTTGTATATTTTGGATATTAGCCCCTTATCGGAGGCACTGTTTGCAAAAATCTTCTCCCATTCAGTTTGTTGCCTCTTTATGTTGTTGATGGTTTCTTTTGCTGTGCAGAAGCTTTTAAGTTTCATATAGTCCCATTCATTTATTTTAGCTTTTACTTCCATAGCCTTTGGAGTCAAATTCATAAAATGTTCTTTGAACCCAAGGTCCATAAGTTTGGTACCTATGTTTTCTTCTATGCAGTTTATTGTGTCAGGTCTTATGCTTAAGTCTTTGATCCATTTTGAATTAATTTTGGTACATGGTGACAGATAGCAGTCCAGTTTCATTCTTTTGCGCGTGGCTATCCAATTCTCCCAGCACCATTTATTGAAGAGGCTGTCTTTCCTCCATTGTATGTTTTTAGCTTCTTTGTCAAAAATTATCTGTGCATATTTATGTGGTTTTATTTCTGGGTTCTCAATTCTATTCCAGTGGTCTATGTGTCTGTTTTTCTGCCAATACCATGCTGTTTTGATTATTGTAGTCCTGTAGTACAAGCCAAAGTCAGGGAGTGTGATACCTCCATTATTGTTCTTTTTTCTTAAGAATACTTTGGCTATTCGGGGTCTTCTGTGGTTCCAAACAAATCTGATGATTTTTTGTTCTATTTCTTTAAAATATGCCATTGGGATTTTGATGGGGATTGCATTGAATCTGTATATTGCTTTGGGTAATATGGCCATTTTAACTATGTTGATTCTTCCAATCCATGGGAGCTCCGATTTTAATCCTTGTGTGGGTTAGTTAATAGAATTCCCTTAGCTGATCATACAGATTAGAGTTTGTAAAAGTGAACAATATAGAGGTTAATTTACCATTTCTTAAATACAACTTAGGGAACAAGGAGATAATTAGCTTTTATGGTGATATATTTGTATTAGATATCATACTAAGTACTATGCATGCTTTATCTGATTAATTTCATTTTCTACACACTATTACTTTAAATAATAACAGTAGAGTCTTTTTTTTTTTTTTTTTTTTTTTCAAGTATAAAGACTAGTTGGACTTCCATGTCCCCTACGTCTGGAAAACCTTTTCCTGGTCTTTTGAACTTCAGTCACTCTAGACTCATAAACGTTTAGCATGTTTTCTACTAACTTAGTCCTACAGGCTATGATTTAACTGCAAATTAAATGGAAGTTCCTGAAGTAGTGTTTTCTGTCTATTAAGTCTGGGCCTAAGGTAAGCAACTCATTTTGCACAGATTAAAAAAAAAAATTTTCTAAAAAACAGCTATAGCTTTGGGGACACAACCCCAACGATCACAAAACTTCATTAAATATATTAGGTATCCAAATGATCCAGACTCCAGGAAGATTATATTAGTTCCAATTATCTTCCCTCACCAGCTGTCAGAAATGTCAGTATTTTTCTGTAAATATTTCTGACATCCCATTGGCAGATTACTTATTGGATGCAAATTGAGGTGTGGAGGGTGGTAATTAATCCTCTTTAGCCTTTTGAACGTTGGGAAGTTGTTCAAAGGCTTTTTTGCTAAGGCAAAAATTCATAAATGGGCATTGAGTAAATCACTAAGAACTGGGAAAATAGGGGGGAAGAACACCCTCTATTTTGAGAGGCTTTTAAAACGTCAGTTTGAAAACGGCAGTGAAATTTATTGCAATATCTCTGTATGATTATTCAAAAACAAAATGAGTCATAATGTTATGCCTCTGCAGGGAGCTTCTAATAATGATGACCTTCTAGTTAAAAAAGATATGAAAGCAAAATTTACCATGGATAGCATTCATATAGCTAAAACTGTAATTTGTATATCAGAGCATGGTTAAAGAAAGCATTTTCCCCTAGAAATTGAGGTTTAAAATTTTCAAGTTGATATTTGAATATTCCCTCTTATTTTCCTGAGTTCATTCATCTTTTCAGAATTTTGAAACAGTCCTTTCCAATTCTATCTTAGCCTGTCCACAAAATATTGATAGTCAAGAATAATGACAATAATAAATCCCATCAATTTAATCAGAATAGTTGGCTATAAATTATAACTGGGAAGTTTTACTCTTGTTCTCAGAATAACCTCCAAAGGTTAACAAAACTATAATCCTGACTAACAACATGTTTTCTAGGTATATAATTTATATAATTCATATAATTTATATAATTCACATACATATGTAATGGTCCCATTGTTTGGTCCATTTTGAGGATATTCTCTCATAGATACAGGAGAAGAAATGAAGGTTTTCTTCCAGGCTCCATGGAGTGCTTCCCACTCGCGTTGTAGCTAAGGTGGGATTTATGACGTAGGAGAGAAAGTCCGAGACGCGATGCCTGGGTGAGGCATGAATTTCCAGGTCGATGCAACCGATCCCACAGCAGAGGGTGGCTCTAGGAGGACAGGCCTGGGGCTAGGCTTCCATGTATGTTCAGTTCTTGCTTCCGGTCAGAGGGTGGAGCAAAATAATGGCTGATACTCAAGAGTCAACTGGCACACCTCCATCCTTAAGGTCTGTCTGTAAGTTGTTGATTCCAGTTCGAGACCCACCGAAAGAAAGCAGGTCTCCAGTGTCCCCAGCCACCAAGCTGGAGTTAAGGATTCAAGGTAGAAACTACGGCTAAAAAGAAAGCCTGTAAGTCTGGCAGCACGTAAAACCAGTCTGCTTAATTATAATTATGTTAATTATAATCATGATTGGGCCTGAGAGAGTGACAATTACCCTGTTTTGTCTGGTAATTAAACTTGGTTTGTGATGTGCATGTTTTTAGGGAGGAGGTATTAACGGGAAAATCTCATGGCTATCTCTTGCTTCAGACAGGGTTACCATAGGTCATGGGATGACTTGGAGCCTTCCAGTGAGAAGTGTGGCTAGTCCTACCTAAGAGATGCTGGCAAAGAGCACGGAACAAGGAAGGAGGCAGAAGCTAGGGCACAGGGCTTTCAAAACCGTTAGTCCACGATGGGTCTCTACTGCTAGGATGGTAGTGCTTACTTGCTCTCAGGACTTGAGATAAAACTGTCTTGCATCTCTTAGGAATTTTTTTCCTTAATGTTATAGCTGTTGGTTACATTTCAGATGTTCTCTGCTTAAACTGGGAGTTTGTGGTTCAAACAAATAAAAAGATATGTTACATAAATTTTGGAGACCTGGCTTCCTTTTCTCACGTAGAATGTGTGTGGCAGCTTGTAGAGCAGGATGGAAAGAGTAGGAAAAATACCTTAAGTGGAGAACATGGACACCTTTGTATGCCAAAATGGATCTCATAATTTTGCAAAAGTCAAAGAGGAGTCTAGAAATATGCACATTCTTCAATTCCAATGAATAAATATTAATTTAAAAAATCATAGTTCATAATGTTATGTCCTCAGCTATTTTCAGGTTGGCTGAGTGTAGATGAGCATGACACAGGCAGTAAAGACCACAAAATACAGATATGCTCATGAAATTCAAACAAAGTTTTCTGTTTTTACCTGTCTTTAAGGCATAATCTGCTACCCAAGTAAACAATAAATATGTGACACTGAAACTGAGGATAATATAGGAACTTATTAGTTGTTCTTTCGCTCTCCAGATAGCTATTCATTGTGTAACTTTAAAATGTTTTATATAGTAATAGTTGGAACAATGAGACAATGAATTGAATGATAAAGGTTATCTCATTGAAATTTCAGTACTCTTGTCTCAGAGAAAGGAAAGGAGACATATTTGGCTCTAGTGGAAAATGCCACAAAATATACTACTTGGACATAGGAACAAAGAAAGGAAGGCTGTGAAGTGGATGGTACTCAGGATCATAGGGGGTTGGCTTCAATAATGCCCCTCGGGCAAAGACTTTCATGTTTGTACATGCCAAACTCATCCTGAATGTGTGACAACAAAGAGAAAGTGATAACACGATTAATTATTTATAAATATATGAAAAATACACCACATGAAATACTGTCAGATTTTTTTTTTCTTTGAAACTACCCCTTTGAAGAAACATATGCTGACACACTCAACAAATCCGCTCCAATAGCTAGTTTGAAATGCAAAGAGAAAACATGATAATGTCACTCTATGTTCATTAGGATTTGAGAGCCTATGATTTCTTGGTTCCTTGAGATCAACACTGATAAGAATTGGCCACCTTTATAAAACTTTATTTTTAAGATTCATAGGAATGGTTCTTCTGATCATTCTCTAGAGATATTTCTGTCATAATAAAGTGTGGCTTGTTCCTCGTTTATTTCAAGTGACTTAATAAAACAGTATTTTCAGATAGCTACTACATTTCAGATATAGTTTAGCTTCAAACTTAGATAGAACAGTAATGATAACAATAACAATAATAGCTATTATAAAAGTTGGGCCTTGTTACCAGGGATCTTGTGGGTTGTTTTTTTGTTTTTTGTTTTTTTAAAATTTCATCTCATTTTATCCTCCAAATAACCTTATAGGCGTAGGATTTATTTCCCCCAGTTTTACAAAAGAGGAAACCAAGATTTGTCGAGAGTAAATAACATACCCAAGAACTTAGAGGTAGCAAATGCTAGAACCTTGTATACCCCAACATGGAATCAACTCGACTCACCTATGCAGGCACCTGAATCCATTGAGAAGCGCACAGAACAAGATCACCAAATGCAAATGGACCTTCAGCTCTGCCTGCCAATCCACAACATTTCTCTGTTCAGTACACTCAGCCAACTCTTTGCTCTCACACCTCTTGCCCTCTCTCCTACCCCGTCACTCTCAGCAGGTGAAATTGCCTCGTACTTCAAAGAGAAACTGAAGTAATCAGAGAGGAACTCCCTCGAATCCTAGTCTTCAGCCTTCGTGACTCAGCACATCATCACACATTCTCTTTTCTTCCCTCTCTTTATAGGAGAAAAGGCATCTTTCCTCCTATGGCAGCCAAGCCCCGTCTTCTCCTCTTTCACCTCCTAGGACCATACCACCACCAAGCATCCTTTCTCTCCCTTGTATATTAAACGTGAAATTGGGATAACAATTATGCTCAGCTCTTAAGGTCATGGACAAGATCACATTAGGATGTATCTATGAAAACGTGTCTGACACATGACTAACAGTGGCTGAAGGATGAAGATGAGGAAGATGACCCTACCCTTTACTCATCCTTCTCTTTATTGAAAACCATGATCTCTACAAAACGTTCAGCTTCTCAGGAACAAAACATTTGCAAAAGGATTAACAGTACAGAAAACAATTTTTAAAGGACAACAACATGTCTGTGCATGCTTTGGGAATAGTTGTGGTTTTAAAGCAGGAGGGTGCTTAGTGACTTGAGAAACAAGTCTCATATTCTTTCACTGCAAAAAATACTATCATATAAAATGTCTTATTGCAGACAATAGGCCTGAGTGGGTGTTTTGTGAGCTAACAGTATGATGCCAAGGAATTATAAAAAGATTTCAGATTCCTTCATGTTGTTTTTCCTCTAGATTTGCTTCTCTGTTCTCTCAATGTTTCCTGGCCTAGGAATTCGTGTCCTACTTTTATTATTTCAAGAGGACACTATAAAATTTCTATTGGGGCATCTCTCTGGAGCCACATAATTTTAATGAAGTATAAATAAGTTCAGTGTGGAGACAGTTGCCTGGAAATGTCTTCTCTCCCAGTTATTTTAAATAATTTATTTACAAGAAGTAGTAATGAACCAAATGTGCTTTTATAAAAGATTTTAACCTTTTAAGTAATATTATTTGCAAGTTTCTTTTTTGCTCACTTTCCTAAATTGCAGGCCAAATTGTGTTTTCATTCTATATCCACAATTCTTTCTCCATTTGGTTTCTTTTTCTTAAAACAAACAAAAAAAGGTATCTTTTGATGTGTTTAGAATATTGGCACAATCCACCACTAGGAGATTTAATAAATTTTGTTTTGTTTTGTTTTTACTTAACTGAAACCCCAGGTCATCAAGAAGACCAGAATCAGAGTTGGAAGGAGTATGGAGAATGCTGTACTTGAAAAAATCATGAAATCATCCAGTTCAATCATTTAATGTTAATAATTTGTAAATGAGGATATAAATGGATTGTCTTCTCCACAAGAAACCCAGTTGATTGGAAACCGCGTGCACTGTCATCCCCAGACCTCTAGGCTCCCTTCTATCTGCCTCTCGTCCAAGCAGTATGAGCTCTAGAAATGTAGGATGTATAACATACATTGCCCTCGTCAAGCAAAAATTCTGTAAAACCAGTATTCTAGAAACGTATTTAGGAACATTTTCTAATTAATTCATAGTTAAGCAGAGGTTTGTCTTTTGATCTTAAACATCACTCAAAATATATTCGTTTGCTTTCCTGCTGTCATAATAGTAGGTGCAACTTAACCCTTTTGTTGTATGATCTGCACTGCTTCTGATTCAACTTCTTAAAAATAAATGATGGCTTATGATAAAAAAGCATTATTATATAAAGTAAATGAGTACATGCTGACTTAAAAGACTTGTATTTGAATTCCATGCAACTAAGTTAGCCAACTTAGGGTTTCCACCTCTCAATTGACAGGTCTGTAAAATGAAAATAATACCTGTTTTATTTCCTTTGTAGGGTTTCTGAATGTCAAAGAAGATGACCTATGGGAAGATGTTCTTTACATTATAAAATATTATCCTATTTCATGGTGCTATTGGGAGACTTGACAAAAGGTACAACTACAAGCAGAGATGTATACAGGGAAGGCTACCAGGTCAGTTTTCTAGAGCTTCAGGGGTCAGTATGTGGGCCAATTCACCATGATATAAGGTTTGGTTCTCAGCTCTGCATACAGAGAAACCTAGTTTGATTGAACTCAGGTGAATCGACTGACAAAAACTAAATTCAAAACCTACTGCTCTGTAAACCAGGAAGAAAATTCCTAAATTTTAATAACCACAATGTTCATGTTCTCTCTCTAGCACATCACCTTCCTGGTGTCAGGCAAGATAACTTTGTAAAGAGGAAACAAGTTTCTTCATTTACAAAATATATTAGTGCAGTCGTTTTTTGTTTTTGGTTTTACCCTCTTGCTATTCGTTTTTATTATTCTCTTTCTCACTATACACACACATATATATGCATATAAATTTTTTTCTAAACCACTTGAGATGAGGTTATATACATCACGACCTTTTATCCGTTAATACCTCAATGCCTGTTTCCTAAGGGCAAGGATATTCCCTTACATAATCTTCAACACTGTTATCCAGTTCAAGAAATTTGCCACTGATACACAACTTTACTCTTCACATTCCCGTTTTGTCAATTACCCAATAATAAACTTCATACTGTTTTTCCCCCCTTCAGTCAAGAAGGGGGGAAACATATTACATCATGGAACATATTACATTCGGTTGTCATGGTTCTTTAGTCTCTGTTAATCTCGAATAGTTCTTCAGTCTTTCTTTGTCTTTCATGACATTGACATTTTACATGAAGACAAGACAGTATTTTTTCTCTTCTTTCTTCCTTTCTTATTTTTTGAGAATGTTTCTCATTTGGGTTTGTCTGCTGTTTCCTCGTGATTGGATTTGGGTTATGTGTGTCTGGCATGACTCTCCACGCCACTACTAACCAGTGTCCTTCTAAGGATATCAGATGTGGAGGTCCCTCATTGGTGATACTAATTTTTTATCACTTGGTCAAGGTGTTATTTCGTGTCTCTGCTGGGTAGATGCTATTTTCCCCTTGGAACTCATGAGCAATCTGTGGGAAAACATTTGAAGAGCATACTTTGCTCCTCATTGAACGTTTGACCCATGACTTATCATCCATTGATTCTTCTTGACTGAACCATTTTCAGGGTGCGGTGATTGTAAATTTTGACTAGTTGCTTAATGGATACGATGATCTTTGTAAGAGATAGTTCATCCAAGCCATGAGAGCCCCAATGAATGCTCTTCACCCCCAACAGTGGGTGAGTATTCAGTACCCTGTCCCCTTCACAGAGTCACATAAACTCTGCCAACTCCTGTCTCTTCCAGCTTCCCTTTTCCATGATGGGGGCTGGCCAGCCTCTTTCTGTTCAGTCTTTCTCCAGACAGGACAAAATGTGGTTTCTTTCCTTTTTACTTGCTATCTAGAAACACACTTCAGACTTGTCTTCCTGTGATTATGCCCAAATCAAATTCACTGGAGTTTTAGTTGTTTCCAAACTCTTAAGGCACACATATGAAGACAGTTCTTTAGTTAGTTCTTAGGATAGTTAATCATATCTGAATTTTACTAATGTAAAGTTTAAAGGGACTTGACTTTTACAAAGTATAGTTGATCTTCATTATTTGTGTATTCTGTATTTGCAAATTTGCCTATTTCCTAAAGTGCATTTGTAACTCCAAAATCAATATTCATAGCTCATTTGCAGTTATTCATAGGTGAGCACAGAAGTGAAAAAGGTGAGTCTCCCCCAGCACAGGTTCCCAGCTGAGGCTGAACAAGCAAAGCTTTGCGTCCATATTTCAGTTTTCATACTGTCACCAAATGTCCCTTTTACAGCTGACTTAGTCCCACATCTTTCATATTTTTGTGCTTTTCGTTGGTGATTTCACTGTGTAAAATGGTCCCTAAGCATCATGTCTAGTGTTCCTAAGCAGAAGAAAACTGTGACAAAAATAAGGAGAAAATAGGTGTATTTGAGAAGCTTCATTCAGGCATGAGTTACATACAATACCATGGGCTGTGAGGTGAATGTTAGTGAATCAATAATACAGGACACTCTAGAAAGTGCTACAGGAACATGTATAGCGTGCAATGATACTATGGAAAAGTGGTGGCATTTGTGGGTTCATGAGATAACAACTGATTTTTTTTTAAGTGCATTAGGTAGCATTTTTATGAGTCTGAAAGCCAGAGAAATTTACAGTTGTGTTACCCAGGGTCAGGAAAATGTTAAACCCTTCTCGGCTAGTATTTTCTTATAAAGAAGTACTGTATGTAATTAATTATTGATAAGGAAGATATCTTAAATGAGATGTCTTTAAACAGAAACACACAAAAAACGAGGTTGTAGTCTATAAGTTGAGGAAAATGACCAGCTGCTCATAAAAAGCTAACCTTCTGTTTCCCCTAGGAGCTATGAGCAGTATTTGCTAACTTAGTGTTTGTGACACCTTTATAAAATGTAACTTCCACAAATCATGATAATTAATTGTAGAAATGTTCAGATTTCCTAGTCATCCTCAAGTGGTGCTCCAGGGACCCTTGCTGAAGTTGAGGGAGGGCCGAGTGATTGAGTGGTATTTTTAAAGGAGGGTGTTGACTTCCCTCCTGCCTATAATAGCAATGGTGCGTGCCCATTTTACATTCAAAAGTTCTGAGTAAAATTGTGTTTCAAGAAAAGAACCTGAAGTGCTGTTTGTTTGTTTGTTTTTTTCAAATTAAAAATTTAAGAGCCACTGGAATTGAAGATCTCTTATATATAAGAACTCCTTTCATTCTGACACTCTGAACTTTAGAATTCTCTTAAATAGGTTAAAATCCATTGGAAATAACTTGTTGTTTTTTCAATTATCACCTAAAAAGCTTTTCTTTTAAGTGATGAATGACTGCTACCTTTGAAAATTCTTTTATTTGCATGAAAAAAGTCAAAGGTCTCATTGCACATGTTTGGCACGTGGAATTCTCAGCACAAGCAACTACTTTCTAATTATCCTGATGGTGGTGAGTCTCAATATAGAAGTGTTTTGATACCAGTGTGTGAGGATATTAGAGCAGCTGTCAGGTTGAAATGTGTTTACATTCTGACAAGGATTTCTAAAAGCCAAACCATACAAGCTAAGCCATTAAAATTCCTGAAATCTAAAAGCAAGAATCTTCCACACAATAAGAAATACAGATTAATATTATTGACTAAATGACTGATAACTAAAATTTTATATTCTCCTAAAATAGATTACCTGTATTATCCTGTTTTCCTATTATTTTAACTTATGTGCTTCTAATGTTTTTCGTGTTTCATTAATTGATGATTTACTCCAAGTGAAACCCAATGGTTGGCTAAAGGCTTATCTTAATAGTCAGTTTAAAGTATTTTTCAATTAAGTGACAGAAAATTGTTTTTTGTTTTGTTTTTTGTTTTTACAGCTTTCAAATGAACTGTAGAACAGTTATAATTGGCATCAACCCAGCAGTTAATTGTATTGTGTATGATCAAAAGACAATTCAGTCTCTGATTTTTTTTTTTTTTTTTTGGTCATTATAAGGCATAAACTAGATAAAAAACATTGAGGTTTTCTGATTTTTCTTTTCTTCTATACATTTTTTACTCAATACCTGCCAGCATACACTTTCAGGAAATCTTATGGTGGACAACTATATTACAGAGAATCTTAGGGGGAAAAAAATACACCCATCAAAGAAAATAAAAAGTAGATTTCCTTGAGGTGAAAGATAAAAACAAACGGTATGTCTCTACCTTCATTCTGAAATTAAGAGCATACTTGGAAAACATGATTATGTTATAAAAAAATAGAAAGATCTCTTTAGGAACCAAGAAGGAGATAACATTTTATGTGCATTTTACCTGAAGGAATGTAATGTTGAAACAGCCTGTTGTTAATCTTGCTTCCTTTCAATATTACTGCAATTTATAATTTAATATAGTATTATCTTACTCAGTGTTTATTATTGTGGTCAATACATTCTACTGGCTAAAGGGACTCGGTCTTTAATCTCTGCTTAAAATTATAGTTATAAGAACATGGATTTTTTTTTTTTTTTTGGTAGCAGGTGCATGCTTATTTGCAGGATTAATAAAGATTTATC
This sequence comes from Rhinolophus sinicus, assembly GCF_036562045.2. Classification (NCBI taxonomy): domain Eukaryota; kingdom Metazoa; phylum Chordata; class Mammalia; order Chiroptera; family Rhinolophidae; genus Rhinolophus; species Rhinolophus sinicus. The sequence goes on from NC_133760.1 coordinate 70,214,936, forward strand.
ACTCACTTCAAAACCTATCCAGAATCTTTGTTCTGATTTCCGGTTTCATAAGGACTCATGTGTTTGAAACTGTGCTTTAATGTGTTCAGTGTTTCACAATGAACAAATAGCATTTTGGTTGGGTATTTAAGAGACACTTTTAAAGTGAACCCACTACCGAATGAGGCTAATTTTGTGTGCTCCGAATATTTTTCACACATCACAAATCTTTGAAATCATGCTTTTGAGGTAAATAATTTCAGGAAACATCCCTGAGAAAAAATTTAATGAGATCGTGAACGTATTTTAGGAAGAATATAGAATTATGATGGGGGAAGAGAGTGTTGGGTATTTCTTATTTAACTTTAAACACTATATTGCAAAAGCGTGGCATTTGTTGAATTCCATGATAGGGTTTCAGGTGGGGATACAGGAAAGTTTTCCTCAAACCCATGTTCTGTACCTTGGTTTTAAACATATTTTCCTAAAAATAACTTGGCCACCAGATGAACCTTCAGAAGATCTTTGTCACAGAGCAATGCATTTCAGGAGATTGTAACTCATCTCTTCTTCTGGTCCACCCTACTTGATACCAAGTAGAATTCCTGCTCTTCACTTTCTTTATTGTATAATATGTTTGATTGAAGAAGTGTCACCAGACATCAACTACCACTTGTCCCCTATGGCCTGACATCCTTTAAGGGGAGATATTAGTTTTCTATTGCTGCTGTAAAAAATTACCACAAATGTAGTGTCTTAAAATAACACAACTTTTATCTTAAATGCTTTTATTATTATAATTTACAAAATTATTATCTTATAGTTCTTTAGATGAGAAGTCCAGCACAAGTTTCACTGAGCTAAAAAAAAAAAAAATCACATGTTGGCAGGGCCGTGCTCCTTTCTGGACGCTCCAGAGGAGAATCTATTTCCTTGGCTCTTCCAGCTTCTAGAGGACCCCCTGCCTTCCTTGATTCATGGTCGCCTGTATCCATCTTCAAAGCCAGTGACATTGCATCCCATTGACCATTCTTTTATAGTCACACTTTCCTCTCACTTTCTTCTGCTTTTCTCTTATACATTCAAGGATGCTTGTGATTAATTGGGCCCTCTCAGATGATCCAGCACAATCTGCCATCTCAATGTTCTTGACTCAATACCATCTGCAAAATGCCTTTTGCCTTGTAAGTAATGTATTCACAGGTACCAGGAATTTGAACGTGGACCTCTTTAGGGGGCCATGATTCTGCCTTCCACAGGCAGAATGCTACAAACAGTATCATTTGATGATGTCCCACCACTGCACCTCTTACAGTCTCAACTACCACCTCAGGTGTTTCTTCTTGTTTATGGTTCCTTAAACTTATTGTAGATCAGGCCATACTGAGCTGAAGCTGCTTTGTTGAAACACAGAGTGCCACTCTCCTCAATCTTTTTCTTGGTTTAGTTCTTGTTTTCTATCCTTTTCCGGGTGTGGTCCAGATGTAAGTCCCCAAGGACACTCACTTCTCAACAATGTTGACCACACGAACAGTCTATTGTGAGTCCATTGGACATATGGTTTATCTTTGACCTTGACACTTTTACTGCAGGAGTTTATATCTACAAAGTCATAGAGAAGAAGCTGAGAACCAGTTTGAGGGGAAGCTGGTGCAATTAGCTAATGGACGTAGAGCATTTCCTTATGCCACAGTTACTACAAAATATCTTGCCAAATAGAAATGCTCTCTGTGTGTAAGGGATGTGTTTCACAACCAAATAATTTCCAAAGGTCCTGCTATATATATCTTAGAGGTTTATAATGCACGTTAGGAGGTAGGCAGTATAGCACAGATGTTAAGAGCATAGATTCTGAAGCTCTGTGAACTTCAGCAAGTTACCTAATCTCTCTGTCTCAGTTTCCTCATATGTAAAATAGGGGGAGGGAAAAAAATACCTATCTCCCAGGATTGTTAGGCGGATTGAAAAAATTAGCCTTTTTAAAGTCTTTTGAATGCATTTGTATGCAGATGTATAAAGACTTATAAAACAAAGGCTCAGAAAACCTGCTGTAAAGTATTTTGTTTAGCTTTGTTTATCTTCGAATTCCCCAGTTCTGTCTGAAAATAGAATTCAACCCCCCCAAGTAATATCTACTCATTTCCATACATATACTTTTCTATGGAAAACACTAGGAAAAATACTAATATGAGGACACTTTACTTTCTACATTTTTAAATCGTTGTCAACATACTTTCCAGTGATCTTTGGACCTTTATGTAAGAATGTACAATTAGATGACAATAGGATGCCCTGAGGCAAAAGGTAGTAGTGCCTCTCTCTAGCAGCTAACACAGGGGGTATAGTTCTCACTAAATATTTGTTAAATAAATAAAATAATAAAAGTGAAAGATGCTTTTTTTCATTAAAGATCCTAAGTTAATGTGTACTAACCACTTACCTTATACCTAATTTATTCTCAGTTTACAAAAAGGTATTTTCTAAAAGATTTTTATTAACATAGCTGACATACAGTATTATAATAGTTTCAGGTGTACAGCACAGTTTTTTAACAGTACCCACCTGGCACTTTCCATAGTTATTCCCATATTATTGATTATATTCCCTGTGCTAGAGTAGCTCACTTTATTATTTACTTCTGCCTTTTTAAAAAAGTTTTTATTTAAAATATAGCTAACATACAATATTATATTAGTTTCAGGTGTACACCATAGTTATTCAGCATTTATATACCTAAAGAAGTGACCACCATGGTAAGTCCAGCAACCATCTGACACCGTACCACGCTATCACAATATTATTGACTATATTCCCTATGCTATATGTTACATCCCCATGACTTATTTGTTTCATACCTGGAAATTTGAACCTCTAATTCCCCTTGACCTCCCCTCCACCATGATTTTTTAACTTTTAAGTTACAGTTGACATTCAATACTATTTCATATTAATTTCAGATGTGCAGCACAGTGGTTAGACATTTATATAATTTCAGAAGTGATCCCTCTGACTAGTCTAGTACCCACCTGGCACTATACATAGTTATTATCATAAAATCGATTATATTCCCTATGCTTTACTTTACATCCCCATGACAATTTTATAACTACCAATTTATATTTCTTAATCCCTTCACCTTTTTTACCCAGCCCTCCAACCTCCTCCCATCTATCACCCCAACAAATCTAGTACCCATCTGACACCATGCATAGTTATTACAATATTATTGACTATATTCCTTATGCTACCCGACATCCCCGTGACTCTTGTGTAACAACCAATTTGTACTCCTTAATCCCTTCCCCTTTTTCACCCACCTGTAACACTCCTCCCATCTGACAACCATCAAAATGTGCTCTGTATTTATGAGTTTGTTTCTGTTTCATTTATTTGTTTATTTTGTTCTTTAGATTCCACTTATACGTGGCAGCGTAGGTCTTGTTTTCTTATCCATTCAGCCCCCCTGTCTTTTGAATGGAGCATCTAATCCATTTACATTTAATGTAATTGTTAATATACATGTAGTTATTGCCATTTAATATTTTTCGATTTTTTTTTTTTTTTTTTTGGTCTTAAAGGAGTCTGTCTAACATTCCTTATAATACTCGTTTGGTGTTGATGAACTCCTTTAGCTTTTTCTTGTCTGGGAAGCTCTTTATCTGTCCTTCAATGCTAAATGATAGCTTTACTGAGTTGAGTAATCTTCGTTGTAGGTCCTTGCTTTTCATCACTTTGAATATTTCCTGCCAATATATCTGGTCTGCAGTTTCTGTTGAGAAATCAACTGACAGTCTTATGGGAGCTCTCTTGTAGGTAACTAACTGCTTTTCTCTTGCTGATTTTAAGATTCTCTCTTTGTCTTTAACCTTTGGCATTTTAATTATGATATGTCTTTGTGTGAGCTTTTTTGGGTTCATCCGATTTGGGACTCTCTGAGCTTCCTGGGCTTGTATATCTATTTTGTTTGCCAGGTTAGGGAAGTTTTCAATCATTTCTTGAAAAAGGTTTTCAATTTCTTGGTCTCTCTCTTTTTCTTCTGGTGCCCCTATGATGTGAATGTTGGTATGCTTAATGTTGTCCCACAAGCCCTATAAGCTATCCTTACTTTTTAAATATGTTTTTCTTTTTCCTGTTTTAATTGGGTGTTTTCTGCTACCTTATCTCTGCTGGTTTTCACAGCCATAAATTGTGGGGACTTCTCTCCCTGGTGCTGAAACCCTGGGCTGGGGAGGAGCTGGGACCCCTTGTTCCTCAATGGGGGACCTCCACAGCTGAGATATTCCTCCCATTTTTTTTTAAACAGGACTTTATTGGGGAACCATGTGTACTTCCAGGACTTTTGTTCCAAGTCAAGTTATTGTCCTTTCAATCTTAGTTGTGGAGGGCGCAGCTCAGCTCCAGGTCCAGTTGCCGTTGCTACTTGCAGGGGGCGCAGCCCACCATCCCTTGTGGGAGTCGAACCGTCAACCTTGTGGTTGAGAAGACACGATCCAACCAACTGAGCCATCTGGGAGCTCAGTGGCAGCTCAGTTCAAGGTGCCGTGTTCAATCTTAGTTGCAGTGGTGCTGCCAATCATCCCTTGCAGGACTCGAGGAATTGAACCAGCAGCCTTGTGGTTGAGAGCCCACTGGCCCATGTGGGAATCGAACTGGCAGCCTTCAGAGTTAGGAGCACGGAGTTCCAACCACCTGAGCCACCGGGCTGGCCCCCTCCCAATTTTTAATGGTCACACGCCAGTGTGGGATCGACCAGTGTGTTCAGTGTCTCTAGCCCTCCTACCCATTTCAAGGTGGCTTCTTCTGTGTCCATAGTTGTAGGGCTGAGGTTCAGCTAGACTACAGGTGATTCTCAATAATGGTTGTTCTGTGGTTTAGTTGTAATTGATGTGGTCCTGAGAGGAGGTGAGTACAGCATTTACGTACTCTGCCATCTTGACCAGAAAATCCATGAGCAACTTTTTTAATGTGTCAGAATGCATTAAATCTCTAGCAAACACTAAAGTGAAACATGTTATCATCAATATTTGTAATGTCTCTGAGAAATTATTTATTTTAGAGTATTTTTTTGTCTTTTTGGTAGAGGTCACAAAGAATACTCAGGTTGCTTTTGATCACTGATGAATTAAAATAGTCAGCACATCAAACTAATTTTCAAAAGTTTTCTCCTTTTTAACTCTATGGGAATTTTTCCATGGATACATCAGAGGAGAATTTAGCTTAAGGCAACTGATTAGTCTGTCCTATGATTCTCTAGGCAGTTTTTCCATCACAGACTGAATCTCTGTAGCTGGGACAGCATATTTGAACTGTGAGAAGCATACTGGGTAGATGTCCATTTTTGTCCCTTTAATCTATTTTCCACATCGCAAGCATGATTTTTTTTCCCAAAACACAATTCCAATTAAGCCATCTCTCTGCTTAACACACTGCAATGATTCCTCATGATTTTAAATCAAGACCATGGTCTTCAAGCTGGCCCACATGGCTTTGCAAAGTATACCTACCTCTCCATAGTCACCTTACACCTGTCCCTTACTTATCTGTCTCTCTCTTCCTGCCCTGGATCCTACATACACACCTCTTGCTATCAGCATTTCAGCCTCAGTGGCTTTTTGTGGTTCATTAGTGATGCAATAGTTTCTCCTGCCAGGGTATTTTCATAAACTGTTTCCTATGTTTGGAATAATTTATATCTATCACTCTTTATCTTTTATTAAATTACATTTTTCATTTTGAGGTAATTTTAGTTTCACATGTCGATGTAGGAAACAAGACAGACATATTCTGTGTATCCTTTATCCAACTTCCCAGTGGTAACGTCTTGCAAAACTATAGTGGAATACCATATACAGGGACATTTTCATCATCACAATGATTCCAGATGTTGCTCTTTTATAAAAAGACTCTCTTTCCTCCAGTGACCCCACCCCCTATTAACCTCTGGCAACCATTAATTTCAAGAATGTTATGTCAATGGAATCATCAAATATGTAAACTATTGGGGTTGACTTTTTTCACTCAGTATAATTCTCTGGAGATTCATCGAGGTTGTTCTATGTATCAATAGTTATATATATACATATATACATATACATATATAACTATTGATACATAGAACAACCTCAATATATATATGGTGATGTACTACAGTTTATTTAATCTGAAGGACATCTGGATATTTCCAAAGTTTTGTACTAGTATGAATAGAGCTGCTACAAGCATCCGGGTACATATTTTTGTGTGAATATAAATCTTCATTTCTCTGGGATAACTGCCCAGAAGTATAATTACTGGGTTGCACAGTCGTTGCATCTTAAGTGTTTTTTAGATAAACCTGCCAAACTGTTTGTAGAGAATGGCTGTACTATTCTTCATTACCACCAGCAATGTATCTGCAATACAGTTTCTCGGCGTCCTCACCAGCATTTGTTCTTGTCACTAATTTTTATTTTATTCATTCTGGTAGGCCTGTGGTAATATTTCATTGTGTATTTGATTTGCATTTCCTAATGGCTAATGATGTTGAACAACCTTTCATGTGCTTTTTACCATCTGTATGTCTTTTGTGAAATGTTTCTTTTGCCCATGTTTCAATTGGATTTTTTCATTTTGTGCTGGTGTTTTGGGAGTTCTTTATATATTCTAGATACTTTGTTGGATACATGGTTTGATTTTCCCACTCTGTAGCTTGTCTTTTCATCTTCTTAACAGTATTGTGCCCAATAACAGTTTTATTTTTTAATGAAGTCCAATTCATTAATTTTTCCTGCTATGAATCATGCTTTTGATATCAAGTCTAGCAACTGTTTAGCCTGAGATCCTGAAGATTTTCTTTCATTTTTTACAGTTTCACATTTTACGTTTAGGTCTTTGATCTGTTCTGAGTTAATTTTGTGTTAGTTGTGTGACTGAGGTCAAGATTTGTTTTATTGCCTATTGATGTCTTATTGCTCTAGCAGTAAGTTCAAAGACCATCTATCTATCCTCTACTAAATTGCTTTAAACCTTTGTCAAAAAATCTGTTGGGCATATTTATATGCATCCATTTCTGTGTTCTCTGTTCTTCTCCATTGATCTGTGTGTCTATTTGTGTAGCAATACCACATGATCTTCATTATTGCAGCCGTATAATAAGTCTTGAAATTGAGTAGATGGATTCCTCCCACTTTATTTTTCTTTTTAAAAAATGTCTTAGTTACTCTAATTCCTTTGCCTTTTCATATACATTTTAGAATAATCTTGTCTACGTCTATAGAAGTCTTGCTGGGGCTTTGATAGAAATTGCATTGTACCTCTGTATCAGTTTGGGGAGAATTGGCATCTTTACCATGTTGAGCCTTCCAATCTATCTACATGATATGTCTGATTTATTTAGATGTTTGATCCTTTTCATTGGTGTATGTTATTTAAGCATACCAGTCTTGTACATGTTTTGTTAGATTTACATTTAAACATTTCATTTTTTAAACAATTGTAAGTAATATTGTATGCTTAATTTTGTTGTCCACATCTTCAGTTGCTAACACATAGAAATACAATGGCCCTCCTATATTCTTTTAGGGGCAGTCACCTAGTGACAAATTCTGTCAGTTTTCTTTTATATGCAAATATGTTGACTTTTTTATTTCCAAAGGTTATTTTCACCAGGTATAGAATTCAGGGTTGAATTATTCTCTTCTCTCTCTTTTTTAAATTTATTGGGGTGAAAATTGTTAGTAAAATTACATAGATTTCAGGTGTACAATTCTGTATTACATCATCTATAAATCCCATTGTGTGTCCACCACCCAGAATCAATTTTCCTTCCATCACCATATATTTGATCCCCCTTACCCTCATCTCCCACCCTCCACCCCCCTTACCCTCTGGTAACCACTAAACTATTGTCTGTGTCTATGAGTTTCTGTTTCTCATTTGTTTGTCTTGTTCTTTTGTTGTTTTTGGTTTATATACCACACATCAGTGAAATCATATAGTTCTCTGCTTTTTCTGTCTGATTTATTTCGCTTAGCATTATACTCTCAAGATCCATCCGTGTTGTCACAAATGTTCCTATATCATCTTTTCTTACCGCCGAATAGTATTCTATTGTGTATATATACCACAACTTCTTTATCCATTCATCTATCGAAGGACATTTTGGTTGTTTCCATGTCTTGGCCACCATAAACAAAGCTGCAATGAAAATTGGAGCATACGTGTCTTTATGGATAAATGTTTTCAGATTCTCTGGGTAGATACCCAGGAGAGGGATTGCTGGGTCATATGGCAATTCTATTCGTGATTCTTTGAGGAACCTCCACACTGCCTTCCATAACGGCTGCACCAGTCTGCATTCCCACCAACAGTGTATGAGGGTTCCTTTTTCTCCACAGCTTCTCCAACATTTGTTACTATTTGTCTTGTTGATGATAGCCATTCTGACTGGGGTGAGGTGATATCTCATTGTGGTTTTTATTTGCATTTCTCTGATGATTAGTGATGTTGAGCATTTTTTCATATGTCTATTTGCCATTTGTATGTCCTCTTTGGAGAAATGTCTCTTCAGGTCCTCTGCCCATTTTTCAATTGGGTTGTTTGTTTTTTTGTTGTTGAGTTGCATGAGTTCCTTGTATATTTTTGATATTATTAGCCCCTTATCGGAGGCACTGTTTGCAAAAATCTTCTCCCATTCAGTTTGTTGCCTCTTTATGTTGTCGATGGTTTCTTTTGCTGTGCAGAAGCTTTTAAGTTTCATATAGTCCCATTCATTTATTTTAGCTTTTACTTCCATTGCCTTTGGAGTCAAATTCATAAAATGCTCTTTGAACTCAAGGTCCATAAGTTTGGTACCTATGTTTTCTTCTATGCAGTTTATTGTGTCAGGTCTTATGCTTAAGTCTTTGATCCATTTTGAATTAATTTTGGTACACGGTGACAAACAGCAGTCCAGTTTCATTCTTTTGTGCATAGCTATCCAATTCTCCCAGCACCATTTATTGAAGAGGCTGTCTTTCCTCCATTGTATGTTTTAGCTTCTTTGTCAAAATTATCTGTCCATATTTATGTGGTTTTATTTCTGGGTTCTCAATTCTATTCCATTGGTCTATGTGTCTGTTTTCTGCCAATACCATGCTGTTTTGATTATTGTAGCCCTGTAGTACAAGCTAAAGTCAGGAAGTGTGATACCTCCATTATTGTTCTTTTTCTTAAGATTGCTTTGGCTATTTGGGGTCTTTTGTGGTTCCAAACAAATCTGATGATTTTTGTTCTATTTCTTTAAAATATGCCATTGGGATTTTGATGGGGATTGCATTAAATCTGTATATTGCTTTGGGTAATATGGCCATTTTAACTATGTTGATTCTTCCAATCCATGAGCACGGAATGTCTTTCCATTTCTTTGTGTCTTCTTCAATTTCTTTCAAAAATGTCTTATAGTTTTCAGCATATAGGTCTTTCACATCCTTGGTTAAGTTTATTCCTAGGTATTTTATTCTTTTTGCTGCAATTGCAAAAGGAATTGTTTTTTTTTATTTATTTTCTGGGATTTCATTTTTAGTATATAGGAATGCAATGGACTTTTGTACGTTGATTTTGTAGCCAGCAACTTTACTGTATTCGTTGATTGTTTCTAATAGCTTTTTGGTGGAGTCTTTAGGGTTTTCTATATATAGCATCATGTCATCTGCAAAGAGTGATAATTTAACTTCTTCATTCCCAATTTGGATGCCTTTTATTTCTTTCTCTTGCCTGATTGCTCTGTCAAGGACTTCCAACACTATGTTGAAAAGCAGAGGTGATAGGGGACATCCCTGTCGTGTTCCTGAACGTAGAGCAAAGGGCTTCAGTTTTTCACCATTAATTATGAGATTAGGTGAGGGCTTGTCATATATGGCCTTTATTATGTTAAGGTATTCTCCTTCTATACCTATTTTATTAAGTGTTTTAATCATAAACGGATGTTGTATCTTGTCAAATGCTTTTTCTGCATCAATTGATATAATCATATGATTTTTGTCCTTTATTTTGTTTATGTGATGGATCACATTGATGGATTTGTGTATGTTGAACCATCCTTGTGCCCCGGGGATGAACCCCACTTGGTCGTGATGAAAAATCTTTGTGATGCATTCTTGTATTTGATTTGCTAGAATTTTGTTTAGGATTTTTGCATCTGTATTCGTCAGATATATTGGTCTGTAGTTTTCTTCTTTTGTGTTGTCCTTACCAGGTTTTGGTATCTGGGTAATGTTGGCCTCATAAAATGAGTTAGGGAGTACTGTCTCTTCTTCAATTTTTTGGAAGAGTTTGAACAGGATTGGTATTAGATCCTCTTTGAAGGTTTGGTAGAATTCACTAGTGAAGCCATCTGGTCCCGGACTTTTGCTTTTGGGAAGGTTTTGGGTGACTGTTTCAATGTTTTACTGGTGATCGGTCTGTTTAGATTTTCCAGTTCTTCATGGTTCAGCCTTAGAAGGCTATATGTTTCTAAGAACTTGTCCATTTCTTCTAGGTTGTTGAATTTGATGGCATAAATTCCTTCATAGTATTCTTGCATGATTCTTTGTATTTCTGTGGTGTCCGTGATAACTTCCCCTTTTTCGTTTCTGATTTTGTTTATTAGTGTCGTCCCTCTTTTTATCTTAGTGAGTCTAGCCAAGGGTTTGTCAATTTTGTTAATCTTTTCAAAGAACCAGCTCTTTGTCGCATTAATTTTTTCTATTGTCTTTTTGTTCTCTATTTCATTTAGTTCTTCTCTGATTTTTGTTATTTCCTTTCTTCTGCTGACCTTGGGTTTCACTTGTTCTTCTTTTTCTAGTTCTTTAAGGTGTAACATGAGGTTATTTATTTTGGATTTTTCTTGTTTCTTGAGATAGGCCTGTAATGATATAAATTTCCCTCTTAAAACTGCTTTCGCTGCATCCCAAAAATTTTGGTAGGGTGTATTTTCATTATCATTTGTTCCTATGTATCTTTTGATCTCTCCTCTAATTTCTTCTTTGACCCAGTTGTTCTTTAAAAGTATGTTGTTTAATCTCCATGTATTTGTGTTTTTTCCTGCTTTCTTTTTGCAGTTGATATCCAATTTCAAAGCCTTGTGATCAGAGAATATGCTTGGTATGATTTCAATCTTCTTAAATTTGCTGAGGCTGATTTTATGTCCCAATATATGGTCTATCCTTGAGAATGTTCCATGTACACTAGAAAAGAATGTATAGTCTGATGTTTTAGGATGAAGTGCTCTATAAATGTCAATTATGTCCATTTCATCTAATGTGTCATTTAGGGCTGCTATTTCGTTATTTATTTTCTGTTTGGATGATCTATCCATAGCTGTCAATGATGTATTTAAGTCCCCTAGTATAATTGTGTTTTGGTCAATTTCTCCCTTTAATTCTGTTAGTAGTTGCTTGGTATATTTCGGTGCTCCCTGATTGGGGGCATAAATATTGATGACTGTTATGTCTTCTTGTTGTATAGTCCCCTTTACCATTATGAAATGTCCATCTTTGTCTCTTGTTGTCTTTTTCACCCTGAAGTCTGATATCATTATGGCTACACTTAATTTTATCTGGGTACCATTTGCTTGGAGTGTCAATTTCCACCCTTTCACTTTGAGTCTATGCTTGTCCTTGTAGCTGAGATGTGTCTCTTGGAGACAGCATATGGTTGGGTTTAGTTTTTTGATCCAATCTGCTACTCTGTGCCTTTTTATTGGTGAGTTCAGTCCATTTACATTTAGGGTGATTATTGATATGTGAGGATTTCCTGTCATTCTATCTTTAGTTTTCTGGTAAGGCTGTGTCTCCATTGTTTCTTTGCCTTTTTGTTGTTGTCTATTATTTCTGTGTGGTGGTATTCTATGATGTTTCCCTCTGTTTCTTCTTTTATTACAGTACATATTTCAGTTCTGGATTTTTTTTTGAGTGGTTACCCTTAAGTTTATGTAAAAGAAAGTTTGATATTTAGAGTATTCCATTTTCTTCAGCATGCTTACTTTCTCCATTCTCATATTCCGGTTCAGGGCTTTACTCTCCCCCTTTTTGTGTTTTGGTTGCCACAAATTGTCCCTGTTGATGGTGGTCGAATAGCTTCCTTTAGTATTTCTTGTAGTGCAGGTCATGTGTTAGAAAATTCCTTTAGCTTCTGTATGTCTGGAAAGGTCTTTATTCCTCCTTCATATCTGAAGGATATCTTTGCTGGATATATTATTCTTGGCTCATGATTTCTCTCTTTCAATAGTTTGAATATTTGGTTCCACTCCCTCCTGGCTTGTAGAGTTTCTGCTGAAAGATCTGATGATAATCGAATGGACTTTCCTTTGTAGGTTGCCATCTTCTTTTCCCTAGCTGCCTTGATGATTCTTTGTCATTAATTTTTGACAGCTTCAATACAATGTGATTTCGAGCGTGCCTGTTATGACTGAGGTAATTAGGTGTTCTATTTGCTTCTTGGATTCGAGAATCCAGTTCTGTCCACCAGTTTGGGAAGTTCTCATCAACAATTTGTTTGAATATATTCTGTGTTCCCTTCTCCCTTCCTTCTCCTGCTGGTATGCCCATTATTCTTATATTGCTCTTTCTGATGGAGTCAAAAAGTTTTTGTAGAGTTATTTCATTTCTTTGAAGTCTCAAGTCTCTTTCTTCTTCCATCTGTGTAATTTCCAGGTTTCTATCTTCGATGTCACTGATTCTCTCCTCCATCTGGTCAACTCTACTATCAAAGCTGGTTATTTCATTCTTAATTTCTCCTATTGCATTCTTAATCTCCAGAAATTCTATTGGGTTCTTTTTTAAAGTAAAATGCTCATGTTGTTCTTTGATTGTGTTTCTGAGTTCATTAAACTGCCTTTCTGTGTTTCTTGCATCTTGTTGTGTTTTTTCAGAACTGCATCTTGAATTCTCTGTCATTTAAGTCACATATTTCCATATCTTTAAGTTCCTTTTCTGGAGACTTTTCACTTTATTTCTGAGCTGTCTTGTTGCCTTGGTTATTCATGGCAATTACTGATTTATTATCTCTCTTCCTAGACATCTTCAGGAGTGGCTTCTGCAACAGGTTGATAGGAAGAGGTCTTTCTTTTGTTTTCCAGTACTTGTTGGTAGAATGTTTTATTTTCTCTCGGACTGCAGCCTTTTTTTTCTCTCTCACACGGTAGTGCTATGTTTTCTCTGCACTATTCCAGCTTCTCACACAATGGGGGGATTCCCTGGGAGACGGGCTTCTCCTCTCTTAATAGTTCACCTGGGTCACAGGGCGCAGTGTCCCAGTGGGTATGCGGAGAGCTTTTGAAATTCCAAAGCTCTTCCTGCACCAGATTCAGAGCCCGTATGTTTCAGCAGTTCTGTTTACTCCTGCAGGGATCCACCCAGATAGATGTGGCCAGGGGCGAGGTGAGTTGTGAGAGGTGGCCCAGAGCAATGGCGGCGACCACCACCACAGCCAGTCCTGCTTCCACAGCTCCCTCCCCTTTGCCGGAACTAGTTGGGCTGCGAATCTGTTTCTGTGGTCCACAGTTCTCAGAACAGCAAATATTCTGTTGTTTTGATCTGACACTGCTACTGTTTCGCTTCTAGCACCGGGCAGGTGGGGGCGGGGCGAGCTCTGGGAGGGGAGGGAGGGGGCGGCTAGGCTCAGTGCCTAAGGCTCCGTTCTCTGCTCAGCAGTGAGGGCTTAAACTACCGTTTTCAGCTTTCTTCCCTCAGTCTTTTCTCCGAGGTCTCTGCCATGAGCGTTGGGTTCAGCCGTGTTATATGCTGCCCCCTCAGCCCTGTGGACCATAAGCGGAGCCCTAGCAGTTCGAGTTCTTCCCTCTCCTGCAGCTGTGATAGTTTCGGGAAGCAGCGAGCTCTGAGCACTGAGCTGGGTCTGCGTCCTGCGCCTGCGCGGCTCCGTCTCCGCGCACTTCTCCCTTCCCTCCTCCCCCACTTGCGCGATTTGTCCACCTTTAGGTGAACTCAGTAGTGGGCCTCTTCGTCTTGCCTGTCTGCTGTGCAGGGAGTCCTTTGTGGAGTTATTGTTGTTCGATTAGTTGTAAATTCCAGAAGAGATTTACAGAGGCTCACCTCACGCCGCCATTTTGATGACATATTTTTTCCGAATTCTTTTCTTTCATCACCTGAGAAATACTGTGCCACTTTCTCTGGTGTCTGTAGTACCTGATGAGAAATCTTCTGTTACTTGAATTGTTTTTCGTCTACAGGTAAGGTGTGACTTTTCTCAGACTGCATTCAAAATTTTTAATTTGTCTTTAGTTTTGAGAAGTTCAATTATGGTGTTTCTTGCCATGGATTTCTTTGGGTTTTTCCTACTTCGGGTTCACTCAGCTTCTTGAATCTTTAGATCTCTGGCCAAATTTGTAGTTTAAATCCATTATTTCTTCTTGTACTTTTCCAGCCCTGACCTCTTGCCCTTCTCCTGGACTCTGAAGACATGAATATTAAATATGTTTTCATGTTTCCACAAGTCTTCAAGTCTCAGTTCATGTTTTTCCAGTATACATTTTCTATTTTTTGCATAATATCTAATTTACTAACTTCTAGTTCAGTATCATCTGTTCCCTCTATCCTGCTGTTGAGCCAATTACTGAACTTTTTAGTTCAGTTATTATATTTTTCAGTTCTAAAATTTCTGTTTGGTACCAATTTATATGTTCTAGTTCTTTGTGGAACATTTCTATTTCTTTGATTAAACTTTCCATTTTTTCATTTGTTTTAAGCATGCTGATAATTGAATGTTGAAGCATTTTTATCACAGATATTTGAAAATTATTGTCAGATAATTCTATCACTTCTGTCATATTGTTGTTGACATCTATTGATTGTCTTTTCATTCAGTTTGAGATCTTTCTGGTTCTTGGCATGACTAATGATTTTTATTGCAACTATGACATTTTTCCCATTATATTCTGAAATTCTGGATCTTATTTAAACCCTTTTCCCTCTAACACCAATTCAGAAGGAGGGGAGGGAGGGCTACTAACTTATTACTGCCAAGTAGCGGTAGAAGTTCAGGTTCCCCATACAACCTCCACTGACATATGAGATGTGGGGAGTGGGGCTCTTTGTTACTGCTGGGTAGGGGTGAGAGTTTGGCTATATAAATGGTATCCACTGACATCACATTGGGTGTAAACTCATTATCTCTGGGTGATTGTGAAAAAGTTCTGACTCTCCAGTCAGCTCCCTATGTGATTTCTTCTGATACAATTGGAGGAGGGGGCTACTTATTACTGAATGGTGGGGATGAAAGTCCTGTCTCCCTATGTGATTTTTCTGACACCACCCTGGCAGGTGTTTTGAAGCACTTGTTATAGCCTCTTGAGAGTATAAGTCTAAGCTCCCCACATAGCCTTTGTCAGTTTTTATGTGGTGTTTGACTAGAGTAGAATGATTGTTGTCTAAATGTTTTCCATTTTGCTACTTCTTCCTTTGGCTAGAGAACAGGCTTTGTGCCTATTTGTTTGTTTGTTTTTTTGTCGGCACTCATTGGTGTTTCTGTGTTACCAGCTTCTTTGGCTATAAGTCTAAGATATACAGGGCAGAAAGAAAACCCAGGGAATTTGCCACCTGCTCTTTCCTTGGGTCCTGTGGTCCTTAGCCAGACTGCCTTCTCACCACCTTTCAGAGTCTTCTGATGTTTGTTTCATATATAATATCCAGGAGTTTTAGTTGTACTTAGCATAAACAATGGAGGGAAAAATGTCTATTTCATCTTCCCAGAAGTAGGGATACCTCTTGGCTCT
The DNA here is from genome assembly GCF_036562045.2 of Rhinolophus sinicus. Lineage (NCBI taxonomy): Eukaryota > Metazoa > Chordata > Mammalia > Chiroptera > Rhinolophidae > Rhinolophus > Rhinolophus sinicus. Next base: position 70,230,642 of record NC_133760.1, read on the forward strand.
TAAAATCCACTTCATTCTTTAGATCTTAGCTCAATGTCCCTTCCACTGGGAACCAATTCTGACTTTCCTTTGGACCTAAATCAACTGACTATTACAGACTCTCATAGAAGCATACATTTCTCTTTTTCCTAGCATATATTTTAAAATAGAGGTTTTAAATAAAATTGACTGGTTATTTGATTAATGCGCCGTCTTACATGGACTCTAAGGTTCATGTGGGTAGTGATTATGGCTGTGTTTTAATTCTTTTATTTATAGTTTCTTAAATCTGTCTGACATTCATAGATTTGCAATGATATTTGTAGAATGAGCAATACAGCATGATAAAGTAGAAAGGGCTCTAAATTTGCAGTTAGATTTTGCCTCTCCACAGACGTACAATCTGTATAAATCTTTCTTGTCCTTTGCTCCTCCATTTTCTCATATACTGATATTGATACAACATGTATCTTCACATGTCACATGATGACTTCCAATTTCTAATAGCTATTAGTTCCCTTCTTTATCATGCCCTCTTTCCTAGGAAACTGTAGTCTCGCTTTGTTTCATTTCATTTCTATCTTTGGTAACAAGCACAGTGACCAAGATGTGGTGGCGATTCAATAATTATCAAATAAAATTAAATAGCTATGTTTATTATTATTTAATAAAACTTACATGAGGTTTCTTGTGCAACATTATAATACCTAGGAAGATGTAAACAGAAGGAATCCAAATTTACAGGGGAAAGAGTTTTGTTTAGAAAATGAAAAAAGTTGATTTTTCAATGATTCACCCTTGAACTAAAACAGCAGGTTAAAAATAGTAGATACATTTCAAGGAAAGAGCACAAATGTTCACTCTCTAATAAATGCCATAGAAAGTTACAATAACACATACATTTGGAACCATAAAAAGAATATGAACTCTGTTTATAGGCCAAAATCCTCTGAAAAAGTAGATAAAATAATATTTTTTTTTTTCAAATGGAATCAATTTTATATCTTACCAAGTCAGAGCAGGGGACTAAAGAAAAGTAGACTTCAACATATGCACTTGATATTGGTCATGGGAGAGAAAGAGCTGTAGGGAAAGGGTATGCAACCTTATATTGACCTTTTCTTTAGCAGATCAGTCTGGCCATGGGCCTTGCAACACTGCCCACAGGGTGATAAGGAAAGGGTTATCCTAGGTGTTACAGGTGCCCACTGAATTTGTGCAGTGTGATATCAGATGCTTCCATTGCCTGAGAAAACCGTAATTTGGAAGAACCCAAATGAGAAAGGAAGAGAAAATCACAGGGAACTTGAACATTTCTGGTTCAGATATGTTTGAAACAGAGAAAATGGTGAGACAGAAGATTACCAGTGAACGTGTATAAATGATGGTAAATATTTATCTAACATATATTAGGTGCTGGGTACGATGAGCTTTTCATGTATTAAATTACTTAACCTTTTGTGATTTGTGTTCATATTATGATATTCATGTTGGCTATGGAAGTTACAACATTCTCATAGGTATATCGGTAGTATCGGTCTTCCCAGGATGGAAGCTGGGAAATGTATGTTTGGGATGGGACATTGCAGCCCATTTCTGGGCTTTCTGTTATGGTTAGATCTGCATCCCACCCCCTCCAATTCATATGTTGAAGTCATATCCCCCAAACCTCAGAATGTGACCTTATTTGGAAATAGGTGAAAGTAGTTACGATGACGTTACACTGGAGTCTGGTGGGACTTCATCCAATATGACTGGTGTCCTTATGAAAAGGAGCAATCTAGACACAGATGCATATGTAGAGAGCACGCCGTGTGAACATGAAGACAGCCATAGGCTGCCCATGAGCGAGGCCTGCCACAAATCCTTCCTCTAGAGTCCTCAGGAGGAATCAACCCTGTCAATATGTGGATTTCAGAGTTCTGGCCTCCAAAACTGTGAGACGGTAAATGGCTGTTGTTTGAAACACTCAGTATGTGGCGCTTTGTTATTGAGGCAGTCCTTGCAAATTAATATATGTTCCTGGACGCACTGACCTCCATAATTTCAGACTTTATGTATCTTATTGAAAAACATAAATAGAACAATTGAGGCCCTCTTTAGAAATGCAAATGGCCATAACTTTGCATACAATTTCTAGAGTTCACAGATGCTCTGCAGTCCATTCACAGACCCACCCCTTCCCGAGCTGAGACTGAGAACCTTTGTCCTGGAGTCCCTGCGACCTCATCCAAACCCTTTCTTAGGTGATGCCTCCGAAACACAGGGCCCTGCACTGAACATCTCTAGTGAAAGGGACCACCCTTTACTGTGTGACAGCATCTTTCAGCAGCAGCAGGAATTACTGCTCTAAAGAGCTGGTCCCCTGCAGCTCTGACTCACATGACAGCATTCAACTACCTTAGAAATACTGCAGGCTGCAAGACAGCCACTTGTAAAATACAGCTGCCTTTCTTTGTCTGTTTTCTTTCTTTTTAAAAAAATTAAAACAATCTTTCTCTTCAAATTTCTACGTGTAATTTATCTGGCGAGCATAGAAATAGGTAAACTTTTGCTGTTCGGGTGTGCTTCAGGGAAAGAATTTGAACTCAGAGTCACTCCTTCTATTTATACTTAAAACTCCAAATATATTTTTTTGGGGGGGGCAGAGGGAGTGTAGGGTAAAAAAGAAAACAAAAAAGCTGAGGAAGTGGTTTCCCAAAGGATAGAAGGCTCTTGCTGAGGATATGGGAGGGAGCCCAACACTCTTTGTTTCCTTCACAGTCTGCTTAGCGCTGAGAGTGTTTACATATATTCTGGGCCTCACACAGTATGTTCTATATGCACAAGTCTGGAAGGCTTTATGAAGAGAAACCTAAGAACCACCTGCCTACGTTCCTCTCTGTGTGTGTTTGTAGCTGTGTCTTACTGTCTTAGCGTTGGCTTTCTCCTCCTGCTCCAACAATCCTTATCACGTTTATTGTGGTTAAAACTCTGAAATTCTGCCTGTCTCCTGTTGTTGTTTTCTAGCTGCAGATAACAATTGCTTCTGTTATGGCTCCATGGGGTCCTTGAAGAATGCCTTCCACCCATGTTCGTTGGACTTTTCTCTGTCCTGCTCTTTGAGGAAGCGATGCCTTCTCTTGATAGCACCAATGCCACTCATATTGACCCATTAGAGTGACTCTGTATTGTTCTACTTTGTTATTATCCTCAAACAAACATTAAACCCAGTCTGGCAGGTAATCTTGTCTGCAAATCGAATGAGATTTCAGAAAGCCCAGTTTGTCACTACAGGATAGAAGGATCATCATTTAGGATTCTTCCCTTCATGCTGCTCCTCCCTCATACTGGCCTCTGTGTCTGGAATGTTATGCCACCTCCAAGAAGCCCTCTTGGCTCTCTTAACCACACAGGATTTCCACATTTTGTGATTTTTCTTAGGTCATAGTATTCTACTCATAATGTACTTCTGTTACATCCACCCACTAGATGGTAAGGTCCTGAGGACCATACCTGACCTTCCTCATTTTGTGGTCTCTCTCAGTATTTCACACACACACACACACACACACACACACACACACACGCACGTGCATGGTGCACAGCAGGAGGCATTGGGTTTTACCTCCCACACCCCAAAATCTTTTAATACCTGACTCTGCCACTTATTCTTCCTAAATTAATCAGAATTCAGATTGGCTTTTAAATTTGAGGTAGAAAATTGTTTAGAAGATACAAAATTGAAGAGCGTAGGCAAAGGGTCATAATGGAAGACACCAGTCCGTGTCATTTACTGAGGTCTTACGGCATGCAGTGAAAGTGCAGTGGGAAGCTAACAGATAGGAAAACTGAGGGGGGGGGGGAAGTTGAGATGGAAGTTTGTAGAATATGTAGATTAATGTAGCAATTTCATTCAAGGAACTTAAGAGAATTATGTAATATAGGCACAGATCAATCTATTGCTATAAATTTTATGTCACCAGAGACAACATAATACCTGGGATCGAGTAAGAATTCAGTTAACATTTGTGAGATGAACATGTGAAGTACTTGGTACTTTGGAGCACTGGACTGCAGAAGAATGATAGCGTAAATGAGACTGGGACACAGGCAGGAAACAGCAGTGAGAGTGGATCAGATCACAATCAGGTGAAAAGATGAGGATGATGCTCGTACAAATGCAAATTATTAGCCCCCAGCTGTAATCTGCTCAACTCCAGAAGCAGCAGCCCACCGCCTCCCCCAACAGAAACTTGAGGTTTAGATGTGCTGTATCTTAGCAAGTTTATCCAACATAAGCTAAGAGTGAAAATGTTTTTATTGTAGTGAGAACATTTAACATGAGATCTAGTCTTTTAACACATGTTTCAGTGTATAATACGATGTTGTTAACTATAGCCACAGTACTGTATAGCGGCTCTATAGAACTTTGTCATCTTGCGTCACTTCTTTGTATGACATGCTCCCAGGATGCCTTAAGTCAAGATAGCTACTCCTTCCTGTAGGCCTCTCACTTGAAAAAGAAACAATCCACAGTGAGTAACCCTAAAATAATACGGATAGCGTTCTTTTTCTCTGGGTGTAATGCAGAGTGGGTACAGGAAGCTGTACACATTAACAGAAAATTATAGTGAGCGTGGAGAAGAGAAACATCCCAGCTTACAATCATTCATTCAGGAGATATTTATCAAAAATCAACTACATGTCAGTAAACAGCCCTATGAGTATGGCAGGAAACACATGGGCATGTTTGGGGAATAACATGTTTTTGCTTAGGGCAGTGAGAAATGGGAGGAAAGGATGGTAGACGATAAGATCTGAAAGGTGGCCAGGGCCAGGCCAGGAAGTGACAGGTAGTTTGGATTTTATTCTAAATGTGACGCCTAGACCCTAGAAGCTTTTGAGTAGAGGAATGACATCACCTGATCTAGTTTCTTAAAGCTCTGTCTGGCTGCTCGTGGAGAATTGCGAGGGCAAAAATGGAAGTAAGTTGACTGACGGGGCGGCTAGCGCACTAGTTGAGATGAGAGTTAATCATACCATACAAGGATGGGAGCAGGGGAGGCGACAGAAGTGTCTAGATTTAGGAAATGTTTTGATGCATCTAAGTTGACAAGGCTTGCTGATGCATTTATCATAGGGGAGATGGAGAGAGGAAGGAAAGATAACTTTTGGGTTTTTGGACTTAGCAACTGAGTCAGACAGAGAAAGCTGGAAGGAGCAGGCTCTGGAGGGGTAATTGGGCAGGTGCCTAATAGACATCCAATGGAGATGATGCGTCAGTTGTTGTACAATATGAGCCGGGGATTCTGGGGGCGGTCAGGGCGGGATAGATACATTGGGTAATCATTAGCAGAGCGGTGGTATTTACATGCAGGACTAGATGAGCCACAGGGAATGTTGATGGGGAAATTGGAGCCCTGGCCGGAGTCCTGGGGCACTCTCACACTTAGAAATTAGGAAGAGAACAAGGAGCAAGCAAGGAGAGTGAGAAAGAGAGGCTGCTGAAGAAGCAGGAAAATTAGGACGGTAAGTGTCAAAAAGAAAAACATGTCAATAAAGGAGTGATAACTGTGTCTAATGCTGCTGGCAGGTTGAGAAAGTTGAAGTTGGAGGTGATCACTGGGCGAGATGGAAGGAGGGCAATGGGTTATAGGTAGAAAGAGGAACAATTCATCCATTGTAATAGGGGAGAAGGTAGCATTTAAGGGTATAGGAGCAGGTAGAGATCAATTTGATATTGACAACAAGAGGCCGTTATCTTCAGATTGCAAGAACAGAAAAAGGAAAACAATTGTACATTTTTCAGAATCGCCCGACACCGTATTTGCTGCATGATGAAATGTTAAATCACAGAAGAATGGCAACTGCCAGAGGACTTCTGAGCACTCACTTGGAGTCAATTGTTTTCATGTTTCGTGTTCACACACACATTGTTTAAACCAGTAATTTTAGTCCCTAGGAAATCTTCCTAGTGAATTCTACACAGGAAAATAAATAACATAAGAACCTTTACAGTGTTTAAATTGCTGTCTGGACATCAACCTGATGCATAATTATGCCTTGATTACTATCTCCAGTCCAGCATGTCTGTCCGTAAGTATAAAAAAATACAATAGTGGGAAATTCAGTAATAACAGGTGATTCTACAAATTGTTATTCTTCTGAGCTGTTATGTAGTAAGCATAAACACATAAACAAAACCCAGCTTGCTCTAGTCAGTGTCTTCCAGTTGCAATATTCAGAGTTTGAAGGCTGTGTTTGCCTCTGCTCTGCTGAGTAACACTGGACCAGCCATTTAGCTATCCTATGACCATTCAAATATGTAAAACTGTTGACAAAGGACCAGCATTTTAAGAACTTGGGGTCCTCTTAATGAAGCAGTATTAACATACATTTTTCCCCCTAACTTTTGTATGTTAGTAAAATACATACAACATAAAATGTACCATGTTAATCATTTTTAAATGGACAGGTCACAGTGGTTTTAAGTACATTCATATTGTCCTGCAACCATCACTACATTCCATTTCCAGAACTCTTTTCTTAAAAACATGGAATGCTTTATGAATTTGCGTGTCATCGTTGAACAGGTGTCATGCTAATATTTTCTGTATTGTTCCAATTTTAGTATACGTGCTGCCGAAGTGAGTGCTAATACACATTTTAAAGAAAACACTTATTCATGTAAAGAAGAAAAAAATTACAGAAACAGTGATCCTAAAAGATAAGCAAGAACCATTTGATTATTATTATTATCATCAGATAGGGGCTTAGGTCAATTCCGTATCAGGATATTGAGGCATGGAGTGGGGCTATGAAGTTCTCCCATATAGTACTTTTTGATTCTACACTCAGAGACTGAATATAGGGATAGGTTGTCAGATCCAAAGTGATGTTTGCTGCATTTTCTCAATTTATCTGGCTAAAAATGAAACAACTTAAAAAGGACTCCAACCCATATGAACTGAGCTCTTACTACCATGTTTCCCCGAAAATAAGACCTAGCCAGACCAACAGCTCTAATGTGTCTTTTGGAACAAAAAATTAATATAAGACCTGGTGTTATTTTAATAGAATATAAGACTGGGTATAATAATATAATGTAATATAATATAATATAATATAATATAATATAATATAATATAATACCAGATCTTATATTATTTTTGCTCCAAAAGATGCATTAGAGCTGATGTGCTGGCTAGGTCTTATTTTCGGGGAAACACGGTATGTACCTGGCACTGGGCTCAAGAATGCACAGGCTTTGTCCCGCTTAATCTGACAAGTATGCAGTGAGGTAATTCTCTTATTTTCACTTTAAAGATAATGAAACTGAGACTCGGAGAGGTATAATTAACTGCTCCCGGTCTCATAACCAGTAAGCTGTGGGTGACAGAAGTAGCTCCAGGCCCGCCTGACTCCACAGCCCTTGGTTTTAACCTCTGTGCTCTGTTGTGTCCATTTTGAAGTGATGGCAGACAACACCTGCCCCCAATTTTTTAAATTTATGGCCTTAGATAATCTCCCCAGACTCACCCTGTTCTTATTAACATGTCGTTTCTGCTTTTGCAAACACATGCCAAACAATGATACTTGCCTCATCAAAGTTTGGAATTGGACTCTCACAATTATTTCTAAGTGTTTTACAAACAAACATTTTCTCTATGGCTGAACTCAAGATTTGTGGTTTTGGGGGATGGGGAAGATTTCATCAATGTTCTTCAGTGCACTTTCTCTGTATTTCTGCTCATAATTTGCTGACTTCTGAAATGATGCCTTTGAAATTAGAATATTTCTTGAAATAAAACTGCTGTGCCAGAAGACACCACTTAGAACTCAATTTCAGCTCGTTATCTACAAACATTCCTGTGACTACATTCTGATCCTAACCCCTGTTGTGCACTCAGAGATATACCTTTTCCAGAATTCGCCCTAGTGGAGCTTTATTATTAACACACAGTCTAATTCGGGAAGCCCTTAAATACTTGTAGGGGTTGGTGAGGTTTCTGCTTGCTCTATTTAGACTTTGTTTTGTGAGCTTCCTCACACGGCACTCTCACTGCTGGTATTTATTTGGAGCTCTCTGCTGTGCTCGGGTGGAAAGAGCATGATTTTGGAAGACACCTGACCTGGTCTGATTTTGGCTCCTCCACTTATTGGACGTAATGCACGATTATGGTCAACTTCTTTATAATTGCCAAACTTATAGACCATTGGAACTTTACATTTACATGTGATGAAGTAGAGATCTGTGTAGTTGAGTGGAAATATATTTCATGTTCGTTGAGAGGAGCAAAAGAGGGATTTGGGAAACGCTTTAATTCTACCCTAACCAATGAATGCAGGTAACACAGAGCTGGTCTGGGGGAGTCCCAGGCTCCTCTCACACTTTCTTCCTTCCACATCCTCCTGTCTTCCTGGAGCTTCTCCAAGCCCTGCAGGTTTGACCAACCATAGACGCTGCCCCATGGATAAGGTTAGATCCATGAGGGCAGGTAGTCAGGAGAGGAGAAGTTGGGGCCGACAATCCATTTTCTGTCCTTATTCTCCTCCTTACACACTAAATTCTCACTGGCTAATTAGCTGCTGCCTAATGTCAGCACCGAGGTCCACAGACACCTTCATTGTCTAAGTCACTAGCCTGGCTTTTCTCTTCATGTGCAATTTTGTAAATTCTGGGAAAACTGCTCTTTATTTATTTTTTATTTTAGAAAATGTGGTCTACACGTACAGTGCAATACGATTAGGTCTTAAAAGAGAAGTAAATTCTGCAGTATGTTACAACATGGATTGAAACTGGAGGACATTAGGCTAAGTGACATGAGCCAATCACAGAAAGACAAATACTACACGATTCCACTGATATGAGGTATTTAAAAGAGTCAAATTCATAGAATCAAAAAGTGGTCGGGTGGTTGCCAGGGCCTGGAGAGAAGAGGGAAGGGGGTTTATTAATCAATGGGCATAAAGTCTCAGACAAGATGAATAACTTCTAGAGATCGGTCCTACGACATTGTGCCTATAAGGCACAATACTATATTACACACTTAAAAATTTGTTAAGAAACTAGATCTCATGTTAAGTGTTCTTGCCACAGTAAAATATTTTGGGTTTTTTTAAGGCTGATTTTTAAAATCTAGTTTTCCAGTACAGAAAGCTAGATTACACTATAGTTAGGCTCAAATTTGCAAATCACATCTAATCTCTTATCTAGCAATTTTTCATAGTCAGAACTTAATTTTGTGGAGCCAAATAACTGAATTTCCATGACTTGGTGTACTCTTTTAGATTATGTTACCTAGAAAAACATTTCTGACTAAGTGCTATAAACAATATAAGCCTTAAAATCCAGGCTCTTGGTTAAGTGAACAAACTTTGAATTCTTAAAGATACATGATATGCCCCATGTTATTTCAGAGACGAAATACTACTTTCAAGATAATTCTCCTTTTTCTTACTAACTTTCAATTATTTTCTGCAGTTTGTGCCAAATATAATTCTTGATAAAGCAGACAATAGTTTTTCAACATGAGCACTTCTCAATGTTTTCAGCTTCTAATTTTGTTGCCTCAACTTTCTTTGTAATTTGTTTTCTGAGCCAGAATCTTTTTAAATGAACACAAAAGTTTCCATTGTTTGGTGTCCTACAAAATGAGTATGCCTGACTTGTAACCATTAAAAAGCCTTACATGGGTCAGTTTTTGTTATTGCCCTCCCCAGCACCCCTCTTTTTTTTTTAACATGAGTAAACTAAGAAGAAGCAACTATTATTTGACAAATTTATTTAAATCCAAAGCGAGTAACTATGTTTCTCCTAGAAAGATGGACAGATGTGTTTTGAAATTCTGAATGCTACAACTAAGTTTAGCCAAAGTCCATGGCTTTCTGAATGCTTCCAAAACGGAACACTGTGCTTTTGATTTCTGCTTTTGGATTCTCATTAAGACTCTAAAAGGTCAAAGGAACAAGGACTGGAGCAAAATATGTTCATTTACAATACACACAGCACAATCAAAATGTAGAAATGGGCTCTATACGTCATGTGTTCTACCAGGATATTTGTATAAGGCAGAGTCCTCTCCTTGTGGGTAGCTGATGTCTCTAAATGGTTACATTTATCCTACCAAATGTCTCTAGTGGTGCTACTAGAGGAGAACTGTTTTAGATTGTCAATTGTTTGCTTCATAAACTAATTTCTGAGCAGAGGATGATGTCAGTGTCAGAATTTTTGCCCCATAAAGTAAAATCTCTATGCCCTATAGGTTTAAAGTTTCTTAAGAGATAGGCTATCTTCGTAAGACCTCTACTCTAATACACACTTTAAAAATTAAATGTGCTGAAGAGAGAACACAGTGGTTTTGGCCCCTGGAAAGTTACCTTTAAAGGATGACATAAGATTTTTACAAAGAATACATGGAGAGTACAAACTAATTTAAAACTCAGGAGAGTTTGCCCAGAAGAGTCTGATCTAGTTTGAAATTCATTTTTCTCAGGTGCATTTCAGTACTTTGTTTCTGCTAGTAGTAGGAGATAATTTTCATGTGTGTGTGATGACATCCTGTAGAGGAATCAGTGGCGGCTTTCCTCTGCTTTGAACTCACCCTTTAATGTATTTCTTCCCTAACATAGTAAGAGGATAGCATAATTTTAAATACCTTGCTACTTCTTGGTTTTTCACATTCTATGTTTGCTTTTATTTTCTTTGGCTCTTGAATAGCTCAAAACATATAATAGAGTAACCACAGATTTTTCCTTTTTGCTTCCATAATTGATTTCTATAGTATTTAACATGCTTATATGTATTAAGATCTACCATGTCTACACACTGGGCTAGGTGCTAAGAATTCAGCAGTGAAATTCAGATAAAAGTCTCTGTCTAGTAGGCCTTTCATTCTTGTATATATATATCTATACTTAAGTTTGTCTTTTCCACCTCCAACCTCAAGCAATAATTCCATTTTTTTTTAACCAATTGTATCATTTTAAAGGTTGCATGATTTTGTGAAGAAATCACTATGGAGATTTTCAATCTGAGGAGACAGTGTTCATAGTACTCCTTGGGGGTGAGCACTAAAATGCTATTTAGAGTATTTATCGATGGACAAGATCAGTGTTTCTTAAAGTGTATCATATGGACCACCTATGTCAGAACCCCTAAGGTACTGGTCAAGTCTCTAATATCCACTTCACAGCTACTGAGTCAGAATATCAGGGTCAGAATCAGGAATCTGCATTTTTTAGCTCTTTTGTCTGGACAGTCAGATATATGTGAATGTATATTTCCATCTGCTGACTGCAGATGGAAACTTCCAGAAAGGAAGTTTAAGAAAGCAGATGTACATTTTTCTAGATCTTTTGTGTTTTTTCAAGAATGAATAACAATAGGAAATTTTTATACATAAAAATAATGTCGTTTATATACAAAGCAGCTCAAATTGTTATTATTAAATGCATAAACTAGTCAAAAATATCAATTTTGGGGGTTTTTTTTTGGATTTCTGACACATTTTGAAAAAAAACTTGAAATCTTTTAACACAGCAAGAGTTAACATTTTAAAAGCAATTTCAGTGATCCTTACACATGTCAAAGTCTAAGAATTAATTTATAATTTAGACAAAGAGCTGAAGAAAGTGAATCTTACATTAGAAAATTACCAAAAGCAATTAGACAAAAAGGATTGACCTCAAGTTTAGAATTAACAGAAAACAATTTAAATATCATTGGCATTATTTGGGGACAAAATGAAAAAGGATATTTATAAAAAAATTAATGAAAACATGCCAAGACTCAAAGTTTATCATAGGGCTACATATACATGAAGCTGTTACTTAAAGCATATGTGTGGAGTGCAAAATATAATGAGAATGAGATTCACAGATTTAAGATGTTTCCTACCTCCCAGCTTAGACTTTTCCCTCCTATGTCCCACTAGCATTGTCTTCCTTTTACAGATGAAATAAAGGAAAAAAACAAAACAGAAGCACAGAAATGGTAAGTAACTTTCCCAATGAAACATATGTAATGAAAACCAGAAACAGAGTTATAAACCCTAGAAGCCTATTACTATAGTCTATGCTCTTACTTACTGTCACTAAAAAGAATGGGGAATAATCTCAGAATCCACACATACTGCTCTATGAAAGAATTGTACAGCCCTGGAAGAGATTTGGCCCAATTTTATATCAGTGTGTTTATGACATACAGCTTCACTGATTTGTACTGCTGACAAATAGGAGAGCAGAATAAATTCAAACCTATCTGAGGTGAGTATCCACTTATACAATCCAGGGGTGTGTTGCAGTTGCTCCTAGACAAAGGTTAACAGTCTGAAGTTCTCATTAAGCTGAAGTAGGTCCATACTCCATCTTCATGACTTACTTCTGTGCATAGGTTGCTTAAGACCTGCAAGTAAAACAATCAACATTCAAGTTGAATTCTGTGAGATGAACTGTTCTCTCTCTATATTTTGACCAATATCTTTTGAACTAGTTTTAAAGAAAGAATTGAAGACAAATAATATCACATGCTAAGGCCTTTCTAGAATATCTTCAGTGGCATGCCAGGGAAGATAAAGCTATAATTAAAGAAAGACAATCTTTTTAGATTTTGCATAAAACCTTATAATTAGCATATTTTTATTTATAAATCCCAGTGTGGATGATACTTACCCTGTTTTCATTTGGAATGTTCCAAGGCACCCTCCTTCCACCATTTTCTTAACCTAGCTAATGATTTAATACTTAAGTGCTGCCACCTATTTAAAGCTTTTCTTTATTACCCTCCTCTAGCCAACTTCCTGGTCCTCTCTTCTCTTGAAGCAGAAAAGTATTCTCAATACATAAAGTGGTGTGAAAGGGCAAAGAAAGTGCTGAGCCTGGAACTAGTCAGCAAAAGCCTTAGAGCACAGGGAGGCCAATTGTAGCCCACCTGTGGCCCATGGACTCCGACAGTTTTCCAAGAAAGAGTGAAATGTGGGTGGGGCTGGCTGCTTGGGAGAAAGTACCTCAGGTGTTGAGGGAGTTGGGTGGGGTGGGGTCTAAGTGAGTCACCAGAGTGGAGTGAGAGGAGCTCACCAGACCAATCAGATTCAGATTTGGCTGTGTGGGGGTGGGCTCAACACAGGAAAGATGATACCGGTCTGCCAACTGCACGGGAGGAGGACCCCCTCACAGGGAAAAGGCCGACTGTCCTCCAGCACTTGTCGTGATGCCACACACCTCAGTCTGCCCCTTGTATGCCTCCAGCGCCTCCTGAGTCACCGTCCCTCTGCTGGAGCCTGAGGTGAGTGCCTGCAAGTGAGTGAGTCTGTGTGTGGGCTGTTTAAGAGGACATTTGGATTTCCTGTTGCCTTTGGTCCCACCTAGACTGTCAGAATCCTCACTGTTTTTCACAGCCAGATGTTGTGGGGGCTCCTCTTCCTGGCACAGGTACTCAGGGCTGGGGAAGTCGGTGTGGGACCCGGGTCCCTCACTCCTTGGGGGGAAACCTCGATGACCGAGATATCCCTCCTGATTCTCATCCACCACACACAGGTGTGGCTGTTCCGCATCTCCGCCCTTCCTACCAGACTCAGTGTGGCTTCTTTATATCCTTAGTTATAAAACTTCTGTTCAGCTAGACTTCAGATGGTTCTCCAGGGTGATTGTTCTATAATTTAGTTGTAATTTTAATGTGTTCACGGAAGGAAGCAGGCACAGTGTTTATCTACTCCACCATCTTGGATCTGCTTTGAAATGGTCTTCTTTTAAAATAATATCTATAAACTACTTTTCTATGTAAAAATATGTAATATTTTAATTTCCTAAAGGTGTTATAATTTCCCAGCTAGTATTTCAGACCTCATATGTGTTCTAAAGCTTATGATTATTTTAACTTTATGAGTTAAAATCTGTGGCTAAGCTCATTATTTTTTAATACTGGAAGTACATTTATTTTCCTGTGAGGATTCTAAATATTTAGAGTAATTAAACTTGGCATGTAGAATTTTGTTGGAAGAGGCATTAAAAATACTACTTGGCACCACTTATGGATAAAGAAATCAAAACATAAATAAGTGTGTAAGACACAGAATGGCATTTTATGTTTGGATTTCTGCTCATAACTCTAACAATAATTTTTGTGCCCTGTGGAATTCCCTTTAAATTATTTTCATCTGCAAGAGAGCTATTCTGTCCACCTTACATATATTCCATGGTTTACTATATTAGACTTGAAATAAGTTATGTGCAAATAAGTCATTGAGAATATATTTATGTTATGCTCTCATGACCTAATCACGTCCCCAAAACCTCATCTCCTAATATCATCACCTTGGGAGTTAGGACATCAATGTATGAGTTTTGGGGGGAGACAAACATTTAGTCTATGCCATTTGTTATGCAGCTATAGATAACTAATACAATGGGTAAACAATACCAGAAAGGTCATATGGTTTAAACAAGGTTTCACATGTAAATAATTGAAACCTCAGGGATTTCTGACTACTTGATCAGAGAAGAGTTCTCTGAGAAGGTGGTACTGAGCAAATACGTACATGAAGAGAACCAGGTGAACATCCAGGGAATAAGTGTTCAGGTAGAGAAACAGGCAAGGGCAAATGCTCTGTCCTGAGAAGACTGGAAAAGTAACAAGACTAACATGGATAGAGAAGAACAAACTAGAAAAAGATAGAGCGAATGAGGTCAAAGAGAGAGAGAAGTTAGAGCTCCCTAGCCATGACAAGGATTTTGGATTGTGTTCTAATTCTAGTGGCAAGAAATTAGGGTATTTTAAACAGGGAAGTGATGCACCTTTTTACATTTGTGAAATGAAAAATAACAGGAGGACTAAAGACCTAGTAGGGGCTTCTTGAGACTGGTAACTTGTCTGGGTGAGGGGTTATGATGGCTTGGCCTAGAAAGGTAGGTGCGGAAGTGGTAGTGAATGGTGGGTTTGGGCACATTTAAAGGCAGATGAACAATAATTACTGATGCATTGGGAGTAGCTGTCTTGAGAAGACAAATGTCAAGGATTATTCTTTTGTTATTCTGAACAGTTTTGTGAATGGTAGTTTTATTTAATGAAGTGGAGGATATTGAGAGAGAGGCAAATTTGGAGGGCAGGTGGGAAATGCAGAGTTTCAATGTAGACCTATTGCATAGAGTGTCAAAAAGGCCACGAAATATGTGAATCCATAGTTTAAAAAGAGACGCTGGAATGGGATACACATTTGGAATTCATTGGTGTATAGATGCTATTTGAAGTCATGGATCTCGATAAAGTTATCTAGAAAGTGATTCCAGATAGAAGTGATGTAGGAAGACTGAGCCTTGGGTTATTCTGTTATTTAGAGAGCAGGTAAATTACGAAGTTCCAGTGAAGACTAGGAAGTAGTGGTCAGTTTAGTAAAAGGAAAACCAGGAAAACATGGTGTTAAGATAGTCATATAAGTAAAGTATTTTAAGAAGGATGGAGTGATCAACTATCAATTATCACTGGAAAGATGAGGAGACATCCACCAGAATGGATTGGGGTGTAGAGGGAAAGAAAGCTAATTGAATAAAATCATGGAGACAATGGGAGATGTGATGTGTGAGAAAGTGAGAAGAGTAGTTCTTTGCGAAAAGTTTTCTTTAGAAGAACAAGCAAAGAAATGGGCAGTAGTTAGAGAGGAATGTGGGGTCCTAGGGAGGAATTTTATTGTTGTTGTTAGAAAATGTTATAGCATGTTTGTACAATGGGAAGAAACAGTAAAAAGGAAGAAACTATTGATTCAGGAAAGAGAGAGAATAATTGCAACAATCAAAATCTTTAAAAAGAAAAGAATGATTGGGGTCTGGTGCACAAGTAGAATGAGTGACTTCCAATGGGAAGAAGCATAGTTCAATTGTTTTAACAGGAGGAAGTCAGAGTGCGTGGGGACAGATGGGGTGCTTGGAAGTTGGCATAGTTTTTATTTCTGGTTGCTTCTATTGACATTTTGTCAAAGAGCATGGATTTGTGGAGCGCAGGTTTAATTGTGACCAGAGTGTGCCATCTGGGTTTTTGATCACTGAAACTTAACGGTTTTGAAATTATGACTGTATTCTAAACAAATTAGATGACCAGTCTTGATTCAAGGCACTGAGGCATTAGAGAAGATTTGGACTCAAGACATATATAAAACTATAGTACAGGTTTGGCATTCTCTTTGGATTTCAAACAGATGGCCATAAGTGTTGAAAAGAGCCAACCACTTCTTCAGATTAATTTAGAATTTTCATTTGCTTTTGCCCTGTGCAAACTAGATGGAAGTTAGGTTCTGTTCCCTTCTCAGTATCTTTTGACTGGCTTTCTTGGGAGATACCAGAGAATTCTCTTAGCATTTCACAATTGTTCTTTTCCTAAGAATGGATATGTGTGTATGTGTATACACATACAGCCACTAACACATGAAGCTGAAAGATGGCACACAAAAAATTTGCATTTGATTTTGTCGTGTATGAGAAGACATAGTTTTAACAATATGCAGAGATTATGTAAGTTTGGATGTTGATTGAGATCCTCAGGGAGCTGAACACTGGCACTTTTATTTTGAAATGTCCTATTATTGCTTCGTCAGGCATACACCTCCCATCTTCTTCCCAAAGGCGACCTGGAGTCTTTAATTCTTTAGACCTGTCCCACTAGGGGGCCTAGAGTTGAATACAATCCAGAAGAGCTCTTTGTATACTTATTTGTTCACAAGATTTAAGTTCAGCTGGCAATTTTGTGACTTTTCTATCTTAAAGGAAGAAATCATATGGTAAAATTTCAAAAAGCAACCTGAAAATATATCTCCCTTTTGATAAGTGTAACTGCCTTTTTCAGATTTCGGAAATAAGGTTTAACATCTGTTCAATATAAATGGTATGAAATCATTTGTCCTTCTTACAGGGTATGATTCAGATTTCAAGTAAGATGGCTTAAAGGCCCGCAGATCAACTTCCTTAATGATACATTCATGTAATCCATGGGTTTCAAAAATAAATACATTTTGGGGGAATAAAATGATGTTTGAGAAGTCAATGATTATTTAGAAGATACATTATTTATGTTAAATGCAGTTTAAGCAGTATTGTTCCAGCATCTCACCAGCTAGGCTCTCCCACCCTACTCACCTTTCCTTGACATCTACTACATTTAATTTACCCCAAGTGAATACTGGTCCTACAAGCAGTTGGTTGGATCTACACACAGAACAGACATTTCATGCAGAAAATGTGTGTTATTTTCCTTCTCTCAGAGTTGAGTAAAATTATATCATGATGGGAACTGGAATAATTCCAGCCTAAGAGTATCCTTTAGAATTCCCAAATGTCCTTAATTGTAATTGATTCCCACCTTAGAGTAGAGGTATAACTTATAAACTGCTAAGGGTTTTAAGGGTCTAAGCAGTCATTGGGTTAGGTGTTAATAAATAGATGTATATTATTTCTGCCTTTCTTCATTATAGAAAAGCAAAGGATTTGTCATTACTTTAGCATAGTTAATTTATTATTTTCTAGCTGGTGCCTAAACTTCTGGGACACAAAATGAATGGGCTCTTAGAAATCCTCTCTGAATTGCCCAAAATCAATAGTGGTTCTTCCCATCTGTCATCCTAATTTGTACTATGTCTTCCAGATGCATTAAAACAAAGATACACACTAAACGTCTTTCCATTCCCATTGGCACAGGAAACATATGAGTAGTCATAAATGAATCTTTGCATGAAAACTCCAAAACTGAAAGCCCTGATTTAAAGTAAACTTGCATGTCACTCAGCCTTGCCAAGCAACTCTTTAAATGACACATTTATTTATAGAGCTATTGAGATAATAATGGAAGAAGGTTTAATGACTCGTTTTCTAAACTAGCAACCTATTCCGTAGGTTTGATGACTGCCTATAAAATAACCTGCATCCATTTTCTGTTGAATAATTTAAATTGGAAGTGATAAGAATATGTTAATATTAAACATTACACCTGTTTGGTTATATTCAGAAAAAAAGATATTTTTTGATCCAGAATTATAGCATTCAAAGTCATTGAGAGTGAGTTAATTCATGGCTCTCGTACATCTTTCTATGATGAGAGAGTAATGGAAAAGTTGGATAAGTAATTTCAGCATTTTCTGTTGTCTCATGTTGGCATTAAACCCAGCTTAGCCTGGGGGAAAACCCAAATCATGGTTGAAAGGAAACCAAGTTTGGAGTAAAATAAAAAACAGTGCTATGTACACTGTCCAAAGCAAGTCCAAAGAATGAGGCAAGGCCAAGAATGGGACAAAAATAAATAGTGAAGTCAGAAAGCTAGAGAAAAAGAGAACATTGGAATGTAATTTAAAAGAATTGGTCTGATACAGTGGTTTACAACTAAGGCAACCATTTTCAGGTAGTGGCGATGTTATCTTGAAGTGATAGTGGCACAACAAAGTGACAATGGGGACTGCAAAATCACAAGAATTGTAAACGCAAGACACAGACCTTCACTGTCCCCACTGCTTATCCACAATTACTGTAGTTCCTAAGTATTTATTTTTTTCTTGGTACAGGTTAACTGAAAAGTGGAGCGACCACACGTCCAGGTTTCCCTGACACTGTCCTAATCAATGCCTACCTTTCTGTATAGTTATGAATAACCCCGTTTTCATTCTCCCGAGTGTCCCAGTTTGGATGATAAAGTTTGTGGTCACTCTAGCTAAGACCCAGCATGAGAAGGTATGATCATGTTAATCCTTTGTGGATTACCACCCTATATTTTTAACTACAAAGCCTTTGAAAGCCACATAGGAAAGGAAGATTTAGGTGAACATTCCTTCATTAGGAGATGACAAAGTGTGTGGGGAAGCTGTGAGATGTTGTATTCCTAGAGAATTAAAAACAAACAAACAGACAAACAAACAAAACTTTGATGTAGACATTTGGTGTTTAAGTATTCAGAATATCAAAGATCTACAGGTAAAGTTAAGAAAATTGATATAAAGATAAATTATTTCTCTTTCATGTGTTTTTATGAGCATTATTTCGTGCTTTTCTTTGGAACCTATTCCTTTGTTTCTTCATTTTGCTTGACTCTATTTTGGTTGCTAGGCATTAGATGGAACCGCCACCTCTCCCAGTTGAAACAGTGGCCTTGTGTAGGAAATGAACCTTATCATTCAACCCTGCCCTAGCTCTTGGTTGTCTCTCAAACCTTTGCGATTGTCGGGGCAGCCCATTTTATTTTTAATGGCTCCCAGTGGTGAAGGGTGTGCCAAGACCTGTCAGTGTCCCAAAGGGGAGGATCTCATTCAGCCCCTAGATTTGGGGTGATTGGAAGCCAGACCCTCAGGCAGCAGCTTTTTAAGTATTGAAATATGTACAGTCCTGTGCACCATAAGCATAAGGCCTGCTGGAAGTGTCCCCTGGGTGGTAGCTGCAAAAACCAGGGCACCAGAGGCATGTAAAAGCTCCCCTCTGAGATCCTGGAGGTCCAGAATGTGACAGAGGGAGGGCGCAAAGATGGTATTCATGGCTGGGATGAGGCAGAGTCAGAGCGGATAGAGGGCGCCTCTGCAAGAAAGAATAAAGGGAGAGAGATGGTGCCCATTGGCAAGAACGCAAAGATTGCACCTGCCAGCCGGAACTAGGCAGATGGACTATGTACAGACAATGCCCACGGGGTGGTGTGGGGGTGGGGAGAGAAAAAAAAAAAAGGAAAAGGAAAAAAAAAAAAAGATAGTGGCCACGACTAGAACAAGCTGAGGGAGAGCATGACAATGGCGCCTCCAAACAGCAGGTCCCCGGATATGTACTAGATTAGATGCCTGCCCCTCAGGCCAACGCTTTAAGATTGACAACCGAGCTCCATTCTCAGAAAGTCTGGCTGCCTGTGCATCGGCAGCTCTGGGCGGAGCCTGGAGCAGGGGAGTCAGAGCTCCCCATCCCAAGGGCCCTTCTCAGGTCACTGTAGCCTGTGGGTCTCCTAGAGGCAAGGTGTTGGTTTTCAAAGCTAGATGTTTTAGGGGCTCGACTCTTAGGTGCAGGTCTTAAAAGCCAGGGTGGCCCTCAGGGAGAAGCTCCAGGTTTTGAGTTTTCTCTCGATGGAGGGTCTGTCCGACTGTGGGTCGCTCGCTGCCAGGGATGGCGTTTATGGCGAGATTGTGTCCCAGCCTCTCCTACCCGCTTCAATGTGTGCCTTCTCTCGTTTGCTCGATGCCTAGGAGTCTGTCAGACACTTTTCAGGTTTTTACAGAGGACTTTGTTCCATGTTCAGCGACAGGTCCCGTGTGTCCGTGGGAGGAGGTGAGCCCAGCCTCCTGTGCCACCCTCTTGAATCAGAACTCATTAAGATACAGACATACTGACATGACTCGTAATTTTTAAAGTTTTAATGGAATCTTAGGGTCAAATAAAATGTAGCACAGGCTGTAAATAAACCTTCCACTGAGATGGATAAGGAACAGTTAACATGAGAACTTGGCCCTTTATTATGTGTAAGATGTTCTTTATTCAAGGGCTATTAATGCCCCAGTTATCACTTCGATCTTGAAAGGAAGACTTCTTTAGGCTTAAAAGCAGATAGGAAAATAAAATATTCATTGGGATTTGAATTTGAAAGCTGAAATGAATTTATCACTTCTCATTTCACTATTCTGGGTGGAGTCTGTGTTCCAGGGGACGTTAAGACCTTTCTTGTGAAAGACAGTGAATGATTCAAGTGGCCCGTAGCCCCCACGTGGTGACCAGACAGCAGAGGCACATGGGAATCACTCCATCACTTGGATATTCAGTATTGCAGTTAATGTGGTGCATTGTGAGCATTTCTGTAATTAGAGGATGAGAGCTGATTAGTAAGTGGAACTAATCTGGAAGGAATTTATTAAGAGTTTGTGCATGGTTAAGTGTTCAATAGAACATTTGAGTTCTATTAATGTTTTCATGAAAAATACGTGAGATTATTTTTCTTAAAGGGCTCAAGGCTCGCTTGTCCCTGCTCTTCCCTAATCTGATGTCTCCTCAATATTAAGACAGAGTGGTTGATACATCCTCTTCCACTTCCTCACTTCCCATTTTCTATTCAGCCCTCTACAATCTGGCCTCAAGCCCATAACTCTACAGATAGCTCTGAAACTTCTCTTGCAAGTCATTGTAACCTTCAGTCATGTATTGGATTTCTTTTTTGCTTTTGACTTTGAGACGATTTTCTCCTTGACTTTCTGTACTTCCTACATGTCCTGATATCATCTTCTCCTAGTTCTCTGTGATCAGCTCTTGCTTCCTTCCAGGATTGCTCTGCCTATTCCACCTGATGGCATTCCCACAGCTCTATTCCTGTTGTTCTTCTCCTCTCAGTCTTTGTGTGCTCTCTTCTTAAGTCATGCATTCTCGTGGCTTATATTTCCGCCTATATGTAGATGATCCCCAAATCTGTAGCCACAGAATGGACATCTTTTTGAGGTTCAGCTCTGTTTCTCCAGCTGCCTTCAGGGTATCTCTGTATAAAGGCCCATGGGCACCTGCCACTCTGCAGGCCTCACACTGAATTCATTATGTTATTTCTCAAGTCTTGCTCTTCCCATAGCCTATAACTCATTCAAAAGAGAAAACAAACTCAGAATCAGAAATACTGGAAACTGGAAATCAAAACAACATAAGTCAAGCTAGTGAGCTCTACCTAACGTTACATTTTAAGAAAGGCAAAAGTACTTTATTATGAAGTAGGTAATTAAATGCCATGATAAAAATAAAAACAATGCAAGTTAGCCATTTTTAATGCTTTGGAATATAAGAAAGGTCATAAGTATTAGGGGCTTGGACCTCTTGAACAGACAAGGAAGCTAAGGACACAAAAGCCGCATGACTTATCCGGGTAAAACAAATAGACAATAACTTGGATACTCTAGATTCAGGTTCATATCATTTCTTACTGCCTTATTGGGCCAGGTGACACAGAATAAAATGTTTCTAAAGAGCAATGATCTTCAAATTTTAGGTCTTAGGGGCCCTTATGCTCTTAAATATTATTGAGGACTTCAATGAACTTTTTCTCATATGGGTTATATCTCTTGTAATTTATTATACTGGAAATTAATAATAAGACATTTTAAAAACATCTATGTTTAATTCATTTAAAAATAATAAAGCTCCTATATGTTAACCCAAATAATACATTGTTATGGAAAAATATATCTTTTCCAAAACAAATAAAAATAATTAGTTAGAATAGTGACATTGGAATGTACCTTTTTGCAAATATCTTAATGTCTGGTTTAATAGATGATATCTGGATTTTCATATCTCCTGTCTTCAAGCTGTTGCAATGTCACATGTCATGTAGCCTCTGAACAATTCATCTGTACACTTATAAGAGGAGAGCAAAAAATGCAAATGATGTTTAATCTTAAAATCACTTTGATCTCTCTAACTCCTTGAAGGTACCTGGGGAGTCCCAGGCTTTCCAGAATTACTATTGCAGATCTGCAAGTGCTATTCTTTCAGAAAACCATTGAATTATGGTTCTGCAGTAATGCTTAGTGACCATTTTAGACAATTTAACTATTTGGGCCTTAATATTCTTTATAGATAATATGGGGATAATAATTTTTGTGGCATAGATTTGTGGTTAAGCGCATGGATGCTTATTTTAAAAGGTTAACATTTTCCTCATCTGAAATTTGGAACTCAGACTAATGAAAGATAGTGCTAAGATAAATATGTGCTGTATTTTACAATGGAAGTATGAGCAAGAACCAAATCATTCTGGCTCTTTCTTTTTTTCTCTCTGATTTGTTCATTTCAGTAGTTGGGCAAAAACACGTCAGAGTCACAAACAAGACAGCATTTTCCTAACAAACAGTGAATATCTCAATGTTTTGAGGACTTATTTATTACACTATTTTCATTAATTCCACTTATTGATGTTAAACATAATACAATATTTCATTTGATAAAAGATTACTGCTGTCAACCTTGAGGCAGTTTCTGTTGACTTCAGGTCTTTACTTGAGCTCTAACTCTTGCCTTATCTTGCTGCCTTTTGACTTTCCTCCTACGTGTGTGTTGATACAACAAGGAGGAGGAAGTCAGGTGTGCCCTTTTGTGCGGATGCCATGCCCAATCCACCAGTGTCTCTTCAGCTAATGCAACTGGTTCCATCCTGTTGCCTTTCCTACAAGTGTGCTGTTTAAGAGTCATTCTTCCCACCCAAAGGGAAATATTTCTCTTGAAAATGTGATACCTCAACTCTGTTATCACTGGAAGATCGGTCTTTATGTGAGGATAGCTCATTTAACCCCCCAAAAGGAACCTTGGTTTCATGATTGCAGTGTCTCAGATGGGACCTGCACATAATGGGTGTTTGGTAAACTAAAAGGTATTGGTATTCTTTTTGAATACTATAGGGATTATTCCCAGTGGAAGAGATAACTTTGTATCATTCTTTGGGATTCATCCAGAGTAGAGTTCTTGTCCATTGAATTATCCCTGACTTTAGGGGAATATCTTGCTGTTCCAGGAATTGAAACAGTCTTCTTTATAAGTCAAAACCTTGGGGACAGAGATTGGACAGATGGCTCCTGGGGGAAAAAAAATCTATATATGAAGTCTTTATTATCTTTATGTTATAGATAAGGATTTTCTCTGAGAAATTAAGTGATTCTCCTAAGGTTATTTAGCTGGTACTTATAGACCTGAGACCTAACTCAGAACATCTGAATCTAACTCCTGTCTACATTTCTTCCAAATTGTACAATTTGATTGCAATAATAAATTTTTGGAGTTAGTGCTTACATATTAAAAGAATTACTTCCAGTTTTAAACATTTATGAGTTTTTAATTTAATATTCTGTAATTGGAGTTAATTCAATATAAACAAATCTGTAAGCTGGAAACTCCATATTGCAAATCTATTAAAATGGAAAATGAAATAAAATCAGTTTAATTACTTTACCTGAAGTTTTCTAGCTAAGGAAA
The DNA here is from genome assembly GCF_036562045.2 of Rhinolophus sinicus. NCBI lineage: Eukaryota > Metazoa > Chordata > Mammalia > Chiroptera > Rhinolophidae > Rhinolophus > Rhinolophus sinicus. Next base: position 70,254,540 of record NC_133760.1, read on the forward strand.
CATAAGCTCATATAATAAATTCCTCCAGGAGTCAGGAAACTTAGTTCAACATGAATGGTTATTATGTTATTTTCCTGGATGTGTCTTTGATTTTGGAATATTATATTAAGCGATAAATAAATTACAGTCAAATCTGTAGAAGTAATTAGAAGAAAATTAATATAAATTCATGGAAGTTTTATGAATAAATGAGAAAAATGAGTTCAACTTGAAGACAGTAGAAAGGAGTGATCCAAGTGCCAATGAATAAATAAAGGTAGGTATTAGGGAGACCATAGATCAATTTTATGATTATTTATCTTCAAATAAGGTATTAATCAATTTAAAATTCTAGGCAGAAAAATAATTTCTTCAAGGTTTGACTTGAAAGCCTTATCATTTTAAGAAAGGTTGAGCAACAGAATAAACTCTTAGAGAAAAGGGAATTCTATAATATAAAATCCTTTAAGTCAGGTTAATGGATGGATTAATATTGATGACATTAATTCTATAATGCAGGAGAATTGCTTAACTGACTCACTGGGGAGTGTTACTGATTCAAATTTTGTTCATCTACTTGGAAATAATACTTTGGAGGAGTCTGGGTAGCTGGAAATATATTAATTTTTACTTTTTCAAATCATTCAAAATAAAAGATGTTGCCAGAAACTCATTAAGTCACTCAATCAATGGATGGAAAACTCTTGATTCTTATTCTATTTAAATTCTCAAACTACATATACTTCAGTTTAATTTTCACCTTGATTTAAGTTATAGGGACTTCTGTGATACTGTTTTAAATTTTCTTTGTCAGTGTCTTATAAGTAATAGCTAAAGAATGTTTTTCATATTTGCTAATTATTTTTTTTGCCACAGATTCCCATTTCTTATGTGAGATACCTGTTTTAAAGACACATCAGAAATATGATTTGCGAAATAGAAGTATACTTTTCTTGGTGCAAGAGACAAATTCCTGGAAGAATGCATGTGAACTCAGTTTCTGGCTTAACATAGCTTCTTGACTAGCATTCTCTTACATTTCCACCAAAATACTTATGAAATCAAAGAAAAAGTTAAAAGAAAATAAAACTTTGTAGATTTGATTTTGCAGCCATGTAGTTAAAAAAGAAAAGGAAGGAAGGAAGGAAGGAAGGAAGGAAGGAAGGAAGGAAGGAAGGAAGGAAGGAAGGAAAGAAGAAAGAAAAACACCCAACAGTTTCAAATTTACAAGAATGTTGCAAAGGTAATACAAAGAACACTCATATATCCTTTGTCCAGAGATCCAATTCAGCTGTCTTCAGTTGTTTCAATCAGATCCAATATAACAGAAGAATCCAATCTACTGACTTGTGTGACACCTGGTTGTTGTGTCTTTTCAGTCTCTTTTTTTTTCTTCAAGAGTAATTTCTCAGTCTTTCCCTTATTTTTATGACCTTGACATATTTTTTTTTTTTTGAAATTACAGGTCAGTTGTTCTCTTTGTTATCTCAGTTTGGGTTTGTCTAATGTTTCTTCATGATTAGACACAGATTATGTGTTTTCCTCTGGAAGGTCACAGAAGTGATGCTGTGTTCTCTCAATTGCATCTTTACCAGGGAGCACACAATGTTGATTGTCATTTCTTATAGTTTTGATCACTTCATTAAGGTAGCACATCTGCCAGGTTTTACCACTATAAAGTTTTCCCCTCTATAATTATTAAGTTTGGGGTTTTGGGGAGGTGGAGATATTTTGAGACTGCAAAAATCCGATTTCTCATCCCACTTTCACCCATTACTTTTAGCATTTATTAGTATATTATACATGGATTAATTATTACTGTGATGGTGCCAAATAGCAATTTTCTGGTTTCATCATTATTTCTACATTATTACTTGGTATTCTACTGTAAAAAGGGGCTTTCTTTTCTTATTTTGTTATTCATGTATTGATTTATGTCAATGTGTACTTACTGATTTCTACTTTTCACGAGGTGTTATGTTTTACATAATTATAAAATTAAATTTAAAAATTTAAAAAAGTAAAAATAGAAAATAAAATGAAATACATGGATTTAGATTTGTACTCAGTTGGTAACATAGCCTTATAGCTAGGGACTGTCCCAAGTGACTTTAAATTAGAGTAATATGATGGTTTAATCTTCATGAAATATCTTAAGGTCAAATAGAACATCCAAAAAATTTTAGTGGTTATATTGTTGATCATAGTATTGCTATTGTGATGGCTATTGTGTATCTAATATGAAATAAAGCAAGTACATAATTATTTCCAGCTCTGTCCACTGTAAAGGCCAAGGAAACAATGGCAGTACAATGGCACCAAGCTCTGCAAATACCATTTGACATTTAATCAGAGCTCTTTCTTGAATTAATGAGTCTAAGTTCGGGAAAGGAAGTGTCCAAAATGAAGTTTGAACAACTTGTCACATGTAAAGGCAAGAATAAATACTAGGGTCATGTTCAAAGGAATCAGAATCCACTAGGATACTGACTTCCCCCCAAAAAACAAAGCAGGTCGTAGGGATATGGAAATGGGGAGGTGAACCAGAATGACACACTGTACTCTGGGAGGTCTCATCCCAACATATTAATTACAGTAGAGAGGAATAGAAACCTGAAGAGTCTACATATGTTAGGAATTGTAAATTTTCATGCACTTCACTGTGTTTGAGTATCAGTGATCAGATAGTGAATTAAAAAAAAAAAGACACTAACATATTTCATTAGAGCGTACTGAGTGAGTGTATGTTTCGGACATTGGAAACTGGGCTAGGTTCATCGCATTATACCCCATTTTACATATCATTGTAAGTCTGAGAGGATTCCACACTCTTATAACAGGAGAATTAATAAAGTAAAAAAAAAAAATCATGTAGTTATCTCTTAGCAAATAACAGGTTTGGAATCCTTGTCCTCATTCTAAGAGGACTAAATAGAAATACCAAAAATGGAGGCTACATCAAAATATAGCAGATGGTGGGAATATCATGCAGAATAAACAATGTAAGAGACTCACTCTGAAAATAATACACTACTAGGGAGTCAAAAGAAAAGTATTTTTCAACATTATTAGTGTTTGAGAAAGCATGTCTTCTATATTTGTGCTGTCTATATATGGCTATTTAAATGAAAATTAAAGGGGTCAAATATATGGTTATGGAAGGAGAACTGACTTTGGGTGGTGAACACATAATGCAATACAATATAGATGGTGTATTATTATAGAATTGTATACTTGAAACTCATATAATTTTACTAACCACTGTCACCTCAATAAATTTACTAAAATTCAAAGATATTTTTTGTTTTGGACATAAATGTGTTTCTCTCTCTCTCTCTCTCACACACACACACACACACACACAGAGACACACATATACACACACACAATAAATTAATTAAGATTAAAGAAAATTAAAAGTTTATTTCCTCGGTCTTACTAGTCACGTTTCAGTTTCACTAGTTACATGTAGCCAGGTGTGGCCAGTGGATACTGTGATGGACAGAACAGAAGTAGAACATTTCCACGATTGCAGAAAGTCCTAATGGACAGTGCTGCTTTATACAAAAACACGAAAAGTTATTTGGAGATAAGAGTTTAAAAGGTCAATTGGATAAAAAAAATAATAATAATTAAGCATTGTAAGAAAACCAAAAGAACAACTGCATAATTAAAATTAATATTGCAAACAATAGAAAGTAGAATTGAAATGGTAGAAGACTAAATTCAGGATATAGTAGATGAATTACAAAAATTTCCATCTAAATGGAGAGAAAGAAAAGAGGTGTGAAGATGGCATATGCTTTTGTGTGCCTGTCGTATGTAGTATATTGTGTGTATATACATAAACACACAGCCACATAGATACACACATAAATATAAAAAACAGAGAGACAAACCTAAGAATTTTAGGTGTTCTTACGGGAGAAAATTAATAATTAGAAGAGAAAAAATAAAGAGAAATTAGAAGATAAATGTCTGGAGCTGAAGAAAGAGATGGAGAGGTTTGACCACATATGAGGCAAAATAAATGAAAATGGATTTGCCCTGTGATACACCTGGCAAAGCTTATGAATTAAAAGCATAATTTAAAATTCCCACAAGCATCAGAGGAGAAAATCAGGTTACTACCATAATGCGATAGACCACTTTTGCTCATTAGCATTCTTAGGGTGTTTTCTCCTTCTCTTGTGAAGAATGTTTTGGATCAGTAATCCTTCCCACAAAGTAACTTTCTTCTGTCCTTAATGGATTCTAGCATTTTCTCTTCTCTTCTGCTCTCTCTGTCTCATTCTCCCCCTCCATTTTCTCCCTCTCATTTTTCAGAAACATTAACAAAATTCCTTTGTTGGTGTCCTCTTTCCTTGGTAAGGACCATCTATATGCTGTTCTTCATAAAATTAATTTTGAGGAAATTCTCTATTTTACTGGTTATATATGAATCCAAGCGAGGCAATAAAGATAGGAGCACTTTATTGTTGTGGTGAGCACTGAAGTAATTAACATAGAATTAAAGAACTACTTTTTGTTAACACGCTTTCAATGTTGTACACACAGAGGAGGGTTTATATCGTAGTTATGAGGGTATAAAGTGCAGTCATGTTCAAAGTTATTCTTCTACTAAGCACATGATAGGTCTGTATTTCTCTGTCCCTCCAGCTCCTCGGAATCATGCCTGGCTTTGTGAGATTTTTTTTGTGGCCAATGCCATGTTAGTGGAAAAGATGAGTGTTGTTTCCAGGTGAAAACTTTAACTGGTTTATGATATACGACATTTCTTCTTCCTGCTGTGGCAGTCGTGGAAGCAGTGTCTAAACAAGCGCTGCCCAAATGATATCTAATGTGAGCCACATATGTAATTTAGAATTTTCTAGTAGTCAAATTATTTACAAAAGGTGACATTAATTTTAATAACATATTTTATTTATCTAACATATCTCATGTATTATTTCAACATGCAATCAACATATTAGTTATTAATTATATATGTGTATATATACATATATATGAATATATAGGTGAATACATACATATGTGTGTATATATACATATACACATATATATGTATGTATATGTATATGTAAATGTGTGTGTGTGTTAGGTCTTCAGTATCTGATATGTATTTATACACATTTATAGCACATCTTAATTCAAAGTAGCCACATTTCAGGTGTTTACTAATTATGTGGCTCCTGGCTTCTGTATGACATAATGCAGATCCAATACAGCCTCAGCCAACCTGAGCCCTCAATAATTATAATGAACAGAGACCCCAGTTGACCTGCATGGGACATGAAACGTGTGAAAACTAAACTTTGGTTTGTTGAGACTAAGGGGTTCTCTGTTAGCATGGCATACTCTTGCTCATGCTAATTGATACAATATACGTTTGCAAAAAGTACTTTAAAACAATGTAGTTTTTAAATATATTTTTATATTTTTCAACTTTTCCATCATTAATATGTCAACAGGTAAAGAAAAAGTTAAAAAAAAACAAAAAACTTTAATACCAACTCTTATTTTCCAGGGGGTTGTCTTTTTTTCAGTTTTTTAATCTTTTTATTGTCTTCAGGTTGCAGTAAGAAGGATAAAAATTATAATAAATAAAGTTACTTTTGTGTTTGGAAGTTAACTTCCTTCAAATGAATCTTGCTGTATAATGGCACTTACTATTACAATTAATGAAACATTAATAAGAAATATGTTAAGAACTTAAGTAAAATTTGTGGGATAAAAGTACTTTTGTCTTCCGTAAGAAACGATGGCAATAGGGGCAGGTCCCCGGTGACTCAGGCAGTTGGAGCTCCAAGCAACTAACACCAAAGGCTGCCGGTTCCATTCTCACATGGGCCAGAGGGCTTTCAACCATAAGGTTGCCGGTTCGACTCCTACAAGGGATGGTTGGCTGCGCCCCCTGCAACTAACAGTGGCAACTGGACCTGGAGCAGAGCTGCGCCCTCCACAACTAAGACTGAAAGGACAACAACTTGACTTGGAAAAAATCCTGGAAGTACACACTGTTCCCCAATAAAGTCTTGTTCCCTTTCCCCAATCAAATCTTTAAAAAAAAAGAAACGATGGCAATAGATAGACATATCCATCTATGTGTATCCATCATACACATACATACATACAGTCTGAAGTTACTCAAAACCAAAATTGGTAGTTAATAGTATATTAACAGGCCACTGATCTTGAATATAAATCTTAGTATTTATGTTTTTCTTACATTAATATCAATAATTATATACATTATGTGTACATAGTATGTATATGTCTATTTATATGTGATACAATTACCAAGATAATAGGCTATATTAGGACAGAAATATATATCAGGTTAAATAATGGAAGAGAAAATGATTGTGACAAAAAGGAAAAAAACTAGGGATAAGAAACAAAGTTAAGGATAAGGTGAAAGCACAAAAAGGCACACAATCCAGTTCTGTACAACAGTAGTGAAGAAAATTTGTTTCTCGGTTACCTCCTAATGATAAGAGCAAAGAAAGGAACAAAACCAATAATGTTTCATAATGAAAAATAGAAGCAAACTGTTTATTCCAGATAAGACTGGAAAACATTTCTCTTACTAAATACTCATGAATAAAATGTACTCTTTTTGTAGTAAAGAATATTTTAATACTTTTTAATGTATTAAAATAAATACATCAGCAGATTTCAAGCATTAGTTTCTTGTTTGCATCATGAGAAGTGATGGCACAATGTAAAATTACACTGTGGTAAAACAATTCTATACTATACAACTTTTTTTTTTTACATAATGTAAAAAAAAGGCTAATATTAAAAGTATTGTTCCAGTTTAGTGACTCAAATTTTTTGGTACTTTCCCGTTTAATTTTTGAGGGACAAAAGCAGTGCATTTCCAATACACTGGAGTGTCTCTGTAAGAAATGTGTAGATATGATTCAGCACAGGCACATTTTCCTTGATTTCCATTTATAGGATTTTATTATTGAACGTCCCAGGAGAAACTCATTACAACCTGGCCTCACGTGTATGCAGCCAACCTAAGTCTACGTAGCAAACCAAACCAATGTGAATACAGTCTCACATTGGTTCCAGTTTTATAGATATCCAGGACCAAGCACACTTTATAGACTCTTAATAAATATTTTCTTGACTAATTGAATTACCAATTGCTACTCACCTCCTTTACCCTCATCCCTACACCTGCTCTATTCTTCTTTCCATGTTCTAGAATCAAGTGCTGCCCTAAGCTCTGAGCTCTTAACTCCAGGACTGTGATGATAAATGTCATTTTCCTGCTCCCCCTTCTCCACCAGTCACCCATCGGTTCTGTTTACCTCTAGATGGTAGGCTTCTCCAGGGGAGGTTTAAGGTGTGACCCTCATATGTACCTTTAAAACCATAGTTGATAAACCATAATTTGGTAATAGATTTGATGTTAATTGTGAATTAGTTCCTCACTGAAGTAATATACTTACATTGTAAATGGCATTTGATGGGGGAACAGCCTGTTATATTAAAGAGAGTATGGGATTAACCTCAAGCATCTTAACTGGTCAGTCGGACCAATGTCTTGAGTGGAGAATCCACAGAAGCCTTACTTCTTCTCTGTCTGTAAGACTGGCTATTGGCTAAAAAGTCCATGGCATGGAATTTGGAAAACTGCTTTACAATGAGTTTCCAGGATTACTTTACTGGTTAATTCACTTGGAATCTTGGTTAGGGGCTGTAGGGTGCAGGATGATGAGAGTGACTCAGAACGTGGGTAAATGTCTGTACTCTTACTTTATCTTGCTCACTCACCTTAAAAGACAAAAATTATACTTCAGTGCAATAGATTTCTTTTCAGAACATATTAAAGCCGTGTGTGTAATAAGTTCAGCATCCCTGTTTGGACTACTTACAAGGCAAATTGTCTTTAATGTGAGTGGGTTTCATATAGAAGACTGTGATCCAGGGTTTATGCAGAGCTGAGAGAAATTGTTGAATGTTTGCAAGAATAAGGAATCAAAATTATTTATAAAACAATGGAATGCATCACAATGATACCGTTTCTTTTACTCAGTACAAGTTTGATGTTAGATCAGATTCAATGACAAGAAATGACAATTTATGAAAAGTTTAGAAAATTGCTCATATCTCTATTGTTTGATTTGAAATTCATCTGTACCTGCAATTGTAGAAATCTAGTGTTTCAGGGTAGCAAAATTTTTTTTTTGGGGGGGGAATTAGAATGGCAAATTTTAACAATGAGATGAAATAACTTTTAGTATGTTACCTAAAACATTTTAAATACTAGCCTCAAGTGCTGAAAGAATTCTGAATTATTTTCATAGACTGTGTAATGCTACGTGACCTAAATGATGAAGAAAATGATTATAATAACCAAATGTCAAGCAATACTAATACTAATGAATATACAAATGGATATTTAATACATTATGACAATGTAAGCTAATTTTCCTAACGTTCAAAATGTTTTTGTGCAGATATAATTGTTGAAATTGTCTTAGTTAGGTGGGTTTTATTTCTATGGTACTAATTAATGCTGGGTTCCTAATAAATTTCTCATCCTGTTGGGAGAAGAGCTCTGGGGGATTCTGATTCTTTAACAGGGATAACCCATTCATCTAAAGTCACTCAAGGTAGACATATAGGTTTCACCATGTTTACCGTAAAATATAATGTCGGAATAATCCACCTCTTTCCACAAATACCAAAAGCCCCTCAGCACTAACCATCCTTAGCTTCACTAGACATTGCGGGTATTTTCTGACTTGCAAAGGGATGGAAGACTATTTTATATCACTTGCTGACTTCTTACGTCCCAGTCAAAAGAGAGCTGCTCTCATTCTTCATTCTCCTGTGTTCTCTGGCATCCTGCTTCATTCTTCTCAGCCATCCTGCCTCCTAGCATTACAGTAGGAAAAGACCTTGGCAAAGTAGACAGATATGTCTTAGAAGACTCTGGAAGCTTGCTAGCCAATTTAGTAAACTTAGCAGTTCTGTTCCTGAACTCCCGCTGTCCGTAACTTTGTGTGAAGAAGCTAAGCTTTTCCCACCTGAACACTGAGTCACTTCCTTGAATTAACAGAAGTGATACTATCTCGGATGAAAAAGGCACAGCATACTTTAAAAAAAATATATATATATATATATATCTTCCACCATCAAACCTTTTCCTGACTTGTGACCTCCTGGGAGGAAATGCCTTGCCTTGTCCTGAATCTCAACGACTATAATGTATTTTGCTAGAAGTCAAGGCTAACTGCCTTCTAGCTCTGAAAGAGTGAAAAAGGTATAAGCTCACTATTAAACAAACAAAAAAAAAGGCCAGGAAACTGGTCCATGCTTTACATGGGCCCCGGAGTAAATATGTAGTCACGCAAATACACACAAACACATGCATATATAATATGCACATATACAGAGCTGTATGTATATATCTTCATATATATGATGCAATGCCTTAAAAAGCCCTGTTTTGCCACAATTTACTGTTTGACCTTGGACATGTTGCTTAGCCTCTGTCTTCAACTACAAATTGCATGTTTATGAAGACTAAATAAAATATAAAATGCCTATTAAAATATCAAGAGGGTTTTCAATAAATGGTAGCTACCAATGGTACTTTAGTGTTTTAATTAAATATGCAGCAATTCCAGCCCTGCTTACCACCCAGGGTTGTCGTGAAGCTCAGGTGAGACAACTTGTGTGAAAATATTTTATATACAAGAAAGTGTCATAGAAATGAAAGAAACATTGTTTCTGATGTAGTGGGTCAGCTAAGGGCTAAAGAAGGATACAACGAATCAAGCAGAACATGGATGGCCCTAGCATTTTGTTGGGATGGAGCGGTGACAAAGGAAATCCTGACCCCTGCTGCTGTGAGGACAGTTCACCCAATCTACACAATATGATGGTCTTAACAAACAACTGAGCTCCAGTGATGTCCAGAGTGGCAGGAGTAGTGGTTCAAAGCACCATGACACCAATGGAAATGGAAAGGCAGCACATGTCATGTTAGCTCATGACTTTGCCCTGAATTTGGACCCTTTTTCTCTTTCATGATTAAACTAATATCCACCACAGGAAAAAAAGAAAGGAAGAAAGAGAGAGAGAGAGAGAGAGAGAGAGAGAGAGGGAGGGAGGGAGGGAGGGAGGGAGGGAGGGAGGGAGGAAGAAAGAAAGAAAGAAAGAAAGAAAGAAAGAAAGAAAGAAAGAAAGAAAGAAAGAAAGAAAGAAAGAAAGAAAGAAAGAAAGAAAAACTATGGCCAGAGAATCTGAGATGCTTTTAAAATGCTTGAAGTCAGGCAAGTACTTCTTAAGCTAAGAATTGTGACACAGGCTGGTAACCTAACACTGGGCATCAGTGTTTTTTCCTTTGATTTTTACTGGGCGTGCTGTCTAGTGTAGCTTCAGAATTGGGTTAAAGGAAAATAGAATTGGAGATTTGTGTAGTAGTTTGGTGAGCATAAACTCTTGACAAGAGAGCAAAAGAGTTGTATAGTCTCGTGGAGTATTTTATTTAGACATTTTTAGCTCCTTGCTTATTAAATCAAATACTTTTGTAAAAATCAGAATAGCCCAATTTGTAAATGTATTGTCTTTTGTTTCTGAATTTAAAATGGAAACAAAACAAAATATAAATTACTCTCTTATTCTTTGTTTTCTCTGCACTATTATCCTTTCATTTAAATTTTATTAAGTTAGCTTAAATGGTTAAAAAACTTAGATGGTCAAATAATTAAATGGTTAAAATTTTAAAGAAAAACACTTACATAGTTATACTTACATTTGGTATTAGTTGATAATATCATTCAATATTTTTTAAAACTTTACATACGCCAAACACTATTAAATACTAAGTTCTCAAGGATAGATCAGATATGCCTTCTGTCACTGAAATGCTTCTTGTTCAGAGACAGAGAGAAACCAACCGACTAACAATTTTAATACAATGTGGTAAGAAGTGATGTAACACATGTAAACTCTATATACAAAATTCTATTAGAGCTCAGTCTATAGAGGAAGAAAGGAAGTTGTTATTCTTTAGAAGTTTAAAGGGAGTCAAAGAAAATGGTTATTCAGTCAAAGAAGGGGCCTCCGAGATAAAGGGCAAAGGGGGATATTAGATGAGAGTTATCTTTAGCTGAAGCTGAAGGAACAGCACATACAACAAAATGGAGGCCTGAGTGTACAATTTACTGAGGCAGAACCTGGGGTGTAGGGTGCAATTAGAAAGGGGAATGAGACTAGAAAGGTAAGCAGGAACTTGATAATGATGAGTATTGAATGTTTTGCTAAAGAATCTGGGCTTATTCTGAAGGCAGTGGGGGGTGCTCTTTGGAGGGTTCAAAGCAGTGGAATGACAGCCCCAGATTTCCATTCAGGAAGATCGCTCAAGTAGAGATGCAGAGACAAGAAAAGTCGTTGGGAGCTGGATCACACAATGTCCCCTCAGCCATGATAAGTGCTCTAGCTTTTATCCTGAGATAGATCATTTAAGCAGAGGAATGACATAGCCTATATCATTTTCAAAGGATAATTCTATCTCCTTATAGAGAATAAATTATGGGGGTAAGGAAAGCAAAAAGATGTGTTAGAGGTCTAATGTACTTTTCCAGGGCAGAAGTGTCAGTGTCTTGGGCAAGGGTTGTAGTGATTGTGGATTTGCGGGGGAGTGTTCATTTCGGGATAAAGTTAGAATGCGGAGCTGAGTGGATTTGCTGCTGACTGTAATATGACTGAAAGAAATGTGGAAAGAACAACTCCAAGGTTTTGACCTGAACAATTGGAAGGATGGCGTTCCTATTCCCCGAGATGCTAAAGAGACACTTTTGGGAAGAGGTGATATGTGATATGTGTTTTGCAATGACTGTGTTACATCTGAGATGCCTACAAGCATCCACGTGGAGATTGCGAGTAGGAAATTGTGTTTATTAGACTGTATTTGGAGGAGAGATCTGGTTAGAAATATAGACTTGGGAATTGTCAACATAAAACTGTTGTTTTAAATCATGGAAATGGATCGTTTCCTGGGGAATCAGTGCATATGGAAAAGATGAGTCAGAGAACCAAGTGCTCCAACATTGGTGGTTGGAAATAAAAGGAGGAACTGGCCAAGGGCGATGAGGTGTAGCTAGTGTTGTTGTCAGGAAGAGAACCACATATTCCACAAATCAAATTAAAAAGGAAAAGGTTCAAAAAGGGAAGTAAACTATTTTATCAAAAGCTGTTGATACGTGGAGGAAGAGAAGGCCTGAGAAGAAATCCTTTCATTTTAAACTTGTAGATTATTTGTGATCTTGACCGATGTAGTGGGGACGAGAGCCTGATTGAAGTCGGTTCAAGAGAGAACAGGAAGGAAACAAAATGGCAAAAGAAATTTTTTTTTTTTGAGATAGTGAAGTTTTGCTCTAACAATAAGAGAGACTACGGACAATGGCTGGAGAATTATGTGGGGTCAATAGAGAATTTTCAGCTTTCAAGAAGAAAAAAGATAGCACTTATTTGTATGCTGATGGAAATGATATTGTCAAGAGGGCCAAATTGATAATGCAGGAGATAAAAATGATAAATGAACTCTATAAACAGAGGATATGGGATCCATTATGATGAAATGGAATTTAGTGTGAGAAAGAAGCAAAGACGAATTTATCCATTGCAGCATGAGGAGACGTGCATGTGGGTACCAAGAGGTTGGTAGTTGGATAGTTGGACCAGTCCAAGTGAGAAATGATGATGGTCTAGATCTAATTATTGCGTGGAGCTAGAAAGAGGTGTGCAGATTCAGACCATACTTAGTAAGCAGACTGTGCAGGACTTAGAGCTTATTTTGAAGTAGAGGGTGAGAGAGAAATCTCCTATCTCTATTTACTATGTTGATCATCAAATAAATTACAACTCAGCCTAATCTGAGTGAAAGGTAAATATTTCTGAGTCATTAATTATAAAAGATAGTTAAAGATGGGCATATGAGGGATAAAGTATACATTTTTTTAATATGGGAGTTTCTTATGCAGACTGCATTCAGAAGCACGAGTCAGTTGAAAGAACAGGTTCAAGGTAGGAAACAGTGACTAGGAGAGTAGAGAGTGGATAGACTTTTATCACGTTGCGTACGGCGGGGTTTAAATCCCTCATACCCCTCTGTTCCGGCAGGTTTTTAAAAGAGACTACTTTAAAATGCACTCTTCTCTTTAAAGCGTAAATGCTTCTATGTCATTTATTATTTTTCTATGGAATTTTTTAGGATTTACTCACCTATGATGTTAGTAATCCCTTCTGGTGTGATACTGCAGAAAGCAGCTTCCTTTGTGCAGTGGGACACAGCAAAAATTGCATATGTACCGAGTTTCACTTCTCACTTTTTTTGATGCGCACACTTTACACACCTGTGTGTGATATTTTTTGTTTCCTCTTTCCACTATGGGCTCCAGATGATGCGTGGCCAAATCTCCCAAGAGCCTGGCCGGATTGTCTTCCTTGGGGGCCCGCTACGTAGGCACTTTCACAGCTGGTTCCCTATCGCCACTTGTCTCACCTCCCTGTCTTGGCCTCTCACTGCTCTCTGCCCAATCTTTCGAAATTCTCGTTATCTGTCCTTAACGCATGGCTCAGAAAAAAACGAAGATTCTCATGATCCATATGCAACGTGTTAAAAGCCCAGTTTGAGAGCTTGGATGGATGGATAATATTTGACTAGAGGAAGGAAGCCACTTCCTGCTGAGGCTGTAGAGAGTTAGGAGGGATAGATACACATGTTTAGTGGGGAGACAACTAAGGGCCTTCAGGTACTTCCTGCTTGTAGTTTCACTGAGACAGAGACATCCTGAGGAAGGGGAGGTGGTTAGGTGATGGGTATAGTCTCTTTGGTAGAAGCAATAAGTCAGGTAGGATCAGAGACTGTAAATTTCTAATGACACCAGTCCATATGACTGTGTGACCATTTTCAGCAGGATTCACAGGCTAGGAAGAAGAATGGAAAAGCTGATTGGGAGATTTTCCTGTGAATAAGGATTTTAAGGAGAATTGAGGCATATAGCCTGTGGAGCAGGAGATGAGAGTTAATACGTTACTTAATATTAACTTGAATTCCATGATATAACAGATACTGTTCTGCGTATCTGATCAGACCTTAACATTCATTTCTGAACCAGCAGTAACTTTATAGTCACGCTTCTTGGGTGTATCTTGCCCTTTCCTGTCCTCAGCCTATTGTTCAGAGAAAGATACCTGGCCCAGAGGAAACCCATGCAGGGCTAGGTAATCCAGAATAAGCTCTACATCTCCAGGTCAGCTGATAAGCAAATGTAATTTCATCTTCACCCTTAACTCCCTTTTGCGATGTAAAGTAACATGTTCACAGGTTTTGGTGACTAGGGCATGGATGTCTTTGGAGAACCACTGTTTTGCTTACTACACTATCACAACGTGACTACTAGCTGAGATCCCCCAGCCTCTTAAAGATCTTTTAAGACTGAATAAAAATATTCTCAGTATGTGGATGTTTTAATGTACTCTCCAAGATGCCTGCAAAATTTTGGAGCACTTGTATTTTTTAAGGTTATCCCTAGTGCTGAGTCATATTTCTGCTAAAACACTTCTCAGTCCTACTCTTTCTGTTTTTATTCTTCACCATACCCCCCAACCCCCCAACCCCCCAAAAAAGGGAAATGTGTTTTCCGGGGTTGGGAGTGGGAGTGCAGGGGAGGGGTCATGGATAAAATTAAATAAAAATGTCATCTCACAAAGCTTATGGTGTAGGAGACCTTACTGAAGATTTGGTAAAATTGAGAAAACATAATGGTGGCAATTATATAGCCAATACCAAATATTTTAAAATAGAACATTCTTAAAAGTTCTATTGTTCACCTCATTCCCAGGGCTTTTGTCCATGGGCAGTGTCATCCTACAAGGTTTCTTGCCTTCTAGAAATCTAGTAGGGCTTTTCCTTTCCTTTTCATTACTTTCTCCTTTTTGAATAACAGAAAGAAAAAGAAAGGAAAAGAGAAGAAAAGCCTTCCATCCTCTCATTTTTTTCCTGCTTTTCCTTGTACATCTTCTTTTGAAGCTACTTAGTTTATGTCTGAATTAGAAAATATTAGTAAAGTGATTCATTAGTCAAGTTTTAAACATGTATTACGGGATGTCCTATCCCACTTGTGATGGATTTTTGCAGTTCTGAAAGTCTCCAATTCTGAGTAATTTGCTAGTCGTCTAATCAACTTCATAGGCTGAGCTATTGTTGATCAAGTTCAGTATAATAATTGTAGTAAATCTTCTGCTGGAAATATTCAAAACAGAGGATAATTTCACTTTTATTCCTGTGCTCAATGCTAGATACTGTATTAGCTTTACGTATAATTGATTTATTGTACTTTCTGTCTTCTTTAGTAATGGAACAAAAATTGTGTCTTCATAAAGCACTTCATATCATAAAAATAAAAATGTAATTTTAAAAATGACATTAAATACCTGATTTATAGAAGGCCATGCTTTGAGGAAACAGTCTTATCTTTGTAAAAATTTTCCTAAAATGAAGTATTTATGCTGTTTGAACATTATAACTTCCATATCAAGAAATGTAGTTAATAAAAAGTAAGTGGAAAAAATTCAGAGTAATCATTACTCAACATGTTATGGGGAAATCACAGGCAATACGAAATACTTAAGATTAAAATTCATCATTGGATTTCACTCTAAGTAAAAATAAGATGCATTTTTTTGTGAGCTGCCGTGGGTTAGTTGAGAGAAATATAAGACTACAACCTCAGATATTTGCCTCCTTAGGTCATGTAATCCCTTTTAATAAGTCACCCATAACACTAATTTTCATTTTTTAAAGAGACTATTTTAAGCTATTTCTAAGGTTTGATATACCCAGGGAATTCTATCGTGTTATTGAATCTTTAAAAGAATTGTGGGAGTACC
The DNA here is from genome assembly GCF_036562045.2 of Rhinolophus sinicus. NCBI lineage: Eukaryota > Metazoa > Chordata > Mammalia > Chiroptera > Rhinolophidae > Rhinolophus > Rhinolophus sinicus. The sequence continues at coordinate 70,270,443 of NC_133760.1, forward strand.
ACTATAGGTACAAGAATCATAAAGCATTAAAATTTAAGCATAAACAATACTTCCAGAACTGCGTGAAAATCAGAATCGGACTTCTCAATCGCCAATCACAGGATGAGAGAGCTCAGTGAAACTGTCCTGCGCAATAGTGAGCAACTGGAAGTTTGTCTTTGCCATCTAACCTCCTCTTCTTTTCAGGAAGGAACCCCTGCGACCTGGTGTCCTGAGCCTGAGCTCCAAGGAAGTGTCCCCTATTACAGAAGTACCTTAATTCCTTTACCAGAGATTCTTGAGTCACACCTTCAAAGCCAAATCCAAATTAAAGTGCTACTTTCTCCAAGCGCAAGTGTATGTAGAAGGGAAAACCATAAACACGTTCTTCCTCAGGAAACGATTTTGTAAATGATAGAATAAATAAGCGGATTCTGAAATCATACTTTTTAAACAATTTCAGGGAAATTCAAACTATTTATTTAAATGGCATAGGAAAACAACTTGGGGACACAACTTACTCAGCATCTTTCCAATTGTTTAATTCAGTGATAGCCTATTAAATGTATGCATTTAATACATTTATGGGGTATGCATTTAATACATAACGGGGCAAAATTCTGGCCCCATTAAGTAGCAATAAAATTTAGGCAAGCCCAATTGAGTTGCTTTCAGTATTCTATAAAAACTAATTTGGCCAAGACACAAATAGGTTTATTGAAGCATTGACCTTTCTTCCTGCCACTCATGCTCCTCTAAAGAGTACGAGAAAAACAGAGGCAGTCACTGGGCTCTGTTACCATTAACTGAGAAATCACTTCTGAGAAAATAAATGAAAATGAGAATATGACATTGTTTACACATTTTTATGGCAATTGGAAAAACAAGAGGTTGAAGCTAATATATACTGGACACTATCGTGTGTGAGATACCACACCTGTCTTGTGATCGATGCTATTTTGGATTGGGAAGTTGAAAGTTTACCTGGTAGGAAATTGGATCCAGGATGCAGCACAGTTTTGCCCGGTTTCAGGCTGGTCCTGGTGAAGCTGAAAGGTGTTACTTTGCACACATCCCCAGTCTGCCTCTGTTCTTCTAAGACATTTTCAAATATTCAAAAGAAATTAGTGAGTAGAATATGGTCTGTTCTACTTTAAAATTAGCAATGATGATTTTTAAACTAGTGAGAACTGAGTATTTTTGCTATTATGAACTTTTTCTTTTATCAGACAAACAGGGTCGTTGTAGTTCACCGCCTTGAGCATCAGACCAAGTGTTTAAATAAATGTAACTCAATATGAAACATTTTTAAACACTTTCTTGACATTTTCTTTGCACCATATTAAACACCATTGAGGATCTAGAAAATGGTATGGACACGCCTGACAAAAATGCTCATTTGCCCAAAATGTTGTGTGTAGATATCCCCTAAAGCCATTTCTTATATTCAAGTTTAAAAATTCCTGATCTAGAGGATGGTGGTAAAGGAGAAATGTTAATAGTATCTCCAGCATTTAACAGTTTTGAAAGAAATCATGGATTAATTTCACAGAAAATAAGGAGTTCTAAAAATTAGCATACATTGCTGAGAATTACTCATTACTGATAGAAGTACACATTGCAAGAGGCGTTAAGTGGTTATAAATGACAACAAGAAAACATGTAATGCGATTGTCATTGCTTAAGGACCGCTATACAATTTTTTGTTTAGTAAACAAATACAGTACATTTGTGTTAGAAATTTTATCATGCTGAGTTCTTAAGCAGATGTATATGAAATCTCCAGAGGTAAAGTACCCATTTTTAATTCTTTGTAAAAGTTGTGTTTGCACTATACGATGATTTTATTTCTTATTTCTTGCTTCTTTGCTGCAATGTCTGATTGACGCTTGAATCCCACCAGACTTCAGCTTTTCCTGATGCTATGCAGCCCCTGTGCTGGAAGAATAAGCGTAAATAATAGGAAGAGAACAAATAAGCCCCATTTGTCAGTGCTCATTGGTCTTCATTAATCCTCTGGGCTACACACTATTTCTCCACACTGAGCTGTGCTATTTTCTTGGACATATGAAAACAATCTTTAATCAAAACTATGCCAAGTCATCTCTGGAAACAGCCACTCACATTTGGAGGAGGATAACAAGCTGGACATTGGGTGCTACTTAAGTTTAAATAGCAGTTGAAGAAAAACAAATTTGTTCAAGAGCAGCAGCAGAAACTCAAGGGAAATTGCTCACCGCTCTCGGCATTAACAATATTTAAACCCAAATGTGCCTTCAGTCCAAGGACCATATTGATTACAAAGCACTGAAATTCCAAGTAGTCAGCCCTAGACGTGCTTGGAAGGACTCAGGACCTTTTCTCAAGGGAATAAGATGTGGAGAGTATAAATATTTTTAATGGATTCAGTAACATCAGCCAACAAAGTACCTTGTAAGTAAATATCAGAATTGTTATTCCCTCTATATAGTCCAGTGACTATTTATTAGTTCTTTATCAGTTCTTTCTTCAAGAACGGCTTGAACAAAAATGCAGAGGGAATAACAATTCTGATATTTACTTACAAGGTACTTTGTTGGCTGCTGTTGCAGTGCTTATATAAGAGTTATTCAACTCATCTGTCAATGTTTGGCTTTTTTTTCTAAATGAAATCTATATTTCCCAAATTATAAAGGGACAATGCCTAAATTTTCTAAAGAAATCTGAGCTATTATCAAATTGCCAACTAACTCAGCGACATAAAGTCTTTGCATTTGAAAGAAAAGGAGCATAGAACTTTCAGGGAGCATGGAATTTGCTCAATGATTTTTTCACAAGTAGAACATGTATTTGAAAAAAAATCAGAATCATTTTAATTTGCAGCTATATTTCATTAATAATAGTTAATTTTATCTTTCATATTCTCAGCATCAGTTTTATTTAGCCAATTTGAAATCCTATCTGTAAGTCTCCATTCCATCCATTGTGAGATATTTGCCTTCTTACAAAAAAATCAAGACTTGCAGAGGTAAACAGTGCTGTTAAAGGGAAAACCACAGGGAGAAAATGGCATCACTTGTGCTAATGTCCATGACACTATAAGCCTAGACTTGATACCTGACTCAATTAGTTTCCGCTTTCATCAGAAATGTGATCTTAGTCGACCATTCTGAAATTTTCTGGTAATGTGTTAGGTAGGCCGTCTCCATACCTCATAGGAAGAAGAGGCAATCTGCATCATAAATCCCTTGCCTTTCCCTCCCCCTCTAAAGAAGATGTCTTGATCGTAAAATAATCCTTTCTTTTGCTGATGCTTCCCCTGCCCCACCCTTCTTCCTACAATAACCTTCCATTTTGTACAACCCCTTAGAGCACCCTTCTAGTTTCTAGATGGGCTGCTACTTGATTCTTGAATCCCTTAATACATCCAATTAGATCTTCACATTTACTTGGTTGAATTTTGTTTTTGGACAGTACAGTGTTTATCTGATGTCATGTTTTCTGAAGTACCCCAACCTACCACCACCACCACTGGTGTGGCATATAAGAAGTTTGGTCACTCTGCCCTAACATCAAGTGAAAAGCTGAAGAAACTAGAAAAGCAATAAGTTTTGGATATCTGGGGAGGCTGTTCATGTACAGGGAGGGGGTAAATGGAAAATCTTTGTACCTTTCACTCATTTTTGCCCTGAACCTGAAACTGCTACAAAATGACATGTATTTAAAAAGCTCACCATTTTCTAATTATAAATGACAATAATATAGATGTTTTCTAGAACATGTTTTACATGAACATATGTGTTTCTCATCCTTTCAAATTTATGAGGTAAGTTCAAACCTTTTTCTAAAAGATTGAAATATTTCTAATTTTTGATGTTTAATATGGATACCTGATTTTTTTTGGAATTTTGAAACTAAGCACATGTAAAATACAAATTTTTTTATAATCTTTCCAACTTAAAAAAATGTTAAACATTCAGATGAAATACCTTGCAATGCAAGTTGTCATATACTTAGTTTCTTCAGTACTTATTAGTTGCTTCATATTATATTGGATCTCAACCTATTCCAAAAAAGGCAAAGCAGAAATTGAGGTAGGCAAAATGTGGAGATCAGAGAGGAAAACAATACTCAGAGCTTAGTGATCTAACCAAAGGTCTTAGTGATCTAGTCTGCAGAGAAGAATTCAGAGTATTTTCTTTTGTTGTTGCTCATTTTCTTTATAGGATATAATGACACATAATGGATCTAAACACAAAAATTTTCTACTTGAAATAAAAAAGGTAAGGCAGTTACTAGTAACTAGTAACTCATTTTTTCAATAGCTATTTTATCTTTTTACAAACATTTTATGAGCTTACGAAAAAGCAGTTTTGTAATCAAACACTTTGTTTAATCATACATTGCACGTTCGTTCCTTCATACATACATGCATGTACTCATGCATTCATTCTTTCAACATATGCTTATTGAACCCTTTCTCCATGCCCGACACTATGCTAGGTGTTGGGGATGTAAAAATGAATCACAGCTTCTGTTCACAAGGATGTACAGAGTAGTGGATAAGAACATCTTATAAGCAAGGAATTATTTAACGTTGTGGCAAATACAATAAGAGGGATATGCCTTTTCATGCCAGGAAATGTGTACCTAATTTAGGTTGAGGAAGATTCCTCAATTAGGAATCAAAACACCCTGTTCCATTCCCAGGTTTTTCCCTGGGAAAACCTGTGAATTTGCTAAGTGACCTGGGACAATTTATTAACTCTCTGTGAGCCTTAGCTTCCTCATCTGTTAAACAAATACATCTGTCCCAAGAGTGATTTTTGAGAACAAAATGAAAAAGTCTTTGTCCATGTGCTCCAATGCACCTTAGGATGCAACCTCAGAACCAGCTCAAACTGGTCCTATCCTGTTTCTAACAAGATACTGAGTTGCTTTTCTGAGACAATAGACCCAAACTGCAAGTCACTGCAAACAAAGCATGCGCAGAGAAGAGAAATTTGACTTCCCGTTGCAAAGGCTCGCTCCCCACCCTGTGGAACCAAAGCACTGGAACATTTTCAGAAGAGGAGGGCCCGTCATCCGGGAAGATCCCGTGCTGAGGCCCCTGATCATATCTTACCATAAATGGTCCAATTCCCCAAGCCCGCCAATGGAAATCTGCTCCCGTAAGCACTTTTGCATGTCAGCCTACTCTCCTAGCCCCTTAAAACTAGCCCCAAACCTTGGATCAGGGAGACAGATCTGAGCCTTCACTCCTGTCTCCTAGTGGGTCGACTTTGCACTAAAAGCCTTCACTCAAAAGCCGGTGCCATCGTGTTGACTTTGTGTGTCCGGCAGTGAGCCCTTGACTGGTAAGAAGTCGAGCTCTAAATGAAAGAAATGTATATATTAGCTCTTTGACCAAATTAAATCTAGGAATTTCTCCTCTCATTGAGTCACAATGTACCTTAACATCGTCTCTGATTAATTCTACAGCAAACAAATTTCTTTTATCTAATTTTAATCCAGAGTTATCCAAGGTTATTTAGTCTCTGACTTTGCTTATAAATATTGTGAGAAACATATCTTGGGTATTTCAGACTGTATGATAAAAGCATTGTTAAAATTTAAAGTGCTCTATAGATGACAAGCATTTAATATATATGTAATATATCTTATTGTTTCCTTATCATATTTTAATGTTATGTAATATATAATAATTTTATCATTAGTTGTATATATATCTTTACTCTTCTCCTAAATTATACACACTCTTTCCTATTTATATTTGTATTCTCCAGAGTTTGGCTGTTAATGTTTACTGAATAAATGTATAAATAAAATACTAGTATAAGGTTTTACACATTTCACTTATTCAAATTATAAGCGGGACTGAATTGTGTAGGTGAATATGTGATCTTTGGCAGTTTACGTAATGAATTATTTTTTTAATGTCTACTATTTCTTTAACAAGCATTTATTAAACATCTATGTGCCAGGCAGTATTCTGGATACTGAAAAAACATTAGAAAATAAAACCCCAAGAACATCAGCCCATATGGCACCTCACTCTTCTGGACAAAGACAATCAAAAAATAAACAAGCACATTGCCAGTGTTTTAGGAATTAATACATGTTATGAAGAAAAAAAGCAGATAAGTGGGGTTTGCAATTTTAAATAGTCGAGCCAGGGAAAGCTCAGTGAGAAGGAGACATTTGAACAAAGACTACAAGAGAGCGAGAGTGTGAGCCACATGACTCCCTGGGAGGGGAGCATTCCAGGCTGAGGGAACAGGATGTGCAAAGGCCCTGAGGCAGGATTGTGCCTGGAGTCTTCCCAGAACAGCCAGGGGGCAGTGACTTAGAGAAGGTGAGAGTGGGAGAGGAAATCAGAGAGAGAATGAGAAGCTGGATCAGGTAAGGCCTTATAGACTGTTGTAAGAATCTCACTTTGACTCTGAGTGACATGGGAAGCACTGGAGGGTTTGAGGCGAGAAGTGACTTAGTCTGACCTACATCTTAGACGAAATCATGTTGCTATCATGTTGAGAATAGACTGTAGTGGGGCAAGGTGGAAACAGGGAGACCAGTTAGACAAGAGATGATGACAACCTGGGCTAGAGCGGTAGTGATGGAGGTGATGAGAAGTGGTCAGTATCTGGATGTACTTTGAACTAAGCCAATACTTGGTTTGCTGATGGAGAGTGGGCAACGAGAGGAATGAAGCATGATAACAAGGATTTTTGCACTAAGCAAATGGAAGGATTGAATTGAGAGGGGAAGACTAGTAGGGAGTAGGTAGGTGAAGATTAGAACCTCATTTGGGGAAGGTTAAGTCTGAGAAGCCAGTCAAACATCTCAGAGGAAAACTCAGGTAGGGAGTTGGCTCTATGAATCATGAGGTTAGCAGGGCGGTCTTGATTAGAGATGTGAATTTGGGCATCATCAGAGTGTGGGTGGTGTTTATAGCCCTTGAATGGAGGAATGCACCCAGGTCATAAGTCTAGCTGGAAAGAATGGCAGGTTCAAACTGAGATTAAGAGATTGGAAAAATGAGAAATGAGGAAAAGAAAAGGAGATAGAGTGGCTGCAAGATAGGAAGGAAACCAGGAGAGTGCAGTGTCCTGGAAGCCAAGTTAAGAAAGTATTTCAAGACAGAAGGAACCAACAGCCTTATTGGGTTAAATGCTGTTGATAAGTCAAGCTACATGCAACTTGACAATAACTACGGGAGGTATAGATGAGGAGAGGTGACATCAACAAAAGTGGGGTTGAAGGTTAAAGAGCTTGATTGTATGTAAGAGAGGGAATGGGGAGAGACTATAAACTTTAGAGCAGTTTTACTCTGAAAGAAATGAGAGAAATAGAGTGATTGTTGGAGAAACTGGAATCCAATGTGTGAGTGAGTATGTGTATTTTTTAAAAAAGATTTTTGTTTTTAATTGGGGAAAGGGAACAGGACTTTATTGGGGAACAGTGTGTACTTCCAGGACTTTTTTCCAAGTCAAGTTGTTGTCCTTTCAGTCTTAGTTGTGGAGGGTGCAGCTCAGCTCCAGTTCCAGTTGCCGTTGCTAGTTGCAGAGGGCGCAGCCCACCATCCCTTGCGGGAGTCTATGTGTTTTAAGAAAGTGAAATAGAAGCATGCTTGTCTGTTGATGGAATGATACAAAAGAATGCCATCGAGAGAAAGACTGCTGGAGTGAAGTCCTTGAGAAATAACTAGGGTTGGGATCCACGGTCTAGGGGGAGGGATCCCACATGTTTCACCTGGGAGCTGCCCCAGAAACCCTGTCAGTAAAAGTTGCTCTGACAGCTTTACAGAAGAGAAAACCGAGTCTCACCGAATTTAAGTAGTTTGCAAATGTAACATAGCTAGTCAGAAGAGGTGGAATTTAAGTTGTATTCTTCTTTAAATCTAGGGCTCTTTCTACTTTCTCACAGCTGGAGAGCCATTAAAATGATAATTTTAATGTGATATATAATTGTGTGCATATGACTAAAGAAAAAGTAAAGGAAATGTGCTGAGTTAGGTAAATGTACAGCTTACGAATTGCCTATGGCTCAATTAGTACACCACCCATGTTCTCCATATATATATACTTTTTTCTTCTCTCCACCCGTTGGCCTCCAATACACATCTGTCCCTACGTAAGGGGGTGGGCGTTGATTGGACAGAAGCATGACACAAAATATACTTCTAAAAAACATTTACTATGGAAAGAGATTGGTTTTAAATGACGTTGTTAGACTGTATCCATGAATCTAACGTGTTCTCTAATAGAAAAGAGATATTTAAAAATGGATTCTATTTTGACCATTTATGAAGCTTCATAAGTCCTGCAGAATTTAAAAAAAATTATATAAAACATGATATCCTTGCGATTGATTTAAATAATGACAGTGTTAGGCCCTTACTCCTTATGTGGTTCTTTGTTGTGGTCCTTCTTCACTAGCGACTTTGAACCCACGCCAGCAATATTTTCAGAGTTTGGTCATTGGTCAGAAAATCTCCAGGTGGAAGGATAGGAGTGAATCAGCATGAACTCGGCCCTACACATGTAAAGAGGTCAAAGTGTGGAACCCATTGTTATCATGTTTCCTCGAAAATAAGGCCCAACCGGAAAATAAGCCCTAGCATGATTTTTCAGGGTAACATCCCCTAAACATAAGCCCCAATGTGTCTTTTGGAGCAAAAATGAATATAAAACCCAGTCTTATTTTTGAGGAAATACGGTGGTTGAGTAGTAATTCCTTTCCTTATACAAAGGTAAGCATTATTTTTATCCTTCTAAAAATGTTTTCTAGCATTCTGGAAAAAAACCAGCACAGCAGTGCTTGAATGGCCTCATCTCTTGGAGATGGATTAGGACTAAGAGCGACTGGGTATTATTTTATTAATTAACTTATTCATTCAACAAATTTAATGAGCACATCCTATATACTACTTAGCTGTCCTCCACTGAAGACGTAACAGTGCAAAAGACTGTTTTTGTTTTTGTTTTTTAATTTCTGCTTTGTGGAGGTTTATTCTAGTTGGGACTCATAGATAATAAGCAATCAAGGTAAGTGATAAATAAACGACATAGTATGTTACAAGCCAGTAAGTGCTATGGGGAAAAAAAAAAAAAACGCATCAGGGTAAAGGGAGTTGAAAATGGGGCAATTATATTAGTTATAAATCTTCTCTTTGACGTTAGCATTTCTAACAAGGACATGAATATTCTCCAAGCAGAGAATGACTTCCAAATCACAGGAAGAATTTTATTGTGTCTTATGTGTAATTTTTTTCTGCTTTTAGTCTGAAGACAGTAGTACTGAATTCTGATGGCACAGCAGTTGTGTGGGAATTGGATGAACTTAACTGTCACCCTTTGAAATCCTTGTTTCTGACAGGTCAAATATTTCAAAATCTCTTGTTAAGAACCTTTTGAGCATGTTCCTTTCTCGGGGAGATTTTCATCTTCAATAATCACCAACTTAGAGAAAGTAGGACAGAGCAACTAGGATATTTTGAAAACAACAAAGAAATGGATGCTTCATTGATAATTGCTTTGCACCCTGTAAACACAACCTATTTAAAAAACATCAGTTGTATTTCTAAAGTTTGAGTAAGGTCACAGGCTGACAATACCATCCCGTAAAACTCTGATAATAAAACTAAAGAAATTGGAAACTAGCGATAGTTTACAGGGCAGTAAAAGGAGGAACGATCAGGTAATTATTTTTGTATTTCCCTACACCTCGCATTTATCAATGAGAAGCTCCAGGGGACAGACTGTCTTAGATTACTTCTGTATCCACAGAGCTGAGCACAAGACCTAATATAAAGTGCATTTGTTCTCAGATGCTAAAGTGCCAAAGATACTTATCAAAAATATGTAAGTGGGGAGGGAGGTGCTAGATGAGGATAATGGGATCAAATACATGGTGATGGAAGGAGAACTGACTCTGGGTGGTGAACACACAATGTGATATATAGATGATGTAATACAGAATTGTACACCTGAAATCTATGTAACTTTACTAACTATTGTCACCCCAATAAACTTTATATATATATATATATATATATATATATATATATATATATATATAAAATCTTGAGGTCCTGTATAGAATGTACTTATACATATACTAAAATATGTATTGTTTATTAAATTCAAATTTAAATCTGGCAACCCTCAGACATAATTAAAATTAAGAATAGGTACCCCATATGTCTAAGGACAGATTTTATAGCTATAAGATACATTTACCTAGGTAACGAGGGTCTGTGAATTAATTCAGTTTAGGGTTGTTGGTTTTTTTTTTTGGTTCTGAACAGACTAAATTCTCTTACTTGGCCCTGGTATAGGTTTGTTTATTGCCTTCTGTTCTGAGGCTAGAAATAACACTGGCTTCTCAGTTTAGAGGTGACAGTGATTAGTCATATAGTAGGACCCAGTAGGTGAGTGTGACTAAATAAACACAATCCATTACCATTATAAAAAACTTCTTTAATTAAATATCCTGATAACATTATTGCAGCTTCATTTTTCATATATGAGGATTATGTCATAATAAAGGAAGGAAAAATATAGTTATTTCAGCTTGTGTGTGTTTGTGTTTCAGTGGAAGATGCCAACTATTAATTTATTTGGGTGAAAATCAGTGCTCCAACCACTCTTTCGTTCTTAGCAATTCTCCTATTGAAATGATCATAAAACATTCTGCAGACTGGCTGGTGATTTTTGTTCCTCTGGTATGTTCACTTTTGTTTCATTTTATGATTAAGCCGATTGATTTTCATTGATTCTGCTCCACCATCAGGATTTCCAAACATATCAATTTTAAAAAGTAGTGATTACTGTGGTAAGGAAAAGAAATGGCTAGTTTAAGATCCCTGTCAAGTTAGAAAAATAAGCTGTATTTGCTTTCGATTGCTGTGTAACAAATCACCACAAATTTAGCAGCTTAACATATCGATTTATTATGTCACATTCTTTGTGGGTCGGCAGTACAAGCTCACCTTAACCGAGTCCTCTGCTTTGGGGCTCACCTGTAGTCAAAGTGTTAGCTGGGGCTAGATTTTCATCCAACGTCCTCTTCTAAACTCACATGTTTGTTGGTAGAATGCATTTCATTGAATCCATAAAATTGGAGGTGGCTTGTTCCTCAGTCCAGAAAACAGAGAGAGTCTGACTTCTAGACCCTTTTTTAAATGGCTCACCTGATTAAGTCAGACCCACCCAGGATAATTTCGTTTTTGATTAACCTATAGTTCACTCATTAGGGGTCTTAATTACACCTGCAAATTCCCTTTACCTTTGTCATGTAATGTAGTCCTGTCATGGGAGTGATATTCCATCACTGCATTTTAATGGTTAGAAACCAGTTTTCACTACATTCATGGGAGGTCATTGGGAGTTATCTGACAAATCTACCTATTATTTTGCTTATAAAATTAGCATTGCATAGCTCAGCCAAGTTGGGACAGAAGTGAGATAAAAAGATAATTAAATATGGTTCATTCTGAAAAGAGGGCAAGCAAGTAAACTTTAGGGTCATAAAATAAACAAATGGGCAAACAAACAAACACTTAAATCCTTTGAAAAGAACTTTGAAGCATTTTCATGTGTTTGCAAATGGCTGCTGTCATATGGTCTTACAACCTGGTAGCACCATTCTAGATAGATATTACTTATGTCAGCAAAATGTTGCCTTTCAGACATTTATTACATTTTTGACATTTATTACATTTTTGAAATTGCACGTTTTGTGATAAAATCACCTCAGGTTCAAGTACAAAAGAAACAACACGTGTATATATGAGTTTGACTCAAGAGACAAGAGAATGTAAAATATTAATGCTACTTATAGCAGTCAACGTCCACTGAATACAAATTTACAGAAAGTTACCATAAGGTTTTTTTCTCATTGTGAGAGGATTGAAGTGATACAATAATAGTTCAATCTATCAAAATTAGGAAACTTTCGGTGGTTAGCTTGGTTCTCAGGTTGGTTGAATACCAGGAATATGGATAAGAGAAATGATAAGGAAAAGCACATATGTGGAAAGAAATGAAAAGTATGTATGTGGAAAGAATCCTGGATTTGGAACCAAAAGTTCTTTCTTCTAATCCCTCTGTGTGAATTGTGAGGCATTGGATGAGGGCTTTTTGTTTTGTTTTTAACACTTTAGGCTTTGAGTTTTTTCTTCAGTAAATTGGGGACAGCCTCACAGGATGAATGAGAGATGTTCAAGAAATTTGCAAATGATACATTACCATAATATCTTGAGTTATTATTTTCCAATGCTTCCAAGCTAGCTACCATTCAAGGATTTACTTATTTGTTTCATAGGGAAGAGGTGTGTTGAAATGGCTCTGATGGTTAAATCACTGTATGGGATGTGTAATAGGTTTTTAGCAAGAAAAAAAGAGTATATCTCAAATGCAATCTGGGACCTCTGAAGTTACATGAGATTCTTCTGCCAAACTTTTTCAGTCACAGGAGGTACCTGTCTGTAGGAAACCCCTTAATCAGTTTAAAATCTTTGTTCTACGTGAAAAACTATCAAATGAAATGGCAAGAAGGCTAAAGTGTGGGCAAGGATCTAAAGTTATCACATTTATGTACTAATGTTTTGCATTAAATAGTACTTTAAAGCCGGGCAGGGTAGATGTTATTCCAGTTATGTGAAAAAGGAGCTATATTCCAAAAGCTTTGCTGGCAAGATATTTCTAACGCACAAGATGAAAGGCCAGGATAAGTGGCAGAGATTGTTACTAGAAAATAGGCTTCGCAGCATGACATCACAATCCTCTCATTTTGTTTTCTTCCTCCATACCAGTATTTCTCTCTCTCTCTCTGTCTCTCTGCCTCTCTCTCTTTAAAATTTATATATGTAAAAGTTAAGTTAAAGTGTTTTAGCTACATAAGATAAAATGATACTTATTTACATTTTACTAAGAAACATTGCATACCTAAGAGAGGTCCAAAAAGATGCTTTTCAGATTTCTCTCAGGATCTTCAAGAAATTAAGAGTCACACTATACAACAAACAACTCCATTTGGAGGGAGACCTACTCAGTGGCGTCAAAACACAGATTAATGAAAAAAGAGCGAGGTTTTGGCTAATTACAATTTCTATTAATAAATTTTAAAGGGTGACTTTATCAGTCATTTTTATGGTTTAGTATATCAAAATTCATTATTAATCTATAAATAGTCTTCTAGAAAAATTCCTTATTGAGTTAGTTCCCTGCAAATATTCCTCCCCTTCGTTAGGTCCTTAACTTTTGATTCTGCTTCTCCACTGCTGCCAGAACTCTATTTCTTAAATAACTTATCTAATTCTTTTATGTCCTTTTGTTTGAACATCTCTGTTAGCTCTAGATAGCCTTCAGGAAAAACACTAAAGCCTCTGGCTTGGCATTCAGAGCCCCTCCTAACGTGGCCCAAACTTACCCCTCTGACCTTATTTTCACACACGCACCTCACAGATCCAGTCATGTGACTCTATTTAGGTACATTCTTGTCTCACTCTTCAGTAAATATTCCATACCCTTTCATGAGAGTAAATCATTGCAAATGCTGTCCCATGGCCTGGACTCTCAATCTTCCCTTTACGCCTGCCACGTTCCGCTTAGGCTTCAGGATCAAGTGTGACTTTATTTATATGCGAACGCTCTCTTGAACCCTTTGCTTTCTCTGAGTTCCAGGAGCCATCTTCTCTCCCTATTGCAACATGAGCTACAATTTATCTGTTTTCATATCCAACTCCTCCATGGACTGCAAGTCCGTCTGGAACCAGGACTGCGTGACTCACTGTTCATTCACAGAACACAGTGTCATGCTGTGACCAGCAGATAATCAGTAAACGTTTGTCAGAGTAAATCACGGCTCCAGAACTCTGTTCTTTGCATTGCAAAAACTGCTTGGATTGATTCCTTTAAAAAGAAAAATCTTTATTTATGTTTTACAAATATTTTAAGAGTCTTGCTTTCCTGTAGGATGTAGTAGTTCATAGCAGACCAATACTCCCACTTAACGTGAAAAGGGTGGATAAATTACAAAAAACTCACAGTGTTAAGGATTTCCAAAATCGATGCAATCAACCAAGAGTAGGTGGGGTAAAATCACAAAGAGGGAAGCTATACAAATGAGCTTTGGGTCACCGGGCAGTTTTCTTGCAGAGGGATTGCCAGTTCTGGTTTGAGCAGAGGGTCAGGCTTGGCCTGTGTGCAGAGACTGTGCTGGGAGAGAGAACCGGGAAGGCCTCTGGCCATTGTGTGGCCTGGAGCAGCAAGCTGAGATATTGCGGACCCACAAACATATGCAGTCAGCAGTAACAAAACTTAAGTTCACGTGGAATATTTACCAAAATCAATGATCTGATAGGCCATAAAGAATCTCTGAAAATTTCAAAAGATTGGAATAGCTTAGAGTATATTCTCTGATCACAAGGCGATTAACTGAGAAATCAATAACAAAATATAAAGAAAAGCCCCACTGTCTAGAAATTAAATAACACATCTCTACATAATACATGGATAGCTAGGAGATCAAAATGAGAATTAGTTTAAACTGAGTCGTCATGAAGATATAACTTATTTAAACATGTGGGATGCAACTAAAGCACAATGAAATCAGTGTTTACAGGAACACATATATCTGTACATATATATCCAAAAAGGAAAGTTTAAAAATTAATAATTTAACATCTCAAGAAGCTAGAGAAAGAACAGCATATCAATCCTACTAAAGAGAAGAAAATAAAATAAAAGAGCAGAGCAGAAAATGATGAAATAGAATGATAAAATTAACCAAGCTAAAAGCTTTTTTTAAAAGAGCAAAATGAATAAAGCTCTAGCAGAATGTTTAACAAAAACAGAAAAAAAAAAAGTCGAAGGAAAACATAAATTATTATTACCAGAAATTTGAAATCCATTATTAAAAATCTTCCCGTAAAGAAAGTGCTTCACCAGAGAACTGTTCCAAATGTTTAAGGAAGAAATTAACACCAACCTTATGAAATCGCTCCAGATAATAAAAATAGAGGGAACATTTGCCAGCTTTTTTTCACTGATGCCAGTGGAACCCAAAACCTGACAAAGACATGTATGAAAGAAAAATTTGAGGCCAGTCTCTCTCATAAACATAGATGTAAAAATTGTTAACATACATTTTAATTAAATCAAGTGATATTAAGGAAGAAAAAATACTACACAACAAGGTGGAGTTTAATCTACCCATGAAAGGCTGATTTCACATTTTAAAATCAATGTAATTTATGGTAACAGAGAAAAGGAAAAAACTAAATACATATGTGTATATAGACTATATATATGATATGTGTATATATCATATATATATGACTTTCTCAATAGACATAAAGTAAGCTTTTGACTCAACATTCATTCTTGATAAAACTCATAGCAAACTAGTTATAGAGGGGAACTTCATTAATCTGATAAAGAATATTTATAAAACACCTAGAGCAAACATTATACTCAATGATAAAATATTGAAATCTCTCCTTTTAAGATCAGGGGATAAAAAAGTATGCCTACTCTCACCATTGTTATTCAGCATTGTACTGGGGGTTCTATTCAATGGAATAAGATCAGAAAAATAAATAAAATATATCTGACAAAACTCACATCCAGAATATGCAAAGATATCCTGCAAATCAATAAGGAAAAGATTATAAACATTAGAAAAAAAAAATGAGCAAAAACTTTTTGTGAAAGAGACATCCAAATAAACCTATGAAGACAGGCTCAAACTTATTATTCATTAGAGAAATGGAGAGTGAAACACCATACAATAATTCTACATACATACCAGAACGGCTAAAATCTAAATGAGGAAAAATGCTTAGTGTTGGTGTTGGATCGACTGGAAACCTCATATGATGTGGTTGGGAGAGTCAATTGGTACAGTCACTTTGGAAATCTGTTTAGCTGTTCTTTCTACAGCGCAGCATATGTGTGCCCCTTGACCCAGCACTTCTACATATGTTCATTTAAAGACCTGTGGTCAAATGTTCACAGCAGCACTATTTATATTAGCCAAGAATAGAAAAACTAAAATGGTTATCAATAGTGGAGTAGATTAGTATTAGTATGAACCATATGAAATTGTTGGTTTTATTAGTTAAATAGTTCAGATATTGCTGATATCATATTTTTTCAAGCTATATGTTGTGTTATAACAACACAATGAATACTATACGGCCAAGAGAATAGATTCACAACCACATGCAATGGCATAGATGAAACTTATAAACGTGAGGTATAGCCGGGAGAGACAGAGGGAGAGAGGGAGAGAGAGAGAAAGCCAGACATGAGCATATTGAATGATCCCATTTAGATAAAGTAAATAAAAAGTTTAAACTAAACTGCACTGTTAGACGTAAAGATAGTAGTTATGCTATCCTTGCCAGGGGAAAATAATGGAAGGAAATATAAATGAAGTTTTACTAGTGTGTTGATTCTTGAGAGTCTTGATCTGATTGTAAAGATAAGATCAGTTTGTGAAAATTTATTGAGTGACATAATTATCATTTGGATTTTTCTGTTTATATATTTTACTTTAATAAAAAGTTTAAAAATTAAGTAAACAGATGCAAGAAAATATGAAAATTACTATTAGTGTATTGTTCTGTATGTGATGGCATTAGAAAATTATGTCATAACGATATTATGTCATTGAGTGTCACAAAATTTGTATGCGGTAGGCATTATTAGTTCCCATCCACCCTTTCTAGCCATGGAAACTGAAGCTCAGAGAGGGCCTGTATTTGGCCTCAAATCTTAAAAATGGTCCTGTGACCCCTCCCAGCCCTGTTGCCTCATCAGATGTGCTGGGGCCCCTCTGAACCCAGAGCAAGCTCAGCGTAGGCTCAGGCTGGGGCCCCGAGACCCAGGACAACACAGAACTCTCTCCTCCAGCTTCAGACCAGGACTCTTGGAGGCAGTGGAAGGGGCATAAGTGCCAGTAAGAGGGACAGGGATCAGGGACATGTCTCTCAGAGGGCGTCTGTGGGCTTTGTTCTTGTAGACACACGACGGTGAAAGATGATGGAAGAACAGAGCAGAAAGGCATGTCAGACAGAAGGAATAGGAAGAAGGAAAGAGTGGAGAGGAAGCAGAGCCTGTTTCCTGAGGATTGGAAAGCGTGGCTGAAATCAAGTGGGTGGGGATATTCTGGGATAGAGAGAGCTAAGGGTGGCAAATGAGGGTGAGCCTTGAGGGCCACCACGAGGGGTGAGCTGGGGGGAGGGGAGGGCGTGGAAGACAGCCCACCCCACCCCCCTAAAGACCGGCTCAGGTTGCCCAGAAAGTGTGAGCAAGCACTGATTGATTCTAAACACTGGTGCAAATTGCCTGTCGTGAGGTTTGCGTATGAGCCGTTACAGCAGGTGCTCAGTATATGGGAATTGTGTACCAGAAACACAGGACTGAGACACTGCGAGGCGAGGCTTTGTTTCCGTTTGATGCCTCTCTCTTTGCATATCTGAGCAGACTAGAGCAGTGTCCCCATGTGACAAGTGACAGAAAATCCAGCTCAAACAGGAACAGGGGTTTACAAACTTGAGGAGCTGACTGTGTAGGCATTGAACTGGCTTCAGACCTGCCTCAAACAGTCTAGGGTCTCTCTCTGTCTCCTCACTAAAAAAAAAAATAAAGAAAAATCCTGATCACTGAAAGATATTGATCCTATCTGCCATGAATACCCAGCGGAAGTTGAGGCCTTTTCAAAACTTTTTCAAAAGGTCTTTAATGTTTTTGTTTCCACTTAGTCAGACATATGTTCCAAGGCTTACCGTTGAAGTCTGTGAAATGTTGTGCCCAAGAGAACCAAAACGAACTTAGTATCTGATCAGTTCAACAGCTGAGTGAACTTGTCTGGATGACAAATGGGGAGGAAAAGCTCCAAGTCTGGTTGTACAAGGTACGAATCTCTAACCCATTGGCCCAGACTCTGACTTTCCCTCCCGCCTCCCAGACAGGTTTCATTGTTTGTCCACGGGGACCTGGGAAGTGATGCTATCAGAAAGCTCCCAGGGAATGCTAATGACTTCAGAAACTGTAGTGCCATCAGTTCTGCTATAACACTTGTTTTGAAAACAAATTTATTCCAATGAAATGATATATTGGAGCACGATGCAAATTTCATGTTGGCTTATATGCATTTTCACTTGGAAGACATATGAGATAAATGCAGAAAACTACATGCAGCTGAAGCAAGCTGCGTAGAAATACAGAAAACACACAGGCACAGGCATCAAATATCTACAGGCTTCTTCAGTTCTCTTTGTGCAGGAGACACACCCACCCACCTCTGGCGCTACAACTTTCTTTCAAAATTCAGGTAACGCTCCTTACACCACTTCACAAAACTCACAAGCTGGGTCCCCTCCAATGCCCACAGACAAACTTTCGGTCACTTTCAAAGTCAAGAGTCATATTTAGTATGCTACTTATGAATTTCTTAATCGTGTAACATATGTAAAACTGTTGCCACTTTTATGATTCCTATTTTTTATATATGTATCACTGGTGAGGTTTGTGAGTTTTGTGCCCCTGACCCATTTTCCCCACAAGCCCTGTGTTTTGTTTTTCTTTTTCCATTGTGGTGTTATTTCTTATAGATAATTTGGAAATCTTATCGTGTATTACAAATCAAAACCAAACACGGGCTAGGGATGGACAAGCCTTAACTCTTTGTCTCATACCTAACATGCAAGCAATCCTACTGGCTCTACCTTCAAAACAAACCCCAAATAATCAAACCATCTACATCTTACTGCTTCAACTACTACCACTCTGCTCTGACTCACCATCTTCTCTTTCCTGAACCAGGCAGTGGCCTCTAACTTGCCTCCATGCTCCTTCTCTTCTTTCTTTTTCTTTCTTTCTTTCTTTCTTTCTTTCTTTCTTTCTTTCTTTCTTTCTTTCTTTCTTTCTTTCTTTCTTTCTCTCTTTCTTTCTTCCCTTCTTTCTCTCTTTCTTTCTCCCTCCCTCCCTCCCTCCCTCCCTCCCTCCCTCCCTCCCTCCCTCCCTCCCTTCCTTCCTTTGACACCCAATATTGTTTTATATTAATTTCAGGTGTAATTTCAGTGATTAGACATTTACATAATTTAAGAAACGATCCTCCTGACTAGTACCCACCTGGCACCAAATATAGTTATTACAATATTATTGACTATATTTCCTGCGCTTTACTTTACATCCCCATGACTATTTTGTAACTATCAATTTGTATTTCTTAATCCTTTCACCTTTTTTCATCCTGCCCCTCAACCTCCCTCCCGTCTATCCCCTGATAGATCCAGTGCCCATCTGACACCATACATAATTATTACAATATCATTGACCATGTTCCTTATGCTGTACCCTACATCCCCATGACTACTTTGTAACAACCAATTTGTACTTCTTAATCCTTTCCCCTTTTTCACTCACCCCAGATGGGACGGGGGTTGGGGGTGAACCCTGTGTTTTATATTGTGAGAGTTTTGCCTCGTGTAGTAATTTTCAGGAATACGTATGTTGTATTATAGCAAAACTGACTGCACATAAAATTTAATGAAAGTCAGGGCTTTTGTGTGCAAAATTTATCTCAAGGCAATTGAAACAAAGTGTGGCTTTTAGACTCATTAGAAATAAAACAAGAAACTGTTTAGAAATTATTAGGTGTTTGACTCTGTACCCATATTCACATGTGATTAGGGATTTTGTTACTCTGGGATATACTTCTGTCATTGTGTAACACTGCTCTTTGCATAAAACTTAGAAAGATTAAAGCAATTATTGACTCTTTACTTATTTATCCAATGGACATAGAATTGTGGTAAGTGCATTGAGCCTAAACCAGTCAAGCCATGCACTTCTACCAATAGCGTCCCCTTTCCTTTGGGGATGAGAGTGTCACAGCCTGCACTGAAGTGTGTTAGCATGAATGTCAGTTAATGCCTGGAACGCAGTAATACAAACAAAGAATATAACCTCATAGGACTGTAATGGTAGTTTTAAGGCTGTGGTGCCAAACTCGACTGCTTTGGGATGGGTAGATATATGTTTTCAATGAGGGTTTTAAAAACTGCTCACTCGTAAAGAGTAAGTTCTCTGTGATAGGAACTGTTTTATGTCATCTGTTGGGAATACGACGAAGAGCATATTTTTTTAGGACCAGCTTTCGATAGCATTGATTGCCACAAAAGGCCAGTCTTGTAAAACACATAATGCCTGCATCCCAACTTCTTTATCATAACATGAGCAGTAATAAGACCTAGACACAGAGATATAAAGGAGCTTGGGGAGCCCTCGTGTCTGATAACTTATGCATCTAATTACTGAGATGTCGCCAGAAATCTGACTGTGTTGGAGGGAGGGAGATGGGAAGCGGTGATGAGATAGCCGTGCCTAAAACAAAGGGTAACATTGTCTCTTTGTATCTGGATGGTTGTGCTTTGGATCATGAGGGAATCTGCGATGCATGTTAACCCTTTGCCAGGTTGGTGCTGCTAAATTAGTCATTGTCACTTGATGCTTGAGATGAATATAACAAATGACTTCTATCTTGTTTCGATTCAGATTTTAGTGTTCATGGGAAACTTATTTTATTTTTTTATTTATTGTATTTATTGGAGGTGACATTGGTTAGTAAAATTACGTAGGTTTCAAGTGTACAATTCTATAACACATCATATATATAGTATTATGTGTTCACCAGCCAGAGTCAGTTCTTCCATCACCATATATTTGACCCCCTTTCCCTCTTCTACCACCACCCGCCTTTCTGGTAACCACTAAACTGTTGTCTGGGTCTATGAATTTTTGCACAGGAAACATACTTTATATTTCAAACCATTTGATTCAACTTGAAATCTCTACCTGCTCTTTCAGGATACAAATAGCAATGGTAGGACTGAGTTATGTTTTCTGACTCATCTCCTGGCCCATACAAAAGTAACAGAGACACCCATCTGTGGAGAACACAGCCAGCCTCCTGCCCCCTGCAGGGTGGCAGACAGGTTCTAAGGCTCCTGGGCATCATAGAGAGGACCTCAGTCTCACCTTTGCGAATCTTTGCCAGGCTGGCTTTCATTCGAAGGGAACAAAAAGAGGCAATTCAATGGACTTCGAAAAGCAAATAGCTGTGTATTAAAGGGACTCAGGAATGCTGAACGACTGTTTTGGTGAACTTCTATGGGGCTGAGAGAGTACGGCTCTGCTGAGTTTCCTTCGGCTGCACTGTGCAGTTCTGCATCGCATGCCAAGCGTGCTAGAAGGACAAGCTGGGCTTTCCTCTATGCTGCTTGGCAAGCCCGTGTACTTGTAAAGGTCAGAAGTGAGATTAATAAGGGTAGACATAAGCAGAGTTCCCGAATTACCTCTCTCTCCATGTGTCATTCATACATTATTCATCCACTCGTCTGGGAGCTGAGCACTGGGATAAGCACTGGGCACAAAGGTAAGTACCACGTGAACCCTGTTCTGAACTCACATCCGTCTAGTGGGATGACGGGCAGGAAGACAAGTAAGGGCTTTAAAGTGTGCGGACGCTGAGGATGTCAGTGTCAGGGCCAGAGAGTGGTCATGTCGACCTAGACTAGGGATCTTTAGATATTTTGGTCTTATGAACCCATTTGGCAGTTGGAGAGATGGAAGTCTTCGTGCTTCCAATTGCAAGCAAATGCTCAATAATGTATATATTAAACGTGATAATACTTTGTAAGTTAAATTGCAGAGCCATGGTTACTGCTAACTTGTGAGTATGTTAGGAAGGCAATAGTGTAAACTCAAAATTCTAAGTTCCTCTGAAAATGCCAGGGTGCAGGGGAAAGAACCCAGAACACTGGTGATTACCTTAGCTTTGCAACTAACCAGCTGTGTGATCTTAGTTAAGTCTCTTAATTTTGGCCTCAGTTTCCTTACACATAAAATGAGAAAGTCCACGATTCTAGATAGTAATAATTACAGAAAAACTCACAAAAACAAAAAATAGAAACAAAATCAAAAGCGTAAATTCTTAATAATTGTGTGTAAACAGACTTTACAAAGCAACAGAATGATTTTGGACCTTCCTTGAAATTCAAAACAAATTGGAAGCCAGATGGTTATTACCCATAATCCCCACATGAGATGAGTCTCAGGAAGCCCATCTGCTTGAGTTCCCCGTTTCCAATGGAAGTGGGGATCTCTAGATATTCATAATCTTGTGAGTCATTTCATGTTCTCTCTTTGCTCATGCGTGCCAAATAAAATTCCTCCTGAGGAATACGAGGAATCTAAATTCTGACTGGTGTCCCTGGAGTCCCTGGATAAGGACAATAAATGGTCCTTACCATGCGGATCCGTAAAAAACCCAGAAAAGTACAAGGTAATCGTGTGCATTTTATAAATTAAATTCTATTCCCTAACCCTGGTTGTTAAAATCAACTTCCCATTTCTATAGTCTCCTGCCCGCCCAATCCATTTGTAATGCACTACCAGATTAATCTTTTAAAGCATCTTTGTCCAATGGAGTCTTCAGTGATGATACAAAGGTTCCATATGTCTCCTGTCGAATATGACATCTACTAGGTATTGAGCATTTGAAATAGGGTTAATGCAATTGAGCTGAGTCTTTGGTTTTATTTAACTTTGATCAATTTAAATTTAAACTTAGGCAACTACTGGAGCTGGTAGCTTCTGCACTGAATATTACAGTTCTCAAGCACAGCTTTGACCATATCCTTCCTCTCCTCAAAACTTTATAAAGCTTGACTCTGCCTAACATGTACCGTGACAACATCCTATGCTGGCATTCAAGAAATTCCATAAACTATTCTCAAACTTTGTTTCTCATGCGAAGTGAAATCATCGCTGTTCTCAAACCTATTTTCTGCTTTCCAGAACCACATTTTCCTTATGATTATTAAAAATGAGAATGATATTTTGTTCATTTGTTTAATTATACCTAATATTGAAATAGCGCCACTCAGCTTTTCCTAGCTCTAGAAGGTCTTACCTCATTCACATCAACGGATAACTCTCATGCTCATGAAATCCCATAGCCCTTCCTTATAACATTTAGTACATTTTTCTATATATTTGCACTGTTTATATATGTTATGTCTACTACTTGATTATAATATCCCTGAGACTGCTATCCATGTCTGATTTAATTTTGTATCCTTCAAGGCTCTTTTCACAAAGCAGAAATATGCATTAGTCATTAAGCAAACATCAGTAACATTGGGTTTAAATCCCAGTTACTTGAATTACTACCCGTGTCATTGGTTAGCACAACGTCGGGAACATGGCAAGTGCTCAGCAAATGCTGGCTAATTCCTAAGTGCTAAAGGTATAAGTTCAGGATTCTCATAGGCAGATTGTCATAGTTACCACATTTGATGCACAAACAAAAAGCCATTTTCTTTTCCTGAAAGAAGAGCAAGATCAGCAAACGTCTTATTCTCCAAGACCAAGTGTTATAGAAAGAAGCTTGTTCTCTCTCACAGCAGGAATTCTTGATCTATATTCACCTCTCTCTCTCTCTATCACTGAAAAGTGAAGTTTGGGGCAGAAAGTCAAGGAAGACTTGAACTTAGCCCCCGGGGGCAGGTCATCCTGAAAGCCATTCCTTGTTATATGCAACCCACATCCAGGGAAAGCATGTCTTTCCTGCCCTCCTGCCAGCCCGCTGTGTTCCTACGCCAAAGCCCACTGTTTGCAGCACCAGGGTTGAATGGCTTATTTTCTTTGGTTCTGGGTTTAAAAGGAATTATAAAGCTATGTAGGTAAAACGGAAGAGCACTGCTTTAGAAGGAAGCTGCCCTTCTCAGCATTTGAGTGAATTCTTTGTTCTCTGCTTTTGGGCACTAATCTTTGGGTTGATTATTTAGGTTGATTTTTCTACAGTGGCTGCAATCAGAAGCTGTCGAAACTATACACGGGAGAGGATTTTAAAGATTTTGCTCAAATATGTAAAATTCTACTAACATTGCTTATATTTAAAATACCAAATTCCTGGTTAAAAATATTTCTAAGGAAATGTCATTATTTGATAGGCAAAAATCACGTGAAACTAACTTCTGACTTACTTTCAGCTAATGATAGTAGCTTATCTTCTTTAATGAACTAATAATATGTAAATCATTTGGGTATGAACACAGTTTGCTATTTAGTTACTGTATAAATAATTTTCTTGCCTCTTAGAGTCAGCTCCTTACAGGTTTGAATCTGAGCTGGGCCACTTATAAACTTTATAATCTCCCAAAAGTTGCTTAACTTCTCTGAGTCTGTTTCCTCATTTATGAAATAAGTTATAAAATAATGGTAATTCTCACTTCACAAGAATGTAGTTAAATGTGAATTGAATGACATAATAAAGCACTTTGCACATTACCTGGCACATAAAAGAAATTGAATGTGTTTAACTACCTTTCCTATGTGGTTTGTACTAAAATAAATACTGTAAATTATGAAGGGACAGTTCCTTCTCTGAGCTATTTATAACCTTATCTTATAACCTCGACTATACTATTTTTTTATCTTTGATTTGGAAATAATTTCCAGCTTACCAAAAAGCTGCAATGTTAGTACAAAGAATTCCCACATACCATTTACCTAGAATCACCAATTTTTAAATATTTTGTTTTATTTGTTTTATTATATGTACTCTCTCCCTACTATATATATGTGTGTATATGTATGTATGTACATATAGTATTGTTGAACCACTGGAGTGAAAATTGCATTCATCATGCCTCTTTATCCCTAGCAGTGTATATTTGCAAAGAACAAGGACAGTCTCTGAAATAACCATCGAATAGTTATTAACCTCAGAGACTTTGACACTGATATAATGCGTCTACCTATTCTTTAGTCCGTACTCCATTTTGGTCAGCTGACCCAATTTTATCCTTTTTTCCATTTGTCCTTCTTCCAATTTGGTACAGAATCTAATCACATATTGTATTTAGTTGTCATGCCTCATTAGTCTCCTTTAATCTGAAAACCTTCTCCACCTTTTGTCATTATTCATAACATCAATATAGGTAAACACACGCACACACACACACACACACACACACACATTCAAGCCTGCTTATAATTACCTGAACCTATAATTGAACTCTGTGGTAGGTAGGTCCTAAAATGTTCCTAATGATCTGTGCCCTTATGTGACACAAATGTGTGGGCTGGATTTTGTGACTTGTTGTTGGCAAACAGAATATGACTAAAGCGATGAGATGTCACATCCAAAATTAGATTACAAAAAGAGTAAGCTGCTCACCTCACACCTTTGCAAACCCCTCATTGACCTCATGAACAGGTGAATTCCCAGCATAGAAAAATTCGAGATTTAATCTCACCCCCCTAAAGTACAGAAGGCTCAAATATCAGTAGAATATTTTCTGAAATTTTCCAAAAGTTTTGTATCGACTCATCTGATCTCATTTTCGGAGTCATGTTAGGGCTTTCTGCTTCTACCGTTGTACATGGCTCATTCTTATCTCAGCTCCTCCTTAGTAAATAGCATATTAAAAAACAAAACCTGTTGTTTTGTAACAAAAGTTTGAAAGTTTATACATTTATATATATAAAGCCTACATTATCCCAGTCTATGTTACTAGTTGAAGTAGTTCACTTAATTATAAATGTGAGATGTATGTATGTTGATATATATATATCAGCCCTGGTAATATTACCAGTCCAAGTATCTCACTTAATTATTTACTTGTCCCTTTTTTTTTTTTAAAGATTTTTTATTTAAAATATAGCTAACATACAATATTATATTAGTTTCAGGTATACACCATATTTATTCAACATTTATATACCTAAAGAGTGATCACCATGATAAGTCCAGCAACCATCTGACACTGTACCATGCTATCACAGTATTATTGACTATATTCTCTGTGTTGTACGTTACATCCCCATGATTTGTTTGTTTTATACCTGGAAATTTGGGCCTCTGATTACCCTTCACATTACCCCCTCTTTTTAATTTTTCAATTACAGTTGACATTCAGTGTTATGTTACATTAATTTCAGGTGCACAGCATAGTGGTTAGACATTTATGTAATTTAAGAAGTGACTAGACTATTTTGTAACTACCAATTTGTACTTCTTAATACCTTCACCTTTTCCACTCTGTCCCCCAACCCCCCTCCCACCTATCACCGCAACAAACCTAGTACCCATCTCACACCATACATAGTTATTACAATATTATTGACTACATTCCTTATGCTATACCCTACATCCCCACGACTACTGTGTCACATCCAATTTGTACTTCTTAATCCCTTCACCTTTTCATCCACCCCTCCAACCCTCCTCCCATCTGACAACCATAAAAGCGTTCTCTGTATCTATGAGTTTGTTTCTGTTTTATTTGTTTATTTGTTCTTTATATTCCACATATAAGCGAAATCACATTGCATCTGTCTTTTGAGGTCTGACATACTTTACTTAGCACAATACCCTCCAGGTCCATCCAGGCCACTGCAGATGGTGAAAACCCATTCCCTTCCATGGCTGAGCAGTATTCCATTGTATATGTAGTATGTACCACCTATTCTTTATCCATTCATCCATTGACAGATACCTAGGCTGCCTCTACACCTTGGTCATTATAAACAATGCTGCAATGAACATAAGGGAACCTGTTCCCTTGAAATCATCTTTTGGGCTTCTATGGATCAATATCCAGAAGTAGGATTACTGGGTCCTTCTTTGTCTTTTGCTATAGCCTTTGTTTTAATGTCTGTTTTGTCTGGTATAAGTATTGCTACCACAGCATTTTTTGTTTGTTTGTTTCCATTTTCATGAAATATATATTTCCCCATGCCTTTAGTTTCAGCCTGTGTGTGTTTTTTTATCTGAAGTGAGTCTCTTGTAGGCAGCATATATAGCGGTCTTGTTTTCTTACCCATTCAGCCACCCTATCTTTTGATTCGAGCACTTAATCCACTTACATTGAAAGTAGTAGTTGATTGATATGTAGTTATTGCTATTGATGTTTTATTATTCATATTTTTTATCTTTTTTGTCTTATAAAAGTCCCTCTAATATTCCTTGTAATACTGGTTTGGTGGTGAGGACTCCTTTAGCTTTTTCTTGTCTGGGAAGCTATTTATCTGTCCTTTGATTCTAAATGATAGCTTTGCTGGGTAGAGTAATCTTGGTTGTAGGTCCTTGCTTTTCATCACTTTGAATATCCCCTGCCAATATTTCTGAGCTGCAAAGTTTCTGTTGGAAAGTCAGCTGACAATGGGTGGGCGCTCCCTTGTAGATAATAACTAACTGCTTTTGTCTTTGCTGCTTTTTAAGATTCTTTCTTTGTCTTTAAACTTTGGCATTTTAATTATGATGTGTCTTGGTGTGGCCCTCTTTGGGTTCATCTTGTGTGGGACTCTATGCTTCCTGGGCTTGTATGTCTATTTCCTTTACCAGGTTAGGGAAGTTTCCATTCATTATTTCTTCAAATAGGTTTTCAATTCCTTGCTCTCTCTCTTCTCTTTCTGGTAACCTTATGATGCAAATGTCGGTAAGCTTGATATTTTCCCGGAGTTCCCTTAAACTCTCCACATTTTTTGGATTCATTTTTCTTTTTGCTGTTCTGATTGGGTGTTTTCTGCTGCTTTATCTTTTAATTCACTGATTTGATCCTCTGCTTTATCTAATCTACTGTTGATTCCCTCCAATGTATTCTTCATTTCAGTTATTGTATTCTTTATTTCTAACTGGTTCTGTTGTATGTTTTTTATCTCCATTTTTATGTTTCCTAGCTCTTTGTTAAAGATTTTCCTTGAGATCACCGAGTATCCTTATAACCAGTGTTTGGAATACTGAGTCTGGTAGATTGCTTGTCTCCATTTTGTTTCATTCTTTTTCTGGAGCTTTATTCTATTATTTAGTACATGGTTCTTTGTCTCTCCATTTTGGCTGCCTTCTTGTGTTTGTTTCTATGTATTAAGTAGGGCTGCTATGCCTCCCAATCTTAGTAGAGTGGCCTTATGTAGTAGGTGTCCTGTGGCGCCCAGTGGCACAGTCTCCCTGGTCACCAGAGCTGGGTGCTCCACGTGTGTCCCGTGTGTGAGTTGTGTGTGTGCTCCTGTTGTAGTTGAAACTTGGTTGCTGTTAGCACGTCATTGAGAGGGATTGACCCTCAGGTTGATTGGTTGTGAGGACTGGCCGTGACTACAGTGGAGGAGTTGTGGGGCAGGGGCTGACTCTACAGAACAGGGTTCACTTTAGCAGGGCTCTGAGTCAGCTGGGTGATGCTCTGGCCCAGGCCAAAGCTGGACATTGGGCCTACCAACCCTGGGGCTTCCTGAGAGGGTACCCGCTGCAGGCCAAGTTCAGTCACAGTCTGTGCCCTGCCCGGTCCCACTTGGCATGAGCCATAAGGCAATCTAGAGATGGCTGTCGCCCACCCTGTGCTTGGAGGTACCTTGAGAGGCCAAGTGGCAAACCAAAGCCAGCTGTCACTAGTGCAGGGCTTAGGGCTGCTCAGCCAGAGGTACGGGAAATGCAAAGCCAAATGCTACTTGTTTGGGTTTTGTGAACCTTTGAGAGGTTTTAGGAAAGTCAGCAGCATGAACCAAGGCAGGCTGTTTGTATGGAAAAGTCCCTGGAATTGGCTTGGGTATGCTTGTAAGTTAGGTTGGGCATGGTCTCAGGGAATCACTAAGGTTGGGCAAATAAAAGGTGTTACTTTGATGGAGACCCATATAGGGCATCCACCTGTGTCTATAGGCAGGGAGGGGAAGGGCTCAACAAAGAGAGTTCCTGCTAGCTTCTCTGGGATAAAGCTGCCCCTGCAGCCCTCTTCCTGAAGCTAGACAATTCAGTACCTCTCCATATGTTCCTGGCACCTTTCGAATTGCTGCCCCAGCATTGAAGTTCAAATTGAGTGAGTGTCAGTGAGTAAGTCCATGTGCAAGCTCTTTAAGGGGAACACCCGTGACTTCAGCTGTCGTCTGGCTCACTCAACCACCATCTCCACTGGTTTTCACAGTCAGAAGTTTTGGGGACTACCCTCCCTGCCACTGGAACCCTGCGATGGAGAGCCTGGTGTGTGGCTGGGACTCCTCACTCTTCTAGGGGCAGGGGGACCTCTGCAGCTGAGATATTCCTCCTGAGTGTTAACTGTCACACGTGGATATGGGACCAGCCTGTTCTGCATCTGTGCCCTTCCTACCAGTCTCGAGGTGGCTTCTTCTGTATGTTTGTAGTTGTAAGGTTTTGGTTCAGCTATATTTCAGGTGATTCTCAATAAAGGTTGTTCTGTGGTTTAGTTGTACTTGATGTGGTTCTGAGAGGGGGTGAGTATCACGTTTGCCTATTCCACCCTCTTGACCAGAGCTCTCAACAAAGTTTCATTTCTTATCACATATATTTATTAAACTATGTATAGAAAAAATAATTGCCCAAGTAATTTTGTCATGTTATGACTATTTGCCTCTGATAGAAAATATAGTTGTTATGTTTAATGCTATTATTACTTGGGTAAGAATGCTTTTTAAGTCTTTTGAGATATTTCCTTGACTCAGAATAGTCTATGATTGTGCAATAAAATGTTTTCTATACACAATGTAATTTGTGGCTCTGGCATTTGAGGTAGCATAAAATATTTTAGACAAAGTGTTCTTTCAGTGAAAATTACAATTTTTCTAATAGTAATTACCAAATGCCAGAATTAATTTTTCTCAGATAATTATTCCTGTAGCAGCCTTGACAATCCCAGGCATTTAACTCATTCATTAAAATGCAATAATGATTTCTCCAATGGTTTTCACCACCAGTAATGACATGCATTATTATGCATCACTAATTTCAATGAAGAACAATGGGATACTATTTTATTGGCATTTACATTTACAAGACCATACTTTGTTGCATGCTTGTGAAGAAAATGACAAAAGGACCCCGATCAAATTAACCTCAGGTTTCATTTTGTTTTTTCTTTAACGATGAAATAATCTGCATGATGTTAGAGTTGCTACTAAATAATTTTTATTGTGTAATTTTCATTAGTAATTGAAATAAGTATATGGCTAAGAAGGACAATAGTTAAATTATTAAAATAATTATATGATGATAATTATGAGTAAACATGGAACTAAAAAAGTTAAAATATTTCAAACTCCAGTTTCAAAGAAAATATTTGGATTAAATATTCTAAAGTTTTTTCCTTGTTATTTTGCATTAACATTTGTTGTCATCATTACTTTCTCTAATTACTAAGCATTTATTATTTTGATAAAAAGTCAATTAACTTACTGAACTCTCTACTTTAAATGCTTTTTTGTATTAAATGTTTTATGATGCTGGTATTTCAATGTTTACATTAGGACTCGCTAAAAATAACAATTTCTTTTTGATAAAGCTTAATTTTGATTTCAGCCACTAAAACAAAAGAATTCAAACTTTTCTTAGTTTTGCCTCAAAAAATCCTCAGCTTTATAAAATAAAAAGGTAAAATTATTACAGTACATACTAATTTAGATCTGATGGACAATATATTAAAGTATCTGCATATGCTCTTTGACTAAAGCACTTATTCAGTTGAAAAGTTATTAATTAATGTGCAACTATTTCACTAGATAAGGTGAGCTTTACTCAAAATGATACGCTGTTTACTTGCCATTACAGCTTCTCATTGTAAAGACATGCTGCTTCACCATGTTTGTGTGAAGCAACGTGACCTGCAGGGACCCACTAGCTTAAATCACAGATGTGTTTGCCTTAGGGAAGTAGCAGTAGCCTAGTTTCCCAATAAAGATGATAGGCAGAATCCAAATTATTTCCAATCCAAAGACACAGCTGTCCCAATTCTAGTAGTTCAGAGATTAAATTAGAATGTAGTAAAGAAGAAAGGAAGATTGAGCCTGTAAACATTTAATGTCTGTGTGTGTTTTTTCTAAGGCTAAAAATATAATTCTATATATTACTAAGGATTGGCTGTCGCAAGGCTAACATCAGTAGGCAACTCATTTGTATAGTATTTGAAAAATTCATTTGCATTAGTCATCAACACATGGACGCATAAGGAGGGGGGGGAATTTATCAGGAAGAGAACACACATTTAATTTGACATTTTCCTGTTGAACTTGAGGCAGCCAACTTCCCTGGCTTTATTCCATCTTTTCATCCCACCAAATTTTCCCTCCTACTCATCAGATACTCACAGCATTCTTCACCATGAAACATAGGCAGATGGGTTCCTGTGTCATTATTTGTAATCTGATTGAAAAGGTCTGTTTCTCTTCTCCTGGCCCCCATTCCATGGTTCTCTAAAATCAACATACAGTTCCTTAAATTGACAATCTTTCTTTTTCTTAGCAAAGAAATGAAGCTTACTAGTAGAATTTTTTTGTTGTTGTTAATTTTCTCATGTACTTTCAAGTCAAGCATAATCTGTGGTGAGAGTAATAAGGTGTTGGAAACTTTTTCTTAATTCAATAAGAGTAGCACACTTTTCAAATGTGTAATACCAAGTAAGTGTTATAACAATTTTGTTGAAGTCACCTACCCTTAAATGCATGCTTCAACATTTAAGCATACATTTAAGAACTATTGTCATGGGTTCTATTTATTTATTACCATTTATTCTCAATTACCTCATAATAGGAGTATTTCTCATTTTTGTTTGATAATTGCTTGAAACATCTAAAAAGTACGAAATGTTAAGAGGTCATTCCTTAAGAGTGACTGCTACAATTTCTTGGAAATGGCTGTCCTAGGTTTCCAGGTTACATTTTTCTTTCCCTATTAGTATGTCCAAAATTCTTGGTTGAACAAGGAAGGAATATATAATATTCTGTCCTTAAACTGCTCAATCAATACTGTGTATCAATTGATTTGTGAATTTTTTTAACCTATAAAGAACTACAGAAATCTAATGTCTAAAAATAAACAAATAGCTAGCCCCACTGGTGACACATAAAATATGGAAAAATATAGTAAGAATAAGTACAATAGGTAAGAATAAAAATCAGTTTAAACATGGAACCCCGAGAAAACATTTTGCAAAGTGGCATGTTTCTATTCTATGAATTCATTAAAAAAAAAATCTTACCTTGTATCTTGGGGAAAGTGAGACTACCCTCACAACTCCTGGCAATTTTTTAGACATAGGTAAGCCAAAATCTTTGCAAAGAAGTAAGAGTGAGTTTTTGAGGTGAAATTTATATTTTGTATTTAGCAGACACTCTAGTCTAATTGAATCACAAATTATAGAAATATCTCGTCAGAAATAAGGAAGGGTGAAAATTATATGAGAGAATTGGTTTTCCCAACTCTTTCACTTGTCTTCTTCATTCTCAGTCCACCATCTACTTTGTTTCTATCTTTCAAATCCATTCACAAATGTAATTTGAAAAAAAAAAAAAATGTTTCATAGGAAATTCAAACTTTCTTGAGACAGGCAACAAAAAGATTGAAATTTACCCGTGTGTGGTTTTCACCAGAGCACAAATATCCCTTCATTCTCTTTCAGTGAGATTAACAAAATGGGAGTGCTTATATTTCAGGTTGCCTACCACACACAGAGCACATTGTTCAGTATCAGGAAAAGTTAATTCTGGAAAGAGAAACATCTTTGCTCCAGAGAGTTTACATTTCTAACAACAATTTGACTCAAGCTATTTTTGATACATCAATGATAAAAATAAAAAAAAAGAGACACAAATGTTACAAAGGATTTTGCTCAACTGATGAAATTTTCTTTAAAAGAATTGTTATCCGGCATCTTGTACTGAACAATTCATCCTACTGGGGATTAGGAAACTACTGATTTTGGCTCTGGTTTGATTGGGTGTCCCTTGACCATGTTGATGAAAATCTCTGGGTTTCAAATTTATTGTCTAAAAACAAAACTGTCTGAACAATCCCTAATTCATAACCATGATTCTGTGTTATTTCGTATAAAGAAAAGTGTTCTTTTTAAGGACAGGTGTATTACAGTATTCCCTGTTAAAATGTTTAATGACTCCTTTTCTATTATATCTTTTGAATTTCTGTCTGGTGTTTCAGATCGTCCTGTATATCTCTCTATATACATATATATCCAATACATACATGTACATTTCTTGTTTTTGCAAAATGAACAATGTTGTTGTTGCTGTGTTTTGTGTTTTTTGTTTGTTTGTTTTTTGTGTGGTGAAGTACTTTCATGGATATCTAATTCTCAAAGCACTCTCTGAGTTATTATTATAATTATGCTCATTTCCCAGGTAAAGACTTGGAGACAGTGAGATTCAGTAGCTGATCCTGGGCCACATTGACAGTAAACGGAATGGAGATTCAAGCCCAGACAGTGCAATTCTGCAGCCCACTTTCTCACCCACCCACTGATCACCTTCCAGCATTGCTGCTTTCACACTACTCTCCGTATCTTTCCAGATGCTTCTCTTCCTAGGCAGATTGATTTCTTCATTTCCAAACAGAGACCTCTGTGCTCCTCCTGACAGCATGTCTTTACATCTGGCCCCCTATCCTGAATGTTTCTCTTGAATCCTTCTTCTCTAGGCTCCAAGTGACACAGTGCTCCAGGCAACTCCTGTATCAGTTGATCAGAGTTGACACCTGAGAAGAATCCTTAGCATCATTATGTGTATATGGCCATGGCTCTCAATGAGATTTCAAGTCCCCGAGTGTTCTTTTGTGCACCTGGGCTGCACCATATGCCCCTCAGCTAACGGCTGATTTTCCCCAAATTTGCAATGTCCCTGTATTCTCTAACAGGTAGATGTACCACCAACTCTCCCCATGCAAAAACTGTGGAGGAATTCTAGATTACTCCCTCTCCCTTATCATCTGCAATTGGTCTCTGCAAACTGCCATTTTTTGTTTCCTATGTGTCTCTCAAATCCCATTCTGCTCCATGCTCAGTCATTGCTCTACATTTTTATCATTTCTTGTCTGGATTATCACAATAGCCTTCTCTTATCTTCTCCCTGCATCTCCTGCCATGCCCTATTCCAGTTGTCCAGCATATGTCTGGCAGCGTCATCTTCAAAAAGAGATTAACATTTCAGTTTCCCCCACCATTTTCAGCATTAAAATCTAAATTCTTTGTTATAACTTCTAAGCTTTTTCCTGACCACCCTCTCTACCTCTCTCACGTCTTCTCCTGACACACTTCACTTCAGGCAAGGTTCTGCCTCCCTCCACTAGGATTCACAAATAGGACCACATCTCCTCAATGCTGAGAGCCCCAATACCTAGGCAGTTTATAGCACTTAAGAACTAAGACTTTGAAGCTACATAGACCTGTTTTGAAATGCGGTTACTAGCACATCTGGTTGAACTTGGACTAGTAATATGACCTCCTTGAGTCTTAGTTTCCTTATCTGTAAAATGGGCATGATAACAACATATTTCACAGAGTTGTTAAGAAGATTAAATAAAGCAATTATTGTAAAGCTCTTACTGTGATGCCTGGAACACAATAATTGCTTAATGAATGTTAATACTATAATGAATGCGATGCATAGAATCACATGAATGAAATGATAATTAAATTTTAAGGATGAATGAATGAATGAAATCTATGTGGGAGAGATTAATGCTCCCAGTCAATGATGGAGAGGTTCAGGATGAGATCAAGTAAATAGCCACAATTCCGATTTGTCAGTTTTCTGCCTTAAAATTTGTTTCATAGTTGATCTTAGTTTAATAAAAAAGAAACAATCAAAAACTTGTTTTTGGTTAGGCTTTCCTTTTGTGATTCCCCTGCCATGTTCTTCTTTCCACTTGAGAGAGACTTTCTACTCCTGCCAAGATTGTAGGCTTTGTGCATCTTTTCTGACTTACAATAAGCACAATGCACTTTCTTTTGGTGGAGCCATCTGAGGTTCCTGGCCTGGAGGGGCATGGATGAAGGACAGCGAGTGTCAGCATATTCAGGACACCTCAGAGAACAAGTGAGCAGTGTGCCGAGTCTGTGCGATCACTTGATCTCATTAGATACTTTTTAAATGTTTGCGTGCTTGCCAGGGGCAAAGATGGCAAACCAAGTAATTGATTGGGAACACAATTGTGATTGTCCCCTGCAGTGCTGTAAAAACTGGTGTTTCCTATATTCTTCTCTTTTTGTTCTGAATGGCTTTCCAGTTAAAACCCTTGGTCAGGAGTCAGCATCTATCTGCCGTATTTGGAGTCCTCAGCAGATGCAGTGGTGAGGATAAATGGACATTTCTGTAGGTGGTAAAGTGTAAACAGCAAGGTAATAGTAGCTAACATTTAAACGCTTGTCGTTTACCCACATATGACCTCATATGAAGAGGGAAGGTATTTTTATTAACCTTCTTGTACACTTGAGGACAACTTAGGATAATAAAGTATTAGTCAGTTGCTCAAATTCACTTATTAGTAAGTGGCATTATGAAGGCCATTTATAGTGAATCACATACCCTTCCTTGCTCACGTCCAAATCATTTGAGAGGCATTGGGAGGGCAGAAATGTGTCAGCTGTGCTTACTGTAGGCAAATGGATAACAGTATATTTAGGGAACTGTACTGTAGGGTGATTCGGTTCATCTAAACAGTTGTTACTCAGAGAAGTGGGGGATGGGCAAGAATATTAGGTGGATAACAAGTAACAACAGTAAAAACTTTCTCTTGCTTCAAACGCCTTTTTAACTTTAACCAATTTGTTAGTGAGACTTCTGAACTTGACCTGGTATGGGGACAGAGCCCCAGAAAGTAGTTTCCAGGCTCTCGGCCTCACATAGACAGGTGCTGGCTCAGGTAGTAAATGGCCAACTGTGATTGCATGGCCATCAGCTGTGGCTAGTTGGCCGTCAGCTGTAACCAGTGAGCCATTGGCCACAATATAACTGCTGTGGCTATGCTAGCAGAGGAGAGGAAGAACGGGGGCTAGCAAGAAGATGGCGGCTGGGCTGGCAAGTGTGGATGGCGGTTTGCGGACAGTGTGGCTCCAGCCTCCAGTGAGAGTATAGTGCCGCGAGCGAGAATATAGTGGTATGACTCCCCCATCTATGGCTCCGTGGGTGTTCCTTTTTGGCCTCACCATGTCCTGCGTTCTTGTATGGGGAGCGGGAGCAGAGACCTCGCAGGTCGCCCGGCACGACAAATGGCGCAGCGAGCAGGGTCTCCCGCATAACACCTGGAATCTGTTTTACATGCTCTGGTATCAGTTCCCATCCAGACAAGAAGGGTCTCCCAGAGCAAACACTCTTTGCTTCAATATCATGTCATATGCTTCCTTACTAATTATGTGGACAGAGTCCCAGAGAGCAGTTTCCAGGCTCTCGGCCTCACGTGGAAAGGTGCTGGCTCGGGTAGTAGATGGCCATCAGCTGTAACTAGTTGGCTGTCAGCTGTAACCGGTTAGCCATTGGCCACTTACATAACTGCCGTGGCTGAGCTAGCAAGGCAGATTGCAGTTAGCAAGTGAGGTGGGTTGGCAGAGATAAGTGGACGGCAAGCTGCAGATCCTGTGGCTCCTGCTTCCTGTGTCTCCAACCCAGCCGCCAAGAAGACTACAGTGGTATGACTCCCCTATCTATGGCTCTGTGGGTGTTCCTTTTTGGCCTCACCATATCCTGCGTTCTTGTGTGGGGAGCAGGAACTGAGACCCCACATGACACTCATGCCTTAAAATACTTTTTAAAATCTTTATTGGGACTCTCTCATAGTCGCTCCTATTTTTCAGCATCATTTTCTGCAGTCTCAGCATAAGGAGTTACAAATTCTTATTTGTCTTTCACCTTCAGTGGTGTAGTCAATAAACACTTTTGAGAGCCTACCACGTACTAGAGGCACAAAGATGAAGGCAAAACGTTCTCTGAGCTCACCGTTGGTTGAGAAAGCTATTAATGGCGTTTCCAAAACAGAGAGCTGAGTATATGCATAGTTGCATCAATCCAGACTGTTGCTGACTCCTCCCAAGGAAACTGAGTCTCTGTCCACTAGAAACATGGACTTCCTCTGGTGAGCAAGAGCACAGCTGGTGCTGGAAAGGCCTTGCTGCTTCCTGTACCTGCATTCCAGCCACCAGCAGATGAAATCGCTTGGCAACCCTGGGGTAAATTTCGTTGATTAGGACTCATATTATTGCTGTCAGCTCTAGTCACCATCCAGTATGTAAACCCCTCACGTCATCTGCCCTTTCCTGCAGTCTCACCCTGAGAACCTTAGGCTTCCACCCCCAATCTCTCCTTACGGTACTCCTCTTAGCACAGGTCCTGATCTCTATATTCTAGTCTTTGAAACTCCTGGATCGTAGTTAACAAGCTCTGCTCATGTCTCCTTTAACCAATGGTCTTAATTGAAACCAAGACCTTCCTTATGTCAACCCTCTCCAGTTTAAATGGGAACATCTAGTATCAGGAAGGAGGTAGGCACAAGAGTTTGTGTGTATTTGTGGCCTATCAAAAAGAATTCTCAAAAACAGTTGTTTGTTTTGGTGTTGCTTTTAGAACCCGTGAGGCAAGAGTTTCCTGGATGCATTCGGATGATCTTAAAGTTATCAATTGTAAGCACCTGACGCTTGGCTGGATCTTCAAATATCAGAGTACCTGTAAAGGTAAGAGCTTAAGCATACACCCCTTGGTCAGGTCCAAGCTGTTCTATACAATCAGGTTTGCTTTCTCTGGTCAAAGGTGTGTGTATCACTTCCGTTTTAAAGGGTATGTTTCAAATAGCCTCACCTCCTACCACAACACATTTTCTTGCTTTTGTCTGTGAGTATTGCCATAGTCTTTCATTTACTTGCTTTTTTTTTTTTTTTTTTTTTTTCCCTTTATTATCTACTTTTCACTTCTATTATTTGGTATGTTTGTTTCCTGCTGGTGAAAATACTTGTATTGTAAGAAATTTTGTGTTTTGCATAATTGAGTAATGAAGTATTCTGGTTCCCCGGGAGAAAATGTCAAGCTACACACATTCCAGAAATTAGAGAATAAGAGAATACACTTAAGAATAATCTTGTTCTAAGCCTAATTGATGCTTTCTTTGGATGACTCAGAAGGCAGTTGAGGTCACGCAGAAACCTCATGGACAACATGGCTTGTTTTGGTAAATAGGCAGACATGTCAGTTAAGAAAATTTTCAAATTATCTGAGATTTATGATGTAAGTTTCAATAAAAAGAAGTGGTGTGTCAGTGTCAAGTGCCTTGTATGTAGAATTATACAATGTGCTGCTCCTGAGAAAGTGGCAGAAGTAAAATCTCAAGGTCATTTTCTTGAACTCCAGAAACTTCTTGCAGAGAATAAATCACTACCCTATTTTCTAGATTTCATTATTTTCTTTTAAAAATGAAATTCGTGTTTTTGCTTATGCCAGTAATATATTTTCTGATTCCACCTCATATGTGACAACGAGATGCAACTTTGAAGGAGAAAGAACATGGGAATTGAAGTCACAAACCTGAGAATGAAATACTCTTACTAGTTTAAAGTTTTAAAATTAAAGGAGAACTTGAATTTTTTTTTGGAAATTTAAAGTGAAAGAATAACATTTTTAACCATTTCCCAATTTTATTTTCCAAATCTATAAAACAACCATAACGTTGAGTGCACTGAGTTCTTAGGAGAAATAAACAAGACAATGTAGGTAAAGCATTTAGAATTGTTCCTGGCACTTACTCTATCTTTACCAAATGCTTTTGTGTTCAACTCTCACTTTTTATCTTTAAAACTAGTGGTTCATAGGTGAGG
The DNA here is from genome assembly GCF_036562045.2 of Rhinolophus sinicus. Lineage (NCBI taxonomy): Eukaryota > Metazoa > Chordata > Mammalia > Chiroptera > Rhinolophidae > Rhinolophus > Rhinolophus sinicus. Next base: position 70,309,069 of record NC_133760.1, read on the forward strand.
TCCTATTATTTTGAGATTTAGTGAACACATCTATGCAAATTTGAAAGGGGCTGTATCATCTCCCAGTTATTATTTTTACAGATGGAAGAGGCCTAACCTTTCATTTGTGCTTATCACCAATTTCACTGGGTGTGCAGCATTTGGCAGCTGAGGGCACGATGAAATATTGTGGAGGTGGAGGGAGGATTCAAATTGTCCTAGTCTTTCAGTCTGGAAGTTCTCTCTCATATTGAATTGAAGTTAGCTTCTGTGTATCTTCCTTTTAGTTTTCCTACTCCAGCTCCCTGGGCTGCATGGAATGTGTAATTGTTGTGGTCACTAGACAAAGTTTCTAATATTTTATATAGCTATTGTTTCACATAAAGCTTCTCTTTTCCCTTTCAACATCCTTGTTTCTGCAAGCTTTCCTGATAACGATTTTCCCAAACAATTATCACCCTGATCGCTCTCCTTTGTTCATAGTGTCTTAAAATGTTCTTGGAGCAGACCATGCTATTCTAGATATTGCTAAGAATTATGGGATTTCTCTTTTTTGTGGACACTATGTTTCCATTAATGCAGAATAAAATTGTATTCATTTTGGGAAAGATTCACTATCTTATTGGCCATCAGGCTTGAACTTAATGACAATATCTGAGTATTTTTTATCAGAGCAACTTGCTGGTAAAACAGATTTTCTCATAATGTAACTGTGCTGATATATTTTGATTTTAATTTTAGGACTTCATATTTTTATTTGTCAAGTTTTATGTTACTAGTTTTATCTCATTGCTCTTGTATATTGGGAATTGTAAATCACTGTTACATAATTTATTAGAATAGTATTTGATCTCAGTATTGGGGCATCTGATAATTTGATAAGTATGCTATAATATATAATATATAATAATGGAAACCTTATTGATAAAGAAGTAGATCAAGACAAAGCTAATATACAAATGGTTGCCATGCTGGAAATCTTTATTCCGGTTAAAAAATGAACAATAATCAATGTTATTGAGTCTTTAGCATTATTTTACTTCTCTCATCATTGATAATTATTCTAATTGGGTGATTTATTGAATATCTGACGAGTCTTTCATCATTCTATGACGTAAATCTTTAGGATGGAATGTTAGACTAATTTAAAGCATGAATGTATTCTCTTACTATTTCCACATCTCCCCCGAGATTCAAAGTTTTGCTCTGGAAACACACACATACACACACACACACACACACACACACACACACACACACACCACCTCTTATTTATATAAGATTGGAATTATAAAATAATTGTCTTACCCTCATTCTTTAGCCTTTTCCATAGCCATGAAATAACATAGGAGAGTATTAACTTTACTTAGCCTGCATGGTATTCCATAAAATAGATTCAGCATAATTTATGTAACAAATTTCTAAAGTGTATATTTTAATGGCTTTTATGTATAATCGCATGACAAAAATAATTATATTTAAATAATTCTCAGCACTTCTGGTAATATCTTCTGGATAAATGCCTAGAAGAGATGAATTAAACAGTCACATATTTACACATATGTACAGATATAATCATATTTATAATTCTTTTAGCAAAAGGTATATTTTTATTTTAGATAATATATGAAATTCAAAGATTGAAAAATTAAAGAACTACCCACAATCCAGAAAAAAACAGTTATTAATTTAGTATGTGTGCGTATATTTCTTGTATTTTTAATGCATTTACTATTTAAAGTATATATAATAAGGAAAATATACTGCATTTGTTATTTTTAGAAATTTTTAAAATTAAAAATAGGTCATATTCATTATTTCACATCGTTTATTCGTGTTATGTCACATAATTTCAGTATCTGTACAGTATTTTTTATATGGCTTTAGATTTAAAAAACAATTTTTTATTATTGGTTATGTCACTTCTATATTCTTATGTAGACTGTGATGAATATCCTTGATAATAAATCTTTGTATATATTCACACAATTTCATTAGGGTAAGGCCTTAAAGGTAAAATTGCTTGTCAAACAGTATGCACAATTATACAACTTTTTATGGCGATTATTCAATTGCTCTTTGGAAAATGTTCACAAATTTCCCTCTCAGCAGTAGGAAATAACATTTTCTCAGATTCATACCAACATCACTTGTACATTTTGACCTTGTTTTAAGTGAAAACTATGTTATATTTTTCTTCATATTTGGCATTTCTTTCTTTGATTGCCAGTGAACTTTCCATGTTTGGGGCTGTGTGTGTGTGTGTGTGTGTGTGTGAGAGAGAGAGAGAGAGAGAGAGAGAGAGAAATGATAAAGATTGAGAGAGTTTGTGTGTGAATTTCCTCTTCAGTGTTTAATTTCTATAGTTTTGTCTACTTTTTATTGATTCAGAAAATATGCTTCTTATTAATGAAATCAAACATTTATCATTGAATAGTTAACAACCATTACTGACACTTTCTTTAGAAATGTTGTTTGCCATTCTCTAATACTATAACATATTCAAATCCATTGTTATTATTAACATTGTGTTAGCATTTCAATATTTTCTTCTGGAATTTATTCCTGTGTAAATTGTGAAGTAAGAATCGGACTCACTTTTTTTTTTTTTTTTTCAAAATTTTAAGTCAGTCCTCCCAGCATTTTTTAAAACAACAGTGATCATCTTTCCAATGATTTCAAGTATTGCAAGCTAAATATAATTAATTCAGGTATATACAAGGGCTGTTTTTATTCCATTATCTACCAGTTTTACTATTTTCCATTTTTAATTTGCAAATTTTTGTTTATATAAACACATATGTGTGTATTTTTTTACAGTGAGTCTTTATAATATTTGGCTTTTAGACTCTTTGAGATTAAATTATATTTTTACCACATGTTTATTTTAAGGAAAATTTTTGAATTCAGTTTCTCAATTATTTTCAGATTTTTTTTACATTTATTCCTATACTAGATTCAAAGCTTGCCACAGTTTTGAAGTCTTCCTTTCACAGTTACTTGAGATACAGCTTTAATGGTTTTTTTTTTCCAAAAGGAACAATGTAAGCAGTATATTTTCTAAAGTCTTTTATGTCTGTGAATGGCTCTCTCTTTATTTTATCCATTAAAGACAACATGGATTGTTTCAAGTTTCCTGAATGCCAACTTTTATTTCCTCTGAGTGTACAGGATGATGTTTGCTTTCTGTTTCTGCAGGGGTTTTCCTTAGGCTCTTGTTTTCCTTTTCTCCTTTTGCAATCCTGTGAAGCTTTTTTTCCATAGTCCTTTAGCTCTGTATTCTATCTTCTTAAGATGGATGCTTGAATCCCTTTCTCAGATCCATGGCTAGAGCCTGTGGAGAGATATATTCCAATCCAATTTGGAATATATTTTGATGAGCACTGGGCTACTAATTTTAAACTCTTCTACCCCCATAAACTGGTTTTCTGAGACTCTGAACCTATGGGTTCCATACAAAATTCCTGATTTTTAACATACAGTTCCTCAATGCTCTTCTTAATTCTTCCTCTTCTCTGCATGTCTTACATGTGATTGCACTTAAAAAGCTACAATATCAGCTTTAAATTCTTCTTCAGCATATAAGTATTTGGGGGAAAATATTTAAATTTTTGTATGCCTTTTTTTGGTTTAACTTCTGGCTAATGTTTAGATGTACACCTTTAGTTTTATTTTGATAATAAAAAAATTACCTACGTGAGGTTTCTTTCCTCTTATTATCACAAGTGCCTTCTGCTTTCACTCTCAAGTTTATGTGTTTTCATGTGGTCCAGTTTAATTTCTCTGTATGTGTGGCTCTCATACCTTCTACTCTTTCCAAAGTAGCTGAATATCCTTTGGGTCTTTATTGAAGAGCTAAGAGTCAGGTAACAATGAATTCTTCTCCTTTTAGACTCTACCCGTGACTATTGTATGAGATTACTTGGGATAAAGACACACAGTCTTTATTTTATTCATTCTTTAATAGGTCTGGTTTTGTCTGTTTTGCATGAATGTATTCATGAACTATGAGTTAAGTACTATGCTAGACACTGTCTCTAAAGCTGAGCTACAGCTAGCATTCACAGTCTAATGGAGAAGACAAATATTAAAGACATTAAGGGAGGGGTGGAGGGTTCTTCTTTGAAGAAATATACTATAAGCAGGAAAAAATTAAGACCTTCTGACACTGACATTTAACTAACCCCAAATGAAACAGCCTAATGACCTTAAATTGTTGCCCACGACAGAGAAGTTCCAATGCATTTTGGGTACCTTTTTGTTGCCTGCAGTGATCTTCTAGATTCTCCATTGTATGTGGAAACCTTTCAAAGCCCTACCGTGTTTCCCCGAAAAAAAGACCCAACCGGAAAATAAACCCTAGCATGATTTTTCAGGATGACATCCCCTGAACATAAGCCCTAATGTGTCTTTTGGAGCAAAAATGAATGTAAGACCCAGTCTTATTTTCGGGGAAACACGGTATTACCCAAAGTATCTCACTTCACAGCTTTTCCTGCCAGACTTTTTGACACATCTGTGGTTTACACTAGCTGGTAAATTTTCAGGCTCCTATACCTAACAAACTTACTCTAATAATTTTGATTGTATTATCTGGTGTGCTAGATATAATTAAATTTTACAGGTATAGTAATTTTAATAAGCATTGCTTTTACGACATCTGCTTTTTCGGGTGAGGGATACTTTTACATTTTATTATAATTTGGCAAATGACATAAAATTAAAGTTTGATTTCTAGATCAATGTTTTTATATATTTTCCATAACTTCAAATTATTTCAATATACCTGCTCAAAAAATAGGCACATTTTCTAAAATACTGGTTGTATAATTTTGTTCAGAATACAGTTCTATTATATTTAAGGAGGTGTAGTGGAAATTGAATAATGAACTTAAAGAGCTTTGACAAGATTATGGGTTTCAGTATATACTTTTATTAACTTGTTAACAGAATTTCAGAGAAAGGTATTTTTTTCCTTTAATGAATATTCAGTGGCACTGAACGAAATTGGCTGTATTGCCATGTGATTTATAAATCGAGATGATAAAAATTTGGTACATCCATATTAGAGATGAAAGGAAGTAGTAGTAAGAGAGTGCAAATTTATAAAACTTCTAATAATTGTCTACACTCCTTTATATATAGGACATAAATGCAAATTCTAAGAAATATTTTTGTGGTTTGTAGCTGCTGAAGACATGTGTTCTAACTTTAATATTGAACACGTCATCCATATTTATCTTTAAAAGGTAACTGCCCCAAAATATAAAATGATGAACTATTAGCAGTATATGATCAAGTATTGAAATTATATAAATTGTGGGCCAGTGTCCACTTAACATACTTCACCTACAGCATTTAATTTTACAATATTATATTTTTAATTCACAAAATTTATTTGGATTGTTTACTCATATTCACTAATTACCCAAGGTTTTTGGAAATGGAGAGTTAACTTCCTCTTATGAATGAGAAAGTCCTCTTTCTTAGATACAAAAATGTTTCAGTCAGTGCCAAACCCCACATAATTGTTTTGACATTTGGCTTGCTCTTTACAGTGTTTTAACGAGTATTTGTTGAGATCTCTCAGCTTTCATTTACCCGGTTCTCTCCAAGTGTAATCCAGCTTATTTTTCACCCTATTTGAAAAGATTTTCTTATGCCAATAGAAACATTTTAAATCAAGCTGAAGAATCACAGAAGGAAAAGGGAGGTATGTGTTTGTTCTGCCAAGTCATTTAGTGCAGAGGACCTGAGTTATAACCAGCACTTAAGTAAACCAGGGTAGTATGTAGGAACTTAGTTTCTGAAGATGGATAAAACCCCAAGAAATTGACTTGTATTTCTCACCTAATTCAATTTAGAGAGATTCGGTTTGGTGGAAGGTAGCCACTATAGTGTTTCATATCAAACAACTCCAAAACTCAGTGACTTAAGACAAAAAGCGTTGATTGTAGTCGCAGATCTGTGGGTTAGCTAGGAGACTCTTCTGGTCTTGACTAGGCTCTCCCACATGTCTGGGTTGGGCTGAATTTGGGGTGATCTTGGATAGCCTTGACTGGGATTTGTCATCTTTTTTCCACATGTCTCATCTTCTAGGAAACTAGTCTCAGCGTGTTCTTCTTCTTATGGGTGACAGACAGCAAGACAGCAAACCCAGCTGTTCAAGTGACTTTCAAACCTGTTCGTCTGAGGAAGTCACATGGCTGACCCAAAAGTCAGAGAGGGTGGGTCCTTTAAGACTACATGACAAAGGGTGTGGATACAAGAAGGGTTAAAGAATTAGAGCCATCTTACAATCAACCACTGTGATTGTCCTAGGAACATACTCACTACAACAACATATGTATACTCTATGTGTGCTCTCTGCTGCTTCCCGAAAGCAGAGCTACTTTTTTTTTTTAATTAAAGGTTATTCGGGTGACAGTAAAGTTATACAGGTTTCAGGTGTACAATTCTGAGCTGCTTCAAAGCTGTTAAAACCTCAGAGGGAAATGCGGAGGCAAAGCGGTACCGCCTTATGACACCGTGTCCCATAAACACTGCACTCAAATACTCAAAGCTCATATCACTGTCTAATAAAAGGAAAGGTGTCATGTGAGAACAGTATGCTGCTACTGAGGTCTACCGAAAATAAAGAAAACACAATTAACTGTTGAAGTATGGCTCTCGAGCCACCCATTTGTGAAGGATAATGATCTCACCTACAGGATAAGTTTTCTTGTGACTAGACTCTTCCATCCATAAGCACTCTTAAACACTGGAGAGTAACATATAAAGACCTGCCTTCCTTCTGTGGGCTAATAAAGAGGAATGATGTCTCTAAGGCGTCTTCATGCACAAGAGCTTCCACAAATTCCTCATGCTGGTGTTTTTAGTCACAAGGTGTGACTCAGGTGCTGGGCTTTGTTCAACATCATGGAGTTTATTTCCAAGATGTCATATGAATTTTTCTTGTTAGGTTCCGTTTCCAAGCAAACACCCCCCCCCCCCCCACTATTCAGCTCATCAATTGCACAACACAATTGCAAACACTTTTTACTATTTCTATTTTATTCTACCTCACAAAAGTCTAATTGTTAGAAAACAAATTTCATGTACTATGATTTGCAATTACAGTATTTGGATTTTGACATGCTTCTCCGGATTTTACAGTCTTGTGATAGCATTCTGCATTTCATGAAATCTAAATTTCTTCAATTAAATTGTGTATAACCTCACTATAAATGAAAGCGTTGTGATATATCTAATTAATAATAATAGGTAAAATTTATTGGGCACTTATGACTTGGGTATACATCGATACCTGTATATAATTTACAATTAGAAATGGGTAATATAATTGTCAGAAAACTGAAGCTTAGAGCAGACAGGTTTCTAAGAGATCACTCCTTGTAGGTGAAGGAAAAGAAGTGATTATGATTATTTGGGGAAACCCTTCCTGCTCTGTAGTGTAGACATTGCCTCTAGGTAGAAAACCAGCAAGATCGTAGCATTCACGTCCTCGGTACCCTTCCCACTGTCTTACACTACCTCTTGTCCACTTTCTGAACAATTGTTTTATATATTCTTTCCAGTTTTCTATTTGTTTATCAAAGGAAAATAAATCCAGCACCAGTTGCTCAAGCATGATAGAAGCAGAATTCCTCTGGAATGTTGTTTCTAGCTGTCCAGGTTTTCCAAGTAGAAGGAAGATATAAAGTAATTTGGAAGGGCAATCCACAATGCCTTCCATAACTTCTCATGATGATTTTGTCTTTGAAAACTGTCTTTGGGATCACCATTGTCTAAATGCCTTTGGGGGAAGTCTCATCCTCATTCCAGGCTTATGAAATTTCAGCCCAGAGCTTATATTCATAGGATGATTTAGGGGCAGTCGTTTTTGGTCTGCCTATTAAAATGCCTTTATAGTACTGCAATTCAGAATTTTACTCTCTTTTCTCTCTTTAGTTTTGAATCTCAGGTCATCAAACTATACATCAACTCTTAGTAATCTTTCTCTGAGCTGTGGGTGAGTCCTGTTAATTGTCAGTTTAGATATTCCTTCAGCTCAGGGAATTTTGTTAATATATGTTCAAACCCTTTTTCTGCTCAGTTGGTTGGATTCTCTCTGTTAAGAGCTCCAGTTATCTTTATGTTTGTTCATTTTTGTCTTGCTTCAGTATTATTTTCTCTGTAATTGCTTTGATTGCTTAGTCTTTTCGTCTGCATCACTGTAATTATTTCAAGTCATTCTATGTTATTATCTCAATTTTAAATCATGTCTATTCTATACTGTGTTTTGTTGTTGTTGTTTTTCACTTCTGTAATAGTATTATTTTGACCTTCAGTTCATTTTTTTGTCTCTTTATCTCTTTATCTCATTCTGCTATTTTTATCATCTTGCATTTGAGTTGTCATGTATTAAATCCTTGTTTCTCCAGTACTGCAAAACTCTAGTAGAAACACTTCCTCTGTGATTTGGCTAACATTTTTTTCCAAACTCTTCTGTCTTTTACATGTTATAGTTCTTCTTTGGAAGGGTTGTTTAGTATTGTTGCATTCTCCTGAGACCACTTCTCTGAGGCTTACTGGGCCTAGAGAGTTCATTTCTCCGAAGGTACTGTGGCTGACTTCTTGGCTTTCTTTTTCACCTCCGACTCAGACATGGCTGTTAGCAGAGCTACATTTGGGGGCTCAGCGAGTTTGCTGCTTACTTTTCTGTTGCCTGTTCAGGAGGCATCAGCTGGAACTTAATGCAGTCTTTTCTTGGAAAGGAAGGACTCTTTTGAGAATACTGTTACTCCTGTGCAAATGTTATTTTTACCTGGGAAAGACCAGGAGTTCTACTTTCACAGGGGTGATGGTAGGAATCTGAAGAAGGCAGATACTCCCCAGAATATTTTATCCTTTTTTGGAAGTTTAAGGAAGATGCCTAGAGTCTATGTGTTGTTCAATAAGAGTCATCTCCACTTACTCACTTTACCCCCACTTCGCCATGCTCCTTTATTCAAAAAAACAAAGCAAAAACAAAACAAAGAAACTGGTTGTATTTATGAGAATTATTAGTACTTAGTCAACTCCGAGTACCCCTTACAGATGGTGGGGTTGTAGTGAAGGTCCACACTGCATTGTGCCTTTTCCTTACTTGCTTGTGTGAATTTTTTTCTTCTGGTTATTTTCCTTCATTTCATTAGATACTGAAGGAGGGAGACAGCTATTTTTTTTTTTTTTACCTGGAAGTCTGGTGCTGATTTTAAATTAAGGGTAAAGGTTGAATCCTGTTGTAACAAAATGTCTGTTTTTCCTGATGAACTGATATATGTCCCATTATTTTTAATTAGATTTATGTTGTCTTTATTGCCAAGGAGTTTAATGCAATAGCTCTGTCAGTCTGATTTTTTTGATATAAGCTTATGTTCCCAACTTGTTTAACATGATTTCAAGACTCTTGCTATTTTACTTTGGTGTCAGTGGTTTTGTGCACTTTTACATTTGATGGTAAGCCAATACAAATTCTGTTTAAAATTTGGTAAAATACGTAATTTAAAAATAAAATTATTTTCTTGGAAACCAGACAGTATACCATACGTCCCTATTATAACTACAGTTTCTATGGCAACTGTCAAAATATTTCCTTTTTTTTTTTTTACAATGCTTTCCTACTAGAGAAAATTCTCTTTTGAATTTATAGAAAGTTTTGTAAAACTGCTTTAGACATAGACTGTTATCATTTGAACATATAAAGTGATAATAAGGGGGAAAAGGGATACGTGGACATCAATGATTTTGCAACAAAGTAATTTAGAAGAGGTTGTACAGCATAGGGAGGAATACAGTCAATAATATTGGATAACGTGGTACAGTGTCAGATGGCTGCTGGACTTATCATGGTGATCACTTTTTTACATATAGAAATGTTGAATAACTATTGTGTACACGTGAAACTAATATAATATATATTAGCTATATTTTAATAAAAATATTTTTCAAAAAGTAATTTAGAAGAGGTAAACCCTGAATGTGAAGAAATATTAGAAGTACCTTAATCAATTTGTATCAAATATTTTCGTTTTATTATTTAAATAGTTTAATTATTTTGCTATTTTTATTCATTTTTGTTTCAGGTGTACAAAACAATGCAATAGTCCGACATTTACACCTCTCACAAAAGGACAACCTCCACACTCTACCATCCCTCTGACATTGAATATAGCTGTTATAATTCCATTGACTATATTCCCTATGCTGTACTCCACATCTCATAAATACATATGACATATAATATATATCATATATATTATATTAATATGTAATATAATATATTACATATACATATTTAATTATAATTGACATTCAGTATTATTCAACTTCAGCTTCAGGTGTATAATGCAATGGTCAGGCATCTATAGGACTCAAAATATTTTAATTCTGTGGCTTTTAAAGCCAAAGGTGATTAAATTAACATTTTAAATGTGCACACATATTAGTTTTTGTTCAGCCACTATTTTATAGAAGTTTTCAAATAAAAATTTAGCTCACAAATGGGAGACCCATTCTTGTGTATTTTAAGGTTATTTGATCTTGCCCTCATCCCCTTGGTTTACATGGAGAGACGGTGTAAGAAACAGCTCTGTCAAAAGCAATTAGAGCGATGTCACTGGAAATGAAATCCATTCCATCAACCAGATTTGTCTTCATGAAAATCCATGGAATAATTTTGCTTAAGTCATAGTATCTCGAAAAAGTGCAGCTACCCCAAGAATTGCATTGTTTTAACCTTTCTGGTTTGGCTATTCAGAAACTCAAAACAACATTGTGATTTACTTACATTAATGTATGGGAGCTTATGCCACAAATCTCAGGTGTCTATCTTCCTCTGACATTTTCTCTCCTGATTCTCATTTTTCCTGCTTTAATTAGTTAATCTACTTTTTTATATGAAGGCATAATACTCATAAAATATTTGGACTTAGGTTAGGCATAGTAAATAAATTAAATATTTAACAATTCACTCTGTCACTGGTGTACTATATTTAAAATTTAATTAATTGAATGAATCAAATTATAAAGTCACTTTACTCAATGTAAAACTTATATGTATATTAATCTCAGCCCCACTTAGTATACCAAAAAAAGGAAACATCCTAATATACAACAATAAAGGAATTTTTAAGTATATTATTGTGTATGTATATGATTTCTTTTAAATAAATGATAAGAGCAAATACTATGACATAACATTATTAAAATAGTAATGGGCTGCAAAACTCTACCACAATATGATCTTAATTTAGTAAATGTAATATGAATAAAAAATATCTTAGAGTAAATACATCAAATGTTAAATATTACTCATGAGTGTTGTGATTATGATGTTTTGCATTTTGTCTTATGTCTATAATTTTCATGCAGTCTATAATAAGTATCTATTAGTTTATGAACAGAAATATATGCTATTTTAAGTCACCTTTTAATTTTCAGTTTAGTACCATAATCTTAAAATATGTTTTGTGGAGAGAGATACTGGTATATTTTAATAATCTAAGATGTCGACTTAAATCCTACTTCCATCCACACCTTTTAAGTTTACTAAGACCTTAACTCCTGAAAAATTGTGTGTTTTCTTTAAAATTATCCAGAAGTGGTTCTCTTTTTGCCATAACGATTGGGGCGATTTTTCCATTATAAAGTTGAAAAATCTATAAAGTTGAAAATCATATGTTTAGGTGTTCAAGATAATCACTGGGGCCCAGGAATTTTCTATAATTTATGAAATAAGTAAAGTTGACAGAAATTTCAGTGACATAGACTTTTTCTTTTTCATAAACTAGAGTTATTCTCCATCATGCCAAAGCTAAAGGAATTGAACTTTTCCACACTATTGAATTTTATATTTTTACTCCACTTCAATGGCTTTTATATTCTGAAAAAGATAGTGGGGAAAATCTGGTAGAGCAATGTATGGCATGATTAAAATGCTGCCATTTTCCTCCATGCATAATTACGCTGATTCCATTTTCATATTATTCTCTGTTGACGTTAGTCAATATCACTCCTCACATGTTGAGAACATATAGAGTATGCTTTATTTCAGAGGAGCTAAAAACAAGAGATGGATTGTAATGCTCATGTTAAGTTATGAGTGACTTTTTTTTCCTCAGCAAAATGAGTGCTATTTTAGTACAGCCTCCAGTTCATTGAATACTTGGTAATTTATTTTTCTTAGTCTTCAAATAAAAAATACTCTCTTTAGTGTTGGAAAAAATGTGTGTTCTTCCCTCTTATCTAGTGTACACTCATAGCTAAAATATTGCTTTTTAGTGAGTTTGTTTTAGTAGTGTGTGTACATGTGAGTGTGTTTGTGTATTGTGTATATGTGCGTGTGTTAGAAAAAGAGAACCAAAGAATTTGAACCCCAGACTGTGTTGTTATAGCTAATTATTATAATATTTCCAACAGTGTGAGAAATCAACATTTTAAACAGATTTTTACTTTAATCTATGCCATTAAGTTGTTCTACATTCCCTGACAGGGTAAGTGTCCTTGAACTTCCAGGCATGGAAACAGTGAGAAGAGTTCTTCCCGTTAAAAATTTGGCACTAGGACTTAATAACAAGTATAGATGGTGTTAGTGACTAGTTTTCTCTTCCTTGCTTGCTATCAAAAGTATTGTTTAATTTTTGTAACAATACCATATGATCATTCAGACTTTTTCCCCAAAGATATTTTTTTCATTAAAAATATGCCCAAAATAGGTTATCCTTTTAAGTTTAGGAAATGAAAACATTTGTTAAACTGAGATTTGGCTTGCATTTTTCCTAGAGTGACTTACATAAAGCCTAAATAATTTCAACATCCTTTCAAGATCCTTGGATGTCTCTTTCACTTAAAACACTGCTCCTAGTCTCAACCTTCTTGTGTCTTAAGATTCATTCAAGGATTTGGCCTTCGCATATAGTTGTTTGTAAACATAGGAAGAAGAAACTTAGTGTGTTTGAAATGAGATCATATTGTGTTTATGGACTATAAACCACAGTTCTTGCAATTACACCAACCATTACCCCCAAATATTAATGCTTCCTGGCCTAAAAATAAGCTTTCAGAGATTATATTATCTTCTGTTTCTTTTTCCTACACAGATTTTTAAACAAATTTTCTTTTTTAAAAACTGAATTTTCAAATGCCCACAAGTCGAGGAAAATCCATCTTATTTTTCCCATTAAAAAAACACACAAAAAAAGTCTTGTTAGTCTTCATTTCTTCTTTTGTTTCCTTTACATCAAAAATTTTCAAGAAGTTTTTCTACTCAGTCTCTAATTTTTCTCCTTTTAGTCTCTCTTGAACCATTCCAACTACCTTTCATTTCCACCACGCCAGTAAAACTGCTCTGTCAAGGTCATCAGTGACCTCTACATAGGTAAATCCAATGTCATCTCTTAATCTTCAAAGTGGTTCATCTATCAAAAGCTTTTGACACAACAGGTCCTTCCCTTCTTAAGAACTTTTCAGATTCTAAGAGTTTTACTCCTTCTCAATTCCTTTTGCTAGGTTGTCATTTCTCCATCCTCTAAATAGTGGAGTGATCCACACTCAATCTTTGAAGCACTGCTCTTCTCTATATGTTTTCCTTTTATGACTTCCTCTTGTTTCATTGACTTAAATCCCTCCTAGCAGCCAGTGATGTACACATCTTGTCTGGAACTCTTTTTTTGAATGCCAGGCATGTATAATCCATTGTCTAGTCTAGATCTCTTCTCGACTTCTGATAGGCAATTCAAACTTAATGTTTAAACTTGCCCTTCCTATAGTCTTTCCCAACTCAGTTAATGGCCACTTCTTCTTTCCAGTTAATGAAGTCAAAAATGCTTCAAGTCAAACTTTAGGCTTTGATATTTCACATTCACTGCAAAAGTAAATCCTGCTGGATTTCTCTTCTAGACACATCCAGCACTATTGACATGATCCGGCCGACCATCATCTTTCAGCTAGATCATTGTATTATAATCTTCCAAGTTTTCTTTCTGCTTCTGCCCTTGTTACCTTGTTTTCCATGATGCATCTGCTGAACTTGTTAAAATATAAGTAAGCCATGTTGTCCCTCCACTCAGAACTTTCTAATGGCTTCTTATGATGACCTAAAAGGTCCTAGGATATGGCTGACTTGTCTCAGTATATCTCTCATTCTCCTGCAGCCACAATGGCGTCCTGGATTTCCTTGACTACTCCACCTGTATTGTTGCCTTAGAGCCTTTGCACTTGCTTTTCCCTTTGTCTGGAATGCTCTTTTTCCAGGTATCCACAAAGCTTGCTTTCTCACCTCCTTCAGGTGAGAAACATCACAGTTCCAGAGACAGATTGCCTGGACCTCTGTTTGGAATCTTAACTCCACGTGCTCTCCATCCCATTTCCCTTCTTCATTTTCCTATTTAGCAGTCATCACCTTCTTAGATATCATATTTACGTATTTTTTAATTTAACTTGCTCATTATCTGCCAGTCCCAAAACAAGAATGTAAGTTTGAATTTTATTTCTTTTGTTCAGAACTGTATCAATAGAACCTAAAACAGTTTTTGAAAATATTGAGTACGCAATAAGTATTTGTAAAATGTATTAATGAATGTAACAAAATTGTGACAAATGGAGGGTACTTTAAACTTTGGAGTGAATTATGGGTTTTTTTGGACAATAGACCTATTCTTCTAAGATATTTTTGTATAAGCTGATATCAAATTTAGGTGTGTGACATTTTACTTCCATTACCTTACACAAAATAAACACCCCATAAAATTATCTTGGATTAATAAAATTTTCATGTGCATACAAATGTAAATGAAGAGGTAGCTAGGAACCATGAACAAAGTAAGAATTATCAGGCTAGGATTCAAAAATGCATCATATAAATAATAGTGAGAAAACTGAGCTGAATTAACAGTTGAGACTGTGGGTACAAAACTCGTATGATCCTCTCCCTTAAGTAATGAAATGGAATTGTGAAAAAACTTTGTTTGGAGACATTTCTAAAACTTTATATGTTACCAAAATGACATACTGAGAATGATTTTATTTGCAATGTTGTGTTGCCCTGATTGAGGCCATTTTCTAGGCAGAATATTAGACTTATCTGTCAGTCTAGATATATATTTTAGGTAATCTATTTTTAGGAGAAATGCATTTTTCTTCCAAAGACTGATGAACTAATGCCACAAATATGCCCCTGTTATGTTCCCTGGGCCAAGATTCTGTCTCTTCTCGGCAGTCTGGATGGTATCATTCTGGATTCACGGTAAGAAGACCTGGTGAGGAGCCTGGAGACAGGAGTAGCAGTCTCAGTTCACTTTAGCCTTTCCTTCTTGCACCCATCACCCATTGTTTGATATAGTGTTCAACCATAACCATCTGTTAATGACACATTTGAATGTTGTGGGATAAAAACTATTGTGTACGCGAAAGAGTGTTTAGAGTCTTACTAGGAAACAATAATGTGATTGTTGGCGAGAGGTATAGTTGAGAGCATTTTTAAATTATACGAGAGTTTACACTAGATGTCCTCCAAGTTCAATTTTAACTTTCTAGATTTGAACATCTTTAAAAGTTATCTATTTAAATATTGTATTGTACTGTTTATGAAAAAAGAAGACAATAGTTATAGAATACTTTTAACCATAAATAATACATTGCAGAAAATGCATTTAAGACAGAATACTGGCTCCAGTTGAAGAGTAATATAATGTATCAGTTGGCCCAAGTTTGTCTCCTAAGAGAGAGGGTGGCAGAGCATGAATTGTTCTCTGAAAATGTAGATTAAAAGCTAAGAAGTATTTTGATGCACACACACACCAGCAACCACGTGAATAAAAACAGGCATCTAATATCTGTGCTCTGAAAAAGGAAAATTAATATTCCATGTATTATTGTGGTCAGAGCATAATAAATATAAAATAAAAGTTTATATAAATCAGTCTATAAACATTAAACAAAATTTGAACCAGAGTTATTGTTAAATTCTTTGTAGTGTTAATAAGAACTTTGGACATCAAGGCAAAACTAGATCAAGAATGACTATTTTAGTCTTGAAAGTATGCTGGGAACTTCCAGTTTCTGGTCCAGCATGTTAGGAGTTTAGAAGTTGTCACTCTATCTTAACAAGGAAAAAGCTGGGGGGGAAACAAAATGAACGATCAACAACTCTTCTTTGATTGGTTGGAGAAGTGAGGTTATAGGGCAAACTGCTGACCCAAAACGGGAGGGACGGTCAGGGAGATACAGAGAATCAGAATTTACTGGAGCAGAAACCCACAGTTGCAGGAACCAGCCCTCGGATAGAAAATCCTGAACTGATTTGTGAATTGCTAGAGGCTCAGTATGGACAAGTCTGAGAGTTAGAAACACCAGGGGGACCCAGTCATTAGGGGTCAGTCACACCTTTGTGAGTTTTACTTCCAGGAACCTCACAGTGAACAGCAGATAAAAATCCCCTGCTCTCAGGAGAAACTACTTTGCCAGAGGCCAATGATCTAGGGTTTCATCTCCCTGGGAGAAGGGAAATATCCAGTTCTAGAACCATCTAGCTAATTTGTCCAAAGTAAAGGGCAAAAAATCCAAGAAGTACTGGTGAAATTCACAATCCAGGAACACAGACTTACAGTAAAACTAAGCCCTAATTATAGGACTATAGAACTCTTCTTCTCACCCCAAACCTTACCACTACGTTACATAATACCTATTTGCTATAGATCTTTTTGCTCAGTCCATAATGTCCACTTTTTAATGAAAAATTACAAGGTGTACTAAAAGGCAAAAATCACAGTTTGAAGAGACAAAACAAGCATCAGAATCATGGTAGGAATGTTGAAATTATCAGACCACAAATTTTTAAAATTATGATTGATATGCTAAGGGCATTAATAATGAAACTAGACAACATCTAAGAACAGATGAATAATGTAAGTAGAGAGATGGAAATCCTAACAAAGAATATTTTTTCAAGTGCTAGAGATAAAAATACTGTAACAGAAATGAATATCTTTGGTGGGCTCATTAGTAAACTAGACATGGCAGAGGAATGAATCCTGAAGCTCACAGATATCTCAACAATAATCTCTAAAGGAGAAAAGACTGAAAACTCAAAACAGAATATTATATCAGGGGGATTGTTCATTATGAATTTGTACCAATTGGACACATAGTTAACCAAGCTGACTATTTGGAAGTGCTGAAAAGGCTGCATGAAAAAGTTAAATGAAAATGACCTGAACTTTTCACCAACAATTCATGGCTCTTGCATCACGACAATGCACCAGCTCACACGGCACTGTCTGTGAGGGAGTTTTTAGCCAGTAAACAAATAACTGTTTTGGAGCACCCTCCCTGTTCACTTGATCTGGCCCCAGTGACTTCTTTCTTTACTCAAAGATCAAGGAAATATTGAAAGGAAGGCATTTTGATGGCATTCAGGACATCAAAAGTAATACGATGACAGCTCTGATGGCCATTCCAGAAAAAGAGTTCCAAAATTGCTTTGAAGAGTGGACTAGGTGCTGGCATCAGTGCATAGCTTCCCAAGGGGAGTACTTCGAAGGTGACTGTAGTGATATTCAGCAATGAGGTATGTAGCACTTTATCTAGGATGAGTTTGCAAATTTAATTGTCATACCTATGTGTAAAGGGAATACCAGAAGGAAACAAAGGAAAGGAGCCGAAACAATATTTGAAGTAATGAAAGAGTTTCTCCAAATTAATGTCATACACCAAATGACAGTTTCCGGAAGCTCAGAGAATACAAAAAAGGATAAATGTAAAAGAATAAGAAAGTATACCTAAGCATGTTATTACAAGCTAGCATTCTATGATATTTCAAGCCATCTTCACTGATATGAAATTAAAGCAACCACAGCCAGGGAAATATGTTTATCTAATCCATTCACTTCAGGAAAAATATACGAATGTAATAACCGTTACAAATGACTGCTTGGGAAGAACAGCCCTACTTTCAATGGATAAAGCACAGAATCCATTTGTAACCCAAAACTTACTCTCTCTCCATGGAAGTAATGCACAAATGATGATCTCTTCTTTTTCCTTTCATTTTAGTTTTCTGGGGGCTAACTATTAGAAATTCTGCTATTAAAAACTACCCAATGCCCCACCAACCTATCTAGTTGTCTGCCTTATTCACTAAATTACTCTCATATCACCCAGGCCTATTCTATGCCTTTGTGTTCTTTTGGAACACTTAATTACCACTACATCATAGGTCCCTTCAATAGCAACAAGAAAGACACAGAGAGGGACTCAAGGAAGTTGATTATTTTCATATTGCCCCATTGCCTGTGAGGGAAACTGTCTCCACAAGATTATCATTGATGTCAGGACAATAGAGCTTAGCCCTGGCCTATATTGTATGGCTGGGCTTATACCTGGCCTAAAATAAATGCTGTCAAAGATTCAAACTACTTCCCACACAGCTTCAGCTTATAAACCGTCAAACACATTTTACTGAGTTTCCCCCCACCACTCCTTGGGAAAATTCCTCTGTATGACTGTGTCCCATGTACAAACAACAAATGTGCCTAATGGTAGGATTAAAAACTATTTGATGCATTAAGCATGTTAGTTTAATTTTAATTTAATTTTTTGTTTGTTTGTTTTTTGAGTTTTGTTTTAAATTAGCTTTAAATCAGTAAATTATTTCAAACATACGTGTTAGTCCATGCCTGATAAGACTAGAAAATTACTTTGGTAATAGATGCCCAGGCTCACACAGCTATTTTAAAAATAAAGTAAAATTTACTGCAGTGTCAAATCAGCATAGTTCATATGACATGATAGAAATATGTGGAAAAAGTCTAAGGAGAAGAAAAATGATTGTTTTAAGCCCCTTAAATAAATCTTTGAAGGAGACATTGTGGAAGTCAAAATCAGCCCAGTAACCCACAAAAGCAGAACGTCTATGTGGTAGTCAGAATACTAAGATAGCCCCCAAGTTGCCCACCCCCTGATGTGTAGATACCCCACATACTCCATTGTACTTGGATGTGGGCAGAACCTATGAATATAATGAAATTGTCACTCCCTGATTAGGTTATGTTACCTGATAAAGGTGAAAAATATTTTAAGATAAAATTAAGGCCCCAAATCAGTTGACTTTGAGATAATAAAAAAACAGATTACCCTCCCTAGAAGGACGGAAATAACAAAGATTAGAGTGGAAATAATGAAAGAGATTAAAAAGACAATAGAAAAGATCAATGATACTAAAAGTTGGTTTTTTGAAAAGATAAACAAAATTGACAAACCTTTAGCTAGACTAAGTATTAATAAAAAAGAGAAGACTCAAATAAAATCATAAATAAGACATTATAACTAATACCAGAACTAATAAGGATTATAAGAAAATATGAACAATTATATGCTGACATATTAGATAACCTAGAAAAAAATGGATAAATTCCTAGAAACATGTAACCTACCAAGACTGAATCATAAAGAAATAGAAACTTTGGACAGACCAATTACTAGAAAGGAGATTGAATCAGTGATCAAAAACCTCTGAAGAAACAAAAATTCAGGACCAGATGGCTTCCCTGGTGAATTAATCCTTCTCAAACTTTACCAAAAAAAAAAAAAAAAAAAAAAAAGTGGAGAGGCTGGAACACTTCAAAACTCATTTTACAAGGCCAGCATTATCCTGATAGCAAAGCCAGACAAGAATATTACAAGAGAAGAAAATCACAGGCCAATATCCCTGATGATCCCTTATGAAAAAGATGCAAATATTCTCAACAAAATATTAGCAAACCAAACTTAACCATACAAGGATCATACACCATGATCAAGTGGGATTTATTCATGGTGATGCAAGAATGGGTAAACATATGCAAATCAATAAATATAATACACCACATTAACAAAATAAAGGATAAAAGTCATATGATCATCTCAATACATGGAGAAAAAGAATTTAACGAAATTCAACATCTCTTCATGATAAAAACTCTCAATAAATTGGGTATAGAAGAAATGTTCATATGTTTATGAAAATAAAGGCCATATGTGACAAGCCCACAGCTAACATCATACTTAATGGTGAAAAGCTGAAAGCTTTCCCTACAAGATCAGGAAGGGATTAAGAAGTACAAATTGGTTGTTACACAGTAATCACAGAGATGTAAAGTATAGCATAGGAATATAGTCAATCATATATTGTAATAACTATGAATGGTGACAGATGGGTACTAGATTTATTGGGGTGATAACTTTGTAAGTTTCATAAATGTCTTATCACTATGTTGTACAAAAAAAAAAAAAGGAAAAGAAAATTGACCAAATATGCGTGGGTTTATTTCTGGGGTATCTATTTTGTTCCATTGATCATGTGGCTGTGTTTATGTCAGTACCAAACTGTTTTGATTACTATAGCTTTGTGATATCATTTGAAATCAGAAAGTGTGATGTGTCCAGATATGTTCTTCTTTCTCAAGATTGCTTTGGCTATTTGGGTTCTTTTGTGATTCCTTATGAATTCCAGGAATGTTGACTAAAAGGAGAGAATGTGTGTTATTACAATATTATTGACTATATTCCTATGCTATACATTACATCTCTATGATTACTGTGTAACAACCAATTTGTACTTCTTAATCCTTTCCTCTTTTTTCACCCATCCCCCCAAGTCCCCTCCCATTTGACAACCATCAAAATGTTCTCTGTATCTATGAGTTTGTTTCTGTTTTGTTTGTTCATTTGTTTTGTTATATAGATCGCACATATAAGTGAAATCATATGGCACTTGTCTTTCTCTGACTTACTCTACTCAGCACAATATTCTCTAGGCCCATATATGCTGTCACAAAAGGCATGATTTTATTTTATTTTATGGCTGAGTAATATTTCATTGTATGTATGTACCACCTCTTCTTTATCCATTTATCCATTGATGGACATCAAGGTTTCCTCCATATCTAGGCTATTGTAAATAATGCTGCAATGAACTTAAGGTTACCCATGTCCCTTCAAAGTAGTGTTTTGGGTTTCTTTGGATAAATACCCAGAAGTGGGATTACTGGGTCCTTCTTTGTCTCTTGTTATATAGCCTTTGTTTTAAAGTCTATTTTGTCTGCTATATGTATTGGTACACCAACTTTTTTTTTTTCATTTCTGTTTTCATTAAATATCTTTTTCCATCCTTTTACATTCAGTCTATGTATGCCTTTTGATGTGAAGCGAGTCTCTTGCAGGTAGCATACATGAGGGCCTTGTTTTCTAATCCGTTCAGCCATACTATGTATTTTCATTGGAACATTTAATCTATTTGCATTTAAAGTAATTGTTGATAGATATGTAGCTATTGCTATTTTATTACTGTTATTTTTTATCTTCCCCCCCTCCCCCTTCTTCTTAAAGAAGTCCCTTTAACATTTCTTGTAATACTGGTTTGGTAGTGATGAACTCCTTTAAGTTTTTCTTGTTTAAGAAGCTTTTTGTCTGTCCTTAATTGTAAATGGTAGCTTTACTGGGTAGAATAATCCTGATTGTAATTCCTTGGTTTTCATCACTTTGAATATTTCCTGTCAATCCCTTCTGGCCTGCAAAGTTTCTGTTGAGAAATCAGCTGACAGTCTTACGGGAGCTCTTTGTAGATAACTAACTGCTTTTCTTTTGCTGCTTTTAAGATTCTCTCTTTGTTTCTAACACATCATAATTTAATTATGATGTGTCTTGGTGTGAGCCTCTTTGGGTTCATATTGTTTGGGACTTTCTGTGCTCCCTGGGCTTATATACCTATTTCCTTTGCCAATTTAGGGAAGTTTTCTGTCATTATTTCTTAAATAGATTTTCAATTCCTTGATTTCTCTCTTCTCCTTCTGGTACCTCTACGATGCAAATATTGGTATGCTTGATGTTGTTCCAGAGGACCCTTAAACTATCCTCATTTTTTCGGATTCTTTTTTCTTTTTGCTGTTTTGATTGGGTGTTTTCTGCTACCTTATCTTCCAAATTATTGGTTTGATCCTCTGCTTCATCTAATCCAATGTATTCTTTATTTCAGTTATTATATTCTTCTTCTTTTTTTAATGTATTCTATCTCCATTTTTATCTCTTTCCTATCTCTTTGTTGAAGTTCTCACTGAGGTTATTGAGCATCCTTATAACCAGTGTTTTGAACGATTGTCTCCATTTTGTTTAGTTCTTTTCATAGAGCTTTGTTCTATCCTTTCATGTGGGACATGTTTCTTTGTCTTCCCATTTTGACTGCCTCCCTATGTTTGTTTCTGTGTATTAGGTAGAGCTACTATGTCTCCTCATCTTAGGAGAGTGGCCTTATGTAGAAGGGGCCCCGTGGGACCCAGTGGTCACCTGACCTGGATACTCCAGGTGTGTCCCTTGTGTGGGTTGTGTGTGCCCTCCTGCTGTAGTTGAGCCTTGGTTGCTGTTTGCATGCCAGTGGGAGGGATTAACCCTTGAGCTTATTGGTTGTGAGGACTGGCTATGACTACTTTGGAGGAGCTGTTGTGCAGGGGCTAACCCCTATAGAGCAGGATTTACTTTAGCAGGGCTCTGGTGCCTGTCCAGTCTGCCCTTTGGGGGTGTTGTTTGTGGAGATGGTTGGATGGTGCTCTCCTGTGGTCTGAAGCTGGCCACTGGGTGTGTTGGTTCTGGGGCCTCTTGGGAGGGGCTCTGTGGCAGGCCAAGGTCAGCCACTGTCTGTGCCCTGTCCAGTGCCACTTGGTATGAGCTATCAAGTGATCTTGGGGTGGTTGCCACTTGTGCTGGGCTTGGAGTTGCCTAGGAGAGTCTGAGCTGTGAACCAAGGCTGGCTGTCCTAGTGCCAGGCTCAGGGCTGCTCAGCATGTGGTATGGGACATGGCAAAGCCAGATGCTGCTTGTTTGGATTTTGCGAACCTTTGAGAAATTGTAGGAAAGTCTGCAGCATGAGTGTAGATAGACCGTTTGTATGGAAAAGCCATTGCAAGCAGCTTGGAAGTACTGAGAGACATAATCAGGGTCCTTACAAGTAATTTAAAAATTGTCATGTCTAAATGAGTAAGCTTTCAACAAATGAACAGCTTTTACAAACTTGCTCTATAAGGCAGAAATGAAAAAACACACACACAGATTTTAGAGCATAGGAAGCTTTGACTGTATATTTTCAAGCCTTGATGGCAACACAGGGATATTCTAATTCTCAAGTCAGATCTGTTCTGACAGTGCCCTAGGAAAGCAGGCTGATGCCAGATAGGTTTGAGTGGAGAAAAAGCTATGGAGTCTTAAGGCAGTAATTCCCCCTATACATACTGTCACTACACAAGCTAACTTGTAGCACATATACATATATGTAAACACATGCACGTGCCCATACATGGACATGTATATCCTGTCTGTGTCTCCCTTACAAATCAGAAAACAAGGCATGCTGACATACTGAGCCAGATTTGATTGGGTAACACTCATCTGACAAGTTCAAGGCAAATCTGAAAACACATTTAGTGATTGTGCATAATTATACTCTTAATTTGAGTTGAAAAAAAATCTAATTGGTACCTAGGAAGTACTGTTACAGGTAATCCCAGGAAAATGTTAAGACTTTTAACTATTTCCCATGTCAAATTCTGTGCTTGGAAATAAGACCCCTTCAGCTCCCAGTCTGGTAAACAAAACAATACGTAGCTCTAATTCATCTGCTAATGGCTTATTTCTCCACTGTCTTAGGCCTAATCTGACACAGAGATATATGTCTATTGGTTAATACTGTTTTTGAAACTGTTGTTGTAATTTTGGTGTGACAAGTTTGGGGACATTTATTTGCTATTCAAGAAGCCATTACCTTCTTTATATAGGTCTAATTTATTTGCAACATCTGACTCCAGTTGACTTAGCTAACATTTCACTTGTCTATAAGCTATTTGAGAAAGGGGATCAGATTTTATTCATCTTTGAATGTCCTATAATGCTAGATCAGTTCTTCGTACATATAGATTAGTTAGTGACTATTAAGTTGAATTTAAAAAAATGAATAAATAAGGCATGGAAACATTGCTTTTAGTGTGATTGTACCTGTTGCCTTAAGCCTAAAATGAACATAAGAAGCAAAGAACTGATAATATGAGACCAAAAAGTTTGATAATATGAGACCAAAAAATCTAATTTTTTTGTGTGTGTGTGTTTTTTTTAACTTATTAACTATTAGTCATTCCTTACATCTTTCTTCCTACTTCTTTTCTATCAGTGATTCTCAAAATTAGTTAAACATGAGAATTATTTGGGGGAACTTTTAAAAATATTAATGCTCAGGCCACACACAGATCAATTAAAGGAGAATTTGGTGGATGGTAGTCAATCATCACATATTCAGTCGATGTTGAGAACACTGCTTTTGATATAGGTGAAGAGTACCTTGACAATCATTCTTCCCCCATCTTTCTTCCTTATATTTTGAAGCAAACACCAACTTTTCATAGCTTGGGAGGGTTAGAATAGAATTTGCTTTGACACGGCATTGAACACAAACCATTAACTTTCTAAAAGTTAAAATGTGATGTAGGCCCCTAGCAACATTTGTCCAAAAATGTGGAACATTTTGTACTACAACGTTAAACAGAAACCTGAAAAAAAAAAATTCCAGCAAGTTTTGTTGCAAATTAATAAAACCTCTATCAGCATATGACAATACAGATTCCGTTTTCTTCCATCTCCTTTTCTTACTCATTCTGTTCACACATATTCTTGACGTGAGAGATATTAATTTACAAAGTTCTTCATGAGTTATCTTTCAGTTATTATTTTGGGCTTTGATTACAGCATTTAAATGTTTATTTAGGTTTAACAATGTAATAAAAATTAGTTCTTTAAAACAGGATAAAGGGAGTTGCTGGAAATGATAACAGTATTTCCTCTAGTTCAAATGAGTTCCCTTGTTTCACTGGTCAAGTTTAAAACAAAAAGTCAGTATATATTACAGATACAAATTCTTCATCCTGTTTTTTTATCTTTCATCTAAACCAGCACATTTATGAGGTTTTTCTTCACTGGAAACCTCAGCATTAGTCAAAATGTTTCAAATCATTTTTTAAAAGAAGCTAAAATGCTTCTGACTCATGGCAAAGCACTTTTTTTTTTAAATGACAAGCTAACTTGTAGCACATTTTTATGGTATCTCTCTTTGCCCAATATATCTTGAGAACTATTTTTGTATCTCTTTAATGAGAATTGATTATAGATTTAAGAAAGAATGATTTTGCTTTGTTATGGTCTGGTTAAGGGAGTAGGTTTTGCATAACCTAGTATATAATCACTGAAAAATATAACTATGTAGAATAGTATTTGTTTTTAACTTCAGGAGAAATATACGTAAGGACATTCTTCTAATAGGGACATTGCTTCCCATTTCTCAGGGAACATTATCTTTCCAAAGCATTGGTGCTAAATGTGGCTATATAATATACCCAGATATTTATTCATTTGTTTATTTCATAAGTGTTTATTTCCTGCTCTTCCTCCTGGAGATACAAGTTTGAATAGAGTCTCTGCCCTAAGTTTACAAACAGTACAGGATACTCTATCCTGATGAGAGTTTACCAAATTGATATTGCAGAGAGGGTTCTTTTGAAAGTTGTCTATATAAAATCATTTTTGTTATTTTGCTTTTATGCATATAAAAATGCTTGAAAATTGGAGTGTAAGTTTCATATATTGTTTGTTTTACATGTATAGGAAATTGTTATCAGATCATTTTGAATATGACAAAAATATTGCCTTTTATTGAAAACCATAAAAAAAAAGCTATGTTTTTGCATGACTCTGGAGAGAGAAATTTCATATAATCCCTCTCTGAAGTTTCATCAACAATACTGTTCCAACATAAGAACAGTATGTATGTATATGTTCCAATATAACAGTATGTATGTATATGTTCCAACATAACAGTATGTATGTATATGTTCCAACTAACAGTATGTATGTATATGTTCCAACACATATGTATGTGTATGTTCCAACATAAGAACAGTATGTATGTATGTATATATATAGAACAGTATGTATGTGTGTATATATATAGGCACATCAGTGGACATAAGGTAAAAATTGGAGAGAATATTACTTTCTGAGGAATAAATGTTTTATTTAAATCAATGATTCAGAAGCAACTTCAAAGCTGCTAATACAGACACACTTTGTGGAGCTAACAGACTCTTAACCCTGATGTAGGTGCTTTACGGAGAAAGGTGTGCTTTTTGTCATAGAGGAGAGACGAGGGTCCTGAAGGAGAGGCAGTACATATTTACCAATAATACAACTTCACTTGATTATATGTAGCTCAGGGAAGCCCACCTCCCAAGGCAGCATCCAAATTAGGATGTTACTCACTTCAAAGAGTTAAGTCATTTGGCCTGTGTGCCGGCTCCCCCACAGAAACAATGAGACCTGTCATTTTCCTATGGTCGAAGGATTCCCTACAGGTTCAGTGACACCTTGTACATCATACAATGTTGGCCCACTATGTCCAGATGCAAAAGCAACAAGGGGTCTTCCGATGAGCCAAGACCATGCACATGCCATTGGCTACCGGAGATGCCATATGTCAAGGTGTCAGACTTTTCTGGTTTAGAATCTGGTAGGACATCATCCTGTGATGACATGAAAATATATGATGACCATAAGCAACTTTGAACTTGTCATCAGCTTCTGACCAGTTAGCAAGATGATGGACTAGAGGAACAAAAACTGTAATAACTAACAAACAATACATAATATACGCCAGGCACTGCTCTAGGTCCTTTCCATAGCATAACAGATTTCATCTTAGACACAATCCTGTGAGGTTGCTACTGTTATTATATCTATCCTGTAGATGAGGAGACGGAGGCAAAGAAAGGTCTCACTTATACAAGACTTGCTTATCTTAACCCAGCTTATAAGTGAGGAAACGGACTCAACCGCAGGCTGTCTGACTCCAGAGTGTGTGCAATTAACTACTAAGTAGTGCTGCCTGTCATACAAAATACAGCTACCATCCGTCTGCTTCAAATCTGAAAATAAACTTGTGGCTTCAGGTCATTGGGAAGAAGAATAACTGTCAAACAGAAGTAGTTAGAGGTAGGTAAGGAAGTGAGAGAAAGAGAGAATGAATTAATGAATACATCATCCTGCCCTGAGGGAAATACTTGAAACTGTAGAATAATTTTACTTAATCCTAGAATCCCAGCAAAAAGACAGCACATGACTTTAAGAAGATATAGAGTATCACAAAATTCAATGAGAGGTCATTATAGCTCCAAAGATTGAGGAATTGTTTACTTTTAGGAAACATGTATTTATTTTCTCAATATTTCTTTAAAAGTGACTATCTCTCAAAGTGGATGAGGAAACAGGTTTGGGGCAAAGAATGAGATTTTGACTGTAATGGACGTTCACTCAGGAATTGTCTTCCTCCTGTGCTTATTGGGGAAATTTCCTGCTCTCGTTATTACCTCATGAACTTCATAATCCAGTGGAAGGAAGTCAAACCCTGAAATTGTCTTTGCTTCATCTGGTGACCTTTTGTTGTGGCCAAATAGAAGCATTTAACTTCCTTGAGATTCAGACTCTTCATATGTTAAATGGGTCAAAGGATCAGTTTGTGCTTTCTGACAAAATGCTTTGAAAAGCATATGTTTTGAGGCTTAAAAGAAAGAGGATAGAAAATCCTTGAGTAGCATGATGGCTGAGAAATTTAAGAATGACCTACAGTTGGGGAACCATTTAAATAATTGTAAGCTTTGAGTTTTTATTTCATGAGGGTACATTTTGACATTGTTCAGTTTATAACATAATAGAAACTGACATTACAAAATAGGACGTTTTCCAGGCCTTCTGCATGAATTAACCTTTGGGGGTGGTTATTCCGCTGATCTTTCTGGGGTCTTTCCCTGCTTCTCCAACACATGTGGACCCTGTTCACACAGCAGAGCCTTTTAATGGAAACACAAGTCATTTCCTGCAATGTACCATCTATTTCTAATTTCGTGTTTATTCCAGATGTGCTGCTGAGGACTTTTAAGCCATAATGTAACTTTCCACCCATCCTCCTATTCTCAAGAGTGACTCCTGGTAGCATTCTTAATACATCCTAACAGTATATTCCAGACCTGAGTGAAAGGAAAATAGCTTCCTGCAAGTCTTGTCGGTATCTCCTTGAGTGAAGGGAGAGGGAAATAAGACCAGATAATTCTACATGGAAACTATTGACCAGAAGGAACATTGAGAATTGGAAGTGGGAGGGGAGGGGAGAGATAGATTTATTCAGAACAGACTTTGATAAAGTTAGAAATAGCAAAATACCGTTCTTCTAGAGATTTTATTCATTCTGTATTCTTCCTA
Organism: Rhinolophus sinicus; assembly: GCF_036562045.2. NCBI lineage: Eukaryota > Metazoa > Chordata > Mammalia > Chiroptera > Rhinolophidae > Rhinolophus > Rhinolophus sinicus. Next base: position 70,337,386 of record NC_133760.1, read on the forward strand.
AATCTTTCTGTTTACACCCAGTATAGTTTTACTAACCCATCCCATACCTACATGCATCATATACTATAAAGTCCCACACAGGTTTATTTATTTTTTTAATGTCCTAAGATGAGTTTAATTCTTTTCTTGAACCCTTCTGTTATAGTTATCTTATACTATCTTGCTATTTACGTGTATTCATTTAACCAGTTCATTAGTCATCAAGTTTATTCTTTTTTAGTAAACCAACCCTCTCCCTGTCTCCTTCCCCTCTTTCTCCATCTTCTTCTGGCCTTTCCTCCTGCCCTCCATCATTCGCTACTTCCCTCCCTCCCTCCCTCCCTTCCTCTCCTCCTCCCCCTCTTCTTCCTTCCTCTTCCTCCTTCCTTTTCTGAGCCAAATGCCCTTTGAATAAGTAGGTTAAAATAAATATCTTTATCTGTATAAATGCTTTTTCTGAAACTTTTGCATCATATTCATCACACAAGTTGTAACTTCAAAAATAAAAGCCAAAGTATTTCTAGGAGGTTTTAAAATTTTTAATACTCTCTTTTTGTAGAATAGACAAACTGTGCAAATCATTATAATTTCAACCCCCTCCCTATCTGAACAACATTTTTTAAAAGAACATCTTTGATTGTTTTTAGTTTTGTGTACTCTTTAAAGACGCTGCTTGGTTGGAGTTTGAAAAGACACAAATCAGGGCTGACACGATACAGTCTAATCATTGAAAGCAGGGTTTTGAAGTCAGAGAGTCCAAGGTGGGTCCTTGCATCCTCACGCATAGCCGCACAGCCTGTGTGGCCTTCAGTGGATTCGCTTCTCTAATCTCCTGCTTCTGCATCTGTAAAGTGAGGATGATAATAGCTCCTACTTGATAAGATTATTATGATGGTTAAATTATATGGATACATTTTATGCAGGGTGTCTAGCATGTAGCAACGTGTCAATAAATTATAGTTATATTTGTGGTTAAATTGTATTACCTATCAATGCTTCTCTTTTTCTCTTTCTCCCTTTTCTCTCCCCTTTTTTCTTTTCTTCAGTTACTAACAACAATGAAAAATTATGATAGTTCCTGTGTTCCCATATATTGCAACAGAGATAGCTGGAATAAATAAACTATAAAGCCTATTGAAAGATTTAAAAAATGGTGGTTCTTTTAATGGTATATAAACACTGTAGATGAAAATAGAAAAGAAAGGAAGACACACATTGTACAGGGAGTTCAGAAGTCATTAAGTCTCACAAGAATAGATGCATAATGAAACAGATCTGAGACTAAAATTCACAGTGGTTTTATAAGAACTATTATAAGAAAAACAAATTAAATGCATAAAATTGAAAAAAACCTGATAGTCTAAGAGTGTACACACATACATATTTGTGGGAAAGAGAGGAAATGAAGAAGAGAGGGAAAGAAATAAAGAAACGAAGTAGTGACTATTTAACAATACTCTATGAACCATTTTTCTCATCTGTGTGTACAGCCCAGATAACTTTATACACTGATTAAATCTTTTCACGTGATTTTCCTTTGCAAAATTTTATATCCCCTTCATATAATCTATTAGTTTATATCTAAAACTGTCTTAGTCTTGCAGGCTGCCCTTGATATTCTCATCAGTACAGCTGACTAACTCAACCTGTCACAGATTCTCACTTTTGTGCTCCTGGCATCTTGCCATTCTGTGAATGGCTCGTACTTGGCAGGACTGCTGTACCTTTGCTAAACGTAGTGTTTTTACATTGAATTCCTTCCTGCACCTAATATTCATATCTAGGTCAACTTATATCTTCTTTGAGATATCCATGTTTTTTAATCATATTTATACATTTTATTAGAATCTGTTATTTATATTTTCTATTTTTAATGCTTATCTACTTCCTTTAATTGGATTTTAGGCTTTTTTCAGTAAAAGCACTTATTTTCTGCTTCAGTTGTATCTTCCACAGTAATTAAGAGAAGTGGCTCAATAGATTGTGGATTGACCATTTCGTGGTTCCTAATGTCTCCATATTTACTGCTGTTTTTTTTTTCCAGTTATTTACACATAATTGTTTCTATTCATACAGAAATTTACCATCACAAAAATATAACCAATACTACTTATATTTACAATATTTTTATTTGCATTAAAAAATAAAAATCCTTGCTTGTAGAAAGCTTTTTTGTATTTTGACATTCTTACTCATGTGTCCTCCATAAACATAAAAGATAATATTTCTTTTTCAACCACAAAGACATCCTTTTGCTCAGCCAATTACGTCCTTTTGATTATCCTTTGTGACCTATCATCCATGTCAGGAGTTAAAGAATATTTTGTTCTCATTTATTCCATCAGGCTCTCCTTCATTAGTTTAATTTTGGATGTATTCTTGCAGGGAAGCTCTTTGATCTTTAGTCATGGTTTATTAAATCTCTCTCCTGAAATGCACCTGCCTTCATCTTATATCTCAGGACCATTCCAAATCTCATGTATCTTTCAAGCTCCATTTAAAATGCTACTTACTTCGTGACACCATTCACAATCATTTCTCCGTCTCTTGAACTTCTTCAGTACTTTGATTTCATCCATATCACTGAACGTCGCATTTTGCTTTTCTTTCAATTAGCACCTTTCATCTTTTGGGCACTGTATTACATTATTATACCACAGAGACACAAAGATGAATGAGACAGGGTCTGTCCTTCAGAGATGTTACAAACCAGTAGGGGAGACAAAAAATTATGTGGTGGTTTAGTGATGGAACTAACAACAACATGGTAAAGGAGGACAGATGAGGAAAATTGTTTTTAGTATTTGGGCCCTAGAGAAGTCTATCCATTAAGCTGACATCTAAACCAAATTGACTGTGGAGTTGGAGAAGGTGGATACAAGTATTTTAGATAGTGGGGTATGCTTAGTTTTAACCTGATAGAGCATGGAGTGCAGAAAATTACTTATAGTTTGGAGATTTTTTTGGATTATAGAGTGCTAGCTGAGAGTGGAATGAAATGACTGAAAAGTACAGGACAGATCTTAGAGGCGTTTGTGTGTCAGCAAAGGGCTTGGGCGTGGTCTGTGGGCAGTGAGGATTGCTGAATTATTTTTAACAGAGGGTTGATGTGGTCAGAACTGAATTTGAAATTAAGCATTCTTGAAATTGTGCAAAGAATGACTTTGAGGATGCAATACTACAGATAGCAGGCTGTTGCGGGAATCCTGGTGATACTATGTTTCCCCGAAAATAAGACCTGGCCGCACAATCAGCTCTAATGCGTCTTTTGGAGCAAACATTAGTATAAGACCCAGTTTTATACTACACTATATTATATAAGACCCGGTCTTACAGTAAAATAAGACCGGGTCTTATATTAATTTTTGCTTCAAAAGACACATTAGAGCTTATTGTCCGGCTAGGTCTTATTTTTGGAGAGATACACCAGAGGAATATTGCTCAAATTATGGCATTTGCAGCAGAAATGGAGGAAATGGGTTGAGAGATACATAAGACTTAGAATCCGAAGGACTTGTTCATTTATAATACTGGAGGGTAGAGGAGAGGAGGAAAATCAAGGATGACTCTAGGTTTTGAGATTCATAGTGGGTTTGTAGTTTGTTGGCAAACAGAGGATGGGAGTTGGGGTGGAGAGGGTTGAGAGAGGGAAAGAAATAAAGGAGAAATATAGACATAATGAACAGTTGGTCATGAGAGTGATGAGAAAAATGCAGAAGAAATGACCCAGAGGCCAATTTTATCAATGAGAGTTCTTGTCTGGAGACTTTACAAAGGGCCCCTTGTGATATGATCACATGGTCCTATGTTTTGTAAAATTTGAAAAGGTGAGATGTTCTAACTGTAATATATTAAAATAGTTGCTTTCAAATCTCACTTTTATTATACCTTTGCTTTTATTGAGTGGTGTTACAGTTACAGGCACAGAAATGTGAAGTTTATTTAGGTATACATTTAATTTGAGTTTACTGGGATGTATTTATATAGCTTCAGTTACTGCATTATAATTGAGTGGTAGGCTTCCTGGTGCAGGATGGGTTCCAGGAACACTCTCATCACACATATGGACCCATTTCCCTACCGGGCATGACAAAAAATTACCTTGCTAAGTGTCTTCAATTTAAACTGTGTTTCAGATTAGTCATTGTGTAAGAAAACTAACAGCCCATGCATCAAAAAAAGTTGATAAAAGTTTTCCCAATTTGAAAAAAATCCCACATTTTTTACATGACATTAACAATAATGGAAGTATGAAGCTGAAAGAAACTTTCCTAAACTATCAGTAATAAAAAACAAATTTCCACCAAATTTGTCAGAAGAAAGACCAAATTATTCTGTTGTATCTACAGAATGTGAAATCACAAACTCCTTGAATTAGGAACAATTAGGAACAGGTAATCAGAGTATACAGCTGTAAATGTAGAAAAATAATTATAAAAAGTTCATTGAGCAGTTAATAAAAATATTGTTTTTAAAATATATTTTATGATGTGGTTAGCTTTTGGATAGCTTTTAGGATTGTTAATGTGTTGTGATTTTTTTTTCTTACCTAAAGAAATGTTTTTGTACTTATTTTGTATTTGTAAATTGTGTTCTTTTTCTTGAAAGGGGCCTGCAACATTTTTCACATCCCACAAAACTTGACTTTTCTTTTAAGGTTATTGAACTTAATCAAGGGATTATAATGAGTGTCAACAGGAAACGAAAGACACTCAGCAGATTGGTTAGACTTACAGTGAGGAGGAAATCTGAGACACAGATTCTAAAATCTTAAGTGGACATTGGCTATGAACAGAGGTACTTTATAGAGATTGTGCGGACATAGAATAGAGTTGTTGGGCCACAAAGAATTATTCACCTCATTTGCTTGTGTGTGTCCCCATTGCTGGTCTGTATGTTCCTGGATGGAAAAGTATGACTCTTCTCTGTCCATACACTGCCCCTAACACAGTGCATTGCACACAGTGATACATGTTTTGACTTGACTTCAATCAAAAACATTTTATTTCATAGTTAGAATTCCATTGCCTCCATGTAAACAATTTCATTGTGCCATTTTTCTTTTTACATCATTTAAAAGTTGACACATTTTCCTTTTGAGCACAGAATTCATTTTTGATCTTCCTATTTTTTTTTCAGCTTTTAACAGCTATTTTATTTTTATATTTGAATAGTTCCTTTGTTTTCTAAATTTGACCTCATACCATGTATAGTATGGCCTCACTGACACATGGAATTTCTTATTTTAATTTTATTTATTTATTTATTTATTTATTTATTTATTTATTTATTTATTTTTGAGCCATGACTGAGAACTTGGCACTGACTAAAATGGAGAAAAAGATCTAGTTCCTGCCCCTGGGGCTTTGGACTTCATTGCATTGTGCTCACTGTGCTTGAGTATAGTCTGGGCCTCAGGCCAGGCCTCATCATCTGTGCTGCCTAATACCAGGCCAGGTATAAATTCTTTCATCCCGAAGAGTAGATGGAGCCCTGTCTATCTTGCAACATCATTGCAAATAACACTGTCCTCCTTCTTCAACTTTTTTCTTACGAATACTTCTTTTTTGAGGTCCATGTAGTTAAAGAAGTAAAGGTCAGGGGAAAAAAATCATACTAAGCTAAAGGAGGTTAGACAGAAGCAGTTCGGAATGATGAGAGGCCCAAGATGTTTTCTGGAGTAATGAATGTATAGCTCTGTGCAGAGAAGGTGTATTTGGATTTTCATCTAAGATGGTGAAATCTGCTGACTCAGACTTAAGGTAGAGAAGGAGCCTGCTTTGGGGTGTACCATTAGGTTGAAATTTAATGTGTTTTTTTTGTTGTTGTTGTTAATGAAGAGTGCTTAAGAATTGGGACAGGACTTGCATTCATTTTATAGTATAATGTATAATACTATACTTAGAATGTTTCGTGGACTAAAGCTTAGGGAACATTTAGTAATAAATAGATTTCTATTACTGTGCTGTATTTACATATATTGTTTAATTGAATGCACTAATCAATATTTAGGGGGCTACTGAACTGGATCCAAGTAAAAGGTTAAATTACCCAGTTACTTCATCTATTTAAACAGTTGGTAAGAATTTAATTGAATTATATACTTTGCAAATAGTAAAATTATGGAACACACTACCCGGTTTGTCTTACTGGATATATCTTTTTTCATAACTTGAGAATAATTTTTTTCTTATTGCACTTGCCTGACTCTGAGGAACATATATTATCAAGATCCCAATGATACCAATTTGTCTAAGAAAGCATAAATACTAAATTCTAGAAATTAAATAACATTGAACTGTTCTGGAAAGCCCAAGTTTACTGCAAATGGCCATTGTTAGTTGTTCAATAATCTCTGCATTGTCTCTTTGTATAGAAAATTCTGCCTCAAAACCAAAATTTTATAGTGACAAAAACTGTGAAATGCATATGATGTTAATTAAGTCCATGAGCTGAAATTTAATAAGATTGTAAGATTTTTATAAGCTGCAATGAATAAAACCTTAACATAAAAATATTAGTTATTATTTGACTCATGTATTCAAATTTTACAAATGACATTATTGCCTGATAAACTGCTGAGTCTCTACCATGGATACATTCAACTATTTTGACTTGAACTCTTAATAAATCAAGCATAAATTTTTTATTCATTATTCCATGTGTCCTATTGAAGCTTTTATAATTAAGTGAACTGTGTATAAGAAAATTAACATATATGTCTCAGTGGAGGAATATTTTATGTTCTACTTCCCTTCAAATTTCTACCTAGAGAATTATCAAGAAATTCTTTCAAATCGAATATATTATATTAGCTCAGTGGTTATCAGATCAACTTCCCTCTTTGGTTTAGCATATTGTGAATTGTTTGATAATATAGTAAGTGTCACACCTATGTCTGAATAAGTCTAAAAGGAATAAATATTTTCAAAAATAAAAGTAATATATTAGATGAAAATAAGTCAAGGAAATGATATTTAAGATAAATATGGAGGCATGTAGTCAGGGTTAAAAATAGTACAGGTAGATGTTACACTTAGGGAAGATCTACTCTGACAGCAATTTTTGTGAAAAAGACCTTAGTGTCTATATGCTCAGTGTGAACAAAAAATACTCATTGGCTGTTAAAACAAGGAAATAAACATGAATGTATTACTAAGCTGTGATAGTAGGAGGGTACTTTGGGATTAAAGAGGCAATAGTCCCATTTTCCCATTGTTAACTGCCATGGTCAGACCACTTATGGACTATTATATGCAGGTGGAGAAGCCTTATCTTACATTTAAAAGATGGTAAAGAACTTAGAAATCATGTAATATGAGAAATGTTTGAAGGACCTTGGGATGTTCAACCTGGAAAGAAATGAGCAGAAACACAACAGGAGTTTTTAAATAGGAATTATTTGTATCATTCATTACTTGCAGGAAAATAGAATCAAAGGATGGATGTTACAAAAATACGCATTTGAACTTCATAGATAGATTTATACAAAATTAGAGTAAGGAATGGGTCTTATAAAGAGCTCAGTTCTCAATCACTGAAAGATTTTTAAGAATCTAGATGAAATTCTGGGAAGGATTCCTTTGTGATGAGATTGGACCAGATAACCAATAATATTTCCTTCAGTGTTCAGGTTTGGGGACTGACTTCCATAAAGTAAATTAGATGTAGTCCTGATCTTCTAATTCAGATTTTCTGAGGTTCCGTCCCTCGAATGTCCTCACCTCTAAGACAATAAAGGTGATAGATTTTTTTGTAAAAACATTAGTTTCGTTGAACTCATTATATTTTAATTTTCCTACCACTTATTCAATATTTATTATGTACCCAAAGAAATGTGCCATACACTGTATAAGTATTATGATTAATTCAACAATATCTCTACACAATACAAATTATTAGCTTCATTTAGGGTTAGGGGAAATTGGTTTAAATAAATCTAGGATATTGCCAAAAATCATACAGTTAGTAACAGAGTTATTGTTCCATACAGATCAGTAGAAGAATAAATTTGGAAGTGATGGTACATTATGATTTGAGGTAAGGGTGACTAGGGCTCAGTCATTGCTTTGAAGACCCCAAAGACTTACTCTTTTAGTACCCAGAGATGGCCAGGTCAGATTCATGTTTCACAGAGGCAGATTCCAGAAAGTCAAATTTTAAATAAGCAATCAGATATATAACTGTATATGCATTCTGGAAATATTCACAATGATACTCCCTGCTCTTAAACAGTTGGGAAAAAAAAATTGGTAGTCATTTCATTTATTTACCAAGAGAAGTCATAGTTATGAGGTATGGAAATACAGGAAAATAAATACATTATCTCTTGCTAGGTTGCTAGTTCTGCATGTTGAATGAGTCAATAAAGAGCTAAAGATAGACCAACATGGAAATCATGGACATGCTTGGAGATCATGAAATCTAAAGAAGAAGGTAGATAAATCAAACTTTTAATGGAATTACTCTAAGATAGCTGGGTTTTCATTCTGACTGACAAACTATTTTTATATTATTAAGATAATTTATTTACCAGAAAGTCTTGTGGCCAAATCTCCAAACCCTTCCTTTTAAGTCCGTGACAACCTATGTTCTAACCCATAGTGTTGATATTACATTTTAAAGCTCAGAGGACAAATGTATCACCCTAATTTTCTAGTTAGTATAGCTTCTAAGTACTGATCAGAGAATCAAAAGTTTTTTTGATTCCAATGCACATCGAAAGCCATGTGTCAGGAATAATGTCATTATAAAGTATTTGTGCTGAATTAAAGGATATTTACTTTGGGTACAAATGTAGATTCTTAAACTGGCAATATCAAGAGGAAAATAGAAACCTCTAAATTGCTAATATGGCAGTAAGAATGAACTTAGATGATTGGTCCAGAGAATAAAAAAAAAATAAAAACCAGGTCTTTTAGAAGCACCATAAATTATGCTGTTAAATTATGACTGGATTCTAATGCAAATCCAGGTTACCCAGGCATAAAATAAAGCAGCAGTTGGCAAACACTGTTATTTATTTTCTGGATAAGCCATCTATCAAACTCTTCTTTTCCTCACTGAAATGCACTCACAAACCATGGAGGAAGAGAAATTGATAGTGATGGAGTGTAACCCTGGAAACTTATTTTCTGAACTTTAGTAGAATCAAGTGAAAATCAAAGTCCTCTGTAAATTAACAGTTTGCTTGCTTATCTAAACCAAACAAGAGGGTGATACTCATCTGGTTGCTAAGCAGACAGAGTAGTTACTGAAATGTTTCATGCCTGTTTGACCAGACTATCAGGTGTCTTCTCTGTATCCATTTCCATAAAACAGACTGCTCTTAACCTAAGTTACAGGAATGGCAGCCCATCATGAAAATTACCAATTCTTCTAAATCTCAAAAGAAGAATAAAAGTGGACAGAGAAACCATATTTTATAGATACTCAAGGCAAATAATCAATAGCAGGGATTTTTCCAAAGTCAGGATCAGAGAGATTTACCGTGTTTCCCCAAAAATAAGACCTAGCCAGACCGTCAGCTCTAATGCTTCTTTTGGAGCAAAAATTAGCATAATACCCAGTGTTATTATATTATGTTATGTTATATTATGTTATATTATATTATACTATATTATATTATATCTGGTCATATATTATAGTAAAATAAGACCAGGTCTTATATTAATTTTTGCTCTAAAAGATGCATTAGAGCTGATGGTCTGGCTGGGTCTTATTTTCAGGGAAACACGGTACAAATATCACTTAAAATCGAAGAACTTCTGCTTTATATGTTATTCCAAAAAAGAAGAAAGTATTTCTTCATCACACTTTTATTTATTTAATAATTAACAAGAGATTTAAGAGGGGTAGTGAGTATAAATCTTAATCCACAAGCTTGAAGATGCAAGAAATGTCCTATTATTTTCTTTAAATCAAATTAAATCTTATTCAACCATCTATCCAGCCATTTGATAAGAATTTAAGTAAATTTGGGAGTTATTTGCCTTTCCTTACCCCCTTCAGAGTTACCTGGAGAATAGGCAAATGCTCTTCACATGAGTCTGTTACGATTGCTACTGGTTTGATAATCGCCCAAGTCCACAGAGTCCCCAAGAGGTTGTCACTCTTCTATGTCCTTGTCATATTGTCAAGCCTAGAATCCAAAATCTGAGTTAGAGCTGAGAATTCTAGTGCCTTGAGAGGGAAAGGGGGCACAGTCACTCCCTGTCAAGGATTCAGATACAGAAGAAAAAACACCACTTGGTATATCAAAACCCAGCAAAAAACAAACACGAATAAATATATCAATACATTATTCCTACAACAGAAGTCGTGTCTAAAATGTTTGCATGAGGTCCAGAATTTTTTAACTTTTATTTTCAGATAATTTTAGAATTACAGAAAAGTTGCAACATAGTAGTTTCCATTTACCCTTCACCCCTCCCCCCCATGTTAACATCTTCCATAACCACAGTAACATGATCAAACCCAGGAAATTAACATTTGTACACTACTATTAATTAAGTCAAACTGACCTTATTAACATTTCACCAGGCTTTCCTCTAAGTGACTTTTCTCTTGTCCAGATCTGGTCCAAGATTCCATATTGTATTCAGTTGTCCTGTCTCCTTAGGCTCTTCCAATCTGTGATCCTTCTTCAGTTTGTTTTTGTACTTCGGGACCTTGACAGTTTTGAAGAGTCTTGGTCAGCTAAATTGTGATATGTCTCTCATTTGTTTTTGTCTGATGTTATTTTCATGGGGTTATACATGTTTAGGAAGACTGCAGAAGTGGTATTGTGCCCTTCTCAGTGCATGTCAGAGGGTACGTAATGTCTGTAAATGCTCTTGGTGATCGCTTGGCTGAGGTTCCGTTGGTGAGTTCCTCCTGTAAGTTACTCTTTGCCCGTTTGTAATTAATAAATATCTTGGGGGGAATATTTGAAGCTATTTAAATACAATTCTCCTTCAAAGTTCCACCCACTCATTATAGCATCCATTGGTGAATTGTTCCTGCAACAATTATTATTATGGTGTTTACTCAACAGTAATTTTTCCCCGTCATTTTAATTAATTTTATTAATTAAAATTCTTCAATAAGGAAGAACTGTTCCTTTTCACTGACTTGTTTATTCAATTTAAATCAGTATGGACTCATAGATATTTATTCTGTGGGTTATAATCCAATAACATCACGGGTTCAGAATTTTAAGCTGTAATAATACCCTATTTCTTTTTCTTTTCTTTCCTTTTTTTTTTTTTTTTTTTTGAGTTCCACATGTTCCCTTTGCTACCACAATTACATTTGTCTCTGGTTCATTGCAACATGTCTATTTATTACATGATTCTTTTACTGTTCCCTTTAATTTTTCTTCTCAATCTTACCATGATTCCTCCTTTTAAAAATTATGTCTCTAATATTCTGTCATCCTTTATTAAAAACTTATCTTTCCTGCCTTGTCTTCCCCCAATATTGTCATTTTTCCGCCTTTCCTGTACCCCTCTTTATTTCTATTTACTCTTGTATAGAGGCTGAGGGGCAGAGATATTTTATCCAGTATGAACAAAGATAAATGGCCAGTTTCTATGTCTTGAAAATAGTCCATATTTTCTTTTGACTTTCAAGATGAATGGGAACAAATTAAAGGAGACCCTCTCTATTTAGGCCATCAATTTTCAGTAGGCACCAAGTAAGGTGACTGCTAATGACACTGGCAATGGGTTATACTTCTTTTTGTTGTATTATTGTGGTTGACTTCAGACAGGAATTGGTAATATTTTTGAACAACTTCTTATTTCATCAATTTTTGAACTAAAAATAATTTAAAACAACCCATATTTTTCAGCAAGAAAATTAAAGCAAAATTTTGGGTTTTATGCCTCTCTATGACAGTTGCTTAAATCACCTGTATACTCTTATAGTTACAGCCACATCAAATATATAAATTTTCCTTATCCTAACCAGAGGTTATAAATCTGATTTTATTTTTCAGGTACATCAAAATACATGCTTGTGACACATATTTTATTGTGACTGTAGAAGAGAAATCTTGAACAGATCCATAAACTCTATAGTCCTTGGAAATTTCTGATAAAAACTTATTCAGAAAGCTTTTTCTTATTGCAAATTGCTAAAAATATCTTTACAAGGATAGACAAAGGGAATTTTACTTCAGTAAGACAGCAACCAGCCAAATATCTAATCGTATCTATATACTTTATTTAGAGAATAGATTTAGATCTTTGAAATTCTGAATGGTTCATTATAACCAACAATAACAAGTAGAAAGGAGAGACCTTTCAAACTAAAGATAGTGCAAATTTAGCAGTGGGTAATTTTAAAAATTTGAATGTCCTTTAAAAGTACCTAAGTTATTTAAAAAAAATAAGTTTGTGCATGCATTTCAAAAGTGTAAATTAATATTTATTTTTTAAACATTAATTAAAATTCCCTAAAAATCCTGAGGGTATCTATTTACATATTAACAAACCAGAAAATATGTGTTCTGAGATTCTTTCCTATTAAAAAAATCAGTTATTATAATTAAAAACAATTTTATTCCCAAGAGTAGAAATATAAATATCAAAGAAAAACCTAAGAAAGAAATGTGAAGGGTTTATGGGAAGGAGGCAAGGTTTAGCTTATGAATTTTAATGACTAATAAATAAATATGTGGATGTCATAATTTTGTACAAGAAAACAATATGATAATGATCTGGTAGCTCTTCAAATTAATCTACACATTACAAGTTAATGTATACATTCCAAGCCAAATCTTAAAAGATGTTGCTTGAACTTGCCAAAAATGATTCCAAAATTCATCTAGGAGAAAAAAAAAAGTGCACAGAATTTATTTGAGTAAAGAAATATAAAAGAAATAAAAGGTATGGAGACCTGCATACCTGATCATTTTTAAGCTGCATTTCAAGGTCACAATACGTCCATTCTATCCCTACGTGACATGTGTTTCTGTGAGAAATGGTATTTTGACCCATGCTGGGATGCTCAGAATTGAGATATATGATCAACTGGGATGTGTGCAGTGAAGACATTTATTTTAAGAACTTGCTTCTTATCCTCCCACCAGTGTCAAAGTATGCATCACTATTGAAATTAAGAGCTGTGAGCAGAGCCAAGTAGCCATAAGTAAGAAATAAGTACAAAAATAGCACTTACTTACATATAAGCAATTTTTTTCAACTCTTTTCTACTCTCATTCCTAAAACAGGTTGTCTAGTTGAAAAGAAAATAACTTTCAAATAGCCTAAGTACCATAGATGAGTGATGTTGATTATTTTAACTGTAACTGGAACAGTTTTTCAGATCATCCAACTTTATCAGTGTATATTGCTTAAAACTCAGAAGCAAAACTTTAACATAATTTATGTCAAATTTGGTACACCTAATCAATAAGATATTTAAAACCATTTTGTAAAATAAAAGGAGCTATTTATACTAATTACTGGTGATATTAATTTTATTTCATATTTTAAAATGTTTATTTTCTGTCTCCTACTAACAAAATATAAAACTGAATGCCAATTGCCAGATTATTAGCAGTATGTGCTTTTCTCTTTCTCCTTTTTTCTGCATACAGTGTTTGATCATGGTAGCTAATGAACTCAAATGAATTATGTTTGATATTTATATTTGATTCACATTTGATGATTCCCACAAACTGAAGTCAAAAGTTTGTTCCCCACACAGTGGTAGACTGAATTATCAGCTTCCAGCCTCTATTCCTTCCTGTATCCATGTCCTTAGCCATGTAGCTGTGCCCTGGGCTCTCCCTGTGACCCAGGCTGATTTCCCACTCCTAGGTTTGGCTTTGTGACCTGCTTTGGCCAATAAAATGACAAACAATATGCCCATTTCTAGCCTAAGCTGTGAGAGACATAAGTGTTTGGAAACATGTTCTTTCTTTGATTCTGTCATCATTTTGTGAATGGCATGCCCAGGCTAACCTGCTCATCTTAGAAAAACAATGAGAGACATACATATGCATAAAAGCCGAGCCACCCCTCTTGAGTGCAGACTAGATCAGGGGTCCCAGCCAAACGCAGGAGCCTAGTTAAGAACAGAAGAGCCACTCAGTCCAGGCTTGCCTTGATCAGCTGACACAATACATGGATGTGAGAAACAAGTGTTTATTGTGCTAGGACACGATGTGATGTTGTTGGTTGTTTTGCAACAATGTTGTATCAATAACTAACTGATAAACCCTCACGTGGACTGAAGCATTGCCAAGTCTTATATATATGTCCTGCTTTATGAAGAATTTAGAGTTGTAGCTAACCATTCCACTAAATTATTACAAATTCAGAAATATGAAACAGCTTACTAATTTATTATATTATTTTTTGTAACACATTAATTATTCATGATTGACATTATTTTAATTCTAATGACTGCTTATGGCAATCTCTTTATATATAATTTATTTCCTCAAGGCTTTTTATAATACCACTTGAAAAGTGTATTAATACGTTTGCTTGAATTGAAACATGAAGGCAAAATTTTTATGACAGAATGTAATTCTGATTAGCTTGGGGATATATTGCTGATTAGGTTGTAGGACAGACATTCTCCATAAATTCATGAAGTTAATTCTACAGTGCAAAAGTGTTGATAAAAATATATTTAAAGCAAGGTAAGATAAAGAGAATTTAATACAAAATACTGTATTAGAAAGAATGTAATGAAATACCATTTTAATAGTTTTCTAACCCTCTTGGTCATATTGGGTTAAATAAGATACCTCTAAATGAAAGAGCAGCAGTATAATTTTATAGTCATTTGGTATGAGTTTGTAAAGTTTTTTTGGTTTAATCTCAGATATTGAGAAAGTGTGGACTATAATGACGGGGCTACAAATCATTTTTCAAATCAGGTGGTTTCCAGTTCTTTGCTTTTGCCAATTTGAAATGGGACTTAATTAAAAATGGCTAAAAATAATTTCTGGTGATATATCATTGTGGTTTTGACCTTCAAAGATGTGTCAACCTGTCTATGTTAAAAATCATTTTTGATGATAGATCACTGTGGTTTTGGCATTGAAGGAATTGAGTGACACACCTACACAAAAAATGAAATTTCCTTCTATCCCCTCTACTGATTTCTGTGAAAATAATTTCTCTGTGTTCACATCTATAAAAACAAAATCAGTTGGAATACAATTTATGCAGAACTCTGTCCCACTCTAGCAATTTTTAAAGCATTTACAGAAACAAGAACTAATTGAAAAAATACCACTTAATACCAAAGAGAAATGTATTTTAATAAAATTTTACTTTTAATGTTCAATAATTATATAACAACATATAACAGATTTGTTATATAACAAATTACACAACAATATTAATACTATATTTATTTTGCAGACTGATAATACTAATGACTCATACCAGACAAAAATTATTAATGTTTATAGCAACATCAGTCAAAAATTTTTCCACTTTTTATATGCACTTTTTCTTTGCAAAGAATAATGGTAGGATTATCATTATCATTGCAAAAGTATTTCAAGAATAAAAAATAGATTATATTAAGATAAAATTTTATGGTTAAAAAGTGGAATGGAAATATGAATTAAAAGGGGAATATAAACAAAAGATATAAAATTCCTGAGTGTCAAGGAAGAAAATATTGATGTCTTGTTTCGAATTTTGATATTTAAATTTCACTGGATATTCAAGAGTTTTATAACCCTATTTTTATCAAAAGCTAGAAATCATATTTATTTAAACTCATGAAAAAATCTTAGATCTCAAGTTTAAAATGTGGAAGAGGATACATAGGTTCCCAAAACACTGATTCAGGCTCTGAGAGCCCCTGGAGGCTGTGCCATTTTGCAAGCATTCATCCACATCTCTCCCCTGCATTCTGCCAGTATTTTATTTGAATCTTTTATTTATGCTGCAGGCAGAAAAAGAGATCCTCGGGTTGCCAGTGAGAAAACAGAGTATGTATGGATAATACACATAGATAAACAGGCCAATACTTAAAGATAAAATGCTGCCACATTAATATTTACGGAGAGTGGCTAATTTTTCCTGAGCATTTATCATGTTGCAAGTTCTGTTGCAACTATATTCAATAAATTATTTAATCTTCACACTTACCATATGAGGTAGATATAATTGTTAACCCAATTAGATTAAAACTGGGGCTCAGCAAGGCTAATTAATGCACCCATAGTTATATAACTACTTAGAGTGAGATAGACATAAAAACAGGCAGCCTGATGTAATGTCTCACTGTGGGAACTGCCCCAGGATCCCCCTTATCCCTGCCACGGTAACCCTTTCTTAACGCCTTCCCTCCACGCAGTCCACTGTGTGCCCATAAATAAAAGATAGGAAGGATATACACTAAAGACTAACACCAGTGATCTCTGGATGATGGGTAAGCCAGTGATTTTTATTTTTGTCTTTCTGAGTAACTGACACTTTCTAGATTACGAGGGGAAAATAAAAAGATGTGTCCAATTAGCTCATTGTTCAGCCAATAGTCATCCTCTTCCCCCATCCCCATGGTGAAGCGAACATCACTATCCCTTTGGAGCGAGGCTTGGCCAGGACACTTGTTTTGGTCGGAGATGCGAAAAGAAGTAATTGTGTGTCAGTCCCAAGCTAAGCTTCAAGAGACATCTCTCATTTGTACCCACCCATCTAGGAGTCCCTGGCCTCTGCCAGAAGATGCTTCAGATATCTGTACTGCTCCACCTGGGCCCACTCACAGACTGTCGCCAGAGGCAGAGATACCCCAGTCTACCTATAGACACGTGAGAAAGATGGGGTTGGGTTTTCACAGCAACGCTGAGTAACACAATATAGGCCTCTCGCATTTAAGCTTTCCTCTTTAGTTATCGTGCATCGTATACATTTATTTCCTTACCAAAATACCAAACTTCTAAGCTGCCACTCATGATGCTTCAGAGTTCATAATCACTGACATTGCTCATTCACTTCCAGTGTTTTTGTTCAGAGAGCATCTAATTCATTCGTAGGTGTTTGATTTTACATGTAAACTAGATGTTGCTACACAAAGATGAGCTGGAGCCAGAGCTCATTTCCTTAAAGTTTTACATTCTGCACTTACCTCCACACAGCCCTTCCCTTACTGTTTACGGGAGAGCGGGCTGTACAACTCCATTCTGCCTACACTTAAAACAAATCGTTGGCTGCAGAGTGAGGTGCGATTTCAACTCCCTGGCAGTTAAATGCCCTTGGTCAATAACCCTGCACACCACGGTACTGTTTTTCAGTGCGCTTCCAATGGAAGTGAAATACAGGTTAAAAAAATAACCTTGGTTTGTTATTTGTAAAACTTTGGATATTTGTCACTTCCCCTGCTAGTGTCAGGTGGTCATTTTCCTAAGCGAGGCACAACCAAGATCAGCCTGTTTTTTGTAAAAATAAGGCTATGGCTGTGTGTTGGGGAGTGAGGATTAAATGGTAACTGAAGGTTGGTTGGTTGATTGTTTTCTTCTTATTCATTTTCCTGGTCTATTTATACAAGTAGTTTCATAAAAAGAACAGAGGTGCTCACAGGAATTTGAATTAACCAAATAAACCACCTTAGATCTCTAGACATCAGGAGTCCATGTGACTGATATAGAGGGGAGGATGATAAAGGGTTTTAATAAATGCTTCCCTAATGGTGAACTGGGAGTCGGGCTATGTTCAAACTTCATCTCCTATTCTGTTGCTCTCATTGTGCCCCAGTCTGCTTGACAAAACACCATTGGAGAGAATCTGTCACTGAAAGAATCCATGATAAAGCTTCTTCTATGAGGTTGCCTTCTGCTATTCAGAGAGGAGACAGTTACCACCAATTACTGATTAGAAGACAATTAAGTGTAAAATAGGAAAATATCCCCTCTTCAAAGGGAGTCCATGCCTTTAATTACCTCACTTGGCAGGCAGTTTCTGCAGTTAAAAGTCTTTTATGGGACTCAAAAACAACAAAACATCACCTACAATTATTCCAAATTGGAAGATTTTATATATATGGAGAGAGAGAGAGAGACAAAGTTCTAGAGAGATTAAAAATAATAAACAGATAAAAGGAGTTAATGATCATTTTTAATTCTATAACGTTTTTGACAGAGATAACTTCTTTGAAAGGAAATCACATTAATAAAACCTTCCAGGTTTGACCTTTTAATGGCAATGAAATTGAGTTACATAAATTCTATTAATGGTAATGGATGCTTCACAGCTAAATCTCTGATAGTGTAGAAAACTGCTCATTTCCATAATCACTTTCTCTAAAGGAATTTTTGAAAATGGTTTAACTCAGCGAAGTCAGTTAACCGAGATGATCAGTTATTAACAAAATGATCAGTTATCTACAACAAAATAAGTAGAAAAGTTGCGATGCCAGTCCCATACTTCCTGATTTAAAAGAACTAAGCAAGATATTCCCAAAGGCATTTCATGTGCAGCACAGTGCCTGGCAAAGAATAGGCTCTCAATAACGTTTCCTTGAACTAAGCTGATTAGATCTCTTTAAGTTTTCCCATTGTTTGTTAGAGAAGTTACTAAGTAGAAGAAAGAGCATAAAGAATGTCAACTTTAAAAAAAGGAATGTCTAATATTCAGTAAGGAGAGTCATTATTCAATTAAATAGAAGTTTGACCTGGAGGTGAGGAGATTGGCTTGGGAAGGGGCTGGAACAATCTAGAATCAAAAGCAAAGGTGTTTTCTCAGACAGGAATTCCTGCCAGCTGTGAAGAGGCATAGAGATCAAAGGACATGTTATTTAAACTTTAAGTTTCAGTTTCTCTGAGTTACCTAATTAAGAGAATATTTGTGGAAATAAGTTTGTAAAGTGCTTAATGCGATGCCTAAAGTAGGGTAATAATGTTATCCTCTACTGTTTCTAGGGAGGATGCAGAAGTTAACTTGAGATACCAACGTACTGGGCATCCATCCAGTCTGTGAAATGAACTGAAGTCCATGACAAGTGTCATTCTTTGGTTCATCAGCTCACTGGAATGGATGTACCATTAGTCAGACCCACTGGAGGACATAGAGAGAGTCTGGACATGACAGAGACTAAACACAGTAAACACAGATAAAAGGTGGGCCAAGGTGGGCCTTGCCAGGTCTAAGAGATTTAATCAGGGTGCTTTGAAGTAAAAAAAAGATAATAAATTGGCAAATGCTTTGTCTAACCTTGGTTTTGTCCTTGCACCTAACATGATGCATGTGTATAATCTTCTTAGGTGAAGAGTCTGCCAATTGACTACAAACTCCTGCCAGTCTGATGTCAGAGTTCTCAGAGCTTCCCCCTACTCTAGCCTGATTAGCTTTCATAAGATTCAGAGCTCTGCCTTCCAGGGCAGGGCAACGGAGTGGAGGCAGGTGTGCAGAATTGCTGTAGTGTTTTTTTCAGATCCTGACACCAAGGTTTCATATTTTAAGGGTCTGTGCATGTATTGTGTTTCTCAAAATACAATGGATTGAAGTAGTGTAAAGAATAATTAAACGACTAAGGGACAGGGGGACTTTGGGATTTTATTTGCCTCTCTCAGTCACTCCATAAGTGTCTGTCAGTCACTTCACATTTAAAGAGAACTTTTATGTAGGAGACCTTGTCCTACAGTGGAAAGAGGGTGCAAATGAAGGGATACGGCATGCACAATCTGCTTCCAGGGACTGTCAAATGTAATATGACAATTTCCAGAAGAAAATTACCTGTTTATTACTTTTCCTGGTTCCATTTTTCAATAATGATGATCTTTATTCTTTCATTAATTCTTCTTCTATATTGCTATAGTGGCTTACTCAGGATAACTGCATTATTGGTCATTTCTATCTCTTCCCGAGAGCAATTTTTAATAGAAGAGAGGTGGAAAAGTCAGGAAACTCTGAGGTGTCTGGGAGAGAGTAAAGAGGTTACAACATAGGGAGGTAGTAATAAAGTCGTAGTGGTAGTGTGGGTTGTGGAGGAAGGCCCAACCGGTTCTAGTTAGTTCTAACTCTCCTATGGGATAAAGTGTTGTCTTCGTGAGTCCATTTTTATGTAAGTCGCACACATTTCTTACCCTCTGTTCTGAGATCTCAGAAGTGGCTCTTGGTTGGCATATTGTCCTCAGGCGATGGTTCAGTGCAACTCCATGCTGTACAACAGCTTAAGTATTAAGGACCATCCACTTTTCTCTCGGTTTTTGCAAGAGGATTCTAATTCTCGAGCCCTTTTTCCAGGGGCTTGGTTGTTCCATGGCTTATCCCTCAGGTTGAGTGACACACAGCAACACCCTCCTTCCCCATACACACATTCTGTGCACCCCCTTTCCTCACCCTGTCTTATCTAATTTTTGGAGAATGAAAATCTCATTCTCTATCCAAATCCTGGAGTGTTCTTTTCTCAGTTGCTTGGTATGGGGGAGGGATATATATGTGAGCAAGCACAAGACAGAAGAAATAAACTAAAAACATGCAGAATAATGTTTTGACATATTCTTGCAGCATAAAGTTAAACTATGAAATTCTTCACACTATATTGCAGTGGAGGTTGGGCTGGGAGTTTGACTCCTTTCTTTTTATTTCTATATACAGCCTATCAATCTTTGTACTCGCACGCACACGCACACACACACACCATTCTCTCGCTTTTCTACATGATGGTGACTATTGTGATTCCTTTTGACAATAATTGGCAGCACAGGATAATACGATTTACTACTGCACTCTAGGATTTCTCACCTGGCTTATGACAAAACTCCCTCACAGTTCTCTCTGCCTGCATCCAGGCTTACTTTAGTCTAGTATTCTCCATGTTATAGGCTGGCTGTTTCTCAAAATCAATCAAGTCATTCTCTGTTTAAAGTCCTGCAATGTTCCCAGCAAAGTTGGAGGAATAGGAAACGAATTTCTCCTGCCTAAAATAACAACATAAAAAACAGAAAGGAAAAAAAGAAAGAAAGAAAGAATATTTTTTAAGACAGTGGATTTCCAAATCAAGCACAAAAAGGGCAGTGATCTAGAAAAGTCCCTGCTTTACTGCCTGGAAAGTATTTCCAGGTTTCAGCATAGGAGGAGAATCTCAGCGCAGCCAGGCAGACTCCTTGTGTTAAGGAGGCAGAGTTGAGAGACCACAGTGGCTAGAATACAACACAGGACAGAGTACCAGAGAGTAGAGTGCTCAGAGAAGTCCAGAGACATGTACAGTATGCCTCTTGAGTATTCATGGGACTGTGAAGAAACTGTCAGGCCAACTAAAGAACTACTTGAAAGGATCCAGGGGAACTATAGTTGGAATTCACATGGGGCCAGAATAATGCCAGCTTCTATCAGCCAGACTGGAAAAACTCATAATTCATGGTGCACTCAGTAAAATAATCAGAAGGTTTTTCCTTGATAATAGTGAATAATTAGGCTAGACCAAACACTGTTCTGTACTGGTCTAACAAATGATAAAAGAGCAAAACCGTAATTTAACCACATCCCAGAACAAATCTCAAGAATATTTTTAGGATTATAAAAACATCCAGCACCCAACAAGATCAAAATCACAATTTCTGGCGTACAATAAAACATTACCAACAACGCGAAGAAACAGAAAAATGTGATTCTTAATGAGGAGCAAATTCAATAAGTTGACACTAAGCTAGAACTGACCCCAACATTAAAATTAACAAAGAGCATTAAAAAGGTAATTATAACTGTATTCCATATTTTCAGGAAGCTTGAGGGAAGACTGAATATGTTAAATAGAGACATGAAAAAGTTTAAAAAGACCCAAATAGAACTTCTAGAGATGAAAACTACAATGTCTAGATGAAAAAATACCAAGTGGAATTAATGGCAAAATACATGTTGCAGAAGAATAGATTGGTGAACCCGAAGGCATAGAGAAAACTTCACAATTAAACACAGAGGAAAAAAGACAAGGAAAAAAAGACAAGAAAAAAAGAGTATCCTATGGAGCATCACAGACCTGTAGGATAACTTCAAATTAAATATATGTTGAATTCTGAATGAAAGGAGAGAGAGGTGAGTGGGACAGAAAAAAAAATTGAAGAATTAATCACTGAAAATTTTTCCAAATTTGATTAAGATGATAAACCTACAGATCTAAAAACCTCAGTAAATTCCAAGCACATGATACGTTAAGAAAACTACGCTAAGATGCATCATGATCAAATTGCCTATAACCTAGTGGAAAATACAAAATCTTACAAAATCTTAAAAGCACATGAAATATATAAGGAAATGCAAATTATGTGTTGTATTACAGAATTGTACATCTGAAACTTATTTAACTTTACTAAGAATTGTCACCCCAAACTTTAAATAAAAAGAAAATAAACATTGGAACCACAGTAAGATATCACTACGAACCTAACAAAAAGAACTAAAATTAAAAAGACTGACCATACCAAATTTTGGTGAGAATTTGAAAGAGCTGGAATGCTCATGTTTTGCTTGAGCAGTTGTATAATGGTAAAAGCTTTGACAAACATTTTGACAGTTTTGTACAAAGTTAAGTATAGTCAGCCCTCCATATCCGTGGGTTCCACTTCTGTGGATTCAACCAAACTTGGATCAAAATAATTTGGAAAAAAAACAAACCCAAAACGGTATGTTGTTGCTGATGTGTACCGTGTAGTTAGGCCTGCGGTGGTTGCATCTGTGCTGAGCATGTATAGACTTTTTTCTTGTCATTCCCTAAACAATACTGTATAACTACTATGTACGTAGCTTTTACATGATATTATGTATTGTTAGTAATCTGGAGATGATTTTAAGTATATGGGAGGATATGCTTAAATTATATGCAAATGCTGTGCCATTTATATGAGGGACTTGAGCATCCGGGGATTTTGGTATCCACAGGTGTCCTGGAACCAATCTTGGTACCTACAGGTATTTACCTAAGAGAAATGAAAGCATATTTCCACACAAAGACTTGTACATGAATTTTGCAGCAGCTTTGTTTGTAACAGCTAACAACTGAAATGTTCATCTACACTGAGTGGATAAACCATGATACATCGGAATTCCACTCAACAATAACAAGGAATGAAATACTGATCATGAGCAACATGAATAAGTTGTGACATAGTTATGCTGTGTGAAAAAAAGCCAGGCAAGAATAAAATAGGCTGTCATTTAATTCATATTCTTGTCTAGAAAATGCAACCTATCTGTAGGGACAAAAATATATCAGTGTTTATGTTAAGATTGGGAAGGGCTGGAAGAAAAGGTTTATAAAGGGATTTGAGGAAATGTTTAGATGTGACAGATAATGTTCAGTGTTTTGATTGTGATGATGGTGACATGGCTGTGCGTGTGTGTTAAATTTTATATGTTAAATATATATTATACACACACATATATAATATATAGTTTATTACACATCTATTGTACTTAAACAAAACTGTTAAAATATGTTTTCTTTGAATCTTTCAATGGAACGCTCCAATAGGCTCTCATCCGGCCACTCTTACGTCTTGCACTCTAAAGTCTAGCTACATTGAAACTCTCAGTGGTCTCTGCCTTTAGGGCCTTAAAGCCCAGTGTTTTCTCAACCTGAAGTATACCCCGCTGCCCACATCCAGGTCATCCTATTTACCTTTTGGTTCTCAGCAAAGGTTCATTGCCTTTAGAGACGCTTCCTTAATCCCACATTAATGCACTTGGTCCTCTCTCCTTGGATGGACTTTTTTTCTATGGTAGCACACATTATGATTTATTATAAATACCTGTTTCTTTACTTACCAGCCCTACCAGAATGTAATCTCCATCTGTGTTATTTACCATCATATTCCCAACAATTGAAAAGTATTCAATGAATGAATGCAGGAGCTTTGGAACCCTGGCTTTGCTATAAAGCCAAGTGTTCTCAGACACCACTCGCTGGTGGTGCAGGTCAGAACCCAAGACTTGAGGTCTCTGAGATCTCCATGTAGAAGCCTCATGGGGCAGTGTTCTTGGAAACAGTGGTTGTGAGGAAACAGGGGACCAGGGCTGGACAGAGAGGAAAGCTTAACTGTGGTACATTTTGGCAGAAATCTCAGCTGGTCCCATGGGGCTCTCCAGACATGGAGTGAACCTTCCCGTTGCCCAAATAGAGGCAAGGGAGTGGGGCATCTGTATTGCCATATTTACTACTCTACGGATTATGTGAAACCTTGACCAGGGCAGTTCACTTCTGTCAGAGCAATTTCCAGAGAAGTCTCAGGTTTGAGCCCTCAGTCTCTGTCATGCCCAGCAGGTGGAGGATGAGAGTCTTGGGGCTGGAAAGGGATCTGGGTCCGGATGAATGCCCCACGTAGGTGACGTGATAACCTGTTTCAACAGAAGGCTGCAGTTTAGAATTGGCCTATGAGGGCAAAGCGTGTGATGGTCTAGGAGTCCGAGTGAGGAGAATGTCATGTTCTGACCCTTTTTCCTTCTGTGAAGCTGCTGCTCTCAGAACTATTTCTCATATGCAGTGGAGAAAGCATGAAATTACTCTTTTCAGTTAAAGAAGGTGAACTAGAAGTGTCAAAAGACTTGTGATTCAGAGTTCTGATAGAAGTAAACATTCCACAGAGAACAAAATGAGAGACAGCTGCAGAGCTAAGAGGAATGGCATTCAACTGCTGAAGAATTTTGTAACTATGCAAATAAATTTTTAAGGGTAAAATCTCTGGGGCTGTGAGTTAAATGTGAGTATATTTCTCTCTTCCATAGCCCAGTAGGAGCCTCACCTTTCTTCAGTGGCATCAAGTTTACTTCATAGGAAAATGGTGACTTGTTCCACCAGTTTCCACATCCTTCTGTTAAATCTTTTTTTTTTTTTTTTTCAGTTTAGAGCAAAATTTGCTCCACAAATTATTTAAAAAAAAGAAAAAATTTTGCAATTGAAACTGAATTTCTCACAGATGGTGATAAAATAACCCTTTTAAAATCTCTTCTTCTAAAAAGGAATACAAGAACACTGTTACCAGTGAAATGGTTTCTATTTATTTTATTCTGGTTTCATCTCCTTCTGCTACTCAGCTCTCAATCTGGCCTTTTCATGGAGAACAGAGCATGCAAAACATAATGGAAGAAGGACAAAAGGTGTTAATCAAATTTTCCTTCTGATTAAGACAGCAAATTGTAAACCAAACATTAAGTTTTTAAAAATAAAAGACAATTTTCAATAAGACTGGAACAGTAGATTTGTTTGTTTAAAATTCTTTCACTGATTTACAAACTAGCAGCATATCTTAGAGGTTGAGAATAAATATCTGAAGAATACTTGTTTCAATCCTGGCTTTGCCACTTAATAATTTTGTGACTTTGGGCAAATACTTATCTGTCTCAAGTTCCTCACTGATAAAAGAGAATATAATAGTACCTGTTTTATTAGGTTGTTTCAGGATTACATTTGGTCACATTCATAGAAATAAATTGTAAACTAAGGGACCTAGGAAAGAATCCTCTTCTCTAGACCAATTATAATCACTCATAAATCATTTTTAATGTTAAATCATATTTTGTACACTCAACATTATAAGTACAATTAAACTACTCTATTTCAATAATGTATGAAAATATATTGGCAAGCACATAACTATTAAAAGTGATTTTTTTAATGCAGTGACATTCCCATCAGCCCCAGCAATAAAGAGGTGCTAACATGGGTTCTGATGTGAATAGAGACTCATGATATTAAACTGAATGCATGTTTTTAGGGCACATTACAATTACTCTTCTTAACCAGGAGAAGGTATTAGAATCACACGTTGAGTGATGTAAACATACGTAAACCTAGGTCCCCACAGCAAGATGCTGTTCAGTAGCTTTGCTGAGTCATATGAGTCATATGGTCTTCTTTAAAAATTTGCACCAACCATTCTGATGAGAAATCCCATGTAGGAATGTCCACAATGGAATCAAATCTCCTTTTTTCCTTTGACTTTACTCTGGAGTTAAGATATTTGTCAAAATCCAGAATGCCATGCAGGCTCAGAATTCCTACATTCATCCATGTCCTGGGTTCTCTTTGAATAGCATCTGGGATTCCCTTTTTTAAAGACCCCTTTCACTTTCTTTTTTCCCCATGTAGTAAGTGCAGCCTGGAACATTTTCCTAACCTGGGAGGGACTATCTACCCCCGTCTGTCTTCTCATTGGACCTTAAAAACTTGATACGTGAGGTGGGTGCCATTGGCATCACCTGAGTGCTTGTTGGAAAACCAGACGAATCCCAGCCATGTTCACGACATATGAAATCAGAGTCTGAATTTCAACAAGATTCTCAGTTGATTTGTGTGCATACTGAAGTTTGAGAAGCACTCTGATACAATGCCAAGGAGACCCAGGAGAAAGATAATGGAATACATATTATTTAGAAAGAAATTCTATTCTTTTTACTCTTTTCGTTGAGTTTCTTTCCTAAGATTTGACTGATGGATGGATGATTGGTTTAGCATCAAATCTAAATATAGAAGAAAAGAGTTGAAATTAGGTGAAGCCAGAGGAGATTAAGAACCTCTTGAAACTTGTTATTTCATTCCTGGACTTTAAGGACAGGAGTTCAGAGTAGGACACTCAGGAATGCACAGTGGGCGACTGACCTTGTTCTCTGCAAGAACAACTCAGTGCCCTGGTGAGGAGGTGCCAGCTAACTGATGACAGTTCCAGCCCTCAGAGGCAGATGCAACAGTAAAAATGGGACTCTGCCTTTTTTTATTTTATTTATTTATTTATTTATTTATTTATTTATTTATTTATTTATTTGCATTTGTATTCTGTTTCATTGTTAGGGTATATTCAGAATATATTTAACAAACCATTTTGCTGTTTTTTAATGTCAAAAACATCACTTTTACCAATAATAAAATTGAGATCATTGACATAGGGGTGTTTCAGTGCTCTTCCTATAATTTCAGTGGATGGGAAAAGAAGAGAGTTTGTCATAGAATCATATTTAATTGTCCCTGAACTCTCTCTTCTTATTTCATTATTTTTAATTCTCCATTCCTTTGCCTTTTAAGAAAATAAAGCAATCCAGTACATCCCTCCTGCAGCACCAGGATTCAAGTGGATGTGTGTAAACTTTTCCATGTATAAATTCCTCTCTAACTTAACCACTACCAAATTCTGAAGAGAGAGAATGAGATTAATCCAGCTGGGGTCAGGTGTCTAGTTTTGATATATCAGTTAAGGTCGGAAGGTGGGGGATATACAGTATAAATAAAGATGAGGAGGGCTGATCTCTGTGGCAAGGTAGGAAGTTTTAAAAAGGAGAGCCTGGGAAGAGAGTCAGTGGGTACCATACATCATCCATCTATCAATACACACCATCCTAGATGGATTTGGCATCAACAACCATGCCAAGTAAATGGATGATAAAGATAAGCTTATGTTGTGAGTCCTATAACAAGCATGACGGACCATGTCAAAATTAGATTTGTATTTACATCTTTAATATGATTTCTATGAAGCCATTTCTGATTTGTGACTATCTGAAGCAGAGAAATCAAAGAAAGCTGTTTTTGTTTCTTTCATAAGTAATCATTACATCTTTTGGCCACCTCATTTGCTTCCACAGCTTACTGGTCACCGTCTGTATATTTTCACTGCTCAAAAGAATCCTAGTTGTAAAGATTTCCAATAGCATCCTGCTAGGACAGCTCAGGGCTGTGTCAGATCCTTTTAAATGCTTGTAGATGTGTTTTTTCCAAGTGACTACATTGGAAAAATAGACTTGTCCCATATTGGGACATTTTAACAGACTAGCCTGCCTTTTAAAAAAATCTTTTGCCAGATTGCTGACATTCTTACATAAAAATGACTGATTTTAAATGCTATAGAAGTGAAGGCATGCCTGTTTTTTAGGTGTCCATAGCCCTGTTCTTCCAGACAATTCCTACCAAACAGATGCTGCCCTACATGGAGTACACTGTCTCTTCTGAGATGGGCACATACTTTAGATTAGATGTTGCCCCTTCTACTCCAACACTGAAAAAGAAGGTTCTCACTGATTCACAACTCTCGCCCTTACTTTTTGACTAAAAAGCTTGTTGAATTGAGGAGCTTCAGCTATGGAGATAGCAAAATGACTGACTCAGCAGGAATTAAAGATGCAATTTCCTTGTCAGTAATGCCCCAGGGTTATGAGAAGGGTCCCTTCATATTTTACAGATAGAATATTCAATGCTACAGCAACCTTCTCATCTGAAGCCAGGATTTCCAAGACTCAGAATGATCCACAAGCACATTCAAATCTGCCCTCTTCTCAGGATCCCTGCTCCTATTTAGAATGCAGTTTCGTTGTTATCCATTCATGTACTTATTTACCACGTTGGGGAAAACATATAGAAAGACATCAATGATCACAACCAATGAGGAAGGAGGGAGAGAGAATAACTCCAATGAATATTCTTCTCAAACCTCCCGCTTACCCCATGGGCTGAGAAGTTTGTGCTCTGAAATTATGCCATGGTTACATCACTTGTACTATTATAGTGGATCAAGTAATCTGGCTGATAAATCATGAAGCTAATCAGAGCAAGAGGTCCTAGAGAAACTACAAACTCTTTATTTTTCATCTGCATTACCAGTTTGGGATAATATATGACAAATTTACTGTCACTGAGAGTTGATCTTTGTGGAAATGTGGGTTCCTGAGTCAGGAGCTTCTGAATCTGAAATATCAAGAATGAGGCCCAAGAATCAGCACTTACTGTAAAGCTCTCAAAGAAATTCTTATGCAGCCAGGCCTACAAATGTTTTTTGACTGAAGTTTGGGAATGAGACTAATATAGTTAGTCAATTCAGGGTGGCAGAGGGGAAATCAATCAAACCAATTGTTTAATTGAAGTTTGTACAAAGATACTTGATGGAATGAATTTCCTTTTTTAATCATTAGTTTTGTTGGCACTACATAAACAAAAAGAAACCCTTGGTTCCTCCTTAAATAAAAGCAAAGGAAAGGCAAATTTGGGCAATTGAATTACAAATGTCAACAACATTTGAAGAAACACTAAGGATTGTGTCAGCCAAAAAGGAAAAAAAAAGAAGATTCTTTCTATTCCTTCTTTCTACTCATTACCTCTAAATAGAAATAAAATTTACTTTATGTCTGCCTTGCTGGAACATAACGATTCCCTTCGTGGATAAGCAGCAGAATATAAGATTAGTAGCACAGTGAGATTAATCTTTACAGCAAGCTGCCCTCCCCACTCGGCTTGCAGGATGTTGAAAAAGCAATGTCATAGCTTTCCATAGTCTGGAAAACGTGGCTGGTGTTGTCGGGATGAACAGGAGACGGAGGCAGCCGCTGTCTATGAGTCAGGAACACTCCTATATTTCAACCTCTCCTTTCAAATTTAAAGTGTCCCAGTTTTCTCCAGGGAGACATTTTACTTAATGACACTGTCCAGGAAGTCAAGGAAACATGGAGGTAAAGTTAGGGAAGCAATGCCTGAGACAATGGACCTCCCCCGCCCACCCCGTCACCCTGGGGGCTTCTAGTGCATGTGAGTCCTCCCCACCAGGAGAGATCACACCTTAGGACTGGGAAGGAAGAGGTCCTTAGGAAAGTCACAGTGACAATTGTGAGTTTGCTTTTGGAGGAATGCACTTGTTTGGGATCACAGAGGCATCAGAAGGTCTCTGTAGGGCTTCTCAGAAAGATCTCACTGTATTTTTTTTTTTAACTGAAATGGGAGCTAAAATATTACATAAGGAAAACTGTTTTATAAGACTGTTATCAAATAAGGATTTCCACTGGCTCACTAGGAGTGCTGTTACCACTATTTCCATCACTATTACAACTCATTACCACTTACTAAGTGACAGCTGTCTGCCCTGCAAGGGGCCAGGGGTCAAGAATTTCCCCCCAAACTCTGTGACCCTAGAAAAATTAGAAAATTAAAAAATTAATTCTTATGCAGGGTAAACTCATCAGTGGTTCTTCATATAGCCAGTGGGAGAGTCTAAATTTGAACCCAGATCCATCTTGACTCTGAAGGCTAAACTCTTTTTGCCTGCTTTATACTACAATATTCCAAATATAACCATATAATAAACATTTTTTATTTACCCAGTATCCACCAAGGGCCAAGCCTATGGCCTATTTTTTTTTTTACTCAGTATCCACCAAGGGCCAAGCCTATGGCCACCAATTTGCCTATATTATTTTTATCCTTATCACAGCTCCATGAAATAAATATTATTCCTATTTTTCCAGATAATGAAATAAAAACTCATAACAATTAAATAACTCACTCAAAGTCATATAGTTTGTTATTTGCAGGGATGGGATTTTAACACGGGTCTTTCTGTTTCATTTTCTTTTCTGCTACACAGCCTAGGTGTGCAGGAAGCAGTGATGGGTGTTTAAATTACTTGCTTTGGAAAACATGTTTCATCAAAACAGTTTCATAAAGAACAAAGTTCATGAAAAAGAAAGCTACTGGTCTTTGTATTCTTTCCTTTGCATCCCTTTATGGTCAAATCAGAAAAAGATTCTTTTGTTCTCTCCAGTTAATGCTCATATTTGTTAGGGAAACTAGAGGTGAAGGCAAACCAGTGATGAAAGAGAAAAATAAGAAATTTTTTTGTTTAACTACAGAAACACCAATTTTGTCTTAAAGACATTTAAGCCACCTCTCTTCATGTGCTGAAAATATTAATTTGAATTCCTGTAGAGAAAAAGTAATAGTTATGCCTATGAGGATAATGTAGGGTTTCTGTTACAATATGTCAATTCTCCCATTAATTTAATGGAAACTCAAAGTAAGGAAAACATCTGGAAGATATATTCTTGGTAATCATTATAAATCTGTTGAAAGCCAAAGCATAAACTGATACAAACACAACACCAAGCCCTATGAAGAATAAAATCATTATTGTCAAGAAAGCATGAATTTTTCCTTTTGTCTTGTAGAATTAATTCCATAGTTGGTGTCTCCGTTAGCAACCAACACAACGTATCCACCAAAGTGGATTGCAAAGTGGTGTATAAGTTACTATCTGCTCTTTCTATATTCATTGACTTAGAGAAGAAGTCTGTGGGAAATATTTGAAAACTTGTTCAAAAAGTTAAGTGTGGGGTAAATCCAACAGTTTAGAGATTATCTGCCATCTGCAAGAAGACCATCTGCAGCTCAGTAAATGTGTGGTGAGTGAATTCCAGAGCGATTCCAGGGTGAGATTTGCAGGCTGTCGAGTACATATCACCAGTCACAGCTGTAATAGTCATTTTTTCTGTTATAGCAGTGCCTTCTTTTATATTCCTAGGGTTTATGTCAAGAAAGAAAAGGTTCTCCCTTTCTACAGCTTCTGATTAACCTATTTTGTCACCACATCCTGCTATCATGAGATTGAAAAAAAAAAGTCTTGTAAATTTTAAGAAGTAATAATTTTGTTTTCCATCCCTACTGAAAGAAAAGGAATACACATTCTTGGCTCTGCTAGGTTTGTTACCCTGATCATCAATCCACACGTCACATTCCTGTTAACAAAATGACAAACTGGGAAAGGGATTTTGCAGTTTTGTCCTTGAAATGCTAAACTCCTAGAAAAAACACTGCACTTCCAAATTCATCTAGGTTTGGCTTAGCTTTAAATTCAGTAAATAATTACATTTCTATGGTAGTAGTTTCTCTTGTTCCCTTCCTTCCTCCCTCCCTCTGCTATGTATTTGTGGAAATACATGTGTGTGTTTGTGGGTGTGTATTTAGTAGGTATGGAGGAAGGGACTATCAATTTTATAAGCCTCAAATCGTGTCCCTCATCCTACCTCCAATACACATTTGAGAACTATTAGTTCATTACATACTTGATAAAAATATATCAGTTTGCAAGAGGGTACAGTATATAATACAGAGCTCTGTATTAACGTATAATGGAATTTCCTGTTTTAAAATATGGAGCATGTTGTTGTTCCAATGTTGAAATTAACCTGTAGTGTGCCCAAGGACACTACACACACACACACACACACACACACACACACACACACGTGCGCTCATGTTCATGCCTCCAGTGTTCTCTGCAAAATAAGGAGGTTGGGCTATTGTTTATAGTTTGAGTAGAATTACTTATTGTTTTCCATGTATTTTTGTTTTTTTTTTCCATGTATTTTTCTGTGCATGGTGATGGAGTATAGGGTTAATTCAGTGATTTAATATGAATAAGCCATTTCTCTGTTAAGCATATATTACGGTGTCAAATGAGAAATTATTTTCAGGGGAGGGTCCTCAACTCTAAGACACCAGGACATCGTGTTCTGACAAAATTACTTGACTTTTTTAAAGGACTGGTACAAAGCGTATTTGAATACCTAAATATCTTTTTTCTTCCTCCCTGTGATCTAACATAGGCATGAAGGACTTGGAAATTTTGACAAATATACCCGTCAGCCTATGAAAAATCTTAGTGGTGATTAGAATGGACATATCAATGTTATATCTTTTGCAAGCTTATTTTGTGCATTTACTTAAATGACGGGTACAGCAGATACTTTTGATATGAGTGGTCTCTAGTTGACCATCTTAGGGGTTTGGCTCTAAGCATCTTTGGGGGCTTGTGCAGATGGATTTGGACCTGTGAGGTAGTAAATTCAATGTTAGCATCAGGAAAGCTAATTGAGGGGTAATCTCTCAACAATGCTGAGAAGCTCAAACTCTTGCCTTCCAATATTAGCTCCTCCAACTCACAGGTCACTTCTTTCACTGCACCAAAAAGTGGCTCAAAGAGCCATGTATTTGCACCTGCCTCAAGGAATTAATTTAGCTGCTTTCCTAATTAGCATACTTTGTGTACTTCATTAACTCAGAGACCTTGGTGAAAATATGACCCTGCATAGCTGTTGTTGCCTTCTTTGAAAATTGAAAGCTAACCAAGCTTAGAGCAAGATTAAGTGGCATGGAAATTTAAGAAGACAGCTGGTGCCCTACTTCCAAATGGAAATACTACACTCAGATCTAATATTTCATTTTCATGCAGTAGAGATATAGTAGGGCTCAAGAGAAACAACACAACAGGATTCTGTCAGGCATCAATAATCTCTTTCTCTTATTGTTTAGTCATTAGAAACTTGGCTGTAGATCACCTTTGGCTATTATGATGGGTAGGACAAGAAGGAAAATTTATCTGTCTATTATCTATCTATCTATCTATCTATCTATCTATCTATCTATCTATCTATCATCTATCATCTATCTACATATCTAATGTTCCTCCATGCCTCCCTATCGAGAGATAGAGAGAGAGGACAGCTT
Source organism: Rhinolophus sinicus (assembly GCF_036562045.2). Taxonomy (NCBI): domain Eukaryota; kingdom Metazoa; phylum Chordata; class Mammalia; order Chiroptera; family Rhinolophidae; genus Rhinolophus; species Rhinolophus sinicus. The sequence continues at coordinate 70,370,572 of NC_133760.1, forward strand.
GCTTATTTTCTGAGATTAGGAAATCATTATTTAAAAATCAGACTAGGCTACTGTGATTTGAAAATCAGATTTTTCTCTTATTAATGCTGATAGTAGCAAAAGCTTTATAGTTACTCATTGGTTATTTCTTTGCAACCTGATTATGCTGTGCAGTAAAATAGATTCTTTAGGACTCATCCTCCATGAGTCAAAATCACAGATGACTTTTACAATAAGAGAAATGAGCACAAATGGAAGTGTGCTTTCATACTGACTATTTTTAATATTCATGAAGAAGGCTGCTAATTTACTTTTAACTACTCTCCACATTTTCTGACATGGATATTTTCTGTCTGAATGCATATTTTGCTCCTGAAAAAGGACAATGGACAGTGGAAGGGAAATAATATTATTGACTACACACACACCAAAGATTTTGCTATAAGAGCAATGTAAAATTTTCTCACTTAATTTTTAAAAGATTAACATTGCTCTCTAGCAGGGCAATAATTATATATGACCACTGTTATACAACCTTCAAGTACACAAAGAATTTAGATACCTTTATTCATCAGCATTATGTCCCTAAAAAATAGATTGGAATGGTGTTATTATTCCTTTATTATTTCAAGAAGGAAGAAACAGAGGTTTAGGTATTTTATTCAAGGCCACATAAAATTTACTGATTGAGACAAGCTTACTATGTGTCTAGATGTCCCAAGCCATACTTAGTATGACTTCCTCTAACTTTTTCCTGTCCGAGAAGCTCTTTATAGGTCCTGCAATTCTAAATGACACTTTGTTGGGTAGAGTAATCTTGGTTGTAGGTCCTCTTTTTTCATCGCTTTGAATATTTCTTGCCAGTCCCTTCTGGCATGCAAAGTTGCTATTGAGAAATCAGCTGACAGTCTTATGGGAGCTCCTTCATAAGAACTAACTGCTTTTCTCTTGTTGCTTTTAAGATTCTTTCTTTGTCTTTGACCTTTGGCATTTTAATTATGATTTGTCTTAGTGTTGGCCTTTTTGGGTTCATCTTGTTTGGGACTCTCTGTACTTCCTGTACTCGTATGTCTATTTCCTTCACCAGGTTAGGGAAGTTTTCTGCCATTATTTCTTCATTGTCATCATTGCCTTCTCTCATGCATCTCTGAAAATGTACACGTGGGATGAGAACAGTTCTTCTGTCCTCAACACTAATTACAGCCTGGACGAATGTTTCTGATGACTGGAATGTAACCAGATAATATTTTGAGACTTTTATTTACTTTGTAAATAAATAGGTCTGTAAATGGCTTCTTTCACCAATAAAACAGCAATTTTCTTGATGGAAACATTGATATTGAGTCTAGTTAACTAATTTGCCCAACATTAGACATCTATTGTGTTTCCCTGAAAATAAGACCTAGTCAGATAATCAGCTCTAATGCATCTTTTGGAGCAAAAATTAATATAAGACATGGTATTATATTATATTATATTATATTATATTATATTATATTATAAGACCCGGTCTTATAGTAACATAAGGTCAAAGGAGCTGACTTACATCAGATTAAAGTTACTTAATTACTGTGGGCCACAGCATCAAGACCAAACTTCTCTTTAAAGTAAAAACACAAAAAAAGAAGAAGAAAAAAAATAATTTTTTTTCCAGTAAACTAAGAGAATCATCTTTAGTTCTGAATTTCATCATGGGGTTAGTTTTGATAAGTGAGACACAATGGAGACATAAGGAAGAGATAATTAGAGAGAAAGGGGGAGGAAAGAGAAACAGCACAAGAGAAACGAAAACAGGAAGAAATAGAAAAAAATACAAAGACACAGGAGAGAGAATTGCACTAGGAGAAGCCTCGAAGGCCACCGCCAATTGCCTTAGTTCTCCAGCTTCCACTTAAGAACATAATGTAATGAAGTTTTCTCAAGAAGAATACTATCACATACACGATAGGTTCAAGGGAGTATGTGGTAGTGGTGATGGAATTTGGAAAGAAGCCATAAATCATGACATAGATTGTTCTATGTCATGAAACCAGAAGGGTTGGTGGCAAAGGTGGTCACGATTGTCCTCTTTGACTATCCTCTTTGACTACAAAAGATAACACAAGTCTTTCTCTATTATTCAGAGAAGGCTTCAAAGTCTTTTTTTCTAGAGAATATTGTATTTGTACAACCTCCAAATAGAGCAATCTTATCTCTATTCCCTCATTCCCCTTATTCCTCACAATAGCTCTGTGAAAAAGTTGAGGAAGGTTTTAGCATTTGTCCTTTGTTAAAAACTTCTTTGAAGCAAAAAATTGTTGAATGTTAATGGACCTCAGAATTATTCAGAAGTGTGTTTTGTTTAATTTTGAGTTATATCAAGGTTTTTTCTAAGTATCTGACTTCGATTAAATCCTAATTTGTTTCTGCTATGGTCAGAGAATAGACTTCATATGCTTTGATTCTCTTAAATATATTGAAATATGTTATGATCTAATTTGATGAATGTACAAAGTGAACCTAAAATAATATATGTTCTTTAGTGACTGAGTCTAGTGTTCCATACAAATTAATTAGATTTAAGCAATGTAGTGATTTATTGTCTAGTTGTTCTACCAATTGTCAATAGATAACTATTAAAATCTCTTACTATATTACCTTGGAATTGCCTAGGTCTTCCTTTAATTATGTAAATTTTTGCTTTGTGTATTTAAAACGTCTGTAAATAGGCACACATACACTTATATAATTGTTATCTTCCTGATACATTGTTCCTTTTATCATGTGAAGTGTTCCTCTCTATCTTTAATAACACCATTGATCCTGAAAACTTTTTTATCACATATTAGAATATCCACTCCAGTCTTTGTATGCTTCCTGTTTGCATGTGTATCTTTTTCCATCTATATGGTTTTGGCCTACCTATGTCTTTACATTTAAAGTGTGTCTTTCTAGCCAGAATATAGGATCTTGTTCTTTAATTCATTTATCAATCTCTGCCTTTCTTAAATTCACATTCATTTTTCAATTACAGTTGACATACAATATTATATTAGTTTCAGGTGTACAACGTGGTGTAAATCTCTGCTTTTTAACTAGTGTTTAGAACAGTGCTACTTGATTTTGTTAAAATTTAAAACTTTCAATTCTTTGAGAGACATCATTAATAAAGTCAAAAGACAAGCCACAGATTGGGAAAAAAATATTTGCAACACATATAGCTCACGGAGGAATTGCTTTGAGAATATGTACAGAACTCTTACAACTCATTTATAAGACAAACGATCCAATCAGAAAAGAGGCAGACAATTTTAACAGACATTTACCAGAGAAGATATCTGATGATAAAGAAGTACATAAAAAGTGTCCCACCATCACTAGTTATTAGGGAAATGCAAATTAAGACCATGAGGAGATACCAGTATACATCCACTAGAATGTCTAAAATTAGAAAGATTGACAATACCCAGTGTTGGTAAAGATGTGGAACAATTGGAATTCTCATACTGCTGATGGGAATGTAAAATATGATAACCACTTTTGGAAATAGTTTTGCAGTTATTTATATAGTTAAATATATATTCGCCTACTATATGACCCAGATATTCCACTCTTAGGTATTTACGCAAGATAAATGAAATCTTATGTCTACACACATACTTGTACGTGATTATTTATAGCAGCATTTTTTTAATAGCTGAAAACTGGAAACAACCTAAATTTCCATTGACACATGATTGCGAAAAACAAATTGTGACATATCTATAAAATGAAATACTATGCATACTAAAAGGGAATGTAGTAGTGATATATACAGTGATGTGAATGAATCTCGAAAATGTTATGCTGAGTAGAAACCTGATTCAAAAGAATGCTGACCCTAAGGTGTTATTTTTATCGCGTTCTAGAAAAGCTAAAGCTAATCAGTGTAACAAAAGACACATCAGAGTTTCCTAGTGCTAGAAGTGAGTATGGGAACTAGGGGAGAGGGAAGAGATGGACTACAGAGCAGGACAAAACTTTTGGGGTGATGGAAATAGTCTGTATCTTGATTGTGGTGGTAGTTACACAAGTGTGGACATAATTCTAAACGCATTTAACTGTACATTTGAAAGGGGTATATTGTATTTTATGTAAATTACATCACAGTACAGTTAATTTGAAACAAAGTAGGGCTGCAATAGGAGAAAGAAGGAGAAACAAGGACACACTTGATCCCTTCTAGCCAATCTATTCTCTACATGAGCCAGAGACCTTGGAAAAATATAAAAATTGTTTTATGTTTAAAATCCATCAATGACTCCTCGTTGACTTCAGGATCAAGTTCAACATTTTTAACACAGAATACAAGGGCCTGGGCTACCTGGTCTCCCTCGGTAGCACTCTAGTGTCATTTTTGGAAAAATCCATTGATCTCACTCTAATTCTCCGGATTTATTTTCAGTTCTTTAAATGCGCTAAGCTCTGTTTTACTCCCAAGTCACTGTCCATGTTTTGCTACCCACCCAAACTCCTTTCTCCCTTTCAGGCCAAAGCTGAATATTAGTTTCTTCCCTCTTTGAGCACTGGGTGCCTGACCCACAGTAGGTTTTCCAATATGTTGAATAAATGAGAGCCTAGGTACAGGAATTTGGAGGTTGCTGAAAATGAACAGGCTGATTTTTGTCCCTGCCCCCTAAAAAATTTACTAGAAACATTATAAATTCCTGGCATGATTTTTAGCATTTCAACCCTTGCATTCAACCAGAAATGCAGTATTCTAAAAGTAAAGCCATTAATACTATAATCTGTCTTCTATCCAAGGTTTAGGAGCATTTTACAAGTATAATCCTATTTAGTGAGAACAAGCGTCAGAGCCCTGGCTTTTATGAATATCCTCATTAGATATGAGCGATGCCCCTAGGAACAGACTTGGGAGGTTCTTCTACCTGGGGTGGGGGCAGAAGAGCAAGGAGGTTTGCAACAGAATCTGGATAGTTTTGGGGGCATTTTATGGTTTATGGAGAACTTTCACAGAGGTATCTTATTCAATAGTTACAAAACAGCATTATTATGTAGCTAGTCAAACTTTAACCCATTTTTGGGCAAGAGAACCCAATGTCCCTGGAAGGTTAAGCAATTTTCCCTATATACATCCTGAAAGACTTAGCAATGGAATTCTGGTCTCCTGACTTTCCATAATTCCATTTTGCTAACCATCACAGAGAAGGAATTCTATTAGTAAATTAGGGAAGACTCTTGTGTACTTCCTGTGCCTCTGAACCATTTAGCATATAGTTTCTTGAAGAGAGATTGCCCAATTCTATTCTAAAAATGTTGAAAAGATAAGATGACTGGAGTGATGTACTCCTTGCTATTAACTGGCTGGGTTGCCTTGGACGGGTAATTTATACTCCCTAAATAGGAAAAATAATAGCAGAGATGTCATAGAGTCACGGTGAGAATTCACATAGATAATTCGTGTAAATCAACTATTAAAATACGCATTGCACAGTAACTGCTCAATTCAAGTTAGGTGTTTTCATTGTAATTGCCTGGGGAGGAAGTCAGTTACAGGTCCCTCTCTAGAACAATGGGGGTGAGATGAAGCTGTGGAAAATAAGGATCTTTTTTTGTTTGTTTGTTTGTTTTTCGTGTGAGAACATTAAGGATACAGTCCTCGATGCCTTGGTACTAAGAGTGATCAGTAGCTCCACATGATGGAATCTCAGTCAGATCGGGGAGCTGTAATGGAAGAAAGTGGGCAGGAAAATTCCCTCTGGATGCAGAAATGGAGTTATGAAAAAAATAATCACAACCCTAAACAATCAGAGCTTTTGCAACTGGCTTTTGCCATCCGTTTGCATATGGCTTCTGTTCCCACTCCTAAATGCCACCAAATACTGTTGACATTTTATTGTTTTCTTTGTGACACTAGTAATGTATGGTCATTGTAGAAAAAGAAAATAGAGGAAATCTCTTATTCTCTCCACCCATGTATAAAAATTAATATTCTTATTCTCTTGCTCACATATTTCATAATAGAGATTCCTCGGTGACTTCTTAGTCACTAAATTGCAGGACCTTTCCTCGTTCCTCCTCTCTCTAAAACACTGTGCATTAGCACTCCCCTCAACCTTGATGCTTGCTCTCCCTTTGATTTAACACCTGATAGTAAAGTTTGCTGATTCCCCAAACCTAAAACCAGTATGTCTTAAAATGAAATATTCAGCTTTTATTTTAAAAGCTCCCCCCCGACCTGCTGTGTCCTTTTCTTCAGTTAAGAGCCTCACCTTGTCCTTTTTCCCTTCCCATTGCCTACACCCAGTTACCAGCTGTGGAGACACCCCCTACCTCGCCTCTCTTCTCCATTTCAGTGTCGTTACCTCAATTGAGATCCTCGTTGCCAGATCCCCCGACCCTGGTGAGAAGATACTCTTTCTATTTCCAGACTGTCCTTATTCCAATCCAGCCCGAGCACCTCAGCTAGGTTCACCAGGCAAAACACAATTTTGATCACTTAAGCTCTGCTTAAAACCTGCAATGGCCAAGGAGAGCCCCAGCTCTCTGGCATGGCGATACCAGACCCATACCATCTGGTCTCAGCTGACTTGACTTCACTGCTTTCCATCAGTTTCCTTCACTTACTTCACTTTATTCCCCACAAAGACCTGGCCCCAAGATACCACCTACATGCCCGCCACATGGTCCTACTCTGAGCTTTCTTCTCATGTTTAATTTTTGCATTTAAATATTGGTTTACCCCATATCCACATGTTGAAATACTATCCACCGTTCACAGCTCTAAGTACATGACCGCTCTTTGAAGGACTCCATGATGATCTCATTTACAGCGCACTATCTTCCTTCTGTGTATTTCCATGGCGTAATCTTGCTAAATATCTATAGAACTTGTCCTTTTCTATGTTTCCTCACAAACAATTAAGTATCTACCTGAACACACTGAGGAAATGGAAGTTAGTTTACATGTGAGCCTTCTACAATGTACAGTAACTTATTCATGGTCAAGATTCATTCAACGTTGGTTGAATGAATAAATGATCTCGGACGAGCCAATGTGGAGTTAATAAATGAACTATTTTGTGATTTTCATAATCAGAATGTCTTAATCTCTATATGCTTTGTAATGAAAAAAGAGAAGTGCACATTTAAATGTTGGCCTTGTCTGCTCTGTCCAATAAGGAAATACATAACAGGTAGCAGGAAAGACTGTTAATACCAAGAGTCATGGGAGAAAAGATCTCTGCTCTGTTTCACTGGGGATGTCAGAGGGAAATCATGCAAAGGGTGTATTGATGAGAATCGGTGTTCACAGTCTTATCTCCAAAGCAGTTCTACATCAATCTTGTAGAATTGTGTAAAGACTGTACCAGTTGTACAACCAGAAATGAGTCTGTTTGATAAAGTAGCATTCTTTATAAAGCATAGCCTGAGAAACACTAGAAGGGCATTAAAGTAAAATTTCATTTGGAAGGATTTTTGTGGCCAACATGTTTTCAAATGTGAAGGTTCTGTGCTGTTCATATGTTGTACCCGGTTTTCTCAGTTATGAGTCAGACAAATGACCTTCCCAAAATGTAACCTAAACTTTGGAGTATAGACACATTTACTACAAGGATTATGCAAGCAATAATTAATAATCTCATTTAACACTGAAAAATACAAAAACCTGAAGTCATACTTTTTTTCAAATTTCCAAAGTTGTGAGCTGAGAATATAGAGTAGTAAAATAAATGTTCTAATATCTGGCAATTCCTCTACCTGATTCCTTTATTGCAACAAAGATTGATGAAATAACACATATTCTGACTCTTACTTCATTCCTCTTTCCTCATATCTGCAGGCTTTCTATACTGATGAAGTTGCTATGGAATCAACAGGGGTTCTGTGCATAGAGGACATGTCTGGGCTAGAAGAGGAAGAATTGTCCTAACATATATCACACTAAATTAAAAAAAAAAAATGTTTTTCTTGGGGAACTTTTCTAGGAACTAGATTAAAAAAAACTTCCATAGGCTAAAGTTAATTTTGACAGGAATTTCCTTCTCTTTCCATCCTTTAGTGTCTTTCCCTCATATAAATTACCCCAGGATTCCATATCCTTTGATTGTGTTCAAAATGATCTTCTTAATAAAGTGTCCCTTTGGCTATATTGGTTGACATTTTCTAAATCCTCATGAAATAGCATTTTAGTCAAATAAAGGTATAATAAACATTTACATTTCTTTAAAGTTTCAGAATAGAATTTAAGCATTTGGATTAGAATTACGCGGTTAAAATTTTATGTCCTGAAAAAATTTAAAAGCAAAAGCAATGTTATAAAGTAATCCCATGTCTAATAATTTTGTGTCAATTTATTTTCCCTTCTAGCAGCTTGGAGATTTAATCAAAATGATGTTTATGAACGTTAGGAAAAGAAATACAATAACAACACTCTGATATAATCATGATTATGTATATCTCCCAATAGCCCATCTGGCCAGAAAGAAAATAATGACGGAATCTGTAAGGCAGTATGTAGGGCTGCTCCATGCTAAGCTTAGCACTCGTTGAACCTCTTAAAGTTCATAAGCCAAATAAATACAAAAGCTGATTGAAGACTCTTGTCTCAAACTGATTAGGATCAATCCTGTTAACGTGCCAGTTTTTGAATGAATCTCATAACAGTTTAAAAGCTTCACATAGTCACTTGTAACCAAGAACATGTCAGGTAGAAGGTAATGGTTTATTCACCAATGAGATGAAAAACAGTGAAAAAGAATAAAGATATTAATTTTAGCAAGAGTGTAGAAAGTGATATTCTTGCGTACCTTAGTGGGTGACTAAATTGATATGGCCCATTTGGAATAAAACAGTGTATAAAACAGTTAAAAAGTGTTCCCTGTCAGCAAGAAATTCCATTATCTACAACTTTATCTTATTGAAATACGTGCTAAAACAATAGGATTAATAATACTTTATATCGATGGAGGGCTCAGTGCCTGTAACGTTCTCATGGCTTCTCTCAGAAGATCCCTATGTATTGGACATGGTCACAGAAGGCTACTCATAGCAGCACTATTTGTAGTAGGAAAAAATTGGAACCCAGTTAATAGCTACCAATAGGAAAATTATTAAAAGAGTTATAGAATATTTCCAACACTTACACTAAGCTTGTATCAAACTTCCATCTGCAGCAAACCTATAGAAATACTCAAAATACTTAACAGCATTGTTTTTTCTTTATATGCCAAGGGTTGGGTTAATTTTAATTTGTCAGTCCTTGGCACATATTATCATTGGTCCTCACAAGGCACAGTTCTTGTTTTGTTCATTTGATTTCTTTTTAGTCGTTCCGGTTTCTTCTTCCTTCTCAATGTGTTTGTCGTTGGTGTATTCTTGTAGATAAATTGTGTTTGTATGCATATTTGAATGCACATGAAAGAACTATGTCATATGTCTTGTGGTGATTTCTACTTTATCTAGCAGTCTATTTTTAAGATTGATCCAAGTTGCCATGTGTGCATATATAATTAGTCTGTTGCTTCTACGCATGTACTACATGGGAGCAGCAACATCTCTTCCCATTGACTTCTCTCGTGGTAGATGCTGTGTTGGTGGCAATTTTCCGCCAACAAAAAAAGCACCAGGCTGAGCTTTCTTACACCTGTCTTCCTGTGGATCTACTCAGCAATACACAGGAGTGGAATTGCTGGGTCTCACAAAGTAGGTGAAAGCTTGTTGTAACTAAGCCCTGCCAGGCTATTCTGCAGAATGGCAGCACCAGTATTCACCTTTGGCAGAAACACATGAATATTCCTATGGACCCACATCCTGCCCACAGCTGGCATTATCAGTGTTCTCATTTTTCTCAGTTGAATAGAAGCGACAAGATACCTCAATATTTTAGTTTCATTCTAAAAATCAACTTAAACATATCAAACTTAAAAAGTAAAAACAGAAAATTGAGTGGTATAACAACCAAAAATGGAACTCACAGTCAATGATGGCATTCTGTTGGCCCATCATACATAAATTAGATGCATATGTATATAGTAGGCCCACTCCTGTACGGAGATATGACCTTGACTATCATGAGTTGGAATGGAGTTTCTTCCATATATATATATATATATATATAGCTGATACCCTGTGTCCTAGTTTGAATTCTTTAAGAAGTAGAATGTGAGACAAAAATTTAAGTACAATAGTTTAAGTAATACTAGTAGGAGAAAGGAAGAGTGATTCAGAAGTGGGAGGTAGGCCTTATACGACGCATTGTTTAGCCAGCTATTATGGTGGACAACTGGAGATTAAATCTGCAGGAAAATACCTGTGTTAGAATGATCCCACCCAAGGGGCAGGGGAACTGGGAAACATGCACAGAAATTCCAGGGAATCACTGATTGAGAGCTGCTACTGGGACGGTTAACTCCTCCTCACTCTAGGCCAGCTATGTGACACCCACGGAGGTGCAGATACAGATACTGAAGTCACATAGAGCAAAAGAGCAGAGCTGCACAGAGCCCTGATGCAATCTCCTGGCACCACTCTGATTCGTTTGACCTAACATCCAGTTTACTCCGTCCTGTCAATACTTCTCCAAGGTGCCATTGAGTTTCAATTGCTCAAAATAAATGTACAACAGGTTTATTGGGAAAGGTTGCAGTTGGTGCTGAAGGCATCACCGATACACGGTATCTGCGTTTTCTTCCATTCACTCGAGATTCCCCTAAGCCTTGGCCAAATTGTATAACCCAGGCCTCCTTGCTTGAGTGGTTGAGAACCCAGCTACTGTGTTCTTGTCAGGCCTTAGTAACTGCAATTGCCCCTTTATGGTTAGTACTGGAAGGGGAAGCACCAGAGAGAGGTTGAGTTCCAGACCCACATATGCCTTTTTGTTCCTTTTATGAACAGCAGCCATACTTCCTCATGATTATCCAGGTTGATCACCTCTGCCAGGATGGCAGCTCCTTCCTTTTCCTGTTTGTCTGGTGTGATGAAGAGCCCAAAATAACAGGCCAGAGCTGTAACTTTAGTTTAGTGAAACCTTTACTATATCTTCTGGTACAAACATTCCTCTTCTGGGAACAAAGACCCCGAGTAGAATGTAAACTTATGGAGAATGGATAGGAAGCAAGATTCCCAAGTGAGCAAGATTGCTCATATGCCCACCTTTGGTTCCTAGGTCCATGTACTGGTATAGAGAGTACCATATAGCTACCATTGGTTAAAAGTATAAACCATATCTTGATAAATTGAAGCTGGTTATACTCTATGACCAGTGATTCTAGGACTAGGTATTAAAAACCCTGGTATATGTTTATAAGGAGATGCAGGATATTCATTGCAGCATGGCTTCTATTAGTGAAAGATTGGAAATAATACGAAGGAAAATTGATGCAGAAGTGTCATCACAGTCCTTTCCAAACTTGATTTTCAATTTCTTCTTTTATTATCAATTTCTGCCATGTAAGATTTATGTAAGAATTTGATGTATTGAGTCTCCAATGTGAAATGCCTAGCATAGTGCTTGGAGTACAGCAGGCACTTAATAAATAGCCATTTGTTTGGGTTTTTATTATTACCTAGAATAGCAGTATATTCTATGACTAAAAACAAAACAAAAAACAGAGAAGTGAATTTAAGAAAAAAATGAAGGAAATCAGAAATGTTATGTTCCTTGTGAGAATCTCTGTCTCCCTCCAGGAACTGTTTTTCTTTTATCATAAATTCAAGTGCAAGAATGAGACACAGGAAAAGCCTTCGATGATTAGATGTCCCCTACTTACTAAGGCTCTGTGATATTACATTGTACAGCCTGTGAAATTTCGAGTTGAAACTTATGTGATTGGGTTTGAACTTAGTTGATTATGGGGATGGTCTGGGTGGCTTTCTTTTAATGCAAAGCTGAGAGAGAGGTTCCCATGTTCCTTCTGTTCACGGCGTCTGGAGTCTCCTGCCAGGAAAAACAGGGCAACACAAACAAGATTTCCAGCTGGTGCCACAAAAACAACCAGCGTGCAGACCCTCAGCAGGAGGCTTTACTGATGACTGAGGAGGGCGTAGCTGAGATGGAGGAACGAGGCTCTGGAAACAGAAATTTGGGGAACCTTATTACAGCAGACTGAATCTGTGACTTGGCACTTGATTGCTGACCTTCCTGGGGTGACTGAAACTGCCCTTTAAAGGACACTGATTTCTAATAAATCCCAAGGCAATTCCTTTTCCACCTCTAATGGCCACCCTGCTTTTAAAGCCCGTCTCCTGTAAATCACTTTTCCAATGACCGCATCCTCATTTATATTTTACTGCAGACTGTATTCAGGATCAGTCCTAACTAGCCACTAGTTTTAGTTTGTTAATGGACTCCAAAGTCCATCTATGACTAAAAATAGCTCTCTCCTCCATGCAAGCTGGAGAAATGTTGAGTCTTTCTTCATTATGATAAGTCTTGTGGAGACATTTATTTTTATTACCTCAAAATTGGTCTGTCCTCTCATGACAGTTCTTTAGCCACTGACACTAGCAAGACATAGCGGAAAGTGTTTCTCTGGAAGAGGTACCCAAAGCCTGTGCTGTACACCAATAGGCCTGGATTAGAGGGGATGGGAAATACTTTTATTTTGCTTGCTTATCTACATTTCATTAGTTGAGCTCCCCAAAATAGCATTTTGAAAATATTTAAAAGATAAACTGCTTCTTTCCTTCCTAATTCAATGTATTATAAAAATAAAGCGCAATCTCATATTTTTAAATGTAACTATTATTTTCAGATCCTACCTGGTTATGTTCCAAAGCAACAAAAGGTGGAATTTATTTCTTCAGCTATTGTGTTTAATAGTCCAAATTTCTGACTTCTGGTTTTTCAGATGTGATGTTGATAAACACCAACCACACCTTACTATTTTAGCATGTCCACAATACAACAAAAGCCTGAAGGATGCAAAAGTTTCCACATAAAAAAGATCAAATAATCTGCGAACTATCATTTATAAAACTCCCTTGTTGGTGAAATGTTTCACTGTCTAGTAATTATTTCAGTATTGTAGATATAGAGCTATTCCTATGTCTTAGGGGGAAGAAATAGTATATAACAATCTAAGTAGATTACTATTGTTTTAATTTTTGAAGCTACCAATTAATATGGCAGTTTTCACCAACAGAGTGCGATCAAGTTTTCTATGTACAACAAAAATTATTTACGGTGTTTTTCTTATAAAAGGACACTTCTATATCCTGCTATGACAATTATCTAAGGCTGTATATATATATACCTGACAAAATAAAAACTACTAAATGGTAATTTATACTTTTCTGTATTTCTTTTTCTTTACCTCTTATTTATTTCCAAATACCCCTATCTTTTTGAAAGAAGAAAGTGAAGAAATTTATTATGTTTCAAGGCCCCCAGAGGAGGGAAGCCTTCAATTGAAGCCAGAAAATTCATAGCAAATGTGCTCTAAATTATAAGAGAAGGCACACCTAAGATAGAGGCCCATGAGTACTCAAACGCAGAACTCAGTTCTCCTTGAGGGCATATCCCCTTGTCTGGAAAGAATTAAGACCTCAGCAATTGTCAGCAGCTGCACGACAGTCATCCACGTTAAACTGAGACTCTTTAAATGTCCTCAGTCTGTGAAGCATTCGCTACGGTGCTATTTCTACAGACATCCCTTACAAAGTACATTTGGATGGTGACAGTTACATTCGCTTTGTATAACAGCTGCAGACTAACATTAAGGCAACTAAAATGCATAGGTGACATTAGTCTTCAATAATACGATATTTTGTGTTAGTCACACAAATTATTCAGAGTTCAGAGCCTGGACCCAGGACTCTTCCCGTAGTAGTGGGATTTGGTTTACATTATCTTTAGTAATTAATCCTAGGAGCACACGAGAGCTGCAATATCCAGGAGTCAAGATGTAAAGCTTTAGCAGCCCCACTGCAGAGACTTTGTCCCCGGTTAACGTTTGCTTTACTTTATTTCCTAGATGATTAATTCACACTATTCCAAGAATTGCTGCTACAGCTCTAATCTCTTCAGATCTATTTTTGATCATCATTTCATTGACTTTTTAACTGAAATGTTCTAAAACCCCATGACCGGTATCATACCATCTTTTCCTTAATCATGTCAATTTCTCATGAAAATTTTAAAAATCTCCCATTGATTGATTTGTCAGAATCATTGAAAATGGAAGGAGAAGAGAATAGAATTGACTCCAAAAGAAAGTGCAGTCTTTAGTGAAACACTAAGAATGCTTGGAATCCAAATCCAGTGCCTTTCCCACTTTGCTGTAAGGAATTAGGTGGGAATTTCATACACCTTGACATTGACGATGAATGAGAGAATCTAGAACTGAAGAGGCTTGTAAAACAGGTCTACATACACATATACTTGTTGCACTTGCAACTCCCAGTTGCAATATGTGTAAATGGCTTATAAACTACAAAATCCATATAAATTCAAGATATAATCTTCAATACCACCTTCCTTCATATGAGACTGGCCCCAGGAGGAACAGACAGTTTCTTTTTCTCCAAGTTTGATAAGCAATGATTTGGTCTCTTTTCTTGTGAAAGATGATTTTTAAAGTTCAGGTCCGCTCATCACAAAAATTCCTCAGCATAGAAAAAGCTTAAACAGGGATTTATTCTTTATGGACTAGCGTGTACATGAACAAAGTTAATATGATTAAAAATGGCAAAATCAGTACAGCTTTCAGTATAAACACCAATAATAATAGAGTTCCTTCTCTTTTGAACTGGTATTTGGTCTGATCTGTCTATACTTCTCTTCCTGAGCATGTCATTTGCAAATGGGTATTTTAAGTCAAGAGGTCAGAATGACTTTGAAAAGCAGAACAGAAAGATTGGAGATGCCTTTTTTATTCATGCTTAGAAAACACTACAGTTCATGGTAATGGTGGATTCATTGTCTCATTCTGGTATACACAGGACTCTTACTTGTTGCCTTACCCTGTTAAGATGCTGCTGTTATAAATGATTCCTCTTTTGTTCTGACAACTTGAAAGCTATTGTACCCATATAAAGAGTTATGAGTCTTTCAGAGTTGAATTCCAGAGTGATTATAATGCTGCTGTTGTCATTGCCCAATATAAATCCTGTGGTCATAAATAAAATCATAGCATGGCGGCCTCTGGACATAGCCTTTGTCTTGGGGAATTGTTACCACTTAACATAGTTTGCAGGGAGGTTTACGAGATGAAACAGCGATGCTTTCCAAAAGCAAAAGCTATGCTGCTGTGAAATGCTGTTGTGTCCTTTGGCGCCTGTTAGTGTGTGTCCTGAATACCAGGCAGACCTCGCAGGCACCAGAAGAAGTAAAGAAATCGACATTCATCTTTATTTAAGCATAAACAATAGAAAAATTATCTGCAAACTTCCTTTGCTTAGGCCTAGAGAAGATGGTGAGATCCAAACACACCTGAAGTCAGAAATAAAAATTTCTCAGAAATCTCACACCCTCGTTGTAAAGCCATCTTTCATCCTGGTATGCTTCCTTGCCTTGCTCCTCTCCATTCCTAGCCTTTCATCTGCTGAATCTTCTCCAATATTCTCTCCTTTATTTCCAGTTTCTCTTTTAATTTTAGAACTAAAATGTGGGTATGGTGGGAAACGATGGGAGAGCTTGGAAAAGAACTCAAATATTGAGTCCGTAATTTTGCCAGAACCTGTGCTAAGTGTGTTACACTTTTCATTTTATTTAATATCCAAATCACTTTGAGGTGGTTATCAATCTCACTTTGGACTGGAGGAAACTGAGACTCACAGAACTTTAATCAATGGATCTATATTGGCAAGTTACAGGCTTTCAGCCCCAAGTCCATGCTCTTCTCCCTATGACATTGTTGTGTCAGGTGATCCCTTAAAGGTTTTTACTAGTGGAGTAAGGGCTCAGTGATTTTCAAATATGATGTGGCATGGATTAAAAAACAATCATTTTAAGGGAAAGGAAACACAACACCAGGATCAACAAGCCAGAGACATGGCAAGTCCTATAGTCTCCTCATCTCTCTACAGAGAAGCACACCAGCTCAGGAAGTCTGCACCATCGAGTATGGGTTTTATTCCAGCAGAGGGACCTGTGGGATCTGTATTTATACACATGAGAAAAGAACTTCCTTAAGGATGGGGTACAGATGCTGTGTGGCCCTAGGCACTCTGGATTTTCAGTGTCAGATATTTAGAAGTGTGTTCTGGGATTACCAACTGCCTCATGTCAAAGACAGTGAGCAGCTGGAGAGTTCTGGTGCTCATGCTTGGGTTGTGGAGTCCTGCTTGGGGAGGAAATCTTCAATGCTATAATAAGTTGATGTTGGGTGACACCTCTCTGTCTGGGAAAAAGGGGGGGTAATCCAGCACCATGCTATTGTGTGGTCCAAGCAACCTAGAGTGAACCTCTAGTGTTGTTTTCATATGATCCTGGTCCAGAATCATATGGACCAGGTATGTTACCTAAAATATGGGCAATTACATATGTCCTCTCCTCTCCAAGGATTAGACTCTGATGCTTTAAGATGAACAGCTGCTATTTTGCTTTTGAGACCTGTTTTTTTGGTCATTTATTAGCCTGGTGCTAATGACAAGAAGTCATCAAAGAGTTAAAAATGGGTATCTGTAAAATTTCTATTTTCTTTTAAGTGATTACTATTATTATTATTATTATTATTATTATTAATGTTGGTGTTGGCTCCTCTTTCGGCCCTTACCACCCCAGTAAGGGAAATGAGGCTGAGAGCCATGATGCATTTCGCCTGGGGCTTCTGCATCCAAACGGTAATGGCAAGATGAGCACTAGACTAGACTTCTCTAATTTTCCATCCTGGTGCTTATCCTCCTGCCAGGAATGTGACTAGAGTGTTAAATTTAGAAGCGCTAATTTAGTGAGGAATTTAAACAGAAGTTCCAACATATCTATGGCAGTTTTAATTTACAGTTTGTTGTTGGCAGTATGTGGATTTGGGGAATTAAGGGATTTGGCACGATATTCACTTTGCCTGCTTCTGCCCCTTCTCACTATATTTCAACACAATGCAACAAATATTTCTTAAGCACCTGCAAACAGGGCCGTGGGCTGAGTACACTGGGAAATAGATGAGTAAGACCATAATTACCACCCAGGAACTTGACCCAGATGCATCTGTCTCATTTTATACCTTGGGCAGTATTGACTGCAAAAGTCTCTGCCCACCTAGGTGTGTGGAGTGATCTTTGTAAGCTGCTGGGAAGAAGATGCTGAGCCATTGGTAACAAATGCATGCCTTTTCATGGTGGTGGTGATTTTAACAATGAAAGCAAACAGGAAAGCAAATTGGCAAGACTGCATTAGTCAAGGAATGTGAGTGTTCGCTCATTTTCCAAGGGGAGACTCACAGTAGTTTCCCCATAGGTCAAGGGAACTTAGAGGTAGATACTTCAAGTTTGTTGCCTTGTTATAAACTCTGCTTCCCCCAAAAAAAAACGTCCCTGGAGAAACAAGTAGTTCCCTTTTTCAGAGACTTTTCTGATGACAAATCTATCCTGACTTTTCTGAATGAAGTAGAAAATCCTGCGTCCTCCTGAAAATACTGGAATAAAATGAAGTGATTATCATTTTATAATTGCACCATAGGGGCATATAATTGGCCCCTAAATCTCAAATGCCTATTTTAGGGGCACTCTTTTAATCACAGCTTCAATAAGACTTTGATTTCCAATTAATCATAAAAGAGAAAATGTCAAAGCTATTTGGGGTCTTCAACATCTTAAAAACAGTAACTTATTTATTTCTCCTAACACAAATTAAGGATTTTCAAAAAGAAAAGTTGATGTAGAAAGGGGAAAGCTGCAAATCCAGAAATAAATGGGCCAAGAAATAGAGATCAATGCCTGGGAACACAAATCAGAAATACAGACATTTAGTGAGACAGGAAAAAAAAAAATCTTGTTAATCTCCAGTGCTTAAAAAAAACCTCAGGGTGAACTGGGCAGCCTAATCACTACCGGATGTGACATGGCTATCAAAAAAGGTCAGTGTAATTTGGGGCTGACTATGCAGAGTCATCACTTCCTAAAGGGAAGAGATAATGCTCTCTGTCTATGGACTAGGCTTCTCCCAGAAAATATCTAAGTGGCTATCAAGGTGAATTTGAGGATAGACATTAAGCCACCTTTGACTTGAGCACTGGTAATTAGAGATGTGTAAGGTAACACTACCCTAGGTTTTCACAGCGATGGAGCAGCCCTACCCTAGTCAAGTGGCATTAGGTCTTCTGAGAGTTTGGGCCTGATTTAACTTGTCAGCTGCCAGTCTTAAGTGAGCAGTTTTAGACCACTATTTCTGAGTTAACTGTGTACTAAGCACAAAGAGTTCCTTTGAGAGGCTTGAAAATCAATTTAGAAGAGGAGATCTTGAATATTTCAGTTCATGGTAAGAACTAAACTGCTCTTTATGTCTGTGTGGCAGGCAGGACTGCGGCTCCAGTTAGATTCTTGACTCCTTTCAAATTCTGCTGAATAAAAGTTAAAATATTACTGTTTCTTTTTAAACTTTTAATTTCAGTATAGATGTAGAGTTATAAAAATAGTTGCAAAGATGTACCATGAGTCCCCATGTACCCCACACCTAATGTTTTTATTATTTGGGGGAAACATTTCAAGACACTTATTTTATTTGTATATACATTTCTCAGTATACATAAAATACTGTAATTACATTAAACAACCAGTAAGAATTACAACCATGTAGATTCTACCTTAGCCTGATTCTTCGTAATCATAAAGATTGCTATACAATCCTGAGAAAAACCTGTCACAAAAACTAAAATTGAAAACTGGTTCCTGAACTGTTTGTGTTATTCCTTTAATTTACAGTTATTTTATCCTTTTTACTTAAAAACAACAACAACAAATGATTTTACTTATGAAGCTGTTGTTTTTTTTACTTAAAAACAACAACAACAACAAATGATTTTACTTGAGAAGCTGTTTCTTTTTCATTCTGTCCAGAGAGAAAATGAAACATCCTATGTTTTGTCTTTTGGTATGAAAATGAAAAATGAAAAAATGGAGGTTTATTCTCAAATAGCATGTAGGTTAGTTGCATTTTTACTCAAGAAATAAAAAACATAACGTTTCAATGGAATTATTTAACAAGTTAATGAAAGTCGGACTGCACAATGGTCACTGTGCCTGAAAGCTGAAATAATAAATACTATTATGAAATAGAAGGTTTGGACTGTTGTTTTTCTGCTCTCATAAGGAAGTTTATAATAATCTCTGCTATTATTCTGTTTATATAATGTATAATAGAGAGAACAAAGCAATAGGGAATGAGCTAGAAAGTCACTGACTCTTTCCAATTATGCTAACTGAATTAAAACTCAAATACTTTAGATTTCCTAAGTACAAAATAGTCATCATAGAGTAAAATGATCCTTTTCTGAAATAATCAATGCCAAAAGAAGGAAGTAATTTAGAACTTCTCTAAGATCTACATGAGTTACAGAGAGAAAGAGAGAGAGCTAGAGACAGACAGAGAGAGAGAGAACAGAGGAGGTTGAAAACATCAGAAAATAAAAGGAGTGAAAAATTAAGGAGGAGGGAGAGATTAAAGGGAGAGAGACTAGAAAGAAAACAGTATTTTATGCACTGAAAAAAGGGAAAAAATGAAAGGCAGAAGGTTCAGTTTTAAATATTATTTCCTATAAAGATCAAATATTTTAAGTAGAAATGTTTGTTATTATTTGTGTTGTCTTTTTTCCCTAGCTTTATTGAGGTATAATTGACAAATAAAACTGTAAGACATTTAAAGTATATGAAGTTATAATTTGATATATGTATATATTATGAGAGGATTACACCCATTGAATTAATCACCTCACATATTACCTTTATTTCCTTTCATAATGCATGCATATATCAAATCACAACATTTAAGCAAATTTCAATTACACAATAACAGTCACCATGTTATACATTAAATCCTGCAATCACCATGATATATATTTGATCTTCAGAAGTTATTCATCTTATAATTTAAATTTTTTACATGTTTACTAACCTTTCTCTATTTCCTCCAACCCCCATCCTCTGGCAACCACTTTTCTACTCCGTTTCCATGAATTCAACTTTTTAAAAATAGATTCCAGATATAAGTGATACCATGAGGTTATCTGTCTTTCTCTGTTTGGCTTATTTCCCTTAGCATAGTGCCCTCCTGTTTCATCCATGTTGTCAGAAATGATAGGATTTCCTTCTTTTTTAAGGTTGAATAATATTCCATATATACAAGTATATCACATTTTCTTTGTCCATTCATTCATTGGAAAACACTTAGGGGGTAAGATGGCGGAATAGGTAAATGCTATGACTGTCACCTCCCAAGATCACATAAAATTACAACTAAACTAAAGAAGAGTCAACCTCAAGAATCATTGGAAAACTAGCTGAGCAGACCCCTATAACTAAGGATATAAAGAAGAGGCCCATCAAGACTGGCTGACCCCAAAACTACATGTAGTGGTTGATCACCGGGAAGGACACCTCAGCAGTGGAGGTCCCTCCTAAAGAGAGAGGGTGTCTCAGCCCCATACCAGGCTCCCCAGCCCAGGAATCCTGTGCCAGGAATAGGAGTCCCCACAACATCTGGTAGTGAAAATCAGCGAGGATTCCATCTGTCCATCCACCTGTCCATCTCAGTGAGATGAAAGGTAGTTATAAACCCACATGCTCTTAGAGGCCCATGCATATACTCACTCATTTGCGTGCACTCGCCCTGAGCTCCAGCAGAGGGATGGTGACTCAAGAGGTGCCAGAGACATACAGGGAAAGATGGAGTTGTGTGGCTATAGGTCGAGGGCTAGAGAGACAGCCACCATGACCCCTGTGTGGAGCCCACCTCACATGTAGCCTGCAGGAGGGTGCCATCTTCCCTGTGTTGAACAATTCCCGTTCAGGGCCAGATCTGAGAATGCATTGGTGTGGTAAAATAAACATGTGCACGCATCACCTTGGTGACTCCCTTGGACCCAGTCTAGCTAATGCAACATTTCCTGGGACACCATCAGCTCCTGGGCATCCAGCCCTGCCCTGAAAGCTGTGGGAGGCTCATACAGCAACAGACAGCCCATGGTGGCCTGGGAAATTTTCAGTGATGAGCATTAAGCCCTAGCTTGTGCTGTAGCCCTTCTTTAGCAGCTCTTGGGGATCTACATGCCCAAGATGAGTGGTGGTTGGCTACAGTGTTTTTGGTGTGTTTTGTGGAGTGGCCATAGGCTCTGTACTGATGCAAGAACTGAATCTGCATTAACTTTGTAAAAACCACTGGCCACACCTCTTGACTCCCTGGGACCTTGCCCCACCCATCTTGGAGAGCATCACCAGGGATGCTGTCAACACTGGGTCAACTAGCCCAGCCCACACATCTAAGGAAGCTCTTTCAGCCACTAAGCCTTATGGGAAGCTGACAGCTGGCAACAGGCCTAGCTGGGCTCTGGGTCTTTTGCTAAGCTTCCTCAGGCTTGATCCTGATTGCAGCTGATCTCAGATTAACAGCAAGGCCACCCCCACACAACTCCAGGTCCAACACAGACAGCAACAAATTGTGTATAGCTTTGTAGGTGCTACAAGATAGCCCCCAGGCCAGTCACAGGCAAGGCTAAACTTGGCCTGGATGGGAGCCACTCCTAAGAAGCACAAGAAACAATACATATAGAGGCTGGCCTCAGACCACACCAGAGCACTACCTAATTACTCTCATAAGCAGAACACCCAAAGGATCGTATCAACAGGCACAAGAGCCCACAGGGGCGAAGCCTCCTCTTGAGGGGTCAGCCTACACACAGCAGCTCATATGTTATGGGCA
Organism: Rhinolophus sinicus; assembly: GCF_036562045.2. Lineage (NCBI taxonomy): Eukaryota > Metazoa > Chordata > Mammalia > Chiroptera > Rhinolophidae > Rhinolophus > Rhinolophus sinicus. The sequence continues at coordinate 70,392,383 of NC_133760.1, forward strand.
TAGCCAGTCATCACAGCCAGTCAGCCTGAGAGTCATTCCTATCTACTGATGCACCAAAAGCAATCAAGGCTCAACTACAACAGGAGAGAGAACACACACAACACACTCAAGGGACACTCCTGGAACACACACACAGGAGATCAGGGAGACTGTGCCACTGGACCACACAGGACACATGCTACATAAGGCCACCCAGTGAAGACTGAGATACATGGGAGATCTACCTAACACATAGGAAGCAAACACAGACAGGCAGCCAGAATGAGGAAACAAAGAAGCATGTCACAAATAGAACAACAGGAGAAACCTCCAGAAAAATAACTAAATAAAATGGAGGCAACCAACCTACCAGAGATAGAGTTCAAAACACTGATTATAAGGATGCTTAAGGAATTTAGTGAAAACTTCAACAAAGAGATAGTAAATATAAAGAAGGACATAGAAACCATAAAATAGAACCAGTCAAAAATACAATAACTGCAATGAAGAATACGCTAGAAGGAATGAACAGCAGATTAGATGAAGCAGAGGTTCGAGTCAGTGATTTAGAAGACAAGGTAGCAAACAGTAAGATTTCATTCTTTTTGATGGCAGAGTAAGTCTCCATTGTATAAATGTGCCATAATTTCTTTATCCAGTCATTTATTGATGAGCATTTTGGTTGTTTCCATATCTTGGCTATTGTGAATAGTGCTGCAGTAAACATGGGAGTGCATATATTTTTTCAATTAGTGTTTTGGATTTCTTTGGGTAAACACCTAGGAGTGAAATGGCTGGGTCATAAGATAGTTCTATTTTTAATGTTTTGAGGAAACGTCATACTGTTTTCCATAGTGGTTGTACCAGTTTACATTTCCACCAACAGTGTACAAGTGTTCCCTTTATGTCTTTGCCAGTAATTGTTATCTCTTGTCTTTTTCATAATAGATATTCTAACAAGTGTGAGGTGATAATCTCACTGTGGTTTTGATTTTAATTTCCCTGATGATTGGTGATGCTGAGCACCTTTTCTTGCATCTGTTAATCATTTGTGTCTTCTTTGGGAAAATATCTATTTAGGTCCTTTGCCCATTTTTAATTGAGTTGTTTGTGGTTTTTTGCTATTGAGTTGTATGCGTTTCTTGTATATTTTGGATATTAGCCCTTTATCAGATATGTGGTTTGCAAATATTTTCTCCCATTCCATAGGTTTCCATTTTACTTTGTTGATTGTTTCTTTTGCTGTGCAGAGCTTTATAGTTGTATGTAGTCCCACTGGTTTGAGTGTGGAAATATCCTAGAAAAACCTTGAAAGTCATTTTTTACAATATTTGATCAATATGAATTTGATTACATAGTATATATTCTACAAAGCCTGAATGTTTTCTAATTCTATTTTAAATCTGTTCATTGTTGGGAATAAATCCTTTATTCTTCCTCCTAGATTGTTGTCATGTTTGCAGGAGCCTACTTTATATGATAACTTTGAAGTGTTCCTTATGAAAAGGGTGCAAGGACAGTCATTATTCTTCTTATAGAGCTCGTTCATCAACATTGCCCCATCAAAACATTTCAAACACTGCTACTAAAGAGATATTTTGAATTCATAAGTCATGTATTATACTGATGGAGTTTTATTACCTAAATATAGTAAATCACAGAATGAATTTAAAAAGTAACTAAAATCATTTTTCTAAATCACATTTACATTTTCAAATGTATATACACATTTAAATGTTGTAAGTATCTTTTGATCTACACATTACATACCTTTAAATAGCTTTAAATAAACTTCTTCTTTAAACGGATTAATCACTTAGAGATATTAATGATACATTTTTCTAAGCATTTTTTTATTTAATTCTTTGGATATTTTTTTCTTTTTGAAGTATTTGGATGCTTGATGGAATTATTTTGTTTAGAGACTATGGGGAATTTTATACTGCCATCTAGTGATGTGCAAAGGCAAATTGGTGGAGATTTGGGTGAAACTGGGCAATTTATCTAGCCCATCTGTAAAACCTGCCAATCAATAAGGAACTATAGGCATTAAATGACACATTAGACAAAATGGACATAATCAACACTTACAGAGCCTTTCATCACAAGTTATACAGATTATATGTTCTCCTCTAGTGTACATGGAACATTCTCAAGGATAAGCCATATGTTGGGACATAAAACTAGCCTCAACAAATTTAAGAAGATGGAAATCATAACAAGCCTATTCTCCGACCACAATGCTTTTAAATTGGAAATCAGCTATAAAAAGAAAGCAAGAAGAAAACCACAAATATGTGGAGATTAAATAACCTCCTACTAAAGAATGACTGGGTCAAAGAAGAAATAAAAGGGGAGATCAAAAGATACATAGAAACAAATAAGAATAACAAACCAACATATCAAAACTTCTGTGATACAGCAAAAATGGCTATACGACGGAAGTTTATGTCATTACAGAACTATCACAAGAAACAAGAAAAATGCCAAATAAATAACCTAACATTACATCTTAAAGAACTAGAAAAAGAAGAAAAAAAAGAAACCCAAAATCAGCAGAAGGAAGGAAATAATAAAAGTTAGAGCAGAATTCAATGAAAGAAAGAACAAAAAGAAAATTGAAAAATTACTGCAACAAAGAGCTGGCTCTTTGAAAATATTAATTAAATTGACAAACCTCTGCCTAGGCACACTAAGAAAAAAAGAGGAAAGACTCAAACAAAATCAGAAATAAGAGAGAAGACGTTTCAACAAACACCATAGAAATACAAAGGACCATACAAGAATACTATGAAAGACTATTTGCCACCAAATTCAATAACCTAGAAGAAATGGACAAGTTCTTACCATGTTTCCCCGAAAATAAGACCTAGCCAGACCATCAACTCTAATGTGTTTTTTGGAGCAAAAATTAATATAAGACCCAGTCTTATTTTATTATAAGACTGGGTCATAATATAATATAATATAATATAATATAATATAATGCCAGGTCTTATATTAATTTTTGCTCCAAAAGATGCATTAGAGCTGATTGTCCAGCTAGGTCTTAGTTTCAGGGAAACAGGATACTTCCTAACTCATTTTATGAGGCCAACATTACCTTGGTACTAAAACCCTGTAAGAATAACACAAAAAAGAAAACTACAGCCCAATATCTCTGATGACTACAGATGCAAAAGTCTTAAACAAAATACCAGCAAATCGGATACAACAATACATTAAAAAGGTATTACATTATACAACTGGGGCTCATTCCAGGGGTGCAAAGATGGTTCAACATACACAAATCAATCAATGTGATACGCCACATTGGCAAAATAAAGTATAAAAGTTATACAATTAGATCAACAGATGCAGAAAAAGTGTTTGACAAGATACAACATCCATTCATGATTAAAACAATAAAATGGATATAGAAGGAATGTACCTCAACATGATCAAGGTTATAAATGACAAACCGTCAGCTGATATAATACTCAATGGTGAAAAGTGGAAAGCTCTCCCCCTAAGATCAGGAACAAGAAAAGGATACTCACTTCCGCCACTATTATTTAACATAGTACTGGAATCCTTCTCGCCAGAGCAATCAGGCAAGAGAAAGAAATGAAAGGCATTCAAATTGCGAATGAAGTAAAATTGTCACTTTTTTGCAAATGACATGATTCTTAATATAGAAAATCCTAAGGACTCTGCCAAAAACTATTAGAAACAATAAACAAATATGGTAAAGTTGCATGATACAAAATCAATGTACAAAAATCCATTGCATTCTTATATATTAACAATGAAATTTCAGAAAAAGAAATGAAAAAAAACAAAACCAATTTATTTTGTAATTGCAAAAAAAAATTAAATACCTAGGAATAAACTTAACAAAGGATATGAAGGATACATTGAAAGGATACATTGAAAACTATAAGACATTATTAAAATAAATTGAAGAAGATGCAAAGAAATGAAAATATATTCTGTTCATGGGTTGGAATAATCACCATAGTTAAAATGGCCATGTTACCCAATGCAATATACAGATTTAATGCAATCTCCATCAAATTGCCAATGACATTTTTTTAAAAAATAGAACAAGAAGTCATCAGATTTGTATGGAATTACAAAAGACCCCAAATAGCCAAAGCAATCCTGAGAAAAGAGAACACGGCTGGAGGTATCACACTCCCTGACTTCAATTTATACTACAAAGTAACAATAATCAAAACAGCATGGTATTGGCAGAAAAACAGACACACAGACCAATGGAATAGAATGGGCAGCCCAGAAATAAACCTACATATATATGGGCTGATAATTTTTGACAAAGGAGCCAAAAGAGAGCCTTTTCAATAAATGGTGCTGGGAAAATTGGAAAGCCACGTGCAAAAGAATGAAACTAGACTGCTCTCTGTCACTATATACCAAAAATAACTCAAAATGGATTAAAAACCTAAACATAAGACCTGAAATAATAAATTCCATAGAGGAAAACGTAGGTACTAAACTTATGGACCGTGGGCTCAGAGAGGCTTTTATGAATTTGACTTCAAAGGCAAGGGAAGTAAAAGCAAAAATAAATGAATGGGATTATATCAAACTAAAAAGCTTCTGCACAGGAGAACAAAATAAACAAACAAACAAACCCATCAACAAAACTAAGAGGCAACCAACCAAATGGGAGAAGATGTTTGCAAACAACACCCCTGATAATGGGCTAATATCCAAAATATAGAAAGAACTGATACCATTCAACATCCAAAAGAACAAACAATCTAAATGAAAAATGGCCAGAGGACCTGGAGAGACACTTCTTTCAAGAAGACACACAAATGGCCAACAGATAAATGAAAATATGCTCAACTTCACTAGCTATTGGGTACATATATAAAACCTACTTAATTAATGATAGCTATGATTTTTATCCCTAGGTATTTATAATGATTACTATTTTGAAAACCATACTAGTTAATAAGTATATATTTAATTGGAATTTTTATATACCAGGAAAATCATTTTATCAATTGGAGAATTCTTGTTAACCCACTACTTTCACACATCTTCTTTCAGTTAAGATATTTCAGTATGTCCCCATACATTTGTGCTCCCATAATTAGATTCTCTCTCTCTCTCTCTCTCTCTCTCTCTCTCTCTCAGAGCAGAAGAGTAGATCTCTTTAATATCATCTTAACAAAGAGATTAACATCTGTTTTGTCTGAGAACTCACAATACTCCTATATTAGTAGTGCTTTTTGCTTAGGTTTAGTGGCATCTAATAACCCTGTTAATATGAGATCTTTTACGCATAGGATTTAGAGTCAGAAACGCTAATGAGAAAACCTAAGTTTGAGTCCTGATTCTGAAACCACTGTGAAATTTTAGACAGGTCTATTTAATGCCTTAAGCCTCAACTTTATCATCTAAAAAAGCTGAAAATAATAACAAATACCTTAGAAAATGTCTAGGAAAGAGTCAAATAAGATAATGCAGGTAAAAATACTATTATAAGGTAAATAACATTAATAACGTGCTATTAAACACTTTTTACTATAAAAATGGATGTAAATTATGCAAGACAGCAAAAAACAAACACTGAGTTAATATAGCTATCAATGCAAAGGAAAAATTTGTAATTCCTGTAAATGGATAATTGATACTTTGAATGAAATATTTTCAAATTATTAATACATGAGGCAATATTTTCTAGGAACTTGGGATCCTGGTTCTAGAGGTAGCTTCTGATGCTGGTGGAAACTCTAGCATATTTGTAACCATGGATTGAGATGTTCTCAAACATACAACGAACCATGATGACCTTGTTCTGAAACCAACCAGCAAAATTAATGGAAAGGCACAGTGGTCCGTTTCTGTATGTTTTTTTTCATACTGGATAATGAAGGTGAAATGTACTTTGCCCTTGTTCCACCTCGGGAATATTTGTCACAAGGCATGAACTTAATTCTTCTTATGACCTGTGACAATAATAATCAACAGCCTTCACTTTTCTGTCCCCTCTAACTTTAAAACTGAAGGTTAGTGGCCCTGATGTTGGAAAAGTAAGCTTCTTTTTGGCTCCCTGAGTCCCAGGGGCTGCCAGCACCACAGGAAGGACCTCTTGGTTCTGACTCATGATGAGCACATTCTCTGACAGGGACAGTGATGGGTCACCAAAACCCATTTCCCATTTTTCCTGAGTGCACTACAGGACTGTATTTGAAAGAGTCTGATAACTGTAGAGCCATGAGACTGTATTCAGCCAATTCAACGTAGGAGGAAGTGCCCTGGCCTATAACAACCTATTGCACAATTTCTCTCCTGTCTGCTGGATGCAGACCTCCAGTGGAGGACCTCAGAGCCGCAGGTAAGGAAGCAACAAAATGAAAGGAGCCTGGTCCTTGAATTGCCAAAAAGAAGGCTGCCTGCCAGATACCGGCTGGAGACTCTTATATGAGCAACAAACAAATTTGTATCTGTTTTATGCCTCTAGATAGATTTTTGGTTTTGTTTGCTATAGCATTTAATTTACCCTAATATATTCTGTCAAACATCACATTGTCCAAAAGGTACAATAGTTTTGGCTAAAGCTTAAACAGTGTCTTAGGGTCCCGCAGTGAATTTGTGGGAAGAAATTAAGTCCAATTAGTCAATGATTCGGGAAATGAACTATACTTATTGAGAAATTGCTACATGAAAGACTTCTAAGAATTATCCGTGAATTGCACAGTGAGGAAAGATGAAGGAAATCCAGGCACATTTCGTGTACTCAAGGAAGGAAGAGGGATTAATAAAACCAAAACAAATGAAAATACACAAACTAATTTATAGTCTGTTTGATGCGTAAAGCCCAACATCCTGGAGTGTCTATGTCTGGGGGAAGCTGCTGGGTCATGAAGGCTGTTGAAAAGCAGGTGGAAGCTCATACTTAAGGGATCTAAATACAGTGAAGAAGCAGGAGTGCTGAGTTACAGCTTCCTCAGCCCTGGGATACCTGCGAATGCTGAAAAGAAAAAGGAGTGACTCCAGGAAGAGAAAGTATAGGCAAGAGCTCTTTTGTGATAGAGTCGTTTGTAAGTCGTCCAAGGGCCTAGAATGTAAAGATTCAAATTCTGCCCTTGCCGTTTCTAAAACATTTTTGCTGGTAAGATTGCCAGAAAGTAGGATAGGATGGACGAAGGGGAACGTGCGTTGACACCAGCCCTGTGCCTAGGGTATGTTTGAGGAATTCTTAGCCACAGTCTTAAAATGGAAGAAATCTTGAATTGGGAGACGTGTAGAATATTCATGGTTGACCTGAAAAAGTAGAATGAAAATGAACTGAGTGAGAAAGTAGGAATTGAAGGTCCATGATGGAGAAGTAAATAAAGAAAACGATTCAGGAATGTCTAAAAGTTGTCCACCCAGGGGTTGGAAATGTTTCATTTTGGAATCCTTGTTCCTGGTTACCTTATTTCGTGTAGCGCATCAGCTGCTGGAGAGTGACAGAGGACAGATGGCTGGTTTCAGGAAGAGTCTGAGACAGCTGGTGAGATCACTGAACCTGGGAGGCAGGAAGGGAGGCCGGGAGGAAGCTCCCAGCAAGGCCGAGGTCAGAGCTGCAGGACCAGGGCTTTCAAGGGCAAGTCAGCATGGTTCCAGGCTCCCAGGCTTCACGCTTTTTTAGAGGCTTTTTATGCAAAAATGAAAGCAAGCAAGACTTCAAGCCTAGTCTCTCTTTCTCTCTAAAAACAGTGTTACCTTTGAAACTTTTTCTTGTGTATTACAGTTAGGTTGTTACCAAACGCGTATTCCTCAAAGCTAAAGGGGGATTGTTTGTAAAGCCTTGCTGTCTGTGTTCTTTATAAAGGCTACCATGTTACCAGGTTCTGTATCTAAAATACTTCGTACCCAGTAAGGGATGTCCTTGAATGGAATAAACTGTCCTTTCCATGGAGCTAGATGTTATACTATTCAAAGAAAACTTTTAGGAAAAAAAAAAACACGTAAATGTTTGAGATGAATTTTGTGTGCTATGATAAAATAAATCCTTCTTTTAAGAGGTTTGGCTTTGCTGGTTGAATTGGCTCTTGGTGAGTAACTTCCATCTATCATTTTTATTGTATTTTATAGATACAGGCATGTATTTGAATAATTGTAACTATATTAGATATAAGTACAAACAGATATAGATGTACTATTTAAATATGTGTATACATACTCATATCATATTTCCCCGAAAATAAGACCTAGCCAGATCATCAGCTATAATGTGTCTTTTGGAGCAAAAATTAATATAAGACCTGGTATTATATTATATTAGACCTGGTATTATATTGTATTGTATTATATTATATTATACTATATTATATTATATCATACCTGATCTTATATTATGTTAAAATAAGACTGAGGCTTATGTTAATTTTTGCTCCAAAAGACACATTAGAGCTGATGGTCTGGCTAGGTCTTATTTTCAGGGAAACACGGTATAATATATATACACAGGAACTGACTATGGTGTGGCCTGCAGGCCATATAAAATGTTAGCCTTGGTGAATACTGCTGTATCTGCATGGAAGCAGGGGTCATGTAGAAGCATTCCCAGAAGTCTCCTGCAAAACTCACTCAGACATCATTTGTTTACCTCTTTCCATGATGGCAGAATTTGTGGGAGTCATGCTGTATGTGATTGTCAGTGATCTGCAGACCATATTCCACTCATGAGGCAATGTCTACAGCCAATGCCCACAGTTCACTTCATTAGCACTCAGAAGACTTGAAGGAGAATGCATGGTATCTGTGTGGGAAATAATGGGGTCTCGTACCCACGCATCGTATGACTTAAGGTGTGGTTTGTTTTCTTTAGCATTCACATTGGCATATTACCAATTATTTTCATTTGAAATATATGAAATTACATTTCCAAGATTTGTGATCATTTTAATCAGCCAAGAATATGTATTGATTCTTAATGTTCTACAGCTCTGGTTTCATGTCTGGGGGAGGTTATTCTATTCTTTTCAATAATGTTGTTGGATTCCTATCCACCCAGAATCTCAATATTCAGATATATATTTGGACACTTAACCAATTTAGTTCACACTTGTATGCAGCATGAACATACATGTATACGCTGAAAAAAAGACATGCAAGAGCTTCAACTTACAAAGCAGAGTAATAATAGGGTGAATTCAATCTATATAGCGCACAACTCACATTTTTCAATTCTTTATTACCTGGTTGGAACTTACCAATAAGACATTAATGAGCCATATGGTACTTGAGAAATCTCCTCAACTATGTGGCAACACCCTAATTATAGGAAATGATAAGGACCATTTAATACATGCAAATTGTCCATAGCGCCAGGGAATTAAGAGGGTAGACTGTATAGTAACACTCTGCTGTAAAAGATGGGCCAGCAGCAGCACGATTTATCATTCTGTCCTATTTTAGTATTTGCCACGTACAGGCCTACCTCACTCCATTACCTATGGACAAATGCAAAAAATCTATTTCTTAACTGATCAGACAGCAAACCCATATTAATATGCAAAGAAAACAAACAATAAAAGCCTATGGTTAAATTGTGTAGAGAATGTGATCTGTGTGCCATTACTAGATCAATATAGACTGACACCAAAAGAAAGAAAAAAAAACAGATTTCCTACACCAACATGGCTACAGTTTCTCTAAAGACAAGCATAAAATAGCTGCTTTTAAAACACGATTCTATCTTGCCAATAAAAACTGACAGAAACTTTATCTTTTCGTACAAGTATAAATTTAATATAAAGCATAAAAAATGGAAGAAGGTTCTTAAGAGCTAACATCTGTGGATGCTAGCCCATAACCTCTTATTCTCTCTCCTGTATTTATGAGTAAGTCTCCTCTTTGTCTTGAATATGTCATAAATGCTGCAGTGTAGACACTTCGGGTGGTACCAGCTGTAAGGAGGCTTGTGAAAGAATGGGCATCCTCAGAAAGACTGGGGTTTTTTTTCCCTAGAGTTATGGAGTCTTTTGTAGAATTTTCCTTGGCATAACTATCTCATGGAAAATAACATGCATATTAATGTTGATAGAGGACAACAACAATTGGGAAATTCTAAATAGTGAATCAAGAAAGCTATTATGCCTGCGTTACTGTTATTGGTTCCCTTTACTAAACCATGAAGGTCCTTGAATGTAAGGCTTATGTTTCCTTATCTTTCGATTTTCTGGGGACCCAGACAGAATGCTTCATTTAGGTAAGTGTATATACCTCGTATATTTAGCAAATAGTAATAAACTAAAATTTCACGATTCTTGGATTTTAAAGAATTGTACCAAAAGGCTATTTCAATCAACACATTTATATACTAAAACTTCTGCTCCAAGTTGTCATTTCATATGTTGTTGTTTATTTTTCCTACTGAAAGAAATTAATATGGATTTGAGTTTTCAAGAATTGAAAATGCTCCCTGCTCTCGGGACTTTCAAACATCTATACAATATTGGCGTGCCCTGGAGGTATTTCAGGGACTGATGGGGAAGGTACCAGAGGTTCCTGCATTTCCTAGAGCAGCTGTTCTTTCATCTGTTTTACATATTGCAAACTCTTGTTTGAAAATATGTGAGAACCTAGTCTAACGCATACATTTCTGAGAATTCTTTCCACATAATTTGAGGTAAGGCCAATAACAGTTCCTAAGTAGCTTATGCCAATTGTGGCAAAGTGAATACTACAACTGTTTGTATAATTATATGTATTTATTACAACTTCTCCCACTGACAAACTTTTATTAAGTGACTGGGAAGCACGGCTGACATTCAGTTGTAATACTCTTGTGTACATTAACTCATTGGTCAGTGTTCATGCTAAAGCAATTGCTCAACAGTTTAATATATCCATGGCTGCTATGTACTATAGCATTTTAATTCAATTTTATAAATTTTTCCCTACTTGTAGATATGCTGATGAGCTTTAAAAATAAAAATCACTAAAAATGGAAAATAAGAAAAAGCAGAAAGGATACAAAGGGAAGAGAAAAGTTAAGAACAAGACCACAGCCTAGAGGTCCCCACCAGTTCCCTTGAGGGAAATCTGACTTGGTCAAGGTCAAATTCACTATTCCTGTGACAGACCATTTTCTCCAACTAACAGAGACTTTGATTCATTATAAGGTTTGAACTCGTCAGAAATAGCTGCTCTTTAAAAAAATATTGGGCACATCATGTTTAGATAATTAAAAAGGAATCTCTAAACCCAATTCCAGAATCCAACTGCAGTTTTCAGTCTGATATATTTAATCTACATGGGGGGCAAAGTGGAAAAGGGGTGGTTGGAATGTCAATTGCTTATTTTAAAACAAAAGATATGAATACTGAATAAGCCTGTACAGTCTCTGTAAGTACATAGATGTTAAGGCAATTTTCTGGTTGTATCTACCTTACTAATATGGGTGAATAATAATAGTTCCCAGTTTTAAAGAGGCTAGTTTAAAGGGAAAACAAGACTGGTGCTTGAATGGATTAAGTAAATGTATTAGGAAAAACTTGAGTGGGGGATTATGGAGGGGTTGTTAGAAAAAATATAATATTACTGTGGAAGGTTATTGGCTTTTCATATGCATTAGCTTATATGGTACTTTTTAAAAATCCTTTGTGAGAGGGCAAGTCTTCTTTACTGATGAAAACCAATGATTCCAAAAGTTGGTATATTTTCTCCAGTCATATAGTCAGTACATGAAGCAGAGACAAACTCAAACCTGTTATTGTAGCTTCAGTGCTGTCTTCATGTCACCATTATAGTTTCAATACCATCCTTGACGCAGAGAATAGTATTACTGATTGATTACTGTAGTTATGTTTTCACTTGCTTTCCCTTATGAAGATGAAAGCAACCTTTAGTGTAAAATGGGCTTCTCCCTGCTTTTAGATAGTGGCAATTGAGACTATTCATGTAAGTTATGCAGAATACATATATATATACATAAATATATATTTACATATATATATATATATATAAAATCTCCCTGACCTAATGATGGTGATGAACTCACTAATCAAGTTAACCTGGGTAACAGCAAGACAATATCTTTGATCTGAGATATGGTGAACATGGACTAACAAACGTAACTAATAATAAATTAAATCCTTAATTTGACTTTTTCTTGTATTATATGAGATCAAAACAGACAGCCTTGCTTATTTAAGTACGGTCAGTAACCAGCACGGGAACCAGGGGAAAGTTTCTGTTACCACTGATGGCTCATTTCCCAATTGTCATCAATACCTAACCAGTTTTAAATCATTCTTTCCTTCTAAACTCAGCAATCTCAGACAGTTAGAAATATGTTTGTTGTTGAATGGCTGTTGAAAGCAATAACTGTAAGTACTTTTAATGGACTTCTTCTATAAAAAGTTTCATCATTCATATTAAATCTTTCCTTTAAAAAAGAGAGAACGAGCAGTTATTTGTCTTAAACTGCTATTATTTTTTTTCTCAGAGAAATTCAAGAAAATAGTTCATTAGATTTTTATTATTATTAACAAAAGATAAGGTTCTCTCTCAGAGTCTTAGGCTCTAATTTAAATTGGCCATCGTTGAAAAAAGGTGATAATAAATGCAGGAAAAGTGGTTTTCTTTTAGAGAACTGTAAAAGAAATATGAATGATAAATAAGGGAATAACATTAATGAAAGGATAAGTGTGAGAAACACGTAACACTGTCAAATTACACTGCATGGGGTCAACAAATTCAGTGAATCATTTTCTGACTGACAAAGTACTTAACCAAAGTAAAAATGTGAAAACGAACAAAGGAAATATATTCTAAAGGGCTACAAGGATTGCAGTGACAGTTGGAGAGATGAAATATACTCGGAAGTGAAGGAATTGTATGTTTGAGGAAGTCATGTGTCAAATCTGCAAAGGACTGAATGCCATTCAGATTCTGGAAGATAAAGATAGAGACCTATTGCCAAAAGAATAACATCCAAAATGAAATGACTGAGGTATCTAAAATGTTTAAAAAGCTAAAGTTATGGAATTTTCACTGAAAGTCAGCTTTACAGGAAAGGATATTGGGTATCACCAAAATGCATGTGCCCAATCTTACATGAAAACAAAGGAAAAAAAAAAAAAGAAAAGTAAAGCCCAATCTAATATGAAAGTTTGCTGTTGAGCCTACGTAAATACAAGCATAATAAAATGGATAGGTATTTATTTCTGAAGATACCCTAACCTTGCCTGCCAAAATTCCTGAAAAGATAAATTGAAGTTTGCACCCAAAGAAGGTTGTGAATCATTTATTTGAAAACGTATTAAGTAAATAGGTTATTATAATTTAATATAAAATGTCACATGTTCAGCTTAGCCACTCGCAATGAATTATAAGGAAGAAACAATGCATAAAAACCATGACAGCGAAATCTTTTTTAAGTATCAAGTTCTTTTCATTACTGATATATTTGGTATTACAAGGATGGGGGGGAACAGAAACTGCTTGTTGCTTCATTGGCTGAGCTGAACCAATTTTAAACACCATAGCCAGATGAAGAGTGTGAGAAATGCTTGATTTATCTTTTGTTAGAGAAAAGATTAAACTACATTAAAACTAATGCAGTGATCTCGACATGAGTTCTATCAGGAATAAATCTCATCATTTTAATACATGGATGCATAAATTAATGGAACTAGTAATCAAGGTAGGAGTAAATCTTCAAGAACTTGGTAACAGTGAGGAGTTCACTTTAAATGATCACCCCCACCAGAGAATTGGTTGTCTTGGGTTCAGTTACTTACTCTTCTAAAAAAAAGTAGTTTCTCTTATTAACATGTAGCTGGAATATAAACTCTCTCCAATCCACTGCCCAACAGTTGCCCAAGGCAATGTATGTCTTAGGTGTCATCTTGGACTCCTTTCCCTCCTAAGTGTCTCTTGAAACTGTGTTCATTGACTTTCATCTCCGCTGTCAACACCGTATCCCTCCTGAATTCTGCTAACTGCCTCTGCACTGACCACTCTGCCTCCTGCCCTGCCCTGCCCATTGCGAGCGTCACACAGCAGTGAAGGGGGCTGGACAGTTAGAACACTGTTTTGTTTTTGCCTCATACTTTCTGTCACCGAGACTAGACTATGTTTTTGAAGAGCAGAAATAGTCTTTCCAACACTATTAAATCTCTAATATTGTCACTTAAGAAACACTAGCACAATATTTTCTAATGAATAGATGATTGGATAGATGCCTGGGAAAGTCCTACACCTATGGGAGCAAAACTATAAATGATTAGCACACAGAAATGTTACTTCTAGAACTACAATTTAGGCACATTGTGAAATAGATGCAATTTCGCTGTTAGCCATAAATATTTTATGTAATTTGTAGCGTTGCCCTTATGGGCAAATTTATTCCAAATACCAAATAACTGAATAATCCCACAGACCTTTACAACAAATGGCAATCATAAGGATAGCGCTTGTTATGTTTATATAAATAGCATCTATTAAAACCAGTAAGGTCTGTGAAAATCACAAAATATACAAGATAAGTGAAAACAGAGTCTTTTCTATCCTGAAGTTGGAATGCAATGTCAGGCAAGTAGAAATACAATGATTAATGTAGGATCTGGGAAAATGGATGGGGTACCCAAGCAAATAATCACAGATATAGATTGTACTGTCTCCAGTTCTAGTTTGACAAGTGAGATGTGCCATCTGACAATGGAAATCTTTGCAAGTACTTTTTTTAAATCCCCTACTTTTTTTTTTTTTTTTTTTTTTTGGTCCATCTTAACTGGCAGGCTATAAATAAATGTTGACATGGCATTACTGTGTGTCTGTTCCACCTCATCAATTTTTGGAATTTTTTTTTTTAATTTCCCTAGAAAAACAGTACAGGAGAGCACAGGAAAAGGTAGCAGGAAGGTTTTTCTTTCCTTTTTTACTTTTTTGAGAGCTTGGTTACTGACTGGGATGCTCCTCTGAAAAAGATAAATAATAACTGGAATGACTTAGGACTGTCATTAATTTTTTTATCAATATAATTATAGGGAAGAAGAGCTACCCCCTAAAACGTTGTGCTTCCTCATTGTATTTCTTTAGATTTTGTTAAAATTGTCAAAGTCTAGAAGTGAAGATGATCCTTTACAATCTTTTAATGTCCAGTGAAGTTTCTAACACCCTCAGTCATATATTCTCTTGAGAAAAACTCAGTAACTAATTCATTTAAGGGGCTTATTGCATTGAACTGGACACTCCTGAAAAGGATTGGATGTATGTGAGAGTAGTACTAGCTAACATTATACAAAATTACCAGCTAATAAGAATCACTGCTAAGTATTAATCTCATTTTACAACACCCCAAAATGTTATAATTCTTTCAACAATTGTAAAAAATTCCCAAAAAGAGTAATATTAATTTGTTCTTACTTAAAGACTATATGGTATTCTGAAGTTTTTGGAAGCTAAAGATATGAAATGAGGTAAAACTCCAGGATGGATGAAAAAAAGATCAAATCAAATAAAGGTAAATAGCTACAGTTCAAAAAAAAAAGATGGAATATCTCTTGTCCACTACAAGAAAACACTCATAGAAATACATCAGGAGTAATTTTGATAAAAGGAATTGTCAGAGACCGTCTCCATGGCATTAAGTTAAACAGGATTTGGGAAGCATCAAACATTCAGTTGTGAGGTCATATAGGTAATTTGTAACAAATAGTTTGAACCAATTTTTGTATTCCAAACATTGTACTCCAAACATTCATCTAACGAATGCCAGTACAAAAAAGGAACCAACTTTGATTATTAAATAAATAATTTTCAAAAGCAATTGTACTGAAACAAGCTCAATATCAGGTAATATCTAGTCCTAAAGAATTTTTAACCACTTCACTTTTTAAAAGTGTTTAGAAAAGAAGATTCAATTTTCATTATTTTAAGACTTCAAGACACTATGTAGACAGAATATACAAAAACACAATGCTTATTTATACTATACATATTTTCGAGGGACTATGGAAAATCCCTAATGAATCTAGATTATTGGATTTCATCAGCTGTTATGTGAAATTTCTTTCCCTCAAAATGTGAAAAAAACAAGTAGTAAATGAATCCCATGGGGTATTTTCCTGAACATAAAGATATCAGCATTCTAGTATATTTTGTATAAGTATACTAATCTCTGTTTTATAGAACATATGCCTACATAGTGGATTCAATGCTAGAGCTTTGGGACCTATCAGACCATAGTTTACATGAAGTATGTAGCAAAAAATTAAAATAATTTAGCTCCAAAAGCATATGGGCAGAATTTATAGTCTCCAAATAAAGAATTGTGTAATCTTAAACAACTAAATCCTTCACAGATGATGGAGAAATGATGTCTCCATGATCCTTTGAGTGTTGTAACGTACTATAATTGTTAATCTATTAATTCTGCATAGATTTATTGGTCATCTGTTTTGTGCAAAACACCATGCTGTCTCTTTGTTTGCTCATTTGGGTGTTTTATTTTCAGTACATATTCTGAAGAGAGAAAGGATATAATTAAATATCACCATTTCTTCATCTACCCATTGGGCATGTATAGGATCCCATTTACCACATCCCTCTAAAACAGAGGGGCCCCTATTGTACCTTAAAAACTTAGTTACAAGTTGCCCACAACCTCATTAAATACCCCCCTTTTAAAATGGAAACATTCTAATTCTAAGGAATATTTTCCTCACACTGAACAGAAATATGCCCCCTAAATAGAAATAGAGAATGAGAGAGGGAGGGAGGGAGGAAGAGAGAGAGAGAGAGAGAGAGAGAGATTATAAGGAGTTGGCTCACAGGGTTATGGAGGCTGAGAAGTCTCAGGTCTGCAGTCAATAAGCCTGGACCTCAGGAGAGCCAATGGTATAGTTCCAGTCCGAGTCCAACGGTCTGGGGACCAGGAAAGCCAATGGTATAAGTTCTACACTGAGTCCAAGTCCAAAGGCAGGAGAACCTATGTTCTGGTTCAAAAAGTCAGGCAAAGAGAGAATGAATCCTCCCTTACTCAGTCTTTTGTTCTATTCAGCCTTGGAAGGATTGAATGAGGCCCACCCACATTAGAGAGGGTAATCTGCTTTACTAGGTCTACCCATTCAAATGCTAATCTCATCAAAAAAAAAAAAAAAAGAAAAAAGAAAGAAAGAAAGAAAGAAAGAAAGAAAGAAAGAAAGAAAGAAAGAAAGAAAGAAAGAAAAACCTCTCACAGAAACCTCCAGAATAATGTTTAACCAAAAATACGGGCATCCCATGGCCCAGTAGAGTTAACACAGAAAATGAACCATCACATTTAAGGTGCTTCCTGGACCAATGTACGCTTCTGAATGTGAAATGGACATGACATTCAAACACTTTAGCTACTCTATTTAGCGTTACTTTAAGTGCTCACCTCCAAAAACATTGCTAAACTTCAGATGTAGTTATAAATGTATAGCAATAAGTCATATATTGGTTATCCAATGATTGCCTGGGCGAAGGTGGTACCAGTAAACATGGTAAAAAGTGTTTGGTTCCAGACATTTAATGGCAGAGGTGATAGGACTTTTCTTGTAGATGGGAATGTGGTATAGAGAGAGTAAGGTAGAGAATGGTGCCATATTTGGCCTGGACAACTAAGAGAGTGGAGTTACTAGTGCTGAGGCAGGAAAGATCATGGGAGCTGCTGGTTTGAGGGTGGAGTTGAGTGATTTGGAAACTCAGTTTTAGTAACTTTGAGAAGCCTGTTCAAAATATAAATAGAGCTATTACTTCTGGAGAAACAATTTCGATAAGGCTGGAGAAATAAATTTGAGGCAATCATACCAAATAGATGACCTTTTTAAGTCATGAAACTGACGAAACCACCAAAGAAGTAAAGAAAAATAGACAAGTTGAAAAAAAATGTGTTTAAATATCAATGTTATCTATGGTCATTGAAAACAAATCTTATGCGGTAGAGAATATTATGATATTGTTCTACCTTTCAACAAATGTCTCCATAAATAGATCAAAGAGAAACTCAGCTAACTCTAAGATATCCAAATTAACCTAACCTGCTCCTGAAATCTTTTGGAACTAAAAATAATTTAGCTCATCACTGTGAAAATTGAGCAGAATGTGATTATCCTAAATCCTCCAGGTGAATGGGGTAGGAAACAATGAAATGACCCTAATATGGGGACAGAATCATTTCTGAAAGAAATCTGTAATGCTGGGCTCACAAACTACATCCAAGCACGAGATTTTAATAATGTTGCCACATCAGAGTTATCTATTCCCTGTTGCTTTATAATAAGTATGTTTAATTTTTTAATAACCAAATGAGACAGGGCATTTGGAGCAAAAGGTCAAGATAATAAATCTGCTCATATGAATTCATTCTTTCTAGACATTATTGATTTTGTTTTCTGTATCTGCTCCAAACATTTCCTGTAACAACTTTAAATCTCATCAATCAAACTTATTCTATACATAAAACATGTACAGGGCAAAGTGAATAGGAAACACTTATTCTTTTCAGCATTTACAGTCTGGCCTACTTAGCAGCATTTTGTAATCTAACATATATCTCATGTGATTGATAGTACTCTATTTGGAAAATTTGATCATTCTATCTTCATTGTTGAGCTAGTTCTACCCATGAAATAATAGTGTGAGTTATTTCCATGGATTACATTAAATATTAAAATATTTTACTAATGACCTTAAACACATCAGACACAAAAGGCAAAAATTCTAAGCAGAAACATTTGATCTATTCAATTATATCATTTTGAAAATCTTCCAAATGAAACACAAAACAAAACTAAAACTAAGCACTAAAAATATTTGAAACATGTGTAACAGACAAAAAACAATATCTAGAACATATTATATGTGTATATACAACATATAGTATATGTAATATATAAATATATAATATATAACATAGTAATAAGAAAGAGAAAATTGATCCATGAGAAAATAATATGAATCGGAAATTCAAAAAAGATGATGCAAGAATGGTCAATTAAAAAAAAGATAAGAAGTCCAACTTCACTGATAATCAGGGAAATACAAATGAAAAGAGTGAAATATAATGGCAAATGTATCTATCAAATTGACAAATGTATTAGTCTGAAAATCCCAAGTGTAGACAAAGGTATAGGCAAATGGGTATTCCTAAACTTTGCTGGTTAGAGTGGAAATTGATACAACCTTTTTGAAGAGCAATTTTGCAATAGTTAATCAGGGAATAGAAAACACCCATACCTTATAACTCAGAAACTCTTATTCTAAGCATGTACCCTTGAAAGTATGTACATGTGTTCAAGGAGATGTATTCACAAACATGCATTGTGACACTGTTGGAATTTTAAAAACTGAAAGTAACCAAAATGTTATTGACAGATAAATGGATGATTAAATCATGGCATAGCCATGTGGTGGAATACAGCTCTAAAGCATAATGAAAAGAAGGTAGCTTTATATTGGAAGGTAAAAGTAATATGATTTTGATAATATGATGAAATTTTTATAAAATTTTAAAACTCACAAAATAATATTCAATGCTTTCATGGATATATTCCTATGCTAACATGTATACAGAGCATGACTAGAAAGAATAAATCAACTTCATGATAGAAGTTACCTCTAGAAAAGAAGGAAAAGGAATGGCAAAATATACACAGGCACATTGTTGAGTTTTCTTACTTAAAAAATGATCTGAAGCAAATGTTGTAAAACGTTAACATTTATTAATTTCAGATGGTAGTATATGTAAGTATATCATATTTCTCTCTATATTTTCCAATTAGGCTAATTTGTCACAATTAAATATTTTCTTCACAATGGAAATTATAGTTAAGTATTTACATTAAACATTAATTTAAGAATTGCTGTTTTATTACACATACATTCGTAATCATGTGTATTTTTTGTTGGTATGATATGCCTATTTTTAAAAGGTTGTAGGAGAACTGACCCTTTACTGATCATGTTTTGAAGGCAGCACCAATAATTTCTAGCTGAAATGCATTTTCTCTAAATTCTACATGTTCCTAATCATTTGCTCCACTTCTGACCTACTCACCATTTTTGAGTGCCACACACTCACCTTTCCCCCCAACACATACCCAACATTTGCAGCGTCTCTATCCCTGTCTGTCTACCTGACCATAAGGACTCCCTTATGACAGTACTTAAACTCGTTTACCTTGTTAGCTTAACAAGCCAGAGAGAGAAGCTGAGGCATGCTGCCTGGTTCTGTCACATACCCAGAAATCCATGTCCATACAGCTCTGTGTAGCCCGTCTTCTGGACTCATCTCCCGTCTTTCCCAGCTCTTGAAATCCATTCTGGAAGGGAACCTCTGGAACTCACAATCAGTTGTTGACAAATTTCTCTATAACCTCTAACAGTTCTCTGAAAGTTCTCTTCCTCTTCTTCCTTCAATTAAATCTAGCCCTCCCCTGACAATATGCTGGTGGCAGAGGATTTTTCAAATGGTGGCTGTCTCACACATGCCACATTCTGCAGGTCTTTCTTGCTTTGCATTTCTATCCTTAGACAGTTATTCTCTTCTGTATTCTGTATATGTTATTTATTTTTGATTTAAAAAAGAAAGTCACTGAAAAGAATTTGGAATACTGAGAAAAACTAAAACCATTCGTCATCTAACTACCCAGAAATAAACACTATTAACATTTTGGTGTTTTTAATTTCTTGTATTCTATAAATATATTTATACATTACTATACACTTTTTATTTCCCAAAATTGTACCATGCTGTACTTTTTATTTTATATCTGTCTCTGCATTTGATTATGTTATCATATTTTTAAATTCATGCCATCATTTTATTTAATTTCCTATCTATATTAATGATGGAGATAAATCTGATGTGTGTGTGCGGTGTGTGTGTGTACACACGTGCATGTTTCTGTGCAGCAGAGTGCGGGAACTGGCTTATACCAGCTTATGAGAACCGCTTATATGCATGTCTTCCCAAATTTTCTCTCAGTGAAATCATGAGGTAGTTTGAAATGAGCCATGGCAGGTATATCAACACCTTGCATACACAAGTAGGCATTTGCTATAAATCAGGGCTTTTTTTTTCTCCTAAATTCCAGGGAGCTAGTTTACCAGCGCATTCCTGGTCTTAGATGTAGAGTATGCTAACTTCAAAATAAAAGAAGATTCCTGTATTATAATGTTCTGGAAACTTTTCTATATATAGCATTATCTATTTCCTGATGTAGAGAAACTGGATCTCCCATACATTGCTGGGGGAATGTAAAGTAGTACAAACCACACTGGAAGACAATATAGCATGTACAAAAGTAAAAATATCACCAACAATGAGTTGATTTTACTGAATCATACATTCAGCAGCAGCAAGCATTTAGATATAATACCTAAGGCTTTAACAGAGAGCAAAATTAAAATACAAAATAGGCGTTAGTTAATTTCTGAGGAAAACATCCATTAGCATGAAGTTGGAACCATCTATCCATTATACAAATTATACTTTTAAAAACTATTGGTGTTTTTCTCTTGATATTTACCATTGGTTCGTATGACCATCTCTATTTGAAATTAGAAGTGTTCCTACATATAAATAAATTATAGAAGCATTATTATATTATGGATACATATGCAAAGAAATGGTCTGTGATCTAGAATACACAGTTCCATTCTTACTCCAATTAGTGATTCTATGAAAACCTGCAATCCTGTGGTTAATAACTGTAACAAATTTAAGGTCAAACTAAACAAAAGATTCCCAAGAGTCAAATGTCTTATATTGTCATCAAATATCAGTTTGAATATGGGGCAACACTAGAAGCTGTGCCTGGAGATTAATAAGCCATTTGTGGTCAGTGTTCTATTGTTCTTGTTTCAGAAACAATGACATATTTAAAAACGAGCAGTTTTCTTCTCTCTCTCTCTCTCTCTCTCTCTCTCTCTCTCTGTCCCCCCCCCGACCCATAGTATTAGCTTTTTTTTCTTTCCTTTATCTTTACTTACATTATTACAAGCAAAGAATTGACTTTTGATTCTTCCAGTGTTTTTCTTCTATTTGTCAATCTACTTATCAGTGTAGGTTTAAAGCATACAGATTCTAGGATGAGAATCGTGTCAAAACCATTTGGCATTTAGCTAATTTATCAAATATATATCAAATACTTTTTTAACTGCAAAATATGTATAGAGCACGCTAAACTTACAGTGGAAAAGGAAGCAAGGAAAAAAACACATTTTTAAGATAGGTGAAGCAATAAGGAATCTGCATTTTTGAATATATCAAACAGTATTATCACAAACATTTTCATTCGAATAGAAGATAATCTTCACATCCTGCAATTCTAAAAAAATTTGAGTGTGAGTGTTCTCAAATGTTGTCTAATTTAAATTCAACCTAATGATATCAATTGAAAGAAAAAGTTTGTTTTTCCTTTAGCTCTTTCCATTATTGAACAAGAACCATCATACATCTACTCTTTACCACTGAGCAAGTGGTTCCTATTCAGCTGAAGTAGGAAAGTATAAATATGCAGGTGTTAAAAATCCATAAATGGGTCGGTTAATACTTGTTTATAGATCTTATAGATCTGTTAAAAGGCAACTGTGGTAGACTAAATATCTTAAGAGTTTATTTGAGCAAATACCCATTCCAAATGTTCCCTCCAAACCAGAAGTAGACAGGAGCCAGAAGAAAGACTTACACAGAAGTGTACAAGCAAGGAAAGGAAATTATATGATTAGCTATTTGTCCTTAGCTTTTGATTTTGTAACCTTGAGGCATTTACAGGCTTAGATTTTGGTTTGTTTGGTAGGCTGCCCCGCTTTACAGCCACCTCAGTCTAATGACCTCCTCGTTTAATTAATTGGAGAGACTTGCTTGAATTTCAAGAAGTGAACCCCGAATTTCTGAAAGGAAGTTTCCTTCCTGCCATCATGTCTTCAGCTTCTAAATTCCAGACATCACTGCTACCCCATCAGCTGGCACAGTTGGGTTTAGATGGTTGTTTCCTTTTCTGGGTATTGGGCAAGAAAATTACATATAAATAGAGATTATTTCACAGACCACATCATAATGCTGTATAGAGCTTATATTTTTATTTAAGAAATTTATTTTTAAATATACATATATGTAATTTGTATCACAAAGTAACCAAATATAGTAACACTATGCCACTGTACTGTAAAATCCTTGCATTTTATTAAATATACACATGAGCACATGTTTCAAATATTGCCAGTATACCACAACTGTCTGCCAGCAGTTAGTTCAACTGCTAAATGTACTCATGAAGCTTTCTCTTTGGTCCTTGCAGTTGCTTAATAATTAAAGATTTGATTACTTTTGTTCATTTTACAAGTGAAACACAGACTATGAAATTACTCTTCATTTTATAAAACTGAAACATCAATTGCTTTGGGAGGTCCATACTCTTCTAATGTGTTAGCAACTGTTTCATTAATAACCCACTTTTATAGAATCTTTACAAAGCATTTCCCTTAGCTTTCTAGGACTAGAAGGAAACAACAGACCCTTGCTATTCATGTAACACCACTTGTCGTAGAAGTGCCCACGCAGTCTGTAGAATGGCAGTGGCAGTAGGCAATGTTCTTTACCGGGAAAACATAGAACATCATTAGTTTGGTTTGTGCATTAAGAAGTGGTGGGTAAAGGTTTCTATCGAAAGCCTCCAAGGTATTGTCATATGGATTAAATGCCGTCGTAGGTTTGCCAGAATAGTTTTGGTATGGAGACAATTCATAACTATGGTCCTTAATTCTTAGGCCTTTGTATTTGTTTGTGAAAGCATCACAACAACCGCATAAGTTTAATTTATAGCGTACCATTGTACAGACAAGGAAATTGAGTCTTAGGCTAAGAGGTAATTTGCCTCCATTTTTGGACTATTGCATATAAATAAACTTTTAAAAATTATTTAGATAACATTGGTTAATAACATTATATAAATTTCAGGTATACAACTTTATAATACAACATCTGTATACTCCACTGTGTGCTTAGCACCCAAAGTCTAGTCTCCTTCCATCACTGTATATGAGTATTTGACCCCTCTATGTCCTCCCACCCTTCGCCTCACCCTCTGGTAACCATCATTCTGTTGTCTGTATCTATGAGTTTGTTTGTTTGTTGTTTTTTGTTTTATATCCCACATAAGAATGAAATTATACAGTTCTTGACCTTTTTCATCTGACTTATTTTACTTAATATGATACTCTTGAGAGCCAACCATATTGTCATAAATGGCAATATTTCATCTTTGTTTTTGGATGAGTACTATTCCTTTGTATATATGTACCATATCTTCTTTATCCAATTATCCAATAAAGGACTTTGAGGTTGTTCCCATGTCTTGGCTATTATGAATATTGCTGCAATGACCATAGAGGTACATATATCTGTATACATAGTGTTTTCAAATTTCTAGCAGTGAGATTGTTGAGTCATATGGTAGCCCTACTTTTAATTTTTTGGGGGAAATTTCATTCTGTTTTCTATAGTGGCTGTACTAGTTTACATTCCCACCAGCAGTAGTCAAGGTTTCCTTTTTTCTCCACAGCCTCTCCAACACTTGTTATTTCTTGCCTTCATGATAATAACCATTCTAACAGGTGTGAGGTAGTATCTCATTGTGGTTTTGATTTGCATTTTCCTTATAAGTACCTCTTAAATATTTGCAAGTATATATGCCTGTGTCTACACAAATATGTTTCAACTGTATTGAAGTCACATTTTAAAAGGTTGCAAGTCACACAAACAACCAATCTGGAAGTATATACGAGCTCTAGATACACAAAAAGAAAATAATTTGAATTTTTAATTTTCCAGCTGTTATCTTGCCATCAGGTAGATTTAGGGATGTGGTTTTCATTTGTCTTTTACTTTTGTGCATTTATATCTGAAAGAAATCATTTGCTGAACTTTTAGTTAGAAGATAATTTGATGAAAAGGTTTATGTAATCAATGGCTTTTATTTTTAGGACGCTGATGTAATCTCTTCTCTCTGTTCAGTATACGTAGATACATACAGAATGAAATGGATTAACCAAAATTCTCAGATAATAGATATTTTTGATAATTTCTCATTATACAGAGGGTGCCAAAAAATGTACACACATTTTAAGAAAGGAAAAAAAAAACTTTTAAAATTGTAATACTCAGTATATACAGATAACAAAAGATGAATACAAGTCATGTGTGTACATTTTTTTGGCACCCTCGGTATATAGCATACCATTTTAAAATTCTGATTACTAAAATATAGTTCTTACTAATCCATTAACTTTTCCTTACATGTAGCTAATTAAGCATAAAAGTAAAATTTCTTAGAAATTATTTTCCTATTATTTGGAACTACTCAGGCATAACTCGAGGCATGCTGTTTACTAATCACAAGCTATAAAATGATTTTAAAAACTAATAGTTTATAGCTTTATAAATTTCCTCTTTTATTAAAAATTAGTTCAGAAAAAATACTATATTTTATGTACCTATTTTGTTATCCGACATCACAAGCATGCATCACGTATGTGACTTAATGTCCTGGTTTGTGACAGCCTTTAAGACAATCAGGTAATTGACTTTTAAATGAATTTGGAAGCCCTTTTTCATAGTTATAGAATTCAATAATGCTAATATTATTTAAAACAAAAAACTGAATTTAAATCTCATTTTAAACAGAATGAAAAGCCCAATAGCTTAATGAAAATAAACTTGGATGCAAGTTTTAGCCTTCTGGTGGAAATCTGCCAAAAAAGCTTTCACTAGATAACAATCACTGTAATTATAATAGCAACTGACAATGGCTCAAACATGACCCCCACACCCATCCTTTTAGAAATCACAATGCTCTTAAACAATGGCATGGTCAGTGACAGCGTTGTGGGGATGCCTGTGGAAAGCCAGGGTGGCAAGAATGAGGAACGCAGGTGGTCCATAGAAAGACAAGATCACCAAACCTGCTGGGATAATATAGATAATTAGTTTTGTCCTTGACTTGACAAAGTTGTTTTAAATTTGACATATTTGCCACCCTTTTTACTTTACTTATAATGTTAGAAAGCTTTTCCATGAGTTGATGTAATCGACTTAAAACTGGCGCATTGATGATGTTTTGATATGTGGCCACTTCCTTTATATTCCTTTGGTTTACATTATTCCAAACTAGCAATCAACTGAAGTATTTTAAGGGGAAATTTACAGTATCAGTAACAGATGTTTTATTAACCTGATACTAGGTTGGTGCAAAAGTAATTGCAATTTTTGCGATTATTTTTAACCTTTTAAACCACAATTACTTTTGCATCAACCTAATATATAGGTGTAAGTTATTTTTCTTATTAAATTTAACTCATATTCACTATATATGCATACATACACATATAGAGTATATGCATATATGTGTGAGAGTGTATCATATATATATACACATATAGAAATGTACATACATGAATTTATATATACATACAAATACGAAGCTGGGACACTTAACGAACTTTCCACCGTGTAAGTGCACAGTGCAAAGCTTGCAAACTTAATTGTCTGACTTTTCACACATGTGTGTGTACATATACACACTCATACATACATACACTATTAGTATAGCCAAATATTTATTTTACTTGGGAACTTGAATAAGTGTAGGAAGTGAATAACTGGACATAAAAAATGTAAATTAGCAGAAACACAAATTTTGGCCCATAACAAGAATTTTAGCAGTTAGCTGTGTAAGTGTTGATTAGTCGTGCAAGACTTCAAAATTGAATTATTGGTGTTTCTGAGAACAAATAGCTTTGCGTGCTGTAGAACTGTGTCCTGAATTGTGCTTCAATAATCTGATAAAACCTGCTATTTCTCAAAAAATCGCTAGAGGAATAGATATGTCCCAAATGTTGCTGTGAAATAGGAAACCAGAGTATAAAAGTCAAGATTGAGATCAATGCCCTCAGTTAAGAAGTCAAATCGCTCAAAAAAGTCTAGTTAATATGATCAAGACTCTGCTATTTGGATGTTCTGATAAAATAAATTTAAAACTCACAGTAAGGGTAAACTCAACCTTATTAAAAGAAGATATAATTGATTTTAAAACATTTTTTTCATTCTACAACTGTGTAACTTCGTTAACTGTTTTCTACCTTTGTTTTTTCACATTCTGTGAGCTCTCTTCAAATATAACCTTATGCTTTCTGACATTCTATAGTTATAAATTTAGTATTAGAATCTACACAAAAGTGTTTCTCCAATTAATTTTACCCCATTCTGATCACTCATTTCATTTAGCACTTTCATTCCATATTATTTTACATGTACAAATATTATTTCTTTACTTGTTCTTAACAAAAATAGGGAATTTCTTGGATTATCAAAGAATTGTTCTATTATTTTATATAATTTAAAACATGTGCTTATTTATAACTATTTTGTTTTATAAAATACACTGTATTTACAAGCAAAATACTTTTTTTCTCCTTAGAAATATTAGGGAATACATTCTATTATAACTGTTAGAAAACTTTGATGATGGTCAGCTTTTAGAGAATTTAAGGCTAATCATTATCAATGGAGAAGTCACCCAATTTCAAAACAAGAAAGAACCGATTCTGAAAATTGAATTTGAACATACTAGAATGGGAGTACAAATACTTCAGATGGCTAATTTTTTTTTTCTGGGAAGATCTCAAACAACTTTTGTTACTATCAATATGTTTATATACTCTTGCCCATGAAGCAAAATTTAAGAGTTTACATAATCCTTTCTAGTTGTAATAAACTTAGGCTAATTTTAGGTTAAAAATTCTCAACAAAGGTAGTACTGCCCTCTAGGGGTTTTTTGGAAATTTGTGGGTGTGTTTGTAGTTGTCACCCACAATGATTGGGGTGGCAACACTTAGAATTAAAGGAAGGGTGTTAAAGTTGCTAGATATCCTGCAGTGAATGATACAGTAAAAGAAAAAAGAAAAAAGGTTTTGTTTTTGTTTTTTAATCACACACCAATACATATTTAGAATATCCCACTGAACATTAATCTAGACGAAAAACCTGTTCATAATTGTGTCCACTAAGAACCTATCTCCATTTTACATAAAAATATAAAGATTGTCTACAAAATTTTAATTAACACTATATTGTCTAGGAATGGGAACTACCATTTAACTTTATGAAAGACTGTATTGTATTCTGTTTGGAAATTTATCAGGAGTTATTAAACATTTTAGAAAATCACATTACCAACCACACTAGCTCTATAGCTGAGTTGCAATAAAACACACCTGTAACGGTCTACCTTTGTAGCAGTCACATTCTAATGATTCCATATATCACTGTAAGCATCTAACCCTTCACTGTGTCACCTAGTGCTGTCATACCTGAACATTAACAACATACATTATTTCATTACAGATAATTGCCCTTATGCTTCCGCTTTATGTTACCCCACTACAATTGTATTTAATTATGCATGTATGTGGGTGATATCGGCTACAAGTTTCATTTCAGGAGAGTAAAGCAAGCACTACAAAATATTTGTTATGGTAGCAGGACATGGGATCAAATAAGGTCGAGAATCACCAGATACAATGGGAATGTCAGGGTCGAGCCTCCCTTGGAGCTTACAAGGTCAGTGTTTTGCCGGCCGGGTATTCCTTTTCTAATAAAGGAATAATCTAGAAAGTTTGGGATTCATGTGGAGCCTAAAGTGAACAGGAAAATAAGGCATGATATTAGACCTGATGGTTTCTATGGGGGATGTGGATATAAGCACAAATTAGAGACTTATGGGGTTTGCAGTGGTAGGTCTGCTAAGTATTGGGGGAAGATGGCCTGTATAGATAGGAACACAACAAACTCTCTGGGTTTCCTATGTTGACCTTTTAGGGCAAGGATGAACAAAGTGAAAGAGCCATACAGTGATATCTGATGTCTCTTCTGTCATTTTCTGGATGCTTTACATTTTCTGTGATATCCCATTACAGCCTGTTTATTGCTCTTTGTGTATTATCCATCAAACTGGCTAGATAGGTAGTATTGCTATTACCTTTTCCAGCAATGTTCTCAATACAAAATCGTTTTCTAGTTACATTAGTCATATTTCAAGATCTTCATTTTGGTGTTACATGACTGGAACAAGTCTTCAAAAACCTTTTAAAAAGAACATGTGGTTTGTACGTTCTCACAGCCTCTTCATATCAAAGATCTATTTCTTTTATTCATGAAAGACAACTTGGGTAGGTATAAAATTCTTAAGATACAAATTTCGTAGATGTATGTAGGTGCATTTCCGTTGACTTAAGACATGGATTTGGGGGAAAGAGAATAGTGTATGTGTTTTCTTATTGATGGATGGTTCGAATTTTTTTTTTTTTTTTTTTTGCCTGAAAATTAAACATTTTTGATAAGCTGTACCAGGATGCTTTTGGGTGAGATTTTCTAAACTGTGCTTGACCTTTTTGATATAGTTTTTTTCACTTAAGAAAAATGTGATTGAATTGTATTTTTTATTGTTCCTTTTCTATTGCTCAAAAACTCTTTTTTGCACCTATCGATAATGCTTACATTGCATTTCCATTTTCTGTTTTACTCACCTATTATGCTTTCCCTTCATTAATTTTATCTTTTGAACTTTTCCCTCTGCATTCTAGGAAAGTACCTCAGTCTTATTGTTACTCTATATTGTCAATTTTAACCTTTTTGCCTCTGACATAGGCTTTTAAATTCTGCCGTTGTGATTTTATTTATCTTGTAATTCTTCCTCATGTCCCTCCCTAACATACCTTTATATCTCATTTTCTTTTCCTTTTAGATCAGCCTTCCCCTTGGGGATTTCTGCTCTGGTTTAATAAAACCATCATTCGTTTTTCATTGACGAGGATCCATAAATTTTCTACATTTTATTTTGAATTTTGAGAAAATGATTTCCTATATATTGCTCTTTCTCTAGTGTTTGATGATGTTTTTACTTCCTTGTTTTGGCAACATTTTCCTTCTCCCTTTTTCTATTGTCTTTTCATTGTTCTTGCCTCCACCGGGGTCCATGCAGCGTTCTTTGGATCCCTGTTTAGATACACAAATGCATAGATGTAGTAAGCAGTTCTGTTTCAATTCCCAGCACCCACAAGGCTCTCATTAAATACTTCAGATCACTCCCTGTATGCATGCCCTGGTGCTGTGACGCTGCAGAAGGCACAATCCATGAAAAGCTCATCTCTTCAGAGCCACCTCTTGGGCAGCAGTGTGCCAGTTCAATTACCACATGATTCCTGCCCACTCTTTTTCTAGAAAGAGAAAGAGAGATGTTCAAATGATGAACAGCCCTCTAACTGCCCACAAAAACCGCCATCGTGCAACAGAAGAATGGCCGCCAAGTTTCCTATTCAGAATAATCCTTCTTCTTATTCAAGAGCCAGGCAGTGGCAAAGGGATAAGGCAAAACGCATTTACATGGCCAAGTTTTCTTTGTTCTCAATGTAAACTGTGGGGGGAAACAGAGTGAATATTTCATTCCTAATCAATCAAGTTCTCATTAGTAAAAAATCCTGCCACATTTTGACAATAACATTAATGTCAGTCTTCATTTGCAGTGTAACGCATTTTCACGTTCTATGTTTGCAGAGGAAAGATGTGCTGTCGACAGTGAGAAGAGAATATTGTAGTATCACATGCCAGAAATCCTGGGGGTTTGGGTTTGGGCCATGGCTGCACATATTCTATCATCGAAGATGGGAGGTAATGATTTAGATTGTCACACACAAGCTCTGAGGTCTTCTGAGACAACCCTGGGAAAGATATTTATCAGGCAGTTTGATCTATGGGACTGCACCAGAAGAAATGCTGACATTGAAGTTGTGGAGTTGGAAGTTTTAGTGAATATGTGTGACAGGAAACTCTAGGGCTAAGGACAAAAGTCTTTGATATACAAATCTTTAATTCATTGAGAAGCAATTGCAAAGAGAAGCAAGAGTAACTTATGTGATAAAATCTAACACAAAAGAGAGCAGTCAACATATTTTCAACAAAGTCAAAAGCTGAAGAGAGGTTAAACAGGATGAACCCAAGAGGTTTGATCTTTTAGAAATCCCAGGAATTCTTTAGAGAAGAGTATAAAAGAAATCATGGATGCTAAATCCATAATGCAGTGAATTGATGAGGGAATGAAAAGTGTGGTCATGACAGTTACATGTGCTTGCAACAAATTTGTCTTTGAAAGAGGAGGCAAATAGGATAAATGTTTAGAGAGGTCATTAAAAAACAATAACAGCAACAACAAAAAACCTCACAGCACAGAAAGACTCAGTCTACACTTGAACTCAGTCAAAAAGTTGAAAAGTGAAAGAACTAATTATATTATTCTCAAAGCGTATTGTTCTTATCAGAGGAAACAAAGCATTTGGCAGAATTAATTCATTGTACTGAGCCTCTGCCATGTTTCTGTTATTTATCACTTTAACTTAAGAATTGCATAACAGTACACTAAGTAAAGGTGTACTTGGCAACACAGCAAAGTAGTTAAGAGCATGGACTCTTAACTGCCTACATCGGAATCCTGGCTCTGCCACATACGGTACTAGCTGTGTGACTTTGGGGGAAGTTACTTAAACCTATCTTAACCTCTCCGTGTTGTAATTGCTCATCTGTGAAATGAAAAAAATAATTATACTTATCCATTTGTAGGTAGATTAAATGAGTGAATACTAGAACTGTAGACCAAAGTAAATGTGCATATTAAATAAATAAAAATCAACTATCAATTACACCTATTACTTAACCTATTGCATCAGCTTAATTAGTTAATTGACTAATAATTTTCACTAAATTCAAGATTTTCAAGATGATTATTTACTTTGATGGTCAATAACAGATATAGTCATTGACATTTATACCATTAATTATATTTACCAAACCCAAAACTCCTGAAAGATTTCTGGAAAGCAAAGACAGTTTTTTTGTGGTCAATATAGTGTTTTAAAGGTTTTGTTTTGAAATAATTTCAAACCAACAAGAATGTAGCTTGCAAAAAGAGTATACATTTTTTTTCCTGAATCTTTGAGAGTAATTTGCCAATGTCATATCCAATTGATCTTGGATACATTGGTGCAGTTTCCCCATAAATAAGAACATTCTGCTACATAAATATCTATCCAAATAGGAAGATTAACATTGAAATAGTACACTTATATTTCTACCATTCTTTCTACATCTATCTGTTGGCATTCAGAAGGGCTGTTTCTTCTCACATATTTGTTCATTTGTTTTATTTCCATTTAGTATGGACTCACGAATTCCTATACTATTCAGTAGGTTATAAATAGTTACTACTAGTATATATTTTAATGTTCAAAATTTACCCGATTTGGCCGGAGCGGGGGGCCTTCAAGCTGGCTTTGTCTTCTTTAAACATATGTCCATCATTCTTAGGTTACTATCGTACTTTCCAGCACAGTAGATTCAAAGTTCATTTTGTATCAACCATTTCTTCAGGAAGCTATTTCTCCAAGAGGCTCTAGTTTCTTTTAGTGGAGAATGATATTTAGAAGTCAAGATCTGACAATGTGTGCTCATTGAGATTGGGGTATCAGAGCTACCAGGCCCTTTCAGTGGACCAAGCTAGGAAACACACATGCATGCATGCATGCACACACATGCACACACGCACACATATTTTTCTATATTTACATATTGAAAATTATGTACTCCCCCAACCCCTCCAATTCTAATGTAGCACAACACGTTTATTCTACTTTCCATCTTTATAACTTCTCTGGCAGTAAGAAACCTAGCTCCATTGTTCAAACTGTTTACCTATTTAATCAATATCCTTTATGTACCTCATCTCTTGACCACACCCCCCCCAGCCCACATGCCACCATCCCAGATGACCGCTTTTCTCACTGAGGCTTTAACTTCTTTCCTTGCTTAGGCTCTAAACAGATACGAGTGCCACCCCCTGTTCCACCTGGAAACCTTGGCCTCACCCTCTGGCTTTTAGACAAAATCATTCAGAAAGGAAAAAGGAAGAAGGGGGAAGAATGAAAGAGAGTAGAAAGACAAGCAGGAAGCACAACCAATACACTTTCAGTGTGGACTTCAAATTTCAGCAGTTAAAATGGCAAGATTGTGTCCACCTTTAAGAAATTACGTTACCAAAGCTAAAAAATACTCTTACTGGATGCAATAGTCACAATGCCAGGGCATACAAAATCTCAAAGGTGCACTCCTTAACAATATGCATCTGGCTCTAGATAAAGACTCCATTGCCTATATAATTCATAGTGATAAATGTCTGCGGTGACACTATCCTTATTATGCTTGGCATTTTCACTGAAATGACTGGGTCAAATACCTGGATAATCAGTTACTGTGAAGTTGGTGAAGAGATATATTAAGTGAACTAGAGGATTTGCATGGGATAACTATTACTAGCATTCTCTTAGTATCCTTTTCTAAATCATCCGGGGACCATGAAAGAAATTTCTTTGATCGACCTTACCTAGCTCTGAACTCACTATAAATAAATTATTGAGCCTTTCCATCTCCGTAAAGTACCAAAGAGCTCTTGGTTGTGATACATTTTTAAAATTTCAAAAAAAAAAAAAAATTCAATTTCTTTTCATGACAGGTTACTTATAGCTTCCACCCTTCCTTTTAGGGTGCATTCACAGGAAGTGAGAGGAAAATTGACAGAATGGTGCCAGGTCAATGGATATTTTTATGCTCACTTGAATAAGCAATTTTAAAAACATCATTCCCTTCTCCTTTTCCTTTTGTGCTCTGTGTGCTTCAGATATGTGGTAGCAACACACAGTGTCCAATGAGACACTTCAGAGATTTTCAGTAAGATAGCCTAGAAAGTGCTTTCTAAAGTTAGTTAAGTTTGATCTTGATTAATCCTCTTTATAATTAATTTCATTAAGCTTTGTTATTCTTTAGTTTTCTAAAGACAAGAATTCTTTATTTATAGCATTATCATTTGCCCACCTTATTAGAAAGTTTTTGATAGCTCAGGAACTTTATTAAAATAAATGTGATAAATCTACAGCTATCAATCAGAGCCTTATCAGTTTTAAATACACTTTTGGCCTATTTTCTCTTAAAATATGTTTTAAAACAATGTTTAAAGAAGATTATCAACATATTTTCCCTTATGTAGTCACAGCAGCACCTTTACTTTATAACATGAAAGCTTAAATGCATATATTCTAAACTCCGCCCACCAGCTTGCTTCTCTGTTACCAGCTGTTTCAGCACTTCACTGTGGCTGCTTTGATTTCTGACTACACACAGATCTCAGATTCCTTGGTCCTTCCCCTCTTCAATATACCCGTGGCCACGCTTCCTTCCCTACCCAGTCTAGACTCCATGATTGATCGTGTAAAGAGAGACTCCCAGTCTCCCTTGCACACGTGGCCTACAACCCCCCCATGAAAAATGATAGGTACCTCCTATCCCTACCCTAGTGTGCTTAAGTGCTGTGCGAGAAAAAGTCATACAACCTCACGTTGGTGCAAATACCCGTGCATGTTTTCTAGCTTCATTTGGTCGTTCAACACCTTTCATTCTCTTGCATTATTTCTATTACATCATCTCCCATTTTCCCAAAATATTCCAAACCGTTGAGGCTGCCCTTATCAACATTAGGACTTTTTTTCCACCAAGAGAACAGTTCCCAGAAAGAAAATGCTCTCAGCTTCAAATGGAGATTCATCACGGACAGCCTATTATCCCTCCTTTCCTCCACTCTCCAAAGACAATTTAGAGCTTCCTCCGTCCAAAACTAATCCCTTTGCCGTGCCAATTGCGTGGCTCCTGTCTCCTCCAACGCAGTGCTTGGGTTACACCTGCAGAGAGACTTAAATTTCTATTCTCTTGAAAGCAAACGAACAGGCAAACAGACAAAACTACCATCAACTTCTCTGATTGAATTGTCCTGCTTAAATATTGCCTCTGGTTTTTGGGGGTTATTTTTTTTTTTCTCTGCTAAACTTCTTGAAAGAAAACGCTAAACATTTAATTTACTCCATTTTAGTCTAATGGCCTCCCTTCATTTACTCCACCAAAACTTCCCTGGAAAAACGCCATCAGTGTCCTCTCGTTTCCAAATCCAATGGACAAAGCTCAGGCTTCATCATGCTGGACTTTGTGAGGCTCTTGAGACTCGTGATACTGTCTCTGATTTTTTAACTCTATTTTGTTATCTAGCGTGATACTGTCCTCTCTGTAACTTCTCTTCCTCCCCTCACGACCATTAATTTTCAAATTCCTTTATTAGAGTCTCTTTCTCTAAACACCCTTTCTATTCTGCTGTGTCCAGTGACCTTAGGTGAATGGCTTTAATCTATGCTTGGCAGGCCCTAAAGGTTAACAAAGCTGCCACAGGGCAGTGTTTACAGATGGTATTTACACTTTAAAATAACACATGAAACTGTTCATTAGATATTACGCGTTTTTCTGAGTGCATTGCCATGCAAACGCTTTTTTGTTTTTAAGCAGGGAAGAGCAATAAAACATAAAATTCAGCGTAGTAATTACTTCAGATGGAAAGACAAAGTAAAATCATAGAAGAAACATACTGGTATATGCAAATATAGCAAAAAGTAACATTATAGAAAATATGTAATTACTTAGGAAGAAGTTAAATATCCTTTAAGTTAAAAAAATTAAAAAGCACTATGCATGAATGGATTCCATTTTTGTAATTATATACATAATTTATATATAATAGGATATTCATCAGAATGTTATTTTTCTCTCGTGTAAAGAAATAATGGCATCTTAGTTTCTAATTTTTGTTTGCATGGTTTTTAAAAAATTATTTTACGAGAAATATTATTTAATAAGGAAAAAGCGTTATTTACAAAAATCCCACAAGTGATTGGAAAGGTCATTAATGTTGATATAAGAGTAGATATGTTGGAAAGCATGTGAGTTTAATTTTTAGAATTATCCCTGTGCTCACTTCAGCAGCACATATACTAGAATTATCCCTCCCACCCAAATTCTTGTAAATGTCACCTGTGAAGATATTATGTAAAACAGTACACCATACTGAGAAATTCTCCAGGTTCAAAACAAAATCAACAAATTAGCATTCATCAATGTGGCAAAGAAAAGTGTTCTGATTTTTACTTCAAAATTAAAATTGGGTAAAGAAAGCACAGTTGTCAAAAAGTAACATTTCCAGCTTTCCATTCATACTACTGCTAAAACAAACAAAAAAAATTATCAGTTATTTATTTCCCTGTTCTAAAATTCATACCAAACAAAGCGAGGGCTATTTGGTATTAAGATTGGGAAAACTCAATTAAATCATTGTCTATTCTCTAACGAAAATGACTTTACCTTGATTAGTTTCCTCCTTTCTATGCCAAACATAACGAAACAAATCAATGACAGTTTCTTGTTTTTTATTTGTAGCTGAGTGGCATAATAAAAGTGATATATTTGAAGTTGTTCTGCAACAATGAAGTCTTAGGCAGATAAGATATTTTATTGAGGCTGTTTCCTCATCTATAATATGACTGTAATGACTACTCCCTCTGGGATTGTTTAAAGGTTAAATTAAATATTGTGGGAGAAAAAAGCCATTGTTAAATAATTTAAAATACTGGAATTTGTTTGTTATAATTATTCAAGTCCTGGCAGTCTGGGATTCAATAAAATAATTACTTCTGAATCAAAAAAAAAAATTATATGTATACTGAGAACTCTGAATATAATCATTTGTTCCCCACACTTTTCTGGCTTTTTGTTTGACCTTTAATACAAATGGGAAAGTCGATGGCTTCCAGAGAAAGATAGCAAAGAGAAAAGTAAACTTAGATGAACAGAGGCAGACTCTAAACTCTTGCATCTGCTCTGCTCTGGTGGAATCAGGAAAATCTTTGTATAAAAAATTGTAGCTATAATAATGCTTTGTGTTTATAGATTAAAAAAGACTGTGGCCTGAGGAGATAGAGTGACCAAGACAACTTTACATTCTTGGCAAGTGACTGATTTTCTGTCCCCTAAACTGAGAACCTGGGAGGTAAAAGATCAACCTTCATTTACAGAATAGAAAAAAAGTAAGTGGAAATGTCAAATGGCACAGTTACCTAACTGCAGAGTCAGAAATTTTTATCTCTGAATCAGGAATAGTAATACTATAGCAAAACGTTGCTGGCATAATTAAATAAAATTATTTAAGTATAATCAATCACTTACTGCCTCATTTATAGAAGTTTCTCAATAACTATTCCTTACCTAATTACATACATGAGTGGTGTCAGTGCTACAAATATAATCTTAACTCATCTTAGCAAAAATAAGCTTCATCTACAAGGATTCATTAATCTATAAGGATTAATGAATATTACTTTCCTGTTCTTTTGCCCACTAAACAACAAAATCTTTAAATAATATTTAAGAAAGTCTATCCAAATATGGCATCCTTTTAGCAATTTTGAGTTCTTTATCTCAAAATTTGATGAAAAGGATTAAATAATTTGCTAAAAATAGCTGAAACTATAATCTGGAATTTGAAAACATCTTCTAACAAACCCAAGCTGTGCTTATCTGAGCATTTTGATATTAGCTTTTAACTGCTTTTCACTAAGGAGCCCTTGATATTTTTAGTCAATGTATTTCACTACTCCATTTTACAAATATTTATTGTAAACTACTTGGTAAGTGATAGTTTTCATAGCACTTGGGATCTATCAGTAGATAAGCTGATAAAGATCATTGCCCTTGTAAAGCTTGGGTACTCCACATTAGAGCAAAAGGTGGGAAGTACTGTGAGACAAAGAAAATAGAGAGCAAATTAGGAGAATTGAAAATGCTAGAAATGGGGTAGGGATTACACCTTCAGCTCAAATGGTCATAAGGTGAACAAAGATTTGAACCTGAGAGAGCTGGCTTTGCAGATTAGCTAAAAGAAAGCTTCCCAGGAGGTGCGAAAGCCTAAAGTAGGAGCATGACTGTTATACATAAAACGTGGTGAATGCATAAAAAGAGAGAGTGACAGAGATAAGGGGAGAGAAGTAAAAGGATTCTAGAGCATGAAAGGCTTGGTAGGACAAATAAAAACTTGAACTTTGAGTAAAGTGGGCGGAGGAGTGACATGATTTCAGGGTTTATGAGAATCACTCTGATTGCTGTATTGAAAATAAGCTATGGAGGGAATGGAGCCAAAGGCAGAAAGAGAGAGACCAGTTAGAAAACCACTATAGTAGCTCAGGTAGTAGATGATATGTCCTGGATCAGGGTAGTAAAAATAGTGAAATTAGTTGAATTCTGGATATATTCTGAAGGAAGTACCGAGAAGATTTGCACAGATTGAACATGGAATGTGAAAGAAAGAGAGATGTCAGGGATGACCACAGTGATGTTGGCCTGAGAAATTAGACGGATGAATTTGCCATCAGTTGAGATGAGGGAGGTTGAAAGTGAGTAGGTTTGGGAGAAAGACCAAAAATTGAGATTTGGACATGTTGAGGTTTAGATGTTCATTAGAAATTCAACTACAGGTGTTGAGCAGACAATTGTATACTAAAGTTGATTTGGGAAATAAGTCTGGAGTCAGGAAATACATTTTGGAGTCATTGTGATTGAAATGACATTTAGAAGCATATGACTGAATGAAATAATAAATATAATAAATGTAGGCTGAGTGATGAGAACCATAGATAGAAGTCTGAACTACTTCAGCAGGTCACGTATAAAGGGAGGAGCCAGAATAGGAAATTAAAAGGACCAAGCAGTGAGATAAAAGGAAATATCACGTAAGCTCTAGGAAGAGAGCGGCCATTTGCCTGTTTGCCCACAACACGATCAGTGTGTGACGGTTACCCCAGTCTCATTCTTAGTATCAAGTCATATTCAAGTTTGATAAGTCTAGGATTTATACTTTAATCGCTAGGACAAGTAATGGGAAAAAAAGTTAAAGAATATTAACTAACAAGGCAACAGGCAGCAGGTGTATATAGATGATAAACAATACAAATTAACCCAAAAGCAGCCAGGGAAAGGAAGACAACCCAGAAACAGAACAAGAATCTATAAAGAATTCTGGATGGAGATGGTTAATGGCTAGAGCAGAGCCAGTAGTCCAGAGTAATAGAAGATCAAAATGTCTCTGGGAGGGCATCAAAAGTATTTTGTACAAGGACTAGTGGGAAGGCAAAAGTGTGCAGTCACTTTGGAAGACAGTTTGGCAGTTTCTTACAAAACATACTCTTTCCATGTGATTCAGCAACTGTCCTTGCTATTTACCCAAAAGAGTTGAAAACTTACGTCCACACAAAAAACCTGCACATGGATGGTTACAGCAGCTTTAGTCATAATTGCCAAAACTTGGAAGCAACCAAGGTGTCCTTCAGTAAATGAATGCGTAAACTCTGGTATACCCAGACAATGGAATATTATTTGGCACTAAAAAGAAATGAGTTGTCAAGTCGTGAAAAGACATGGTGAAAGATAAGACAAATGTAATTAGAATCATAGAAAAGGAGAGGAAGAAAAGGATCAGGACAATATTTTAAAAAATAATGACAGAGAATTTAAAGAACTTTCTCAAAAACAATGTAAGAAATTGTGCCACAGCTTCAAGAAATGTGTTAAATCCAACAAGATAATTAGGAAGGAAAAGGAGGTGGAAACATACTTAGGCATCATCAAAGTGACATAATTTATTAAAGACCACAAACGACAGGAATATCTTGAAGTAGCCAGAGAGGATAGGGACGATAAATTATCTCCAAAGGGGACACCAAAATTCTGACAGCTGACTTTCAATAAAAACAATGGGAAATAGAATGCTGGAACAAAATGCTCAAAGGGCTGATTGAAAATGAATGCCAACCTAGATCTTTATATCCAGAGAAAATATTTTTATAAGTGAAAGTGAACTAAAAGCATACTTAGAGAAAAAAAAAAATTTACGTAAAATTTTAACCAGCAGAATTGCACTGACTGAAGAAAAAATCTGATACACAGAAGAAAACTGCTTCCAAAAGGAAGGACAGCAGTGCATAAATGAATAAAAGGTAAAGGAGAGTGTATATATGTGAACAAATCTAAAAGAATGAGACTTTATAAAGCAACAATAATAATAGAATCTTATGGGGCTAAACTATATTTAGAAATAGATTGATATCATTAAAAAGTAGGAGAGGTTCTAAAGTCCGAGAATTATTGGGAAATGATAAATAGTATGAATGTATGTTAGACTTTGAGTCAAGGAAGTATGTTATAATCATTAGGGGTGGCCAGTAAACAAATAGTAAAATAACATGTAATTAATAACCTAATGGAGGAGAATAATGAAATAAAAATAACTAACTCAAAAGAAAAAATAGAGATAAATGTACAAAATAATAGAAAACATATAAGATGGCAAACTTAAGGTCGGGAGACACGTGTACCTGCAGGTACCATTGTTTTTACATACGTATCTAACAGCAGCTTTCCTCCACTCTACTGTGCTTATTAAATGTTGAATTTTGATTTTTTGTTGAGCTGTAAATGGGAAGGGCTCTGGTCCTTGATAGCTAGTCTGCTCCCTCCAGCCTGTATTCTCTTGGACATCTGATTTTTTTTTTTTTCTTGTGGCATATGGTGAAAAAGGAGACAGATTTATTTCTATTTTCCTCTTTTGCATAAAAAGTCATTTTCTTTTTGAGTCCAAACTGAAAATATTACATAATGGCACCTCCTACTTATGTAAAAACGCCCTTTCTTCATCCTCGATTGCCCCCACTTCCAAGCTCCGTAAGTTGAACTACTTAAAAATGCCTATCTCTTGGGGTGCACAAGAATTCAGGACTCTGATTTCCTCTCTAAAGAAATGTACTCATTAAGTCACAGCTTTACATTCATTAATTTACATGGCTGTTGACTCTTAGGTGACAAACAGGAGACCACAAATATGAATCAGACAGTTCTTTACCGGGAAGAACTTCTCCTCACGGCCTTGCAGCCCTCAGTCTCTTCTCTATCTCCAGCAATGAGTTGTATTTAGAAAGAATGTCCACGCAATTTAGTTAACGCATAAAGGCAATGTGGTGTTAGAGTATTTGCAATGTTCAGAAAGATTGTCAAATTTTCTAAAAACTAATAAAGAAGCAAAACTCATCATTTCAATGATTTTTCTGCCTCTGCTAAAAAGTTTAGAGTCTGAGCAATTCTGTCATTGCTCTTATTAGAACATGAAGGTATGTCTCTACCCATGTTGGCACGTGGGCAAAACACATTTATGTTATGCAAGCCATTCCTGTAATTTAATTGATCTTTCCAATTTTGCTACATTGGCCTTGGGTTGTTA
Organism: Rhinolophus sinicus; assembly: GCF_036562045.2. NCBI lineage: Eukaryota > Metazoa > Chordata > Mammalia > Chiroptera > Rhinolophidae > Rhinolophus > Rhinolophus sinicus. The sequence goes on from NC_133760.1 coordinate 70,433,641, forward strand.
GTCAGAAAAATTACCCTGAAACTTACATTGCCCTGTCAAATGTAAGACATTGCAGATGACCTAATGATACAATAGAGATTGACAGTAGTATAGCCCACATGTAAAAGAGTATGAATGAAAGGAAAATCTGCCTGGTCTCCTCTTAACCACCTTTTACTGAGAACCCTATTTGTCATAGCTTGTCATCTTGTGACAGAGTAATTCAGTCTGTGATCAAATAAGCCTGGAAGTCATTTTTATCTATGTATGAAATGGTAAAATATGGCTGTCTTAGGGGATAGAGGAATGAAAAATCATAAATTTTAGCTGGTGGTCTTTAAGAAACCTATTCTTGCATGTACCCAATCTTTTACCTTATTCTTATCTTCAGATAATTTTCAGGGTCTTGACTACCAGCAGGTAATTTTTCTGCCTTCTTTCTATATCATCTGCCTCTCTCTTTAACTCGGCTGTGTTTGGGGAGTCCGTCTCCTTATTTTCCTCTGTAAATGTGTCTAGGGGGGACAAAAAGCTGTAGCCAAAAATAAACCCAAGAATGTAGAGGGAAGAAAATACATGGCTTCTCAGAACTGGCCTTTGCTTTTCTGTCAGTTTTATCACTGACCTTTTAGCTATACTCTCAAAGAGAACTGAAGGCTTCTCCTGGATAATTAAATGCTGATATGTTTATTATTAAACTTCCTTTTAGATAGCACTAGTGTCCTATGACTACTTGAAACAGAAAAAAATGTTTGGGCCCAAAATCATGTCATTAAAATAAACAAAGCAAGTTAAAAGCCTAAGAACAGTATTTCCTTGTAGAAAGAGCAGCCTGTTCCTATACTCTGTACATGCAAAAAATAAACATTTAACAATATTTACCAAGAAATAAAATAGGAAAATATTCCAGGCAAACACAAAGATTTTCCCATACAATAGATTCTATAACACTTTCAAACACTGACATTTTTTCCCAACATAAGTAATGAGCTTTTGATATAATAAGCTAATTCAATAAGGTTTCTCTTATTCTGTCACTAAGAATGCATACGATCAGAAAATAGAATAGTTCAATGGCTCATTCTGCACAAGCATTCACTTCTGCTCTGAGAAGAAAGAAATGCCCTTCCTTGGATTCTAGGAACAAATTGTGAAAGAAATTAAAGGGGGTTTGGGGGGTCTTCTACAAAGAGTCCTGCTTCGGCAACATGCTAGTAAACTCTGGCACCTTCTAGAATCCAGTCACTTTCCATTATACATAGCATATGTTCAAGTTCGACACCAGTCAGAAAGTTTGCAAGCTCAGAGATGCCTGCAAAAAAGATTTTATGCACAGAAAATTGAGGTCTACAGGGGTGCAATCAGCCTGATTTCAGAAGGGCTGGCAAATCCTTCACAAGCATGCTCATATATGGCTGCATGCTAAAATGTAGGCAATTAATATGCTAAACTAGGAAAACCTGAGCTGTCAGTTGCCCGTGTTTGTTTGCCAGAACCTTGAAATTAGGTCACGGCCGTCAGGGAAAATTCCTTCTCAGATGGCTGGCTGCATGAACATGTTAACAGACTCAGACAGGAAGAAACACTTCTTGAAGTACTCTAAATGTACTTGGAATTTTTCCCAGCAAGTGATATACACTAGTCAAATTACATGAACTCGCGATTCCAGGATCTTGCAATATGGAACCAAAAAACATAGCTCTGAACTTCGCACCTCACTTTCCACGCTGCCCTTGAAAGCAAACAAAGAGGAACAAACCTCCTTTCCAGCTGTTTCATCCACCTTCTTGAATATTTCGCATTCTAAGTACAGGATTTCTTTTAATGAGCACCACTCCTCATAGTTTTAAAATATACTAAATTGTAAGATTTCATCTTTATGTGAGGGTGACACTCCTGAAAGATAAATTCATACATACGTACATACATACATAAATTTATTTTTTGTAAGGAATTGCTTAGAGTTACAAACATTCATTAGGGAATATTTATAATGCCTGTGCTCTATTGTCTTCAAAATAATGGTTATATTATTAAGTAGTAAAACTGAAAAGTTATTACAATGTTTTGCTAAAATTTCATAGACATTAATGATTAAAGTAAGCCTTTTGTTCCTAAGTTAATAATAATGGGGAGCTTGAGGCTGGGAAATAGCTCCAGTTTTTTTAAAACAAGAGAATCAGTGTGTAGTACTAGAAAGACCACGAGTGAAAAGTTCCGGGATAACAAGTTAAGATCTGCTTTTATTATTAATTTACTTTTTAACCTTATGCCTCAGTTCACTTATCGGCAAAATAATTAGCTAGAAATAGATGATTTAAACCACTTCTACCTGTAAAACATCATGATTAGTTTATTTGAGTTATAAACGTTTATGAAGAAAAAATATGAAATATTCCTAGCATTGGGATGCACTGTTTATTCATAAGCAGTTACATAATAATCATTTATATTATGTATAAGAAGGGGTAACAACAACAGCAATAACTAAATATGGGAGGTGGTCAGATCCAACTGAACTTAAGCTTTCAACACCCTCCCTTTGGCCACAATAATTTAATAAACCTGTTTCTTACACACAGCAACAAAACCAACTGTTATAGAGGGGAACAGACTTCTCTGGCTCTGCTAAGAGTCTTTGTATCCACCAGAGCTGAGGAACTAGTAAATAACTGGGTATTTACAGTAATTAGGACTTCACATTGTAAATCTGAAAATTATCATAATGAATATGTCAAAGCATAAAATTCTGATCGAGGGTCCTGGGTGACTATAGTTTCATAATATGACATGTTTTAGTTTGAGAAGCCCAAGTTATGCAGAACTGTAGCAGCAACCTAAACCTAATTATTCCAAATGCCAGCCCACTATACAATTTTATTGCAGTCAGAGCACAACAGCTGTCAATACTCCAAAGAATCCTTTAGAGTCTTTAGTGTCAATATTATGTAGTCTGAAAAATACATTTTAAAGCTTAGTTTTATTTACTGCACACCAGTAAAGACTCAGAAAAGAGTTAGCAACCTGATCACATGGGAAATAATTGAGCTACAAACGGAGGTCTGAAGTCTGGGACCATCTCTCAGCCTAGAGAGAATTCCCAAACGTCCCTAAATAGATTTTGTATTTTATTATTTTTTGGATTTTTCTCCAAGAAAATTGAAAAATGTCAACTATGGTTGATGTGGTGCTTTCATATTCTTCCAAACCCTCTTCATCAAATTGGAAGACAAAGAGTGAGAGCCTATCATATCCTATTTCCCCGAAAATAAGACCTAGCCGGACAATCAGCTCTAATGTGTCTTTTGGAGCAAGAATTCATATAAGACCCGGTATTTATATTATATTATATTATATTATATTATATTATATTATATTATATTATATTATATTATATTATATTATATTATGACCCGGTCTTATAGTATAGTAAAATAAGACTGGGTCTTATATGAATTTTTGCTCCAAAAGACTCATCAGAGCTGATTGTCCGGCTAGGTCTTATTTGTGGGGAAACACGGTAGTTCCACTGGGACATCTAAATGTAAAGCTGTTACCCAATATTCCTAGTATTTTCATATTGTGTTTATTCCAAAACAGCTACTGTGAAAGAGTCATGTTGGGTGATTTTCTAATTTGTCACTCTTTTGGTGTTCTGAGACCCACTTCAATGTGTGTGTGTTGGGGGGGGGGGGGTTAGTTCCCACACCAACAACAAGCAATTCTCACACACTAGCAGAGTGACCAAGAATTCAACTCAAGTCTGATACTGTCTACGTGGAGACAGCATCGGAGTCCACAGGTTGACTGCTCAGTTCTACAAGAGTAACCCCACTTCAGACACCAGTCATAAGCCCAGGTTGTTAACTGCACTGCCAACCAACTAGCTATAAATCAGAGGTTCCCAAGACCCCCTCATCAGGTTTGATTAATTTGCTGGAGGGGCTCACAGAACTCAGAGAAACACTTCACTTACTAAATTAGCAGTTTATTATAAAAGAATGTAATTCAGAAGTAGCCGATTGGAAGAGATGCATGGGCAAGGTATGTGGAAAGGGGCATGGAGCTTCCATTCACTCTCCAGTCATGCCACTCCACATGTCCATCAACCCAGAAGCTCTCGGAACCCCCTCTTTTTGGGTTTTTAAGGAGGCTTCGTGACACATGCAGAAGTGATTAAATCATTGGCCACTGGTGATCAGTTCAACCTCCAGGCCCTCTTCTCTCCACAGAAGTCAAGTGATGGGACTGAAAGTTCCAACCCTCCAATCACAGTGTCAGTTCCCGGAGCAACCAGCCCCAAACCTTGGGTGCCAAAAGTCACCTCATTATCATAACAAAAGACACCTTTATCTCTCTCACCACCACTTCAAAAATTCTAAGGCTTTAGAAACTGTGCTAGAAACGCAGGAAAGACCAACTATATATTTCTTACAATGAATTACAATGATCACAGTCGCCTTCTAGAAAGTGTCAGCAGAGTCTTTAATAGACACATCTTTTTTCCCTGTAATTGATAAGCTTCCACATCCTGTAATTTTTCTGGATTCTGATCTCCGATGCAAAGATTTATTTGTGCCAGGGCAAGTAAACATGCCTGAGACAATGATGCAGAGGGAGTGAATATAGTTATTATTAATTGATTTGTGAACATCTCTCCTGATGGATTTAAAGACAAAACAGAGAAATCAATAGTAGATCATAGTATAATTATTCAAATTCGTAACTGCAGGAATGGCCATGAGCTAAGATTGCTGGTTAGTGGCTTCATGCCAACTATCCAAATATTCTCTGTGTTCTGTACTAGACTCTGCTGTCACTCTCATCTAGTGACTTACTGAAGTCCATGATCTACCAAAACTGGTGCAAACAACTCACCTGTGAAATGGCAGAATTAATATATAAAAAAAGAAATGTTCACAGGCTGATTTAATTGAACAGAATAAATGCAATAGGGATAAATATAAATTTTATATTTAAACACAAAAGTTGTTGTCAAAATTACCAGGTTAAAACATATATAATGTAGAACAGTGCATATTTTCAAAAATGGATATTTCAGCTAATTGTCAGTCAGAATATCTGTGGCTTCCCCAAAGAAAGTACATTTTGTCTATATTACCTCTGTGACTTTAGTCCTCTACTCAAAACTGTGCTAAGCAATGAATGGTTAAGACAAAAAAACGTTCCCAGGTGATTATAGAGTGAATCTTCTACAAGAGTTCTCCCTTTACAACTAAAGATATCCGCGGTCACTTCAAAGGGTTCAAGAATCAGAAGGAGAGAATAGAGGCATTTTCTGTGCAATTTGAGAGAGAATATCACATCTCAGTCAGTTAAGACTTTTTATAATTAACTCTGCTTGGTATCTGATAAACCAAATAATACAATACTGATGTACGTTCTGAGCCTTCCATGGTACTGGGAGCCACAGCAGTATATGAAACGAAGAAATGCAACTCTTTCTCTTCCCTCTCTCTTTTATTGTTTTTTAAAATATTTTTCTTTCTGCCCTCTCCTCCTTCAACCCTCCCCCCACACACACACACAATGGAATTATTATTATTCAGCCATAAAAAAATAAACAAATCTTGCCATTTGCTCCAACATTGGACTGAGGGCGTTATGCTAAGTGAAATAAGTCAGAAAGAGAAAGACAAATGCGTATGACGTCACTTACATGTGGACTCTGAAAAACAAACAAAGGAAAAAAAACAAAGCTCAGATACAGGGAACAGATTGATTGGTGGTTACCAGCAGAGGCGGTGGTAAGGAGTGGGTGAAATGGGTGCAAGGAATCAAAAAGTACAAACTTCCAGTTATAAAATAAGTAAGTGATGGGCATGTCGTTATAGCATGGTGACTATAGTTAATAATACTGTATTGCATATTTTAAAATTGCTAAGAAAGTAGATCTTCAAAGTCCTCATCTTAAGAAAACAATTCTGTAACTATATGTAGTGATGGATATTAACTAGACTTATTGTGATCATTTCCCAATGCCTACAAATATAAAATCATTATGTTGTATACCTGTAATTAATATAGTATTGTATATCAATTATACCTCTATATAAAAAAAAGAAATACATGGCAAAATTAGTGCCATGAATTATGTAACACTTTCAAATATAGTTTTTATCAACTGCACTGTGAACTGAAAGATGAAAATAATCCAGAGAAGAGCAGTCTGGGATAAGGAACTGAAAGTGTAAATATTCTTTTGTGCCCAAAGTTTTGCAACAGAACTCTAATTAAATCATCTGTAAATTAAACACCTCAGAGAGAAGCAATATCAAAAAGCTTTACTTAAATAGCTAATTAATTGAAAGCAAACCAAGTTTCCTGGGATCACAGCCTGAGTTCAATACGTCCAGGACAATCCCAGTTTATGTCTATTTCCCTGCATCATAATTAATGAAGGCCCCTTTTCATGCCCCAAAGTCCCAGTTTGGGTGATAAGTATTATGATTATCTTTGTTCATACACTCTAAGAACTAAACAAACAAACAATCAAAAAAATAAGTCTTCCCAGGGAGGAGGAGACTTGGTTGTGCCATTGACACAGTCCATACTGAAACATATTTAGCTGTGTTTCTTTTTAAAGTTCTGAAAATTGAATTGGTCCCCTCCCCATTTTGTTGCTCATTGCATTATTTGCTAACTCCTACAAGGAGGTTCATTGTAACCCAACTAGAATTTCTACTACTACATTTTATATTCATTCCTTTATCTTGGTGAGTAAATCTGACCACTGTACTGTCTGCAAGAGTTACCTATGTGTGTCAGTGCTCTAACAGCCATAAATCTGGTTATGGTTACTTTATAGCTAGAAAAACAGCATTAAAAACAGGATGAAAAATAATCATCTGAAAGAATCTGGTATAAAAGAATAGACAAAGAGACTTGTTCAAAGACTTTTCAGTGGAGTTCTCTGAGCCTTACCCCAACATAACATCAAAATACTAAACAGCTAGGTACCTGGGATGGGTTGCTTTAGGAGCATGCAACTGCCTTGACACAACTGTGATTCAACCTTTTTTTCTTGACTTTCATTAAAGGTCAACATTAGGAATGGATATATGAACATGCCTCTATATCTTCTGTAAAATTAGGATTAAAAGTACTTTTTTCATATGAAGACCATGATATCTCTCTTAGATATCAGAATCAGCAAAAAATTTAGCCATCTGAGTTGTCATGCTTTCTTTTAATATCTAACAAGATTATTGTAAATCAGTGTTGTTTCTCTTTTAATTTGACAAATACAAATTCAGAGAAAAGTTTTGGTTTCAGTTACAGAGGCTTTCCCAGGTCAGTGTGTTTGACTATTACTCTCTTCTTTGCTCTGCTATTTGCCACCCTCTTCATTACTTATCTCTGAATATTGCTGTATCTGTCATTAAAATCCTTCCTGTAAATAATCAGGTATGTAATTTTGAAATGAAAAATTAATTCTAACATTGCCTTTTTATGAACTAATGATGACTGAAATGGGAATATGTTTAGGATATTGTTATTAAATACACAATAAAGACTTGTTTAATTAGATTAAAAACTATTAAGACATAATTATAAATATACATATAGGTAACCATAGGTAAACTTTTGGATATCAAACTATCACATTGTAAGTATATATATATATATATATATATATATATATATATATATATATATATATATTATAATTTAATAAAATACTTCATGTATTTCTTTTTACATATAAAGCAACACATGATGCTTTGCAATCTAATGAAAACTTTAATGCACTGACTGACCACTTATAAGCAGGAATTTTTTACAAGAAATATCCTTGACAAGCTTTCCTATTAATTTGTACAGTGCCATCAGGAGGAACTAAGCATATACCAGTTGTTTTGTCTATTTAGAACACTTAAATTGTGCTGAGACTAAATGACCTGTGCCAGAGGTTAGTATACAAAATAATTCTATGTAAATGAAGCACTGGTAAGGTAGTGACTGTGAGTAAATTGCAGGGATTAGAAGCAGGTGTTATCGGTAATCTTTTCCTCATTTGATGAGACCGAGTGGGAAAAATCACTTTTGCAGGGGTCACCAGAACTGGCTCCAAATTAGACAATTAGAACAGAAAAAAATAATCACGCAAAAAAATTCTCATTTAGGACAGCAGTTCAAGTGGGTACTTAAAGGAAAGGAGACGCCAAAGCAGCACTCAGGGTCTGAGTTCCTCTACTCTGACCTTGAAGCAATCTCTCTACAAAGAGCCTGGTCCTGAACTTCAGCCCCACGAGGGAATTCACAGGCGTGAAAACTATTGTCTTCTTAGCCTAGGTAAAGAAAACCAAAGAGTTATCTTAAGTAGAAAGTAACATTTGCAATTTAGTCGAAGAAATTACTGAGATATCAGTATTACTTTAAATCTTATTTCAAGGCAATGGGTCCCCAATTTTTCTGTACCTTGGGATGACAGTATAGTTTAAAAAGATGCTGATGCCTGGCTCCTACCCTCAGATATTCTCATTTAATTAGTCCAAGACCTGGGTATTAGTGCTCCAATGAATATAGGCATGCTAATACCTCTTCAAAATCTTGAATTCAGTTATTTTGGATTAATACCCAGGAGGGGGGATTACTAGATCATATGGTAGTTCTATTTTTTATTTTTTGAGGCTTCTTCATACTGTTTCCCATAGCAACAACACCATTTTGCATTCCCACCAATAGTGTACAAGGGTTCTGATTTCTCCACATCCTATCTAATGCTTATCTTTTGGGGACATATATATAATCTGTATCATATATATATATATATATATATATATATATATATATATATATATATATATATATATATATATATATAATATATATGTATGTCATCTTGACACGTGTGACGTGATATTGTAGTTTTGATTTGCATTTCCCTGATGATTAGTGGCATCAGCCATTTGTATGTTTTCTTTGGAGAAAGGTCTATTCAAGTCCTTAACCTATTTCTTAATTGGTTATTAGTTTTTGTGTTTGTTTGTTTTTTAATATTGAGTTTTAGGAGTTACTTTTATTTTTGGATACTCACCTCTATCAGATATATGGCTTGCAAATATTTTCTCCAATTCTATAGGTTGCCTTTTCACTCTGTTGATTGTTTCCTTTGCTGTGCAGAAATTTTTAATTTGATGTAGTTCCACTTGTCTGATTTTGCTTTTGTTGCCTGTGCTTTTAGTGTCATAACCATAAAATCATTGCCAAGACCAATGTCATGAAATGTTCCCCTTCTGTTTTCTTCTAGGAGTTTTATAGTTTCAGTTCTTAGTTTAAGTTTTTAACCCATTTTGAGTTGTTTTTAGTGTGTGGTGTAAGGTAAGGGTCCAATTTTATTCTTTTGAATGCTAATATTCAGTTTTTCCAACACCACTTGTTGAAGAGATTATCTTTTCCACATTACATATTTCTTGAGATTCTTGTCAAAGGACAGTTGACCATATATGTATGAAATTTTTCTGTGTGCTCTAATATTTTCCATCGAATGTATGTCTTTATACCAATACCATACTGTTTTGATTACTGTAGCTTTGTGATATATTTTGAAATTCCTCCACCGTGTTCTTCTTATTCAAGATTGATTTTCTTACTCAAGGCTATGCATGGATTTTTGTGGTTCCATGTGAATTTTAGAGTTGCTTTTTCTATTTTGTAAAACCTAAATGTCCATTGACAGATGAATGGACAAAGAAAATGCGACATATACATACAATGGAATACTCTTCTTTTAAAAAAAGATAGAAACATTGCAATGTGTGACAACATGGATGATCCTTAAGGACATTATGTTAAATGAAATAAGCCAATTACAGAAAGACAAATACTGCATGATTCCACTTGTATGGAGGTATCTAAAATAGTCAAATTCATAGAATCAAAGAGTTTCAATGGTATTTTCCAGGGTCTGAAGTGAAGGGGAAATGGGATGTACTAATTGATGGGCATAAAGTTTCAGTCAAGCAAGATAAATAAGCTCTCGAAATCTGCTGTGCAACGTTGGACCTCGAGTCAATAATAATGTATTGAACATTTACGTATTTGTCAAGAGGGTAGACCTTATGTTAAATATCCTTACCACAGTAAAATAAAATAAGAATGATCTAACAAAAATGTTATTTAAATGAATTTACATAGCGTTACTGGGCATTACCTATATTAAAAATACTTTGTTTTCGTGAAGCTCCAATACAAATATACTTGAAGAAAAAAATACCCTTAGGTTTATAATCAGATGTTAGTACTCAAGTGCTGTAGCCCGAAGGAATAGATCTCTAACTGTCCAGGTCAAAAAAAGTCTGAAAAACATTGAATTGAGCAACGTTGCACAAGTTTGTTTATTGAAAGACTTATTAGAGTTAATGTTGTTAATTTTTCTTATTCTTTAGCAAGATAATTAACAAATTGCTCTGAAAGAAATATATACCACCAAGAACAACAAAAAAAAGTTTACTGTCATTGCAATCAACCAAGCTATTTAATAATTTAAGGTATCATGTTCTTCAATCAATGTGGATCCACAATTTCCTGCATAATTTCTTAATATAAAGTTAATGGAAGCTGTCTCTTTGTCAGCCAAGTGTGTCAAATACTACGGTGATATTACATCAATCTGGTCCACTCTCCTTATCATATAACTAAATTACCCCCAGGTCTAGCCATCCTTTCACTCGGATCACCTGAAGCACTTAGGACAGTCCTACAGAGACCTTTGTCTATTGCCTCATCCCCTATGACATAGAGAAAATGTGATATCACTCTATACCGTGCAGCTTCCTCTTTTCTGTGAAGATCAACAGCCTGCACCGTGAACTCACTCAACTTCTCTCCTTTCCATCTAATTTTTTCGTGTCTTCTCTCTTCAACCCCTTTCATCTTATATCAGCAGGAACTTCTTTCAAGGATAAAATCTTGACTCCTTTCTTTTGATTCCCTATACTCTTTTTCTAGGTCTTGATAACTTTAACTTTTTTTAAAAAGCCATTTAATGTGTTTTTTTTTTTTTTTTTCCTTTCTGAAATGTTCAGTCCCTTCTTCTCTACTCACTCATCTTTATCGACACAATGCTATGTCGACCCTGGCCTAAAACTTTCCCTTTATAAACTCTTGCACTACCATCACATCACTTAGGTTCTCATTCTTTCCGCTGATAATTTTCTCACTCTCTCAATTTACTGCCAAGCCATTCTTTGCCCCTTACAATATAGATTCTGTCCTTAATTATTGTGTATTTAACCATCATCAACCGTCATCTTAAAACCACCTTCACACTGGATTTTGTGACACCAACAATCTGAGTCTTCTCTCATCACTGACTCCTCCTTTTTACAGAGTTAGCTCCATTTGCTCCTTGAGCTCCCTAAACAAGAAAACCTTCTCCAAAGCATTTATTTGCTCTCTTTTCTCCAGATCCCATCTTCCTTTAGTATTTCATTAACCTCTAAAGATTTGACTATTGCTTCTTGACAAATGATTTCCCGATCTGAATCTCTAACACCTTCCTACCATTCAATTTGTTTCTCCAACTCCCTGTGTATTTCTGCCTTTCTGTGTTCTGTTGGCATCGTAAATGAAATATCTTTTCTTCTCCCTTCAAACAAGCCCCTCCTTCTGACTTTAATGTTACTGATAATGGCAAAATTTCTAACCTTAATCAGGTTTGAAAATTAAATTATTTTTTTCTTTCCTTTTTTACTTCTCTATCTATATGCTATTGGTTACTAAATCTTAACAATTCTACCTCCATTGCATATGCTCATATATATCCTCATTTCTCTTCTTGTTACCGCCACTTTAGTTCAGGCCCTTATTAATTCTTGCCACAAACAGTGCAATTTCTCATGAGTTTCTCTTACCTTTAGTCTGCCCTCTGTATTTCTATCAGATTAATTTTTCCAAAGGATATTTAGTCCTCTCACTCTTCTGCTCAAAAACCTCCCTAGTTCCCAATTTCCTAGTGAATAATAGGTAAAGAACCTCTACAAAGTGGTTCTCACCTACCTTGCCAGCATGGTCACATATAATTTGCACTTACACTGAGTTCATTGTTTCTAGAATCTGTTGTATAGTTTTCTCTAATGTGATTCAAAGTGTACTGCTGACTCACCTGAGCGCCTCTTCTTTCTATGTAAGGCATGACACAGCTTAAACTGAACTACCTTACTGAATAAGTACATTCTAATTCATTTATTCAACTATTCCTGGACTCCTTCGATATGCACCAATGAGTCCATATAATACGGTCCCTTCTTTCAGGAGCAAACAGCCTGTTCACTCCAGTGGACTGTTACCACATCCTCTGAATTTCTATGACATATTATTGTTTCCAATGGTACTTGTTCCACAAAGAATTGTATTATGTTTTGTTTTGGGGTTTTTTTTGTTTTGTTTTTTTTATATGAATCATGGAATTATTCATCAAATTGCTTTCACTTCTTTTTACACAGTATCCAAGAAATATTTGTTAAATGCTAAAGTCTAAATAAATGACATTTAAATTCCATTCACTTCTTAACAATTTGGCAAAACATTTTTCTGAGCTCAACTCTCAAGTGTGTGGATATATGCTCTTCTTAAATGACTAAAGGCATCAAAATTATTTCTGGCTCTCTAAATATATTTCCCGGATGTGTTGCAAATCTTGCTAAAACTTGCATATTACTAATGCTGATGGGTTAAATCTAAAATTTTCTGGAAAACAAGTACATATTAATCTGACCTATATATTTGATTTTTCAGTCTGCAATGTCTTTCAAGGTCTAACTGAAAAGGTTATTTCCCTGATTTCTAATTGTCGCAAAATCATTTACTGACTGAGTTGTTAATAGGCCTAAGGATTGAAAAGAGAAAAGCAGGCAATTATTAATGTCTTCTTACTTTTTAAAGATTAGCGTTTAGACTACACAGTATCCCTTCATGTTATGTATTTCTTACAAGAAAGAACATTATATGATCTATTAAGGTGGTTTGGAAAATAGAATAAGACAAGTATAAAGCAAAGCACTTCACTTTGCCCTCATCAGGGCCTAATCAAATCTAGTGACTATAAAAACAGGGGGATTTCCCAAGAGAAAGGCACTTACCCTCACATCTGAAACTCGTGTCTACTTTAAGATGAAGCCCTAATAGTTGATTAATACTTTTAGCTTTTCCAGTTTCTCTAATGTCATTCACAGATGTGAGAAAGCATCTGGATAGCATGAGTATATAGTGATAAAGCTGGATCTACTAATTTTTCACAGTAATAATAATAGCCTAATAATAATAATAGTAAACTGGGCCATCCTCTTTCACATGGCTGCAGTGTACTCAGTACTTTTGCTAGAGGAGAACCATCCATCCTCTCCCAGAGACACTGACTCAACAATGATACATGGACCAATGCTCTGTGAGAAATCCAGAAACCAGTTTAGAGGCTTCTGCACCCCAGGTGAGCACGGCATCAGCCTCATCAAAGCCATTAGGATCATGACATTCACCTACACACCTTAGGCTCTTCTCCCATCTCAGCACCACACTGTTAGGAGAAAACTTCAGCTTCTCCCTGGGAAGAGAGAGAGAAGACTGGACCATACATGCAGTAGTGAGATTTTTCAGGGGGCTGTCCAAGGGACTGGCTTCTGTCTCACCCAACTCAGACTACTGAAGGAGCCCAGCATACTCTAGAAGCCTGGGGACCACTGAAAACACAAGGGAGCTGGGAGGCTTGCAGCAGCTCCAGAAAACCTGCAGTATTACAGATAGACACCAGAGGAAACAAGAGATTACAGACTCCTGAAAAAAAGAAACCAGTGAATCCCTCTAACTTGGAATTTGCATTAAATCTAGAGAGGACCCATCCACAGAAAAGGTTTGAGACCCCTGGAATCTCAGAGAAATACAAATTAAGACAACAATGAGGTATTACTGCACACCTGTTTGAATGGCCGAAATCTGAAACTGACAACACCAAATGCTGATGAGGGTGAGGAGCAACTGGAACTCTCTCTCATTCATTGCTGGTGAGAATGCAAAATGGTACAGCCACTTCAAAGACAGTGTGGCACTTACTTATAAAACTAAGCATAAGTACTCACCATGTGATCCAGCAATCATGCTCTTTGGTATTTACCCCAAGAAGCTGAAACCTGATGTCTACACAAAAAAATGTGCACACAGATGTTTGTAGAAGTTTTAATCATAACTGCCAAAACTTGGACGCAACCAAGATGTCCCTCAGTAGATAAGTGGATAAAGTTTGGTAACTCCAAATAATGGAAAATTATTCCACGGTAAAAAGAAATGGGCTGTCAAACCATGAAAAGACAAGGGGGAAGCTTAAAGATATGTTACTAAATGAATAAAGCCCATCTGTAAAGGCTACATACATCACGATTCCAACTCAATGATGTTCTGAAAAAGGCAAAACTGTAGAGACAGTGAAAAGATCAGTGGTTTCCAGGAATTGAGGAAAGGGCAGCGAGAAGATAGAGGTCATGAATAGGCAGAGTACAGAGAATTTTTTAGGCAGTAAAAATATCTGTATGATACCATAATGATGGGTACATGTCATTATGTATTTGTCCAAACCCATAGAATGCATAGCACCTGGATTAGACACTAATGGGAATTATGGACCTTGGGTGATTATGACGTGTCAGTGTAAGTTCATCAGTTGTGATAATAAATGTATCCATCTTGGATGTCCCGTTGGGGACTGTTGATAATGAGAGAGGCAATGCCTATGCGGGACATGGGGTATATGGGAAATCTTTGTACCTTCTCAATTTGCTGTGAACCTAAAACTGCTCTAGAAAAATATCTTCAAAAATATATATTCATAGCAATGCATTAATGGATACACAATATAAAAAGATATAATTTGTGATATCAGTAAAAAACTGTATGTGGGGGAGGCGTAAAAGTATAGAGTTTGTATGCAGTTAAAGTTGTTATCAGTTTAAAATAGATTATTATAACTTTAAGATGTTTTACATAGCCCAATGGTAAACACAAGGAAAGTATGTGTAGAAAATACAAAAAAGAAAATGAAGAGAATCAAAGAATGTCAATACAAAAAAAAATACAATGAATCACAAAGGAAGATAGCAAGAGAGAAAAAGAGACAAAAAAGGTGCAAGACAGACAGAAAAGAATGATCAAACTGAAAATAGTAAGTCCTTCTCTGTCAGTAATTACTTTAAATGATATAAAAACTCTAGATGTATTCCCAGGTTGGAAATAAATTTTCCTGGATTATCTTCTAGAAGCCTTATGCTTTCGCTTTCAAATGTCTATAACCCATCACAAATTAATTTTTGTATATAGTGTGAGGTAGTGATTGAGGTTCATTTTTTTCCATATGGATATACATTTGTTGAAAAAGATTTCATTCCTTATCAGCACTTCTGTTAAAAATCAAGTCTGTATAAGTGTAGGTCTATTTTTGGACCCTGATATTTCATTGATATTTGTCTACCCTTATGGAATACCAGTAAGTGTTAAGAGCCATTGTGCTATAGACTAAATTTATTCTTGGATCACTCTAGATGTTAAAAATGGTATTTAGGGGCCAATTTTCTTTGGCTTCTCATGGAATTGCTTTAACTGAACTATGCTTTGGCATGATGCCACCGGCCCTCACTGAGGAAGTCATTTGAAACTCACCATTATATTTATCATGGAAATGTTAAGTGCTTTATACTGTCTCTCCTTTATAAAGAGTCACAGGAAAAATGTCTTACAAGTTTCAATACCAGGAAGAATAATATGTCTGTCTTCTCAGGAATCCATATCACATTCATTTCATGGAGCTGTGGGTCCTGACCACTAGGAAGATAAGAGACTTTATTGATCAATTCTAACAATTCCATAGAAAACCTTACTGAGTGGTCCTATCCTTTGCTTGGGGACTATTTTTAGTCTGCTTTATATCTAATTTTTCAAACATTATTGTCAATTTTCTCCTAGTTTACCACTCATCATATTTTTAGATGGTTGTATTATATGTACATACGCAATCCAAATCAAATCCCTTTTGGGGATGACTTGGAATCTAAATAAAGCACTATATTTAATGTGGAAATAAGTACTACATTCAATATTTGGAAATAGATTTTACAATCAAGAATAATAGCATTTTCATTAGCTTAAATTTATCAAATATCTAAATGAGAGTCCCCATCTTTTTTCCCAGGCTCTCCTGTGAACTGACAGGAAAGAGAGCAAGGGGATAGTTCTATTACATGTGTAGGCTTATGTCCAATTCCTCCTTTTCTTCTCGTCTCCCCAACTGGGCCATGGTCTCTCCTTGCTCCAGGTTATAGTGTACAGATAAATAGCATTTTAAAGTAAACGTGGTGTAGGGCTTTGTCCTTCTACCATTAACTAAGTGGAACCACTGAAGGTAAAGGATGCTTGATGAGACTTCCAGGGAATTTAGCTTCTGCTTCCTATAAGGAGAGGAACAAGAAGAGCAAGAGCTGCAGGGCCATTTACACACAACGGGAAGTAGTTCATGGTGTCCCACCGTTTCCAACTTTTGCCACCAGGCGGGATCATGCAGAGTATAGTAAATGACATCCTTCTCTGTCTCCTGTCTCCAGCCTATTGAAAGAATAAGATATGTGACCTATATTCCCAGAAATATCAGCTTTAGGCTTCTTTCTAACGTGATGCCTATATTTCTATCAGGCACTATTGCCCTTTCTTCCATTTGAAAGGTTATTGATTATATTCTATGATCTTGGCATCACTATATGTGTTAGGGATAAAAAAAGAAATAATATAGGGATCTGGAAATGAACGCTCTTGAATCTGAAATAACAGCATTCATCAGCTGTCATGACTCTTTCCTATCTGTCCTTTTACACATCACAAATCAGTCATTCTGCTTTTTTTTAATTTATTGGGGTGACAATGGGGTGACATTCAGCTTTTGAGACCTGTTACTCCTCTGAGATACCAGATAGCTGAAAGGTGTTCTATCCAAAGAAATGAAATGAATCTAACAGTGGGGTTCCCCCTCAGTCTGTGAGGAGAGAACTGTGAAACCACACAGGAAGAATAAAATTAATCCATTGAATTATAATCTCTCTTATCCCAAGGGGAAAAAAAAGTTTAAATAAACTTAAGCACAAATATGTTAGGAATACAAAAGTGACAAAGATAATATTTCAAAGTGTCATAGATCAAGTAGCAGTATTTCTCCTATATTACTTTTCACTTAATTCCAATCAGCAAAACCATAGAGGGTGTATGGATATTAGTAAAAATCTCATTGTATTACCCAATAATTGGGTAAACTGAGCTGTTTTTTCAAGGTTAATGGCCAAGGCAGCCACTGAAAATTGTTCTCTAAGAAACAAAGAAATGTGAGGCAGAACGAGCTATAAGGCCATAAGTACCTTCAGGGATAACCTCTCCTTCCTGCTGTGGTTCATCTCATCATCACCAGTGCATAACCGTCTCCTGGCGGCCACCTCAGTGCAGCTGGTTTGACAGAGATAAGTGATATTGGAATCTAACTGTCAGAGCCAAACAGCACGGTGAAGTTCAACTGCAGGAGCAGATCTAAAAGAAGTGAAGACTTGGAATCATAGCTATAGCTCTCAAACCTTACAGTCCACCATGTATAACATTATCCAACCAGAAAGGGAAGGGACCATCCTATGCCTACTATTGAGAATGCATCTGTTTTTAATTCATGCATCAAAATTCTGCTGGTGCTATTTGTATATTCAACCTTGTTTTGACGTTTACCTATTTGCTTGCAAATAAAACAAAATTTCAAATTGAAGCCTAATGATAACACTTTAAAATTTTCTCTAGCTTTATTGGAGTACACTTGACAAATAATTGTATATATTTAAGGTACACAATATGTTTTGCTATACATATACATTGTGAAATGATTACCACATTCAAGCTAATTACTATATCCATCACCTCACATGGTTATGATTGTGTGTATGTGTGTGTGTGTGTGTGTGTGTGTGTAGTGAAAAGACATAAGATCAACTCTCTTAGCAAATTTCAGATATATAATACAGTATTATTACTAACTATAGCTACCATGCTATAGATTAGGTCTCCAGCAATCCCACTTCTACGTATATACTCAAAAGGAAATAAAATCAGAGTCTTGAAGATAATGTCTGCTCTCCCATGTTCATTGCAGTATTATGCTCCATAGCCAAGATATGGAAACAACCAAAGCATCCACTGACAGATGAATGGACAAAGAAAATATGGCATGTGTATACAATGCAATATTATTCAGCCTTTAAAGAGAAGGAAAGCTGACATTTGCAACAACATGTGTGAACCTGAAGGACATTATACAAAGTGAAATCAGCCACACAAAGGAAAACAATTACTTTCTGATCCTACTTATACATGGAACCAAAAAAGTCTAACCCATAAAAGCAGAAAGTAGAATGGTGGTTGCCAGGCCCTGGAAGGTGGGGGAGTGAAGAGATATTGAATAAGCTCTAGCTCTGATCACACTTTTTTAGCAGCTGGCTTCAGCAGAACCAAAAATATTATCAAATGACAGGAAGAATGAGTAATGGTAACAAAAACGCTAAAAAAAAAAAAAGGCATCTATTTAATATTAAACTATTTTAGAACTTACTAGGTTTGATGGAAATTAAAACCAAAAACATGCAAAGAGAAACTATCACCAGAAAATGATGTAACACACAGAGCCATCTCACACATCTTAGAGGAGAGCCTACTATCTTTTCATCACTACTAACCCACTCACATGCCTAGGGATCCAATAATTGCTATGATAGCATAAAAATGAACATCTTTAAAGTACTGATAATAGTAACAGAAAACAAAAGATTCGGGCATCAATTTTTCCGGCGCTTGTCCTTTATTCACCGTGCCTCCCCATCTTTAAGTGGAAATTGTTATTTGTAAAAGGACTCTGAATAACAGATGAATCAGGGCCTGTGGAATGAATATAAATATTAACATTTATTTCACATGAGTATTTGCCAAAAGAACAGCAATGAATTATCCAGAGTTTCTTCAACGTCTTAGCAGAAGTATGGTACCTAATAGCAATTGCTTATTAACTTTAATAATAGTTCATTCAAAAGAGAAAATCTCAAAACATTGCTATTTGGTGGTGAAATGGTTTTTATTTCAGCAGATATTTACTAATGCATGACTCTAGTGGCAAACATTTCAAATGCTTTTCATCCACTGCACTGGCAAAACACCCCCATGAGGCCCGGGGAAAGCAGGTTGCCAATCTGTTTTTCTGAAGAAAACTCAGATAGACAACGAAAATCAGATTGTATTTTGCAAACAAAACAAAAAAAGAAAAATGATATCTCTTTTAGGCTTAGCTTACAGTATAACGTCATGAATTCAAAGAGCACTGATTGCTTACCTACTATGTGTTGCTTACCTACTTACTACCTGTTGCTTACCTGCTACTTACCAAGAACTCCTCTAAAATCTGGAGATTCCACACTTTGCCCTCAAGTGTTTAGACTCCAGTGAAGGATAAACAGGTGCTTATGCAATTACACTGAAAAGAAAAGATGCTACAGTAGAGCTGATGGAGCACAGTGGAAGGCCACAAACCAGTTTTACAAAATGAGGCAAGAGTTCTCCTTGACCTCAATCTTGAGCAGAAACCTGAAGGAAAGCAGGATTAAGTAGGCTAAAGAGCAGAAGAATCAGTAAGTCTTGACAATTAAAAAATGCCAAACACCACGATCCTTAGAGACAATGTGCAAAATAAAAGTGTATGTATAACTACTATCAGGCATCTCAGTGTCCCCAAATATTCAATAACTCCGTATAATGGTACCAAGTATAGTATGTCTACTTCAGGAACTATTTCATAGGCATTAAGTAATGAAATTGATTGTGGTGAATTTGCATTGAGCTCACGTAAGTCAGATATGTGTTTCCCAGAATTCCCTTTTCTGCATTAGGAGTTCTGAGTTAGGAGTGCCAGAAAAAGACATTTTGAGTGCAATTTGGAAAGCGACGTGAACCTGTGGCGTCCATATTCTTTTCTCCTGGGCAAGGGCACAGCAGAGAGCTATGCGCGTGCGCAGTTGCTGATCTGCTGCCCCCTTGTGGACGTGGGTGAGCAGTCAGGCTGTAGCTCCTACAGCTCCTGATGGTTCTCCTCCATCTGCTTCTCCAGCTCTTGGCCCAAGGGTGCATTTTGCTGTTGAGAGTGGATGCTTACTTCTCTTTGCAGGTAATCTCCATCATCAAAGTTGGAGGTTTAGAGGCCGTGAGAAACCAATGTTGGTTCAGTCCAATCTCATCGGTCTCAGCTCATCCTTGTAGGTTCTAGTTTGCTCGCTGCTTCTGTTTAACCTGCTTTTTCAATTACATAAGATCAAATCTTTATAATAAATGCCTTCTTATTTGATCCTCTGATCAACCTCTGACTGCTACAGTGATGTTTGTACATTCTGTCTGATGACGCTGAAAAAAAGAATTATGGCATAATGTTAAGTTAAAAACACCAATGTGCAAAATTTATGTACACTTTAATTTCAATAGTTTACAAGCAAATGGATCTAAAATTCAAAATATTAGCTGTGATTTTATTTGGATAAGTTGGACTATGTGTGAATTTTTGTCTCCTTTATATCTTCAGTGTTTACACTTTAAAAAAATGAACATGCATTAATTTTATAATTTAAGTCAGCAAGAAAACAGAAATTTGTTTTTGTGACAATAAATCTTCAGTGCAAAGAAAAGGCAGTCACCTAACAGTGTGATTGTAGGTCTTCTTAATTCAGATAAATGCATCCTTAGGAGCTTTCTAAATTAAAATAACATAGGAATAGAAAGGGTTGTAAACAATTACAGCTACATTTCCAATATGTTCTGCTAAGACTCAGCCACCAAACTTCATGAATACAATTTGAAAAACTGGGTCAATTTCCCCAGCACAACTTTCTGTATCTTTTCCTATAGAAGGAGTTAGATTTAAAGACTTTTAGGTAAATTCATTGAAACTGTGTATTCAACATGTAAAGTTAAGTTTCTTGCAAATATATACACATCTATTTAATGCCATACACCCACAAACATGCACATATTCAAAGAAATTTCTATTTCCAATACCTAATTGCAAATTTTGAATAAATTTAGTAACCATCTGTGTATCCTTCATTTAAAAATTATGCATATACACATATATACACTCACAATTTTTGAAGTTTGAACTAGGTACTTTATTTAAGTAATAATCCTTCATAGCTTTCTAGTAAGTCACCATTTACAAAAAACTTGCATAAAGTCACGGAAAAGACATTTTTGTATTTTAATTGTTGCAGATACTAAGACCCAAAGAGATTAAGAAACGAGGTTACAGTTCTCATTATCCTTTATTGTCACTATTATTGACTATAAAACATCATCACCTGGTTATTTTCAAAAGTGAGTTTCCTTGACACCTCAGAGATTAAAGGAAGTATTTACCTCCTTCAGTGAACACTCTAACACCCTACAACATATTAGTTTTCTGCTATCAGGCAAATCTATTCTTCTAGTTATTTGATACATAGACATAATTGTATGATTTAGATTAATGAATGAATTACTCAATATTATTGACTCAAGAATATCAATTTCTTCATAAATCAAAATAAATTACATATTCGTATCCTTAGAAAATATAGACCATAAATATAGATACCTTTCTATCAGATTACATCTATATAACTTACAAAACAAATTATTTAACTGCATTTTATCAAGGAATTACTTTTTCAAGTGGGCATTGCATATTGCACTGTTAATTTTAGTGGAAGAGTTTGGGAATGCTCTTTCCAATGAGTGAACAGGGTATCTTTGCAAAAGTTACTCTGTAAATCAAGAGCACAGTATGTCCATTCTTTCAATTACATTATTTGGAGCAGAAGTCAGCACATGGCAGCCAGTCCATAGCCAAATCCAGCCCAACACTGTTTTTGTATGGAAGACGAGCTAATTTTTTTTTTCATTTTTAAACTCTTGGGAAAAAAAATTAAAGAAATTATTTCATGACACATGAAAATTTTATGATATTCAAATTTCAGTGCCCATAAATAAAGTTTTATTGGAACAGAGGGCCACTCATTTGCAAAGTATTATTCCCCATGGGAACAAAGTAGAACATAGTAACAGCTTTCCTAAGTCACAGGGTTCTTCTATGGATAAATTATGAATGTAAACTAGACATAAAATTGCTATGCAAGACATTTCTGATAAAATAAAAAAATGCTTGGTTACGCTGTAAAAAGTATTTCCACATGATTTGTATTCACATGGGGTTGGGAGGAAACAGTAAGCATCCATGTGTAATTTATTTTACTTAAATTGTTAATCTTGAAAGGAAAATGATAAATTTTGACAGTGGAGCCAAATTGGATCCATTAGGTTTCTGATGTCTTCCAAAGATTTGCAAATCTTTCTTTTCTACAGACTAACCATAATGTGATATCTCTCCCTGCTCTAGTTTGTGACCTAGGTAAGATTGAGCAAGTGACACATTCTATGGGAACCCATGCAAAATAGGCCAAAGAGAAAAAAAAAAGAGAAAGAGAAAGAAAGGTATTAAAATTAACAAGAAAATTACCCCTGCTATGTTACCATGCATGGGCAGACCACAACTCTCAGTGCTTGGAACTCTGATCATGAAAACCTATGAACTCAATTTTTGTCAGTCACACCAGTTTAAAATTGTATCGCTGCTGAGCTGAAATAAAATGCTAAACTGGATGAATCCCTGTGTTCCTTATATCTAGTTGCTTATTTATAATTGATTGTTATAGCTGTTGTGTTGTAGAGTTCCTTCTACATCACTGCTTTACCGAGGTTCCAGACCAGACGATTACAAATAGTCAATACCTTACATCAGCATCTGCATTGTATTAAGGATGATTTCACAATGGATATCCATGGTTCATAACCCTTATTAGTGCACAGGAATATTAAAGCAAGGATTTAAGGAAATGGACAGTTTAAGTCTTTAGTTTCTTTGTGAGTCCAAAGTCCATTAACAACAACCAGATACAATTGTGTTTGTACTAACACTTTTATTCCCAATTTAAGAATTGCTTTTTTTTTTAATAACGATAAATGTCTTCGTTGGTGATTGCCAGCCCACCACACTTATGCTTTTTAGATCCAGCACAGTGCTAAATTATTTATTTATTTTTTTGCTATCAGTAGGCAGATTGTTTTAAACAATTATTGTATTTAAACCGTTAAAGTTCACAATGGATACTAATAATTGTAGCTAATTTTGCATTGGTACTATGTGCTCTGCACTACTAAGCACTCAATTTTCATTGTCTCATTTATAACTTAAACACCCTTTTGATCGAGGCCCTCACATTATTTCCATTTTACATGTGAGAAAACAGTCTTACAGAAGCTAGTTTAGTTTAGTACTGTAATAGGTATTAGAGGTAAAGTAATTAATAGGTATTAAAGTCAGATTGGAATCTATGCAAGCCTGACAACCAGAATTGTGCTCTTATCCACCATTATGTCATTCTGTTTCCTGGGCATGGACACACATTAGTCAAAAATTGCTTTCGTGGATTTATTGTATTATTTGTCTGTGTTTTAATAGACAACAGCATGAATTACAAGTCTGGCAAAGCTGATGTTTTTGTGAAGAGAATAGGGTCTTTGGAAGCAGGCTTACCTGAGCTTAACCCTGAACTCCTCATCTCTAACCATTTAGAGTAAATAAATTATGATACTCTCTTTACACCCACTTACTTGTCTATAAAATAGAGGTGTTATAATAACTACCTTGAGAGTTCTTGTAAGTGTTTTGCTAGTACGTATAGCAACTAGCATGAAATAAGCACAAAATTACTATTTTTCCTCCTATCTCTACTGTGTTTTCCCGAAAATAAGACCTAGCTGGACAGTCAGCTCTAATGCATCTTTTGGAGCAAAAATTAATATAAGACTCCATCTTATTTTACTATAATATAAGGTTGGGTATAATATAATATAATACCCGGTCTTATTTTACTATAGTAAATAATATAATATTGTATAATATAATATAAGACTGGGTCTTATATTAATTTTTGCTCCAAAAGACACATTAGAACTGATTGTCCAGCTAGGTCTTATTTTTGGGGAAAGACGCATGTATTTTTTTAATCTGTGCGTAACTTCCATTCCACAAAAGGACTGAACTAACGTCTCAATCATCCGTTAATAGAAAAGTCCAGGTCCCACCTTAAATTTGGACATCGAGGTTTTTTTACGTTTATCACAGGTTCATTAAACACCTCAGTAGAATTAAGATTGCATTATTTTTTTAATCACAAGAGACGCATTGATCTGAATATCCTTTGAAGTGGTAAGACACAGCCAGGGCTTCTGAATATGTATTAAAACACGAGTAACGATTCTCGTAATAGTGGAATCCTGAGGAAAAGAACCTGATATGTCAGGCAGCACACAGTGAGGAAGAACGTAGGAAAAGCAGTCTTTTGATGGAATCCTCAAAGAAACCCTGCTCAGAGTCAGACCAAGGGCTCCTGTGCCTTTCTGATGTTGATGTTGATATGTCTCTTTATCCTGCATTTCTGTTACTTTCCTGGACCTCGGGCAGGTCTGATTCTCTAATATCCTGGTGGTTTCTCATACCTCATAGACGTCTTCACTCAACAAGAAAAAAAAAAAAAAGTGAAATATGTCACATCAAGTTCATAATGGTAGTGAACTATTTCACTGTCAAGTGTAACATTAACTCAGGCAAGAATGGTTTTCAACACAGGAAACCAACAGTAATGTTAGAATTGATTGGTTGTTTGATGGTTATTTTAAACATTAAGAAAATGTGGATATGTAAAGGTATAATGCTAACATACTATGCAAATAGAGAGGTTATAGATGTCTATCACAAAGTGGAAGTATCAATATTACCTGGCAATTTTAAAGTTTAAAATGATTCAGATTACTCTGCCTAATGTTGACAGTTTTCAAATACTGGACTTTAGTAACATCATATATCCCAACTCATGTAAGTTATTTAATTTCTGTTAACATTTGCCATGCTGAAATAAACATATATTTTAAGAATTAAAGTCAATATTATTTATTAAAAATGTTTTGGATTTCCTGAAATCTCCTTAGTTTTATATTAAAAATCCTTAGTTTTATGTTAGAAATATTTTATCTAAGAAGGAATTTAAAATAAGTATTTATGACTTGTTAACTTGTTTGATTATAATTTTTAAAAATGAAAGAAGGGGAAATAAACTATATTCTAAATTTTATATGCATATACATAAAAATATACAGGTATACAAATATGTATAATAAAAAGGGGAAGAACACATAATACATTTTATCTATATATTGTAAGAATAAAAACACATCAATTTCCTCTTCTAGCTTCATCAGTGGTCTTCGGGAGCAAGCAGCCCCAATTATAATTTTTATAAGCATTCAACTATATATGTTCATGTATTTAGTGCCTTTTATGTGCTAGGCATTTTACATACTTTATCTCATTTTCTCTTCAAAAAATTTTATATTTGAGAGAAAGACAGAGATCTCTTCTGTTACTCTTCAGCAAAACACTTTAAAAATAGAATATAATGAGTAAATTAATGGTTTTATCAAGAAATGCATAAATAAAGTAAAAATGGTACAGGTAAATCAGGGCATGTATTTCAAGTTGCCTGGTGAGAGTGGGGAGATGCTCCTTATTTGTTCTATTTAGTTTTGTTTTGTTTCCACAGTAGAAACTCTTGCCCAATGGCACATCACACATTTGAACAGGAGTTTGAAGGGGTTAAAGATGCAAAGAGTGGATCTGTGCAATTCCATTTTCTTTGTGTAGAACAAAGTGGCCTTTTGAGAATTGAAACTACAGGCTAGGTCTTCACAGGAACACACTAAAGCCAAAGGAGTAAAACAGGCTACATTATACTTACCGATAAGCGTACATCCCATTAGCAGTATTACACATTATCATGTGTGTCTGTCATACTGAAAAGCCACATACAGGGCTGAAATGCTGTTACAGGGACACCCCGTATAGCCAAGCATTGTAAGAAGGAATACTTTCGTTTATTTAAAATTCATTGGGGTGACAATCGTTAGGAAAATTGCATAGGTTTGAAGTATACAATTCTGTAATACATCATCTCTATATCACATTGTGTGTTTACGACCCAGAGTCAGTTCTCTTTCTGTCACCATATATTTGACCCCGTTTATCCTCATCTACCACTCCCCTCCTGCCTTACCTGCTGGTAACCACTATACTATGGTCTGTGTCTATGAGTTTTTGTTTCTTCATTTGTTTGTCTTATTCTTTGTTGCTTTCAGTTTTGTATCCCACATATCAGTGAAGTCATATGGTTCTCAACTTTTTCTGTCTGACTGATTTCACTTAGCATTATAATCTCAAGATCCATACATATTGTCGCAAATGGCACTATTTCATCTTTTTTATGGCAGAGTAGTGTTCCATTGTGTATGTGTACCACAAGTTCTTTATCCAATCGTCTGTCAAAGGACACTTTGGTTGTTTCCATGTCTTGGCCACCATAAATAAAGCTACAATGAACATCAGAGCACATATATCTTTACAGATAAATCTTTTCAGATTTTTTGGGTATATACCCAAAGAAGAGGGATTGCTGGTTCACATGGTAATTCTATTCTTAGTTTTTTGAGGAACCTCCACACTGCCTTCCATAGCGGCTGCACCAGTCTGCATTCCCACCAACAGTATATAAGGGTTCCTTTTTCTCTACAACCTCTCCAATACTTGCTATTATTTGTCTTGTTGATGATAGTCATTCTGACTGGGGTGAGGTGATATCTCATTGTGGTTTTTATTTGCATTTCTCTGATGACTAGTATGTTGAGCATCTTTTCATATGTCTATTGGCCATCTGTATGTCCTCTGTGGAGAAATGTCTATTCAGGTCCTCTGCCCATTTTTTAATTGGATTGTTTTTCTGTTGTTGAGTTGTATGAGTTCCTTATATATTTTGGATATTAGCCCCTTATGCGAGGCATTGTTTGCAAAAATCTCCCATTCAGTGGTTGCCTTTTTATTTGAAGAAGGAATACTTTCAAATGAACACTTAAACTGGGATGTCACTTAATTTTTTGGCATTGATAACTAAATAATGTATTTTAAACAGTTAAATCATTTTATTTTATTAAAAAATAAGGAGTTACTTTTAACTATCTCTTTTAAACAGGAATAGGCATGTCACTTGTATTTTAAATGTGTATCTGTTCAGGTTACACTCCACAAAAAGCCTCAGGCTTGTAGATATTCCCCAGCAAAACTAAAATGACTATTCACTACAGAAAACAACTAAAACGTTCATTCTTTTAAAATTATTTTTTTAAAGCTCCATAATCATCTACGACCACTAACAAGGATTTCTGGGTCTCACCAGCAGTCACTGTATCGTGAGCACGAATCTTGGACTTAAGAAGTCATACGTGCTGTCTGGCCTGACCTTATACAAAGCACTGCTGGTTTGCTGTTCATCACATCACTAGTCAGGAAACACATTTGTCTTAAAACACTGTAGGATTCAAATCCAATTCTCTGGATTTGAATAATTAATCTAATACTTATTTTTATGTGCCCTTGGAAAAATTATTGAACTTTATATGTTTAACTTCTTCTACCTATAAAATAAAATACCTTCATCTAATTTCTTTAAAAAATAAATACATTTTTGTGAAGATTAAATAAGTGAATTCATGAAAAGTACTTAATACAGAGTCTGGCATTTAGTAAATGCTAAATAAATGTTAACTATTATTATTTCTTATCTTAGTTTATCATTTTCTATGCATTGTGTTATTTGTGACAGCTTCAATTCGTATTTTATTCTGCACTTGCAAAAAATCATTTGAACGTGTTTTCCTGAATTGAGTAAGTGATCAGTTAATCAATTAAGATATAGTCCAATTATTTGGTTGATAAATTAGTCAATATTTCCCTCTACTCTAAAGTTTGATGGGACAGGTACCACATTACTTAGCTCACCTTCATTCAGTCATTCATTATTAAGAAAGTATCTACTATGAATTATAAGGAAGTTAAGAATAAATATCACGTTAATTGTATTCTAAAGGATCTTACAATCCAGTGGGAGAAATAAAAAATGTATGAAACTAATTAACAGAAGGGAAAAAAAAGATGTGTGATGATAGAAGTTGATTCAAAATGATAATATCTGATTAGTCAGTCATTTTATGGCTGGAGAAATAGGTTCCAAAACTAAAGCCCATTATTTACCAAAGTTCTGCTGATTGTCCTCTAACTCCACGGCCCCTGACTGAACCCTAACTTCCTGACTTGTCTTTTTAGCTTTTCCAACTCCTTCCATGGTGCATTCTGCTTTGGAATCTAGATAGGATTTGCTGCTTTTTCTTACCCAGCATCTATTTTCCCATTTTCTGGTAATAGCTTCCCTTACAATGAAAAAAGCGAAGCATAAATTGCCTCGAAATCTAGTCAATAATAATGACTCAGCTTCTAAAGAATTGTGGTTTCTATATTAGTTATTTTTTATGTTAATAGAATATTTTTATTGTGGTAACATATATGAGGTCTGACAATTAAGTTCGTGAACTTGTTGCACCGATGTTGCTAAATTTTTTAGATATCAGAAGGATTATTCATTATGAATTTATACCATCTGGACAGTTAACCAAGTTTACTATTTAGAAGTGCTGAAACAGTTGCATGAAAAAGTTAGATGACCTGAACTGTTCAACAATTCATGGCAAACAATTCATAGCATTACAACAATGCACCAGCTCACCCGGCACTGTCTGTGAGGGAGTTTTTAGCCAATAAACAAATCACTGTATTGGAACACCCTCTCTACTCACCTGATCTGGCCCCCTGTGACTTCTTTCTTTACCCAAAGTTAAAGGAAATATTGAAAGGAAGACATTTGGATGACATTCAGAACATCAAGGGTAATATGATGACAGCTCTGATGGCCATTCCAGAGAGTTCCAAAATCGCTTTGAAGGGTGGACTAGATGCTGGCATCAGTGCACAGCTTCCCAAGGGGAGTACTTCGAAAGTGACTGTAGTGATATTCAGCAATGAGGTATGTAGCACTTTTTCTAGGATGAGTTCGTAAACTTAATTGTCAGACTTCATATGTAACATGAAAAATACCATTTAAACAATTTTTAAGTGTATACTTCATTAGCATTACATACATTCACTTTGCTGTGCCATCATCACCACCATCCACCTCCAGAATTTTTCGTCTTCCCCAACTGGTGCTCCGTGCCCGTTAAATACCAACTCCCATTTCTTCTTCCTCCCTAGTAACTACTAGTCTGGTCTCTATTTCTACAAATTTGATTACTTTAGGTATCTCATATAAGTGGAATCACACAATATTTGTCCTTTGGTTATTGGTTTATTTCACTTAGGAGAGTGTCTTCAAAGTTCATGTTGTAGCATGTGTCAAATTTCTTTCCTTTTTAAGGTTGAATAATATTCCACTGTGTGTTTATGTCACATGTTGTTTATCCATTCATCTATCAGTGGACACTTGGGTTTTCTCCACCTTTTGGTTATTGTGAATAACGTTGTTATGAACATGGGTGAACAAATATCAATTTAAGTCCCAGCTGGCATTTCTTTTGGGTATATACCCAGAAGTGTAATTGTCAGATCATATGGTAATTCTATGTTTAGTTTTTTTGAGGAATAACCATACCATTTTCCACAGTAGCTGCACCATTTACATTCACTCTTCCCCTTGGAACTTTTTTCTCTTCACCATGACTGCCCCCAAATATTCATAACGCGCAGTTAAGTAGAGAATGAAGTATTAGGTTGGTGCAAAGTAATTGTGGTTTTTGCAATTATTTTTAACCGCAATTACTTTTGCACCAACCTAATACATGAGTTCAGGAAGAAAAAGACAAGAAATCTAATTTTGTTAACCTGTTATTTAGCGCATATCTCTATTGGCAGAAAGACGAGCTTAATGTGTAATGAGATCTTCACCTTGGTGGAACCCCCAGGCCTAAGCCTGCCAGTGGTAGCCTGCAGATATATTCTAAGTGGAGGTTCATGGTGATAACGCACATTCAATCGGTATGAAAGGTTTCATTAGGACAGTCTGGGACTCATCCATATTGCTGCAGCTGTGACTAGGCTGTAAGTTTCTTGAAATCCATTCTGTTACAAGACATATTTCAGTTCCTAAACTCCAGCTCTTTCTCAATACACCCCACCCCCGACAAGGCTGTCTTTAAATTCATCACTAAATTCACTGGAGTGACCCTAAACCATCCCATTCATCTTTCACCAGCCTCACCACTGAGGTGATAAATCTCCATTTCCCTCCTGAGAGTTTGACACTTGGTGGCCCTCCCTCTTCTGTAATTATAATGTTTTCCCAGATCTTATGATTAGAATTTCTGATTATGCCCAAATCTGTACAGCAAAACCAACATAACAACTTGCTAACTTCTTTTAATCACATTATAAGTGGGCCTTGCTTTAAAAAATGACTTTAATGGGCCCCATTCTGGAAGGACAATGCATGCCGTGTCCTTTTAATGTTAACAGCACGCTATTCACTTGTCCAGATCATGCCCATTTATGGTGAAAAGTTGTTTTAACCTCAGGAAGGTAACTTCGCCTTGGGAGTGCTGTTTGCTTTCATGTCGAAGAGTCTTTGTAAAGCTTTCCTAGGGATATTCTGCATTTATCTTGGTTCTAAATATAGTGAGTATAGAAATCCAGACTCAAAACATATTGATTGAATGGAAAAATATTTTTCTATAGGGAAATAATGTCAACTTGAAGTATAGATTATTTGTCCCTTCTACTTTATGAGAAAAACAAAGGTTACAAGTGCACACGATGATAACGGGCTGATAAAGGATAAATGAGACTACCCCACAACTCTAGTAGTTTTTCCCAAGTACTTGGAGTTTTCTGATTAATTTTAATTGGTTTCCACATAAGTCATTTGCATGATTGCTTGATACTCTGTTATACTCTTAAAGAAATATTTTCTCTTAACTAATGAGAATATATGAGAGCAGGAAATGGTAACACTACTATGTAAAATGCCAGAATCTAAAAAACACATTTGTAACTCTGTTTAAACCAGTATTAGAACTGAATATAGGTACTCAGTTAGTTTTACTGGAACCAATATTTATATGGAGTAGTTTTCAGGTATTATATTGCTAAATCAAAGATAGTAAAAAAGAAAAATATTCAATTTCTTGATCAGATCAAGTTGCTTTACTTAAACAAGGCAATTTTCTCTGCCACAAGAAAAAAGCCAAATTTATATATTTTGTAGGAAAGATGATCTCCCTAACTTTGAATTCTTGGCACTATCTAACATCCAACTCCCTGGAAAATAAGGATTTTTAATATTTGAGAGGAAACCCTGACTGATTTCATTCGTAATTTCTGGATCAATCAATACCATATAAAAAAGAAAGCTCCCATCCTCCCTCAAAATTCCCGGATCATAAATATACATGAAGAGTGTTCTCAGAACACAGGACATGTTATTACAGAGCAGTACTGGGGAGTGTCATTGCTTATCATGGAAGGGCTCTCACAGAGCAGGTAAGAGAATGAGAAACGTCACTCTAGTTCCAGAGTGCCTAAGCGGTGAGAAATCAGGCAACCGAAGTCGATGACACAGCCCCTGCTCTCATGGAGCTTACAGTCTTGCCGAGCTTCATTAAGCTTGGAAAGTCTACTGTATCTGGGGATGTTTGTACTTAATACCATGATGCTGGATCAGAAACATCATTAAATTAATACCATGTTCCCCATGCTGATGTCACTCTACCCACAGAAAATTTGTATCATGGTCTGAAGACACATGTACATTTATTAATACATCTCCATGTTTTTATACATATTTTCCCATAGATTCTATTGCTTTTATCTCTTTTTACCCATGTAGTTATTACTTAAGGATAGTTAATTATATACCTCGCATTTGTATATAACTTCATCATTACAGTCATAGTATTATATTCTAATTACAGGTAATACTTGTCAGTGGTCCTCCATTTTTAAAGTCATCTGCCTAACCCCTGACACACGTATACTTAACTCTAAGCTCCAAGAGGGAAAGGATCTCAACTGTCTTGCTCTCCTTCACATCTCAGTGTCTTTTGCAATAAATGCCTGGCACAGCAAAAGCTATTATTATTATATTACTTCCTTTCATCAGTTTCTGTGAAACAAAGTATGCTATTCATTTGATGAAGTAGATCAAGATTCTACTATGAGCTAGTTATCCTCAAGAAAACCAGCTAGTGGGGAAGACAGAAACAGGACACCTATTATAATACCCAGCAATTATTTATGACTCCCTGTGGGAGAAAGATGCTGAAGAAGAGTAAAAGAGGTAGAAATATGTACGTATAGGGTCTCAAACTAAACAGGAGTGATCTGTCTCTCTTGAGTGATGGAATCAGTCAGTACTGGCAGTGAAAATTGGAAGCCTCCTTTAGGGCTTCTCTGATTCTCTTTCAGCTGCCTGGATTGAATCCTTTTCCTAAAGATTTCCTTCCACATCCTTTCTCTTCTCATGCCCATTGACCATCTCTTCTGACCCCACCCACCCTCACCAGACTATCCTTAAATCGTCAAAGGTAGAATGAACACAAACTGGGTTATCAAAACCAGGATACTACAGAGCTATGTGTTTATCCTTTAAAAAGGGTACTTTTAGGGGAAATAAAAATTTAGTCAATGGGAACTCTCTTCTCTATCTATTCTGCTGCCAAGAGCACAAGCAGAAAAAGGAAGAAAGTGCTTTGAAGATTAAGAAAATATGGGTGAAGGCCTGAAAGAATAACTGGGCCTAAATCTCTAGGAAGTAATTTATAATAGTTGGAACAGAACACAAAGGAGAACCTTAGGACCCAAGGCTCGAAATGCAAGAAGCTGATGAAAAAGGTATTTGTGTCTCATTCAGTTGCCAATGGAGCCTTTAAAA
Source organism: Rhinolophus sinicus (assembly GCF_036562045.2). NCBI lineage: Eukaryota > Metazoa > Chordata > Mammalia > Chiroptera > Rhinolophidae > Rhinolophus > Rhinolophus sinicus. The sequence continues at coordinate 70,466,634 of NC_133760.1, forward strand.
AGCACCGCTAGGGCCCTGATGCCATCTGACTTGTGTGTTGAATGAATAACAATGGTGATCCTATGGAATATGGGCTAGAAAGAGCATTTGCTGGAAGCAGGGAAAGAGTCCATAGGATTTTGCAGGAATTCACGTAAAGTAATAATGAATTCCCTACCTACTTTGTATACTGTGTTATAAGGGAGGCATTCAATAATATTTTTAAATCAAATATGTAAACGAGAATATGAACTTCCCTCACAATAAAAATCTGTGCACTACATTTAAACAGTTTAAAATCCTAAAAGGTGAGGAGGGTTATTTTTTGATAAAGAAGAAATCAGAAAATATTTTGTTTGTTTTTGTTGCTTTTATACAACCCCTGTGTAGATGAATATTAATGTACTGACTGCATCCCTCTTCTTCTTCTGCTTTGGCTTCCTGGTCAGATTTCACCGGATGTTTAGAATTATGCATCAGTTCAGAATGGTGCAAGAATTCTTAGGCAATCTTGATAGTCAAGGTTTCTGCTTATTTTCTCAAGTTCTCAACAAACACACAGTGTTATTCATCAGCCATTGTTCTGTAGCTGAGTATTATTGGAAACGCTGAGTCTTATTACCAGGATATTATAAAGCCAGTAGATGAATATATAGGCTTAATTGTAGTTGTTCTAAAGATAGTACCTAACTAAGGTGCTTTGAGCCAAATGTTATTTAAAAGTATCATTGTGTTTATATATTTTCCTGTTATTATATTTAATTTTACTCTGAATCTGTTGAGAAATTTGATAAATAGTAGAAATAGAGAGGTCTTTAATACCTTAATAAATAATCATACAATGTTATATTTCAAATCCAACTACATTTCCAATGCAGAAATCTCTTCTTCTACTTCCCTGACAAAGTCATCTAGACTCTGCTTGGAAGAAGAACGAGGAGATTCACTCTTTAATGAGGCTGCTGGATGTTGAACCCAGTGCTCTGCTGAGTAGCTTAGATGTTCCATCTTCTTGCTGCCACCTGAAACAACCTCGTCTGCAGCTTCTACAGCACAGCTCTTCAGATACTTAAAGAGAGCAATTATGTTTCCCTCTGTGTCAAAACCGCAGCAGTAATTCAGGGATGAGTTAACAAGGCTGTGAACTAGAGTGACTCCTGGAAGGATGGAAATGAGCCATCGTAAAGAATGAACAATTTTGTTCCCTTTTTAGATGTGAGGGTAAGGGAGGTGAAAGATGCCCCAAAGCGTGTGGAGTTTCAATTCTGAGTGACTGAAAAAAAAAAAAAAAAGGGAATATACCATTGATATCCATAGAAAGTCAGGAGCAAGGTGGCATGATGGGAAACTCTCTATCTCAGGAGAAGAGACAGGACATCCTATGAAACTCGTTCTTCCCATGAGTGAACTGATTGAGAAGCATTTATTCTTGAAGTGGAAAATAGGAAACTCACCAGGTTCCAATGCTCACTTGGGTATGTGTTGTACTTTGCCTGAACTCCAGGGCGAATTCTGAAATCAGCTGTCTCCTGGGCCAGTAAACACCAAGCTACTCAACAGAACAGCTAAGCAAGGCACCTGAGTCTGTGCTCTCATTTTCAAAATCAGTTAACAGACTTTTACTCAAAGTGTGTATGATCTGAATTCTAAAACATGCTTGATTTGCAGTTTCTGAGGCCTGAGAGAACCATCGTGTTTGCCGGCCTAGATGGTTTCACATATTACACTAATCAGCCTCCCTGGGCCAATATAATTGGGCAAAATTAGTTAGTACCTTTCTTTCTTGGCCTCCTCCCCTAGAGTCATTTTACTTTGAAGTTTATTGTCTTGCTGCAGCATTAATATTTGAATGATAAATTCCTAGGAGAATTCATTAAGAAATGTCTACAAAGTACTTTTAAAAACCTATGATAAGTGCACGATATGGCACAGAGTGAGGAGGAAGTTACCTGGAGGCAGCATGATTAGCTGAACCAGGCCTGGAGATCAATATAATGACAGACACACATGTAGGAAGAACAATTAAGCCAGTAGGACATTTCAAATGCGTCCAATAATGATCATGCCAATTCATGGTTAAAACCCCGTGAACCCTTACTATGGCTTATAAGACTTCCCAATATCCTTCTTTCCCTCCTATCTCACCTCTTGCCATTCCAGAAACATTATGCTGTAGTCAGATTAGCTTTGTGGTCAAAGGCACCTTTTTCTAACAGGCTGGACCTACTTGAAGATATGCTTTCCGCACTCTCCTCTCCCCACCCAAAAGGCCCATCTCAGATTTGCAATGTGAGACTCATTCTTTAGGTCTCCGGTTGTATGCTTTTATTCCCTTGAAGCTTTTCCTTAAGGTCCTTTATGCTAGACCAGCTGTTGTGCCTGCTTTTCCCCTCATAAAGCTTTTAATATAATAGTAATATCTCTGTGCTGCCATTCCAGTTTGAATGGTCTGTCTCCCACCCCTTCTAGACTGGAAGCCAAGAATGTCTCTTTTCCCCTTTATCCCAAGAACTTAGCCCAGTACCAGTAAAAAGTAGGTTTCCAGTAAATATATGTTACATGAATGAATGAATGAATGAATGAATGAATTGCAGAATGGCACCAAACAATATCAGTCTGTGCCTTAGAAAGAACCCCTTTCCCCCCACACACATGCACACTCATTCAACATTTTCTTGAATTTCAGGACACCTCTCTGCCATTAGAAATTAAACTGCCTCATGCAGGAATTAATTTATGGAGTGTCCTATTCTGACATTGAAATAAGTGAATCCTGAAAATAATCAGCCAACTAATAATTTATGGAGAATCTATTAAATGCTTACCTCCGTGAACTAAAGAAGTTTTCCTGGCTCTAAGCTGGTGAAAACACAGACCAGAAGCTGAGCTCTTTCAGTGATGTTTTAAGGTAACAAGCATACCACATTAAGTAGCAAAATATTAACTGCTTATCAGTTAATATTTGTTAAAACTAACAAAATCAGTTTTCCCCAAATCTAGCAATATGTGTGTCACCATTATAATTAGAGTCTTCTCATCTTTTAAGACCCCCTTCTCTGCTATACTACCTTTGGTTCACCCCAATACTGAAATAAGCAGAAGTCGAATTTTTCCATGATTTTTCTTGCAAGAAGTTAGTGATTTGACTCATCTAGAATATACAAACATTTTCCCCTAAATTTTGGTATATGGATAAGGTTCTAATAATCTTATAGGCCATATAATATCATTACAACCCAGAGATATGAACTAAAACCACTTCATCAGTTATCAGAATTGTGAAAGGGAGTGGAGGAAAGCCGTCCAGTGAAAGATCTAAAGGATAATACAGGAGAAATATTCTGTAAGTCATAAGTCTTAGAAATATCCTTAGAAATATTCTTAGAAATATTTCACAAGAGCATAACCTGTCTGTGGAGATCTTCCCAACATGGAAGGATCTGAGAGTTTGAAATTATTGGGGTTTGGTTATTGGTAGAGATAAAGAATGAATGGCCATGTTCAGACAAAGGACATGATCCCTGTGGAAAAGAGGGTCAAGTAACCAAGAGGTCAGGATGCTCCATGTCGACATCCAGTTTCATGAAGGATTAGGACATAAAGTTGGAAAGCATGCCAATGAATCTGGAAGTAAGTACAAGAGAGGGGTGGCCTGGAAATCAGTGACGTAACTCAGAGAAGTGGATGGTATAGTGATTAGGGAGAAGTAATGCGTTTTTAAAGTACTTGCATTTTATTAAACACAGCACCTATCTACATACATGTAAAAAATTCAGAGACACATCTATGAATACAGTGTGTGGTACATGCTTTGTAGCTCATGGGGTCTACACAGTAACCCCACTTGCTTCTATTTCCAACAGGCAGGGAATGACTGTACTGTACCAAGCTAATTTGATATTCCAACTGAATTATTTAAGGAGATCAGAGAAGGTATACCTAATTGTGGGACCTATGGATTGATTTTTGAATAATAAAACCTTTCAATTCTATGTCCCTTCTTCCATAATTTTTAGGTGTTCTAAAATCTAAGCACAAGAAATCTTCCTGTTCTTTGGCGTCTTTAATGCCTCTCTGCTGTTTTTGCTGATTTTTTTTCCTTCACTGAAATTATTTCAAGATTATGTTCAGAATTTCATTTTTTAATGATGTTCCCATTCAAAAATCGCATTTGCATGTACCTCCCAGCAGTAAAGTCTTTGCCTGTATTAGCTCTTTGGTGGTTTGCTTAGTTAATTTCTCATCTTGCAAAATACACCTTCCTTAACCTCCCAGCCCCAAACTAGGTCAGACAGCCTATTAAATGTACTTGTAGCATGTACCTCTCCTCCTAGCACTTATCAGTGCTAGAACTAAATGTCCATGGAGTAATTTTGGGTTATTTTCTCTCTTACCACCACAGTCTTCCCATCATCAAACATGGTACTTTGCATAAAGTAAGAGCCAGTAGATGATTAGTGCATCGGTGAACAGATGCAAGAATGAATGAGTGAGTAGCTGAGTGTAGGAAAATACTATTCACCCATTAAGAATTCTATCACTAAGCAACAAGATCTCAAAGCAGTTTTAGAAAATTATAGCATTTTTGTTAATAAAAACAAGAATGAAATGTCCAAATATCTGCAAAATGTTAACACATGATTAGTTCCAAGGGATAAAATTAAGGAAAAGGTTTTCTTCTTTTTAAATCTTCATTGTATACATTTACTATAATTAATATTTATTATTTCAGAGTTAAATAAAGTAACTCAATGTTGATTTATATTTTTTTAGAAGCACTTTTCCTTATTTGGTTTACATCCATTATTTACTTGACTATGTGAAATACCCTCTCTCAAAACTGGCATACCGCTACTATCATCTTGTAGTAGGGTAAGGCTTTACTGTTTTCAAAGTTTTCTGACATACCTTAGCTTATTTGATCTTCACAGAGATTCCAGAATATAAGCAGGACAGGCTTGTTCCCATTCTACAGATGAATTTGTGAATACACTTTTATAGCAATGTTTAGTAATTTCTTCCTTTTCTACTATTATACTATGTTCTCCAAGGTCTGTGTCACTACAAAGGGCTTACTCATCATTTCTAAATCAAGGAAGGCGGATACCTATGATGTTTCACCTATTCTTCAAAAAATTAGGCTTTCAGAAAAGTGAGTCAAAATTTTATCCTACACTCCACTTCCACCATTTTACAAAAACTATTTAGAGAATTGAAATTTCCATGGTTATTAACTTTTTTTAATTAAAGTTTATTGGGGTGACAGTTGTTAGTAAAGTTAGATTTCAGGTATACAGTTCTGTAATACATCATCTATATATCACCACCCAGAGTCAGTTCTCCTTCTGTCACCATATATTTGATCCCCTTTACCCTCATCTACCATCCCTCTCCCCCCTTACTCTCTGGTAACCACTAAACTATTTTGTGTGTCTATGAGTTTTTGTTTCTTTATTTGTTTGTCTTGTTCTTTTGTTGTTTTCAGTTTTATATACCACATATCAGTGAAATCATACGGTTCTCTACTTTTTCTGTCTGACTTATTTCGCTTAGCATTATAATCTCAAGATCCGTCCATGTTGTCACAAATGGTACTATTTCATCTTTCCTTATGGCCGAATAGTAGTCCATTGTATATAAATACCACAACTTCTTTATCCATTCATCTATTGAAGGACACTTTGGTTGTTTCCATGTCTTGGCCACCGTAAATAAAGCTGCAATGAACATTGGAGCACATATGTCTTTACGGTTAAGTGTTTTCAAATTTTGGGGATAGATACCCAGGAGAGGGAACGCTGGGTTATTAACTTTTTTATTCATTCAATAAATACTTACTGAGCACTTACAATGTGCTAGACAGTACAGTTAGTTATAAGGGTGAAATTTTTCCTGGCTTCATGGAACTTTCAGTTTAGAGAACGATAAACACACAAGGAAATATATGAAATTTTGGAAAAGGTAAAATTGGAAAAAGAAACAGATGCAATGAAAGAGGATAATAAGAAAAACTTTACTTAGATCGGACAGGTGAGTGAAAGACTTTCTAAAGTATAAGTGAGATTTGCCAGGTGAAGGGTGGGGAGGAAGAGTGTTTCAGTCAGAGGGAATAGAATATGCAAACACCCTGAGAAAAGAGCTTGGACCACTTGAGAAACTACAGGAAGGGACTGTTGGAGCAGAGGGCATAAGCACAAGAGAGACACAAGAGGAAATAGGGGATAAAATACAGCTCTTCCCTTCCCATTAAGTGAGCGTTTATTATAAGTTTGGTGCAAAAGTATTTGCAGTTTTTGCAATTATTTTTTAACCTTTGAAACCGCAATAACTTTTGCACCAACCTAATACATTCATAAGCATCAGTCTCTAATTTATCAGCCTTCATTATGATAAATCGGCCTGTATCATAAGCCCTTTCTATCAGTTTTCTGTGCTAACTGTAAGACATGCGTTATCTTCTTACATAGGAAGCCAACTTTACATTGTTTACTGTCCTCATTTTGTACACTGCACAGAGAAAATTGAAATTGTTATTGTATGTAGAAAAGTACTTCTTAATTAGCAAAATTATTGAATTACTATCATTATTTATCTTTATTTTTACAAGTCCCTAGAACCTTATATCTATGATTCTATAGAGAGTTGGTGATACGTTCCTAAATAAGGCATCAGGTAATTTATTTATGAATGAATGAAATGCTAGAAATGAAAACTTGCCGTGGATATTCCTGTAGCAAATATTTGAAATATAAGAAATACTAACTAGTTATTTGTTTTAAGTTTGGATTTTCTGTTTTTAGAACCTTATCACCTATTGTCACTGTGCCTTTTTTCAGTTATAGCAGAGCACATAAACACAAAATTGTATAGTAAGCAAAACATAGGGCACTCAAGGGCGTAAGCTCATCCAGGTGTCAGAGTTGTTTCTACATAACTGAATCCATGTAAGAGACCCCAGGGAAAGAATGCAGAGGCCACCTAACCTAGGGGAAAAGAAACCCCTTGCTATTCATTACAGAAAGAAGAAACAGGGAAGGAGGTACAAAAGCGAGGGTATCTCCAGATGCCGATGGGGAAGCTGAACTTAAGTGATACCTTAAAGAGACCAGTCAACAGTGCTGTAGTCAATTTATGCACTTGTTTGTTGATTGGTTAGTGGAGGGAAAAAATTTGAAAAATGCTCATTGGATTGGTTTTAAAAGATAATTTTTTGGTGATCTTGTAGACATAACTTTGCAGGGAAACAAATCAAAATTTAAATACACAGATATGTATTTGAGTATTTGTTTAACTAGATCAGTTATATAACTGACACCTTTTACACACCAGCTCACAGAATATTCACTTTGCCCGCAGACTGTAAAATGCCTATCATCGATACGACAGAGTAGGAGACTTTCAGATTCAAAAGGAAGAGTATTAACCTAAACAGGGGCAGGGGGATTTTGATAACTCAGACACGATTCTTGCTTTGAGTATATTTGATGTTGCTGCTCTTATTAAAGAGTGGGTTCGTAACACTATATATATATATATATATATATATATATATATATATATATATATATATATATATATACACTTTTTTTTTTTACAGAAATGAGTACATTTCAAAGGCCACAGTTGCATTGTGAAGATTTATTCTCTGAGGGTATAAAACACGTGATGTTTTTAACACATCCATTTATTCTTTAGGAATCGATTTTAGTGAAGCCACTTCAGTCTTAAAGTCAATTTTAGGTGCACTTTTGTAATGTTCTAATACTCTGTGACACATGGCCTCAACATAAGGACTTTTAAAAATAGCACATAAACCATTGGGTTAAAATTATCTAAATTTATTCTATAATGACTGAAGCCTGGATTTCCTTATTTATGAAATTAAAACATCTCCTTTTAAATTATTTTCTACTGGACACTGCCTATGTCATAGGAATTTTCTTAAGGAAATATTGTATATGTGGCCACATCAGTCTCCTCAGTAACATCCGGTTTACCTGCTTCAGTTGATAACCTGTTTTTAGAAATGGTCTCCTTCCAGTTACTTCACATGCATCCCCCCGAGGGCCAGTAAGCTATTTTGAAGACCATGAGCCCAAGAATGTTCAAAGAGGACTGAGTCTCAGGGAAATCTCCAGAGTCAAATACTGTGCAGACCTGGTTCTAAGTCCTCTGGAGTGACACTGCACTCTGGGAAGATGGTGTCACTTTAGTTTTTTGATTATGACCATTTCTGATTAATGACAGGCAGTAGGAATGAATGGGCATACACTAGGAAGACAAAACTATGTATCAATGATGGTGAATTTTTAATGAGGCCTTATACTTCTTAACACCCTACTTTTTCATCCTTCATTCAGGAAAGCACTTCTAGCAATGTTGCCTTCATGCCTTATGAAGCAATCATGCCTTAAATTAGAAATCTTGATAGGGTCTGTTTACCACCCTTTTGCCATTGGAGTTTGGTATTTTAACTAGCAAGACATGCTCTCATGAAACCTATGCAGACAAAATGAATCCTACACAGATATGAAGACAAAAACCGTAGGTCATTAACCTAATTGGCTCCGTTGAGTGAGAACACATCTCTAATGTGAATAGGTCATTAAGTCCCCCCAGAGGCCAGTTACTTTCGTTCTAAGGGCACAGGCTACACTGAAATAATAGTAAGTTTTCTTATCATGTGTACTTTTAGAAGGTAAACCGTTTAAGAAAATGAGGATGACAGAGCTCAAACTTATCAGCGTTGGTAAAAAAGCAACTCAGCTGAAACATTCTGCAAACAATACAGAGGCATACTATCTTCACATTGAAAATAATAGGCAAATATTGGTATCACAGCTTCTTATAGTTAGATAAATGAATCATCAGTTGTTTCTGATTGCATTATTAAATGTTTTTAAAAGTTTATTTATGGGAATGAAGAATAAAAAATGAGAAAGGGATATTAGGGAAAGAAATATTTTGAGGTTGGAATAGATGGGAACTTAAAAATCATCTCTCCTCATTCTACTAAAGAGAAGCCTGAGGGCTGGAAAGAATGAGTGATTTATCCACTGTCACTAGGATTATAGGGGAAAAAAAACAAAAACAAATGTCTATGACGTTTAATTTTACGTGTCAACTTGGCTGAGCCTCCATACCCAAGTATGTGGTCAAACATTCTTCCAGATGTTCTGTGAGGGTGTTTTTTATTAGATTAATATTTAAATCAGTGAATTTTGAGTAAAGCAGTTGCCCTCCAGCATGTGGGTGGGCGTCATCCAATCAGTTGAAGGCTTGAAAGGAACAAAAAGACTGACTTCCCCCAAAGAAGAGTGAATTCTGCAGGAGACATTCTTTGGACTTGAACTGCAACATCTGCTCATCCCTGGGTATATAGCCTGCCAGCCCACGCTGTGATTGTGGACTTGCCAGCCTCCATAATCACATGAGCTACTTCCTTAAAATAAATCTGTGTGTGTGTGTGTGTGTGTGTGTGTGTTTATTTTGTTTCCCAAAAAAACAAGACCTAGCCAGACCATCAGCTCTAATGTGTCTTCCAGAGAAAAAAATAATATAAGACCTGGTATTATGTTATATTATATTATATAAGACTGGGTCTTATATTATATAAGACCCGATCTTATAGTAAAATAAGACTGGGTCTTATATTTATTTCCTATTGCCTCTGCTTCTCTGGAGAACCCTAATAGAGTGTCATAAATCCCACGTACCTACAAGTGAAAAGAAAGGGTAAAAACATCAGTGGTCTTCACTTCTAAACTTTTTATTTTTATCTTTTTGGATGTGACTTTCAAAAACTATCATAAGCATTATACAAACAGATGAAATTTTCCTTTAAATTAGGATCTTGAGTCATGAACTAACTTATTTGTCGTCTCTTACTGTGAAGTGTTTGACTCAACAGTCTAAACAAATTGAGTAATTGTAAAGCCATTAATTTTCTACGAACAACAACAAAAAATGATCTTTCTATTACAAAGAGGAAGGATCCGTGTTTTTAGCCTATGATGGGTACCAGGTCATGTAGATGTGTATAATTACTCATCTCTCCTGCCTGCCACTACACTCTCCTCGTTCAACTTCTCTTCCATTGAAGCACATCTCACACCTCACCCGGGCTGTGACATTTTCCTGTTGGCTACCATACAGCTTGTTGAACTCTCCCTTCTCAAAGTCATTTTTACTTTAGCACTTTATTTCCCATTATTTTCTTACTATCTGAACCACCTGATGTAGTATTTAACCCTTTAGGATTTTTTTTTTTTTTTTTTTTTTTAATAAAAGACAGGCATTAAGACTTAGCGAGCATGCCTGAGTGACTTAATGCTTAGGAATTAATTATACAACCGGTGTCATTGTAGTACTCCTGAGCATGGTAGGAAGAACGATTACAGAAATTTAAACCTGGACTCTTCGAAAGACTTTAGATAATTATAGTGTAAGATATGGGTTGTAAGAACCCAAATTGGAGAAAATAGGATGTAAACTCAGACAAAAGTGAGAGTGAGGGAGTGTTGGTAAAATTTATGGGTTGGTCCCATGCAACATGCAAAGAGCTCTTGGGGAAGAAAAACAGCCCAAGGAGTCCTGTGCTATGGATTTTCTTCACCCCTACAGTGTTTCCCCGAAAATAAGACCTGGCTGGACAATCAGCTCTAATGTGTCTTTTGGAGCAAAAATTAATATAAGACCTGGTCTTATATTATATTACATTATATTATACCAGGTCTTATAGTAAAAAACGAGTACTTGGTATTGCATTATATTATATTATATAAGACTGGATCTTATAGTAAAGTAAGACTGAGTCTTATATTAATTTTTGCTCCAAAAGATGCATTAGAGCTGATTGTCCGGCTAGGTCTTATTTTCGGGGAAACACAGTAGTCTCTTCTGTTCTTAAAAGCACTCCTTCTCTGAGAGGCAAAACTCTTTTAAAGACTAGCATTACCTGCCAACTCTGTGATCCCAGATGTTTCTAGGGCAGCATTAGGTAAGAAGCAAAATCTTTTATTACCTAAGCTTTCATTTTAGAAAAATACAGCTTTCGATGTTTGCTGCTATCTCTCCTTGAGAAAATGAGGCCTGATTACTCAAGTGCTTCTAAAAGAATTCCATCATCTTGCATTTAGATTCCTGTGGGTGGCATTCAGTAAGAGAGACGCAGGAGAAAGCTCCCTTTTCCAAATGTGCCTTGTTTGCACGATGATCATGTAGATAAGTTAGTATCCTTTATCGTATTACTCACAGCTGCTCATTCCACATTGTTTAAACACCATACCAACATGCAGTTCATAGGAACTTCCTGCTTTTGCTGTTTTCAGGATAGTTTGTTCTGAAGCAACGAGTACTTCTAACAATGGTTCTGGCTCTTCATTATAGGACTCAATATTGTGGCAGGAGTAAAGGCATGGACTGCACCTCAAATGGAAATATAATTAATCTGAAACATATCAAGTTGTTAAGTTTTGTCTGGAGACATCATCACATCTCCAATTAACTCCTTGCTTTTCCTCCCCAAAACACACACTTGAGGCTATGAAATATTTCATAAAACTTAGGTATGTGAAATGCAATATTTAAAAACTAAGTGCTAGTGTTCATTAAGCTTCTGGAGAAAAAAAAAATTAAGAAAATGAAAGTTCTAAAAAGTTTTTAGAGAACATAAAACACCTGATTCATTATAACTAGCAAAACACTTCTCAGTTTTAAAAGCTTAAATAACGTTGACTACAAAAGTACAGATCCTCTTCTGTGCTTTGAGGCTGTGGCTTCCATCTTGTTTATACTCTCTTGCCCTCGCACTCACTCTGACGAAGCCAACTGCCATGTTCTGAACTGCCCTAAGGGCCTGTTGTGCGGGGAGACCTGCAGGGTCTCTGGTCCCGCTCCCCATACAAGAACGCAGGATATGGTGAGGCCAAAAAGGAACACCCACGGAGCCATAGATGGGGGAGTCATACCACTATATTCTCTCTGGCGGCACTATACTCTCACTGGAGGCTGGATCCACACTGTCCGCAAACCGCCATCCACACTTGCCAGCCCAGCCGCCATCTTCTTGCTAGCCCCCATTCTTCCTCTCCTCCCTCCTCCTCGTAGCCACAGCAGTTATATTAGTGGCCAATGGCTCACTGGTTACAGCTGACGGCCAACTAGCCACAGCTGATGGCCATGCAATCACAGTTGGCCATTTACTACCTGAGCCAACACCTTTCTATGTGAGGCCGAGAGCCTGGAAACTTCTTTCTGGGGCTCCGCCCCCACACTCCACCCCTACAGGCTCTTGCCTCACAATCTACGCGACAAGCGTCTTCCGCGAGGGGACCTGTGCGAGGAGCCTGGGGGTGAATGCAATATCCTGGACACAGCCAGGCTCTCTGGGCACAGCCAGGGTTTCTCAGGGCACCACCAGTGCTTCTGGGCACGGCCAGACTTCCTGGACTTCTTAGGGTACCACCTGTCTTCCCGGACACAGCCAGGGTTTCTCAGGGCACCACCAGTACTCCTGGGCACAGCCAGACTTCCTGGACTTCTTAGGGTACCACCTGTCTTCCCGGACACAGCCAGGGTTTCTCAGGGCACCACCAGTACTCCTGGGCACAGCCAGACTTCCTGGACTTCTTAGGGTACCACCTGTCTTCCCGGACACAGCCAGGGTTTCTCAGGGCACCACCAGTACTCCTGGGCACAGCCAGACTTCCTGGACTTCTTAGGGTACCACTAGTTTCCCTGGGCACAGCTAGGATTTCTCAGGGCACTGCCACTTTCTCTGGGAACAGCCACACTTCCTGGACACAGCCAGGGCTCTCAGGGCACTGCCACTCTCTCTGGGAACAGCCCGACTTCCTGGGCACAGCCAGGGTATCTTCAGGGCTCAGCCAAACCTCTCAGCGCACTGCCACTCTCTCTGTGCCTCTCAGGGTACCCTGCTGGAACAACAGCGACTCACAATCAAGGTGCTTACATATTCTCAATGGCGGCCAGTCAAGACAAAAGCAAATATCCCCCAGTTCCACTAACAACAGTTCCCAAACAAACAGTCAAGCGGTCCATTAAATTAGGGATGGAAGGCAATTCTCCATAGTCCATAGTCATTCGCCAGGGCTGTCTTGGGAGTGAGGGACGACCGTGACCTCACCCTCATCTCCCATGGAGGACTCAGCAAGCGTTACCTCCTGGGACTATAAGTCCTGCATCCGGGCTGCCTGAGCAGGAACTTCCCCGGCCCACAGGGCCGCAACGACCTTTGCTTTCTCCGGCCTGTGCTGGTTGGGGAACCGTCCACATCTTTCCACCTCTCCACGGGGCTCCATCTCTCCAGCAGCTGCATGGCTTTTCCTGTGCTGGTGGGAGAACCGTCCACGTCCTCCCACCCCTGCACGGGGGTCCAGCTCTCCGGCAGCTGCTCCTCCTGGTCTTCCAGAGACTGGGTGTTCATACGCACAAACTGCTCCACCGTCCTTCGGGGAGCTTTGGCCGGCACCATACCCTGCTCTCTGCGCCATTTGTCGTGCGGGAGACCCTGCTCGCTGCGCCATTTGTCGTGCGGGGAGACCTGCAGGGTCTCTGGTCCCGCTCCCCATACAAGAACGCAGGATATGGTGAGGCCAAAAAGGAACACTCACGGAGCCATAGGTAGGGGAGTCATACCACTATATTCTCTCTGGCGGCACTATACTCTCACTGGAGGCTGGATCCACACTGTCCGCAAACCGCCATCCACACTTGCCAGCCCAGCCGCCATCTTCTTGCTAGCCCCCATTCTTTCTCTTTCCTCTCTCTCCTCCTTCCTCCTCGTAGCCACAGCAGTTATATTAGTGGCCAATGGCTCACTGGTTACAGCTGACGGCCAACTAGCCACAGCTGATGGCCATGCAATCACAGTTGGCCATTTACTACCTGAGCCAACACCTTTCTATGTGAGGCCGAGAGCCTGGAAACTTCTTTCTGGGGCTCTGCCCCCACAGGGCCCCTGTGGCAAACAACTGAGAGTGGCCTCCAGCCCACAGCCAGCAAAGAATTAAAGTCCTTCGTCCAAGAGCCTGCAATGAACTGAATTCTATCAAAAATCACTGAGAGAACTTATAAGCAGATCCTGCACCAGAACTGTGACCCTAGCCTATACCTTGAAGCCTTGTGTGAGGACAGAGTCCCAGAGAGCAGTTTCTAGGCTCTCAGCCTCACATGGAAAGGTGCTGTCTTGGCTGTAATCAGATGGCCATCCACTGTGACTGGGTGGCCATCAGCTGTTACCAGTTAGCCATTAGCTACTAATATAATTGCCGTGGCTATGGTAGGGGTTTGGTTGTTTGTTGGTTGGCAGAGAAGCAGACGGCAGATTGCGCATTCTGTGGCTCCTGCTTCCTGTGTCTCCGACCCAGCCACCAGTGAGAATATAGTGGTATGACTCCCCTACCTATGGCTCCGTGGGTGTTCCTTTTTGGCCTCACCATATCCTGCATTCTTATGTGGGGAGTGGGAGCTGAGACCTCACATGCCACCCCACATGACACATGGCACAGCCAGCAGGGCACGGCACCTGCCAAAGCTCTCTGAAAGGCGGTGGAGCAGTTTGTGCCTGTGAACACTCAGTCTCAGGAAGACCGTGAGGAGCAGCTGCCGGACAGCTGGACCTCCGTGGAGGGGTGGAAAGATGTGGACGGTTCCCCAACCAGCATAGGCCAGAGAAAACGAAGGTCGTTGCAGCCCTGTGGGCTGAGAAGTGCTTGCTGGGGCGACCCAGATGAGGGACTTGTGGTTCCAGGAGGAAATGCTGGCTGAGTCCTTGGTGGAGGAAGAGGGTGAGGTCAAGGTCGTCCCTCGCCCCCAGGTAGGGGAGGATGTGGAGCCCTCACACTGCAGAGAGGGCACACATTATGAGGCCAATGCACAGCCCTGGCGAATGACTGTGGACTACGGGGAATTGCCTTCCTTCCCTGATTTGATGGACCGCTTGACTGTTCGCTTGGAAACGTGCCACTGTGTGGTGGAACTGACAGATGTTTGCTTCCGGTGTCTCGCCCGACCACCAGTGAGACTGAGGTCCAGAAGACCCCTTGTTGGGGTGCAGGCAGATGTTTACTTCCTGTTTCTTGACCGGCCACCGTGGAGAATATGTAAGCACCTTGGCTGTGAGTCACTGTTGTGCCAGTGGGGTACCCTGAGAACCCTGGCTGTGCCCAGGAAGTCTGGCTGTGCCCAGAAAGTAGATGGGCATCGAGGGACACCCCCTGGGACATTATATGAACTGGATTAGAACTTTGTCTTGTGAGCTGGTGTCATGCAGGGTGGCATGTGGGGTCTCAGCTCCCGCTCCCCACATAAGAATGCAGGATATGGTGAGACCACAAAGGGACACCCACGGAGCCATAGATAGGGGAGTCATACCACTATATTCTCACTGGTGGCTGGGTTGGAGACACAGGAAGCAGGAGACACACTATCCACAAGCAGCCGTCCACTTCTGTCTGCCAACCAACCTCACTTGCTAGCTGCAATTCACTGTGTGAACTGCAATCCACTCTTGCTAGCTCAGCTACCATCTTCTTGCTAGCCCCCATTTTCTGCTAGTGTAGCCATGACCATTATATTAGTGGCCAATGGCTCACTGGTTACAGCTGACAACCAACTAGCCACAGCTGATGGCCATCCAATCAGTTCATCAACATTTACTACCCGAGTGAGCACCTTTCCATGTGAAGGTGAGAGCCTGGAAACTGCACTCCTGGCTCTGTCCCTACAGCTGGGTTCCTGACACAGGGCCCCTGGCGGAAGATGCTTGTCACATAAATTGTGAGGCAAGACCCTGTAGGGGTGGAGTGTGGGGACAGAGTCCCAGAGAGCAGTTTCTAGGCTCTCAGCCTCATGTGGAAAGGTGCTGGCTCAATTAGATGGCCATCAGCTGTAATCAGATGGCCATCGACTGTGGCTGGGTGGCCATCAGCTATTACCAGTTGGCCATTAGCCACTAATATAACTGCCGTGGCTACTATGCTAGGGGGTTGGTTGGCAGAGAAGCGGACGGCGGATTGCGCATTGCGCAGCTCCTGCTTCCTGTGTCTCCAACCCAGCCACCATCGAGAATATAGTGGTATGACTCCCCTATCTATGGCTCTATTGGTGTTTCTTTTTGGCCTCACCATATCCTGCATTCTTCTGCCAGGAGCAGGATCAGAAACCCTGCAGGACACCTTGTAAGAGAACTTGATCTTGAGCTGGAGGCCCCAACTAAGTTATGCTCAGATTCCTGACTCAAAGAAACTGGAAGATAATGAATGTTGTTTCAAACCTCAAGGCTTTGGGGTAATTTGTTACATGGCAATAGATAACTTTTACACACTCCATAAAATGTTAGTGGATTTTAATTTCCTCCATCCTTGAATGATACCATTCAATTTCAAGGTTAATCACAAATTAACTTACATTGTTTACTCAGTGTTAATTGGTCATTTCTGCAGAGCCCTAAGGTGTGTGTGTGTGTGTGTGTGTGTGTGTGTGTGAACATGTGTGCGTTCTGTATATGAGATGTAGTTGTGTGTTTAGGAGCAAAGTTATATAAGGAAGTTAAGTGGGCAGGGCTTTGGGCCCATTTCTACCGCCTTAACTAAAACATCTCCTCTTTTACCTTTTAAATGTATTAGGCTATGTTATAATGTTTAATTAGGGAAGAAACGTACTATTTTTAAATTTTTTAAAATTATTGA
Organism: Rhinolophus sinicus; assembly: GCF_036562045.2. Classification (NCBI taxonomy): domain Eukaryota; kingdom Metazoa; phylum Chordata; class Mammalia; order Chiroptera; family Rhinolophidae; genus Rhinolophus; species Rhinolophus sinicus. The sequence goes on from NC_133760.1 coordinate 70,483,325, forward strand.
CTTAAATGTTTTATGCATTATGTGTTGTCTACCACTGAACTTAATATAACGTAAGCTTTTTAAAGACCAGGAACTACTAGATACTTTTAGACAGTCTGGAATTTTCCTTCAGATATCTAAATTTTCCAACCTAGAACTCTTAAATGCAACTACTGTGTAATATATATACAATCAAGTAAAATAAAACCAGGCAGTCTGTAAATCAGGCCAAAGTATTACTACTTTACAGCTTCAAAATATGATTAACATAATAAATTTAGGGAACAAAATTGATTCTGTGCTTGAATGACCCACTTAAACCATAAAATAGAATCTGAGAATTGAAAGAGATCATAAATGTTATCATTACTTAAAATACCCACCCGATGCTTTAACCTTCTGATGAGCTCCTTATCAAGTTGCTAGTTTCTTCTTGAGAAACTATGATACCAAACTGAAGACTTAAGAAGCAAGCTCTCAGCTTGGACTGAGGATACAATCCCTGGAAATCCAGAAATTTGGCCTGTACATCCTCAATTAGAATTCAATAAGCTCAGAGTAACAGAGAAAGCCACTGCCTCCATTTATACTTTTCTTACTGCTTATACAACTTTTCAGAACTGTTGCCTGCATTTACCTGCTCGTCTCCACTTTCTCTCCCTGCCATTCTTTACTCAACACTCGGTACTATGTCTTCCCCTGTCACCACTCATTGAAATTGCTCTTGCTAAAGCTAATTATGATTTTATATGACAACATTTCTTCCTGAAACTCTGGGATATGTTTCAACATTTAGAAGGCCAAATCATCATGATGTTTATTAAATATGGAAGGTAAAAGAAAATGAGGACCAAAGATGATTCCTAAACGCTTAGTTTTAATAACCTGGTTACTGCTTCTTTTTCTACCCTCATCGCAAAGAAATTTTAGAATACTTGTTCAGAGTTCCCCTTCTTCTTAATATCTTTTAGACCTTGTTGTGATTATTTCAGTACTTTGTAGAGAAAGAACCCAAAAAAGACAGAAGTTAGCTGAGGAGAGAGTAATAGTAGTAGAAGAAGCATAAGGAAAGAATGAGAGTGGAAGTAAAAGGAGGAGGTTTGGGCTGAGAGTTGAAAGTGGAGAGTGACAAGAGGAAGATGTGGGCACAGCTACGGTATGTAAGGGACTTGATTAGCAGCTGGAACAAGAGAAGGGATGCTAAGAAGTGTACATATGTCATGAATTGGGCCTTCTTTGATGTTCTGAAAGAAACACCAGGGAAGATCAAATGATAAGGATTGCAGATTGCTTTCATCATGTACACTACATGTTCGTTTCATATACCTACGTTGCAAGTTGTGGGATCCCAAGACTGATTCAGGTAACATATTATCAGAATATAGCAGTGTAAGCGATGGCCTTTTCCTTGGTCCAATTCTTTACGGTGTCCCTATTCTTGCCTCTTCTGGCCACACCCAGCCCCACGGGGCAGGAAGGCTATATGTAGGGCTAAGATAATGGGCCACACAAAGACATGACCTCCAGCTCCAAGTACACTGAACCCTGTAACACTGCCCAAAGGTCATGACGTCCAGTTCCAGAGCCTGGACGGTTACCTTCTGTGGTCCCAACTTCCAGAGAGTGCTCATGACAGCTTGTATGGTCTAAGGAGTGGCAAAAAGCCACTGTTTGCAGGAGGGAAGGAAATGGAGCTGGATCATAGAGCAATTTAAAAAAAAAATTTCACCCATTTCCCTGGGGAGTAGGTGTGCAGAATCCTTACACTGGCATGCCAGAATATCCTGCCGTATTTGGCCTGCGAGGTGACCTGCGAGCTCTCTGATGCTGCTGGAGTGCTCGGAGCTTGTGAGTTATTCTGGCAGATGAGTCCAGAGATGTAAAAGACAAACATGGAATTTGTCCTTTGGATAAGGAATACCTACTGCGGAGTTTTAAGCAGAGGAGAGAGAGGAGCAGATTTGCATTATAGAGCCCTGTTTTTAAAAAATAACAAAGAAGCTGATGTGACTTCTCAGTGTGCTTTAGCATCTGTTTGTGTCTCCCTTTCTGTGCACAGGGTTCCACTCATGACCTATTATAAGAGAAAGAAAAGAAGAGAGAAGAGAGACAAAATATGCCATGGTAAGAGACAGCCTTCATATATTAATGATTTTATCCATTGGTGCTTTTAGTTGAATGTTACACCTTTGGGGAAGGATGGAAAATACGTGATAGAAAAGGGAGGAAAGAACCCAGTTGGCCAGCCCCATCTGGGAAACGCTGTGTACGTAGCATATCAGTCTTGGATATTCACAATGAACATTAGCATATAAAAGACTTTCAGAAGTACTGAAACAAAGAAATTTGTTTAACTTTGTTTATCCATACTTCTCAAAACGTATTTACCATTGTGACTGGTTTTCAGGTATGTGTGAGCTATAAATCTCCCTCAGTACGGTTCTGTGATGAAACATAGTTTTGAAAATTGAAAGTACTAAAAGGTTTTTAAAGGTGAATGACAAGTGTCTAACTCATAAACTATTTCATAAAATAGAATACCTCATAAAAATGGAATGGGTAAATATGCCCAGTGGTGAAAAGTTGTACCTTGGAGGGGTCGGGAGGCAGTATTATCTTTAGAACTAAGAGAAAAGCAAAGAAAACAAACTACCTGGGACATTTATTTGAATATCTTTAATAGTGCAAGTTTTCAGTGTTTGGTGATTAATTTAATTTTGAAATATGGTTCAGAATTAGTCAGTGACTGAAAAGTGAATTGAGTGTATCAGTGGGATCATTTAACATTAAACAAAAAAAACGAAACAAAACAACAAAACAGAATTCAGTGTGACTGTGAAGTCATTGGGTGGATTTTATGTCACAAAAGTTAATCCTGAATTTGATTCCAAAGAAGGGATTATTTGTGAAAGCCTTTGCAAAATATAAACATCATTATTACTTGCATATTCTCTCTTAAAGTAGCTATTTGAAGGGCAACATGTACATTTTGCTCATTTGAAAATTAATCCAGGAGAGTTCTGAATCAAAATAAGAGAAAGTAGACAAACCTACTTTCCTCATTCCTATATCTGGAGATGAAACAGAGTACTAAAAAGGAAGAAAAATACTAGCATTCAGGTTTATATGTCATTTGCTACAATCCCAAATTTCATGTTGAAAAGTGTGTCTAGGTAAGAAGATGAAGCTGGAAACCAAAACATGCAACTTAGACTTAAATAAAGAAGAAGAAGAACCCTTAGCTATCCATTAAGCAGATGGCTGGGATGTAGAGTCATGAACCAGCGTAAGTGTAGCACAAAATGCCACTGAAGATTCCAGTGTGATAGCACAGAGCATCAGGGAAGGTGACATTGAAGCAAAACGCATGAGCACATGCCATTCCTATTGTCTGTAACCCAATTTCCTGCTGTAGGGACTGTTGAATAAGAAGCAGAATGAAGGAAGTGACAGGAGATGGTGTAACTTAAAGAGTTTGGGTGTAAGCTACAACTCTTGAATGCCAACATCTGAAGAAAAAGCTATCCAGCCAGCAAAAGAAATAGCAGAGTTCATGTGTGTATTCTGAGAAGATGCTGTTCAATGACCCAGATTACTCCTCTCTCTCCCACCCCAAAACCATGCACCTCAGCAGCCAGCAGATACTAAAGACGAGAAATATTTTTATTACAATAAAATGGGTAACTACTTCAAAGCTAGTATCATGCTTAATGACCAAACACTTGAAACAAACCTATTAAAAATAGAAAACAGAAACCATGACTATTATCTCCACTGTAATTTGATGTTTTCTTGGAAATAATAGCACAATCAGAAAAGATAAAGGATTTAGATAGAGATGTAGAAATTGAAAAGAAGGAAGTAATACTGTTTTCCTGTGAAACTCAAAAGAATCAACTGAAAAACTATTTGAAATGATAGAGAATGCAATGGGGGTGGCTAGGTTAAAAATTAACGTGCAGAAAGCAATAACCTTCACATGTATGAACAAGAAATTAGAAAATATATTGAAAGAAAAGATGCCATTACAATAGCATCAAAAAAATGATTTACCTAGGAATAAACATTACAAGAAATGTGTAAGACTAATATGAATAAAATTTTTAAATGCTGTACAAGAACACACTAAAAGATGAACAACTGGAGAAACTTTTCATGTTATTAAAAAACAACACTCAAGATCATGACAACATTGATTTCCCTAAAGTAAATTAAAAGTGTAATATAATCTAAGTAACAATATCTGTAATGTTTTAAAACTACATTTAAGTTTATGCTAATGTTAACATGAGCAATAAAACCAGAAAAAGGACAAAAGAAAACTCTGAAACTACAGAATGTTGTGGGGGACCAGCCTCAGATATCATAACACAATAAAGCTAACCAAAACATTACTGTAATTGTACATAAATACACAGACAGAAATGAAATTGAAGAGATAGCTATGAGAATGAAAATACAAACCACAAACTGGAAGAAAATATTTGCAAAAACATGTATCTGTTAAAGAACTACTATACAGAATATGTAAAGAAATTTCAAAAGGCAGCAATAACAAACAAACCACTCATCCCCCCAAAATGAGCAAAAAAAGATTTGAACGTTTCACTAAAGAAAATGGACAGTTGGCAAATAAACACGTAAAAAATGTGCAATGTTATTCGTCATGAAGGAAATGCAAATAAAACCATAATGAGATACTGTTACACCTGTACAGAAATGGCTAAAATTAAAGTCTGACCATACCAAGTGTTGACAGTGATGTGAAGAAGCTACAGTTCATACGCGGCTGGTAGAACACTTTGGCATTTTTTTTTAAGTTAAACGTACATCTCCCACATCCATTCAACTCCTAGATATTTACCCAAGAGAAATGAAAGCATATATCCATACAAGCACTTGTATATGAATGTCCATCCCAAGTTTACTTGTAACAGCCCAGAACTGGAGACAGTACAAAACTCCATCTACAGGTGAATGGATAAACCAAGTGTGATGTGTCCATACAATGGAAATAAAAAGAAATAACCTTTCTACTAAATACCTGAGACCAGTATTCTTAATAACTGTAAAGTTCACAAAATCAAGGAAAAGCCCGGAATGGTCAGATTTCAGAGGGCAAGAAGGAGATGTAAAGACCAAATCTGATGTGGAAATTCAGATTGGATTCTGGTACATAAGAAAATAGTGGAAAAATGGTGAATTCCAAATAAAGCCCATAGTTTTGGCATTAGTGGTGTAAGGATGTTAATTTCTTAGTTTTTGACTAACATACCACATAGTTGTATAAGATGTTAACATTCAGGGAACCTGAGTAAAGTGTATACAAGAGTATCCTGTACTATCTTGGCAACTTCTCTATAAATCTAAAATTATTACCAAATAAAAATGTTTTTTTCTAAAGGCATGAAGTATCAATACACGTTACATGATAGATAAATCTCAAAAGTATTATTAAGAGTGAAAGAAGCCAAACAGAAACTAGTACATATTGTATGATCATATTTACATAAAATGCAAGGAAATGCAAACATGTAAAGTGACAGAAAGGAGGTGAATGGTAGCCTGGGGTGGAGGGAGGGACGCAAGAAGTGGCAGAAGGGAGGAATTGCAAAGGGATAAGAAGAAACTTTGGGGAATGATGGATATATTCATTATCTTGAGGGTGATGATAGTTTCATCAGTATGTGTATATGTCAAATTTTATCAAATTTCACATTTTAAATATGTGCATTTTATTATATGTCTGTTACACCTTAATAAAGCTGTTTTTAAAAGTTTATTTAAAAATATCTTTGCAGCCTACAGGAAGTTACAGACAACACAATGAGAATTAAGCAGGCAAAGCTAAGGCAACAAATTTAAAAGAATAATATGACCATTAAAGAAAAGAAACCCATGTTAGAAACAGCAAAAGAAAAGTAAATGAATAGGACAAACGATAGCTGAGCTGAAGATAAAAGGCATCTTATAACATTGAAGGGAACAATTACACAGAAAAAATATGTAAGGTTATTTTTTTTTGTTCTTTCCAGCTTTACAGAGGTATAAGTGACAAATAGGAATTATATATGTTTAAGTGTAAAACTCGATGTTTTGATGTACATGTATATTGTGAAATGACCACAATTAAGATACTTAAAATATCCATCACCTTTTATGTTTACCAATTTTTTTCTTTTTCTCTTTTCCTTTCTCTCTCTCTCTGTCTCTCTCTCTCACTTTCTTCTCTTGAAAACACTTAAGATCTACCCTCTTAGCAAATATTAAGTATACAATACCATATTAATTATGGTCCCCAAGCTGTACAACGGTCTCCAGAACGTACTCATCTTGCATAAGTGAAACTTTGTACCCTTTGACCAAAGTCTCCCCATTCCCTCCTCCCCACTCTCCAGCTCAGTTTATTGGCTCTTAAAAACTGAAACAAAATCCAGTATTTCTTTGTTGACAAAACTCACACCAAAAGACTAACATAAGATTAAAAACTACATTAAAGGTTTTTAATGCAAGAAATTGTCTCCAGGTAAGAAAAGAAAGAAAATAAAAACAGGGACAAGGATATTTGTGAAGGAACAGTAATCAGAGCATTAAGTCCAGGGAAGGAATGAAGGTGATCTTTCAAATATTTCACAGGGAGGTTGGAATGCTTTATCAAATAAATATCAAATACCAAAACATGTTTTTTGATTCTTGTGCATTTAGGAAAATCATTGTGGTGATACCAGTCTGTTTCATCATCATTTCATGGTGTGTTTTTTTTAAGTTTATTTCATCTTAAAGTTGATTTTCAAGATCCTAACTCAGTCCTCCAATTGAAATAGGGCTCCACATTCCTGAAAAGAGTTGTGCAGAACGTCTTTTTATATGTCTATCAGCCATCTGCATGTCCTCTTTGGAGAAGTGTCTATTCAGATCCTCTGCCCATTTTTTAATTGGATTGTTTGTTCTTTGTTGTTGAGTTGTATGAGTTCTTTACATATATTTGGGTATTATCCCTTTATTGGAGGTGTTGTTTGACAATATTAGGTTGGTGCAAAAGTAACTGCTGTTTTTGCAATTATTTTCAACCTTTTAAACTGCAATTACTTTTGCACCAACCTAATATCTTCCCCCATTCAGTTGGTGGCCTCTTTGTTTTGTTGATGGGTTCTTTTGCTGCGCAGAAGCTTTTTCGTTAGAAATAGTCAGTCCCGTTCATTTATTTTAGTGTTTACTTCCCTGGCCTTTGAGGTCAAATTAATAAAATCCTCTTTGAAGCCAAGGTCCATAAGTTTAGTACCTATGTTTTCTTCTATGTGTTTACTGTTTCAGGTCTTATATGTAGGTCTTTGATCCATTTTGAGTTAATTTTGGTACACGGTGACAGACAATGTAATACGTAGGTGATGTATTACAGAGTTGAACACTTGAAACCTATGTAATTTTACTAATCACTGTCACCCCAATAAATTTTGATGAAAAAAATAATAAATCCTGTTTAGAAATGAGCAAATAGAAACTGTGAAAGAACAAGTAACTTATTAAAGGCATGTATCGATTTTAGAGAGAGAAAGAGAGAGAGAGTTGTGCAGAACGTCAAGGTGCTTGGCATAGCTTATGTTTCAGTCTTTCTAAAATGGTCCTCCCGGCCAAAAGAAAATATACTGAGGAAAAAAGAATGCACTGAGCACAGACACACTCTTAGGAAGGTGGGAATTTTCCTAGATCAGTGGAACCTCCATCTGAGAAACGGTAGAATACTGTTGAAGAAATCACACTGTGTTGCCACCATGCAGAGCCAGCATGGAATTTCCCCCAAAAAAAAATTTGGTTTGATGACATCACATATACACCAAGAGGGCATGAAAAGGTTTATGATTCACGTAATGTAGCTGTGTTGGAAGAATACAGCAGAATCCTAAGCCACCTTAAAATGGCTCGAGAGAGGGCAGAGAGAAGCAACTGGCGTGGAGGTTTATCATGGTTGGAGGGGAGATTGAGCTACTTTGGGAGGTTTGAATTTCCTTCTGGATTCCAAGGAGGAAACACCAGTCTTTCTTATCATCTTGACTAGGCATGGGGCAGAAGGGGAATGGAGGGGAGGCTTAAAGCTACCAGCAGTCAAACATCAACAGTGGAGTCAGTCAGATTCTTTACTACACATACAAACAAAAATGGCTAAAAACAGCCACACAATATCCTTTTCTCAACTGCCTAAACGGCATCATTCACTGCATAGCTCATAAATATCTCCAACCAAGTTATTTGGTTCTTTTCTCTTAGACAGACCTCTCTTCCTATATTCATAATGTTACTTAATGATCCACCCAATTGCCCAAACCAGTAACCCTAGAGAAGCCTCACTTCTAATATTTGTGGCCTCATGATAAAATTACAAATGGAAGCTCCCGACCTGAAACTCACTCCTTTCTCTTCCCACTCCCTTCACCTCTAATTATTAGGGTCTTTGGGCACGTATGCCTGAAGGACCTAGCCCTCATGATCAACCTCTTTGCACCCACCCACAAACAGCAACCTTGTTCACCTCTCAGACCTAAAGATACACACACAGGGGCCTGATTTGTCCTGTGAGGAAAAATCCTGGCAAGAGGCCTACTCAGGCCTTAGCACTGAGTGGTTTGGCTAGGGCACCTGTGGTCCCAGTTACTCTACGTGGCTTGGGAGGGGCAGTGTGAGCTGGGTATGGGTATGCCTTCAGCTCTGCAGATTCCACAGCCTGTGGGAGGGGCACAAACAGGAGGGTCCAGGCAGACTCTGAAACTTGAGGTTAGCCTGGGTCTAAGGGTGGCACCATCTGAGGTCATCTTCAGCTCTCACCGTATCACATTGAATACTAGGCCCTATAAAGTCTACCTCAAAAATCACTTCTCAGCTTTGTTGCACACTCTCCATATGCCCTTGTGCAACCTTAGTTCAGGATCCCATCATCCCCCATTATAAATATATCCATATCCTTCTAACTGGCCTCCTTATAACCATCCTCCAGACTGCCAATACAAACCTTCATGAAAAGTAAATCTGATTATGTTTGAGGCTTACCACCTGCAGTGAGTCACTCTTCTCTATAGGATAAGTACAAACTCTGGACAATGTTGTTTCAGGATATGGCTTTCACCAAGTACCCCCTTCCTTCTCTCATCCACCCCCTAACCTCAACAATCCACACTTACACTGAAATATTTGTTCCTGCCTTTTGCTTTCTCTCTCACGCTGAGGCCCCAGCCTAGAACTCCAGCTTCCAATACGCCTGCCGTCATGGGCCGACATGCTGCTGTCCCTTCTAAACCCATGATAAGGGCCTCTTTCCAGAGAAGCCCTCCTTCTTTCCCTTCACTGCTGCTTCAGGGGACAATATATGATGGGCTTTGAGATCAGTCAGAACCAGACTCGAATCAGGATTCCACCAGTTATTCTGTATCTTTGGGTAAGAAAACTAAATTTTTTAAGTCTCTTAAATAGGAGAAGTATCTATTGAGGATTTCTGTGACTATTAAATGAGATGATAGATGTGAAGCAGCTAGCACAGTCATGGCACATGGTGGATCCCTAAGAAACAGGAACTATCGTGTTACTTGATCGAATAATTGAGATCAATTGAAAGTATATACATATACATACCCTTGTCTCTATTATTGCATTATATCTGAATCTTTTATTTTCTGCAATCCATAGTACCTGAATAGTGAGTTCTCTTCATGTAAGTGTTCCGTAAGTATTTGTGGCATGAATTGCTCTCCTGTAACTGGAAATATGATTCAAATGATTGGCATGTGGTCCCACAGTCCTTTCCTTACATTGTTTTTACATTGTCCTTTGTTCTGTATCTGCAGCTGCTGCCTTCAGGCCTTTTTTCTATTTATGGTGTTGTCTCTTCAGCACTGATGTATTTGGATAAATATGAAAGCACAAATATGGATTTTTATTACAATATCATTTAAAGCAGTCTCTTCAGATTTTCTCACGAATAACATTTTAAAGGATGTGGTCATTTTTAGACTCGGGCTGAAAGCCACCTCTGTTTCTCAAAGCAATGACTTAATAATTATTTTTAAAAACTCATCCTTATGCAAATTATTTTAGAGTGGGTGAGACTGTGATTACCAAGAACCTGGGTATGTTTAAGTCCTGAAAGAGCCATAATCAATCCACTGCCCCCAAATCAGTACTTATTATGTGCAAAATTAAGTACTCACTAGTCCCTATTAGAAAATAGGTCCCAGAACTCAACAATATGCATGAAACAATCAGAGAACAATTGCATAATGGGATGTGAGTTTCTGGTTTTTCGTGCAAACCAATTTCAAAGAAGAAAGAAATAAAAATGAACTTGAGTCGTCAGGAAAACTGCATCAACAGCATCTTCCTGGCCTGATATTTGAGCGGGCCCTACCTGAGTGATGATGATTATGTAGCAGAACAGGAAAGGAGGCAATCTCCAGACTGTCAACGGTGTGACTCGGTGAATGGAGAGAAAGCTGAGTGTGACACGTGCAGAGGACGGGAGTGGGATGGTTTGACATGGAGAGGAATGCCTCGTGTGTGAGCATGGTGCCCTGGGCTGAGTGAGTAGGGTTGATAGATAGCGCGGAAAGAAGGAATAGACAACATAGAAAATCAGGTTGTAAAAAATCAGAGGTATTAAATGCTTAGGCAAAGCAGGCTGAAGACCGTGCTTTTAGAAAATCAACCTCACCACCTAATGGATTGAAAATGGGGGCAGGGGGTGGGGGGTTGCTTAAAGCTGGTGGAAAGATAAGCTAAATCTGAAAGACACTTCAAAGGACTACGTAGGAGAAAGAAACAGAAATAAGGAATTAGAGTTTTCTATCCTGTGAAAAGACATTTCCACTGACAAAGTGAATAATTAAGGAGAGTTAGGATTGTATCGTTGTGCTTTGTATGCTTTTGTTATATTCTGTTCTATTGTTTTGGAAAGGGGAACATACAAATTCAGGTTTAGAAAAATAAACAATGGGAGGATGATAGAATGAGGAGCAGAAAAGCCCAGAAGACAGTCATAAGAAAGGCAATTAATGATAGAAGTAATATGTCATATCAGGAAATTCATATTTGGGCACTTTGAGTGGAGGGTTAAGAAGCTGTAGCTAATTCCATGATAGTGAATGAGTGATAAGAGAACTGCTGTTCATTCTGAAATGGAACAATGAAAAATCCAGTTTTGTAAACTGACCCTGTTGTTGGTTCCTGTCCCCCAACTACCATTAGTAGATAGTCCTGTGCAAAGGGATATACTCTAAGTAAAAGTGACAACAAGTGTTTAAAGCAGTCGTGTGCATGTCCACAGTTCGGTAGGGGTGCATTTATCCCTTTAAAAATATCATGAAAGAGGTGGGCCCTGGCGAACCGTGGAAATGCGATTAGTAAGAAAACATTCAAGAAGATCCCACCGCACAGTTGAGTGAAAATAAAGTTTAATACTGTCTGACTCTAGCAAAGGGCTTGAATCAGCAACAACCAAGCAAAAGTCTGATCAATCTCCAAAGAAATACCTTAAATATATCCTACCACGTTAGCCTAAAACACTCTAAAACTGAAGGTTCATTTCCAAATACTTTTTAAAATCTCAAAAGCTGCAAGCAAACATAAGAAAATCCTGTAAAAGTGCCTTTGATGCCATTAATGAAATGCAAAACAGATGCATTTGTATATTACTAACTACCCCATGTCTTCAATGAATATGGAATTTGTTCTTTCAATAAAACAGGCTTAAAGCATGCCTTTTGGATTCATTTAATATCTATGGACTTTAATGTTTGGGACAGAAAAAAGTCTCCAGGGCATAAAGGCAATTTATCTCTTTAAACTTTTCAATAATATAACTGAGAAGAGCTGAGTTTTGAAAAAGTTGTTAGTTATTCATATGGTGCCAACATTTTAGCATAAGAAATGCCAAACATTTATTTTATTAAGTATAAGACCTCCACCTTCACATCTCATGGTCATTCTACAATATCCCTGTTTCTGAATATCTGCTTTATGCCTCTCTGCTGATTTCCAACCTTCAAGGCGTAGCAAGAACCCCCACTAGCCCATAAATATTTTTCTAAATACATGTATACTTGTGTGACATTATCTCTCCCTCTTTTAAACCTGTACAACTTATCATTTAATTTTATTGTGTTATCATTTAGCATGTCCTACACATGTATATATATATATATATATATATATATATATATATATATATATATGTATATGTATATGTATATATATATATATATATATATATATTACATACACACATATACACATGTATATGTTGGCATATACGAGGTCTGACAATTCAGTTCGTAAACTTGTTGCAATGATGTTGCTAACCTTTCTTTGATATCAGAGGGGTTATTCATTATGAATTTGTACCCACTGGACAAACAGTGAACCAAGTTTACTATTTGGAAGTGCTGAAAACGCTGCGCGAAAAGGTTAGACGACCTGAACTTTTTGCCAAAAATTCATGACTCTTGCATCACGACAATCCACTAGCTAATACAGCACTCTTTGTGAGGGAGTTTTTAGCCAGTGAACAAATAACTGTATTGGAACACCCTCCTTAGTCACCTGATCTGACCCCCCAATGACTTCTTTCTTTACCAAAAGATAAAGGAAATATTCAAAAAAAGGCATTTTGATGACATTCAGGATATCAAGGATAATATGACGACAGCTCTGATGGCCATTCCAGAAAAAGTTCCAAAATTGCTTTGAAGGGTGTGCTAGGTGCTGGCGTCAGTGCACATCTTCCCAAGGGAAATACGTCAAAGGTGACCGTAGGATATTCAGCAATGAAATATGAGGCACTTTTTCTAGGATGAGTCCATGAACTTAATTGTCTGACCTTTTATACATACACACACATTTACAAAGAGAATAGATGTGCTATTACATATACACTACATGTATATATATAGTATGCAGTATATCTAGTATATATGTCGTGTGTATACGTAACTTTTATACATATGACATATATACACATATATACAGAATTTACAGTGCCATATATACACCTACATTTGACATTACACATACAGATGACATGATATGACCCATATATATAAGCTTATATAGAGAGAAATTTATCATTTATTAAGGGGTGACTATGTGCCAGGCACTGACACATACGTAATGTTACTCAATCTGCTCCATAACCCTATAAATTGGTTAATATTATTTCTACTTACATTAGACGCAACTGAGATTTAAAGAAGCTAAACGAGTTTCATGCAATTTCACAATCAATACTGAGTAGTGAAGTCGGAAATAGATTCACACAGAGTAATAGAATGTCTCAGTCAAGCAGGCAGCATAAAATCATTCATTCTTTCACCCCCCAGACGTTTACTTACACCACCCAAAGTGGGACAACAAGTATGGGAGATAGAGAAGAGTTCATAAGATATGGCAGAAGAGGCCCACCTCGTAACTGTGTGTGCTATGAACAAACAAAGGACCACAGTTCAGTGGTGAGGGGTGGCAATGTATAGCGGCCCACCATTTTTCTCTACAGTAAAAGTGTCCTCGCTGTCAACCCCAGCAACCAGGCGACAGGGCCTTCCTACTCACTAGGCCCTGTCCTTAATGCCTCAAAAGCCACCTAGAGTGAGGAAGTCAAGAATTACCAAACTTTTGACTTCATGGACCAATCAAAAATAGTGTTGTTAATTTTCTTTTTCAAATAAAGATAACAGAATAAAACAAACCTACCATAATGTAACATGATTATTTCATAAAACAATCGATATTTTAATATCAGAAAAATAGAGAGGAATTCATCTCAGAGGAAAACAGGACTGTATTTTCAACTGAGAGAATTTAAAACATTTAAAAATCATTTAACTTTGTTATGTTAGCCTTGGACAGATTAAAAAACCAACAACAACAACAAGTCTGTTGTGAATTAACACCACTTTTTCAGCAGTTTTAGGGAAGCACCATTCTAAGCCACGTGGATCCAGACAGCAGGCCCAGAATAACGTTCCTCCACGTGATCTGTTAATTGTATACGTTCCTTCTTACAGAGGAGTGCTTGGAAATCTAATGTCTAAGTCACAATAGTTATTTCAGACAGTTGATCGGGGATCACATTTTGCTTTATTAATTCAATCAACAAATGCATACCCCAGTCACTGTGCTTTAGACCAAGGGCCGGTTTAGTGCACATGCGCACTTCTGCTTGTAAAGACGTGAAGAAGGCGGTGCTGCCAAGAGAGCCCCCCGGAGCCACTGAAGGCCATCACCTAGCTCAGTTTATGGTTCCCAAAACACACTCAGAAGTTACAAGCATGACTGGAAAATGCTCACTAAAGGGTCTTTTGTTTTGTTTTGTTTTTCCCCCCAGATGTAAAAAATCTACACTAGAACTAGATTATCTCCAAGGTCTGTTGCCATTCTAAAAAACTGTGGTTCTAAAAACACACAAGCATTGGAACTTGATATTTACGATCATGGTTGGATTTGTCTCAGTATGCACAGCAGTGTAGCAGCCAAGTTGAAGAAGAATACCTTCATTCATGCATTTTGCAACACCAGAATATGTGACAGGGATTACACTGAAAATAATACAAGCCAGAAAATTTAAAACTGTAAGACATTTTGAAGACTGAAGACAATGTAAATCTTACAGTGGGGTGGGAAGTGGGGTGTGCTTACCCACTGGTCTCACCCCCCCCCCAACTTAGGGAAGTCCCATTTTCCTGTCTGTGTGTCTTTTTTGTTCAAGGAGGTGACCCCTTGACTTTGTGTTTGTTATTCGTGGCAAAACGTTCAACCTTTTACAATAAAAGCACACACATAAATAACCATGTATTCATTTAAAAAAAAAGCATAAATATCTCTCACCAATAAAAAGCAAACGAACAAACAAAAAACCTCATTCCTCATTTGGAAGACAGAGCATTGTTTTTTTGACATGTTTTATTCGAGCCGGGGAGATACCATTAGAACACTTTTCCGTTCTTCCCAATAAAACCACTGAGGCCGTGGTGGCAAGCGTCAGTGTCTCACAATGGCGGTGCATTAGAGAAATGTGTACCTCAGCCCCTGCCCTGTGCTTTCATTTTTACTGTGGTTTACAATTAAGCCCAGGGATAAAAGCAGCTTCGAGGCAAATTCCATTTTCCTGCTCAGCCTTTAGTGTGGCCGTATGGTGGGAAAATAAAAACATTATTTCCTTTTTAATATAGACCAAAGTCTGATGAACTGGAAATAGAAGGAGAGCCTACATGAAAGATCTTATCTGTAGAACGGGCCATTTGTGTCTGACACGTCATATTTTTCACTTAACTACATATAGGGTTATAATTATGGTCCACTTCTGCTTTGCTGCCTGGGGAGGGGAAAAAATGCCTCAGCGATGTTTTTAAATAGAGAGAGAGAGTGGAAAAATGGAGCATCATTTAAAATATTCTTAAGAGAAAAAAAAATCTCTTGAATGTCAGTGCAGAACTAAATATAGAAAATAGCACTTGTCTGAGATCTGTTCATTCATTTATAGGAAACCTACAGAGGTACTGCTTATATTAAATGTCAGAATCCAATTAGTAAAGATGTTTTGTGTAGCCCTTAAACCAACTAAATTACCCAAATAGGCAAGAACCAATCCAATGTGTTTTTTTTGTTTTTTTAAAAAAAGGTGCTGACTTTCAAAAAGATGGTTCCTCTAGCACAGAACATTCCATTCCTAATGAGCCCAGCACACTGTATTTCTTAAGGTTCTGTTATCTCAAATTATTGCTATGATTCTTCTTCTGTTCTTAAGCCATGGACAGTGTAGCAGGCACTTAAATTAAAAGTTCAGAGGGATATGTTGATGTGTATTAGAAGTTATGACCTGCAAAAGATGACAATGTTACAGGAATATGAGTTTTTAGGGAGTTTTTAAAAAAGTGTACAAGAGTTACTGCCTGAACTGACAACACCCAGACAAGAAAGAAATCCGAGCTCTCAAAGCATTCACATTTAGCAGAAATGTCAGTACTGAGAGCTAGCGTATTTCTTGAATTCCCTCTGTCATGTCCACTGTCCAACCAGGGATTAAAACTTGAAAACATAATCCCCATAAATAAAAAGGTGGTCACAGTGACACATAATCAAATCTGTAAGTGTTAACGGGTAGAATCGAGTGATGTGGGTTCATAGAGTGAAGATAAGGAGTTTAGATACTGACTTTATCTACTAGTTTAGACGATAGTATCTCCCTGCATAATAACATTGCTAGTGATTGTGATTTAAGAAGTAAAGTGGCCGCCATTCTGACAGGTAATGCGTCTTGCAGTACGTTTTTTGGAGAACAATGTAATTACATCCACGTTGCCGGAGCGGTGATGCATTGGGAAGCCTTGTCATTTTCCTTACACAGAAATAGTCAGAACCTCTCTACTTATTTATACTCACCTTGGTTTGCTTGGTGGCATCCAAAGCTCACCAGTCCTGGCCGCCTTACTTTGCTTTGTGAGCAAAATCATTCTGAAGCAATTACTGAGACTCCCCTACCCCCCACCCCTTTTATTCATTTTCAGAACAAACTAAGATCACTGCTCATTTTCTTCTTGCTCTATACATCTTCCACCCCTGCTACACCCTGAATACATTTAAGTCATTCCTCCTGAGATATATCTCTGGTGACTATAACCCAAGTAAAATGAGATTCATGAACTTACGGGTAAATGCATATCATCTCAAATTTCGAACTATGGCTACTTTTTGAAATATGAGAAAGTTGTCTAGAAGAATTCAATATCGTTTAGTCATGCTGAACTTGCACAGTTTACACAGGTCTTAGTCCTTTCAATTTGACAGCAGACTAACTACCAGCTTATGATACTGTGTTTCCCTGCAAAAAGCTGGACAATCAGCTCTAATGCATCTTTTGGAGCAAAAATTAATATAAGACCCGGTATTATTATATTATATTATATTATATTATATTATATTATATTATATTATATTATATTATATTATATTATATTATGTTGTATTAGACTGGGTCTTATAGTAAAATAAGACTGAGTCTTATATTACTTTTTGCTCCAAAAGACGCATTAGAGCTGACTGTCCGGCTAGGTCTTATTTTCGGGAAAACACAGTAGGTGCCTGCCAATGAAAACCTCTGGACTACTAAAAATCACCTGGTTAGATTTCTAAATAGTAATTTCAGCATCCACCCCAGACAAATTAAATCAGAATCTTTGGGGATGGAGGAACACAAGGTATTAGTATTCTTAGAAAGCTTCCTAGTTAAGAGCCACTCCTCCGGGATACATGAGGTTATTGGGCACAGCAAGTGGTTCTTACTTTCAAGGAGAGGAGTAATAGTGTAAACTGATGCTATTGTTATTATCATTTGGCTAGAAAATCACATTCAATGTATTGGAAGAAAGTTTCCTCCAGATGAGGGCAGGATTCATTCATTATTCATGAATTCTTCCAATATAGCTATGAAGAATTATGTTTACCCTGATTTAGAAGTATCCCCTGTTTAGAAGGAAAACTTCTCAAGGTGGAAATGCAAGATACAGCTTTATCTTATCAGGCAGTGAGCTTCCTCTTTCCATTCTTAGCCATTCTTTTCTACCCACATTTGCTAATGGACATCCTAAACAGATATTGTAGTAGGCAGAAGAATACTCCCCCATCGAAGATGTTCACATCCGAATCCCCAAAACCTGTGGCTATGTTTCCTTACCTGGCAAAGGTGAGTCTGAAGATGTGATTAAGGATCCCGAAATGGGAAGGTTATCTTAGGTTATCTAGGTGGCCGCAATATAATCACAAATTGTAAGTGGTAGAAGGAGGCCAGAATGGGAGAGATTTGAAGATGCTACACGGATATCTTTGAAGATGGAAGAAGGGGCCACATCCGAGGAATGCAGGCAACCTCTAGAATCTGGAAGAGGCCAGGAAACAGATGTTTTCCTCAAATTTCTATAAGAAATGCAGCCCTGCCAACATTGGCTTTAGGACTGCTAACCTCCAGATCTATAAGATAATTTGTTATAACAATAGGAACCTAATGTGGACATACTGAATTACCTCTAACCTTGCCCACTCTGGAGATTGCCTTTTACTTTTCTCTAGGTCAAGCGCTCATTCATTTATTTATTCAGACAGTTGAATTAGACATTAAGCATACACATATAAAAACTTGGCTCTCGCTCTTAAGGAATTCACAGTTAAGTGGGGATGTAGAAAGCACCATACACAATTTAGCAATGGACATTCTAGAGGTTTGCAGATTGCTAAGGTGTGGGTTATCCAGTCCAGTGAGGTCATAAAAGTTTGCTTGGAGAGGTGGTACCTGACCGGTTTCTTGAAGAATGAGCAGTAGAAACATTAGGAGTAGGTAAATGAATTGGGAAAGTTGGAAGGTTATAGGTAAAAAGATATATAGAGCAAAAGGTGTAAGTAAAGAATTGATGAGGTATAGCAAAGAGTAATTAAGTAATTAGTACGCAGGGCTGTAGTGTTGGCAAAGTGTATAACTAAACAGTATGTGTGGCTGGAGCTCAGATACAAATTAGGCAGTGCTGAAATATGAGACATTCAAGCTACACATATTCCTTCAATCATCATTCAGCAACACCTCACAGGTACACAGCACATGCGTTTTGCTTAAGGAGTGACTCTTCCCCACATAAAAAGGGATTCCAGGAACACCCTAATTTAGTCATGATCTGCTACCTTGATCCTCATGCAAATTAGGCTTCCTATAGACCTAACTTCCGAGCTTTCCAGGCATGTTCAAGTTCAACTGGCTCTAAATTAGAACCAAGCTGAGAACGCTGAAAACCCTGTTCCGTAATATAAATACCCAGTCTGGTCTCATCTGTTGTTTTATGGATGATGTAAAGACCGAATCCATTTTGAATCATTTGGGTCAGACTGGAAAAACTCACCTCCTCCCACTCCATCCTTGCCAGATACATAGTAATGGGAGTAATATTGGGGACAGAATTCTGCAATAATAACTAATTCAGCATTTCAAATAAGAAGAGAAAGAAAATACAGATTGCATGTATTTGTGTGTGTGTGTGTGAGAGAGAGAGATTTCTACCACTTCTTCTAAGCAGGTAAAGGCTTCTCAGTACCTGTCTCCCATTTTCTGTTTCCTCCAGTTTACCTTTCTCCTGCCTCTAGACCCAGATAGGAATCTGCCATCAAACACACTACTGGAATAGGAGTTAAAAGTGGTCCACACTAGAGTGTACTGTTCTCAGTCTGAAACTCTGAAGGTGGTTATTTATGTAACCAACCATTATCAGCATCACCTTATTTTCTTTTAATATTATTACTTGTACTTCTTGTACACATGTCTCCCCTGAGGGATTATAAATGATTTGAAATGAGTCTTACACTTTCACTCAGCTGCATTCAGTGATAATGATATATTTGGTAAATCCTCATTAAAGAATTGTTCATGTAACAAATCCAAAGTCATCAGAGGTTGAGGTTTAGGTGTTTCTTGGTGATGGGGCATTAGATGTCGAAGGGAATTTCAAGTTCCCCCCAACAAATTAAAATTTAAGTCAATTGTAAGTTTTGTGCTTTATCCTTTAGAAAATTGTCTATGCAGCATTAGGACTTCTCAGACAAAAATGTGTCTGGTACCTGATTCCTTTGTAGCAAAGATTCTCATCACAGCTTCATTCTGGAAAAAAATCTGAAACACAGATTGGCCCATCTTGCATGAATTTTCCTGATACTAAGGTATTATGATTCAGCAAAATATCTTCCTACCACATGGCTGGTATCCTGACATAGCCAAAAATTTCCCAGAGGGAAGATATGAAACAACCAAGTCACTTTCAGTGGGACTCATCATTTCCTTATTTCCTCCTCTCTGGCTCGTGATGGCACTTAAGAGCCTAAGGGAATGAAGAAGTGGAGATAACCAGGGACTACTCAAGTTCATTAGTTCTTAGGATTTTAGATTTCCATAATACTTCAGAAACCATTTTCTCCTACTCATTCATTTTATAGATGATGAAACTAAGACCCAGAGAGGTTAACTGACATCCACATACACACAACTTGCAGTTGCAAAGCCTGGGTTACATGTTGGCTCTCCTGATCCCCAGAAATATTCCACTTCATCAAAACAATGTATTGAAAGGGTGATTTATGTTTCTGCTGTGAAATTGGTCATTTGAGTATGGATTGGTTCTTTTTCATTATAAGCGGGGTGTTCTAATGACCTCCTTACTGCTGTGTAACAGACCACTCTGAAACTTAGTAGCTTCATTTTTTTATCACTCATGGTTCTGTGGGTGATGTCCTCAGCTTGGAGTCCCTCATACAATTAGTTGAGCCATACGTAGCAGCTGAGACTGGAGTAGAGACCTAGGAAGACTTCTTCACTCACACCTGGTACCTGGGCCAAGACAGATGAAGAGCTGGAGGCTGGACAGGCATTTGCTTCTCTTCGTGAGGCTGGACTTAGCCTCCTTATAACATGGTGTTTTAGGGCTGCTCTTTCTACATGAAGGCTGGCTTCCCGCACAATGGGTGTTTCCCAAGACTAACAGAAAAATTGCAAGGCTTTTTCTAGCCTCCAAAGTCCCAGAATGCTACTTCTCTGTTCTTGCATTCTATTCTATTTGTCAAACAATAGATTCAGCCCAGATTCAACCTTTCAATGGGTGGAATACCAAAGAATTTATGGTCATGTTTAATCTTATTTTTACATATATTTTACATGGATTATTTTATATAATGAATGCATTCTTTTACCTAGAATGTTAAATCCTTGAAATGGTAAAATGCAGTCATTATTCAGGGAAAATTAGGAAAAATAGTAGCTTGCCTATATATGGAGATATTTTCTACTCCAAATTATTCAAGGACCACTGAACGGTTGTCTGCAACACGCTAATTTATTTATTTCTGCAGATAAGTCTCCATCTGCTTAGACAAAGATTACAATTTATTTAAGATTTTTAAATGAATTTCTTTCCTCTCTCACAATTATAGGCCCATTAGCTTACTATACATTTAATATAAAATGTATGTTCTTTCCTTCTTGATAAATTGAAAACAGGCTTCTCCAATACATGGTCTACATTGAAAGCTGACAAATTACAGGTACAATATTTTTTTGTATTAAAGTGTGTTATATTTTTTTAACAATTCATGGAAAATCCGGAACAAACACAGAAAGTTAGTTGACACATTTTGTTTTCTTTCCTTTAGTTCTTGATTCTGTGAATAGAAATGGGCTGTGAAGTATAAATTATACATACAAAATCCCTCGAAGGAAACAGACAAAAATATAAGTGGTTTTCTCTGGTTGATAGTAATAAGTCTTTTATTTTTACTCAGATTTTATCTACCAAGAATATAAATGATTTCTGTAATATGAGGATAATAAAATTTAAAATGAAGGGTTATAGACAAATTTTCAGAAAAATATTTTTTTTTCCTAACAGATTCCCTGCCTGCTGCAGTCTCCATTTTTAACTATTTGCATGATGGCAGATAAGTACTAAAATAAATCACACATAGTAACTGCAGCTGACACTTACACATCATAACCTGTTTATCTTGGAGATTAAATGATAAATTACATGGTTCAGTACCAGATATCCTCTGAATGTTTTCCTAAACAGAAAATCATAGCTAATGTGCCCACCAAGCTATGTGCATTTTATATTTCAGTGAAAATAATTATAGCCAGACTGTAGCATAAACACTTGAGACAAAGATCACTCCTTTAAAAATGTGGATTAGAATACATCCACAGTGATCTCTAGAGAACTATCTTGGTGTTGTAGATAAATAACTCCCTTAGCTTCTGCCCAAGCAGAAGTGGTACATCTTTCTTTTCTAAAATTAGTTTATTGGGGTGACAATGGTTAGTAAAGTTACATAGGTTTCAGGGGTACAATTCTGAAATACATCATCTATATCTCACATTGTGTGTTTACCACCCTGAGTCAGATCTCCTTCCATCACCATATATTTGACCCCCTTTACCCTCTTCTGCCACCCCCCACCCCCCTTACCCTCTGGTAACCACTAAACTATTGTCTGTGCCTATGAGTTTTGTTTCTTCATTTGTTTGTCTTGCTCCTTTGTTGTTTTCAGGTACAGCTTCCCAGTAAGGCTTAAGTCATGGGAGGACAACTCTGATTGTGAAAGCTTGTAGCTTTCTCTTCACTGGCAACACTGAGTTGTCGTACTCGGGACATTTGTTAATTAGAAGGTGTGATCTCAAGGCTACTCTGGCCCAGGTCTTGTCAGAACTTCGCTTGGGAGAAATAGGATCCATGGGCCTGACTCACCCAGGCCGACATCTATCTTTGAGAGACCAGAGGGCCAGGTACTCCCTCCCACCCATTTGCTACTTGCCCTCCCAAACAGCAAAATGCTTTTACTAAACTATGTTTGGAATGCTGTCATGTCATAGAACCTGATCAAAAAAGCGCTACGCAGGCCATCATGTTATTGATTCCAGGTTGTCATTTAGTGTGGTGCACTTTGTGTCCCACAGGAAGACGTCGATCTCTGTTCTTAACGTGCTTGTGCTCTTCCTGAATATCTGGCTTATTTATGTCACAATCATTGTGTATTATGTAATTTGTGGGTGCTAGAAAGCACTTTGTGGGTGCTAGAAAACTGGGAATCAAATTTTCGCACTACCTTAAGAAGACGGTAGGATGTCATCCTGGAAAGTTGGTGCAATAATCTTGTTCCTGACTTTATTATTATTATTATCTACCCTCCTTTCCGCTTTGACTCAGAGGCCTCTAAATTTTGACCTTATGTTTTCACGGTGCTCTGTATTAGATCTCTGTAAGTTGTACTAAGTGAATTCTGGAACACCTTAAACCAAATACTCCTGTTTCTCACCAACCATATGATATCCCATAATGAACCATATTAGACCAGCTAGAAGAATCAGTCCAAATCAGTATTGGGGGAGGATAGGGCTGGATTTAAAGAACATATTATGTGAAAGTAAGTAAACAATATAATCTTCAAATAGGAAGAGTGATTCCTAAAATGTGCCTCTTAAGATTAGAGTTGTCAGTGAGTGCTAAATACTGTATTCTTTGTTAGGAAGATAGGAGGACCATTAACAGAAGATGAGTTAAGAAAAAGTACCACCAATGATAAAACTGTATAACTTTTTCCATAGTAAAAAACAATGAATGGACCTTAACTTGATGTCCACAGTTGCTTTTTTTCATAAACAATTTAGTTACACTGTTTTAATAAATAATGCCAATAAAATGTGATGCAACTTTTTTTCGGGGGGTCGGGGGGTTACAGTTGATTTTCCCCACAAATGTAATTTTGGCATTTTTATCCGTGTCACAAAATAGAATTAATAATAGAACCAAATATCAAAGAGAACAAAACCATTCAGAAAGCATATTGCCCATGTGTATGCCCTGTGAATAACAGCCTTTCCACTATCATAAATAATTAGTAGGGAAGATGTGTGTGTGTGTGCGTGCGTGTTTTAAATAACCATATAGCTTATTTATTTAGTATTGCTGGCTTGTGGTATTGCATTACTCCATTGCATAATTAAATTTGTAATGTTATAAAAGCATACAAAGGTTTGGCATTCTAGGCCATCTTTCTATGCTTTGGTGGTAGAGCAAATGAACACTGTTTTAGTTGAGTGTCTTAAATAATTTCATTGCGGGCTATCTTAATAAAATCAACAGAGGGCTGCTAAATGAAGTCAACCGTGCCCACCATATTCCAAATGAAGAAAAGATGCTAACAGGCAAAGTGTAACACTCTATGTATAATATTGTCAAGCTGAATTCCCTTATCATGTTTGGTCTTTAATCATGTTTTGCAGTACATAGGTGGTGAAATGAGCAGTAGTCATTGATGGGTGACCAGGGATTGGTGGCGACGACTTGAACTGCATATCACTTTTAGGTATTTTGTATTTGGGAAGACAGCAGAGCTGGAAGGAAGGGACATAAGAAAATTCTGGAGACTTTGATTCCTAAAAATAGTTCCTAGGCTATTATCCTGGTAAGAACTTTGTTTTAACTAATAATGCAACATTAGTTTTTCATGTGTAAGTGATTATATCAAAGGTAGTTCAAAATCATCTGTTCTCTTAAGATCAACAACCCTGTGGTCTTATTTCCATCATTCACTTGTCACACAGAAATTCTGTACAAAGTGAAACCAGTTTTGTCAGGGTTTTTCTACCAGTGAGAGGGAAAAAAACACAGAATCTCTCTCCATGGAATTTTAATTCAAAAGAAAAACTGTTGAATGTCTTCATGGGCTTTACTTAATCACATGTGGGAAGGTATATTTTTAGCGTCGGAAGACTCCTGTACCAATTTCATCACTGAAAATGTGTATTTAGCATATCTCATGCACAAAAGGCCCTGTCACAGAAAGTTCCAGAATATGAAATACAAATTAAATATCAATAACTTCCCACTTGTTCTTTCTTGCTTTGGTCCCGATTTAAGATCAGGGATTATGTATTCAGAGGATGATTATGTTTGATCCAGAAAAGAATCCTGTCAGATTCTCAATATACTGTCAGAGAAGACATTCAACTGAACAAAGCTGGGAAAAAAAATTTTTATTTACTAACTGGACAATCTTTGTCTTATTTCTAGAAGCTAAGTACTAGTTACCTTACAGGACTAAGACCAATAAAAGGAAGACATTTAAAGGGACCCTCATTGTTACATGGGAGAAACATGATTCTCTGAGGTCCCCAAGGAAGAAAACCTCCTACAGAGAAAATGACATTTTCAAAATAAAAGCTTGACATTTCCAAGGTCTTGTCCTATGCGTGTTTCTTATCCCCCCGGAATTCTCTGTGCACAAGCTGGTCTGAACCACAAGAGAGAAACACGACTGACACTTTCTTCTTCACTCAGTACCAGATATGCTAAGGAAAGGAGGAGAGGTGATTTAATTATTCCTCCTCTATTGTACAGATATCTTCTCATTCTTTCTTCTAACTTAAGTGCCTAGGAGAAATGAAGAGTCCCAATATAGTATTCTTTTTTGGTGATTATTTTCTTCCTTCAAGATATTTTTCATTCCAGACTGTCAAATTCATACTTAAATTAGTCTGATGAATAGAATATCTTGCACACTTTGGTGAATGGAAGTGAGGTGTATGAATTAGGAAAGCTGGACATGTAGTTGTTCGTTTCCTGACAATTCTGACTTACACCAACAGTCAGTCTCTCAGGTGAAATAATCTTTTTCACCACTTATAAAAATCAGTATGAGAGATTGGAGACACTATTTGAGCTGCAAAAAATTCTAAAAACTAAAAAATTAAAAATGTAACTTTCTTAATGGAAAATGGGAATGTTTCGTGAAAAAGTTAATCCTCTGTTTTGCTTACAAACTGGTCATTTTGGGGTGTTTTATGAATGGCTCAAGGTCAAACATCACCAAGGCTTGCAGCAAATGAATTGTTGTGGTTAAATTCAAGAGAGATTTTTTTCTCTCTTCCTTTCCTGCCCCCAAAGCCAGTGAATTACAACACTAGCCACCCATTTTCCTCAGAAAGATACTGAGTTCTTCTTTGAATCCTCCTACCCTCTTGTTGTTCATGTCTAGTCTCCAAATAGTGGATTCCATCTGCGATACTGTATCACTTTCACATCTAGCTATTTTCTTTCCATTTTCAGTGTCTTCAGGCCAGGTCAAGACAGGATCACCTTTCATACATATTTCTGTAACTATTTCCCTATATTCTTCCAATTTGCCCGATTCCAATACATTCTCCAAACTAGTCAAATTGATTTTTGTAAAATAGAAACCAGGACATATCACACCCTTGCTTGAAATCCTGTAATGGCACCTCACAGACTTCAGGGTAATTGGTAATTTCCAAATTCCTAAGGTGGTTTGCAAGGCCCTGTATGATCTGGATTCTTACTGATATTCCAGCTCATCTGTGGTATCACTTTCATCCATTCTAAATCCAGTAATGTTGTAGAATTTTCAATAATTTTGTTCTTGCTTCTTGGTCTTTGTATTTGAAATCTGTTCTTGTCCTTTCGCCTTTTCTAAAGGATATTGTTATTCATCTTCTAAACTGCATTTTATAATTAGTCATAATAAGAGTAACAATTATAGTTATTATTTATTAAACACTTCTATGTGCTTAGCACTATACATAATTTGTGTGTGTGTGTGCACAACAGATTCATGAGGGAGTATATTAGTTGACAATGTGAAAATGAGGAAAGTGAAGTAAGTTATTTATTACAAATCTGTTGGCTCTTAGCCATTATCTTTCCGGCCCACCAGGACCTGGGTTTGTTCTCTACCCTTGCGATCCACGTCATCTGTACGTGCACAGTTGTGGCACTTCTCACTACAGTCTCTTGTTTCCTATTTGCCATTTGTTCTCTGTTTCCTTTGCTAGAATTCCCTTACATTCAAGAAGCAAATTTCATTCCATATTGTACTTTCTACCCCAGCACCTATCACATGGATAACACAGAAGGCGTTCAGAAAATATGTATTTGTTAAGTTAACAAAATAATAAATGTGCTTGTCTCTGAAGTTTGCTCAGATTTTCAGAAGGAAGACATTATTAGATTTTATTACTCATCAACCTTCAACTGTGCTCCCTACCCCCAGCTCTCAAGGCTTTGTGGAATGAAAAGATACTCTTCACAAAACCATTGGGGATACCCTGCTCTTCACTCTTGAATTCAAAAAGATTAAAAATTGAACTTGATCCAGAAAGATCCTAAGTACAGAATAAGAGGAACACATTAAAATCAAAGCTGCTATTTTGAAATTTGTTTAAATTGCAAAATAACCAAATTCTGCATAAGCTATGCTTGTAAAACAAAAGCTCACTGTTCTTTTCTGTGTCAAAAGCAACTCTTGCATTATTTAGTGAAAAAGAATCTGCTCACCAACTTGAGCCAAGTAACTTGCACTCATTGAGCAAAATCGTAAAAAGTGGAGAGTGATATTTCATCCATAATTTCAGCATATATAATCGTAGAAAGAAACCTGCACAATCTGATCATATAACAGACCAGAAGAGATCTGTTCCTAGTACTGCAAGCTCTTCACTGTTTAATTATGGGAAGACAAGCCATTTAACCTCTTGGTGCTTTTTAAAAATATAGACTGTGTCTCTGTTGGTGTTAAGACTATAAATAAACTAATAAGTTGAAAGTACTTCTAAAATTGTATAACAATGGTAAAGAATGGTAAATTTTATTTCAGTGCTGATACTTTTATTCCAGTGTGATCAGTGTATTTAGATAGAATCATATAGAATGTACCATCTTTTGCATTATCAAGGTTCTATCGATCATTTATTGCCTATTTTTTTAGGTGCCCCATCATAATCAAAAGATCTCACTGATTTTTCTTTCAAATAGAGAAAAAAAATTGAGTGAGTCAGATGCACTTAAATGTAAAAACTCACAAAATAAATTATTTCACCTAAGGCAATTTTATATTTAGTACATGAAAGCAAACTTTTCTGAAATACTCCTTTATTTTTGTTTGTTATTCAAATAAGAAAGAAAGAAAGAAAGAAAGAAAGAAAGAAAGAAAGAAAGAAAGAAAGTCTCAGTCTTCCCAAAATGCAGATAGTGTTTAAGTCAATATTTATGTTTCTTAAGTACAATTTTCAAAATAATAAGTCATGACTCTCATACAAATGTAAAATGAGCATGTGTGAAAGCTTTTACTTAATTCGTTAATTTGTGAGGAAGGAAGGAAGATGTTAGAACCAGCTTAAAGAGAATTTGAAGAACAGACATAGGTAGTTAGAAATGCTGCAGTACGTTTGGTAATAAATGCAAAGCAGTTTAATATGTTTTAGGGTAATAAAATATAAAATTTGGAGCCATCTTTTCTAAAGGGTATAAATCACACTGGACAAGAATAATTCACATTACCCTCAGTTTTCTACAACTTATTATTTTACCGCTGCAGAGTCATTAATCACTCTAGTCGACAGAAAGACGACCAGGAATACACATCCCATAGAATCAGATAATTCCTCAGAGATCCACCAGGTAATACCCAGCAGTCCACTGAAAGGGCACCCAGGAATTTCTTTTGGCCATTTCCAAGTCTGACAAATCTTCCTGACAAAGTCTATGAAAATAAAATATGGAAAGATTTGGTGGGTAGGGACGCTTCTTTCCTTCACATATTTTTGTCCTTGAATACTGAGAAGCTTAAATCTAAATGATCACTAAGTTACAATCTTTAGTTTTTTCAAGATAGATCTCCAAATTTCTAGGACCAGAAAATGGTTCAAGAACTAATTATTATACAGGTCCCTATAATCACACCATCTTTAAGATATCTGTAACTAGACCATGCAAAGAAAACACTCATAAAATAAAGCATTCTAGCCCAGTACATCATCCAGAATAAAGGTTTTGCTGTTGTTGTTTGTTTGCTTTCCTTTCTCTTCTGTATATGTCCTGTGTTGTGATGTAATTTGGATTTGGTTTTACATCTGCTCTTCCTTAGATCTCTCCTGCCATGTAATCTTTGGTTACATTTAAACATCAATAATTTGAATTCCATTTGTGTTTTCAGTTATCTCAAACAGCACAATTAAATAGTTTGTCTTTCGCTCCTACTGGAAAGTGAGCGCCATGCAGCAGGGCCTTCTCTGATTCATCAGGCGATATCCACCTTATACCTGGGGAGAAGTAAGGGCTCAACAAACATCTGTTACGTGACTAACTATGTTGACTAACCTGCGATCTGAATCTTCTCTTATCAGAAGCAAGAATACAGAATTGGCTTTATTCATTCAATAAATATTATTTAGTATTTTTAAACTAGCATTTTTATCATGATGCATACATACAGCTCATGAATGAATAAACATAAAGTTAACCATATTGAGACAAACATGATAACTTTTATGCTACATTTTTTATTGAGCAGATCAGCTTTGGTGCTCAGCAATAAAAATATCATAATGTTTTTTTCAATTATCCTTCTTTATTTTTAGCAGATTAACAGCAAATCACTTGCTTATTTTATAGGGTACAGAGAACCTTTGTACCCTGTTGTTGGGAATGTAAATTGGTATAGCCACTATGGAAAACATATGCAGATTTCACAAAAAATTAAAAGTACTAGCATCATATGATCCAGCAATCCCAGTTCTGGATATATGGCTAAAGGATACGAAGTCACTATCACAAAAACATATCTGCACTCCCATGTTCAATGCAGCGTTATTTATGGGCCAAGGTATGGAAATAACTGAAGCGTCCGTCTCTGAATAAATCGATAAAGAAAACGTTATATACAGAGGGTGCCAAAAAAATTGTATACACATTTTAAGAAACGAAAAAACTATTAAAATTGTAATACTCAGTATATAATGATAACAAAAGATTAATACAAGTCACGTTTGACGTCTGCAATTACAAGACGTACTCAAAGTGGTTACCATCAGCATCCAGACACTTCTGATTGCGGTGAACTACTGGTTGAGCAACGTCGACCAAAGTGTCCACTTGTAGGCATTTTTTGGCACCCCTGGTATATGTAAATATTATTCAGCCTTGAGAAGAAAAGAAATCCTGCCATTTACAACAATGGGAATGGACCTTGAGGGCATGGTGCTAAGTGAAATATGAAATAAGTCAGACAGAAAAATACAAATACTGCATGAACTCACATATAGAATTTACAAAAAACTTAACTTATAGAAATAAAGAGTAGAATGGTGGTTGCCAGGGGTGGAGGGGTGGGGGAAATGGGAAGATGGTGGTCAAAGGGTACAAACTTCCAGTTATAAGATGAATAAAATCTAGGGCTCTGATGTACAGCATGGTGACTGTAGTTAACAGTACTGTATCATATATTTGAAAATCGCCAAGAGAGTAAATCTTAAGTGTTCTTACCACACACACAAAATAGGTAATTATGTGAGGTGATGGAGGTGTTAGGTAACCTTATTATGGTTATAATTTCACAATGTTATGTGTCAATTATATGTCAATAAAGCTGGAAAAAATAAAATAAAACTAAGTAAAACTATGTTCCTTAGGTTATTTTACATTCAGAAAGTTCTACACCCTTCATTTGCATAGGATCTCTTTGTGTGTTAACATATGTTTTCCAAACTTGTCCTAACATCTGTTTTTATCTTCGTCATGCTTAATATGAGATTCTTTGTCAAATTTCCTGTTTGTCCTGATATAATATAGGCACATTCTCTATCATAGCCCCCTGGGCTATAATGCCCCTGGAGTGTTGTATTTTATACTACTAGGAAGTGAGCTCGGTAAGTGGGGAAGAAAAGAAAGCTCTTGTGAATAATGTAAAACTTTTGTTGATGAAACTTGATTCTCTCCTCTCTGGGATGGGTGAAATGTCCAGGGTCCTCCTGGAGTGCAAATATTTCCCCCAAATAACTATAGAGTCTTTTGTGAGACGTCTTTAGCCCTGGTTGCTTTCTCTATATCTCCCCACCAGCTATTTCTGCTCTCCCTCGTCTGCAATGGGGAAACAATGACAAAATCATCACAGTCACTTATCTGTAAATATCAGACTATACATGAGAATTTGCAGGAAGCTGACAACTCACTGACAGTGCTTCTAGCAGCTGGCAGTGGAAGTGGGGCAAGAAATCTCTGAATCCTTGCACTCTGTCCTTGTTACCTCCTGAGGTTTAAGGCATGTGGGTAATCATCTTCTTAACCCTGTTTGGTCATGGTTGGTAAATTTTCTGTTTATTTTTACTATTTTCAGGTGTTTTTCATTTAATTAAATATTGGCAACATATGCATGTATACACGTATATGTGTATATGTTTTTGTAAATACATTTACATATTTTGTGTATATATGGTTATATGTATTTGAAAGAGGATTAAATGCCAAGGTCACCATAAGGGTTAATAAAAAAAAAATCCATTGTCCATTTCCCACCCCACCTAAAGGAACTGTCAGAATGTTTATATATAATTAATCCTCTGCTTCAAATAATTACACATGTTGAGAATGATTTGTGGGAAATAAAAGGAACATTGTTATATCACTCTAATTACCCTTTTTCTATGTCTACCCATGCTAGGTATTTCTTGTTTTTATCAAATAGACAGATGAAATGGTTATCATAGCTGCAGTATGGGAGAGTTCAGAGAGAGAGAGGAGAGCACTCCTCACATGAGCATAGTTTTAGGCAGAGAGAGGGAGAGAGGGCGCTCCTTTTGATGTGTTGCTTGAGGCAATTCACAAGGAAGAAGAACTCAACAAATATTTGCTGATTGATTAAAGCTCAAAATTTAAATTCCTGCCACTTTAGAGAGCCTAAAACTCCAAATATCCTAATTATATTTTTCAAGTCACTGAAACCTATTTCAGTTGCAAATAGCCTTGTTCTCAGGTGGCACGGAAACTATTCTACACAATTATTATTGCAAGTTTCCTGTGGCCCTGGGCCTGCTTGTCTCTTCTGTGCATCACAGCAACTGAATAATAAACCCATTCCCTGCAGTTTATCAGAGAGGTGTTGGCTATAGTCAGGGGAAAGAGACAAAGAGAAGGCAGTGAGGGTGGTTATTAATAATAATAAATTATTTATGCCGTGCTGACAAAGGGCTCTCTGCTGTAAAAGGTACACAATCAAAGATAGACTCCTCTCTGCCTTGAGGACTGAATTCTAAGCAATTCAGACATGAAATAAGCCTTGTCAAGCTGAGGTTGCAGTTTATAATTTCAGAACTTCTTTTGCATAAGTTTCATTCTAAAAAGTTATTGAGTGTATATTCTATACTGGTGACAAATGGCCTTCCAATAAGGCACAAGTTTAAGTACAACACAGGATATTTTCCTCTTTGCCTTTTCCTCAATTTTGTCAAAGTGACAACTTAAAATGTGAATAACTATACTAAATTATACAACTATTTTGACTAGAATGTTAAAGAGGGAGTTTGATTAAAATATTTTTTCCTTCCTCACTTGACTTTATTTTGATCTGAAATGAGGGTAGGCTTTCATTAAACACAGTGTATAAGACCAAGGCAAATGCTAGACCTAAAGAGGCTGGAAGCAATATTCCAGCATGTTTTTATTAGCAATATCTGCCCCCAATGATGTATGACAGGATATTTAGAAGCTATGGCCTCTCCAGAACCTTGGGAGACACCAGAACTCTCCGGAGAAAGCTCAGGGACCAGCGCATTTAAATATCTTAGGAAATCTGCTTTAGGTCTAAACTATTGCTCAGTTCAGCTACTCCTGAATAAACAAACAATTCTCAGAGACAGTTTAGGATTGGGGACTTTGGGGTGGGATAGAGGCAACGGAAAGGCAGGTGAATCAGTTGCAACCCTGGTTCATTGTCCCAAGAGCAGATTGGAACTATGCAGAGAGAACTTTGAATACTTCCATCCAGTCAGAGAAGCTCTCGTCTCCCAAACTGAAGCCAAGACCCTGTTCTATGGTTGGTCTTTCCAGGCTTTTTGATCCAAATATATTCTTTTCTTTTTTCTTTCTTTCTTTATTGTTAAAATACACATAAAATTTACTATCTTCACCATTTTTAATGTACAATTCAGTTGTATTAAATACATTTATAATATTGTGCAAGCATCATCACCATCCATCTCCAGAACTCTTTTCGTCTTGCAAAAGTGAAAGTTTATACCCATTAAACTATAACTCCTTATTCCTGCCTCCCCTTAACCCCTGGCAACCACCATTCTACTTTCTGCCCTATGATTTTGACTATTCTAAGTAGCTCATTTACGTGGATCAGGTATCTGTCTTTTTGTGCTCATTTCACTTAACATAATTTCCTCAAGGTTCATCCATGTTGTAGCAAATGTCAGAATTTCCTTCTTTTTTAAGACTGAATAACATTCCAGTGTATGTGTACACCACATGTTGCTTACCCATTCATCATGTGATGGACACCTGAGTTGCTTTCATGTTTTAGCTATTGTGAATAATGTTGCTATGAACATGGCTGTACAAATACCTCCTCAAGACCCTGCTTTCAATTCTTGTGGGTATATACTCAGAAGGGAAATTGCTGGATAATATGGTAACTTTATTTTTATTTTTTGAAGAACTGCTATACTGTTTTCCACAGCAGCTGTACCATTTTACACTCCCACCAACAGAGCACAAAGGATTCTTTTCTCCACATCCTCCCCAACACTTGTCATTTCTTGTCTTTTTTATTTTATGTCTAGAGATTGTTTTGTCTTATTTTAAAAAGTATTCCCCCATTACCTAGGTTATAAAGGTAGTCAACCTTTTTTGTTTGAAAAGCTTTCAAGTTTTTCTTTTTATACTTAACTGTTCATTGTATCTCGTGTTTAGATTTTGCATAATCTTAAACAAAAATCCAAATTCATTTTTTCCACATGGATAACCACGTTTTCCAACTGTATTTATTGAACAGTCCCTCCTTTCCCTAGTAATTTCCCGCGCTACTTCTGGTGTATATCAGTTTATATACTATACGAGGTCTGACAATTAAGTTTGTGAACTCACCCTAGAAAAAGTGCTACATATACCTCATTGCTGAATATCACTATGGTCAGCTTTCAAAGTACTCCCCTGGGGAAGCTATGCACTGATGCCAGTGCCTAGTCCACCCTTTAAAGCAATTTTGGAACTCTTTTTCTGGAATTGCCAACAGAGCTGTCATCGTATTACCCTTGATGTCCTGCATGTCATCAAAATGTCTTTTTTTCAATATTTCCTTTATCTTTGGGTAAAGAAAGAAGTCACTGATGGCCAGATCAGGTGAATAGGGAGAATGATCCAATACAGTTACTTGTTTACTGGCTAAACCTGCCGCACAGACAGTGCCATGTGAGCTGGTGCATTGTCGTGATGCAGGAGCCATGAATTGTTGGTGAAAAGTTCAGGTCGTTTTCATCTAACTTTTTCATGCAGCCTTTTCAGCACTTCCAAGTAGTAAACTTGGTTCACTGTTTGTCTAGTTGGTACAAATAATCAATAATCCATCTGGTATCAAAAAATATTAGCAACATCATTGCAGCAAGTGCGCGAACTTAATTATCAGAGCTTGTATACAGTTTTGTTTCTTAAAAATTGATCAGTTTCTAGACCCCTTCGTTAATTTCATAGTATCTTTATTGCTATAGTGTTATAATAATAAATCTTTATGTCTATCAGGAGACATCCCTCCTCTTCTCCTTCCTCCGCCTCCTTCTCCGCCTCCTCCTCCTACTCCTACTTCTTTTTGGAGTTAGACGCTCACATGATGACATGTCAAACGATCATTTTCCTGAGGGATGGGCGTAGTGCTAATAAAGCCAAGATTGTGTTATCAGAATTGTGAAGAGACAAACTGTTCCAGGTCCCAGTCTCTACATCCAGAAACTCGTCTTTCTGAAGGCTGTCAGCTGTCCTACAAAGAAGCAGAGAGGGGTGACTTAATGAAAACCTATTTTCATTACTAGCAAGCAATATTGTATGGCACCGTCAGCAGTGATGTCTCCGTGCCAGACATTAACACATTCTCACAGCACAACCTGATGTCTTCAGGGGTTATTCGTTACTGAGTGTGGGACAGGGCCTGGCAGAAGACAGTCTGGATGTTCGCCCAGGCACAAACTTTTAGCAGATGCTGAAGTCTCCAAGAAAATTTGATTGGCTGTCAGTATAAGAAGAAACAGTGCAAGGTGAATAGTTTTTAAGAAAAGAAATATAATTTTTTCTTCCTTACAGTTCATAAATGTATTTATAACCCTGCAAAGAGTAAAATGTTCATTTTCTCAAAGTATGATTTCTTTCAGGCGTTGAGCCTGTAGACCTGCAACAATTTACAACTGAACTAACATCTTTAAAGTGTGAACATGGAGCATCTAATAACATAGCACATGCTCCCAATAAATGCCCTCACAGACAAGCATGTCATTTGGAAGACTTGCCCGATGAATAACATTACTGACACATGCCCTGACAAAGTCTGTCAGATGTTTTCATTTTCAAGTGGAAGAGAAAACCATCTGGCACCCAGAGCAAGTAGTCTCATCTCACTAAAAGAGAAACCCAGTATTTTATGCCAACTGGAACCTTGGGAAATTCAAAGAAAAATGGTAAATCTTTAATCACTAGAGTAATTTTCCATCTTAGTTATCAGACATAATTTTGGTGGAGAAAAGTGTTCTCTCAGACATGAAATGCTCTATTGATCTGGGGTAACTACCCTGTTTCCCCGAAAATAAAACCCAGCCGGCCCATCAGCTCTAATGTGTCTTTTGGAGCAAAAATTAATATAGGACCGGGTATTATATTATATTATATTATATTATATTATATTATATTATATTACATTACATTACATTACATTACATTACATTATATCTGGTATTATATAAGACCAGGCCTTATATTAATTTTTGCTCCAAAAGACACATTAGAGCTGATTGTCCGGCTAGGTCTGATTTTCCGGGAAACACAGTAAAGACATACGAGCATCTCTGATAGTCTATTGCG
Organism: Rhinolophus sinicus; assembly: GCF_036562045.2. Taxonomy (NCBI): domain Eukaryota; kingdom Metazoa; phylum Chordata; class Mammalia; order Chiroptera; family Rhinolophidae; genus Rhinolophus; species Rhinolophus sinicus. Next base: position 70,518,775 of record NC_133760.1, read on the forward strand.
TAGGTAACACAGAAAGCTGCCTTCATCTGGAGGCAGCTTGATAAAGTGAATGTGGAGACTTATGCATCTTTTGATTCCTTCAAGAACTGTGAACCAAATATAGGGTTAAGTGTTAGGGACAAAAAGACCATGGTCCTTCCCTCAAAGACCTTACAATACAGTAGGGGAAAAACACAAAGATCATTAAAAGCAATGAAGAAGAGACGGAACAGGTGAGTGAAGAGAAGGAACCCCTCACCAGCTGGTCATCCAAAGATGGCCTCTAGGGCCAGGAATTATTTCACACCACACATTATTTATCAGTTAGTAAGTTTTCTTAACAACTCTTAAAAATTATACCACTTTTCTGGTGATTCCTTTTTCTTTAAAATAATGATTTTTTTTTTATCCAAAAATACACTGAATAAATATGCTTTAGGAAATAATAGTTTAAAACTACAGTTTCAGGCAAAGACACACATGTTTACTCGACATAAATTCTGTAGTCAAAGACTATCAAATGAAACAAATTTGAATTGTGTGCTGTGTTTAGAAAAACTCAAAACATTTGGGGGCGGGAGGATAGACAAGTCAAGTGAGTAGGATGAAAAGTTTAAATTGCATATGACTTTTCATAGAAAATGTGCGCATGCACTTTTTCCATGGGTTTCAAAGCACTCTTGTGTTTAGACTTCATTTTGCCCTAAAAGTGATTTTTCTGTGCTGCAACTTTGCTTTTAAATGCAGTTTGAGTGCAGGATAACCATGAGTCTCATTAAGTTTGAAAAACTGATAAGGAAAACAGTACAGAAAGAAAATCTATGAAGAATGATTGTCTCATCCCCGCTCATCCCCAACACTCACCATTAGTCTTCTCCTCATTGAGTACAAACAGTCAATTCTCAGTACATTTCATTTTATATACATGGTACATTTCTTTATTTGCAAACTTATGTTTTGCTTATATAAGCTTGCTTTTATTGTTTTATTGCTAAGTGTTTCTATCTACCATATGAACATGTTTTGGATATTTTACATTGAGATGGAGTACATTATTACATTTCTCATTCAAAGCAAAGTGTTGTGTGTGTTTTTTTAATTTAACAACTTTTCACTTAGTAGCAGGGTTTTCAGGAAAAAATGAAAGTTGTTAAGTAAAAGATAAATATATATGTTGAGTTAGATTGTAGAACATTCTTTGGAGTAAGCCAGGAAAATAGATAATTCAGATGTGTGTGAAATAAAGGAATAGGGAGAAAATGTAAGGAAGTTGGGTCCAGTCAGGTAAATATGCAGAGCAAAAAATGAATGTTTTTATAAAAATGAGAAAGGAAAATTGGATCATTATTCCTGAAGGTATAATGTTGCAGATTCAAGTGTTAAATATCACCGAAAATCAACCTTCTAAAGATCATTTTAAAAAGCAATACACTGATTGCCTTGGGAAAATTTTTTAAATGTACACATGTAGGATGAAAGACAAGGAAGGAAGACTGTCCTAGTGTCCCAATTATGGGAAGCTCATGTTCAGGGTAACATTTCTAGGAACAGAATCACACACAGACTGTACTTTTAGGCTAATATCACAAACAGTGTAGTTGGAAGTAAAAATGATTTGCTCTAGGTTGACTCAAAAAGTAGTTTTAAAATTATGAAGTCACTGATGCTGAACATGCATGTGAATAGTTTGAATAAAATTATTTCAAGAAAATGAGAATGTAAACTCCTGCTCCAGAGATTTAACCATATACTACTCTGTACTATTTCTAGTTTATTTGGATTGGATTGGATTCGATTCACTGTTTCATGAGTTTCTCTTTCCATTCAAGACTATAAGTTTCTCCAGAATGTGTATTATATCATACTGTCGGGCCAAACTCTGTCCAGCGCATGGCTATAAGCACATTAAATCAATTAATTTTTGTTGAATTAAATTGCATTGGCATTTAAGGAAGTCATGAACTCAAAGCAGAGAGAACAGAGTGAACTTAGTGACTTTCTTCTTGCTCTTCATCAGATATGAGGTCATAACTGATATGCCATCAAGAGGGTCTGACTTCCAGTTGGGTTTCTGTTTATATGGTTGGCAGGGCAGAAGAGAGCAGAGTTGACTTGCCCATATTGGACTTTAACCCATGACCTTGGCCTCTGTGACACAACAATCCAACCAACTGAGCTCACCCAGCTATATGTCCATCTTCATCTTTACACTTGGTAGGAGAAACAGCACCAAGAGCTGTCTTGGTTATTGTGCAATCACAATTAATAAGCCATTTCTTCCAATAGTGAAAAATTTTCCTATCTGAGTTTTCACACTTCTAGCAAACAATAAAAGGAAATTACTAGTTGCAAATAATACGGATGACAACTAAACTCTCAGTACTGAAACTGTGTTTCTATAGTTTGGTGAGACTATTGCTGCTTTCATGTCCATGTGAAAGAATCCTTATCAAAGCTCATTCTTTGTCATCTTTAGAAGAGGTTAAAGATGCTATGAACCTACTCAAAAGTTAAAGAATTGCCACCCTTTCATTTAAGCTTTGCTTGAAAGTGAAGAATGGGGCCAAAATGCTATTAATAGCAAAAGAAATAAAGAAGCGTATTTAGCAGACCTACATATTCGAATTGCTTATCTTTCTCTCTTTCCACTTAAATAACTTTTCTGGCTATGCTTCTGCAGGGAAAAGGAAGTTGGAAACTGTTATTATTCGGCTCCATGAACTGGGTTTTTTAGAATCCAATGCTGGAAGGGACCCTAAAGATAATCAAGTCCAAGCCTCTCATTTCATGGTAAGAAGACTGAGGTTCAGGGTAACAAATATTATAAGTGGCAGAGTCACTCTTAAAAATATCTAGAATTGGTCATGTTGTATACAGACAATGAATTAAATTCAAGCACAACTCTATCATTGGAATTGGAATGGCCAATTAAAGACAAGAATTTCCCATCTAGTTCTATTTTTTAATCTCAGTTATTTTATTTTACATGTTTTTTTGGGCTCTAAATATTTACTGATTAACTACTACTATGTGCTAGGCTACTGGCTAAATACCTGGATAGTTACAATAAGGAAGATATTTTGCAACAGCTATTTTGGTTTCATTTAGGCACATTGGAAGAGCAAAGTCCAAGTGTAAAAGTTCTCTATACATGATAGAAATCCCTAATACCCACCCTTTCCTGAAGCCGTACTTCCCCTCTGAGACTCTAGTGTGTGACATGAGACTCAGGACAAAGTGGGGGAGAATTAATGGTCTTAGAAGGGGTTGGGTGCCCACATTATCTTTGTAACAAAGAAACAGTATTTTCTGAACATTATAAAATCTGTCATACCGTGTTTCTCCAAAAATAATACTTAGCTGGACCTTCAGCTCTACTGCGTCTTTTGGAGCAAAAATTAATATAAGACCTGGTTTTATTTTACTATAATATAAGACTGGGTATAGTATAATATAATATAATATAATATAATATAATATAATATAATATAACTGGGTATAATATAATACAATACCGGGTCTTACATTAATTTTTGCTCCAAAAGATGCATTAGAGCTGATTGTCCAGCTAGGTCTTATTTTCAGGGAAACAGGGTATGTAAATGTCCAGTACCTAGGTACAAAAATAAATAAAACAAAATTCCATCTGTCTTAAAACAAGTTTTTACTATTAAGGTTACTGAAATAGCTTCTTAATGGTGTCCCTTCCATCAAAAATTACAAAGAATTTGAAATTTTTACACTACTTGCATGTGACAAGTTAGCCTGCATGGTTCCATGGATTATGGCAGAAGACGTGAGGTTGTTGGATCAGAAAATACTTTATTTCCCACAGTGCAGCAAGCAACAATGGCAACACATCTGTGTCAGTGCCTCTTACTTCCAGGTTCCACAGGGACACTGAACTTGGACCCCCATAGGTTTTTGTACATACAGTGGGTTGCATTACAGGAGAGGGACCCCTTAGTTTAGGGAAACTGAATCTTTTGTAGCAGATTGTAGTGTAGGCCTGCTTGTTTTTGCTCTGGAAGGAGATCCTATCTACCTTCCAAGGCTATTCACAATAAAAAAATAAAAATCCTTGAAAAGATAGTTCAGAACAAAGGCAATATCCTGGCTTACAAGGGACATGTGGAAGATTACCATGCAGCATATCCCAGTCTCTGCTCTCTCTAATGCATCATGCATACTACCTCTAGATTCATCTTCCTTAAGCACAATTGTGATCTCATCAGTCTCTTCTTTAATAGCTGTCAATGTATCCATCCCAATCATCATCTAATCCACCTCCTAGCCTGACATTAATAGGATCTGAACACCTTGGCCTCGGCCTCCCATGCAGGCTTACCACTCACTGTTCACCCTTAGATCCAGGGCTCACATTTCTGCAAACGCAAGCAGCCTTACCCAGCTCACGCCCATTCTGCTTCAGCTCTCTTCTCAGACAGAAGGTCGTCCCTCTCCTCTGTGTCTGCTCTGCGTCCTGGCTGTTCTTTACACTCACACCTGCTCCATGAAGCTTTTCCGAAAGAAGCATTCATTATTCTGTTCCCAGGCTGCTACCTGCTTGCATCTTTATTTCAGATCGACTTCAGTGGGATGGGAATCATTGTTTCTTGTGAATGTGCCATCTCCTTTGTCATACTGCCATACCCCCCAGGAGGGAGGAGCTGTTCTTTCACTTTCTCATCCCTCACAGCATGAAATGTGGTGTCTGGCATATATCAAACCCCCGTTTATCCTGTTAATTGGATTCAATTGTAAGCTACTGCTTCCCAAAATCCAAAAAAAAAAAAAAAGTAGATGGCAGAGCTAAGTGGCTTTCTCCCTTTTCTGCATCCTCTGGAGGGGAGAAGACTCTCTAGAACCATCTTCTCTGTAGAGCCATGCCCCTCGCATGGGCTAATATGTTTAATTTTTTGCTCTGTACTGCTCTGCCCCTCTTTTTTTCATTTCCCCTTACCCTTTCTCCTCAAACCCAAGAAATGTTGATTAGCATTTGTGGCAGGATAGTAGCCATTCCCCATTCCTGTAATTACATAATTATAAGCCCCGTCCCTTCCCCGATCTTCTGTGCCCCACAACTGATTTAGATGTGTTTCTGTATGCCCATCAGCAAGCACAGCCAGACAGGAGGGACGCTGGTCCTGCCACAGGCTCAGCATCTCAGTCACAGGTTCACAGGGCCCTGTGTGGCCCTGGGACAGTTCCTACAAGGCATTGTTTAGGCTGCTACATTCTCAAAGATGGGAAGGATCTTAAACTCTCCACCTGGTCTCTCTTCCAGGTGTCCTCCCACTTTCAAGTCCCAGGCGTCCTCCCTTGGCCTCCCTTGTATGTATGCCTTACAGGGAGCCCCGCAGAGGACGTGGACACTCGTGTCTACCCTGGTATCCATCCATGGCCCTTATCTGACCCTGACACGGATGTCAGTCCAAGGGCTGTGCACTCACACACTGTTTTATTTATCTCAGCGTCTTGTTAGGCACATTTTTATCATGAGTTATTCTTCCTTATTATCAGTTCTTGTTCGGTTTAGTCTAACCACAGATTCTGTGTGTGAATCCAGAACACCTGCCTCCATCGAATGTCCATTACATTCATGGTCATGCACAGGCTAAGAGGAGTATCCTGAGAAAATGGCTAGAGTAATGTCAGTGACTGCAGTCCTGAAATAGTCTTTGTAAATAGTGGGTTGTTGGGGACAAATCAAAGCAGGAAACCCAGCCACAAGCCTGAAAGTTTGGAAAGAACTTATGCTAAGTCAGGTGCCCAGCACATCATGTACTCCCTGGCAAAAGAGGGAACAAATCGCATGCTAGTCATTTTTTCTTATTTATAGTAACATCACTTTGTATTTCCTAATGGGGACAGGAAGTGGCAAAGGAGAAAGAGTCTGTGGCCCAGGAATAGGAACTAGAAGGCCTTAGCGTCACAGTGACCCCGCGTGAGCTTTCCCTGTAGCCTGAAACAGAAGCCCTGCTAACCCCTCAGGAACCCTTTCCACTAACCAGGGTCAGGTCAATGATTGACAGCTTCTTTGTATCCATTGAAGTAACTCAGGAGATTTCCCAGAGCAAATTACTCCATCAGAAGTTTAATCAGGTCAGTTTCAAAGACAGCTTCGGGGAGCAGCTGGCACAAAGCTCCTCTCTGGCTTTCCAGGACAGTGCAGTTCCTCTGGGAGGATATTTTGTTCCAGAATCTGAGGTCCTGGCTATACACAATGCCCCAATTGTGGCCACTTCTGAGCAGGGAGTGTTACCTGGGGACATGCTTCGGGCCCTCTCTGATTCTGAGCCAGGTCATATTAAATCTTTTACAAAGATGTTTTGGAAGAAGACACCACAGAGGGAAAATACACAAATAACCAAAGTCTTTTTATGTGAACCTACTTCCAGGATAAATTTTAATAAATTGTATCACATGCCTTCAAGTCCAGGACCTAAAAGAATAGTAACTTATGTGTAGGTCTTCCCAGATTTCCACCCTCAAGAGAATAAGACAAAGAAGATTAAAAATGGTATTTTTTTTAATCATTTTCTTTTTCAGACTACACTTCCCTTCTTCTCAAAAACCTAGGTCTATAAATCCTCAAATAATCAGAATGTTACAGAATAGAGAGCTCCTAATATCAGAGCACTTTCTTTACCTCCTGACCTCCCTTGAAGGTGCCTAGAATTAGCAGAACACATATTTGGACGTGTTGTATTCATTTACCAATAGAGGAAATAGAATTCTAACTCTATGAGACCTCTAAGGGTAATACCGATTGTGTGATTTTGGCCAGAGATGCTAACTTGAGAAATTGATTCTGGGGAAGGATGCAGCTATAGTTTACAAGGACGTCTTGAAAGGATTTTGGTTAAAACATTATAGGGAATACCTCACCTGCAGTTTTCTGCTATAGTAATTATTCTATCAGCACAGAGGTCGCTAAATGTCCTTCTATTTGATAGTGTGTTAAAAATCGATCTTAAGCATTTAATCTTAAGGCTGGAAAACCCAGTCTCTCTCTCTCTCTCTCTCTCTCTCTCTCTATATATATATATATATATATATATATATATATATATATATCACATTTTTTTAAAGAGAATGAATTTTTTTCAATTGAGGAATATTGGGGAACAGTATGTTTTTCCATGACTCATCAGCTCCAAGTCAACCCATCATTTTCAATCTAGTTGTGGAGGGAGCAGCTCACTGGCCCATGTGGGAATCGAACCGGCAACCTTAGTGTTATGAGCACCGCGCTCTAACCAACTGAGCTAACCGGCCACCCCCATCACTTGTTTTAAAAGTAACAAATCTTCCTCATATTCATCCCCCAGAATATATGGCATAAAAATCAAGCCCAGTGGAGTAATCTATAGCTGTTGATTTGGTGTCACTAGAACTTGTTAGGATTTGGTATAACTGAATGTGACTGAAAAACAATAATGTCTTACACAAGACAGAAACGTATTTCCTGACACACACACAGAAATTCATTAATAGGCAGCCCAGGGCTAGTAAGGTGGCTCCACAAACAGCAGCAACACTGCTTCGGCCCTTCTTCAGTAGACAGAATTGCTGCCAGAGCTCCAGTAGTCACATTCCCGTTCCAGGCAGTGGAGGAAGAGAGGGGCTACAAAGGGCAGAGGCACTCCCAGAACCTGCCGGGTGAAATGTTTGCTTACATGACCACATCTAGTACAAAGAAAACTGGAAAACCCAGTCTTTATTAATGGAGGTTCTCTCTCTTAGGAAAAAAAGAGGAAAGAGGTATTAGAGACGACAATATGCCACCACTGCTATACATGCATGCTTCAATGCTTCTCTAAACTATATTTATGAGCCAATAGTAATCATTGTTCGATGAAAGCTCATATAATATACCAGCTGTAATATCACCAGCACCTACTTTAATGAGATTTTGCTCAGTGGTGTATTCCATTCCCTCAGCTATCAAATAGTAACTTTAAACTATGTTAAAAGTACATGTTCATTGTCAGGTTTCAATTTATTTCCCTGAATTTTATCTTTAAAAGAAATGGAAAGCCTTATTTATATGCTTACAGGGCTGTGTTTCAAGGTGATATTATAACTTTGTAGGGACAACAGAAATATTTTATAAAATTTCACTATACAAAATGCACTGAGGATTTGAGTAATTTTTTTTTCTTTTTGCCATACAAGTTGAACCTCAAGTACAAATAAATGTCGCATTTTCACATCCCCGAATGACTTGGCGCGAGTTTCTGCACATCGCTTACAGTCTGCAGTGGGGCGGCGGCAGCAGAGGTGGCATTGGCTGGAGGGCACCCCTGAGCCCTGTCTGACATTTTAATAAGTTCAATGTGTGTGTGCCAGTTGGGTACTTACCTGATAGTACAAATTTAGCTCGGTGGCTCTGTGAAGACTAGACTATTTAACTTCTAAAACAGCGATAGTCTTCATAATTCAGTGTTGGCAGGAAAAGCCTTCCTTTTATTTAGATCTGTCCCCCAGAAGTTAGCCTAACAGTACCAGCGATGGCACTGGTGGTCTCCAAGGTGTGGTAATTGGTACATAACCTACTTTGGAAAGTGTCCGCTTTTAGTAAAGTTTTGAAATTGTTTTAAAAAAAATTTAAACAATTGACTCATACACATATAGACACTCTGAAGTATCTAAGATTCTGGGAATTCAGCTTAAATAAATGCCATAGGTCTAGCAAATAAGAACTGCCTAACCCATTAGATTCTCGTTTGCCTTTTTTGATCTCATCTTCCACACAACAAATGTGAACAGCACTATAACCCCCATTTTAGCAAATCTCTCTCTCTCTCTGTCTCTCTGTCTCTCTGTCTCTCTGTCTCTCTGTCTCTCTGTCTCTCTGTCTCTCTCTCTCTCTCTCTCTCTCTCTCTCTCTTTCTCTGCCTCCTCCCACACACACACCCACCATCTGTCCCTCCCTCCCTCTTTTCCTCCCTCCCTCTTTTTCTTCCTTCCTTCGTTCCTTCCTTCCTTCTAAGCAAATGGTAATCTAAAACAAAGAGAGAGTGATATCACTTTCACAGAGCAGGTAAGAATGCAGCAAAAGAAAGCATAAACTCCTGCTTTTCTGCCACCTGGTATCATGCCCCCCAAATCACCTTAGTGCTTTGCAAGCACACAATCCTGTGTTTGCATTTATGGCTTTACACTTACCAGAGAGACATTCTTGCATAGCAGTCACCTTGTGAAAAGAGAAACTTCTGGTTAGGTGAGAGCTCTTGGCCACCTTTCCCTCCAGATGAGCTGAGGAAGGGACAACAACAGGGACCAATGCAGTTAAGCCTCTAGTGTGCCTGTGGTGATATTTTTAAGACAAGCTAAATATGTTTTGTTGTCATTGTTGCTGTTGATCTGAATGTTATCTCTGGGCTTTTGGATGCCAGCTGCCACACCAATTCGTTAGACCAGCCCCTTTAGGCTGAATGCAACGTGTTGGAGGTCAGGGATCCCTATGAATGGAGAGTTCTCAGAGAACTGCAAGTTGAAAGACGTTTTGTTGACTTTCAGTAACCACAGAGGTGCCCGCATAACCTGGGAGTAAAAAGGACCCTGGCTCTTTTGTTAAAGAGGTATTATTGTTTGTTTTCTCTTGCTATCCTGCTCTGTTGCCATTTCAAGTAGACAAACTTTGACTTCATTGCATCCCACTTCCTCTAAAATAGTCTAATTCTTTCTCTCCTTCCATCTTTCAAAATAGTGTCCCTGAACATATAAAACCAAAGGAAAGATAGTTATTATTAAACATAATAACACTAAGGTGGGAGTAGTTTAATAGTCTATGGCCTTCAGAAATATTCTTATTTTTAAAAGGAGATGCATCAGAGAAGGAAAAGAAAAGAAATCAATAATTACTGAGCCATGACTACGTACCACACATTATCGTCCATAAACTTTACTTATTTTACTACTTATTTGGAGGTGTCATTAGCCTCATTAGTCTGGAAAATTAAAATTCAAGGAGGTTAAATGTTACCACACATACAGTTAGTAAGTATTAGCAATTGTAAATAAATAGAGGGCTCCAGTCTTTTGTGCCTATAACATGGCAATTCAAATCCATCATTAGGATGAACTGCTCAGAAAAAAATGGTGGATAAGGGAGATATGAATAAATACACTCTATGCCTGCAATTTCTAGTATGATAGCCTCTAGCCACATGTGGTTATCTAACTTGAAATGTAAATTAATCAAAATTAAATAAAATGAAAACTTTAATTCAGGGGTGTCCCAAACTTCAGACCGCGTTAACTGCAGCCCGCAATCCATTTTTAATTGGCCCGCAGCAAATTCCAAAAATATATTTAGTTTACTTAAATAAACCAGGGAAGGCAATACGTACTTCACCTCTAGTGAGTGGCCCAGCTGTTTGTATATTTTATCGCATATGGCCCTTGGTAAAAAACGTTGAAAAAAGTTTGGACACGCCTGTTTTAATTTGTTGGTTGCTTTAGGCACATTTCAAGTGCTCGATTGCCACATGTAACTATTGGCTACTTCCCTAAACAGTGGTGAGAAGTAAGATATACTCTTACTCTCAATTTTGAAGATCTATAACAATACCAAAATGAAAATAAGGTGTGTGTGTCTGTGTGTGTGTGTGTGATGTTTTCTTTCTTGAAGGAAGAGAAAGGATGAAATAAAGTGAAGAAGAAGAAGAGTCTTTCAAAGTATAATGAGGGAATTTACCACAGGCTTTGTTTTGGATGGAGGGGTGATGGAAGACATAATTGCAGCTTGCAAGGAAATACTTTCTTGGATAAGTAAACAAACTGTACAAAGGAGAGTTTAAAAGAGTTTAAACTCCAGGGACTTCCACTCTGGCCTTTCTCCTTGAAACAACCAAAAAACAACAAAAGAGTAAAATATATGAAACCACTCTTTTCAAGACATGAGGCATGAGAAAATAAAGGACAATGATTGGTGAAAAAATGGAAAATAGATGAAGTAAACTCTACAGTTGCCCCCAGATTACAGCTTGAAAGAGATTCAGGTCATGAGTGAAGAAAAGGGAACCCACCCCCACCTTTCACAGGTTTTCATCCCTAATAAACATTTTGTGTGCCACACTTTATCTGGGGATATGCTTCCAGAGAATCCAACCTGGGGCTGGAGACGACTGCAGGTTGGCAGCTAGTTTAAATCTGGCTTGAACAACTATATTGAGCTGAGAATTACTTCGAGAAAAATAAGTTGAGTGTATGAATGTGTGGGTGGACATAGTCTGTTTGATTATGTTATGTTGAAGACGCCTATTCGATGTCCAAATAAGGATGTGAAGACAGGTAGCTATGCGATTCTGAACCTCAAGTGAGAAATTAGATCCAGAGATAAAAATATGAATATCACCACCACTCAGACCTGGAACTGGGTTGAGTCTCCCAAATTGCTTGAAAACACACTAGAGGTCCCGCAGGTATTCTGACATATTTAATTGAGTAAAGGGAACTCTTGCTTATGTGAATTTTTCAGAAACATTGGGTACTCTACCCCTCTGGGGGAGACCCACAGTGCATGTTTATTATCAAGGCAAAGATTTTGCAAAGTTCTGTTAACAAAGAAACCTATTTACTTTGTTTCACTTGGAGGTCTCCATATTTTTTTGCCATAGGAACTTTTCTGGTAGGACATCCATCAATTTTTTTCTTATGAATCACAGTTTGAAATTGTTGATCTAGACTAAAAGTCCAACATAGAATTTTCATGTAGATTCAAATGTATAAAAAATTAGGCTACATTTTAAAATTCTACAACACTTGTCTACATCTATACAGACTGTGCCTCTTAGTCTGTACTTTTTCAACACTAAAACTAGATAATTTCCCAGCCTTGCTATTTACTGACTTTGTTCATCTATTCTCTTCATCACAGCTGAGCCAGAACATATGTCTGAAAATAAAAATGTCTTTGACAGTAAGTCAAAGACACACATTGATATTTAGTGGACAACACATGGCCCCCTCAGTCATAATACTCAGTTCTCAGCTCTGCCTCTGACAGGTTGGAGATCCTGCTCAAGCCACAGCGCTGATTCTCAGTTTCCTCAGTGTAGAAAGAGGAAGATGAGCAGAGGAACTTTAAGGCTCCTTCTAGGGTTCGCTTTGGCAGCGCTGAAATGATATGAAATGACATACATGACAATAAGGAAAAGAGAGAGCAAAGTATGTTTTACAGGCTTTGTGTTGAACATCAGTATCTAAGCCTTGTCTCCTTTCTGTAGCCCATCGTGTTCATTTTGTTAAGACAATAGACGATATTCCAGACTCATATCTTACTCGTAGTTCTGAGCAGACATTTTTCTTAAACGGTAAGTGGTTAAAATAAAATTTGCCGACTAGTAGATTTACATCCTTCTCCACATTACAACAAAGAGAGGAGAATTACTTACGAGTGTTTTCCAATTAAAGCTTATTGTTTTCTGGAACTCTGGAGACACCTATATTTCTTGCTGCTAAGTATAACGTCAAACTTGTGGATCAGTGAAATAATTTTCCTTCAGCTTCAACAATTTTCATAGGAGGCCTGGCATTTAATAGCGAATATGTTCTAATCCTTTCAAAGAGGATTAATACTTAAGAAATGCGAAGAACTTCTATATTATAGAAGATAAAGGCCTTATCAAAGGATATCCTACTTTAAACCTGGAAGCCCCAAGAGCCAATGCAAAGACATACATGAAAATTGAGATCATCTGCATAGAATTCATCGATTCCAGGGAAAGGTAACCCTCAAGTACAACGCATCATCCAAATCCTCATATATTTTCTTTAAAATCAAAAAGGGTACAAGTACAGGGGGTTTTCCTAACACTTTATTTTTACTCTCCTTTGATAGATGGATGGCCTGACATGACATATCAAGTATGATAAATCATGTAAATGAACAGAGACTAGAGTACAGGCCTTATCTATGCAACACAGGCATAAAAGTGAAAAACTCATCTCTACACTGCCGATATGCAAATACAGAAGTTAAACTGGGATTGTTCCCTGACACCAGGCCTATCAGGGGCAGGGGTGTTGGTGTTTATTTTTGTTGGTTTTAATTGAAAAGGCCACATCCATTTGTCCAAATGACATTTACTCTATAGAAAGCCATGATATTTTGGCACCATGCAGCCTCAGCCTAAGAGAAACGAATGGCTCAGAGAATAAAATTAAGAGGACATTTCATAGATTCAGCAGAAAACGTACATGCTGGCCAGCAGGGGAAAAGCCCGAGGCAACCCAAACCTAAAAGACCTCCAACAGACTTGTTCATTTTGGAAGAATAATTGCAAATGGAAAATGTTTCCCAAACCCAAGGTCACAGTTTATTTTGTTAATAGGGAATTAGAGAATTCTGGGAGCCTAAGCTACACTAGTTAGATGGGGAAACCATTGCATGTTAGGATGGAGAAAGCATTCTCAGCTGTGCATGGATAGAGATGCTAGTGGTGGCACACAGTGGATGGATGGCCACGATCCCAGAAGGAGGCCGGAGACATCTCTGGGTTGAAAAGGTCTGAGACCTCAGACAGCAATTGAAGGAAGAAGGTGTAAAACTAGCAATGGCCAGGAATGGGTTGGGTGAGAGAAGCTTGCCAAAAATGAAGTGATCTTTAGAGGATATTTAGCAAACTTCCAGAAAAAAAAATCAAATCTTTCGCATCTCCATCTCATTAGTCAGCTGTGCAAAATATCTCAATCAAGGTTAATAATGGAACTGAATTTAGCATTAGGATTTTAGAAGAAAGCATTTTACCTTAAAGCAATAGAAATGTTTTAAATGTATACTTGGATTTTCAATTTTTGCTCTCCATAATTGGTAAGCAAAGAGAGCTAATATGCATAAAGTTTTTTTTTATTAAAGCATTAGATTATAATGGCAAAATAATTTCTTAGGAAACAAAAACTCTCTCACACTTAACCCAGTAGTAATCTCAACATTTCAGAATTCTCTGTGACACTTACAGAAGCATGAAGAGGAAGTTTGGGGTTTAGGGTGGAGGTAAGGGGTAGCACAAAATATATTATTATACTATCTCCCATATGTCATATCATCTATTATAGTTATATCCTATGTTATATAATATGTTATATGTATGCAGACACTTCTCTGTTTATATTTCAGTTAAAACATGAGACGTATACTTCGGAAATAAAAGCTGGCAGATTTTTCTCCATTGGAGCACCCAGAGCTGAGCTGTGATTTAATAAGCTAGCATGTCTGATATCTAACTAATGCATTTTGATAGAAGGAAATAACCTTCAGGGTCTCAGAGAAGTTTTCAAAGGGAAAAGTGTTTTTCACCAGAAACATAATATTAACTTAGAAATGATCTGTAACACCTGTCATTCATCTGCGCTTGGGGAAAAACTAAAAAGTTAGGCAATAAACGTGTAAAGCCTGTGCTGCATGGAAATGACATGTGTGCTCAGCTAAGAAAAGAGGCAGGAGGCCCTTCAAGTGCTGACAGGAGGGCAGAGGGCAGACAAACGGACGTCGTCATAAGGAGAAACACCCAGGAGGCTGCACTCAGTAAGCGCTGAAAATACCAAGTACAGAGAGAGAGAGCGAGAGAGCGAGAGCGAGAGCGAGAGAGAGAGAGAGAGAGAGAGCTAAGAACATTTCCTTATACGCGTACAGTACTTTAAACATATCATTTCATTTGAGCTTAAAAAAAAATTAGCTAAAATGAAGTTATGATCTCCTTTGTACTAATGAAGAAATTTTGGCTCAAAGAAGTTAAGTGATTTGTCCAAATTCACACAATTTAAAAAGTCGAAATGCCGAGGATTGGTGTATCCAGTGTTTAAGAATATTCAATCTTTCAAAAGCCCAAAGCTCTTTGTACTAAGCCATATATTAATATGAAATATTAGTCTTCTTGAAGGTCTTTTTAATTAATGAAATGAAATTCTTGGAATTTCCGTTTTGAAAGGAATGCCTTTTCTTTCTCTGGGGTCTGTGAGGAGGGATTGTTCCTAAGCACCTCACACCTCTGTCATTCCTTTGCTGCCTCTTCAGCAGGTGACAGATTTCTGATTAGAAAGCAGACCTGGAGGTAGAAAGCTCAAGTTCAGCCATATGGTCAGGACAGCTACGTGAGGCAACTTCCTTGTGTAGCCAGGCCGGTAACTAGCGGTACATCTGCCAGATTCTGGGTTTCAGTTAACAGGCCAAGCTGATGGTCATGCTAAGCCATCTCTGCGACTTTGATTCTATTATTCACAGGGGAATTATTTCAGACTCAGTTTCTACTTTGTCTTGTTTCTCAAGTTGTTAATCCGAAATGGAAGAGAGGGATGCCATTTGTGGAAGACCTTCTCAGAAACCCCAGTGCTCCCAATAATGCTTTCATTCTAAGCATCAGTGCCATTAATATTTTAGATCCAGATATCAGGTTCTTGTAATAGTGGATTGAGTAATTTGGTCCAAACTCTGAGTAGAAAGGCTCATTGGCATACTATTTTTTTCTTTAGTCTTCTTGAAGAGTTAAAATAGAGAAGCATTGCCCAGAGGCTTAGAAGAAGTTTGGAGCTGCTTTTTTCCCTTGCAGATTCCAAAAGAAAAGTCAGAGTAAATAAGAAACTGAATTGTACGTTGTGAAGGCCTTCTCAGAATAGAAGTATCAAAATTAGAGTTCAAAGCTTTAAGAACTGAAGGGAGGGACCAAGAGACTGCACCCTAAGAGTTAATGTAAGTCAGAAGCAGTTAGGCTGTTGTGTAGATTGTGGCTGAGATTTGAATCACTACAATTTTTGAAATAGAATTGAAGTGATTCTGCATTGCTTAGAGCCAGCCCCCAGATACCTGGAAGAAGCAAACATAAATCTGTTCTGAAGAGAGATAGCATCACGTTATAAACCTTACATTATTTTGACAAACAACTTTGCAATTTTAAGTCCCAACACAATCGAAAAAAAAAAGAAAAAGCATGGAACAAATTGACAAAACAACAACAAAAAGAAAATGGGCAAAATTATGAATTGGCAATTAACAAAAGAACATATCTGAATGGCCAGTAATTATGAAAGTATACTCAAAATATCTAGTAAAGGGTAAAATATGAATTAAAAATGAGATAACACATTCATCCATTGGATTGATAGACATTTTTAAAGGGCATTTCTCTGTTCACAGGGAAAATCAGTATACGGGGAAAAAAAAACTTAAGTTAGAAATGTTAAGTTCTACAGCCTTTTCTGGAAAAGAATTTTTTAATATCTATTAAAATTGAAAATGTGTTTACTGCTTGAATCAGCCCATTCATGGGGACATTATCCTATAGAAATAAAATTATCAGTATATAAGGACATCTATTAAGTGTGCTTGTTGATCTGTTGTTCTTAGTGGCAAAAAAAAAAAAAAAAAAGATTATAATTCCTATGGCACATATCTAAATAGCCAGCAATCATGAAAACATGCTCAAAAATCTCTAGTCAACATCAAAATTACAACTAAATTATAGAGCAACCACTCTGAGCACCCCCTGAGCACTAGCTGAACAAAACTCTTAAAATTAAGGATGTAAAGAAGAAGCCACATGGAGACTGGATGTGAGCAGCGTGTGAATGGAGACCTCTGTCTACTTCACCTGCTGCTGTGCCCTGGGGTCCGGAACCAGCCAGCATGTAGTAGTGCCTGTGATGGGCACTGGGTGAATGAACACAGTAAACCACAGGCAAGAATATTTCAGAAAGCACAATACAGTTTCCTGCCCACAGTTCCCTCCACTCTCTCTGCCTCTTGACCAACCCTGGTGCTTCCCTGTGTGGTCCTGCATGGTGTGGCATGGCCCCTCCTCTGGGAACTAGGAGGTGCCCTCCTCCACACAGACCAGGATGGAGCTCTAGCCCCAGAGCTCCCCTTTGCAGCAGCAGGACCGAGGAAGAAGCAAAAGAAAGGGCCTGCTTCTCTCTCTGAGGAAATATCCTGGAAGTTATACAAATGGCTTCCCTCCCCATCCTAGAGGGAGAGCCTGGTCACATTCCCAGCATAGCTGCAGGGGAGGCTGGGAGCTCTGTTGTCTTGTGTAGCCATGTGCCTAGCTGTAAGTCAGGTATTCTGTTACTCTGAGAAGTGGACAAGGCTATTGGGAGCCATCTGGACGTCTCTTCTAATGTTCACCCCTACCACCCAGCCACTCCCTAAACTGAGTGTATGTTTTATGAAAGATTGAAAAAAAAAAAACAAAAAAACAAATAAATAAAAAAAATTCTAGTCAATGGAGAAATGTATCAACTTACTAAGCCAGAAAGTTATTTCCCAGAATTCTCTTTCCTGTATGGTTGGACATTAGTATGGGCCACAGGACAATTTCCCCAAGATTCGAAAGCCAGAGGTGAAGCCTTGTTCATTACCTTCTGAAGTTCTACATAGGTGGTCAGATACCATTGCAGCTTGCACGTGGGTGTTGCTGCTCTGTTGGCTCACCTTGCAGGCCTGGGGCAGCCACCAGAGCCACATCTACTTAACTCCCATGGAATCTCTTCTTGAGCTTCTCTGAGGCCTGGGACAGGCACTCGTACAACCCCATGGTGAAGGGTACTGTTTTTTCTTCTAGTCAAACGCATAGTCAAGGTTAAAGGCAGTGAAAAGCAGATATGGCTTCCAGTTTGACCTCAGTGATTCTAGATGTCTTCACAGTTGCCAATGTTTCCTTACTCTCCCCTAATTCACTGTCAGCATTTCTTCCTACCTGCTGGCTCTCTGTCCTACCTCAACTTCACACTCACCATCTGCAGAAGTAACAGCTTGCTGTTAACTTCTGCACCAGCTCCCCAAAATGCATTGAGTCTAATCTCTATAATAAATCCCTTTCTTCCCATCAGTTGTGGCCATTCTGCTTCTCTGATCAAACTAACTGATACAACTCCCATTAATAAGAAAGTGGCAGAACGTAAAGCAACTGCAAAACAATGATAACAGTTAAGTCTATGCAAAATTATGGTTGTATAAAGAAATTAATTTTTTTTAAAAATTATACACAGAAGTTGAAATATTTTCTTCATATATCCCTATAGACAATCTTGTAAATGTATAACCATATAAGAGCTCTGCTAAAAGGGATGAGTTGATGAAATATCCAGTATCTCTTGTCTCCCTTTTTTCTAACTTTCCTTATCTGGATCCCTAAGGATTCAGCTAATAGGGAAAAATCCAGAGTTTGTGCGACCTTAATCGTATAAATTTGGGGATGCTTTTTTAAGGAAAACAAAACAAAATTGGGTCTTGAATGTATATGTATTAGGGAGAATATATTTTTAAACATTACAAACTTTAAAAAGCTGACAAACAACACAAATGCTACAAAACCTAGAAAAGTAATATAATATTTTTACTAATGAACTTCCTTACACACTTTCAAGTTACATTTGGGGATACATGCTCATTGATTATCTCTCTATATACTTCAATTTTATAAAATCATTTTCTATAGAGAGACTAGGAAGGCAGTTCATTTTTTTCCTCTAGCATGATTGACGGAAGTTTATTTATTATTTATTACTGATAGGTTAGCTTCACACCTCTTGTCATGTAAATTTTAAAGATTGTTGTCAAATGTGGGGAATCTTCTACCAAGTATCTTTCTTTCATATATGTGACATAAAATTTTAAGACATATACAGGCTGTAATATTTTAAGGCATATCAATTGTTATGGTGCTGTGATGACCTGAATTGACCTGTAATCTGAATTGACAGCCCTCGTAACCAATCTGTTGTTGATATCACTGAGTTCATTGGCTCACAAGGATGTAGAAGAATTCTTGGAAGCCATTTGTTCCTTCACCCTGACAGCTAAAAAACACCTATACACAATGTGACTGCAAACCAAATCAAAATAATCCCACTAAACCCAAACTTAAACATATCATCAACTTAACTTTCTCTCAGGCAGATGTCAAAAACAGTAACGCCAATGCCGCCTGCATAAGGTGAAATATGACTAGTGGAGGTCATAATTTATTCATAGAAGCTGTGGTATTGACTGTGTTCAAATATTTTGCCCTTATAAATTTTATGAAATATGTGAACACATTGCTAAGGCCCATTTTGAAGTAGCCTATGCACTTGCTGGTTTGGAATCTTAAGTTTTGCTAACTTCATGATAAAAATTCTGTCAGATATCAGCAAATTCTGATTTCCTGGAATCTGAGAACAAAGAAAATGCCTCAATTTTCCGTATTATGAGAGCAAAGCGTGATTCGTGGTCTTGGCGAAGGTGAATACTGTCTCTGTTTTATTCCATTCAGCTTTGCACTTGAAGCAAATAATAAAAAAGCTGTTTCTCTTTCATTTACACAAAACAACTCACAGGAACACAATTTGCTCTTCTCAAATCACCCTGGGTGACGGCATCTTAATTAGGAGCAGTGAGCAGATTGCTGTTTAAAGTAAAATGAAAACCAGAACACCTAGAAAGCAGACAACTTCCACTCTTTCATGGCTGACAATTACAAGGCTATCACTGCTTCACACTTAGAAGCATCACAAAGAAAGCTACAACCAACAGCCAGTCTTAGAATTCATGCTACCGCCTAATGTAAGTTGAACAATGTTATCGTGACATTCTCCTGTGGAATGGAACGTGAATATTGGAAGGATTCTGTTCAGAGCTTTATGACAGGTTGGCAACCAATTCACATAATGGAGAAGTGGTCCATTTGATTACTTAGCACTGAAATTCATTATCAATTTGTCTGGATTTTGACTTTTTATTGAAGTAGCATTTATGTGCTAAGAGTAATAAAAAATTTATCTACAGCATTTGCTAGATACCAACTGAAGATATTCTGATTCAATAAACTAGTTATGTCCTTTAAACACCTCAACAATAACAACAACAAAAGGTGACTTCACCAAATGTAATATTCTCTGTGACCTATTTAACACATACCTCTGATTTGGGGATGTTCAGGTTACAAATTAATATAAATGATTCAATGATCTCTATTGTTCTCAACTAAATTAATGTTTTATGTAAATATGTTGGAAATATTAATGTGTCAAGGAACAAATTATGGCAAGGGGAAAAAGACAAAGGATTGATATAATCAATTTCTCTTCTTCATAATTTATACAGCTATTAAGCACTAGCAAAGCTATGATTTGAACCTAGGAGTACATGGCTCTTGGAGGTCATGCTTCTAACTGTTACATTGTACCATTTATCTTAATAAACGCTTTGACTTTTAAAATTTTATTTTCAAATCCCTGCACTTGCTGTCATTGGATTTCTTGTCAATCTCCAACACACACTGTAATCTATCCACAATAAGCCATTGAACTTATGAATTTGATACCGTGGGCTTGGCCATTTATGATAAAAGACATATTTTTAAATGGGAAAGTAGATTTTTAACTACAATGAAAAATAGCTGCATGTAATTTCTACATACTGAAAATGGAAGAGAGAGATTGAGAGCATCCAGATATTCAAGATAACATAGGTAGCTAGGGATGGAACCTCACGACAGGAATCTGGTTTCCCTTTTCCTAATTAAGACCACAGCATTCCTCACTCACTCAGCAGTTTTCCTCCCATACTGTCTGTTGGTTCATCTATAATTTGCTTCCTTTTCCCCCATTGCCCATCATCAGCATGGACTGAATATAAACCTAGACTTTAAAACATGTTCCCTCATAATTTACAAATTTCAAAAATATTTAATCAATAACTAAGTGTTCCTAAATTGTCTAAATATCAAAAAGTGTTTTTTTTAGTATGTCTATATATATTTTTAAGAAAAAAAGTCTACAACGTATCACTGACATACTATTCCTTAGTAACAAAAAACAGATAAGGATAAATATAATTGGGAGACTATTATTAAACACTAATGTTCTTTGTCAAAATTGGGTCCATATGTGTGTGTGTAATTCTGTTGTAAACTAATTTGACCTTTGTTCTTGGTTGCTGGGACTCCCAGACCTTGCCCTATGCATCTCTTCATTTCGTTGGTCCTCCTGATTTGTATCCTTTGTAATGACACTGTAATCATAAGTATAGCACTTTGCTGAGTTCTGTGAGTCATTCTAGGGAATTACCAAACCTGAGGGAGTTGTGGTAACCCCCAGCCTGACACCCAATAAGTCAGAAATGTGACTGGCCTAGGGTCCCACCTGAGCTTGTGAGTGGCCCCTGAAGTGGGGGTGGTCTTGTTAAAGACTTTGCTCTTAGTCTTGTGGGATCTGACACTAACTCTGGGTGGTTAATGTCAGAACAGATTTTCAGTACACCAGGGGGAATTGGAATAGATGGAGTAGAAATAGGATGCATTCTTCATATTTTTAATCAAGAATGATTACTGCTGTGTCAGACACATAAATATTGTATAAAATCTGATTTGGAAAACGTAAGATGAATAGAAAAGCCAAGAAGAAGCGTGGTTCTAAATGTTGGTACTTGGCTGCCCACTGTTTGCGTTGTCTTACTCACTACTAGTATGTGAGTCTAAAAGTTGACGGATTCTCTTGATTTTTGAAACAATTAATTTTATAAAATTGAAAATCTCTTTCAACGTTGAGTAGCACGGTAGCTTCCAGCAAGCCCCTTACTGGTCTGGTCTTCAACAACTAGAAATTCTATAAGCCAGAATTTTGCTTTCATCTTTCCTATATAAACACAGAATCTCAAAGAGACATAGCTACTCAAAAGAGACTGGGTGTCCTAATGTTTAGATACAGTTTTTTTTTGTTTGTTTGTTTGTTTTGTTTTGTTTTTAATTTATTTTATTAAATTTATTGGGGTGACAATTGTTAGTAAAATTACATAGATTTCAGGTGTACAATTCTGTATTACATCATCTATAAATCCCATTGTGTGTTCATCACCCAGAGTCAGTTCTCCTTCCATTTACCCTCTGGCAACCACTAAACTATTATCCGTGCCAAACAAATGAGAAACGGTGTTTTTTAAAAGAAGGAATCTAGACCCATTGTTCACCTTGTGTACACATACACTGTAAGCCTGAAGAGTCTTTATTTTTTGATATGTTTAAGAACATTGACTTTTGAGTTGAAAATCTATTATGATAACAGGTAGCCAGCAACAACTTGCCAACAACAACCTGAAACTACTTGGAAAATAATTTGATACAATTTTAAGAGACTTTTATAGCCAAAATAAGCATACAAGATGTTCTAGTTTTTGTTGTCCTACTTGTTGAAATTATGATGTTTTCTCTTGTGATTAGTCTAATTAAAGAGCAATTGTTGACTGGCACTTTGTACACGTTATCATTTCCAATAATGAAAACAAATGAAAGGAAGATATTGTTAGTCCCATTTTTTAAAATAAGAAAAGAAGAATTAATAAGGCTGAGCTAGTAATGGTTGCATCAGGATTTAAACCCAGATCCCTCTGCTTCCAAGTCCATTGTTTTCACCAATTACATCATGCTGCAATGCACTTTTGTTATTTACAGTGATAAAAACCTTGGATACATGCCTAAATATGGCTTAGATTTTATATCTTTATAAAATATTTTATTCTTCATTCAATCAACATCTACTGTATGCCTATTTTCCCAGTGTTATTCTAGGCACTGAGGATACAGTATACACTAAGCTAAGAGATATTAAACACATGAACAAATAAATATAAATCAGGTGGTAATAAAAATTCTAAGAAGAAAAATAAAGCAGGATAAGGGATAGTGAGAGAGTGCTGAGATGGTGAGGAGTGGGTAATTGCTTTAGACCACATGGTCAGGGAAGGACTTTTTGATATAGTGACATTCATATAAACAGCTCAACAAATAAAACTGTGTATGCAATTATTGGACCCTAAAATGTGGCCATTTATATAAAAGCTTGAAGTTCAAATCAAGGATATCTTCCAGGAGATGGGTTCCTTTTGCTCAGAGGCAGTGGAATAGAATCAATATGAACGGGATAAATAGAACAGAAACAAAAGGAGACCAGATGCCACCCGGGAACAGGGGCATCTGATATTTGGTGTCCTTAACTTTATCCATTGCCTTGGAGAAGAGTGTGGGAGACCACAGGAAAGACGGTTAAAGATTTCTGTGGTCTTTGAAGTTTCTGAAAAGGCAGCAATAACCCAACCCAAGATTTCTGAGACCCACTCTTTCATTATGATACAATATCATCTGTTTCAAATCTCTTTGAAAAAAAATATGGGACGGGGATCACTATACAACTGCCATTTTGCTCTTTTCATATAGCAAAAAGGACAAGTTGGTGATATATTTATGTTGAATGTTTGATCATAACGAACTCCCGTGTATCACTAGATATTGAAATGTGTACTTCTTATCTTACCTTGGCGGGAGTTACTTTCTCCTTCCCCTATTTTCCTTTGCAAGAACAGGCTTTAAATGCTTTGAGACAATTAAGTCAATAAAAACATACAATGTTTCTAAAATAGGCCCAGGATATGGTGATGAAAAACATCAACAAGGTGTCTGTTCTCATGATCCAGAGAAGCGCTCACACCCGGAGCCATCACTGCCCGTTTGGAATCAACAAACACCCAGGTCCACTGACTCCAGCATCTCTAGGATGATTCTCTGACCTCCACGATGTAATCCACCCGTTTAATGTGGCCTGAAGTTCTATATGATACTTTTTATAAGACCTTCGTACCTAATCAGTGTCAATCCATTGGAGAGAAAAATCCTCGAAATTTATATATAATGCATTCATCAAATTCCCGTAAATTTGTGAAATCCACTGATTGAGAGCAGGAAACAAGTTTCACTAATCTTATTGGATGTTGGCCCTGACAAATTAGGCAACTCGTTAAATAACTGAATTTATACCCAAGAGCGAGTTTCTTAACTTTTCTGAGAGATGTTGTCAGGGCAAAAGGGGGCCTAAGAGAATAATAGGAAAAAAGCAAAGATAGAAAAAGAAGAAGATGGAATTAGTCTCTGCATGATGGGAAACATACAACCTAAACGAATTTTTTTTTCTTGAATTTCTGGAACCATTCCCATCCTTTCTTGCCAGTGTTCCCTAATTTATCAAGGCCCCTTGCTCAAAGATCAAACTGCAGCTCTTGGAAATACTTCATAACTAACCAGTTTCTGTGATCATTTTGAGCTGATATTGATGTTTTTCCTGCTTCCTTTCAAGTAAAAAATCAGGGCAGCCCTGATTTTAGCACTGGTAATGGTAACAGGGGCTACTGGAAAACAGGGACACTGAATATATACTAATTAATAAAAGCAGAGGAGATAAAGTTGGAAAGTTGGGTGAGGGAAGACTAAGACGGCTAAAATGCTCACAGGCTACAGTGTCTGGAAAGTTATAAAGTAGGGCTGGTTATGCCTGCAAGAATGTATGTAAGTATCAAAGCAATGGCAGGTGACACCATAGGAAATGTCTGCCTTGAAATTGGTCCCATTGTAGCCATTGTTTTTAATCTGACTACAAATGATATAACAAAGACAAGTGTCCCTGGCGGTGTATCAAACATTTTGTGGAGTATGACTCTCTTAGTTGAATCTGAATCTGAACAGAAGCATAATCTCCCAAAGGTTCTTCTTAACATTGATGTTTTCTTGGGAAGTTGAAAATGAATCCTGCAGCCCATATCTAATCCTCTCCTGTGAACACAAACCACTTCATCACTTTCACTATCAACCTGTTCCATTACACTTGCTTCCTCCTCTCATACTGTGCCTTGCTCTTCAACTAGGAGAGGGCAGTCCTGGGGAACCAGCCACCTCTCCACAATTGTTGCTTTGATCTAGGCACAAATGTCTTTGGTGGCTACTGCGTAGTGCAAGTAAAGGGAACAGAGACAGGCTAGCCTACGCTTTGAGTAGAGACATGCTAATCCTTCCTTCCTTCCTTCCTTCCTTCCTTCCTTCCTTCCTTCCTTCCTTCCTTCCTTCCTTCCTTCCTTCTTCCCTCCCTTTCTTTCCTTTCTTCCTTTCTTTTTACACTACATTAATTGAACAGTTACACTGTGCTAAGCTCCAGATGAAATTTTATCTAGAAAGATGATAGAAAAAGGAAAACAAACAAACAAATAATAAATCTTTGCAGCAACAATCCTATAAAGTAGGAAATAGAATTAACTTCATTGACTTACCCTCCCAAGCTGTCCCTCCTCTCCCCTCAGTTTTTATTTTCTCTTTTTGTTTCTCATCTTGCCGTCATGTCAGTTTCTCAAGTTTAAAACTTGCTATAATGTCTGATGTCCTTGAGGAGACTGGCTCAGGAGGACTCCTCCAGGATGGCACTGAGCACCTGAGGATGTCATGAAGCCTGGGCAGTGGGACACTCAGGGATCTCCTGGTGGTGGATGGAACTATGGTGGAAAGTACTAGAGGAGAGGAGGGGACATTAGCTAAAAGTAACCTTACTGGCTTCTCAATGTTGTGTTTCTCTATGTCAGGTAGCATTCTTAGTAAATCCTTTTAAATAAACCAATCCCTTTAATCTTGGCAACATCCTAATGTATTTCCATTTCATAGATGAGGAAGCCGAGACCCGGAGAAGTTAAATAATTTTCTCAAGACAAGATGGTTATACATTGAAGAGTCAGATTTCAAACCCGGGAAGTTTAGCTACAGAGCCTGGACTCTGAAAAGCATCACCCTTCTTTAACAAATATAAATTCCATAATGCTAACTTTTTCTTCACAGTAAAAAATTGTAGATGTAAAGACATCTTGAGGAGAATTAAATAAACAGAGGCATATGGTATTTACAATTACCAATTGTGGAAAGCATTTATCATGGATCACTCTGAAACTGGTTATTAAGAAGAATGTTAAGAGCCGCTCTAGCAAATCCTGCCAAGAAAATGCTAAAACCATAGAAATCAAAGAAGAGTTCTGCAGAGAAGAATAAGCTTTAGTGGGACCAAAAACACGGAGCTCAGATTCTAACACCTTTTTAAAAGAATACGGAATCTGCAGAGTAACAAACTAATGAGCCAGACTCCAAGTCTCCTTTCTCAGTTCTAAGGGGAGATGGGTGCACTGTGAATCCTGCTAAGATGTGCCACTCACTCAGATTCCTGGGGCATCTTTTGTTCCAGAACATTGGAATATGTAAAGACTCTGATCTCATTTCTTATGTGAGTGTTTTCAGTCATCTGGAAGTTAGAAGGAGTCCAGATTCAACAGATAAAATCTGTTTATAAAACAAAGTTGGCAGGAGTGGCCGGTTAGCTCAGTTGGTTAGAGGGTGGTGCTCTTAACAACAAGGTTGTAAGTTTGATCCCTACATGGGCCACTATGAGCTGTGCCCTCCACAGCTAGATTGAAACTACTATTTGACTTGGAGCTGATGGGTCCTGGAGAAGCACACTTAAATAAATAAAAAAATGATAAAGTTAAAAAAAAAAAAACAATAAAACAAAATTGGCCAGTTGGGAGCATGTGTTTCTCCAAGGTAAGCTGAATTGTAGTGAAAAATTTGCATTGAAAAAGGCCACCGCCATTTCCTCAAGTTAGTTGACAAATTAGTTGACAACACAAATCTGGGAGGATATTATAAAAAGAGGTTGTCAATCCATGTTGTAGAATTGTTAATTATAACATGTGTTATGGGCTAAATTGTGTCTCCCCAAAATTCATATGTTGGCTTAATTGTGAAAAGACGTTCCTTTTTCCCTTAAGAAGGACTATAATCTATTTTACGAATCCTTAGACTTTTGTCACTTGTTTTTTTATTCATTCAATAAAAATTTGAAGCTTATGTTCTATCAGGAACTGTGTAAAATCCCAGGGGATAATGGAAAATGAGACTAATATAATCACTGATTCACTTAATAATAATGAAGAAACATTTTGCATTGTGGTTAGGTGTGTCTCTTGAAATTTAAATGCCAGGCCCTTATCTAGTTGAGTGGCCTTGAACATGTAGCTAAAGCTCTCTATGCTTCAATATCCTTATTTTTAAAAGTAGAGATTAGGACCTACTTTGTAGTAGAATTTTCTTTTTAATGGGTTAAATAAAATAGCATATGTACAATATGTGGCAATAGTAAACAGTCAATAAATGTTATTTTTTAATTATTATCGTTGCTATTATTATTATTTATATAATAATACAGAGCCATTCTACCACTAACTGAAGTTCTAAAGTAAATAACATAAAATTATTCCAGGTATTTTAATCCCTCCTTATCCATTTTAAAGTATAAGTGTTAAAAAAAGATTTGTGAGGAAATGTCGGAAGGAGCAGTTCCCCTGGGTGGGTCTGCACTCTTCTTCAAGAAGGCAGCAAGCTGCATTGTGAGAGGCAGGAAGAGTAAGGACCAGCATTTCTTCCTTCCCTTCAGCCTAAGGAGAATATGTTTCCACGGCACCACTCGGAATTTGTTGCCTGTAATTGGGAGATTCTGTGATGCTTGGCACGCACCTGACACATGGACTAAAGAGGGAAAGGACAAGAAGAGTGTTTGGGAAATAACTAGGCTTCTCCCACCAACAGCGGGGACAACAAATGAGTGACGGTTCCTTGTGGGCTAAAAGAAAGAGAAACTGTGTGCCTGGAGCCATTTCAAATTCTGCTAGGATGACCTGAAAGGGTGATGGGGACTTCCACAAGGAGAAGGCATGCAAAGAAGATGCCCACAGAGACGCTGGCTAAGGGAGTAGTGGCCCACTAGAGAAAGAACCGGCTTTAAACATTTCCTAGAGCCAGAGAAAAAGCTAGTTCATGCCAGATTCAGTCATCAGTCAAGAAAGAACTTTTCTGTCATATCCCCTATTCTCTCCTTCCTCCCTGATCCATCCCTGGTGTGGTCTGACACAGCAGAGGGGGAGCACGGAAAGACTGCAGGATGTCTCACCTAGGGCACACGCTCAACCAACTGCAGACCCCAGAAGGAGCAGAAAGAAGAGGAAGAAATTATTCCTTGGATGGAAGATGAAACGTTCATGCAAATTAGACAAAATGCTGGATTTGTGATTTGGCAAAGCATTTAGTGCCGTACAGTAACCATAATTCTGTGTTTCCTTTTCCTTTTTCTTGCTAAGAATAATCATACAGGTCATGGACCTACTCAGTTTTCATCTAATGATAAAAAAAAAAGCTCTTCTTGATGAGTAGACCATAAAGGAGCAGCAGTCAGAGACAAAATAACTTTTCATTATGATTACAGTCCACACATCATGCTTCTTCCATTCACCTTCTACACAGTTATCAAAAGTTCCCTCCATGCTCGGCTCTGTGCTAGGTATCACATTACTACTAATAGTATTTAATATTGAGGGAGGGCACTTGGCACTATACTAAGTTCTTTACATGGACAATCTCACTTTCTCCTCACAACAACTTTATGTAGGTCCCATCATTATTACACCAATTTGCCCAAGTAGGACAATGAAATACAGACATCATGCTAGGTAATTTTCACAAGGTCACATAGTAAATTAAGTAGTTAGGATTTTATTTTATTTCTATAGCAGAGTCATTTACATCTTTGCTGTTTTCCCAAAAGGTCACTTTTCTATTTATCATTAAAGTTTTCATTCTCAGAAAGATTAGTGTCAACTTAACCAGGGCCTTACTAGCCTACCTTTTAGCAATCATTTTCCAGCAATTTCCTATTATGGGTCTAGATGTAGTCCCATAAAACTTGATCCCATTTTATCAAGGAGCTCAATGTTCTAATAAGCAAATTTGAACTGAACCCTCAGTGGATTGAGAAAAGACAGGGTTAAAGTAGAATGTCAAGAAAATACCACTTCATCTAAAGTAGAAGCGAATGAAGGAGTTTTCTTTCATCTGTGGGACATGTGTTGTGCATTCAGAGTTCAAACAAGGAACTCATACTTCATTGAGCAACAATTAGAACAGCCAAGTAAACATCTATTAAATGGTTACTGCATGGATATGGCATGTGAATAAATGACATTAAATCACTATATAATCACTGTATACTAGATATGATCACTATATAAAACAATCCTATAAGGCACATGTAGAAACACATATTTCCAAGAAAGAGGCAGTCAGTAGGGCTAAACTCCAATGGTAACTTCCTCTCGTTAACACAAAACTCTCCAACCCAAATGACACATTTAACTGAGTATTTAAAGAGAAATTTGTACCTTCATCTCTGGCTGGTTGTGGCCATTAATAATGAAAACTGTGTTTGCATGACACAAATATGTTCCACTTCCATTTTTAGGCCTGAAGGAAGAGTTTGTTGTTGTTGTTGTTGTTGTTGTTGTGTTTCTTGATTTTTTGGGGTTTCTTTTCACACCAAAAATGAAAACCTAAAGCATGACTTAAACATTTAGTTTCGGAATTAAAGTCTGAGCAGAAGAATAATTCATGAATTCATAAATCATCCATTCCTATTACAGCTATTATCTGACCATCAAATTAGATGATATATTAAAGAAGTAATATGTTTACTTATGTGTCACAATTTTATTAAATTATTAAAATAATGTGCCTACCACTTGAAGTTCAATCTTTATTATTGTTTTCTGCTATAGCTTTTCATTTAGCCTTTGGAGACCATCCATATTCACAAAGTGCTTTGTAGTCATTTTGTACTTCTTTTCAGTGGTCGCCCTCTAAGGCTACTGATGACATTGGAGGAGAAATCTATCCTTTGGCCTTAAAGAAGGCTCAGGAAAGCCAGGGGAGGAAAAAATAAATGGTTTTCCATTATTTTTTCTGTGCTCACAAAATCTGAAATCCGTACGTTGTCCAGTAAAGAAAAGCAACAACAAGAGCAAAACCCCTCTATTTTGTTTAGTCAACACTTTAAAAATTACTTGTAAAGGTTTAAAGCAAAGAACTCTAAGTATATTTCAGTATTTTGAATATGAAGTTGATAGTCTGAACTCTATGATCGGCAGTTTCTTGATTGATTTCTATGGTGTTATTCAGTACATGATTTTACATGTTCAACTCCTCCAGGACTAGCAGACAAAGCAGACGGCACCCCCTTTGGAAACTGCCTTCATTCATTTAATAATTTAGATGATACTTGTGCTGCTGCATTAAAACACTAACGGAAGCAACTGTGTCTGAAAAAAAAGCAATCTTTGTTTTTGGACTAAGGCTCTCAAAGCCAAACTTCTTTTATTCAGATTGTGTTGCTGACTTTCTCAGAATCCACTAATAGAAGCTAATGATAGGCACTTCCAGGGTCTTTGCAAGCCCTTGAGTAGGCGTGCCGCCAGGCAAGGCCTTCAGGATCATCTACTAGCCCAACTCCTCCATTTTACGTGGGAGCGATACAAAGCTCGGAGGCCATTGCTGTTCTCCTGATCTTTCTTTGGTCTCATCCTGCGTATTGAAAGAGTAAGGAATTCACATTGAATCCTTTCCTTTACCAATTTGATATATCATCTACTCTTAGCACTGAAATTGAATTCTTACTGTAAATTATTGAAATAGAGTGGTTTATCCCTGGCTCCCCGTAAAGTACTAAATTCATAAGGGTAGATTAACTTTTCTCTAAATCAGACTGATTACACTTACATTACAGTTTATAGGCCTTCGTCTCAGAGGCAGTTAAAACACTTACTTACATTGTCCTCATTCGAAGACAATCTGAATAAATGATCTCACAGAATAAATTCAAGTCAGCACCCGCCATAGACATAAATGGCTTTACACATATCACCCTCTAGTGTTTCGAAGAAGCAATTTGCATTCTGGCCATAGAAAAGTTCAAATCATTGTAACTATTGGAGACTCAGTATTGAGCATGATTGGTCCCTGGCCTGACTGGACAGCATAATGAGCTGTATTTACTGTAATCCAGTCCCTTCCAGGAAGAAACTTGTTTCAGTGTCTTTGGCAGGATCTCAAAGTTGTTGTTTTTTTAAATAAATGAATAAATATGAGACACTCAAGCTGATTTCACATTCTACATGGATGAATGCAATAGCAAAAAGGAAGCATGACCCAGTTTTCTTTGGCTTCTACCTACAAAGCAGCATATAGCACCATCCATTGATTAGTAGACACCATCATTTTAAAAATGAAATACAAAAAGAATCATTTTTTTGCCTAGCTTTTAAGTACTAGCACTGAACAAACTCCTGTGATGTAAGTGCTAATGTGTTAATAAAAGTATCTTATAAACACTTGATAGAATAAATAAAGTATGACAGCCTCATCATCACATAGATCAACATAGCATGGAATGCAGTGTATATCGGATCCTTATCAGTATACTATAATAAGAATATACAAAAAGGAAAGTAGCACATGCACTTCTTTGCGTCATTACCTGAGTAATAAATTGTCAAGCTACATGGCTCAGAGAGCCACCACTGATGTTTCACTCTGGTGAGAAATCAAATCAAGTGTTTATATGATGTCACTAGATGCCAAAGGGCATTTTCTTGGAGCGACATTTTCAGAAGGTCTATATAACATTTAACATGTATTTCTTTCTGTTGTATATGTGCCATTAGCCTGGGCATTCTAGGCTAGATCAGATAAAATAGGATCATTTCTTTCTTTCCTTTTTTTTTTTTTTTTTTTAAGGAGGGCACAGCTCACTGTGGCCCATGCAGGGATCGAGTCGGCAACCTTGTTGCTACCGGCACCTCGCTCTAACCAACTGAGATAACCGGTCATCCCATGGATCATTTCTTTTAAAAAACAAATTGAGCACTAGCTAATGGGTAAGTAAAAGGCAAAAGCACAAATAAAAAAACATAAAAACAACAGACAGAAAATGTGCATTTACGGGAAAAAAAAAAAAAAGGCAATGTTTTTAGCTTCAGGCCCGAACAAATTATGCTCAGGTAAGGGGCCCAGAAGAACGCACATGGTAAGTAAGACTGGTAGATGGCCATCAAGCAGCAGATGGGGAATTTAGAAATAGCTACAGCATGGTAAGAGAAAAGGTAGGTGACAGCACAGGTGGAGCTATGCAGGGTCCAGCTGAAATCAACTGGGCAGAAAAACAGAACCAGGTATAGGTCAGATCCAGAGTCTGAAAAGAGGAGACAAAGTCGAGCCCAGGACTTAAGCAAAGAGTTTTTTATTGGGTTCCTTCAGCCTTGTCTATGTTGGGGAGGGATGCGTGTACCATTAGGTAACCCTGACCCTTTCATTTCCCTCCCACCCAGATGTTCTTAATTGAACATATAAATATGAAGGACAACAAGACAACAGAACATGCATTTGGGTGGACTTGAACACAAGTGGAGAGACAGTTCTGAAAAGGTAGGCATGGGTGAGACTGTTAAATTTGTGGATTTGGACATTCATGAGCAAGGTACCTTTGTCAAAGTACAAATTAAATGTTTGCTATTCTCTGACCCTCTGGTAAGTTCTGCTTTTGGAGCACTTCTACCTGCAAAGCCTGGACTTTTGAGGTTGATTTTGGCCCAAGCCAATAAGCATAGAGTGAGATTATTAAAAAATGAGATGGATTTTTTGATACTCGATAGTACATAGAAATGGTTTGATCCTTCCGATTGCAGGCAGCCATTAGTTCCTAATGATTTGAATTCTTATCATTGATAGACAGTGCTCAGTCAAAAATACCATATTGTTGACATGGGTCACCATATTTTTTAAATAAGTAGGAGGTATTCATTTTATTGTTCATTTTGACTTACAATTTAAGTCAGTTCTTTTAAATACCTACATTTGCGTCATTTAGAAATTAGTTATGTTGTTCACAGCAATAATAAAGCAGAGTTGGTTGAAAGTGGCAGTTGCCCATTTCCACAGGCCTAATAATAGTTGTCATAGAAATGAACAATGAGTCTGACTTTCCCTCTGTTCGTCATGAAACACACTTCCAGGCTTGGGCTGGCCTCCTCCCCTCGTCCTGCCCTGCAGCCTTTCCTCACAGTTGCAGATGCGTCCACCAGAGTCTATCTTTGGCACTTCTCAAACTCAGCCTGTTGTTTGTTCTTAAAGGGCAGAGGGAGGAAAGAGGAAGAGGAAATGAACTGAGTGAAATGGGAAAGGGCAGGGGTTAGGGAGGGAACGCACAAAAAGAAAAGAAAATGATTTCTCTTGTGTGTCTGGTACAGTCTCTGAAGGCGGTTCTAAAAATGAAGCTCGAGGGTAGTTCAAAGCTCTCATAGAGATGGAGAATCACCTTCTTGTGATCCCTGCCTGTTCCGACTCCCTGTCCCTCTGGCTCAGGTCTTTCCCCTGATTTTGGTGCCTCCCCCCATGCCTGGATCCCCAAACTGCAACCCAGAGAGATGAAGTGACATGTTTAAGACCACACAGCTGTGTTTCTCATGGGCTCAGCAGGGATGTCAGACCCAGGGCCAAAATGATTCTCTCTTCTTGGAATCTAAAAACAGGGACACAGAGATTTCATTAGCCAGTAGGAAAACTGGAACTAAAAGACCAGAGGGACTTGGGAATGAAGCATCAGTAGCCCATCTGTAAAAATAAAAGAATGAAACTGATGTACATCCAAGATGAAGGATGTGTGTGTATAAAAGAGAAGAGACAGAAAGAGACAGAGAGACAGAAAGAAACTTGATTACTTTTTCCTTTCCAGCTTCTGTGAGGAGCAACTTCACTTGTTGCAAGTGGGTCTTATAAAAGTTCCTACTGTGTTTCCTGAAAATAAGACCTAGCCAGACAATCAGCTCTAATGTGTCTTTTGGAGCAAAAATCAATATAAGACCCAGTATTATATTATATTATATTATATTATATTATATTATATTATATTATATTATTATTACATTATATAATACCCGGTCTTATATTATAGTAAAATAAGACCAGGTCTTATATTAATTTTTGCTCCAAAAGACACATTAGAGCTGATTGTCCGGCTAGGTCTTGTTTTCAGGGAAACACGGTATGTTCTCACTCATCCCCGACAAACCCTCCTTGATTTAAGTTAGTGTTAAAAGATAAAAGTTTTGAAAGTTTATCTGAGCAAAAATTAATTCCAAATGTGCAACGCCAAACAGGAAGTGGGTAGGAGTGCTCTGCCGACAGGACCAGGGGCAAAACTCATACAGAGAAGGTGCAGAAGCAGAGCAAGGAATTAGTGACCAGCTGTAGCTTCAAGCCCGCTCGGCTGTTTGTGACTGGTTGTCCTTAACAATTTGATCTCACAACCATGAGGTATGTAGAGGCCTAGATTTTGGGTTGCTTAGATAGGTTTCCATAGCAGTAGAGCCACCTCAGTCTAACAGCCTCCTTGTTTAATTAATTTAACAGTAGTTTGAGGAAATTTCTGTTTCTTGCAACACGTACTTTAGCTACAGGCCTTTGGCCAGCTGAAAAGTAAGCTGTTTTGTGGGGGAAATAATAAGAAAATGGGACTCTGGCCACTGCTAATATTAGCAGCGTTTTCTATCTCCAAGACACCAACGCGGCAGCTTTCTTAGTCCAATAATCTTTTGTTGAGGTCTGTTGCAGATCTTTCTCTGGGAGGGTCAGCACCCACTAGTGGTCGGTTCAATAGTCTTCGTACACACACCTCCCTGCTGACCCAAGGCTTCCAGACGACCAAGAAACATCTTCTTTCAGCAAAGGTTAAATCGGAACCATCCTGGAAACCTGCTGTTCTAGATAATCAGCAGCATTCCTTGCTGTCAGTGAGACCACTTTTTTTCATTTTACCTTCATACACACACAAAAAGATTTTGATAATGTGAAGACACACTGAAGTTGTCTTCAACAGCAGTGAATTTGGTTTTGCAAAGGAATGATTATTATTCTAAAAGTAAAGAAAGCTTCTGAATAAAGGGATGTAAATGGGGCCAACATATACATGCATTTCTCAATGGCATTTTTATTACTTAAAAGAATAGTGAATCCTGACTACTTGTGTTTAGAATCTCAATGTATACTTTAGCAGATAAGTGGATGGGACTAATGAGTGAGCTTCTCTCATACAGAAAACTGTTAGCATTGGCCAAAGCACACTTTAATGCTGGGGTATTATCTTCAATCAAATGTTAAGAGTTAGTGGAGGAGTCACTCAGCTGTCTAACTCCCTTTTTATATCACCAGCTCTCCTTTTAATACCTTGCTGACATTCAGTTGAATGATTATATATAATAAGAAGAGTTATGAAATGAGAACTTAAATTCTCAGAAAAGATAGTCAGAAAGATACATATTGAAAAATCATCAGGCAGACTTTGGATGAAGAACAAGAAAATAGTTCCCATAAGTCAGGTTACCAAACAGTTCAAGTACATTAAGAAGATAGATGATGCTTTCTTCTTGAGAGAATCATATCACTAATGAAATTACAGATCCTAAAGAAAAACCTGCTGTATCTCCAACCCAGAATAGATACATTACAACAGTGATAACTCTCCTTAGAAGAGCTGAGATGTCTATCTAGTCACAGTGCCTCTAATTTCACAACAGCATTTTCTAAATGCCCATTATTTTTAAATTAAATTCTTTCACATTTGAAATAATTGCAACTGGACCAGATCAGAATGTCAGTACTGGTAGTGATCACAGTGCTACGCTTTGCCATTTTCTGTGGTGACTTTGACACCAAGTCACTAATATAGCACATTTACCCACCGAAGATTCAAATTATGGCAGAGGAAACATCCTCTTTTCAAAGTCAAAGCAGAAAGTTAAGCAGTCAACCACAGCGAGACTTGGGTGTGAAGGAATCTTCAAAACCAAAGTCTATCCTGCCATTAAAAACATTAAAATATTTTCCTTTGGTGTTCTGTACCAAGTGACTTGACGACAACCAATATTTCTGGGACCTACAAGTCAGTCAGGAACATCACTGAAATGTTACCTGTGAGATTGTCTTCAAAATGACATCATATTACATTTAGGATCTTCCTTCTCATCCTATGGAGTGAGATTTAAGGGGTTCAAAAACCCCTAAATCATTCAAGAATGATTTATATTATTTTGATTAAGTGAAAGACAGCTTGTATATTTGGAGTTAGAGGTGGTCCCCTAACATAGTGACTTAAGATGTAAATGAATACTTGTACCTTTGGAGAAGTGGGTAGGAGAAATATAGTAGGAGAGCTCCTAATGGAGTGGATGAAATATTCTCTGGGGGAAAGGGAGAATTGTGAGGAAAATTAGGCTAGAGAGACTTAAAAGGACATTATTATATTGTCCAGGATAATCTCTATTTAGTAAGCTTATGATTCTTTAGAAATGAATGGCTTCAAAGAAATCCAAAATAGTCCTACCTTACAGTATATGGCACTTTATAAAGGATTAGATTATGGCAAGCCTCAAAAGCGTTAGCCTAAGTCATTTTTCCTCCCATAGTCTTCTAGCATATGTATTCATGACATGCTTAGCATTTTAAAAATCTTGCCTCGTGCTCTATATGTCTCAGTGAAAAGGTATCCTTCATATTATTTGGACCAAAACAAAATATTATTTGACACTGAGGGTAGCAGACTAGTTACAAAATCTGTGACTGGGCAGCACATCTTCTTGCTGCCATCGTTATTAGTGTGGAAGAATATTGGGGTGTCAGGACAGTGATGTACTCACAAAAATGCACATACACGCACCATGGAGAATCATTGTTAAACTATAATGGCCACAAGGGTTAGCGCTTCAAAG
Organism: Rhinolophus sinicus; assembly: GCF_036562045.2. Taxonomy (NCBI): domain Eukaryota; kingdom Metazoa; phylum Chordata; class Mammalia; order Chiroptera; family Rhinolophidae; genus Rhinolophus; species Rhinolophus sinicus. The sequence goes on from NC_133760.1 coordinate 70,555,235, forward strand.
GGAGTCTCATTGATTCAAATTATTTTCCTAAATGAACATATGCTCTTTGATAAAGAAAGTCAACTTCTCTGTAGATTTCCAAAAGTGATTCCTAGTCTGCTTACCCCAGAAAACATAGATGAGTGATGGAATGGGGTGGTTGTAATGGAAAAGTAAAAGGCTGGAACGGAAATGATGCAGCAAATAAAAGACGTTTTAAAATGATGTCATTTTAAAAGTATATAAGAAATGTTAATAGAAGTTACCTTTCTGATATGTGGAAATTGGGAGTACGGGGGTAGATGAAGGGAAAAAACTTTTAATTTTTACTTTAAGGATTTCCATCCTAACAATTTTTAACTCTGTTCATGTATCATTTTTATAATAAAATCAAAGCCCACAAAATATACCAAGGAATATCTTTGGACATTGAAAAAAACAGCAGAGCTATTTTACAGAATTCATTTGGATGCCAGTAACATCCCAGGGGAATTTCTTTGAATGTTTTCTTTTTTTTTTTAAGCTGGACATATAGCCTCTGCATATAAAATTGTCACTGTGTTAGTTAAAAAAAAAGGGGGGTGGGGGGCAGAGGAAGATATTGGATTGACACTTAATAGTTTTCCCCAGAGTTCCTAGACCCATGGAATTCTCTGAGGGTAACAGGGAGAAAAGATGGGTCCTTAATAACAGTAGGGAACTGGTGACCCAAATTTGGAGCTGCCTCCTTCCAGAATGTTTGTGTGCAATTGTACTGCCATTGTTTGAGCCACTTTATTAGGAGATTCTTTTATTTGCAGCTGAAAGCTAGAGGAGTGCTATGAGCAAGTGTGATGAGTGTTCTGAGACTCACAATTCTGAAGGAATTAGGAAAAGTTTCTTTACGAGGATATCACAGAGCTGGGTCTCTCAGGTTTAGAAGCAGCTGGCAATGGACTATGTGCAGGGTGTGCCCTGAATAGGGACAGATTCTTTGATCTTCCGAACACTAGAGAATAAACTCTTCATATACAATGATTGACAGACCTACAGTCTCTATTCTTGAAAATTTGAAGAAAGTCATTTTATATAAATCAGAATTACTTTAAGCAGTGAGAAACTGACGGGAAAATCTGTAAAGTAATAATATAAAGCAAAAGTATAATAAAAAAGTGTGACTGCCTATTTATTCTCCATTCCATGTGTATAAAACTACCTAGTTGAGGAAAATGTATATATAAATGTATACATATCACAAAACATCTCACTTTCATGGAAACCTAACATATACTAATCACAGTTCTCCAACTCGACTTGCGTAACCCTAGAAAATAGGACCTGCTAACCTTGCAAGGAATTCCCCAACCTCCTAGATAATCTTGTTCTGTTTCCGTGTTGCCTCTTCCAATGCTTTGTAAAACGCTCTTGCCCAAAAATCTCTCGGCAAGAGCCCCCTGCTTGTGAGGCTCTGCACTCCCCCAATGCAAGGACTGTTTTCCCTTGAATAAAGGACATCACGTTTGTTGCTAAATTATGTTATTTGTCATTTGACAATAACAAATGAGGCTGTGCTTTTACGCCTTCTGTTCTGTGCTAGTGATTAGAATGCAAGAGGTCCTCAAAGATAGAAAATGTGTCTTCTATTTAGTTACTCTCTTGTACAGCATTTCATAAAACGCTTATTTACTAAATATTTAGATTTCTATCCACCTGTCAGTCAGCCCTTTATTATTTTCACTCTTTTATTTTTGGTTGTTTCCTGTTTTACAGCCAATCTTGAGATGTTTATTTCTCACAGGTTGTGATAAGGAAGAAGTGACTATCCACCTGCAATATTGGTACCGCTCTTCCTTCAACTATTGTCTTTTAAGTAGAGACCTTTCAAAGACAGAAGAATATTGTTCCTATGTGCTCTTACATTACAAAGAAAATAAAATTTCATGGCCTTTCAAAGTATTCTGGCATGAGCTGGTTTCAAACATTAGTGGTTTGATGCTTTTAGTTTCTTATCCACAGACATCTATCTTCCCCATGAGTGTAGGTCACTGAAGAAGGGAGTTGACCAAACTCACTTCTGAACAAGACTTGCATTTGTGGTTGTGACAGCCAGGATTTGTGGAAATGGTCCATCAGATCAATAAATGGAGTTTTACAGTTATAGACATTTGGAGGCAAAAACAGTGCTTGCCTGTGGTTTGGGTTTGGTTTTCGTTTGTATTTTTATTTCCATTTCCAAAGAGACTGACAGCTCTTAAAAGGCAACAGAGATGAAACTATGTCTGGGCTGGTGATTAGCCCTGCGTTCAAACTTCTAGTGTGACTGGATGGATGTAAATCGATGTAAAGTTCCCATTAATTACACAAAAATGGGGATATGGAGGACAAATGGCTTTCTGAAAGACACGTTAGACCAAATTATCTGACTTCAACAGTATCTGTACAGCTAAAGAGCTCCCCTCCCTCCCCATCCCCTGCCCTCAGAAAAGAAACCCACAGCTTTTAAGGGCAAAGGAAAAAAAATTAAAGGGCATTTAGAGGGGGCAGCAGAGACTGTATGTTTCTAATTATCTTTCTCATTATGAAGAACTGTTCCTTTCATATTGTTTTGTATCAGCTTTTAGTGAGCTGAGTTGCAAAGCAGTTTCTCATTGCTTTAGGAAAATAAGAATGTGAATCCCAGTTGAAGAAAAGGACATGTGTACAATCCATCATTATTTAAGCACACCTCTAGTTCCGGTTCTGACTAAAAATATGAATAGCAGAAAAACACAAAAGAGTCTATTCTTTGCACCCATTTGAAACCAGGAAATGATGATTCCCACTGGAGAGAGCTTGTTTCTACTGGGTTCCAAACCCAGTTTTCAGATGAAAGCGCCTTGGAGAGGTAGAGTGAAGCTGTGCTTTGTTAAGCTAATGGTCGGCTTACCTCCAATGCTTCAACCAGCAAGCCTTGTTCTTTCTATTCTGTTCTGAACCAGTTTCAAGAGCAAAAGGATGTTTGTTTTTTCAGGCCTGGATGCTAGGAAGGACCTTTGGAAACCAAAGAGTCTCAAGTACATGCTCATGAATACCAATGTCTCCAGAATTCATCTGGTTTTCACAGATAATTTAAAGTTGTATATATCCTAAAATAGTTGAGTATGTTTAAACTCTTGCCATAGCACTTGCATTTTAAGGAAGCAAAGTAACTAAACATTTTAAGAACCTAAAAATTATGATAACAAGTAAAATAAAGTTGAAAATAGGATTCTAGGTATAAAAAGAAAAAAAACAAGAATAAGTCTCCTTTCCATTTTCTCTATTTTGGAAATGAAGATAGCATTTTTGAAAAAGGATAGAGTTGGATGGGAAGGAGGAAGAGTAGAAAATGTGAGAGACTCACAAAATCCAGATAATGGAGTTGTACCTAGATGAATGAAACAAATATAAACTATGAATAAAACAATATAAAACATTTTCACATTATTCTTCTTTACCTCCCTCCTGCATGTCAAATGTATACTGATATGCTACTGTGTTTCCCCGAAAATAAGACCTAGCTGGACCATCAGCTCTAATGCGTCTTTTGGAGCAAAAATTAATATAAGACCCAGTATTATATTATAGTATAGTATAGTACAGTATATTAAAGACCAGGTCTTATATTGTAGTAAAATAAGACTGGGTCTTATATTAATTTTTGCTCCAAAAGATGCATTAGAGCTGCTTGTCCGCCTAGGTCTTATTTTCGGGAAAACATGGTAGGGTTTCTTGTGAATATGAGTAATTTAATCAGGAGCAGACCACTGGGGAATTGAGCCCCAAGAGTTTTCCAAAGTATAAATCAGAATATATAAACTAACCAAATTTCTGTCCAAAATAACCTCAAAAACAATTTTATATATATGTTTTTTCATTCTAAACTCTAAAACCTTCACCTACTAGTTAATTCACTACTGCACTGACAAAGACTCTCTAAGCAAAATTTAGTCAGTCTCTTCTGAGTCCTTCCTCTCCCCCTCCCCCTTGCTGAGTTCAGTTTTAGCAAAGAATGTAGCTAAGCCAGTTTATTCAGAATCCTCACCCCTGATATCCATTCAAACTCCTTTTCCTCCACCTTTCGTATCTATTCAAGTTCTTCCCCCTCACCCTTGACATGTAACCAAGTTCCTCTTAGTAATTTTCCATCCATTCCATCACCCTACCCACTGGCTATACATCCCCATTGGTCCCTATTTCATTGAGTCCAATCTATCTCCCCTATTACAATAGTCCTGAATAAAATCTTCTGATAGGCATGCTATAGGAAGTCCTATCTGGGTAGTTTTGCAATCACCCCACTTGTCAGAATCTTCCCCTCATCTTGGCTCAGGTGGACCAACCTGGATTGCAAGGAACCAGTTTACTACTGCAGGTATGCAATCTAAAGATATTAATATTCTAAAATAGCTGATGAAATGAATCCAAGCCAGAGTCCTTTACATAGAACTAAAGAGCAAAGACAAAGTACAAATAGAAATGCCTAGTACAAAGGGCAGGAAAAAGAAAGTTCATAAGTTAAAGACAGTGTTTGAAATCTAAAACCCACACTTCAGTTAATGAAATACTTAAAGCATAAACAATTGAGGCACAAAGGCAAGAGAAGAAAAATAATAGGATATTCCTCTTCAGGACTACTGTATGTATATATAGAACTACGTGTGCATCTAGAATAAATAAAACCACTATTTGTTAAGTTTAACTATTTCTGTAATTAAAGAAAAAAGCAGAAGAAAGAAGAAGCCAACTATTAGTTGCTAGTTATCACACACTATGTCTGCAAATAAATCTATGTTGCAGAAGGCAGACCTTATAAATTCTAGTTATAGGCAAAGCTGTTCAGAACAACTTTATACCTGATAATCCAAAAAAATCCCAAATAGCTGCATATTATGGCACCCAAATATATTATACCAGGTAAAAATAAAAATCCTTTGTTTGATAGGTTTATCAAAGGTGTTTTCTCAGCAAAAGTATCTATGTTTCCTTTTTGTAAGTAATTTACAGTGACCAAGTAATTGTATCAATTTGACAATCTCCTGTTAAAATCAACAACTTTAACACATGAGTATCTATGGTTGAAAACAATATTTGTCAGAACTAAACAGACTCATTTTAACTGCAATTTTTTTAAATTGTGACCATTTGAATATCAATGCTTAATTGAAAACATCCTTTGAAGCAGCCTGAGTTGTTCAAACTGTTATTTAAATGTTTTTTAAAATGTTATTTTGTGTCTAAAAGAAAATCCCTGCTTTTGAAACATTTATTTATAGCCATAATTCATTGATTTTACCTGCACAATTTTAGAAAGCAATTTTTTTTCCCCCAAGATTTACTTACTTCCTCAGGTTTTTTTCTGAACTTATACTTGTATATTCTTTGTTCTTTACTTGTTAATTAATTGAATACATGTTTCAAAAATTACTTTTTTAAATGTTTTATTTGCAGATAACTGCTTAAAACTACAGTTATACTTATTATATTGTATCATTTAGAATTAAGAAAAAATTTTAAAATCAAATCTTTGTGAATTTTAGCACAATCTAACAAATTTCAAAAAGCAATATATTAAAGAGATTTTTCATGTCATGCAGATACATTCTATTAATTTTTTTAATCTTCTAATTTGTCAATTTGAAATAACCTCATAGAGATTTTTAAAAGCTAAAAATACTACAATGTATTACCAAATTCTCAGGTATTTGCATTTTACACAGCCAATACACAATTATCAAAATTCAGAGTATGTTTTTCTCCATTCATTTACATTTAACCTATATGTGTCTTTATATTTAAAGTGGGTTTCTTGTAGACAACACATAGTTGAGGCGTGTTTTTGATTCACTCTCACAATATCTTTTAATTGATGCATTTAGAACGCTGACATTCAAAGTGATTATTAATATAGTTGGATTAGTATCTACCACATTTGTTACTGTTTTCTATTTGTTCCTTTTGTTCTTTGTTTTTATTTTTCTCTTTGATTGTCTTTTTGCCTTTTTGTTATCGGAACCCCACTGTTTTTCCTTGGGTCTGCCTACCTGCACACACTAGCTCAAAAAAATGCAGGAGTGGCAGTTTGCCTTACAGAAAGAAAAGATAGTTTAATATTGAATTGGTCAATATGGAGAAGGGAAGCTTGTGCTCCAAACAAACCAACTCCACAATGGCACATAGATTACAGATTCAGTAGAGCAAAATCACAAGACACTGTGTTAGGGGTTCTGGGTCTTCCTGGGAGCTGATTGGTCAAAGGTCAGGTACGGATAATAAGTCATTTCTTCAAATCTTGAGGACAGCTCTGGGGTCTGCTCTGGCATCCCTCTGCCCAGTCTCACAGGAAAGTAACCAGAGGGTCATTCCACCTTAGGGCTCAGGAACTGAAACATAACTAGGTCAAGATGTTATCTTTGGCCTGCCAGAGGTCCAGACCATGTGGCTATTAGTCAGGTCTGGGCTACTCTCTTCTGCTGCTTCTCGGGTTGGTGATTACCCGGAGAAAGGCTAGGTCTCTGGGGGAAGGTGGGGGGTGGGGGGAGAGAGAGAGGAAGGTGATTTTCAAAGCTAGGATTTAAAGCTAAATTTAATTAAAGTCATAAGTACTTTCGGTTTCATGTTATTGTTTTCTTTAAGCATTTTTTTATCATTCAGTTTTCAACCCGTCCTTAACATATCAGTTACACTTTTTTTTAGTGGTTGCCCTGGAGTTTGCAGTATGTATTTACAATTAATCACATCTATCTTAAATAACATTGTAGTGCTTCATGGGCAATGTGAGTATCTTATAAAAATAAAGTAATTTTAATTCCTCCCTCCCATCCCTTGGATCGTTGCTGTCATTCATTTCACTTGTATTTACTATGCGTACACAAGCATATATATGATATATACATAAATGTGCATAATTGAATATATTGTTGTTATTGTTATTTTAAACAAATTGTTATTTATTAGATCAATAAAGATTTTAAAAAGTATTTTACCTCCATTTTTTGTTCTTGCTGTTGTTGCTCTTCCTTTCTTAATGTAGATCCAACTTTTTGACTATACATCTTACTTCTCTCTAAAGATCTTTTAAAATTTCTGGCAAGGCAATTCTACTGGTAATAAATTCCCTCGATTTTTGTTTGTCTAAGAAAGTCTCTATTTTTCCTGCACTTTGGAAGAATAATCTTGCAAGGTATAGAATTCTAGGTTAGTGAATTCTTTTTCTCTCAATATGTTAATAGTTCACTATAGTCTCTTGTTTGAATGGTTTCCAAGAAGTCAGATGTAATTCTTGTCTTGGTTCCTTTATAGTAAGGTGTTTCTTCTCTGGCTTCTTTCAGGATTTTTTATTTATCTTTGGTTTCTGTAGTTTGAATATAATGTGCCTAGTGTTAGTTTGTGTTTGTTTTTGTTTTTGCATTTATCCTGCTTGGTGTTCTCTGACATTGCTGAATCTCAGGTTTGATGTCTGACATTAATATGGGGGAAATACTCAGTCATCATTGTTTCAAATATTTCTTCTGTTCCTTTCTCTTTCATCTCCACTGGTATTCCCATTAAGTAAACATTACATCTTTTGTTGTTGTCCCATAGTCCTTGAATATTCTGTTCTATTTCTTTTCAGTCTTTGTTTTCTTTGCCTTTCAGTTTTGGAGATACCTATGGAGAGTCCATCAAACTCAGAAATTCCAGTCTCCTAATAAGCCCATCATTCTTCATTTTTCTTACAGTGTTTTTTATCTCTAGCCTTTCTTTTTGGTTATTTCTTAGGATTTGTATTGCTCTGCTTACATTTTCCTTCTTTCCATGCATGATGTCTACTTTATTCACTAGAGCCCTTTAGCATATTAATCATAGTTGTCTTAAATTCTCCTCCGCTTGATAATTCCAACATCGCTGCCATGACTGGTTCTGATGTTTGCTCTGTCTCTTCAAATTGTGTTTCTTTTGCCCTTAGGAATGTCTTGTAATTTTTTCTTGATAGCCAGACATGATGTACCAGATAAAAGGAACTGCTGTAAGTAGACCTGTACTATTCTGGTGGTAAAGTGTGGGGAAAGGAGAAGTATTCCACAGTCCTGTAATTTGGTCTCAATCTTTTAGTGAGCCTGTGCCTCTGGACTGGGTAATTCACAAGTGTTTCTTAGGTTTCTATTCCCCCCACCCACCCCCAGTAGGTAGGACAGAATGGCTAGAATGGAACTGGAGTTGGGTGTTTCGCTTCCCCCAGGCTGGTTAGTCTCTGGTCATACCTCAGCAGGATAGCCTCTGGATAACTATTAGTTTCTCTTGAGTTTGCCTTGTTAAGAAAACTGAATCTCGTGAGCCTTTGTTCCAGTGTGACTCCGCGTATTCACTTGTCTCTCCAACTTTGGGAACAGCAGCTTACCCTGTGTCCTTATTCCTCTTAAGAATTTAAGAAGAGTTGTTGATCTTTCAGTCTTTTCAGCTTTTTACTTGTTAGGACAAAGTTGCAGCTTCCAAGTTCCTTACATGTAAAACCCTCAATTGTCTTTTAATTTGTTAATGGATTCTTTGCATGCATATAATATTATTTTTATGTAGTCAAACGTATCCATTTACTTATTGCCTCTAGATTTTGAATTTAGTTTTAAAGCCTTCCCTACATGGAGGTTAAAGAGGAATCTACTTGTTTTCTTCTATTATTTGTATAATGTTGTTGTTGTTTTTATAATTATATCCCTGTTCTGTTTATTCTTGTGTAGAGTATGTTGAGATTAGTATAGGCATTTATTCTTGGGTTTAGTATGATATATATATATATATATATATATATAATGTTTTTTTCTAAATTGTTACCCAGTTGTCAGCACCATTTACTACAAAGTCCATGTTCCCTACAGTAATTTGAGATTCTACTTTTATCTTATCTTTCCGTATGTGCTGTGTCTATTTTTGGATTTTTTTTTCCCTGTTCTATTCCTCTAGTCTGCCTGTCTATTTATAAGCCAGTATTACCTGATTTAACTCTAGTTGCTTTGTGATGTATTTTGATATCTAGAAGGGCTAATCCCCTCTCATAGTTTTACCTTTTCAGTGTTTTCATGGCTACTCTTAAATTATTTATATGAACTTTAGATTGATTTTTCTAACTTCATTTAAAAATGTTTGCTGGTATTTTTATTGAATTGCATTAAAATGTACATTAACTAAGGAAGAACTGACAACTTTATGATGTTGTGTCATCCTACACAAGAACAGGATTTTTTTTGTTGTTTTTTGGTTTTTTTTTGTTGTTGTTGTTGTTATTTGTCCAAGTCTACTTCTGTATCTGTCAAGAGAAATTCACTTATACACACAAAACCATTTAAGTGTATATTCATTTGACAAGTCAAAAACAGCAACTAAACTTGTACACATGTTCAATTTAGATCCTTCTCAGATATATCTTGAGACCCAGAAATCCATAAATAGGCTTCAAGACCATAATGCATCCCTTAAAATATACACAAAACTCATGTGTGTGGTTTAAGTTAAATTTTTATTTTACATTGTTTTCTCTGAGAGATCATTACAGTTTTTTTCTGTATTCTCAATCAAGTATAAATTTTCTAGAGTATGAGATTTCTCAACAATAGCAATCTTATATGTTTAAAAAGAAACACATATACTATATGACATTTTTTAATGCTTCAAAGTCCGATGAACCAAGCAGTAAATAGTTTCTCTCCACCCAGAATTGAGCCGAGCAATATGATAGAAGGTGATATAAGAATGATACTTTTACTCAAAAAACTTGCAGACTTATTTGGAGGCAAAACACTAAAATCAAGTACTGAACCACAAGTACTGAACCACAATCTAGCTCAACAGTTCAATAAGGAAGCGATTATAGATAGAGCACTCTGCAAAGAGATGTCTTAAACTTAGAGTTTTCCAACTAGGAAGACGAGAGATTTCAGATAACGTGATATAAGCTGTAAAAACAGGATTGTGTTATTTCTTACTTCCCACATTTCCTACATTCAGAATTTTCATTTTCCAACAATGAAAACATATTCAAAGATAGAGAATAGAGGGTGAAGAAAATGTTTCTCCCCCTCCACCCTCCCCTTCTTCTTCTCTTCCTCCTCCTGCTTTATTAACAGAGCAATTGTCTTCAATTCATTATATTTTCCAAATGCAATGACAGCTTGGGTTTGGCAGTATCCCTACCATGTGACCCTCCATTCTTCTGTATTTTTCTTCCTGGATTTATACTCCACATCTTCTACCCTATCCTTCTTTTACTTTCTTACTTTTCCTTTTGTGTCTTTTTTCCCCTTCAGGCATATGCCTACACCTTTCACTAGTATTAAGAACATTGTTAATCCCTAGTAAAGGTTTTCTGCTTTAATAGGCTTTCTGATTATCTAGATCAGTGGTTCTTAATTTTGTTAGAATTGTCTGAGCGCTTTTTACCAACTATTGATATCTGGGCGCTCCTTCCACGGATTCTGTTTAGTTGGTAAGGGTGGGGCCCAGTCATGGCTATAATGTAAAATTCTCCCCAGTGGACTTAGTATGCAGCCAGGGTTGAAAATAGTGACCTAGGGTTACCATCCATCAACAAACTAGTTCTATGCTAAGACCCTTAAGTTAACTTTCAGAAGGCCATGAAAGCTCTCTCAGCCTATATTTTCACCAGCCGAACGTGCACTTTACTCTGTAGTAGTTTGGTAATCATAGAATTTTAGAAGTCTGGTATTCATAGAGATTATCTAGCTCAATTTTGTGATTCTAAAGAGAAGTAATCTAAAGCCCAGAGAGACAAAAGATCTTACCCCTAATCACACATCTAATAAGTGCCAGAACTATCCTATGTAATTACCTCTAAAACATAGTTTTACCCCTTTGTTTTTTCAGATAACCCTGGCTATATGTTCTGTTGTTAGCTCTTTCCAAATATCTTCCTTTCTGTTTTCCATCTTGTTTGTTTTCCACCTTGTGATACTAAGATTATTACTTTCTGTTTATTGGAATTTTAGTATCAAAGGCTTTGAAGTATGTGTTTCCTCTCACATCATATCACAAATTCTTCCCCATTGAAATTTTCTTCTAACAATTTCACCCCCAAAACCTACCTTCATCTATAAAATAAGAAGAAAAACTCATTAGGTAAAGGTTTGGTAGCCCAGAGCACCACGAGAAATATGATAAAACATGAAATATCAGATTGTTTTGAATTAATTATCTACATAAGGAAACGGAAATTTTTCTCAATAGAGAAACCTAAAAGCAAAGATACAGTGTGAGCGCCATCTCCTGGACAGAGCATGCCAACCTGTAGATTCGTCCTCCCTCCCTGCCACATACTCCATTTTATTTGCTAGTTCATGTATTTATTATTGTCCCATGATGGATTTAAAAGGTAGCTTCCAAAATATACAAACAATAGAAAAGTAAAAACTAAGTTTAAAAGCATGAGAATCAGAAAAATATCCAGTGGAAAAGAAGACAGAAGATGACGAAGAAAAATGAAATACTAAGTCAGGGTTACCACACAGCAGCATAGGAGCTATAAATTTAGTGTAGGGTTTGGAAGCGTTAAGTGATGAGTTTATTTTATTATATGTTAAGTTTCAGTTGTCTGTGGGACATCCAGGAGGAACTGTGAAGTATGTAGCTGGATATTTAAATCTAAAACTCATGAGACAGATCTGAGAGAGAGAGAGATGTGTGGTCACTGAAGCACCGGGCAGCATGGAATTGCCCAGAAAGAGTGTGGAGAGAAAGAAGAAAATAAAACCCAGCATAGACCCCTGAGGGATATTGATATTTAAGGGATGGTCAGTAAAAGGTGGGTGGTATAATGAGAATGGCCTCTGGAGCCAAACTACCTCGCTTAAATCCCAGCTTCTCTACTTCCTAGGCTTAACATTTAAGTTACACTAAAAATTATTTTAAAACTGGTTTTGCATATAACTTCATTATGTTAAATAGACTGTTGGAATTTTTGTTTGTTTGATTTTTAAGTCTCTCATGCTGTAATCAGGGATTCCTAAACACTTTGGAACTCCCCCTCTCCTGACACCTAAAACTCTAATCTCTGACCTGGGCGGAGTCTGCACTAGAAGTAGTTGAAAATCATTGTGTTCCTATTATTTCTGTTTCTAAACATGGCTGTCTGCTGGCCTCACTGGCTCCTGGTCCTTCTCCACTTGCCTTCTAGGCTGCAAAATCCTGGGTCGGGAAAGGAGCAAAGAGCTCAGTCGTCCTCCTTGGTCACCTTCGTTTTAGCTGTAATACGACTTCCTAATCTGGAGGAGGAAAATGCAAAGAATTGCCATGATTTTCTGGCTACATCTTATTGTCTTAGAATTACTTAGGATGTTGTTCTTTGTGCTCTTTTTACATCTCTTGTGTGGTTATAAACGTCTTCTTGTTTCAGCACAAATCCCATTTCAGTTATTTTCCATTGGGAACCAGATGAACTTCTTCCCTGAAACGGTCACATTGTCTCATTGAATTTCAGGTCACTTGCAACTTCTTTTTCCTTAATTCCACAGAGAGAAGAGGATTGGACTCGTAAAAACTCTGCCTGGCTCTCACTCACACTCCCTTGGCAGAGCTCAATTTCAGTTTAAATCCTCACACATCATTTCTGTTCAGTAGTGTAGTCAAAAGAAATATCTTCTATGGGGTCTGGACACTTGGCTGAATGGTTCTGGAACTCTTCATGACCAATTCCTTTTGCATTTTCTCGCTCAAAGCTCTGTAATAATGTCTAACTAGGTTTAGATAATGGGGTATAAATTTCCTTAATCTACTGGAATTTTCTATGCCTTTGAATATTTTAATCTATTGGAAAACTATGTCATCTCTTTCCATCTGTGCCAGTAGCATAATCAGCTGCTGATGTTTCTTCTAGTGTAGGAAACTGTAGCATTTTCCTCTAGCATCTTCCATATGTTCACTTCATGTATATTTCTATATCTGTTTCAGATCTCTTTTGATTCAGTTCCATACTTAGATGATGCATTTCATCTCTAAGGTAATATTTGATATGTGTACTCAGAATTTTCTTGTTCAATTCAGGAAAGGAATTATATCATAAAAGCAGCCAAAGGATTGTATACAAATTCTTAATATGAGTAATATTTATTTAATAAAACCAAATAAACAGAAAGAACAAGCAATTTAATAACTATTAGATAGGAATAAGAGTTTGTGTTGAAATTCTCTGGTATAACATTGTACCATTTATTATTCTATCGACACTTTTGGTGAAAACAAGAGTTAGAAGGTTAACAGAAAGTATAATATCATACATAGCAAGAAAGACTTAGCAAGCTTTTTTCTTAAAGAATAGTGAGGTCACAGAATTTATAATTCAGTATCCTGATATGTATTTTCTAATTATCAAGTACTGAGGTTTTAAAGTTGTGTAGCATGTTTCCTAAAATATTTATAAATCATCTTTAATACCCTCAAATCAATGAAGAGGAGATATGACTTAAACGGACACAGAGGTAGTAGTAAACTGGGAAATAACAACATCAGAAGTTAAAAGTAAATTTGGTCAATCTTCTGCAGACAGTAGTGCATATTTCCTCAGCTCCACCTGAGAGATTTGAGAAATGTTTTCATTACATAAAGAATGTGCTATAAAGATGAGCTAATCTTAGAATCATAGAATGTGACCAGGAGAGTGGACGGCCTAAGTGGCCTGACTCTATTATTTTATAACTGAGGAAATGGAAGCCTGATACAAAATATTGGCTTATTGAAAATCACATAGCTGGCTAATGCAGAGCCCCGACTGAGCCATCGTTCCAGCCTCCCAGACAACTTTCCTTCCCACTCTGTGAGTCTACTGCCATATGCCAATGTCCAGTGGCCTGAGCTCCTCTGATGTAGGAGTCAGGCCTTCCGTGTAACTATCCCTGAGCGAAACCACCTTGCTTGTTCCTCCTTCCTTCCAGTCCTAGGCCCTCCCCTAAGCCCTGCCCTGCTGTGGTACTGCTCACTCCTTCCCCACAGAAGCTCACTCCCAAAAACTCCTAAGAGGCAGCTCGCAATCTGCTCCATTAACCAGACAGATATGCTCGGGAAGAGACCTAAATAAATGTCCCACATGCATGTAGTTTCAGGGTGGCCTTCCTAAAGTAATCTTCAGCCTGTTATCCTTGAACCCCATGGTCAGCAACTGGTATGAGGGTCAGCTGGAGAAAATAAAGAAACGTTTACAGATTCCTTTTCATTTTCCGTTTAGTCTGAAAATAACGAAATCGACTTCAATGGTCAAAATATATGCTCTTATAATTTAGATTACATTCACTTGCTTTATTAAGTAGACAAATATTTTTGAGAAAGTGGGATTTTAACCCATAAAATATTAGTATCTGATCATATAGAAGATTAACACAGCTTTCATTCAGATGTTAGATCACTAGCCATGTCTTGAAGTCACAGCCCTAGGACACAAATTGCGTATCATTACCAATCTAATGAGGATTTCATTAGCAGGAATTTCAAACCAGCTATATGAGGAAGGCAGCCTTTTGGCAGCTGAGTGGCAGATATTTATTGTGTGGGAGGACAGATAAAAGTCTTCCTGAAGACCTGAAATTATACACACTCCATATGGGCACAGACTCTGCCTTGCTGGATATTTCATATTCTATAAATGTGAGGGGGAGAAAACAGGCCTTCAGCAAAAGTTGTGAACCTCTATTCATGGACACTGCATAGATGGCTTCAGCTTTAACACTTACTGAAACACCTAACAGGATATACCTGCTCCTTCATCCTGCTTATTTTCCCAGTAACGTTTTCTTGGATATAAGATATGATACAGTACACACACGCTCACACACACACATGCGCGCGGGCGCACACAGACACACAATAGAACAGCAAAGTCATCCAATAAATCCAATAACAGGGAAACAAAGGAAGGGCAGCATGTCAGCACACATTGAAAAGTTTCACTTGGCATGTGTACAAAAAGTCATTGTCCCAGCCAGGTGACCATATGCCTACAACGTGGCACAGCTATTCCCTGGGCATGAATCCAGGGCTCCAGTCTACCACTCTCTAATTTGGATTAATAATTCATTGTGTTGTTTGAAGAGGTTGCATAATACACCTAGTCAGCTGAACCATAAAGAACAACTCATCCCAAGTTACACACACAGTTCTCAATGTTGCCAAGCAAAATAAGTCCCCACTGCAATCGGCTCACAGTAACACCCATTCACTCAATGAGAGTGTAAAAAAAAATGTCTACCAAAGGTGACTTGGCAATAGATGCTGCAAGGGAAAGAGGGGGGGCAGACAGGAAATGAGGGAGATAAGAAAAGAAATCAATATGCGTTAGATACCGGCCATGTGCCAAGCATGCTGGGAACATACAATCCTCATGAAAATTCTGTGAAGAAGTTAATAGTATACCTGTTGGAGAGATGAGGAGACTAAGGTTTAGGGAAGGTGAGTAAATTACCCATTTTCATTCCTGTATTTGGAAGGACTCCAAATTCTTTATGGAAATGATGGGCCAAGTGGACAAAGAAAAATACCTTAAAAACAATAAACACTAAAAATTAGCTCCAAGTCAACATGCAAGCAGACATTCGATATGTGGGACAAACTGAATATAGAAGTGCTGAGGACATTTCAAACGACATTCATTGAACAGTATTAGTAAGAACTAATCAGAATGCTTCATGGAGATAAGGTTTGACATGATTCCAAAGCTTCTCAACTTTTTAAATAATGAGGTGCTCTATATTTAAATGCTGACCTAATTCCCAAAGTTGAGAAACACCAGATGAGTGTGAAACTTAAAAGTTCTTGAGTCTGAACAGGGAGAGATCCATGCTGTCCAGACTAAAAGGTTATAGATAGCATCTTCCTTTCTTTGTGGGGAGGGAGGAAGGAAGCAGAGAAGACAGCTGCTGCTTCTTTTAGCAGAAACCTAGCTAGCTGGCTGATGGAGCACATCTGCAACGAGAGGCGTGTTTTACTTCTTTACTGTGGAAGTAATTAAAGTTCACTCCTGCAGATGGATCAGTTTTGCCCACTTAAGAAAGTCACTAGTACTATAAGACCTTTCTTGGCTCTTTAATATCTATTCTTCTTCGTAAAATAAATAACCTTACAATTCTAGAGTTACTGGCACACTTTTTCAAAAACTGGCTACCATGAAGTTCATGAATGAGGCTCACGAGACATGCAAAACACAAGTCATTTTTACCCTGACTTCTAATTGAAAACATTTTGCTTTCAGTCTCATGAATTTTCACGTTTGTTAGGGAGATGGGCAGATGAACAGTGAAAAATCTTTTGGCAACATGGCATCTCATTTCTTTCCCTTGACTATGGAAACACTGCTGTTTGCGACTGAGAAAGAGAACACCATAACTTTCTGGTCTCCAATCTTCACATCCATAATTTGAGGGAGACAGAGTACATGATGTAGAAGTTTGTTTTGTTTTGTTTTGTTTTGTTTTTTTGTGTGTTTTTTTGTTGTTGTTTTTTTGTGGGGTTTTTTTTCCCCGGATGTAACACTGTTGTTCTATAGATCAAGAAAGGTAAGGACTGAAAAATATCCTTTGGATTTAGCTAGTAGGCAGCAGGTGGTAACTTAGTAAAGAGCAACTTCTGAGAAGGAGTTTGGGATAAGGGATTAGAGCTACGAGGTGAGTAAGGAAGAGCCAAGTTGAGATGAAATGCATGAAGGACTGATGGGATATGAGCAAGTGGAGACAGAGATTACACATTTGTCTTTAAGATAGCTTGGCCCTAAAGACAAGGCGAGAATGAAGATGGTTGGAAGGGAATATCCGTTTAACGGAGTAGAGGTTGACTGCTTGCTTGCATTTAATAATAGGAGAAACATAAGCATTTAAATGTTGGTGTTTCCCACCTTCTAGAGAGATACAAGTAGAAAGCATAAAAAAATGAGATTTCTGGAAAGGTACATGTGGATGGGTTTCAAAGCATAGGAAAGATTCACCTTAGAGAGAAGAAAGTGATAAAAATAGTTCCGGAAAATAGTTAACTCCTTTGAAAAGGCTAAATAAATAAATAAATAATAAAGGAAATTGAAATATTGACTCCAGTGGAAAATACAACTTTATAGAAATTCAAAAATTCTATCCCTTTTTCATACTAAGATTGACTCTCCACATACTCAGGCACCAAATGACAGGATCTGATGATCTGTGTCACACCTGAATGACTGCAGAGAGTCAGGCGGAATCAAAATAAGTTTAAATCTGGATTTAATTCCAGGTACCTTTGTTGAAAGCTTCTCTTCCTTATCTCAGAGTAATGCCCTCATGAATAACAAGGTTAGAATTAGATTCTAAAATTGGTCACTTACCCTCTTTCTTCTGTATTATAAACACTTCCTTTACAATTTTTTCTTTTATTTCAAGAAAATACTACAGAAAGAGTATTCTTTAGGGGAAATAATACTAGACTAATCATCTAAACACAAGCTCACTTTAAACTGCCATTTATGGTCTGGGTAACTTTGGACAAATCATTATAGCAGTTTAGTCCTCGGTTTCCTCACCTGTAATATGGGAGGATGGTCTTAGAGAACTGAATAAAGATTTCAGGTCTAAGAATTCTTTGACTTTAAATTAGATAACATTTTCCAAACAGTGAACAAATGGTTTTAACCAGGAAAATGAATAAAATCCATGTTCCTCTTGGATTTTCACCTTGAAATTAGTGCTTAAATTTTTTAAAAGTTCAGATTTTCTTTGACTACCATCAATATTTTACATGAAGTTCTTTTCTACTAATGGTTAGTTTTCTGCCTAAAGTACTAATCAAATATCATTACCATCACTTTGGTCCTTAATAAACTGATACATCAAGCTGTGTTTTCTTTTATTAAAATGATATAATTCAAATTAAAATTGTTATTTTTGTGCCTGTTCCATTTCACTCAAAATCAGTCTAAATATCCATAGAAACAGAAGTAAATATATCCATAAACTTAGCAGGATCATAAGTCTCTTTCAAAAGTCCTGATTTTTCAAAAATCCTCAGGATATAGAAAGGCAGAATTTGGTAAATTATGGTTTACATGATTTTATTTTTTAATTGAGGTTTATTGGGGTGACAATTATTAGTAAAGTTACATAGATTTCAGGTGTACAATTCTGTAATACATCATCTGTAAATCCCACTGTGTGTTCACCACCCAGAGTCAATTTCCTTCCATCACCATATGTTAGATCTACTTTACCCTCATCTACTAACTGCCTCCCCTCTTACCCTCTGGTAACCACTAAACTATTGTCTGTGTCTATGAGGTTTTGTTTCATTTGTTTGTCTTGTTCTTTTGTTGTTTTCAGTTTTATATCGCATTTATCAGTGAAATCATATGGTTCTCGACTTTTTCTGTCTGACTTATTTCTCTCAGCATCATACTCTCAAGATCCATCCATGTTGTTGCAAATGGTACTATTTCATCTTTTCTTATGGCCGAATAGTATTCCATTGTGTATATATACCAAAACTTCATTATCCAATCATCTACCAAAGGACATTTTGGTTGTTTCCATGTCTTGGCCACTGTAAATAAAGTTACAATGAACATTGAAGCACACATGTCTTTATGGATAAATGTTTTCAGATTTTTTGGGTAGATACCTAGGAGAGGGATTGCTGGGTCATATGGTAATTCTATTCGTAATTTTTTGAGGAACCTCCACACTGCCTTCCATAGCAGCTGCACCAGTCTGCGTTCCCACCAACAGTGTATGAGGGTTCCTTTTTCTCCACAGCCTCTCCAACACTTGTTCTTATTTGTCTTGTTGATGATAGCCATTCTGACTAGGGTGAGGTGATATCTCATTGTGGTTTTTATTTGCATTTCTTTGATGATTAGTGATGTTGAACATTTTTTCATATGTCTATTGGGCATTTGTATGTCTTCTTTGGAGAAATGTCTATTCAGATCCTATGCCCATTTTTTAATCGGATTGTTTAATTTTTTTTTTGTTGTTGTTGTTGTATTGTATGAGTTCCTTATATATTTTGGACATCAGCCCCTTATCGGAGGTGTTGTTTGCAAAAATCTTCTCCCATTCAGTTGGTTGCCTCTTTATTTTGTCGATTTTTTTTTTTTTTTTTTTGCTGTGCAAAAGCTTTTTAGTTTGATATAGTCCCATTCATTTATTTTAGCTTTTACTTCCCTTGCCTTTGGGGTCAAATTCATAAAATCATAAAATGCTTTTTGAACCCAAGGTCCATAATTTTAGTACCTATGTTTTCTTCTATGCATTTTATTGTTTCAGGTTTTATGTTTAGGTCTTTGATCCATTTTGAATTAATTTTGGTGCATGGTGACAGATAGCAGTCCAGTTTCATGCTTTTGCACGTGGCTGTCCAATTCTCCCAGCACCATTTATTGAAGAGGCTGTCTTTTCTCCATTGTATGTTTCTGGCTTCTTTGTCAAAAATTATCTGTCCATATGTATGTGGGTTTATTTCTGGGTTCTCATTTCTATTCCATTGGTCTGTGTGTCTGTTTTTCTGCCAATACCATGCTGTTTTTATTATTGTTGCCCTGTAGTACAAGCTGAAGTCAGTGAGTGTGATACCTCCAGTATTGTTCTTTTTTCTTAGTATTTGGCTATCTGGGGTCTTTTGTGGTGCTTTACATGATTTTTAATTCAAACGGAAATCCATTTATTTTTCTTCTACATGAGAAATGATATGTGTGTCTGTGATTTTCTTAGATAAGACTCTTCAGTGCAAACAAATACTGGAACCCACTCAAATCAGCCCAAGTCGAAAATGGGGTATTGTTAAAAGGATACAATAGGAATCTCATAGAAATGACACAACAGGAATCTCAACCAAAACAAAGTAGAAGCAGATCATGCAGGCAGGCCCACCCCTGATCTGTATGTAGTACATGGAACAAGAATACAGAGGAGACTTGCATGCCATACGACCAAGTACTTAACAATGAAACATAAAGATACCAAACTTGTCCAAAAAAATATATTCTGTTCTCCTATTTGACAAACTTTTTTTTTTCCCTTTCTTCCACCTCCCCCGCACCCCCCACTCCGGTTCAAGCCGTTGTTTCTCAGTCTAGTTGTGTAGGACACAGCTCCCTGGCCCATGCTGGTATTATGAGCCTTGCACTGCCCCCGCAACCGAAGCCTGAGAAACAGTTGATCAGAAAATAAACTCAGAAATACGTGCTACCCTGTCTTGCTGCATCCACCCACACACAAAACAACGCCTGAGTTAAGTAAAGGATGAAGATTAAGGAAGACAACAATGACCTGTTTGTTTTTTTTGTTTTTTCAGTTGGTTGGTTTCTGTTTCAGAAATAACTTTGTGTAATTAATGTTCATTAACTGTGCGATTAGTGTTAATACTGCACCAGCTCTGGTTCAGACACTAACACCTATTGGGCGTTACTAAACACTAAATATTCTGTGGGGCCATGGTGACACAAGTGAGGAAAACAGAGCTCCTACTGTTGAGGGACTCATCCTCCAGTAAGAGAAAGATATTTGCCTATAACTAACTGAAACATGTGGCAAGCATCGTACTGGCAGTGTCACGTGCTAGAAAGAGCTGAGAAGTGAGACCACATTTCTGCTGGGTTGGGGAGGAGAGCGGTTTGTAGAAAGGAAGTGACACTTGATCTCTGTTTTAAAGAACAAGTAGATTCCTTTTTCCAGACAAGGAAGGAGTGAAGGACATCTCAGGCAGAGTTACGTAACAGTAATTCACTTAAGGGTGTTGGCATGGCTAAGACAAGACAATGTGAAATTCCCGGCATACTAACTGTATAGTCGTTTCTTCCACACTCAAGAAATGGTAATAAAATAAAAGCAAGTGAGAAGGAGGTTATTATTAGCAACAGTGTCCTCTGCCCTACAAAATCAATAAATAAATGATCTACAGAGCAGTAATTCATGTATGAAAGGCATGTTTTGGGACTCTGGTATTAGGAAACACTGCCACCAACCAATCTTACCACATTAAGATTCAGATGAGAGAAGAGTGTGTCATGTGTCATTACAACCTCTTTCCCAGTCCCTCTCCCCCACGCACACGCCTCCCTTTTTTTGTGTCCTCATGATGTAAAACAAATGATGGCAAGAACCTCAGCAAATAAAACAGGGGCCGTCACAAGCCTACTCTGTGACCGTGGACATGAAGAAATGCTGAGAGCTTTGGTGGGTCAATGAGCTACCATGATCTCCGCCAGAAACTGAATTATGATACACACAACTCCTCCGAGCCTGACATACATACAAGGAAGAATGATGTTCTATCATATGTGTAATGGTATTTGTTAACCACAAGCCCCTGGCCAAGTGGGACTGCTGTTAACATCTCAATAGCAATAAAGCCAAGAAGTTACCCTCATACAAGGCACTTGGCTTCAGCAGAGAGAGCGGAATCTCTGGCCACAGACGACCCCCCTCCCCCAGCCTTGTCCAGCTTGCTCACATTTCCGAACGAAATGGAGGGAGAGTATAAACAACACTCCCAATAGCATATTTCCACACTAGCAAAATGACTTCGAGGTTATACCAACAACTCAGTCCTTCATTTATAATTTGAGTGAGAAAAGAAGTTTGTCAACTAGAATGTGTTTGACGTAAGGAATTCTGGCAGTTTTAGCCCCAGGCTGGACTTAGTTCAGTACAGTCTCGCTCTCTTTGTGGTCCCAAAGATAAATGTTTTTTAAAACTCAATTTTAATAATACATTAATTTGTTGGGGAGTGGGAACAATAGTATAACAATATGTTACTTCTTACAAAACAGTTTTCTTATTTTCTTTGTTTCTGGAGAACGCATTTTTATTTTTAATAACTGAAACCTAGATGAATCTTCAGTCTCCTTAGTACCTCTTAACAGATAGTCTACCACTTCTAGATACCTCCAGCTGTTCTCCAGTTCAACCTCATCAACTTCCTCAGGAAATGTACTTGGACATGACATTGAATCAGCACTTCTGAAATCCTGTAATACAAAGTGACGTATCACTTCAAATAAACAGCAGCAAAAAAACAGTCCTACAAACTGGGGCCAAGGGAAGCAGAATTATTCTGTATTTCCCCATAGTCTCATTCATCAAATTCACAGTCTCAAGTATTCAAATCCAAAAAAAAAAAAAAAAGCCTGTTCTGGAGGAAAATTATATCAAGATAGACATTTATATACTCATGTATCACATAATATGCATAATTTTATATTATCTTTCATCCCCCAAATTTTCTCCTAGTGTTTGCTAAGGGGTTCCTCTCACAGAGACAATTACACTAAAGATGTAATCATTGTCTGCCCAGGAGCTGTTTTTGGGTTGTGTGTGTGTGTGTGTGTGTGTGTGTGTGTGTGTGTGTTTCCCATTCAACCATTTATTCTTTTCTCTTTCACTGAAATTCCAGAGTCCAACTGCTTTGTTTCTACTTCCTGGTCTATGTTGTTTTACTAAAGCATCAGCTAATTATTAACTATACTATTTTCTCTCCAGTCTCCTTCCTGACCTTTGATCTGTCTTCATTTCTAATTTAGATTTTAGTTCCCTGAGGCGGAAACTATACCTATACCTTGATATTTAGTAACAAACATTGTGCTTGCTCTGAAAATGTAGCTTCTTTTTATTGGTATTTTTTATAAGATTGATTATTTTATTATTTCCAGGTACACTTTAACATCTTCTCTTTTCATAGTGTATGCAAGTTGTGATAACTGAACTAATTAATTCTTTTTTTAAAAATTGTGGTAAAAAAGAAATCAAACTAACAAAATTTACCATCTTAACCATTTTAAAGTGTATAATTCAGTAGTGCTAAGTATATTCACGTTGTTATACAACAGATCTCTAGAACTTTTTCATTTTGCAAAACTGAAACTCTATAATCCATTAAATAACAATTTCCCATTTCTCCCTTCTAGCAGCCACCATTCTACTTTGTGTTTCTATGAATTAGACTAGTTTAAATACCTCATGTGTCATTTTTAATAAAATCTGAACTACATTTTTTTATGTGTGCAGTCACAGAACTCTCGATAAAAGTGATTTTATATCTTCTGTATATACAGCACCTTTAATCGTATTAAACCCGTCTTTACTCATTACTTCCTCTCCTATCACACTTTCCACGTTTCCAACCCTTTCCATCATGGCCTCTAAAACCCCGTTCCAATGAGCTTTCTATATCTCCTGTCTCCATGTCTTAACTGAAACTTCACTTGCCCTGGAGCATCTCTCTGCCTGCAGTTCTCCAACGGAAGCTCTTTGTTCTCTCACAACTCCCATGGCCCAAGGCCATGGTGATGGTGTGTAGGAAGGAATACATTAGGTAATAGTCTTTTGGTGCGTAGTAATAAAGGCCCCAAACTCAAATCTAGCTTAAGCTAAGAAAAAGAAAAGAAAGATGAGAATTGTTCTCAAAGATGTAAACAAATATCAGGAAACCCCTCCAACTTTCAGCCATCATTTCCACTTGTCTCTGCTTGAATCAACCTTCTCAAGATTCTATTGCAATCTTGTTCTAGGCAGTGGACAAGATGGCTGCTGGGAACCTCACAACCATAGCATCTTTACCCTCTTCTCAAGGAATGTATCTGTAATGCAGAAGGATTCTCACTGAAATAGCTTGGGTCACAAAACTATTATTTCATCCATTCACTATCTATGGGTAATACTGTATTATTGACTCAGCTGGAACATGACAAAGAGCCCACTGATTTGAGAGACTGGGCACAGAAATCGATAGCTCCTCCAATACCATGGGCAGTTCATGTCTCTAAAGAAAACAAAACAGTAATCTACCAGAGGAGAACTGGTATTCCTCTAGCACCTCATGTCAGTTTAAAATTGTTTCTTCTCTAACTCCCTCTAACAAAACAAAAAAAGTTTTATCCAGCACCTATTTTCTGCTATTAATCAATCAATACTTAACTTGGATGGTTTGAGCACCAGTCTTTCATAACATCCATCATCATATTGCATGAGTTCAATGTACATGCCCAATAGTTTAAAGTGCCAGATATTAATTCCTTATCTCCTACAGTTCCTTAATCTCCTAAAATCTAGTGATCTTACTCTTCTATTTTCTGAATCTTACCAACCATAGAATTCTTCTACTTCAAAACCTTAAGATTCTAATATTATACTCGCTGGCCGCAACCTCCAGCTTCCTACCAACATGTCCACATGAACATCCAAACATAAACATCAAACTCAATATATCTAACTCATCACTGATTAGAGCCTGAACTGAGATTGTGCCCTAGGCACTGCTGCAGCTTGTGAGGCTGTCCCTGACCTGCTTGTTCACCTCCTGACAAGGAGCAGCAGCTGGTCCCCAGCTCCCCCAGCTCCTGCCAGATCTCCTACTTGAGATTTCCTGAGTCCTAGACCAGGTGTGTGTGTGTGTGTGTGTGTGTGTGTGTGTGTGTGTGTGTGTGTGTAACAATATATGAAGGTCACCAGCTTCATCTTCAAGTCACACAGTTGCCAGAGTTATATGCTGTGAGGGTCACACAGGTTTCCTTTGCCAACATGAGATCCAATTTGTCTTCTCAGGTCCCACTGGGTCCCCATGGGTTCCAGTCTGCACTTTCCTTCCCCCACTTCAGGTTCAGATTCCTTTTCCAGCAATTTTCCCTGCTGATCTATAGGGACTGTGAAGGGGCTTTCCAGAAATTACTTCACCAGTTCTGCTTCATGATGATTAGCTACTTTTCTCTGATCCTCCAACCATCACTTTTTGGACACTGATGCTTCCAGATTCTCGCACAGCTTTGTACAATCTAATCCCAGTAAGTCTATTCCATATCATTAATAGTGGTTCTCCTTCCCCAATCAAACTGCAACAGATACCAGGTTTGGGGTTGTTACACAAAATTCTGAGAAGTTTATATAGAAAAATAAAAGGTCTTAAAAAGCAAACAAAATCAGAATCAAGGAGATTTTTATATTCTTTGATGTATCCAAAAAGTTCTTATTTGGTTGGAAGTGAGGGGAATAGGACAGTAAAACTCATGAATTTTAATGGCTCCAAATCACTTAAGAATGGTATTTATATGTATTCTCATCCCTTCCTCTCTTTTCCTAATAAAATCCAAGTGGCAGTGATCTAAGATAATTGAAATAGGTGGGGAATAAATAGAATCAAAAATAATTTTTGATGAGCTGGTCCTACACTTGCCATCATCAACTTCAATGAAACATTGTTTATTAGAATTCAGTACAAAATGAGATTCAGCCCATTTATTTATCTTCTCTTCCTCTGTGGACCCCAATAAGATTACAATATAATATTGTTATTTAAAATTTTAAAACACAGTAATTAAAAGAACAAGAGTGAGAACAACCATCATTGAGAATCACCTGACATCTAGCTGAACTGAAGCCCTACAACTAAGGACACACAGAGGAAGCCACCTTGAGACTGGTAGGAGGGCCAGAGACATGGAAAGGGCTGGTCCTGCACCTGCATATGGCCATTAAAAATCAGGAGGGGGTGGGCCGGCCTGGTGGCTCAGGCGGTTGGAGCTCTATGCTCCTAACTCCAAAGGCTGCTGGTTCGATTCCCACATGGGCCAGTGGGCTCTCAACCACAAGGTTGCTGGTTCAACTCCTCCAGTCTCACAAGGGATGGTGGGCTCTGCCCCCTGCAACTAAGATTGAACACGGCACCTTGAGCTGAGCTGCCTCCCAGATGGCTCAGTTGGTTGGAGCGCATCCTCTTAACCACAAGGTTACCAGTTTGACTCCTGCAAGGGATGGTGGGCTGCGCCCCCTGCAAGCAACGGCAACTGGACCTGGAGCTGAGCTGCACCCTCCACAACTAAGACTGAAAGGACAACAACTTGACTTGGAAAAACAGTCCTGGAAGTACACACTGTTCCCCAATAAAGTCCTGTAAAAAAAAAAAAAAAAACATCAAGAGGTATATCTCGGCTGTGGAGTTCCCCTGAGGAGTGAGGGGTTCCAACCCAGGGTTTCAGTGCCAGGGAGAAAAGTAGCCATAATTTCTGGTTGTGAAAACCAGCACAGATTGTGGCTGACTGAGATGGAGGGTGGCTGGAGTTCCAGGTGCTCCTCTTAAAAGACCCCAACACAGACTTACCAACAGAATCACTGGCTCTGAGCTCCAGCACTGGGACAGCAGCTGGAGAGGCGACAGGGACACAGAAGGGGTTGGGGGGAGAAATTGAGTTGTCTGCTTCAGGATGAGGGCTGGAGGGGCAGCTTTCTCCTGCACAAAGGAGTTGTTAGAAGCCAGTGTTTCCTTTTTGAGCTCTCCCCTTCCCTGCATGCAGATGTCATATCTGAGTGTCCATTAGATTGGCTATCACCTTTCATCTACCCCACCCCATGAGTCCCTGAGATCACACCCCACCCAACTGTCAAGCACACCCAAGTCATTTCCAGTGGCTTTTCCATATAAATGGCCTGCCTTGGCTCATGCAGCAGACTTTTCTAAAATCTCTCAAAGGTTCACAAAACCCAAACAAACAGCATTGGGCTTCGGCATGCACCATACTTCTGGCTGAGCAGCCCCAAGCCCAGCACTAGTGACAGCTGACCTTGGATCATAGCTTGGCCTCTCAGGGCACCTCTAAGTGGGGGCAGTGGCCATCTCTGGATTGCTTTGTGGCTCCTGCCAGGTGGCCCCAGGCAGGGCTGAACTTGGCCTGCTGTGGGTTCCCTCCAAGAAGGCTCTGGGGCTGACAGGCCCAGTGTCCAGTTTTGGACTGGACTGGAGCATCACCCAGCAACCTCCAAGGATGACACACCCAAAAGACAGACTGGACAGGCACTAGAGCCCCACTAAAGCTAATCCTGCCCCATAGGGTCAGCCCCTGCACAGCAGCTCCTCCAATGTAGTCATGGCCAGTCCTCATAAGCAATCAGCCTGAGAGCCAACCCCTCTCACTGATGTGCAAACAGCACTCAAGACTTAACTACAACAGAAGGACACACACAACCCACACAAGGGACACACCTAGAGCATCTGGCTCTGGTGACCAGGGAGACTGTTCCACTAGATCCCATAGGACACCTAGTACATAAGGCCACCCTATTAAGACTGGGCATGGCAGCCCTACCTAATACATAGAAACAAACACAGGGAAGCAACCAAAATGGGGAGACAAAGAAACATGTCCCAAATAAAAGAACAAAACAAAGCACCAGAAAAAGAGCTAAACAAAATGGAGAAGAGCAATCTACCAAACTCAGAGTTCAAAACACTGGTTATAAGGATGCTCAGTGATCTCAGGGAGAACTTCAACAAAGATAGGAAACATAAAAAAATAGAGATAGAAAACATAAACACCAGTTAGAAGAAAACTGATAACTGAAATGAAGAATACATTAGAGGGAATCAACAGTAGATTAGATGAAGCAGAGGATCAAATCAGTGATTTAGAAGATAAGGTAGCAGAAAACACCCAATCAAAAAACCAGCAAAAAAAAATTTTTTTGAAAAAATGAGGCTAGTGTAAGGGGCCTCTGAAACAACATCAAGCATAACAATAGTCACATCATAGAGGTACTAGAAGGAGAAGAGAGCCAGCAAGGAATTTAAAACCTATTTGAAGAAACAATGACTGAAAATTTCCCTAACCTGGCAAAGGAAATAGATATGAAAGCCCAGGAAACACAGAGTCTCAAATAAGATGAATGCAAAGAAGGCCAGACCAACACACATCATAATTAAAATGCGAAAGGTTAAAGACAAAAAGAGAATCTTAAAAGCAGTAAGAGAAAAGCAGTTACTTACATTAAAGAGTGCCTGTAAGACTATCAGAGGGGGTTGGCAGGTTAGCTCAGTTGGTTAGAGGGTGCTGCTAGTAACACCAAGGTTGCCAATTCGATCCCCACATGGACCACTGTGAGTTGCTCTCTCCTTAAAAAAAAGAAAAAAAAGACTGTCAGCTGATTTCTCAACAGAAACTTTGCAGGCCAGATGGTATTGACAGGAAATCTTCAAAGTGATGAGAAACAAGGACCTACAAACAAGATTACCCAGCAAAACTATTTAGAATTGAAGGACAGATAAAGCGCTTCCAGACAAGAAAAAGCTAAAGGAGTTCCTCACCACCAAACCAGTATTACAAGGAATGTTAGAAGGATTTCCTTAAGACTAAATGAATGAATAAATAAATAACATGAATAATAAAATAGCAATAATCACATATCTATCAACAATTAGTTTAAATGTAAATGGATTAAGTGTTCCAATCAAAAGATAGGGTGGCTGAATGGATAAAAAAACAAGACCTATGCTGCCAGCAAGAGACTCACTTCAGATCGAAAGACACACAGAGACTGAAAGTAAAGGGATGGAAAAAAGATATTTCATGAAAATGGAAACAAACAAAAAAAGCTGTGGTAGCAATACTTATACCAGACAAAGCAAAGGCTAAAGAAAACCAAAACGCTACTTCAAGGGGATATGTGCATCCATATGTTCATTGTAGCATTGTTTACCATGGCCAAGATGTGGAGGCAGCCTGGGTGTCTATCAATAGATGAATGGATAAAGGGTAGGTGGTACATATATACAACGGAATATTGCTCAGCCATGGAAGAGAATGGATTCTTACCATTTGCAGCGGCATGGATGGACCTGGAGGATATTGTGCTGAGTGAAATATGGCAGACAGAGAAAGACAGAGGCAATGTGATTTCCCTTATATGTGGAATCTAAAGAACAGAATAAACAAACAAACAAAACAGAAAGAAATTCATAGATACAGAGAACATCTTCATGATGGTTGCCAGATGGGAGGGAACTTGGGAATGGGTGAAAAAGAGGAAGGAATTAAGAAAAACAAATTGGTTGTTACAAAGTAGTCATGGGGATGTAGGGTATAGCACAAGGAATATGGTCAATAATATTGTAATAACTGTGTATGGTGTCAGATGGGTACTAGATTTATTGGGGTGATAGATGGGAGGGATTTGGGGGGACGATGAAAAAGGTAGAGGCATTAAGAAGTACAAATTGGTAGTTATAAAATAGTCAGAGTGATGTAAAGTAAAGCATAGGGAATATAGTCAATAATATGGTAATAACTATGTGTGGTGCCAGGTGGGTACTAAATTAGTCAGGGGATTCACTTCTTAAATTACATAAATGTCTGACCACTATGCTGTACACCTGAAATTAATATAAAATAATATTGAATGTCAACTGTAATTGATAAAAAGGAGGGGGGAGGTGAAGGGGAATAAGAGGTTCAAATTTCCAGATATAAAACAAATAATTTTGGAGGATGTAATATACAGCATGGGGAATATAGTCAATAATATTGTGATAGCGTGGTACAGTGTCAGATGGTGCTGGACTTATAATGGTGATCACTTCTTTAGGTATATTATATAAATGTTTATAACAATGGTGTCCAATATAAAGTATGTTAGCTATATTTTAATAAAAATCTTTTAAAAAAATTTAAAAAAAGAGTGAGAACAATCCAAAAACGAGTACTTCAACATATACCTGGACTATGGAAATTGAAAAAGAATGCTATCTGCTAGAGCTATAGCTGAAAATAAGAGAACAGGGGCTTCTACAATGTGGGAAACAATTTGACCAGAAGAAAGCTAGAGATGCGTCAGATTAGAGGCTGCAGGTAGCAGAAAAGACAGGAGAAAGTAAAGCTAAAAACGGGATTAATTAAAGATCTGTATATGAAACAGACACCCATCTTCTTAGTAGGATAACCTGTAGTCAGGCATTTCACACTGGTGCTAGAAAGTAACCGCCCCCCACCCCTCTTATATTTGCCAAAAGCAATGGCAGCCAGCTCACCTCCTTCTCACTATAGTGTAAAACTTCTAGCAGCAACAAATCACTTTCACATACAGAGTGTACCATCAGCTATGTAATTCCCAGCCTTAAATGTAAATGGACAATAAATCATCACCAGAAAATTGAGTGAAACCTGCATGTAACAGAGAGAGAGACCAAGATAAGTAGAAAATTTGTCCTCTAACAAAGAAAGATTATTCAGGAAGCAGAAGAGAGGTTTAAGTAAAACTTTGGTGTCTTCAGGTTGAAAATATCGTATCCAAAGACCAGTGTTATAGAAATAGAAAAACCAGAAAACAAGAGTGAGCTTTTGGAAATTAACTGAATGATTTCCCAAATCAAAAAATTAATTGAAAGTTTGAAAGATAAACAGGCACTCTCGAAGAAGTTAAAAACAAAACAAAGAAGAAAATATGAAAGAAAAGGTAATCAAATTTGAGAATCACCATAGGAATTCCAATTATTAGGAAAGCGAAAGAGAAAGAGGGAATTATGAGAGAATTAAAACAAGAAAATTCTCCAGAGATTCATGTCTAGCAATCTGGAAGGGTTTGCCTGCTACCAATAAGATGAATTTAAAAGGAACCACACTTCAGAACTCCAGAGGTTCAAAGATATTAAAATGGTCAAGAGAGGGCTGAGAAAAGAAGGTTGTGTACACAAAACTTATAATGAGAAGCATTAATTTTTTGTTTGTGGTTATTATCAACACCAAACAGTAGAGCAATGTTTTCAAGTTTCTGTGGGAAGCTTTTTCACCTTAGAATTCTCTATCCAGCCAAACCATTAATCAAGTGGGAGGGAATGATAAAGAATTTTTCAGTCTGAAAGCACTGACAAATTTACCTCCATATACCCTATCTTAGGAAGTTACATGAGGAGTGGTGACAAGTGTAAGAGTGGTGTGAGGCAAAGCCTCATCACTCATAGCAAGCCATCACTAGAAAGCGTCAAGGTTGATAAGTCAAGAAATAGCACTACACATGATTTATGTGAAAACATGGAGCTAACCACCAGAATACCTAAAAACTGAAGTTGTAAAAGTGGTAACTTCTAGAGGGTGATATGTGGTGATAGCGTAAACCCTTCAGCACCATTTTACTTTTTTTAACCATGCACCTATACTATTTTGAAGTAATTTGTAATGCTCTATCAGAGATCCAATTAAAATTCTGTTGTTTAATGTTATGTTCTCTAAGAAAACTCCTGAACATTCAGGGATTCATTAAGGCAATACCTAATATGGAAAAAAGTTAGACACAAATCCTGTCTTCACAAAGCTTACAGCCTAGAAAAAAACAAGTAATAAACAAAAATAATGATATTGGTAAATGCCCTGAAAAAAATGAGTTACCAGGAGTTCTATAAATGCATGGTAGGCGCACCATAAACAAATGAAGGTGGGTTAAGGAATTCCACTTGAAGTCTTCTTTGTCTAAAAAAACATCATCCAAGCTATTCCCCCATCCTGCAGTTAGAAATATCAGCATTCCATCTGACCCCCAAGTAACATTTGACTTGGACTTCACTTTCCAAATGTATTCATTGCCATATTCTGGCAGCTTCTACTGTGGAAATACTATGGATGTGGTTCAGAGGAAGTATTTCCTTCTCACGAACAAGTCTAAAATATTTAGGTTCAGTCTCTATAAAGTGCTTACATGAGAATCCATATAAGATTATAAATATATCCCGTCATACACTATATTTAGATGAATAAGGAATAAAATGTAAAGTGGTTCCTTTAAAATAAGGCTAGTAAGCAGGTGGTCCTGGTTTTTAATGAGCCAAATACTGTGTGTTTATTTCCTAAGCTTCAATTAACTCATTTAAAAGGTCGTTTAGCATTTCAGGAAGTTTATCATTATAATATTAAGTCTTTCTTGGTATCAATCTTGGTCCCATTACAATGTCTCTATTTTTAGTGATGCTATGATTGAACATTTTTGATGATTCTTTACCCCAGAAACCTGAATAATTTTGTCAAATCACTGTGTCTTTTTTCAAGCTTTAGCATCCACTGACATTTTTCAGAAACAAAAAATAAAGTGATTAAATGAAAGAAAAAATGATTCCCCTTTTTCCTGACATGATTACAGTTTTATTTCTCTATATCAAGTACTCTCGGCATTCATTTCAGGTATTATGGGAAGGTCAGAAGATTTGCTAAACACTCCATTTAACACTGAGGTGTTTTTATTTAATTATCCCTTAAAATAATTTTGTAATTTTGGTATATATCTACTAATCTCCGCCTTCTCTAAACTGAAATTTTCTTTGCCTCTCCATGGAGGAAAACTTGAACTTTGAGCTAGATATATCTCGGCTCCAGGCCTGGCTCTGTCATGTACAGGCTATAAAAGCTTGGTCAAGTTACTTAACCTCTCTGAGCTTTCGTCATCTATACCACAGAGGTCACAGTACTTGATAGCAGGGTTTCTCAACCTCAGGCTTATTGACATTTTGCTCCAGATAATTCTTTGTTGTAAGGAGCTGTCCTGTGCATTGTAGGATGTTTATCAACATCCCTGTCCTCTACTAGCTACAAGTCGGTACATCCCCTGGTTGGAAAATCAAAATTCTTTCCAGACATTGTCAAATGTCCCCTCAGGGGCAAAATTGTGCCCACTGAGAACCACTGTTTTACAGGATTGTTGAGTGGATTAAATGAAATTATATAAGAGTAATCTAGCACATTTTAACATGATATGTACACAATACATTTAATTGTTTGATTATTGATAGGCCTGGATTCTCAATAATAATAATAATAGTAATAGTAATAATAATAACAAACAATCACCACAATGTTCTTTATAAAAACAAAGAATGAGAAATCAGAGAATGAAAGACATTTTTTTTATTATCAAGAAAAGGACTGGCCATCATTCAAAAAGGAAATAATTTAGTGTTTGCTTGAGTAGAATTATTAGCTTTTGGCTGTGCCTGTTTGAATAGCCAGGAAGTGGGAGACCCTGAATAAGGTAAAGCATGCATGAATTCAACAGATACCAATTTCAACACCAGCTGACATTTTTTCTCTTCATCTCTGAAGATACAGCTATTGGAAATTTAAACGATGTTTCCCACCCCGTTTGTGGCCATGTGTCACCATGCAACTGCCCAATGGGCTGGGAATAGAAGTCCAATTGCAGGAAGTATTCTCAAGAAAGAGAGAACACGTATCCTTGTTGTCTGGCTACAATGCACTACTAGATGGCTAGAAAAGATGTATGTTTAGGAATGCAAGTCATACATAGCGGAGCTATCAGGTGAGCTACGCCCTGGATACCAGGAACTGGGTAGCATCACACCAGCCCTAAACCTCACCTGGGAATTATTCATGAGAGAAAAACAATTTGCCTCTTGTTTAGACCACTGATATTTGGATGTTTGGCCTTTTAAAACAAAACCGAATCATAACAAGGGCACGTACACTGTGTCATCTAATTCTCATAGCAACACTATTTGGTGGGTTCTGTTATTACCCCTATTTTAGAAGTGAGAAATGAGGCTAGGAGAAGCAAGGAGAGAGGTCTGCCATGGTCATCCAGACAGGACACGGTGGAGCTAGGATTTAGTCAAAGCAAGCTGATGACATAGGCCACACTCTTTCTCACTGTAATTTAGGAAACAAAGTCTCTGACTGTCCCAAAGCCACCCCACACTGGTGAGAATCAGCCTTTTCTTTTCTTAACGGTTTATGAAACTGTGATATATGTAAAGAGCACACAGCCTTATGTTCCCATGAAGAACATATTCAAAGTGTTATCTTGTTTCTAACCTGTATTTTCCCTCAAGTTTATGTGCTCATTTTCCCTTAGCCTCAGAGAAAGACCTCCTAGGTAACACCCTTTCCATGTTTATTTTATGACCCAGAAACACATTATTAAAGGACTCTGGAGACTTCTCTTTTGCAGGCTAAATAACCATGAGCCCTTATGCCCTTTATTTACAGTCTAAATTTCCCAACCCCACTATTCATTATTCCTACTGTAAATCTTTGAACATTCTTGAATTCCTCTAAATCTTTTACCTAACTCCTGTTCATGGTTGCATATTTAGTAGCATATATGGCGTGAGAAGGCGTTTTTCACAGCTATTCCTTTGCACAGGCCAGGATTCACGCACTAGCCCACCCATCATATTGAGTAGATTTAAATCCTTGGTGAGTCAAGAGGTTCTTTCTGTTTTCAAAGACAAAGAGAGCTTTGTGTTATGGCTGAAAAGCCACATGAATAACTTGAAAACAAAGGGTTTGTCAACTACAATCTGTTCTTTATGTTTTCAGAATTTGTGTTTAGCTGACCATAATCCACTGAAATTCATCCGCAGACAAGGAGGGCATGGGAAGGGGTGTTGCAGTAATTTCTTTCTGGGACAGACCCAATGCATCAGCAGACAAGGCAGGGGGGTGGGGTAGGGAGGGAGGTAAGCCATCCTGGGGAGATAAATTCAGGGCACAATTGCCATGGGTTAGTACAAGAAATGAGCTCAGAGAAGTGAGCTCAGCTCTGGATCGCACCTCCAGAAAAATGTAGGTGCCCAAAATGCTTAATTCAAATACAGATCTAAGGTACTGTGAAATTCTAAACTTTAGAAGTTAATTTGCTTCTAGATATTTGGGTAAAATTTTTCAGAAAAGGGAAGTGCCTCTTGGTAGGAAGGAGTCCTCTTAGCAGTAAGATTATTATTGGTAGAATTTTGGATGGTACCCTACATATGCTTCAGAAGTAAGGAACATTAGAGGGAAGTTAAAATTCATCAACATTGTAAATTAATTACAGGGAAGAAACAATTTTATGGGTACAGAAACAAAAGGGAATATCAATACATGGAAATAGATAAATAAGGCAAAAGAGTTTTATTTCTTTAAATAGTGGTGGGAACATGAAATTTAGATCCAAACGTTGTGTGCATCATACAAAGAACAAATTTCCCTAATAAATAAGAACTACTGCCAATAAGAAAAAAAAAGACCATTAATCGGAAAGGAATATGAACACAGAGTTCCCAGAAGAGGAAAGACAATAATTATTTTACATTTGACATATGCCGCCATGCACTCATAATATGATCATTGAAAATTAAAACTGTAGCGAGTGAGATATTATTTTTTACCTATCAAATTGGCATATATCAAAATGTTTAATCAAACTTCATTGACAAGATTGTGTGGAAATAGGCCCTTTCATAATTACTGGTTGGAGTGCAAATTGATGCAATTTCTTAGAACGATTTAGCAATATATGTCAAAATTACACACATACACGTCCTTTCAACTAACAGCTTCACTTCTTAGAATTTATCCTTCACAGATATGCTCCCACATAAGTGAAATGACTTATGGTCAAAACTATTATATCGTAGCATTTTTTTACCAGGACAAAAGATTTGAAACCATTTAAGTGTCCATCAATAGCTGCCTGGTTAGATAAATGATTCACTCAAACAATGTAACACTACTTAGCTATTTAAAATAAAAGTTGAAGATGAGTTCTTTATGAGATCTGGAATAATGGTCTACACAAAGTTAATACCGTGTTTCCCTGAAAATAAGGCCTAGCTGGACAATCAGCTCTAATGCGTCTTTTGGAGCAAAAATTAATATAAGACCCAGTTTTATTTTACTATAATATAAGAGCAGGTCTTTAATATAATATAATGTAATGTAATATAATATAATATAATAATACAATACCAGGTCTTATATTAATTTTTGCTTCAAAAGACGCATTAGAGCTGATGGTGAGGCTAGGTCTTATTTTGGGGGAAACATAATAAGTGAAAAAAAGTAAAGTGCAGAATAAAGTGTACAGTGTATTCGCATGGGCATAAAAATGGTGGGAGGTACTTCTAGTTATTTGTATATGCATAGAATGTCTCTGAGTGGACAGTCAAAAAACATATTATACTAAAAATATTTCCCCTGAAGGAAAATGGATGGATGGGGAAAAATGTCAGAGGGAAACTTTTTTTTGCACAGGTGCTTGTACCTTATAAATGTGGAAGATATAAAAATATTGGATATTTTAAAAATTAAATAAAAGCTAAATTCAAAAACCATCTAGGCTTGAGCCCAGTCTCTCCAAGAGTTATCTTAACTTTTGAAATACCCTATCCGTGCTTGCTGCAATAATTGTATCTGCCAGGTACGTGAGAATGAGAAATGGTGGGTGGGGCCAGGCAAAATCACACTCACTCAATATGTCGCCATATGTTTCTCCTTCCTTCTTCCCTTCTGCCCAGCTCACCATAATTTTCTACAAAAAGATTCTTGGGAAATTGGGTTACATGATAAAAAGATTTATGTAGCCTGGTACAGAAAAAGGAAGAGGTGTTTCTCTCTCTAGAATTTCTTTGCAGGAGGAAAGGATGAAGAAATGGCAAAAGAGCTTATCTGGATGCCAGTTAGATGTCTTAGGCTCTGGCTATTGAGTTAAAATGTGGAAGAGTAGGAGAGAAACACATGACCTAGTTCATGTCAATATTATGAGGTTTTATTTACATAAAGTCTAATCAAGGACATTCTCGAATTGTCTAAGCAGCAGCTCATTTAAATCAGAGTCCGCAGAATTTGAACGACAGAAGTTAAGTAGAAAAGGAGGTTGTGGGACAGAAGTGGAAGAAATAAGGATGGAAAAGTAGATTATTTGATCTTAATGATCAAGTGAAGGAACTTGGATTTTCTTCTGTAAGTCTTAGAAATCTTTTGAAGGTTTTTGACCAGGGTAACGAAATTTTCAAAGTAGTGGTATAGGGAGGTTACACTGATAGCAATAAACAAAATAGATTGGAGAAGGCCAGGAAACTTGAACTTGGTACATCAGTTAGGATGTTGTTGGAATAGTCCTGGCCAATGTAATAAAGGTCTGACTGAGGGTGATGGCACTGGAAATGGAAAGGAAGGAACATAGTATGAAAATGTTTTAAAAGAGATATTGGAGAGCAAGATCGGGAGGACATAACAATTGCTGAATATGGGGGTTGAGAGATATTAAAGAGTCAAGTTTTTAGTATACTGGGAGAACAGGAAGACCGTAAAAGACAAACTTCTCCCAATTAGTCAGGTCCCTCTCCTGTGTGGGCAAATACACTCAGTGCTTTTCCTCTGTGACAATATTTATTCTTCAGTTTTGTGGTCTTTATTTATCCACCTGTCTCACTAAATGGTGAGCTGCTTGCGAGTAAAGATCATGCTTTGGTTGTGAGATATCTGGCAGAAAAATGTATGTATACAAAATGGATAGAAGGGAAGGAGGAAAAGTGGGAGGAAGAAAGGGAAGAGAAGGGAGAGAAGAATGTGTTTTAGAGGGAGAGATGAGTAATGAAACTTTATACATGGATAGATGGAAGTAACAGTATATCATTCAAACTAATACATTTATATTTTATTTAATCATTAGATTTTTTCCCCCAAAGGTTACCACTCAGTGCAACCCATGGTACTGCACACACAAACACACATTCTCTACACCAAGATTCACCATAAGGCCACCTCCCACAAACCATGGCTTCCTAGTCCCATTACAGGGAAGTATTCTACACAAGTATTCGAAAATTCCAGCAGGGCTTCTGGAGGGCTGTTTAGTACCAATAACCAAAGCCTAAGAATATGCATAACTCTGATCCTCCCATTGAACTTTAAGGAATGTATTCGAAGAGACTAAACATGGCTACATGAAAAGGATGATGAAGGGAATGCTTGAAACAGAAGTTCGTAACAGCAAAAGTTGTTTTTTTCTTTAAACAACCCGACTAGCTGAAATGTGGGGCTTGCCTAACAAATTACAGAATATCTATACAAAGTAATCCTTGTCATCAATCCCCATGATGCAGCCAGCTATCAAATGGAGAGATGCTCCTTAATCTTATCCGTCAGAGAAAAGAACAAATTACACATCACCAAATGAAGGCATAACATCATCTTCTTTTGGAGGTGCTCTAATATTGACAAAGACCTATAGGCCATAATCTGAACAGCTGTTATCTATGGGTTGTGGTAATATGGGTGATATGTTTTATTTTGGTTTTATTTATTTCCAATTTCTCCAATAGGCAACTATAACTTTTGTAATAAGCTCTGCCTGAACTTCAAGAGGACATCAACTTTGTTATATTCATCTTTGTATGTCCAGGGCATAGCATGAAATATTGCACATAAGTGTTCAATAATTGTTAAATTAAGAAAAATAGATTTAAATATGTTTATATTAAGCTATTATAAGTTAAAATTTATATGTGATATAAATGTAAGAAATATGTATATATAATTTAAAGCAAGAGCTGTGGCAGGCATAACCACACAAGATGGCAATACATTACCAACAGGACCAGTCACAGGAGAAATGTAATCACACAGATCATGTCAAATAAACTAAAGGAAGAAAATGACCAGGTACCGTGTTTCCCCGAAAATAAGAGCTAGCCGGACAATCAGCTCTAATGTGTCTTTTGAGCAAAATTAATATAAGATCCGGTCTTATTTTAGTATAAGACTGGGTATATATTATAATATAATAGAATATAATGTAATGTAATATAATATAATACTGGGTTTTATATTAATTTTTGCTCCAAAAGATGCATTAGGGCTTATGTTCAGGGGAGGTCATCCTGAAAAATCATGCTAGGACTTATTTTCTGGTTAGGTCTCATTTTCAGGGAAACATGGTAGGTAACCAGGAACAGTTAGTAGCTTAGCCCAGGAAGGCACTGAATATAGAGCCCTCAGAGCTGCCCCCTCACCTGGGGGTCTAAGAAATCCAGGCTATAGACCAATGGGACCAACAGTCTCCTTCGCCTGTCCTCTGGGATTTAAGTGAAAATGCCTCCTCTCTTCTGAGCCCCAATCAGTGAGTTGATCACACAGCCCAAGTGGCCACTTTGGACCTCTCAGTGGGCAGGAGACATTTTTCAAGAAAGGCAGTGTGGTCAGAGGAAGGAGCTTTCAGATTCTAAATGAGAGATGCTACTGACAGAATGTATGAGTTTTGGCACCTGGCATTTTCTGGTTTTATCTGATACGTGTGAATTACAAAAATAGCCCCATTGGTCACAAGATGGAAGACAAAATGAGATAATGACTGAAAAAAAAAAAAAAAAAGAAGTTCAATAACTAGGTGGTAAACTATGAAACGTATTATCTTTACTCCTGGTGATTAATTAAAAGTTTTACAGTAAAGGTCAGTCTTCAGAGCAGACAGAAATTAAGTAATTTCACAACAGTGTTACAAGAGGAAAGGCTTTTGTAATGGTGTTAATGGGCTCCAACTGGAGAAGTCAACAAACCCTGTTGGCCCCTCCCTACCTCCTACCTGTTTACCTACCTCTGGACTAGAAGACAGGAAATAGGGTAAAGGTGAACGAACAACCAACATATGCTCTCTTCTGCTCTGCATATTGGGAAGTCCCTGGTTGGGTTCTGGAGTCCTAGCATGCTGGCTACAGATCCCTCCAAAGCTCCATGCCTACCTCTCTTTCTGTCTAGAATTTACCATCTTGCTTGCAATGTTTAAAAATTCATGCTGGAGCCTAACTGTGATCTTAATAGGATAGGTGGATAGATAGAAATGAGCAGGAGAAGGAGAGACCTAGTCCTGGTTAGAAAGCCCCTTGCTGCAGCTCCTACTTGGGTCAAAACCCTTTGCAGCTGCCCTCACTTAGGGCACCAATTCCTCACTAGCCCAGCAGGATTCCAGGCTGACACAGCTTCCAAATCAAAGGAATGTGTTGTTAGAAGCTAGAGAGAGAGAAACCATCCTGCTTATCAGATCATACATCCTGCTTCTCAGGACCATTTTTAATGAGTTTCTCAAATAAATCATGGGAAATTAGCAGGTTCACGCTTACGCTCTGAGAAGAAACCTTCAGAACCAAAGAGGCCAGTATACCTCAGCAGAGAAACAGAAAAGTAACAGGGAGGGAGAGGGCGAGACAGTTCTACCCACAGAGATAAAAACCCTCACATGATGTAAAGAGAGGCTGATTCCCTCTCTTGGGTCAGCCCACTCCATATCTCAGAGTGTACTTGCTTTTACTAATCAACTTCTTACTGTCCCACGCTGCACAAACTGTCTCTTGACTGAATTCTTTCCTTCAAGACAAAGAGCCAAAGTACAACGTCACTTCCCAATGACAATCTCAGTGAGGATAAAATCCACATAATATTCAGCTTCCCATGCTCAGTTCACATAGAATACCTAGAATGCAGTAGGTGCTCAATAAATGTGAGAAGCAGGGCAGGGCTCAAGCATTCATGAGACTCGATTTCCATTTCATAACTGGTATTCTTTGACTGGAGTGTTTGCTCAGCTGCCTTCATCTGTCTCCCATCATACCTCACTACAAAATGAGGCTTTGAAAACTTGGATAGATTTTTCCCAAAGTCTCAAAGATTAGCAAAAGATTAGCAAACAACCATGTTTAGTGACTTGCACTTTTTTTTCTGTTGAAAATATTAAGATATAATATGCACTTAGGTTTTAGAGATCCACCAGGTACAAATGGCCATTGTTAAATAAATGAACATGTGCAAATCTATTTGTTAAGTCACCATACTGAACAAAGCCAAGGTGTGCAGATTATGACAACCATGAACAGCGCTGTTAACTGGAACAACATGTGGTCTGGCCTAACTTCAGGATCTAGAAAAGTACTGACAGTCAGAGGAAAACATTTGCATCCCATACTTATTTTCCTGTTATCTAACCCCAATCTTCTTCTGTTCTCACATCCAGCGATCCATTCCACAAGCCACATTTGTACAAATAAGTAGCCATTTACTCACTTATAAAGAAGCCCAGAAGGAAATATGGGGTCAAAATAAATAAGTAAATGTACAGAAAAAAAAGAATATGAAATGACTGTATCAAGTGATGAGCAAAATAAAATGCACGATAAAAAAAAAAGGGCGGGAGGGACTGGGGAGGGTTTGGGAATTAATACTCACTAGAACAATAAACAGAGTTCATTTCTCTTCTTATTAAATCTGCAACTACAAGTCATTCAAAATGGCACTAATATAAGAACATAAGAGGTAACACAGACTAGTGCAAATGAGCTTTGGTGTCAAATGGAAATGGCTCCATAGCTTGGCTTCTGACTTATTCGCTGAGCCCTTGAGCAAGCAACTTTTCTGAGCCTCACTTTCAATATCAATTCAGAAAATAAGAAAACACTTATAGGAATTACTCGTCATATATCGGCACAGCTGATGAGTAGGTTCTCAATAAGTAATATCCATTAACTGCATCATCTCTCTTCACAAAGACTCTAAGTTACCAGTAAACCTTTACCCAATGTGCTTGAACTATCATTATTGAAAACAAACGACTTCCTTTGAAAATGTAATGGAAGCAAGTGGGAAGGGGAAAATACAGTCATGTCTGTGGAGAACTCAAGGTGAGGAATTGGCAGGCAGCACAGGTTACTCAGAGGGAGTGTTTCACATTTGAATATTGCTCAAGGTGAAATTTTATTTTTTTAAGCAAGCTTTTCCAAAATAACTTGTTACGTTTTTGTTTTTTTTAAAGCTTGATGCATTAAAAGACAGTCTGTTTCTTAGGAGCCCCACTCGGAGAAATCTCAGAAGTAACCCACAGTTGAGGCAATATTTCCTGGTGAAAATTAGGAGTTCCAAGAAATCCCAGGAACTGAAGAGAGGGTCTGAAATTAAAATAATATAAAAGGACATAAAAAAGCTACCAAGAAGAGGTACCGAAAGAAACCTTCCTAATATCTATGTGACTCCCCATTAATCAGATTGTTAGAAAGAGGATTTAAGGAGTATAGTTAAAAAGGAGTTTGTAAAGACTATACAACAGAAACAATAGGGCAGATTTCCAAGACGATCCCCTCACAGGGTCATATTCACAAAAGTTTACACATTCCTATTAAAAAAGTTCACATGCTCCTATTTGATCAATTTTTTTACATTTGGCAATGAGCATTAATAGGAGACAGATTAATGTCACCTCCTCCAGGTCCATTTGTTTGCTCTTTCTATTGTTTAAGCAACACATAGAATGAATTATTTAATTTAAAACTTTAGTATACAATAAAATAAATTAATTAAGAAGAGTGCACATAAAGGAAACTATAGACAGATGTATACAAATATGTTACACATTATTGAACTGTCAATCAACCTCCCTCCCTTCCCCCATCCTCCACACCTACTGGGGATGAGCATAATTTTAGGTAAACTCAGTGTCAGTCCTACTTCTTCATTATCTTTATCTGTCCTTCCTCAAATTATTCCCCTCTTGGATTCCAAACTGGTCCTCACCATTAGATTGTGTGAACCCAAGACCATATACCCCCACAGCTTATCGTCTGCATGGTCATGACTTTATTATTCGGCCGTCTTTGTAAACGTGATCTTACTATTCCACCATCTTCATCAGCACAACTTTACTATGGCCCAGAGAGATAAAAGTTTACTGTTTATTCTCAACACTGTTTGAAACCCTCACCTCAAAACCCTTGCCTGGCTGTGTCCACCAATCGTAAAGCGTATCGTATTTCATTACCCAGTTTTAATCGAGCCTGCAAAGAAAGACTTACCTTAAACCAAACTCCAAAAACCTCATAAATGCCCAAGATTGCCCTCCCCCATCCAAAACTCTATCAAAACTTTGTCAGAAAGCTTCCTTACAATGGTAAGCAACAAACTCAGCTTTGCCTTAGCAACAGGTTATTTTGGTTGTATTTTTAGGAGCCAGCAAAGGACAATTGCAAGCCTTCTTAGATTAAAGCCTTCCTCCTTAGTTTGATGATTATACGTAAGAAATGCATGTATATGTGCAATTTGATCCATAATAAGAAAGGTTTTTATATCTACTGCTAATTGGACTGCTGCTTTTTACTGTTTCTCTCTCAATACTTTCATGCCTCACCTTATTGGACTTCGTGTAAGGTTTCTTCTTACTGCTGTTTTCCATGGACTTTCCTTTTGTTCTTCTGGGATGCAATGAGAGGTCTCAGGTATGCCACACATCTAGAAGACTACAACCTTGAACCTATGGACACCAGGTGACAATTCACTAAAAGTGATCACAGTCCTCCCAAGGACCCTTGAACTCTCAAATCTCTCTCTGGTCACACTGGCTACCCTGGCTCCAGGGCTTGCAACCATGTGGAGCCATCCTGGCCGTTCCAGTAAGGGCCGTGTTGGCGCCACATGAACTGTTAAGTCTCTACAGATATCATCACTCAGACAGCTGTTTAGCTCCTAAGGTCAAAGAAGCCCTCCTAAGAGGAACTAGACTGAAGGACAGAATGAGACCTTTCAAAGTTTTCCTCTCATCTTTGAGAAAAAGTAGAGCAAATAGGAGATTTAGGCCCTTGAATTTCATTTACTATTTGAAAACAATCCAAGTTTAATCTTGCAAGTTAGTGCATGCACATTTGAGTGGCTATATTTATGCTATTATCATGAAGTTCTTTCCCTTGCCTAAATAGCAATTATGGAGAAACAGAGCATTTGTTTTTAATATCTGATAAATTGAGCCCAGGATTGAGTTTATTTAGTGCAATAATAACTCAAATAAATGTTTTACTTGGTACATACTACTCGCCAACCATAATTACTTATTAATAATCATCTTAAGTAAGTGGGCTTTACACAGGTATGATAGTTTTGATATCAACTGGATTATATACCTCTTAGTGCATTTTATAACCCTTTATTTTCCCAGTGTAGATAGTATCTTGTGTATAGTAGGTGCTCATGAAAATGTTTACATCATTATTTCTATCATCATACTTTCTCAGGCACTTGGACAACTAACCCTGGTTTTGATGAGCCTACTATCTGATGCTTCTGCCCCTGGCATGACAATTTCCACCGACTTTTGACAGTTGCCAAAGGAAATCTGCAAATAAACCACATGATAACAAAGCTTAAAAAAAAATCACTGCTTTAATCTTATACAAGTGTTGATATCACCTTAACAATTTTTCTTCTCACCATACTCTTATTTCTGTCTCTTATCTAATTCACAGACAAGCTAGCAACCACAGATTGTAACATAAGGGGTTGAAATAAGTCAGGGAAGGAGGTTGCTGTAGAAGTGGAGGAAATGTTTCAGAAAAATGTACTCCAGAAGCAAAAAAAAAAAAAAAAATTCTCAGAAAGTCCTCTATCAAGGGAACATCTGATCTCCTTATCTAGGAACAGATTAGAACTGTTAATCTAGTTTCTGCCTACACATGACCTTTTTATGGGGGGGGGGGGTAATCAGTATAATTTACCAGGTTCTTTCCTATTCTAAGCCTGATTCACAAATGGAGAGGGGGAAAAAGTGGAGCCCAACACACCAAAATTCTGGATTACCCCACCCTCTCCACCTAAAAAAAAAAAAAGAAAAAAACAGCAACGAAAACCATCCTCGCCCTCTATTTCACTCTCCATTCTGAGATGATCTAGTTCTGCAAGGAGAAAACACGGTGCCGGGTGCCAGTGTAAGCGAAGGTGCGTGCTGTTCTTGCTATGAGGCTCCATGGCAGCCAGAGCAATGTCCGACCCACTGGCTTCAAATCACTGTATAAATGCTGAGGGACTTCGATCTCTGTCCTTGGCCTAGAGGAAAGCAGACTACTGTCCAGGGAGAGAGATTGAAAAAGTGGACCAGGCCCCGCGGCAAATTTTCA
Source organism: Rhinolophus sinicus (assembly GCF_036562045.2). NCBI lineage: Eukaryota > Metazoa > Chordata > Mammalia > Chiroptera > Rhinolophidae > Rhinolophus > Rhinolophus sinicus. The sequence goes on from NC_133760.1 coordinate 70,599,638, forward strand.
GATGCAGGGGAACGCTGGGGTAGGCAGGCTTGGAGTCTCGTGTTTATTCTCAGTGACGGAGACACAGCTGGCTTTGAATAAGGACATTAAATATACAGCACTATAGTCTGGTCTCAGGCCCGGCCCCTGCTCTGTGGCACTCAGCCATTCGTCTCCACCAGCCAGGCCCTGGCCCTGGTTTCGGCGACACAGGGAATGCCCATTATCAGCTCGCAGTCACACCTGTTAGGTGTTTCTCCACTCTGTGCCTCCGCCCGAGCGAACACCTCCCGCCCGGCCGGAGACCCGGTGCAGAGAGGGGAAAGGAGGCGGAGAAGCAGGGCCGGGCCTTTGCCAGCAGACCCCCAGGGACTGAGCGCTTTGGGGCTGGGGCGGGGAGGGGCGGCTGCAAAGGCGGGAGAGGTCGCGACAGGCGGAGAGGGGCATGGGGAGGGCTGGGAGAAGAGGCGTCGCTGCTCGCTGCTCCGCTCCCAGAGCCTGCAGCAGAGGCGGCGTGGCTGAGCCGCGCAGGAGATGGGGTTTGCGCCAGCCTCGGCATTTCTCCTCGCAGTCCCGGCGCCTCCGCCCCTCGCTGGGCCGCGGCTTCTATTAGGCCGCGCAGGGTGAGCGCGGGCGCCGGCCGGCGGCACCTCGCCCCGGACTGGAGCCGAGGGCGCGGTGGGGCCGCGGCGGGGGGACTCCACGAGCCCGGCGGCCCGCGCGTTCCCCGACTGCACCAGCTCCCGCTGCCGCTGGGCCGCGGCCGGGACGGAGCTCCCTGCGCGCCCCCCGGGGGCCGGCAGCGGCAGGGAGGCGACGCGGGTTTCGGCCCCTCCGCCCTGCAGCTTCGCGCTCCCGGCGGCGGCGGCGGCGGCGGCGAGGGCTTCGGCGCCTAGGCAGCGTCGGAGCCCATGGCGGGCAGCGACAACGATGGCGAGAGTCCGGCGCGGAGAGGCAGCGCGGCGCGGCGGCCGGGGGCGCCGGGCGGACGAGGAAGCGAGGCTGCTACTGACCGCCCTGAGCCGCTGTCCACTGCTGAAGCGCCGGCCGAGGGCGCCGCGCTGCCCGCCTGGATGCGCCTCTACTTCTACGGGATGCACGGGATCACCCTGGACGTGCTCGTGTCCTCCGCGCGGCGCTTCGCTCGCAGCCCCGACCTCCGGATGCTGGGCTTCTCCTCGCCCTACCGCTGCCTCCTGCACGCGCTCACCCACTTCGCCCTGGAGAAGGTCTACCTGCAGAAGCGGCGCTGCCCCAGCGCCTTGGTCTTCAATTTCCTCCTCTACCCCTCGGCGCACGTGGGTTTGCAGACCCTGGCCGGCCAGGCGCTACTGCTCAGCCTGGGCGGCGGGCTGGGGGGCACGGGGGCGCTGGACCTGGCGCTGCAGTACATGCTGGCGCTCTACCACTCTCAAGTGTTCCTGGAGCGATTCCTGCGCTTGCGGTACCGGCAACAGCCGCGGCAGCAACGACTGGGCGCGCCCCCCGCCCCTCCCGGCGCCCGAGCCCCTGCGGCAGCAGGTGGCCGGCGGCGGCGACCCCGCGGCCCCAGGGGCACCGAAGGAACCCCCAGCCGGGGATTGCCGGACCTGCTCCGCTTTCTTTTCTTCGGAATGCACGGCTTTTTGGATGAGATCTTCTTCACCTTCTTCTTTAACGTGCTAGGGCAGGGGGACGGGGCAACCAGCGGCCACACGTCGCTCTGGTCCTTCCTTATGTATGGCAGCTGCAGTTTCGTGGTGGAAAAGCTCTATTTCTACCTTCACTACAGTCGCGGCTGGAGCACCTGGAAACGGGTGCCCATCTACGTGATCTTCATCTACGTGTGGGAGTTGTCTTGGGGTCTGGGTCTCCGCACCTGCGGCGCTTGTTCTTGGGACTATTCTCACTACCCGCTCAATTTCATGGGTCTCATCACCCTGATGTATTTACCTGGTTGGATATTCCTTAGTGTGTACCAGGACCTACTTTCCAACGTGTTGTGGCGTGTGCAGTACTTACCAACTAACTAAGACCGTCCCCCACCCCCCCCAAAAAGCCTCTGGATTCCCACGAACGAATGCAGTTTGTTTTTACACCTTTAAAATGGAGTGGGGGTTTTCTAGCCTTTTGATTTTTATATGTTTTACTAAACTCTTCCAACATGTTTTATTCGATATTTTAGTTTTTCTGACTATTTGGAACCTATGCATAATACGATACTTTGAAATATTACTCGAAACATAACTCAAAGTACTAAACTCGTCAATATTTTAAAACCCTTACAAACCCAAACAACAAAACCATTATACCTTAAGATCGGAAAGCTGTAGTATTCACTTATTTGGGCATAGGTGAGTGATAGCTACTAATCCTTTTTATTTATTTTTTTTAAGAATAAATTCTTCAAATCAGAGACCAGTGATTTTTACAAGATTTAGCGAAATTTTCTGAATTAATGGTGTGTTTACTTTCTTTTAAATATCACTCTAATTCCTTGCCATATTTACCACTGACCGCTGAAACTCAGTGTCTTGTACTTCTGAAACTCCAGTTAAGAGATCTTAAAGTGCCTCCTCTAGCGCACAAGTGAAAAGAAACTAACAAATGTGAAAACACATACCATGAATTGATTTTTAAATAAATCTTTTCTAGCAACTCCGACAGGTGACACTGTGTTAAGATATTTGATCTCCATCCTGAAAATATTTGCTTTCCAATGTGGGTTAGCCTTAAATGCCAAGTGTGTTAATGTTGATCAGATCTGTGTTATCTATGGCTTACGTTTTTGTTACTGTTCAATAATGTAAAATGTTCACCTTACATGTACGTCCAAGGGCCAAGGGAAATTATACCACCCTCAATAGTGTTCTAACTCAAGAACCCTTTCTGCATGGAGCTTCATGGGTAGAAACAGTTCCTTGGAATAAAATGAAGCTGAATGTTCACCCTAATTGCTTTAGGCCTAATTGTTTTTGTGGCTACAGGTATGTGTTTTCAGCACAATTCTGCCATGGCTCACTTGTAAACATTTTTGTTTTTCTTTTGGGGCCCACTACAGAGTTCTTGGGCCAAACCTGATGTGTAATGCACATTATAGATCAATGATAGCTTTTTGGTGACTCATTATTAATGTTATCAACTTTGGAACTTCCAAAGTTAAATGAGATGATGTAAGAAATCATGTCTAATCAATTAATGTACTTTCAGGTTGTTTGCTGTTTTTATTATACTTAGAAAAGACAAGTGGAATTGACTCAGCCAAGAATGACTAATACCTTCTCAGTTTTCATTACAAAGATAATTAGGAAAACTTACAGTGTACAAATGAATAGTTTCCTATTCAGATTATTAGCTTGCCTCTGCTATAAAGGGAACTTCTTTCTGTTCTCAAAAAATGTCTGTTATGGCAGTAAAAATTAATATGTATTTAGATTTGATTAAGTCAGACATACTTGTGTAAATGTTGCATTAATCCACTATCTGAGGTTGTGAGCTAAATTATAAGTAATGCTATAGAACCACCCCTACCTGTGAAATGGATCATGTCAAACTGATTTTTTTTTTAGCAGTCAGCGCTGAATAGAAACTGTTATAAGTAAGCCAAATGTTTGCAGAGAGTAAACATTTATGACACTTGGTCATGGGTAAAATATTTCTGAAAACCTGGGGAGAAAAACGTGTAAATCTAGACACTAAAGTTAGGCAGATGCTGAACAAATTCTTGTAGTTTAAATATGACACATGGGCACAAATCTGAGTTAAGCGTGGCACCACTCCACACCACCTTCCGGTAAATACTTAACCAAATCCATAACCTCTAAAATTCTTGCTACTTGTATATATTTGCACTCACGCCCTTCTCATGCTGCTTCTCAGCCATGGTTACCTGTTTACCAGCATTCTCAGGGACAGAAGTCTGCCAGGAAGTGGAAAACCTCCTATTTTTTGCTTCTCTGCTTTGCTTTTGATGGTCATCTTATTTTAAGGAAAGGTCAAAATTTTCATTCATCAATTCATTCAAGAAATAGTTACTGAGTATTTGCCTGGACTCTGCAGATACAGCAGTGACCCAATGCAGACACAATCTCTGCTGCTAGGAAACTCACATTCTAGTGTTTTGATTTATATGAGATTATACTGATTTTCAAGGCTACTGTTTTAGTAATAGGCTATGAGAGGCAGTTGTTATGAGGGCTCTGATCTGGCCAGTCCCTAGAATATCAATCCATCATCTCTAAAACAAAAGCCCTTAACAGTCCCTCTGCTAGTTCTACAAAGAGCTTGTTGATATGTATTCAGGAAGTGATATCCTTTCTATGAACGCAGCACCTTCCTTTGTCTTCTCATTCCGTGTTCAGTCAGCTTCTTAAAAGTGGTGTTTTCGCTACAACTTTAAACCTTCAAAGACAAAGCAGAGAAAGAAAAGAATTGTCCCAGCAAACAATTTTGTTACTCATTAGTAGTTCAGATATAGAAATGATAAGGTAATATGATAATAGTTAATATTTGAGAAGCACTTACCACCTTCCAAGAACTGCTCTATTATATGTATATAAAATCTTAAGTAAATATATACATGTCCTTGTATATGTTAAATGAATATATACAAGTATGTCAGATATATCTTAAATAGATATATATATAATCTTAAGTAAATATGTATATCCATATATTAAGGTAAAACATATATATCATATAGGATATGTATATATACATATATGTACACACGCACACACACACCCATTTACTTAAACCTTCCCTTTACTGATGACAACAGTGAAACTGAAGTCCAAAGACATTAAGTAACTGCCCAAGTCATACAGCTATTGAGCATTAGACCTGAATCCAAGTACACTGGACTCCAGGGTCTATTCTTAATTAACAGTAACACTGTTGTGCCTGTCTACTGACCACAGTGATGTGGGTCTCCTATGGGTTTCACCTTACAATCTGCATTGCCCTTCCCTCCCAGTATCGCAGATGCAAAGAGCTGCGGAAAAGCCAGGCACTAGCAGCAAAAACACTCTTTCATGTGCCTTCTTATTCCATGGAAAATAACAAGGGAACTAATACCACGATGCATAACTAACAATCAGCCTAGTTCTAATCCCCAGATGATAGTCTTTATATTCGAGCAGAGCCCTGAAATAGAGTTCCTCATTTGAAGTGAGATAATCCTGAGTATAAGAATAACACACCGAAATGCAAGCCACCTCACATCACAAGCTAGGAAAAAACACATGTAATTATTGCTGTCCATTTAATACAGTACTCAGAATGAGAGACGCTGTAAGAGCTAAACATCCCATAAATTTCAATAACATTTTTTGCTGACACATTTATTCTGAATTCACTTAAACACCTTCGAGTCTGAGAAAGTTCTTAACAGAAAAATCATGGAAAAAAAAATGAGTAACAAATACAGTTTTTGCTCCAGTTTAACCTACAACACAATGCTGAAATTTCTTAAAAGATGGGTTTTAAATTTTAAATCAATTCTATTTGGGCTCTGAATCTAAAAAGAAATATAAACTTTTAATTGTTTCATATTAACAATGAATTCAAAGCTTCACAAGGACTCCAATAAGGTTGATAACCCATTTCAATAGTTCACACATTTCAATGACTCAGTGTACTTCACTTTGAATATTTAATATTTGACATTTCATGTTTCATGTAAACAAAACACATGAAAAATATGACCTGTCCTTTGTTGTTTAAGAAACACTTTTAATTGGTTAATTCTACCCCCTTTAGGGGAAAAAAAAATTCTATTATTTTTAAATAGTCACTGATGACATAATGGATCTGGTTCTGTTTAATAAGGATGGTGAAAAAGAATTTTGTTAAACTGCTTTGGTTCTTTTTCTACTTCCAAAATACATTTTAAAAAATCAATATTCTTGGAAAGGAAGTTATACTCATGGTACAGACTCGAAGTGATAAATAAATCATTGTATTGTAATATCTAGAAGCATTTTAATAAAATCAATTTTTACTTATATTAAAAGGCATTAAAACCCTTTACCTTTTTAATTAATTTTAAATATACTATATCCAATATAGTTTCCAACAGTGCTTAATGGAACTAAGCTCCTTTACTGAGGGTTCCTTCACTTCCTTCCATCACACACATGCCTCAGCTAATGCTGAAGGGAAAGATGGTAGTAAAAGACAGTTCTGTTGCATTGCCAGGGATTTTGTTTTTTGTTTTTTGTTGTTTTGTTGTTGTTGTTTTTTCTATTCTTAGACTTGGTACCAGAGGAACCAACAAAAACAGTAATTGTCTGTGTGGACCTCTATTCACTAGACTTGGACTCATTCTTATTTTTAACACTGAGGCATGGAGCCATCACACAGGCAATGGCTTCCAGACACTAGCAACTCAAATTGTAATTAACCTGTGATGTGTAGAAATTTTTTCTTAGAGATTGTTTTCTCTTAATATAAAGAGGAGATAAATATAGAGAATGTTTTATTTAATTTTAAAATTCTTTTTGCAGAAACGGTCAAATAAGTTATCAGACAGTGGCAGGGATAGGGGTTGCTGGTCTTTCATATACAGAAAGGTTTAATTTTCATCTTACCTCTTAGCAATTCTGTTAGAATCCAAAAGTCACATGTACCCACTTTCCTTTGGGGGAAAAGAAAGTATCTTTATCATGACTAAGGGGAATTAAAAATTGAAAGAAACCATGAAGCCTTCCACCCAAGGGTCAGGAATTTCTTACATCTCTGACAGATGGTTTCTCAACTCAGCTTGGAGTATTCAAGACAGTTTTGTGTTTTTCATGCAAAGACTACCTGAGGGGAAAGCTGACAATAGCTGAGGTGATAAACCCCACTGTCCATCAGTGAAGGAAGAAGGCTTTTCAAAGCCTTCAGGAGCTAATATATACCATTTGTCCTGCTTGTGTATCGCAATGAAACATTTTTATAAGACACTTTTTTCTCTTTATTTAAAAAAAAAAATCAACGTTTCATTCTTTTAACACAATACTTATGATCTACTTGTCATATCTTTTCAAATGAGGTTTCATTCACTGAGTCTAAGCAGCAAGGCTTTGAGAGCCTTGAGAGTAATTAAAATTACTTTTTAAAAATGCTTCCAGGTATAGAAATAAAGGAAAAGGCTCAAATAGTAGGAACCCTGCTTGGTTCCTTGGAGTCTCAACTTGGTGCAATCCAGGAAAAGGCTCTGGCTGCAGATCAGGTCTACCTACAGAATATCAACCGGGGGATTTTCCTGGTAGCTTTCCCTGGCAGACCTAAACGGCTGCATCGAGAAATGAATTGAGAGGCCATAGGTTTTATAGAAGCAAATAGCTAGCCAGGAAGGATAAAACATGCAATTTATTTTATTCTCCCATGAGAACTAACCATACTTTTGATGGGATTTCAACAGACATTTATATTACACACAAGATATTTTGTTAACATTATTAATATCCATGATAAATATAAAAGTAGTCTCACAGGATCTCAAATTCAGAGCTTTTAATGTTTGAAAAGTCGTTGTTGGGGAAAAATAATATTGAGGGGGAAAATGCAGAAAATTTATGTCATATCATTTTGATTAACCACTGACTTTTAGGAACAAAAACTAAATTAAATATGCTCTTGTACATTTCTGAAGGAGAGCTATTTTAGTTTTAACCTTTCATTAGAAACAATGAAAGCTAAGAAAGGAAAATAAACTTAAAAGTTCCTTGGAGTACATCAGAACAAGTGCTCATATTCCAAGAACTTAAAAGCAAGAAAGAGTTTAGCAAAATTTATCATTGTACTTACTCGTAATGGTGATATTTTTAGCAAACAAAACAGAAGAGAAACAAAAGAATAATCAAGGCAGAAATAGAAGATGTAGCGAAAGGAATAGTGTTCAATAGTCTCAGAGAGCCCATGAGTTACTTTTCTATGGCTAAAAGAATTCAGATTTATGAATATTATTCTAAGTCTTTGTACTATGTAAGATTTGAATTACAAAGAAAATTTGATGGCTATGAAATACTGCACACTCTAGGTTTGGTTGGGTACCAAAATGTACAATTTACTTTGTTAATATTTAATTAATAAAATTTCTGAGTTTATTTTTTGTATAATGATGTTATTGGATGTGCTATAAAAGTTTTAATAATGTGTCATTGAAGTGTCTACCCAATGCACAGGTAAACAGTCTACAACTTAAATCTAAATTGAAATTAAATTTAATACAACTTAAATCTAGATTGAAATCTAAAATCAAGGAAGTTTAGAACTTGAGGAGATAACTAAAGTTCATCTAATTCAACTCCCAGCCAATAGAATAGTTCCTTCTAGATCATCTTTGACAGGTGTCCAAATATCTGATTCCAATGACAGAGATCATTGTACTCCCAGGCCAACCTGTTTCTTTGTTTTATAGCTTTGGTTACTAGAAAGTTCTTAACAGTAAAACTACACCTGTAATTTTCACTCATTTTTGCAAGTTTTTCAGCCATAGACAAACAGAGGACCAAAAGTTTGAAGAAAATTTCCAAATGTATCTTCGTTGCTTTACTTCAGGCTAAATATCCAAGGTCTTTCAGCAATATATAATAAAGTGTGCAATGGTAAAATTATTACCTACTTTGATTTAGACACCTTACTCCTGCAAATGGAGAACAGTAAGCATTGTTAGCTGTTTTAGCAGCTCAGTCACATCATTGTCTCGATTGAATTTTCATTTGATCTAAATAGTCTTAAGTCTTTTTTCCAGTCAACTGCCATTAAACCAGGGATGCTCTTTATGTCCCTATATATTCATATATAAAAATAATTGGCATGGATCTGTGCGAGTCCCATCTTCCATGACTGGGCCTAAAAGTAACAGAGAAAAATGAAGACGAGTGAAGAACAGAAAAATTGCCAATGAATTCACTCTTCATTTATTTGGTTCCTCCTGCTTCCCTACTTTCTTCTTCTGCGAGCAGACATATTTCATTCTCTGTTTTCTCAACACTTACAAAAGAACCTAGCACAGAGCAGGTACTCAAAACATTTTTTGTTGATGAACTTATCTGAATTCTCATTTCAGACGTAATTCAATAGTAGTAACATGTGATTTCAACAGACACTTATTTATGGAACATAAACAAGACCCAATATGTGCCTAGAAAAAAGGTGGAAATTGCTTCATCTTCTCATATTCTTCCCTGCTCTGTTCAGCAACACTTTTGCCAAGCGCAAAACTCAGGTAATTCTCTAAGAGAGTTTAGCTACCTTACAGTTTTTGTTTCTTTTTTCGTTTGTAGGCTATTTAGAGAACAAAACTATCCTTTTAAAATTATTTCCGAAATACAAATTTTAAAAAAAACCTGATGTGCACATGAATAGTTGGCAGTATATATATTACTATAAGTCACTCCCCTAAAGGCTGATTAGCTCAGTTTGTGGCTTATTGATGCCTCTTGATTTTCATTGCTTTTGCTGATGACCTTCTGGATTTGGGCAACTTTTGAACAGAGAAAGGAAATTAAAATTCAAAATTAGTTAAATTTAGAAAATTGCTGCTAGTGGCAGGTGGTAAATATTTATGTTATATTCCCTATGAATCTGATTGACTTTTTGATATATCTCCAACCCTAAATATTATTGACAGACTGTATTAGTCAGGGTTTTCCAGAGGAACAGAACTCATAGGAGAGGGAAAGATAGATAGATAGATAGATAGATAGATAGATAGATAGATAGATAGATAGATAGATAGATAGATAGATAGATGATAGTTAGATAGAATTACTATAAGTAATTGGCTCACATGCTTATGGAGGCTGACAAGTCCTGAAATCCTCAGGGTGAATCAACAGGTTGGAAACCCAAAAGAGCCAATAGGTAGTTCCATTTCCAAGACAGGCAGGCTCAAGATCCGGAAGAGCCAGTGTTTCAGTTTGAGTCTGAAGACAGGAAAAAAAAAAAAAAAATGTTTCAGCTCAAAGTCAGGAGGAATGCCTTTTTTTCCAGAGAAGGTCAGTCTTTTTATTCTATTCAGGCTTTCCATCAATTGGATAAAGTCCACCTATATTAGGAAGGAAAATCTGCTTTACTCCGTCTATTGATTTAAATATTAAAATCATCCAAAAACACCCTCACTGAAATACTCAAAATAATGATTAAACCAAATATCTGCACATCACATGGTCCAATCAAGTTGACACATACAATTAGTCAGTATATAGATCAAAGCATTTGAACCAAAGCAGTGAAAATGAGCATAAGGAGAACTGAGGATCATTCATTCATTCATCTATTTAACAAATATTTAAATGTGTACTGTGTGTTTATAGGTAAATAAGACAATTATTTTTTTCATGTAACAGAGGATATAGAATCTACAACAAAAGTGTAAGTGATACAGAAAGATGTTGTTGGGGGAAATAATGGGGCAGCCACCTAAGCTGGAGAACATTGTAGGAAGGTTCTAGACGGAAGGTCCAACATGCTCGACGTCCTGGCAAGAGTAAGAATCAGAGCACTGAGAAACACGGAGGCCATTTTGCCTGGCTGAGGAGAGTGGTAGAGGCAGGAGTAAGACCTGAAGCCAGAGGGACAGACAAGAGACAGGCCTTAAAGCCTTGTGGCCGGGGTAGAGTTTGGGAGACAATTTCCTGAGCGAGTTGACAAGTTACATAGGGGTTTCAAGAAGGCAAAGGACTACATTTTAAAGACAACCGAGATCAGAGAGGACAAGATTAGAGGTAGAGAAAGACCAGTTATGAGACTGTTATACAAAAAGTGAAACATGATGGGGGCTCAATCAGGACTGTGACGATGGAGATGCATGAAAATGCATATGTAGATTTGAGAGATATTAATATTTTAGAGTCTAAATAGACTATGTGGTGATAGGACGGCTGTGCAGGTTGAGAGAGAGAAGCAGGCCGGAAGTGAATGAAGACTCTTAGCCGTGAGGACCTCCGAAAGTAAGTGAAAAGAGGAAGCTGCAAGAGACAGGGGAATAGTGGTCAGAGAGGCTGGAGATCCAGAGAATGTGGTATCCCTGGCAACAGAAGAGAGAGAGAGAAGGAGGGTGCATTCAGTATCATCAAATTCAGCTTAAAATTAAAGCAAATTAAGAACAGAATCAATGACCATTTAAAAATATTCAGGAAGGAGGAATGTAGACTTGAATGGGAGGATGCTAAATTAAAATAGGAGTGCCACCTGAGAAAAATGATGACAATGACATGAATGGCTTGCTTGTTTGTAATGTTTAGCTATATGGCGGATAAAGAAGACTGGCTTATAGCTAAGGAAGGGTAAAGATTCAAGGAAGATTTTTTGTCTCCTAAAGTGGGAGATTTGTGGGTATATAAATGTTGGTGGGAACGAGCCAGGACAGAGGTTGAAAGTACAAAAGGGGAAGGGGATGTAAGATCTCAGGTTAAAGCGTGATTAGGAATAATTGATAACTACTGACTTTAATGAGAGCCTGTTTGTTTTTAAGCATGACATGTATCTGTTTAATTCTCACAGCGACCTGATGAGGTAGCCTCTATTATTATCTCTGTCTTTACAGATGCTATTACTGGTACACAGGAGAGTTCACCATCTTGCCAGGATTTAGACTCAGGCAATCTGTATCCCAAGCTGCATCCTCTAAACACCTACCCAGGCAAGTGGGAAAAGTAAAGGATACAAAGGGGGGGGAACCCACCAGGGATTGGCATTGCACTGCATTTGCATGCTCCCTGGCATATGCAATCCAATAAAGCACAGGGAGAAAGCTTCTGAAGTCACTTCTACTCCAAGAGAATTAAAATCCATATGCAGGGACTAACTTTTGTATTTTTGACTTAATAATTCATTCATTCAGTAAAGATTTACTGAGCACCTGCTATATAACCAGCAATGAGAGTGCTCTGGGTTGAAAAAAACGAGCAAGTCTGAAATGGACCCTAGCCTTGATACTCTATTGTATTAGTCAGCTCCAGCTGCTGTAACAAATTACCGGCGACTGGCTGACTTAAGCAACAGAAATTTATTTTCTCAGTTTTGGAAGCTTAAAGTCCAAGATCAAGGTTATCAAGCTCAATTTCTGGTGAGAGCTTTCTTCCTGGCTTGCAGATGGCTGCTTTCTTGCTGTCGTCCTCCCATGCCAGAAAGAACACAAGCTCTCTGGTGTCCCTCCTTTTGAGAATCGCCATCAGATCAGGACCCTACCTTCATGACCTCATTTACCCTTAATTACCTCCCTAACGGCCCTGTCTCCAAATATAAGTACAGTCACCTGTGAATTTTGGGAGGACACAGTTCAGTCCATAGCACTTACACTCTTTTAATTCCCACAATGTCCCTGTATGCTTATTGTTGTTATTATTATTATCATTATCATTATTATTATTACTATGCTACAGCTCATAGATGAAGTCAATGAAACATATCTGCCACACAGCTAGTAAATGACAGGAAACAGACTCCATTTCAGCCTTCTTTTTAGGCAATATACTTTGTTTCTCAGAAAGGTGAAGGTTGTATCCTTAGGGGAGAAAAATATCCAAAAACAGAAAGAAGGAGCATCCTCTTAGTTTTATCTTTCTAATGTTACATAATCCAATTGTCATTGGTTTCTGTTCTCTCTAGGGATGAGTTTTATTTTGTCCATGCCTAATTTTAACTTTTCTTAGTACCGCTACACCGATTTTTGAGGAGAGCCACTCCCCATTTTGTTTTTTTCTTCAAATTCTGTCTACTTGTTACTCAGAAAATTAGCTCTCTGGAAACATCTGACTGCAGACACTGTGTCTCCAGGACTTTCTGAGAGCTGACACAGAGACTTTAGAGGACAATTATGCTCAGAGCCAATTCAACATGGAATATATTTTTAAATTAATGTTTAAAATATTTGACTGTGGTACTCAAGACTACAAAATCAATTTTCAATGTATTATAACTATTATTGGGTAACCACATTTCCATTAAGTTTATAGAGTGTTTATTTCCATTTCAAAAACATGAATTCCTAATATGATTTCTAGGTGATCTCTAAATAACTCCAGATATGCTTATCAATGTGATGTTTTATTTTGGGGACATAAAATAGAAAACAGGGCATTTTGTTTTCTTAGCCAAATTAAAGAATTTTTTTTTTTTAATCCAGAAAAGTCTATATTACTTTGGACGCTGCATGTGTTCCTCACTTCACCCCCAGTGTTAGAAATCATCAGACTTCCAAAAACACTAAAAATAGTCTGAGTGGAAATTTGTTGTTGAAGCAGATTGGTGGATCTTTGGAGGGTAAATAAACGGCAGATTTTAGATTTTTACCACACACATTATATCTTTGGGATAATATGATTATCTTAATGGTAAAGAATTCTGTTAAGTTTCAACTTGTTGCCCCCAAGTAGTCAAAGGAAGTTGATAAAAATTTCTCAAAATGGAAAAGTTCAGTGATTGAAGTTAACTATTCAAAATGGCCATTCTACAAACCCACTTTCTTTCCCAATACCAAACTTTCTTGAATGGGCCCATTCACTAAACCAGTTAACTGTTGATAAATAATTTGATAATCAACTTTACTCTCTCCCATTGCTGTCTAATAGAATATTCTGCAATGAGAAACGTTCCATCTCTGCACTGCCAAATATGACAGTCACTAACCACGTATAACTATTGAACAACTTGAATATATGTGGCTAATGTACCCGAAGACCTAAATTTTGAATTATATTCTATTTTAATTAATGTAAGTTAAATAGGCACATGTGGCTAGTGGCTGCCATTTTGAACAGCTCAGCTCTATTCCATATGTATTCATGTTCTAGAGCTAGCTTTAAAAAGTACCACAAACTGGATGTCTTGAAACAACAGAAATTTATTGTCTCACAGTTCTGGAGTCTAGATGTCTGAAATCAAGGTGCTAACAGGGGTGTGCTCCCTTTGAAATGTGTAGGGAAGAATTCTTTCTTGCCTCTTCTCATTTCTAGGGTTTGCCAGCAATCTCTGGCATTTCTTGGCTTGTAAAGGCGCCTCTCCAATCTCTGCCTCCATCATCACATGCCATCTTCTCTCTGTGTGTCTCTGTGTCCAAAATTCCCTTTTTTCATAAGCACACTGATTATACTAGATTAGAGCCCACCTTATTCTTCTATGACTTCATCTTAACTGTTTATATCTGTAACAACTTCAGCACCAAGGTCACAATCTGATGTACTTGGGGTTAAATTTTCAACGTATTTTGTGGGGGGCATAATTCAACCCATAAAACCATACATTTTTTTTTTTTTTGAAAATTCAAGAAATATTTTCTTAAGCTATTTAATATTATTAAAGTTACTGAAGGGCTCCCCTCTTAATTAATTCTATGATCTTGTTTGCTTTACTTTAATTTATATTCAAAATATATCAGTTGAAAAAGAACAAAAAAAGAAGAGGAAAATATTTCAGTTGAGTTTGGTTGAAACAAAATTAAATTTTAACTCAAGAAAGAAATTCCAGAACAAATGTTGTTTTAAATATCTTAGACTAGCTCAGATTATTGGATAAAGTGTTCTGATATCTAAGGACTAAGTAAGACAAGAAAGTATATAGGATTGTTTTGAATGTTCAGCACTTTTAAGTTGAGAATTAATTTATTTAATTCCTCTTCTCTTGAGTTCCCTGGAGCATCCTGAACTTGTTGCTCTTTTCCGCTAAATTAGCACTTGAGAATAAAAATCTTCACATTCAAATAATTTTGAGAAACTCTGATTTTAAAAAATTCAAGACGCTTCTTTACTGTAGAACTTGTCAAATATTCTATTAACTAATACTCATTGTGAGCTTCCAAGAACTTGATAATAATATGCAGTGTTTCCCCAATTTTTTGAGTACAGAAGAGATTGATTTCTTAACTTGTGTTTGTTTTGCTTTGTGTTTTGGCCAACTGCAGATTGCAAAATACACTTGGGAAAACATTGCCCTAAATGTATTCACTAACATTTAGCCTATCCCTTGATTCAATCTAATCTTCTTACTGTTGGTAAGTCTACAACAAAAGTACTCCTTTTACTCAGGATTTAAATTTATTCAAAAAAAAAAAAAACACCAAGATTTAAGAGTAATTTAAATTCTTTCTTCTTGTGTACCTAATATGCAGTCAATAATCAAGTTATTTGAACAACTGTGGCATATACCTGAAACTGATATAACATATACCTGATATAATGTTGTATGTTAGCTATATTTTTAATAAAAATCTTTAAAAAAATAAAGTCTTATCACATCTCCTTTGAAATTATAGGTTATATTCATCTCTTTTGATCCCCTCAGCTTCCACAGGAAGTAGAAATCTCATGTAAGTCTTACACTTCACCTCCCTAACCCCAATTTCTATATAATTCAGTCTGTCTAAACTAATCTTTCTTAAATGCCAATGTCATCACATTGAAGGAGAAATTAAAGCATCTCTTCATTAAACTTCATGGAAAAATTAGTTAGCTACTATTAACTAAGTGTTCATTGAATGCCTAAGATTGTCAATCATGGCTTTATCAACCCTTGGTTTATCCCGGAGCTAGAGTAGAACAAAGACAGCACCAAAACCAGTTTTCTGTTCTCAAGTGCAGTAATAATTGAGTTAGATAACCAACTGAAGTAGATTTAACTAACACTGAATGCTAAATTTATCTTCAAGGTAAGGAAAGAATGTCTTTATGAACTTACGTTGTACCATCTCGTTAAAATTGGCTTCTGTGATTACTCCACAGATTTGGCTATCCTGAGATTACAACAAAAATAAAAGATTCTCAAAGGCATTATACTAGTGAATTATGGAAATACAGTATTTATGTAAACAGGTGGCTAGAAACATCAAAAAGAGGACAATATCAGGAGCTACACCTTTCTATTCTAGACCTAATACCTACAACTGACTTTCAGTAAAGCAGCATCATCTGTCATATTAAATTAACAGTTTATTTTTAATGTTGTTGCTTTATGGTTTGCTTTATATTAATGGATAGATTTGTTTCAGTTTATAGCTGTGTAAGAGCTCTAAAGGTAAGGTTTTATTGCTGGTTTTGTTTGTGCATTATTTAAGCAACTTTATAAAAATTATATCCATGATCATTTTTTCTCTTTAATGGGAGTATGTAATACATGTTTCAGAAACACAGTTTTGCAACCTTCAGTTTTGAAATAACCTATTTTGTAGAAGAGCTTGGTACTTCAAGCTGTGGCTTTATCTAAACAAACCATGAAAATGGTGTCAGATGAAGATACATTTGCATGTCTGGCCTTCCATTAACACTATGGAATGGTCTTCTTTTTTTTCTTTTTTTAAGATTTTTTTATTGGGGAAGGGAACAGGACTTTATTGGGGAACAATGTGTTCTTCCCAGAACCCATCAGCTCCAAATCAAGTTGTTGTCCTTTCAATCTTAGTTGTGGAGGGTACAACTCAGCTCCAAGTAGAGTCGCCATTTTCAATCTTAATTGGAGGGGGCACAGTCCACCACCCCTTGCAGGAGTCGAACCTGGCAATCTTGTGGTTGAGAGGACGCGCTCCAACCAACTGAGCCATCCGGCTGCCTGGGAGCTCAATGGCAGCTCGTTGTCCTCATTCTAGTTGCAGAGGGTGCAACTCGCTGGCCCATATGGGAATCGAACTGGCAGCCCTGTTGCCCAGAGCTCATGCTCTAACCAACTGAGCCACCTGTCCACCCCCAAGAATGCTCTTCTTAACACCACTGCATTTCTTACTCTCCTTATGAAACTGGAAGGAAATTGGAAAAAATGGAGAATAAAAGAATAAAAAGTATAAACTGTAAGTTTAAAATTAAAGCAGAGTCCTCTGTATCCACTTATAGTAAAGATCTTAGGAGACCAAAACTTTGAAATTCAAATATAAGTTTCTGTGTATTTGAAGGAAATGATGTAAGTGCAAGTTTTGCATATCAACTGGTGTGGCTGGATAGGAGTGAAAGGTACAGTGTAAAGAAACAGTAGAATGTGCTTTCCCTAAATCTGATGGTGCTATGAAGAATCTCATCATCTTTCATCTCTGACTTTTTAAGGCCTTTCCTCTGCTGTTGGTCTTCTACTCTCCCTATCCAGCCCCCTGTCCCCTTGGTTCTCTCTGTAGAACTCACTCACCTAGATATGGCACCAAACACTTGGGCCTCCACCATGATCAGTTACTGTCTGATTAATGAATGACCCTCTCTTGTGGAATCAGTCCCTGTTGGCATCTAGATAAATTCAGATTTAAATTAATCTTACCTTTTTTGTGTGAGCTCTTTGAATTCTTCCCTTATTGACCAAATAAATGGTGATATAAAGTTTTCACGCAGAGATTGAGTAGGTAAATTTAAAATTGAGCCTCTAAAGGTGTAACTGACTCTACAGTTCACTTCCAATTAAAAATTGGCTTCAAATAAGAGAGGAAGACTTAGCTATGATTTATCAGGAATGAAAAATTATTCCATAAACCGCACTAACCAATGGCTTTACCCTTTGACATGTGTTTTGTCTGTTGTGTGTGAGATTGCAATTTTCTCCTTCCTCTCCATGCCCCACTCCACCCAATGGGCCAGATCTAACTTAATTTAAATACAAGGAGGCACTTCTATTAAGAAACTTTTAAGCACATTTTTATCTACTGGGGTTAGGTTTAAAAAAATAAAAACAGCAAAAATAATACACTTATTTATCTCAAAATTCTACACTCATGAAAATTATTTTAAGGTCTGATTTGAATTATGCCATGCTTCCAAGTTAATTGATGAGAGTAGATATTAAGTACCCTTATTTTCTGTAACCACAGGGGAATAGGTAACTCCATCCTTCACAAGCCAATTCTTTACTTACTCAAGTGTATGGATAAACACTTAACTGGGACAGGGATGGAGGGCAGAGAGGAATTCCAGACAGAGGCATGGAGGTAGGAAAACCAAGTAGGAGTAGCTGCAAAATGAGACTGGAACAGGAGTCAGTCTATGAAGACATGTGTATTCTATGTCAACATCCGTTATTGAGTATTAATTGAAATAGGAGGGTGAGCCACCCGTAAGTAGATATGGATTTTAGAAAGATCACTCTGATTAGCAGGGAGAGAAGAGTAAATGACTGAGAAATTGGGAGGTTGGCGTGATAATAATCCAAGTAAGAAATGCTGAGAGTCTGAGTAAGACTGTGGCAGAGTGGACAGGAGAGAGTTGTTTGGAAAGTAGGTGCTGGTGACTTACTGGAGATGGCAAAACAGGGATGGGAAGGCTCTGACTCCAAGATTTGTTGTCTTAAGTACATGACAGATGAAATACTGCATCATCCTAATCCTTTTCCATTTTTTTCTTTATCTTTTTTTTCTTTATACTTTTGTCTTAAAACATAGGAATGTCAAGACAGACAGCATTGCCACCTGTAAAAACTTCTCATGACTTTATTGTATTCTATATAAATTAGGTAGCTTGCATAATTTATTTTAATAAACATTCACTTTGCTAGATACTGCCTTGCTTCCTCTTTTAAAGGGCTTTGTATATAATATTGTGTGGTATTTAAAGACCAAATATCCCTAATGTAGGGGAAGAAAAATAATTTTCCCTCTACCCTTATAGGTTCTTGGCTGAGAGACTGCCTGTAGTAAAAAGACAGATTAATAGGAGAAAAACAGAAATAAATAACATGTATACTTTCTGTTTACATGGGAGAGACTGAGGGAGAGCAGAGTTTGCCACCCCAAAATATGCCTTTTGGGATATTGACTATTTTAAGTTGGTTATTTTTAAGCAATGAAAGACTCAGGAAAGACCTTTGACCTCTAACTGCGTACAAGGAATTTAGATAGAAGACCTGCTCCAGGAAGGGAGATGTCATAGATAACTATAGTCTAATACGAACTAAGTGTGATAGACAGGGAGGAACGTAGCGAAAGGCATTTGTTCGAAGTCTTCTCTGTGTCTCATTGTTAAAAATGGCCCAACAAACACTTATTTATCACACATTTGCTTTTTCCATCTCTAGGTGAATTGCATTCCTGCCCTTTTGAGTCCCAAACCACACCCTACAACTACCCTCCTTAGCTCCAGGATGGCATGTAATCCTCAACTGCCCAAATGTGTCCTTGGGTCTCATATTCTTATGGACATCCATAATAACTTTTGTTATTTTTTTGCGTTAATTTGATTATTTGCCCAGACAGAAGAATGTAGAAGGTTAGGAAGAAAAATTAATTTTTACATCCCCACAATACCAAGGAAAACTAAGTAACTCCCTGAATTGGCCCAAGCCACTATCTTAAATACCATCTCCAGCTGAAGACAAAAAGTGTTATGGGTGAGGAGAGGAGGCCAGTTCTGGGAGGTTACCAGAAACAACACCATAAACGGTGAAAAATTTGTGCAGATTTAAGTCCTTGTCTTCTCCAATGATAATAGTTTCTAGAGATTTAGAGTCATCCTCCTCTTCCTGGTATGCTCCTTACAAATGGAGATTTCCTTTATAAATGTAACTTCTCAGTTTTCAGAGCTTCTGTTGTGTCTGCTCTTTCTTAAAAATAAATGGCTCAAAATGATCATTATACCAAAGGGGCATATTTTGGGGTGGTATATTCCGCTTCCCTTTACTAACAGCTTTGTAAGGTCATGGTTCAGGGTGAAGAGGGGATAGAGAAGCCCCCAACATGTCTGTGAAAGGAAACTGACTAACGTTGGGCCACCTGAGGTTGAAAACCTGCTCCCTGGAGGGGCTCAGGAGCTTCCCGCTGCCTTTCCTTGGCCCATGCCTCAGAAAACACAGGTGTCAGAGAATATTTTAATTAGCATAACAATCCTAATATTTTCACACCAATCGAGAGGTGCAAAGCAACTCTTGGTAGTGACAAATTATGTGGCTTCAGAAGTAATCTAAACACAGGCATGTCTGGACAATTTCAGTCTGTCCCCAGGAGGAAATGAGAAAATTGGAAAATCGGTGCTGGTAAATTCCAGGACCTGGGTCAGCAAAGAAGCACCGGCAGCGCTTTGGGGGAAGGCCCCCAGTCTGTTCCGCACCCTCTGTTCTCCTCCCTCAGGCTACTGCAGGCTAGGTTTCTGAATGTATTTTTAGCAGCAGAGGTAAGACACCCCCACTAATTGCAGCTTGCAGGACAGCACTATAATCAGAACCCTGTTAAGGACAGTTTTCCAGGAGAGCACAGGCTGCTGGGTGAAGCCCCAGGTTTAATGGCTGAAAATCCTTCAGTGGATTCCTGTTTTTCCACCCTGGAGATGATGTATATGATCTGAGCCTGTTACAGCCTATAAGGCTGTTACAGACCGGCCTGTGCTACCATTTACCGACCTCCATGGGAGTTCTAACAAGGGAGAGTCTGGTACTCGACCTATTTCCACGTTGTCCGAACAAAACGTGAAAAATCCATTTAGCAATAGACTATAGAAGTGCAAATAAGAAAGACTGAAGGATTTTCTAGTAGAATATCTATGGCTGGATTTACAGTTGCATATAAACACTTTTTTTTCCTACTTCTTTTTCCTATCTGTTATTGCAGTTAAAAGACATCCATATTAAAACAAAAGCACCAACACAGAAAAATAACAGTCTATGATGACATTACCTAATAAATGATCAATATAATACATATAAGTATATATTAATAACTTTCTTGTATTATTCTGGGGGGGGGTTCTTTTGATTACTTTGCTTAGTATATTAGGTGATTTTTATAGTTGATCTCCTATACATTTTATAACAGACAAGCATATCTTAAAGTAATTTGCTTAAAATTTTCAAACAGAAATTTCCAAGTCTTTTATCTTTTAAAATGTCTTTGCTTTCTTCTGGAATGCGTTTATTAGTCTGTGGCCCCTAAGGAATGGTTACATTAGCATGTTATAGTAGCATATTTTAAAAATATGCCAATATAAATTTGAAAAGTACAGATATGGTTTAACTTTAGTAATATTAATTAGGAATAAAACTGACTTCTCTATTTTTATCATTCAAATATCAATGTAGTCTAAGAGCCAGATGCTTTAATGCTCTGCTTGAAGGTTCAAATAAGTTTAATTTTACTTTTTATAACATTTCATTTTTCAAATGGGTATGCCGATTTATATGGCATAAAATTCAAAAGCTATAAAAGAGAATAAGAAAAAAGCAAAAAAAGAAAAACACCTAAACCAAATAAATGTATTTTGATATATTCCATACTACATTGAAATAGGATTTTAATGCTTACATATATTCTATAAGAATTTATGGTTAGAACTAAGGGAACTTCTTGTGCTTTAGTGAAAAGCAATGAATTAAGATGTCTCAAGGTTAGTTGATTTATATATGTTAAACATTAAATATTCTGATGGAGTTGCCTGTCATTCATATATCTTACTAGTCAATCAATGTGGTAGATTCAGTTAATAGTAATAAATATTCACTCCCTCTTCCAATCCCCCCACACACATGGGTGGACTGAACTTTCTTGCCCCTTGACTTTGGGCTGGGCCATGTGACTTATTTTAATCAGTGGGACTTTAGGAGGCTGTGATGATCAAAGACTGAAAAGCACTTGCACAACTGAGTTTTGTTTAAAAGAAAACCATAGACCCAAAATGGCATCATTCATGCCAAAAGCCCATAGTATGCAACCTAGATTTAATACCTGATCTAATTGGAGTTTCAACCTCTCCCAGAAATATAATCTTCACCAACCAGTCTGGAATTTCCTGGTCAAGCACCAGTGAAGTAATCTGTCACAAGGGGCCGCACCTCCCCCCACCCCACACACACACACACCACCACCACCACCACTACCACCATAGGAAGAAGAGGCAATCTGCATGACAAAACCCTTGAAGTTCCCTTCTCCCCAAAAGAAGATGTCCTGATCTAAAAATAATTCTGTCTTTCCTTTTACTAACAACTCCCCTGCCACACCCTTCTTCCCATAAAAACCTTCCATTTTGTACAATCATTTGGAGCATGCTTCTACTTGCTAGAAAGGGTGCTGCCCAAATCATGAATCCCTTAATACAGCCAATTATATCTTCAGATTTACTCAGTTGAATTTTGTACCAATTTGGTTTTTTGCACTTTTGCTGTCCCCATGAGAACATACCTAGGCTAGTCTGTAGGTGAATGGAGCCAATCTGCCTCTGATGACTGTGGGAGCCAAGCCCAGCTGACTCCAGATGCATGAGAAATAATACATGATTGTTTCTTGAGGCACTGAGTTTTAGAGTGGCTTGTTACACAGCACTATTTTGGCAACAGATGAGCAACATAGCCACCAATAAGAAATGCAAGGGCCAAACTGCTCTGCTTCGGTTTGAGTTTCAGCGCTGTTCTACACTATCTGTGTAAAATTTGCACATCTGACCTCTCTGAGCCTGTTTTACAGCCTGCATTGACAAATCCATTTATTTTGGCTTTTCTCCTATTGTAAAGAGTAAACATTTGTGTTCTAGTATAAAGCCAACTCCTCCACTTGGGCACTGCATCTAATCATTTCTCACATACTCAAGGAGTTGGCTCTTACAGTAATCCTATTGCCCGTATCATCAAATGTTCTCTCTCCATTAGATCATTTCATCAGCTGACAAACACGCTTTCCTAAACAAAAATATTAAAAAACCACACCAAAACCTCCCTGACTTCACAACTCTCTCTACCTACTACATATTTTCCTGCTCTCCCTCACAGCAAAAATCCATGAAAAAAGATTTCCACACTTGCAGTCTCTGCTTTCTCACTGCTCATTCTCTCTTGAACATACTCTACCTAGGTTTCGTCTCCACCATTCATGGAAATTGCTTTTGCTAAGGGCACCCACGACCTCCAAGTTGCCAAATTGGTGGCCAACCAGTCTTGTTTTCCCTGACCTCCCACTGTGCTACCCCTGTTGTCCTCTGTGCATGTTTGCAACAGCATGTGCTTGACTCTACCAGAGTCTCCCTTACATCTCCCTGGCCAATAGGTCCTCAACAAAGTTCCAGAGGGGAATCTTTTTAAAGAAAAGATATGCCCACTCATACATGACTGCATCACCCCCATGCACACACATTTTGTTTATTTTGCTGTTATGAAGTTTATCACATTTTATATATATATATATATATATATATATATATATATATATATATATACACACACGTATATATGGTGTGTCTATATTATATGTAATATATATTTTTGTATTAATATATACGTATATATATTTGTTTCTCTAGCAGATTGAAAACATTCCCCCCAAATGGGAACCATATCATCACTTTTGTATCTTAGAGCTTTGCACAATTTCAAAGGGATTCCCTAACACACTAAAATACAGACCATCCAATGCTAGAGGTTGAGGAGGGTTCTTCACTGAAGAACTTTCTGATGTGTAACTTGAACTTGCCTCCGGAAAGTGACACATAGGATTCTCTACTTGTTATTGTCCTGTTATCCTCAGAGTCAGGGCACATCATTCTGTCTGGTTAAATATAGACCATGGTCTGTTCCCTTAACACAAGTGAGGTGAGGCCAGGATATTTCAACAAGACTTTGTAAGAGATTAATAAAAGGAAACTAAGTCCACAAAGTAACTTGAAACCCTATATTTGGTATTCAAGGCATGGCTTGCTCTCTGTTTCCACAAGGCCTTGTTTCCACATGGAGAGACAGATCGTAGCAGCCCTCAATGCAAGAGCTGATGTCTAGACCTCTGCCTTTCTAAAAGTCTAGTCTGAAGAAAAAAAATCCAAGTGCAGGGACAGGAATTCTTCCTCCAACCTGTCCAAAACCAGTCTTCTTTGTCCCAGCTTCCTGCCTAAACCCTTGTCCCTTCTTCAGGGATTGACACTAAGAACATTCACCCACTTAATGGGAGACTCTGCCCCCAGAGCACAGGTGTGTGGCTCTAAGCACACTGTGACTTCAGCAGGGTGTACAAGTGATTAAAATACATGCTCTGGAGTCAAATCTTGGGTTCAGATCTGCACTCTGCCAAGCACCAGCTGTGTGGTTTTGGACAGGTTATTAAATCTCTCTGCACCTCCATGCCCTCCTTTGTGTATAGGGATAACAATAGGACTTACCTCTTGAGATCAGTGTAAGGATGACGTGAGATACCAGATGGCCAACACTGGAAACAGTATGTGGAACGTAGCAAAGGCTCATAATGTTAACTAACAGTAATGCAGAGACAGGCCTACCACCCATTCAGAGGACACACACAGGTAACCAGGAGCAGTGGTCTCCTGCAAACATACTGACTGACAGATTTAGTCAGAATACATTCATTAAGCTGAAAAGGAAAAGGAAACCAGAGCAGGGCGGGACCTTGACCACCAGATGAAGCAGTCCCCACACTGCCCTGCAAAAGGCTCCTTTCAGAATGATGGTTTCCAGTTGCCTTCTCCCCAGTGCCCTTGCCTTGTCCCATTAAGAATTCAAAGCTATCGACCTTCCTTCTTTTTACCAGGATCCTTTGAAGTGAAAGTGTTACTCTAATCTTTAGTAGAGCTTCAGGGCCTCAGGAATTCATCTGCTTCTGTATTAGGCACAGTGTTTCTGATCAAACAGAATGTGAGGAGAAGACAGAATCCATCCTGTCCAACGGTAAACAAAGAACCTTTCACAACAGCCCAGTGTTCCCACATGGCCTTGAGGCTTAGGTGTCCTGGAATGCTCCTGGTCTGTAGAAAGACACTCAACTGCCTTGAATATAGAAAAGGGACAATACAGTGGAAGGACAACACAGTGGCTCTTAAATGTATCTGTGCCTTTCAAAGTCACGAATATCTGATTGTTCAGTTTTTGAAAATGCTTTACTAGTATAGCCTGGTAAAGGGGTCAGCACATTCTTTTTATCAAAGGCTAAATAATAAATATTTTAAGCTTTTGGGGCTATAACGTCTCTGTCTCAACTACTCACCCCTCCCAGTGTAGGAAAAGCAGCCATAAGCAGAGTGAAGGAATGAGTGTGACCATGTTCCAATAATATGCAATTTCTAAGAGCAGGTGGGGAGGGCCATAATTTGCCAAATACGGATCTAATATAATATTTTTCAAACTTGAGTCATATTCATACCACCTTCATAATTTTTTCTAATTCCATGCACAGCCATAACCATGTTGATTACAAAATTATTAAAGTTCACTCTATTTTTAAATCAACTGATTGTAAAATAAAAATAATATTACTACTGTAAAAGGAAAGCTAGTATTGCTTGTACTAAAAAGGTAACCTCAAAAAATAAATACAATTAAGACATTGCAATTAAAATGCTCATTGAAATTTGAAAAAGAAATAAGATTTTCATCTAAAGGCAAAGCTCCTGAACCAAACTAGTTGTGTACTACGTCTTGTTGGCTCCCGTGCTCTCTCTCCACCTTAGCTATGGCGGCCTTCTTTACGTCCCTCCTCCTTGCGTTATCCCTGGCACCATAGTGCACGTGCACATACTATTCTGCCTTGCTGGAATGCTTGTCCCTGCCTCTTTACCTGATTAACGCCAACCCAGCAGGGAAGCCTGATGAGCCAAACTGAATGAGTCAAACCACCTCTTTTGTTATAGCTGTTCAGAGACCAACAGACCATTCCTTGAAAGTATATGTCACCAGCGCTGTTTTATATTGGCTGGGAAAGGAGTGGATTATTTTCTGAGACCCCTGCTCTACCATCTTCTTGAAGTCAAGGGCTCAGGATCTAACATGGTACCTCCCCATGGTAGCTTCTGATAAATAATTATTGCACTGAATGAGTAAATGATTGAAATTTTTAAAAATATAAATTAGTCAATTCCGGTTGTAACTTTTTTTTCATAATCTAAATCTTCATTTTATCCTTGAGACCCTGTAAATCAGGGTCTAATTCCAGTTCCCATCATGATTTGCATGTGTGGAGGACACACTGTCCCATGGTGTGATGCTATCTGTCCCGCATGATGTTTCCAGGGCCAGAATGGAGGTAGTTTTCCAAAATTCTCCTTGGAGAATGTCTGATCACAAGTGATGTGCATTCTGACGTAAATCAGCTCCCTGCTCTTGCCTCCCACTATATGCTGGTTCCTAGAACAGGCCATGTCCTTACCTGGTCAAGATGAGGCAGGACAGGCAAAATAGGAAATTCACCTGGTACAATGTGAGGTGTGTCACTCGTTACACAAGTAGCAAGTGACTATCCAGCACCTGCAGCTGGAGAAAAACAAGAACCAGTTTCATCCAGCAAAGCTAATCCCTATGACCGGTGACCTGACCTTTAGCTAATTTTAATGTCATTATAATGTCATTTACATTGCAGTTACTATGATTTCCATCATATGTCCGACACCATGACAGTTGCAGAGGAATCAAAGAAGGGAAAAGAAAAGCAGAAAACTAGGCCCTCACCCAAGGGGAAGAGATAAATGAATCATGTCAATGGGATGTCACCAATTTCATAGTCACAAACTTATCTTTAACCTTTAAACTCTTGGCAAATAAGTACATGTGTTTGGTCACAAGGTGGAATTAGCTGAGAACATGAAAGAGGAACTACACATTTGCTTAGGATAGTTGGAAAAATCAATACTTTTGTATTGCAAGGAAAGCCAATAATGTCTACGACTTTTGGTAACAAAAATTGAGAAAAGAGAAATAAGAGGGATCCATCTGTCAGGAATTATAGACTAGTCTAAGTTCTCTGCTTAATGCGGTAACAAGCAAGTTTTAGTAATAATTATTTGAAATTACAGAGGATGGAAGTTGGCTGCTTTGCAATTAAAAGCCCTTTATCTTCTTGCCTTCGGGAAAGCTTCCTGAATAGGATGTAAAGCTGAAAATGAAACTAATAAACAGGGGTCAGACTGTGGCCCAGGCAGGCACACAGGAGTAGGTTGGACAATGAAATAAATGTGACACAGTTACACCAGGACAAAAAAATTGAATACTGATCTGGCCTACTTAATAGTATGAAAGAAGAAAATGAAGAAGGATTGAAAAAGCATCTAGTGGCAGAGCAGTAATTGGAACTCAGAAGCATGGCTCCAAATCCGACGCTCTTTCAGCCCTCACTATTATCACACTACCTCTCTGAACACCTAAGCGAAATGTGTGATTTTTCTTGACTCTTGGAAGCCAAGACTTTAAAAAAAACAAAAAAAACTTTTTTACAATATTTCAATAATCTAAGAAACTTAAGTATCTTCCAGTTATAAGATGCTAACTACATTTCAATAAGTCTGCTCTTTTTCCATTTTATAGAAGCACAAATTTTTTTCAGCAAAAATATATTTTATCTTGGGAAGGAAGTTTAACCTCAAGCATTATTCCTTTTATTTGTTGACAATTATTTTAAAAACCAATTTAAGTTGCTTTCTTAAAACCATAGTAAAAATCCAAGACCTCGGTCAAACATTGTGGTGGTCTTAGTTTAAGGATTGTTAAAATGTATCTAAAAAAACCCCCATGTCTGCTTTAGCAAAACAGAATTGTACAGAAATCCTTTAACACAGATTCCAGATACTCATAGTATAGTTGTATAGGTGATGGAAAAGAGCATTTTTCTCAGGTTTTATTTTATTTGGTTAGTGTTATTTACAACCAGTAGGCTAAGGTGACACTGAATAACAATGGTCTTGTCACTAACAAATGCTGGTTAAACTGGATAGCCATATGGGGTGGGGCAAAAAAATGAATCTGGACCCTACCTTGTATCACTAAAAAAAGTTTAGGTGCATTGCAGTTCTAAATATGGGAGGTGAAACAATTAAGCTTCTAGAAGATACCATAAATTTTATTAATGGCCTTGGTCTAGGCAAAGATTTCTTAAGCAGGACACAAAAAGCACTACCCTTAGAGAAAAAGATTGATAAATTGGGCTACATTAAAATAAGGAATTCTGTTCTTCAGAAGAGATCGTTAAGACAGAACAAGGGCAAAACACCCGACTGGAAGAACATATGCTGATGGAAGTTTAGGCTGGACTAGCACTGCTATCCGCCTTCTAGAATCTGTCCTTTGGTGTACATTCTCCATGTTTCTCCTGAATATAACTTACAAGTGGTTTGTTACATAAATTATGTACTATATATTCATACCATAGACTATTACATAGTAATGAAAATGAATAAACTACCACTGCAATATGAATGAATCTCACACAAATAATGTTGGGGTGGGGAGAGAGAAAGACAAGCACGAAAGAGTACGTACTGTCTGATTTTATTTATATAAAGTTAAAAATCAGAAAAACAAGTCTATGATGATAAAGCCAGACAGGTATTACCTTTGATGGAGAGAACGGCGACTGGGAGAAAACACAAAGGCATTTCAGTGTGAAAATGCTTTGAACTGCAAATGTATGATCTGTACACTTTTTTTCTTTTATTCAAGTATGCATGCTATACTTGAATAAAATAATTACAAAGAGGAAAAGAAGAAAAACCATTATAGTAATAATCATCTGTTGTGGCATTATGAACTAAGAGAGTTGCAAATTGGAGGTGATCCAAAAAAAATCATTGAATTTCAGCTAAAACAATTACCTAACATGACTATACAGTTCTGACTAAGGAGGACATTTATTAGTATACCAATCTTATTCCATATAACATTTGTTTTATTTTTGAAGTAATTAATAATTTTACCAACTGGGTTTTCTAATTTTAAAAAATGATCGGCCTCATTTTTTTTAACTTACCTTGCATTTACAACATAAACTAAACCTGTAGAATTTGATGAATTTCAAATCTTCTTCAGGGTTGGATTTTCCTGCTTAATTTTCTAACATTAAAGCTTTAAGTAGGAATTATGTTCTGTGATCTGCTCTGACCATAAAACGAAAAATGTAGTAGTTCAGATGTTGAACAAACTATAGAACTTTTTTTAAAAATCTCAGCTCTCTAGGGAATATGCATTACTACATCCTTAATTGTGTTTTATTGAAAAATGAAAGAGAAAATAAATGGCTTCGGAAGAGAAGGACACTGGCCAACAAAAACGGCAGGCCTAGGCCAAACGTTACTCTTCGGAGGCTTCTCAGTGATAAGAAAACGGACCGTGGGACACCTACAAGGAACCTACTTTGTGGAGTGTCTTACTGCGTTCAGGCCGCTAGAGGGACCAACTAATAAAATACCAAGTGAGAAATGATCTCTGAAAAAGAAACAATCTGCTACTGAGAATGGACTTCCAGTGGCGCAATTTCCTCAGAGATTGGAATGCAGTCGGGGGGGATTTCGAATGTGGATGACAACCCATCAATGTTTAGAGGATGGGTGGAGCTGAGGTCTAGAGATGATGAGTAATCTTGCCCTTATCACGGTCAGTAGTAACTACCAGGTCTCCTAGATCCTAACGTATACATGTTTGTACTCCCAAAGTACTCAATGTTTATCACATCAGATTAACAAGCTATACCCAGGAAATAGAATTTAAGGACGTTATTAGTGATGATAAAGCAGAAGTTACACAAAAATTGAGGAATAACCCCAGTAATCATGTTATTATTATTAATGATTATCACTATTATTTATTATTATTATCATCATGAAGCACTTCTGTGCCAGGCACTACACTAAGTTCTTTCATGCATTTTCTCGTGTAATCCTCATTACAATTTTTTTTTTTCCTGGTGCAGGAAGCTTAGAAATGAGGTAATACTTACCCAGGGTCTACAGCTCAGAAGTGTGCATCCAGGCCCTAAACCCACATTTGCCTGATTCCTCAATCCAGACTAGCTACTTGTGCAGCAACGGTAAGAATTAGACATATATCTAATTCTGAATTTACAGTTAGACGTATGTCTCTATTTCTTCTTCACACTTTGCTCCATTTCAATATGTATTTTTATCTGATGGACTTGCCAGTTGCCCTAACCACATCTTAAGATGGATAGCATTAATGTGGGTGGGGGTGGCCACTTTTCTGGGTGTCTTGAGTGATGGCTATCAAAAGGCTGTTTATCTTGGACAGAGCCACCTGGTGACGGCATGCAATAGAGGAAGTGAACTTTCTGGGAACCTTTGATGTCCTATGCCAAAAATGGACCTTTTTTTTTTTTTAAATCACTCTTTAAAGTGTTTTCTCATCTATTAACCATTATCTTATTTTGTCCTCAGAATAAACATGTGCATTAGATAAGACATTTATTCTTCCCTCTTGTTAGGGAAGAAATTGTTGCCATAAATATGAAGTAATTTGTCTAACATAAGATAGCATGTTGATTGCCACTCTGAAACTAGAGTTGTTGTTTTTTTCTTTTCTTTTTTAGTGAGCTGTGTATCATTTTCTTTCTTAAAATCAGGTTTATTGAGTTATACTTTATATACAATAAGATTAATCACTTTTAAATGTACAGTTTAATGAGTTTTGTTAAATGTATACAACTGTGTAACCATCACTATAATCAAGAAACAGAACAGTTTCTTCTTGCCCTCTCCGGTCAATCCCCTCTTCCACCCCCCAGCACCTGGCAACCATTTATGTGTTTTCTGTCACTATAGTTAGGCTTTTCTAGAATTTCATGCAAATGAAATCACACATTCTATATGGTCTTTTGTGTCTGCCTTTCTTTGATTAGCATAATGCTTTCAATATTTGTCCATGTTATTACATGTATCAGTAGTTAGTTCTTTCTTAATGCTGAATAATATTCCATTATATGGCTGTACCAAAACTTGTGTACCCATTCAAGAGTTATTGGACATTTGGGTTGTTTCCAGTTTTGAGCTATTATGCATAAAGCTATTATGAACATTGCTAACATATCTTTGTAGGGACATACATTTTTCTTTTTCTTGGGTAAATACCTAGGAGTAGAATGGCTGGATCATATGGTAGATGTATGTTTAACTTTATAAGGACGTGCCAGACAGTTTTCCAAAGTGACAGTTTCATTTTAAATTCCAACCAGCATTGTGTGAGTAACAATTGTTCTATACCTTCATCATCACTTGGTATTTTAGTCATTGTAGTGAGTGTGTAGTGGTATCTCGTTGTAGTTTAAATTTCCATTTCCCAATGACTACTCAGTTTCTTTCTACAACAAAGTATGGTGAGGAATAGAAACTGGAAGTAAGACTTATATTTCCCAGCACCAGGAATGATTACTTAAGCTTTCTATGCCTAGGTTTCCTCATGATTAAACTGTGGTTGATGATAGTACAAACCTCATAGGATGGTTGTAAGGATTAAATGAGTTAAATATATGAAATGCTTAGAACAGTGTCTGGGGTTTGATAAATGTTGAATGAATATTAGCTGGTTGTGTTGTACTATTATCATTATTTTTGCTCAAAAGGGAGTTGAATACTTTTGCTATGAAGTCACAATGATTATAAATAATCTTTCTGGAGCTGTGAGATCTGTGCTAACTGTTTTATAGCATCAGAGGAGAAACTGTAATGAAGAATGTTATGGAAGCATGTCCACTTCTTCCATCTCCCCAGACTCCAGACACCAAATCCACTGGCAGGAAGCAATGGGGTAGATAAACTGATTTCCATTGCAGAGAATGAGAAAACTCATCTAAGGAGCCATAGACAAGGGCAATATCGGGGTTGGAGCTAAAGGTAAAAGAGACAGAGAAGCAAAAGAAAAGCAGTTCAGATTAGATTCCCCAGGGACAGGAGGAAGGGTTAGGAAGTAGAGCAGTATAGCCAGGGCAGACAGGTGTCTTAGGTGAAGGCTGGGCCAGGCTAAGGAGGCATGATGGACAGCTCTGGGAATGATGGTTTGGATGAAGTAGGGCAAGGCAGACAGGATTGGGAAGATTACAAGAGCAAGATCTGTGCTGGACTAAGGAGAAGAGCCAGTTGATCCTGGAGAATTTAACCAGGTTTAGGAAAGGGCAACCCGGTAGTTCTGTGGGCTAAGATAGAATCTTTTCAAAAATATAAGTTTTTCCAAATTGAGAATATAAGCTTCATCATACCTCCACAGAAGCTAGCAAATACTACAACAAACAAAATAGCAAAACATTCATGGTGGACGAGGCCAGCCTCCATCAATGACAGAATGTGAGTCCAAGTCCTTTGATGATAATTTCCCATCCCACCCTTTTCATTGTAGTCACTAAGTGTCACAGGCTGGGTGACCCTGAGCCACAGGCTCACCCTCTCCAAACTCCCTACTTTGTTCCCCAGGCCAATCAAGTCTTATATTCATCTTTGTTGTTGTTGTATATTATGACATTTTGGCATCTTAAAAAAAGAAAACCTTTCTGGCTGGGGAGAGACTGCCTCTCCCAGGGCTAATCAATTTTTAGAGACAGCAAAGTGCTGTCTGATATGTTACCTGACATGCAAACTAACGAATCCGGAGCCCTCGCTCCTCTACCTGGCCTGTACACCCCAGGAGGCAGAGTCCTCTGCCTGCATCCTCCCAAGGCAGGTACCGGGCAACTAGAGACCATTCCTAAAGCCCAAAGCCTGCCCAAGTTATTCACACCAACCAGTCCTGAATGATTTAGCCTGCCTTGACTTTCCCACAGAAACCCCAATAAAGGCCAGATTCTGACCGCTCCCCCACCCATATTCACTCCCACCTCCACTCCTGCCTCTGCTTTCTGGCGGATACTCAGTGTTTCTTGTTGTCCACGTGTGGTGAACCATGCCTCTTTTTTCTCGGGGAACTGTTAGTAACATTAAACTTTTGTTTCCATGGTATTGACTTTTCTGTGTCATCACTCAATGCCCTTCATAAATTAAGACCTGGACACAAAAGAAACTTTTCCCTACCACTCTTTCTGGATTCGTTTCTGATTGCTTTTCCTACTCCACCCCCAACCCCCACCCCCATCACTTTACATTCAGCCCCATGGTCTCTCTACCTGCCCCTCACCCTGATACTTGACCTCTGATGCCTGCTTTCATCCTGTCTCCCCAGACGGCCCAGCCCCTTTCTCATTCCACCCCATTCATTTCCTGATGCCTTCTCAGTCTGAGGAAAGGCACATGGCATATGTTTAGCATTCCGGCCCCTGAATTGCAGTATCACCACTGTGAAAAACACCTGCCACACTGTCACGTCCACCTGTGCTCATCTCTTTGACTTTGTCAAGGTAACAAACAGGGATGGCTGAACACCAAGAAAATAACCAAATTTAATACATACATATGTATGGGAACCCTACATACGTGAGAGAGTCAGAGACCCCACACGCAAGAGAGGTTAAGAGATAGCAAGGGATCATATGTATAGAATACATCCTGAGCTAGGAAGGAGATAAGGTGCCTTGGGGGCTTCAAAGGGTCATTGCAGGATGAAAAGAAGTGCAGATGCTTAGTAAATAGAAGTTTGCTCTGCCATATAGGTGGATCCCAAAGATATTATTACTGATAATTTCTTATTATGGGCAACGCCCTTAAATCAAGTTCTTCCAGGTAGTCAAGGGAGAGGAAGAAGTTTCTCTTGAGCCTGAAGCTCAAATTGCCTTAAGCTCAAAATAACCCACATACCACAGAAGCACATCTTGGGGGTGGTTTGTTCTGACCACCCCATTAGTAAATGTTGCAAAGCAGGGTTTACCCTTATAACTGTCTACCTCCCAGATCCATGCCTTTTCCAATTCGCCTTGCTGTCTCCGTTCGTTCTGAATCCAGACCACCTGACAGCCATTAAAGGATTCTAAGTAAATTAGTCCATATAAAGTGTCCTTTACATGTCATTATCAATTGCCTCCTTTCATGGCTTACTTATGAAAACATGGCTTTGACAGTAGAATCATAATAGGAGTGGAGAATGAAGGGCAGATCTAAGGAAACGGGCCAAGAGGACTTGGATTATGAAAAGTGGTCATTACAACTCCCACACTTAAAATTCTTTACTGGTTCCCCCACTGACTTTTATTTGTTCAATAAATGTTTACTGGGCACCTACTAAGTCCCCAGATGCTGTTCATCATACCGTGGACATGGCAGCAAGTAAAATAGACCAAAGACCTTTCCTTATGATGCTTACCTTATAGGGAGGTAAAAATCATATTGTGATGTGTGTGCAAGAAAAAACATAGGCCAGGTCACAAGTTCTGAGAGTGTCTTTATTGTAAAGTCATCATTTGGCCATCACGACTGTGTACCACTCTAAGCCATGGACACATTATCTCTTTGACGACACCCTGGAAGTTCTTCTCCAACACTTTCAAATTCTTGTTCGTATGCCACAGCATTCGTTTTCAAAAACAATTAAAAATAATAAAAAGAAGAGCAGTAAACTTGTGCTTGAGTGGAATATTTCATTGTTTGAGTTTAGAGTGGTCTTCACACAAGCATCTTCAGTAGCGCATACATGAATAGTACGAGTGTCTGTTAAATCAACTTTCTTCTCACAGGTGACATCGGGATAACAGCTGCAATTAAATTTTTCGGAAAATTGCTTCAGGTCTTCAACTGTGGGTTTCCCTCGTACCGTGAATTTTCCATCACCTCTAATTTCAATAGCAAAATTCATTGGGTTCAGGTGAAGATAGTCAAATGAATCCCAGTTTTTCCTTACACAATATCCTCGCTCCTGGCAAAACACTTGGCTACATATTTTGGCTGCTAGGGTGAGGTTTATTATGTAAGGATTCAATGTAGTCTTCATGTAATTGTGTAGATTCGTGCAGGAGTCCTGTGAAATAACAAAGTTGGCATATCAAGATCCGTATCAACGAACTAGCACACCATTACATAGCACTTCCACTTTTATGGATACAATAGATATAAATAAATAACCTCAAGGAATTAAGTAAATAACTGATAAATTTTGAGTATTTATTGCTTTGTTTTTGACACTACTTTATCCTAAATTTTTATAATTTAATTTTTAATAATGGCTGTGTTGAACAACCAGTTCACAAAGTTTCCAAATATTTAACAATCAGGTCTCATGAGCTGGGACCCATAGGAGCTGACTCTGTCACACCACTGGATCTAATAAAATGGAATTAGAAAGAAATGGTTTGCTTACATTTTATAACAATTGTTTTAAGTCAATTCCAATCATAGTAAGTAAGCCTGCAAGTACCAGTTTCTCAAGCTGTCAATGAATCTCAGGAAACACAACAAATAATCCATGACTCTACTGATTACAAATGACATAGGAAAAAGGGGAAGTAATGATACAACTGGTATTCAGAATGCTCATAAATTGGGAAAGGTAGCAGAAGTATATACAACACTCCATAAGGGACAATTCCAAGGCAGTGACATTAACTAGAAAATCATTATAGTAAAGTTGAAGAATTGTCCCTGTATGAATAATACTGAGGAAAATCTGAGATTCGTGATAGAAGAATGTGAATCTAAGATTAAAGTGCAAGTAAAAAAAAGTGTGACAATTAAATAGCATGTCACATCATCCTACTAATTGGGGAATGCCTAATTTATTTCTTATCAAAGTAAGAGTGGAGTTCTCAGTTCTTTAGAAAAAAAGGAAATAATATGGAGAACTTTTAAATGGTTCTATTATAACCCATCATAGAACCCTTGAGAAAGGAGTTTATAGATCTGGGAAAACAACTAATAAAGATTAGGAATGTACTTAGGTGAATTATAACTTTTAAATAATTTTCTGACATATGAAAGATTTTGCAAAAGGGGTCTATATACCTTTCTCTGAACTTATATTTTGTGTTATTTCTCTTTGTTGGTGATCAAGCCAAAGACAATAGAATTCTACCAAACAGGTAGAAGGGCTCAGATTACTGGGAAAGAATTTCATGAAGGTGACTGCTATTAAGTACTTTTACAAAGGAAGTAAAAATATGGCTAATCTATCTGAAGGAGAAGGGATCCAAAGGTCTCTTCTAATCTTAGAGTACAGGGTCTTCCCTGTGGGTCCTAGGATAAGATTCCTAGGCCATGAACTTCATTAGACATTCTCCATGGCACCTACATCATTAGTATTTCCATAGCCATTAGAGAAGGCAAAGTTCAGCTCCAATTCAGCAGTGGCCATGTGATAGCTTTACTCTTGCTTTGAGTCAAGAGAATTGAAGAGATGGGAGACAAAGACCTGACATGGAGAATTAAACAAGGACGAAAATATAGGAAGAGAGAAAAGGATTAGGTTGTGATAGTGAAAGGCTTTTTGAACTAAAGAGAATTCATCAGGAGAGAATGAGTAAAATTCATACTATACAGACCAAAATAAGATATTTTTTCTTCATAAAATAAGTTTTACTTAAAACTTTACTTAGACACTATTAAATATAACCTGTGGAAAATAAAGAAGGGTTCCTTTTCCCCTCCCTGAGGGAAGCTTTGAATAAGTTAGTAATGTTTTCAAAAAGTAACTCCCAATTGCCCAAACCCCAAAATCCTATTTTCTTCCCTGCTCAGCCCTCACCATACTCCTAAAATCTTTCCCATTTCAGAGGTGACTCCTTCAAGCCAAAAGCCTTGGAGGCATTTTAACCACTTCTCTTATCCATCCTACTCACCCAGTCCCTCAGCCAATCTTCTCACTACCTGACATATTATCATAGATTTACATACATTGTATTTCTACTTCTGAGAATGTAGGTCCATGGTGAAAGAACTTTGCTCTGTTTGCTGCTACGTTTCTAGCAAGCCACATAGCCTACAGAATTTCACTTAATCTCACTGAATTTCTGGTCCTCACTGGAAAACAAGTACAAAATTTTCTACCTGGAGACATAATCATACAAATGAACGCTAGCATGATTCAGCCAGTATTAACTGTGCACCTATTACTGTGCCAAGCACAGTACTTATTTTTTCATTCAATACCACAACAATCCTTTAGAATATTAAAAGTAGAAATGTTTTCATCTATGTCCTATCAGTTCAACTTACCAAACTTTGACTTAAATTGAGGCTTCCCCACATTATAATTCCAGATGCACCTAGAGCAACAGTTTCACCAAGTGTATTCACAAGGTCATCCTGACAAATGTGACAGAAAGAGTTAACAGATAGGAATAAAATGAAAGTGTTATACATAGGACAGTAAGCTAAAAGCTAAGAGTGCTGACCCAACAATAATAATTTAAATATTCCCCCACTATTTATTTCTATCTATCATACCACCACTGCTCTGCTATAACAACAATACAGATATTTCTATGATTATTTTAATTACGTCTGTCGACAAGAGAGCAGCCCCATGAAAGAAAAAAAAAGAGGAACCGAGTTAATACATTGTCTATACTACCTAATTTTCCATGGTTGCCTTAGCAATGTATGATATAATTACATTTAAATGAAATGTATTCATATTTTACATTCATATAATAATGCAGGACCACGTTGTGCATATTCCTCAAGGATATTAAAAGCTAAATTTCACTCCCTTTAAAAACGATGCTAAATTCCACCAAACACCATTTGTGGGCACTATTTCATAGCCCTCATCCCCTGATTTACTTACCTGATTAAGGAATTTCGAAGAGTCATCGGTAAAAACTGGACGAGTATATATAAAAACCGGAAGTGGATTGTTAGGATTGGGTACTTTAGAAACCCGAATAGCTTCTTGAACACGATTCCGGACGAAGAGTGCAGCTCGTTCATTAGACATTAGGTAGGTATTCAAATAAACGGATGGGAAAAGTGCAGTGCTTTCATTCCACAACCAGTTAAGCTCATCGTTTCTTTTCTTTTCTATATCAAAGCAATGCCCATCGTAACCGTCTTTCTTATAATGGTGATTGTAACAATCAGGAAAAAGATAATAACCCCATAAGTGTTTTGGCCGAAGTTGTTTTCCCAATTTTAAAGTGTCTAGCATGAACTGTTTTCCTGCCGTTTCAAAGTTTTCTTTGGCTATAATGGTGGCCTCTGTGACAGAAAGTTGTGTATTTTGTTGCTGAACCAACTGAATAGACCGATTCCTATAAATATCTTTAGGTTTCCAGTTTCTCGCCCAGATAGGCCTCCATTCTTCCCAGTCGATGACAGCCAAGCCCTTGTTGTCTACCGGCATGTAAGTGGCAATGTCATCCTTAGCTTTGTCCAAATGCCCTTGTAAGGAACCCAACTGGGGGAGTCCTCCATTCTCATCGTTGCCATGTCTGTCTATATGAGGATATAAGCCAAGTCTATCAACGTAAAATAAGGTCACGGGTTGTCCTGTGGCATCTTTTTGGGGATTTCCTATTAAAGAGAAGAGTCTCAGATCTAGCGTCACGTTAAACTTCTTAGGACAAGGTTCAGTTGGGGCATTCCAAGCCCAGAGAAGAGGAATATTGGGGAGATAAGGCGGGGCTCTGAAATCCAGAGTCAAGCAACATGGAATCAGAAGGAAGGTGAACACAACCTGGGACGCTCCACTGGACCCAACAAAGCTCCTAAAGAAAACATGCTTGAAACTTAGCCCTTCCATTGCAAAGAGTAATGGCTATGAAAAGCACTTATGTCTTCCTACACACTTCGATTTATCCAATATTTGGTGCAAGATTTAAGCACAGAAGAGGGAATAGTAGAATGAAGCCACTTGGATGAATAAAGAGGTATGATGATCATATTACTTTTAAATATTATTCTTCCTGCTTCATGTTTCAGGAAAGTTTTGAAAGTTGCTTCATCTATAACTGAAAAAGAAGGACATGTAAAATGTATTGTTATACTACATTTCTGTATCAGGAATTGTAAGCTTTACCAAGTTATCAACTTGAAGGGCAGGGAGTTTCATTTAACTTTTAAAGATGAAGGACTCTTATATTTGAATTAATAAAATTATTTCCCATTATATGTGATATAAGTCCTGTAATAGGTAACATTTGTCTCATTTTCCCAAATTACTACTGAGCCTACAGAGAGGTGTATGCTATTATCTTTTTGCCTTCCCAGTTGTACAGAATGCTGTACCAAGCAATGCCTTAGCAAAAGCCTGCTAAATAAAAATAACTTCCAAATTGAACCTCTCATTTTTGTTTGTTATTTCTTGAAAGATCACTTTATAGCACTCTGCCAAAAATCGAAAACAACCTCTCATAGAATTGTGAGATTTCATCTTTTTTTAAAGAGGGACAGGTAGACGACAAGGCAAAATTCACTTCTGTCAGAGATGATAACTTAAAAGTTTTCTTGCAACTATTGAATCAACCAAAATCTCCTGCTGAGGGACAGGTTCAAGTGCTATTTGGAACAGTGCTTTGTCATATCTCAAAATAATAACGTACTCACTCTCATGTTTAAGTTAATAAAAAATTTTATGACTTTGTATCCTCCACTAAAAGGATTGGTTCTGGCCTACCTTAATAAAAGCAATATACAGATTTTGGTCTTTTATAATCTCTAAATGAGGTTGTGTTGTCATTCTGATTGTCACATGTGAAGTGTTTTGTGGTACAATGAAATGGTATGAGCCGAGAATGAGAAATTAAGCTATGTATTATTTAATATTTGGTATTTGCAAAAATCTCCTACACGAAGACATGTTTAAATGTTCTGTGATCCTAGGAAGAAACTAGATCCTTTTGTCATCATTAGATTGGTACTATACTGCTATGTGAAGTTACCATTTAAGAATTGTACCTTTTTTCCCAGGAATGTGTGTCCTTACCATAGTGAATTATCCATTCATTCCCATTGCTGAAAAAGTAATTAATTCTAAAGAGAACACTATAGATAGAATAAAATAAAATCTTAAGAACTATTACAGTCTCATGCTTTGAAGATAATGGATTTTCTCCTGAATATTTAGAGTATTGTAAAAGAGCTAACATTTGTCATAGTTTAAGTCCTTATAAATTTCCTTATTCAGGACCTAGGAACTCTTCACCTAAGGTACTATAAGGGGGTGGGGGGAACTAATTCCTTTCAACTACCATCTACCAATACCAATGTCTGAACAGCAGGGAGTAGGAGAAGTAAATGGAATAAAGGAAAGATTAGATGTCTCTCTATCTCAAGGAAGGAGTAGGCTAAGCTTATCAAAATAATTAACATGCACACTTAATTTCCACATGACCATTTTATATATGAAACACATGGGGCAGAATGAGCCTATTGGGAAGATCTCTATCCACAGACCTCTTCAGAAAAGAATGGACACTTCTATTCTTGAAAATTGTGAATGTAAATTTCAAATTTTAAAAAGTAATAAGGCTGTTGACCTTTAAAGGAAGAATCATTCTAATGGTTTGGACAGTGTCCTCCCCTAAATTTATTTCCACCATAAACCTCAGAACGTGACTGTACTTGGAAATAGAGTCTTTGCAGATGTAAGTAGACAAGGATATTGAGATGAAATCATCCTGAATTTAGGGTTGGCCCTAAGTCCAATGACCGGTATCCATATAAGAGGAGGAGAGGACACACAGACTCAGAGGTACAGGGAAGAAGGGCGTGTGACTATAGAAGCAGGGATTGAAGTGAAGCACATACAAGCCAAGAACATCAAGGATTGCCAGGAGCCAGCTAGGAATAGGCAAAGAAAGATTATTTTCTGGAATCTTGAGAGGGAACACGGCCTTGTTGACACCTTGATTCAGAACTTCTAGACTTCAGAACTGTGAGAAGATAAATTTCTGTTGTTTTAATTTATGGCAATTTGTTACAGCGGCCTTAGGAAATTTATAATTGCCACAGATAAAAGAAAGGAGTGTAGTTTCTATAAGTCTCTTTTCTCAAATTTGTTTTAACTTCAAGAGAAAGACTGGACTATTTATATGTATCATAATGTAACTCTTTTACCCAAACTGACCTGAAAACATCAAACCAGTGTCAGAGTCAGAACCAGAACCCACATCCTCCAGGCTCATTATATGGAATAAAGCCTTCCTGAGAACTTCAGAGTTTAAGGAGAAAAGGCAAATTCTTCCACCCCAGGCTACCTGATGCTTGTCAACATAACCTCCTCAAATATCACTGTTTCACACAAAGTACGACAATTGGTATCTGTCTAAGCCAAGGCCATGAACAGAGTCAAAAGCACATGAGGCCAAGAAGACTCGCTTGAACTTGAAACTGAATGCAGGTTTCAGTCCCAGAGGTAAGGGCCCTAGAGGAATTTAATTTCTCTAGGCAGACAGACAGTTAAGAGATTCATGAATAAGTGTTAATATATAACTGAGAGGAAAGAAAGGAAAAGAGAGATGGAAGAGAGAAACATTCTCAGATCTAAAGTACAAAGGCAAGATTCAGAAATCACAGATCATAGGTTTGTGGCTAAAGTGAAAGCATTAAATGAATTCCATTTAAGCTGTTAGCAGAATCTTAGGGATTCTCAACATTCACTTCAGAGACCCATGTGGAGTAACTAGCATAAGACCAGAGTTTCACAAATATAGCAAAGAGTATATTTGGATTGGCTGTCACCTTAATAGCCCTAAGCTTCTCTCAATCCATTGGGTGTCTTATTGCCTAAAAATAATTAAATCAGACACTCATTCATCCAACACTCCCTGAACCCCTATAGTATGTCAAATACTGTGGCAAGCACTGATAATTTTTTTAAAAAGGAAAACTGCACATACTTGCTGACAGATGTAAGAAATGCAGAGATTAATGGCCAGAGGTGAACAGCACAAGAGTAGTGTTTTAGGATATGCCTAAGGCACCATGAGAGCCAAAAATCAAAGACACCTGGGTAGATGAGACATGGCTCCAGACAGAGAATGATGCTAAAGTTGGATACACCCAAGTAGGAGTGGGGTCTGGGAACAGAGGCAGGGATTTGACACAGAAGCATAGTATTTGCAGTGATGTAGTCAATAATCGAGCATGGGAGAAGTGGGAGGGGCTGAAAACGAAAGACACTGTTGACAACCAATGAGGAGGCTCAGATGCCATACCAAAGCATTCTGACTGCAGCCCTTGGGCAGGGAACAAAATACCTGAGAGAGGCAAGATGTATGAACTATGGCCAAGGCCATACCTTGTCTCAAAGAAGACCGGCTTGTTGGCGCGAGTTATTTGGAATGATGCCAAATCTTCTCATTTTTAATGTCAGTTTTCTAAATGTGGAAATACCCATTTTAAATATGGACAAGAAT
Source organism: Rhinolophus sinicus (assembly GCF_036562045.2). Classification (NCBI taxonomy): domain Eukaryota; kingdom Metazoa; phylum Chordata; class Mammalia; order Chiroptera; family Rhinolophidae; genus Rhinolophus; species Rhinolophus sinicus. The sequence continues at coordinate 70,641,444 of NC_133760.1, forward strand.
CTCTGCACATTTAAATGTTGGCAGTGTTTAAACATTGGGGGGTGGAGGGTGTCAGCCCACAGAACTGGGGACTGTCCATCAGGGGTCCCTGGCCCCAAAGAGCATTTGGTTAGGGTAGTGACATGATCAGATGTGTTTCAGAATGACCATCACAACCACTCTATACAAGATGCAATTAGAGAGAGGCAAGATAGAAGTAGTGTCAGTAAGTCGGAGAGTAAAATGGTGACAAGGATGGGAAGAGGGCAAGACTTGACAGCCATCGGTCATAAAATGCTCTTTGCAATGCCGCTGGTTAAACCCCATACTGAGCTCAATGATGCCTGGCTCGCAGTCACGCCAGCATCCGTCCACCATCAACCTGGGACCAATCCTTGTACAGTGACTCAGCACGATGAGGCAAAAGGGCTCAGTCAGTACCAAACACGTCAAAGTTTAAGAAGAACAATGAACCCCTCCATTATCACGAATGCCTTGCACAAGTTCACAAAAGTGTAATAGCCAGAACTTGGCCTATGGGTTTGCAAATGTTCTTCTAGTAGAAATAACTGATGTTTCTCTTCCTTTGACCAGTCAGATAACTTTGGTTTTTATTTCTCTGAATTGTCAGTCATAGCTACTTTTTCTACACAGGGGATCGTACCAACGATACAAATGGCCACTGCAGTCTAACACAAACAGAAAAAAACCTAACTGTTCATAAATTGCTTTAGTCCAAAGATGATAGGGACCCAACTGCATCAAATATAACTAATCACATTAAATCATGCTGAAGATAAATGCCGTTAAAGAAAACGATAGGAGCTCAGCTTCAAAAGATAATGCAACTAGTATTTTCTCTTATCTATTTAAGGTATCTGGATCCTGTAGAGATAATAAGGCCTCTAAACGAGCAGGTAGGATGCAGACTGATTTTTTTTCCCTTAGAATAGAAAACTGGTTCAAAAATCTTGTCAGAGTTTTAAGTGATTTAATATATATCTTCCTAAAAGGCCCTGTCCTGCAGTCAACCTGGAGAATGCGCATTTTGTGAAAGCAAAACTATGGCTGAAATCTCAAGCAACCAAATGTTTCCCCAGCATATTCATCTTTCTCTGCTTCTGAGGAATGTGTGGCAACTCAGTCGAGGTCAGCCTTTTAGCCAGGATGCAAAGAAAAATAAAGCCTCAGTCTTTTCTTATCCATGTGAAAGTTCCTATTTCTTTGAAGAAGAAGCGTTTTGTGGTTACACGTTATTATGGACATAATAAATATCCCATTCCACTGATCCCGCCTTGCACCTCTGATGTGAATCTCTTTGTTCTAGATTTTTTTTAGTTTCTATTCTGAACCCAGAGATATATCTCTGAGTGACTGCTCCCGCTGGGCAGCCTTGACAGAAACTCTGACTATTGAAGTGTTAATCTCTGATTGCCACCAAGGCTACTTTAAGGCTCTCATTAAAATTGTACTTATGTCTTAGCACCACTCACAGTGTGTGTTCAAATTTGAAATACGATTGTCTCCTTCATTAGACTGTAAGCTTACTATTGTGACCCAAACTCCAAGTGCTATACCTGGTACATAGTAGGTGGTCCATAAGAACTTAATTGAATGGGTGAATAAGTGAATCTATCTATCCATCAATTAATCTTTTCATCAATTTTTTTTCCTTTACCCAGTTTTAATAAATTACTTTAAATCTCCTACCATTCTCCCAAAGTTTATCTATTGTATAAAACCCAGTTCATTGGGGTTCATTGTATCTTAAACAGAAGATAAAGAGTTGAAGAGGTGACAATTATCAACCTTAAGTAACAATAGCTACTTTTGACTTTACATTATTCTATAGAAAGTAAGATATATTTTAGGTTATAATTAGCACAGACTTTAAAGATCACTAATTCTAACCTAATCTGATGTTCTCAGAACTGCCACCGAATTGCCACCATTTCTTAAGCTAATAGTGTAATACAGTCCAAGATTAGAATACTTGGGCCACCTAGCAGAAGTGTCTCCCTTTACAGTGTCTTTTTTCTCTCTTCTTCTTACATTCACTTTTAACCTTTTTCTTTCTACCTTACTCTTCCATTTCATGGCCCCATCTCATGGCTAAAGGGATTTGGAGACCAGATCCAGAAAAGGATTGAGGCTTTATTTCTGTTTTTAGCTCTATGATTCAACAGGTAAGGATTAAAATTATTTAATCTTCAGGTGTCACTTAACTCTTTAAAAATGTATGGGTAATGCCTAGATCACTCTAATACCCAGGAATGGTGAGTTGATGTGTGATATGCAATCTATGAGCCTCTAAATCTGAAGTGCCGTGGTATGTCTCCTGGACTATCTATATTATTAAATCTTGCTTATTATACTTCATTTGCATTTACCCCACATTATAAGAAAGACAGCTCTAATAAGGTGTGGAGAGTATTGTTTCTGACCTATACAAGCCATAAAAGCCAATATATGTAATTAGATTAGGGGTATCACTAGAAAAATTCCTACTCCAAGAACACCAAATAAATACTTATCATGGATATTGTTATTCTTCTTATACAACACAGAGAAGTTTGGGTGTAACAGCAGTAATCCAAGTCTCCTTGCAAGAATGTGGTCAATGAAAAAGGAGAGAGAGGAAGAGGAACAGTCAGACCTAGAAAGATTCACTTCAAATTGTAGGAATGCAGAAAAAGTTGTTTTTACAATTAAATTACCTTTTGCTATAAATCAGCAGGTGCTGGAGTTTGGCTTCAAGGAAGATCAGATGCTTCTAGTTAAAGAAAATAGGGCCCCTAACCTCTTCTGCAGGAGAATTCAGCCAGCCCTTCCACACTGACATAATCTATGGCCAAAATCTAATTACAAAGAGCATTTCAGGGCAAAAGCTAAATACCACCTAGGTAGTCCTATGCATTTCAGGCAAAAATGGAGGGTAATTGTAAACACAATTATCCAAGAAAGTGATGTGGACCATAAAATTGATTTCATTGGTTGTAATGAACATTTTAAAATTAATAAGTAAAATAGACTGTAATAGAGTGGAATGGGAGATGGATAGGATAGGATAGGATAGGATAGGATAGGATAGGATAGGATAGGATAGCATAATACGATAGGATAGGAAACACCAACATGCCATCACATGTAGTAAGGGAGAGTATTATTATGTGAAACTTTCCTATCAGTTATGTATTTATATATGTATGCACTGGGTCACAATGGAACATGCATTTTTATTTTTTTACTGTGGAATGGATCAAACCACTTCAATACACAAAAGATCTGGAGTCTGACACACCTGAATTTGAATCCTAAATGCAGCCACTTTCTAATTCCATGGCCTTGGGCAAGTTGTTAAACCCCTTTAATCCCTTCAGCAATCAGAATAGAATTCTCACCTGTCTGAGGACTCCTTAAAGTAATGTCTGTAAATGACCAAACTACTAAATTAACCAAGTTAGTTAGTTCCGGAGGAAAGCCAACAGGCCTGGGATCTAGCCTAGCTGAGTAGCAAAGTGACCTTGCCTGAACTATTTAACTGTACTGCATTTTATTCTGGGCTTTTTGTTTTTTGTTGTTGTTTTTTTAATTAAAAGAACGTGGATAATAACAGGTCTGTTGTGAAATTTTAATGAAATGTATCTCGTAGGTCTGTTGTGAAATTTTAATGAAATGTACACAAATCACTTAATGCAATGCCTGTGCAGGGGTTCAGAACATTACCCCAAAATATGCCATTTTGGCATGTTGATTATTTTCAGCTAAAGGGGATTAAGCAAATGACAGTAAATCCAGGAAGGGGTGTCTGACCTCCTCCTTTCTGCCTAAAGTAGGACATAAGATTTCTATGGGAAAGGTACACTCCCTGTACCAGGAAACGAAAAACATCTTATCACTGGAGACCGAGAGTTGACTCTGAGAAGGATCTGTACCAACAAAGCTACTAAAATAACACTTTTGTTTTCCATTAGTTTCCCTCATATAATTACTAGTCACTCTTCCACAATTTATTGCCCCTAGAAACTTCAACCCCTTTTCTTTTGTATTGTCACTTCTTCACAATTTATCATTCTTGGTTAAAAAGATTTATAAGCTCTTGGACTTTCCTAACCACCTCTTTGTGTCTTCATTTTTCCTATGAAGGCCCTTGTGTTCATGTAAAAACATTGTAGTTTTTCTCCTGTTCATCTGTCTTGTGTCAGTTCAATTCATAGGCTCCAGCCGCAGAACCTAAGGAAGTGAAGGAAAGTTCTTTTTCCTTCCTTACACTCGGCACATAATAAATACTAAATAAAGGCAAGTTGTGCCTGTTGTAATTATTATTAATAATAATATTATTCCTTGAGGGTAATATTTACCCTCTTCTGTAAAAAGCATGAAAAAAGAGGCAAAGCCCAAGACCATTTAATGATTCATAGACCTGCTATCATTAAAGCTTCTCTAGGAAATTTATTATTATTTTTTTAATGTAAATATGACAGTCATTAGCAATTGTTCTGGTGGAAATGAAATAAATACTCACCAAATTATATACTAGTTTAGCAAAATAGGCTGGTTCTGCTTCTAATTCACAAAAGAGGACAAATAGCAGTTACCAGAAATCAAAGAAACCATAGTTAACAAGATTATTTCTCAGTACCAAACTTACTTTGGCCATTAGCATGTTTATTACATCTCTAAGACATAAGTAATTATTAATAACCATTATTATCATTATTGTTAAAATAATACGTGTAGCACATCACATATATTTTGGATAAAGAACGATTAACTGCATCGACCTTCTAGTGGCATTCTGAAGATGCACTATTATTCACAGTTATCTCTGCCCATCTACACTACTCCACGAAAACCTGAGCACATTTACCCCTGTAGGTAAGAAGGGCAGGCAGCTGTGTTTGTCTTCCCACTCAGAACAGAGGAAAATAAGAGTTTCCCTACAACCCTCACCTGAGACAAGAGATGTAGGAACTCAGTGTTAAGAGTGATGGGCAACTAAGAACCTGGCTAGTTTATAACAGGACAGAAGTGTCCCTGAAGCTCACCAACTCAACCAAAGGTACAGGAAAGGAAGGAACTCTGCATGGATGGGTAAGTCAGCTGTGAAAATATTCAGGAATATTAGTTAAGATTGGGGAGTGTTCTGCTTCTGAATTTTTAAAGAGATTGGACCTACTATGAGGTTGGGGGTTGGAGACAAGATTTATAAAACCTATTCTTTTTCCAAAAAAAAAAAAGAAAAAGGAGGAGGAGGAAGGGGAGGAAGGAAGGAAGGAAGGAAGGAAGGAAAGAAAGGAGGGAGGGAGGGAGGGAAGAAGGGAGGGAGGGAGGGAGAGGGAGAGAGAGAGAGAGAAAGAAAAAAAGAATCTTCAAAGTACATGCACACTTGTCAATGTAATTACAGGGTAGTGAGTCTCTTAAAGTTGCATCTAATGTACTGTAGCTACTTAATAAATGTATATGGTTTTGACAAAAAAAATTTTCGTTTATTCAATGGTGTATGGCTTATTTGCTTTTAATTCTTAACATGCAATAGCTACAGTTTTAAAAATCCAAGATAAGGTAATATTTATTGATGGCTTAAATTGTTTTAACCAAATGTGCAGAATTTGTTATATTTTAAGTGTTACAAGAGCACAGCAAGGCTTTCATTAAAATGTCCTTAAGAGACATTGTTTACAGGAAAGCTATTTTAAACAAATCTCTAAAATCAGACAATCAACAACTGATTATGAAGTCATCCAAAGACTTTCAGTAAACAATTAATTATGACATTGAAAAGGTCTCAGTGACACTCTGGGGTAAGAATTACCATCCTTAGTTTTCAAATGAAGAAATAAGCATTCGAAATAATTAAATCACCTGCCCACCATCCCAAGGCTAGAAAACCCATTCTAGATAATTCTGAAACTCAAGGCCTCTAGTGGACAAATCACTATCATTATGGAGATGAAAATATGAAACAAACACAGGACATTTTCTGAAAAAGGAGATTGGATGTTTTAATTGTCTACTACAGTATGTAGATGATGGACACCTTTTTGCTTGTATAATTAACTGTCATACTTTGCTATGAGAATTAAATTCATTTGAAAAAAAATGAATTAAAGCTTACGTTTAGTATCTTCAAAGGTATGAATTTAATGAGACCCCATTGCAGTACTCTTACCCCTAAACCATCTGCTGTTTTTAGTTTAGATAACTTTAGCAGAATGGTGACCTCTTTTACCAATTATTTTCACAGAATTTTAGTTTTGTTGTGCATTTACTCCAAATGATTAAATGTGTTAGCATGGTGATTACATTTTAAGTTTTGACTTAGCTTACTCAGTTTTGACTCTGACAATGGAAAGGCTGTATTCACATTTACTAACTTTCTATATCACAGATCCTAAGTAGTCAGAAACATAGGTTACATTACCAACACCTCGAGTGGAATGTCATGTTTGAGAGAGACATGCATAGACTCAACATACCAACAGCTTTAAGGAAGTAAGTTTGACTTTACAGAAGCCAACCAAGCCGTCCTGGAAAAACAGGCCTGATACGTAGCTTACAGGGATCCCAGCAACATTACCAGGCCAGTAATGAAGGTCTCTCCTGGCAGGCACAAGAAACTCAGTGTATTTTGGGGACTTGAACAAGAGAGGAATTAACCCAAATCTAAACGTATTTTAAGTGAAGTCTGATGGCAAAAATTTGGCTTGGCTTCTTAGCTTCGAGATACTGTTAAAAGTTTAGCCTAGAGATTCTATATGAAAAGTTTCAGCAAAGCAGATTTGAAAGAGTCTATGTGATCAAATGGTATTCTGGCTGCACTGATGTAATCAGGTTAATTTAAAAAAACAAAAAACAGATTTGTTGTGCAAATAAATTAGTCTTAATTTCTCTATCCTTGATGAAAAATTTGGAGCGATTTTTGAGAGAAAGAAAAGTGTGTTTCATAGAAAGTATAATTCACCCTTGTGGATATTAGATACAGACTGAAGCTGAACTGCCTGTTATAAACTTGAGAGATTACCACAAAAGCCTACCTTTAGACAATCTTCATGCCTACTGTGTAAGCCACTCAGAGTTTACCTGAACACTGAGAGACATCAGAGACATTCCAAACTGCAAAAGATGCTTCGACTCCACCATCTAGAACATCTTGACTGTCTACTGCCAAGGCCCAACTGGTATATACTTTGCTCCAACCATTGACCTTTATTTTTCTTTTGTTTCCATAGAAATGCCTCTTATTAAATACCTGGTTGCTTGCTTACATAATAAAGGCCTCACTCTAGAACCCCACCTGCACCACCACTTCCTGAAATGAATTTAACTAAACTGACTTACTTTCAGCACTAACTGGTTCAATGAGATGGAAAAACCTACAAACTCAGCTTCCGGACTGTAAAACTTCTAGGAAAAGTTTCAAAGATGGAACTGTGGGGGAGCAAAATGTGCCACCCCAAATTATGTCTCTTTGTCATGAGAATTAATTTAGACTGATTTTTTTAAGAAACATAAATTGGGAAATTTTTCTTGTTACCTTCCCCTTAACTGAATATAAGAATTTAAATAGAGGGCCTATTGTCAGAATAGAGTTATCACCAGATATATCTACAAAGAATTTGGGCCCAGTGTGGTGGGAAATTCGGAAGTATCTAGAGATCAGTGTTTACATCACCCAGTAAACACTTAGTTACCAAACATTTGCTTTTCTATCTCCATGTGAATTGCTCTTCTCTACTTTGAAGTCCCAAACCCTACCTGCCTCTGTTTAGCTCAAGATGGCATATAAGCGTCAACTGCATAATTTGTCCTTATTCTTCTGGAACCCCTCTACGGACATATGTAATTAAATTTGACTTTCTTCTATTAATCTGTCTCATGTCAATTTAATTCTTAGATCAGCCAGAAGAACCTGGAAGGGTAAAGGAAAATTTCTACCTCCCTGTCAGTTGGCACCTACCATGGAGCACACTTAGCTAGCTGCATTCTGCTTGCTTTGTGGCTGCTGCAACTGAGAGATCCTGGGACATTTGACCCAAAATGCTGATAGAAAGTAAGCGTTCTTACCATGTCAGCCTCTTGGATATCTGCCTGCAGGGTCTGTTGGATGCTAACAGAGTGAAAATCTTTTTTTTCTTCTTCTTCTTTTTCTAAATTTAAATTAGCATAAGAAAATATCTGTGGAACTAATTTTTTGGGCTTTAGTGGCTCTGGTAAATTTGATAGAGTACTCTTCATTTTGTAGATACATTTTCTCCTACAGATGGTCACTGTTCTTCTTTGTCCCTGTATGTTATGTCATATGTGTTGTTCTATGTCTTGAGAGCTTGGCTTTTGGACCAGTGAGAATATTCTCTGTGGTTTCTGCCATCCAAGAGGTGCACATACCAGCATGCATTGGGCAGCCAATCAAATGACTGAAATTCCACTCTACCGTTGACAGTTGGTCAGAAGAACAGGTAACAACCTGGGCTTGTAATTGGCATCTTGTCTCTTTGTCTGGTCATGCCAGCTATCAGGGGAATTTGTCATAAAAAGTCCCAGTCTATAAGGGGCTTTTGTTGTCTCCATCTATGATAACAAAGGTCTATGCTTTCTAGGCTAACTCTGGGAGTAAAGCTTCTGGATCTTGTGAAAACTGAACTCTTTGCCCTCTTTTATGTGGAATACTTGTGTCCTTGGTAAAGTCATAAAAAAGTTTTTGGTTAGAATTGCTATTAAATAGATTCCACTCATCAACGGCCAGCTAGTGGATCCTTTTTGAATTGACTATGTTTGAAAGGGGGAAAAAAAAAAAAAAGAAGAGGAGGGCTCTCATACAATAAAGTACAACAGCTAGCCTAAGATGCAAAAAGAGGAATTAAACTTAAAGCAAAACTCTAACATAAATTCCCCTTTTTCAAAACTGTCCTATCTCCTCAGCAGTCCCCCAAGCCCTCCTGCAATCATGTTTCCCCAAAAATAAGACCTAGCCAGACAATCAGCTCTAATGCGTCTTTTGGAGCAAAAATTAATATAAGACCCGGTCTTATTTTACTATAATATAAGACCCAGTTTTTAATATAATATAATATAATATAATATAATATAATATAATATAATATAATATAATATAATATAGTGCAATACCGGGTCTTGTATCAATTTTTGCTCCAAAAGACATTTGAGCTGATTGTCCAGGTAGGTCTTATTTTCAGGGAAACAGGGAATTAATCAGAAATAGATCAGCTAGAAGCCAAAGTTCAAGTAACAGAGATAAGTGTCTTTGTCTTGTAAATCTGTACAAAATCAGGTATGTAAACTTAGCCCACAGTAGCCTGAGACTGAGCCTGGTTAATTCAATCAGTAGAACCTGAAATCAAGGGATGAAGAAAAGAAAATTTTAATAATTTATAATTTTTTTAATTACAAAATGCTGGAAGTCTCCCTTGCCTAAATCTTTCCTGCAGCTTCCTTAAAATTGTTTATTAAGGATAAATACAAATACAAGTCTTCTCCACAAATATTTTTAGCCTTAGCTATCTAAGCTGAGAAACTTAATCTATTCCAACTGTTATTTATAAACTAGTGAATTTTGTATTATTGTCCCCATCTCATGACTAAAAATTTTAAACCAAAGCTGAAAAGTCTTTGTTTACATTTGTGTGTATGTGTGTCTGTATATATGTGTATGGTATTTTCTACCTCTGAATGGCATTGGCAAAATTAATTTATAAAAAGCTCTATTTAATTGGCTTACACTAAGCACTTATAAAATTAAGAAATATAATAAAACTAATCCAAATGAAGTTCATGTTCACGAGATCTTGGAAAATATTTAGTACTAAAGTTGGTTTGGGTTTATTGGTTTAATTAAAACAGCCCTATCTTTAGAGTTATCCACATTTAATGTAATACTTTCATACTACCTAGGTTTACTACAAGTCAAATAAATTCATGTTATCTCTGTTATAAAATTTGTCAGCAAGAAAAATGACTTGGTATGGTAAAATTATCATAAGTAACATATACATAATTGTTTATAAAAACCCAAGTAAATTAAATAAGCGTAAATAGGGCAATAGTATTTAGGTACAATAATTATAATTTAAGATATATGTACTTAAAAGAAGCTTCCAAAATCTTCTGATAACTTAAGACTTTAGAGTTTTGCTAAGTTAAATGATGGAAATTTATTGAACATCTAGCTAATTTCCAAATAAGATAAAATAATAAAAACTTAATCATTGAACATAGATTCATCTACTTTTGGCTTCCTATCACAGAGGAACTAAAGATAATTTTAGTCTGTTAATGAACATCTGTGTTACATTAAAAGATTGTATTAATAAAAAGGACATGTATTCCTAAAAATTATAAAATGTATATGAAAATTTACCAAGCCACAAATGTAATGTAAAAGACAGTTCATAATTGTTTACTGCTTAGATAAGTTTTCTATCGGTTAAAAATTATAATTAACATATGTGAGATTAAAGCCACTAAAAATGAATAAGGTAAAGAATTCTGTATACAAGGAAAGTAGGATGTTTCGGCCAAAAAGAAAAAAATGATATGAGGAACGGAGATACATTTCGTTTAAAGCAAATTAAAGTAATTTTGTCTTGGTTTTCTCAGAATAAGAAGAGAGGAAAAAAAGAGAGAAAGAACTTTACCTTGTGTAATCAAGCTGGCGAAAGTTGAATTGTTATTACGAGGGTTTTAAAAGATAACTTTTAATACCAATGGTGTACTTAGGTAAAACTGAAACTTAATTTTCTTTTATCTGCTAAGGACAAAGTTTTCTTCGGCTTTTATCCGCCTTTGATAATAGATTGTAAAAGGTTTTCTTTACGTTTTAAAGTTATCTTCCTGAAAGGGAAAATTTTGTGTCTTACCAATGGTGATGCAAAATGTCTTCATCAGGTCTTAATATTGAGAGCTAACTTTCACTTACAACTGTTTAACTTTCTATGTTTACCTGAGAAGTCTTTAATTGCCACCTGGTGAAATGTATAACTAAGTATTGTTTCAGTGACCTATGATCCTAAACGTGTGTTACAAACTCACTTTTTGACAAACTTTCCAAAAATCAAATTCTAAATGAAATAATTAATTACACAGGATTAAGTGAACTAATGAAGGTGATTAAATTTTTATGGCTTTTTATTTGTAACATTACTGATTTTTTAATCTTTGTTTTCCAGATGTAAGGAAATTTTCTTCTTCCTAAATGACATATGAACTACTATAATTTGGTAAATTATATTTTTTTAAGCAGAGTTGAAACATTTATCTTTATCCCCTTACCTGATCCATCCAGAATTTGGAAACTGTTAGTGAGTATTCTTATTTTCATGGCAATATAGATATTCACATCCTTAGAATCTATTCTCCTTGTAACAGCAGAAATTAGAAACATTGGTTACATTACCAAGACTTGGAGTGGAAAGTAATGTTTGAAAGAGACATGCATAGACTCAAGATACCAACAGTTTTAAGGAAGTAAGTTTGACTTTATAGAAGCCCGTAAAGCCCCCTTGGAAAAATGGGCCTACTATGTAGCTTACAGGGATCCCAGCAGCATTACCAGGCCGGTAATGAAGGTCTCTCCTGGCAGGCACAAGAACCTCAGCATATTTTGGAGACCTGGAGGAGAGAGGAATTAACCCAAATCTAAACGTATTATAAGCGAAGTCTGATGGCAATAATTTGGCTTGGCTTCTTAGCTTCGAGACACTGTCAAAAGTTCAGCCTGGAGATTCTGTACAGAATGTTTCAGCAACGCAAATTTAAAAGAGCCTATGTGATCAAATGCTATTCTGGCTGCATTGGTGTAATCAGGTCAATTTTTTTTTTGAAAATAGATTTGTTGTGCAAATAAATCAGTCTTAATTTGTCTATCCTTGATAAAAAAAATTTGGAGTGATTTTTGAGAGAAAGAAAAGTGTGTTTCATAGAAAGTATAATACACACTTGTGGATATTAGATTATATTTCTGTTAATAGCCTATGAGGTCTTGTTTTTCATCTGTAAACTGGACTGGATCCTGAATGCTTTTAGTGTCCTCAAATATTTGACTACAACTATCCAACTAACGTATCCAATTTTTCTCCTATTTTTGACTTGGAATCTTGGAGAACTAAAGCTGCCCTTTTCCTAAAGCCTTACAGCCTGAAGCTGAACTGCCTGTTATAAACTTGAGAGATCACCACAAAAGCCTATCTTTAGACAATCTTCATGCCTGCTGTGTAAGCCACTCAGAGTTTACCTGAACACTCAGTGACATCAAAGACATTCCAAACTGCAAAATGTGCTTCCGCTCTGACATCTAGAATACTTCTTGACTGTCTACTGCCAAGGCCCAACTGGTATATACTTTGCTCCAACCATTGACTTTTATTTTTCTTTTGTTTCCATAGAAATGCCTCTTATTAAATACCTGGTTGCTTGCTTACATAATAAAGGCCTAACTGTGGAACCCCACCTACACCACCATCTCCTAAAATGAATTTAACTAAACTGACTTACTTTCAGCACTAACTGGTTCAATGAGATGGGAAAACCTACAAACTCAGCTTCTGGACTGTAAAACTTCTAGGAGAAGTTTCAAAGGTGGAACCATGGGGGAGCAAAATATGCCACCTCAAATTATGTCTCTTTGGTGTGAGGATTAATTTAGACTGATTATTTTTAAGAAACAGAGGACTTAGGAAATATTTATTGTTACCTTCCCCTTAACTGAATATAAGAATTTAAATAAAGGGCCTATTGTTAGAATAGAGCTATCACCAGATGTATCTACAAAGAATATGGACCAGGTGTGGTGGGTTACTCTGAAGGGACTAGAAATGCATGTCTACTCTGTGTCCCATTGTCTCTGCATCACCCAGAAAACACTTACTTACCAAACATTTGCTGTTCCATCTCCGTGTGAATTGCTCTTCTCCACTTTGAAGTCCCAAACCCTACCTCCTTCTGCTTAGCTCAAGATGGCGTATAAGCATCAACTGCATAATTTATCCTTGACCCCATATTCCTATGGAACCCCTCTATGTACATATGTAATTAAATTTGACTTTCACCTATTAATCTGTCTTATGTAAATTTAGTTCTTAGACCAACCAGAAGAACCTAGAAAGGTAGTGGAAAATTTATTCTTCCCTGACACTTTCTATCTTTACCAATAGTGATTCGTTACATAACTTTCTTAAACAATACAATGGAAAATGGATGAAGTCTGGATCCCAAAATAGTGTATCTACACATCTTTGCGATAAAAGACACAGTGAGGAAACAAAGGACAAAGGACACTAGCTTGAGTCCAGCCTTGGTCCCAAATCTTAGAAGAGAGTTGAATAATCACTGACTTTAATTTGTTTCCTTTACTTCCTTCCCTCTCCTTTCCTCCCTTCTCTCTCTCAGACAATCTGTACAATGTTTTAACACATTTAATCCTAATAATAAGGTGGGCACAAGTATTGTCCCTATTTTACAAATGTCACTCAACTTTTTTTGACCTCGGTTTAACGAAATTTAAGTTGAATCCATTGGGTTCAGAAATCAGCACTGTATCTACTCCATTGACTAAGTCCTGGAGGGCTTCAGTTAACAGTTCAGGTGAGGGAAATAATACACCTAACTGCAGTGAAGCTAGGTGTATGTTTCAGCTCAAGAGATCTGTTTCATCAAAAGCCTAGCTTGTGAGATATGTCTAGCTCTCTTCAAAGATTTAGAATAAAATTTTAAAATCCGAGAGAGAGAATTCTAGAAAGTTCCCAGAGGAATGTGGCTGGAACCAAAGTGTCAAACCAGAGGTTTGTTAAATCTAGACTGTCTTGTAGCATTGGTGTCTGCAGTCAAGTTCAGCTCTGGAAGCAACTGAACTATGATATGACATGGGGTATTACCAGAAGGGACAGAGATTTTTCCACACCTCAACTCTGCCCCCTTTTATATTCCAATTTTGGCAAAATCGGGAAGTCTCCATTATTGTCAGATTTCTGCTTAAGTTGGCTGACACCAAAAGTGTGTCTCTCTTGACCCAGAAATAATGCCATGTATTTCCCACAATTGTTCTGAACCTGTACTCTAGGGCTTGCTGGTCTTTCTGTAGGCTTTCATTATAATCCATTGTTTCCAGCTGCTTGATCTGTTCTGATGCCTTCAGTTATCTTCTGTACACTGGTTTTCTCTTCTCTGCTTAGAGCATTGTGATGGACATTGTAGTACTCTGCCTGCTTTGATTTTTATTCTCTTTTCTTCTCTGTACTCTATGTTAAGATTCCTCTTGACTAAAATATCTACAACCCAAATAATGCTCCCCACACTACCATCAATGTCTACCACCTACTTGTTTACAATTAATTAATACTGCTTCATGATTCTGATATTATCTGGCCCACAACCTCTGTCAAAATGTATCCTCTCTTGCTCTAATTCCTTCGCTAATTTACTTCTATTTAATTTTTCATGATATAATAGTTTAATAGGTTCCCTCAGTGTCTTCATTGATTGCCCAGTTGAGAATTTCGGACACTTCAGAAAGACAATGAAGAGATGTTCTAGAGTCACTGGGGCATCTCAAATCTTTCCACGTGTGCCAAATACTTGATTGACTGATTGATTGATTTAAAATTACATACCAAGAACAGGTATCACATAGGACAGGTTTTGCTGCATTCTAGTAGGAGGAAACACACCATAAGCCAGTAAATAAACAAATAATTTCAGAGTGATAAATGTCATCTGAGTCCATTTGGGCTACTATCACAAAACACCATAAGCAAGGTAACTTGTAAACAACAAATTTATTTCTCACATTTCTGGGAGCTGGGAAGTCTAAGATCAAAGTGCCAGCGTGATGAGGTGAGGTACCTCTTCTGGGTCAGGTGGTAGACTTTATGCTGTGTCTTCACATGCAGAAGGGGCTTCTGTTAGAAAGGTGCTCATTCCACTCATTAGGGCTCCATGGGTGAACTAAGCACCTTCCAATGGCCCCACCTCCCAATATTATCTCATTAGGCATTAAAATTTCAACACATGTGTTTCGAGGAAACAAACATTTAGACTATAGCAAATGCTATTCTGTAATAATTTAAAAAGAAGAGTGTGGAAATTAAAACAATTTGTTTTGAGAAGGCAGGTTGTGTCCATTTTATTTTTTTTGTTTTTATTTTTTATGAATTTTTAAAAACTAGTTTCAGGTGTACAAAGCAACATAATAGTTAGACATTTAAACCCCTCATAAAGTGATAACCTACCCCTCAATCTACTATCCCTCTGACATCTTAAGTAGCTGTTAAAATACTATCGACTATCTTCCCTATGTTGTGCTCCACATCCTGTGACTACTGTATATATACCTATATATTTAGTTACAGTTGACATTCAATATTATTCTACTTTAGCTCTTCAGGTGTGTAGGGCATTGGTCAAGCATCTACACAGTCTATGAGGTGATCCCCCTGATAAGTCCAGTGCCCACCTGGCACCTTACATGATCTTTACAACATTGTTGATTATATTATCCATACTGTATTAACTGTCAATTTATATTTCTTAATCTCTTCACCTTTTTCACCCTGACTCCAACCCCATTCCCATCTATCACCCTGATAGGTCTAGTATCTATCTGGCACCATACCTAATTATTATAATATTGTTGATTATATTCCTTATGCTATAACCTACATCCCATGACTACTGTATAACAACCAATTTGTACTTCTTAATCCCTTCCCCTTTCACTCATCCTTAACCTCCTCCCGTCTTAAAGAAGTCCCTCTAAGATTCCTTGTAGTACTGATTTGGTGGTGATGAACTCCTTCAGCTTTTTCTCGTCTGGGAAGCTCCTTATCTGTCCTTCAATTCTAAATGACAGCCTTGTTGGGTAGAGCAATCTTGGTTGTATGTCATTGATTTTCATCACTTGGAATATTTCCTGCTACTCCCTTCTTGCTTGCAAAGTTGACAAATGAGCTGACAGTCTTATGGGGGCTCCCTTGTAGGTAACTAACTACTTTTCTCTTGCTGCTTTTAAGATTCTCTCTTTATATTTGAACTTTGGCATTTTAATTATGATGTGTCTTGGTATGGGCCACTTTGGGTTTATCTTGTTTGGGACTCTCTGTGCTTCCTGGGCTTGTATGTCCATTTCCTTCACCAGGTTAGGGAAGTTTTTTGTCATTATTTCTTCAAATAGGTTTTCAGTTCTTTGCTCTCTCTCTTCTCCTTCTAGTACCCCTATAATGCAAATGTTGGTAGGCTTGATATTGTCCCAGAGGCCCCTTAAACTCTCCTCAATTTTTTGGATTCTTTTTTCTTTTTGCTGTTCTTGTTGGGTGTGTTTTGCTACCTTCTACATCGCTGGTTGGATCTTCTGCTTCATCTAATCTGTTGTTGATTCTCTGTGATATATTCTTTGTTTCAATTATTGTATCCTTTATTTTTGACTGGTTCTTTTTCATGGCTTCCATCTCCATTTTTATGAGGTCATTGAGCATTCTTATAACCAGTGTTTGGAACTCTGCATCTGACAGATTGCTTATCTCCATTTTGCTTAGTTCTTTTTCTGGAGCGTTGTTCTGTTCTTTCATTTGGGACATGTTTCTTTGTCTCCCCATTTTGGCTGCCTCCCTGTGTTTGTTTCTATGTATTAGGTAGGACTGCTACATCTTCTGGTCTTAGTAGAGTGGCCTTATGTGGTTGGTGTGCTGTAGGGTTCAGTGGCACAGTCTTTCTGGTCACCTGAGCCAAGCGCTCCAGGTGCATCCCTTGTGTGGGTTGTGTGTGACCTCCTCTTGTAGTTGAGACTTGGTTGATAATTGCACATCAATGTGAGGGACTGACCCTTGGGTTCACTTGTTGTGAGGACTGGTCTTGACTACAGTGGAAGGGTTGTTGTGCAGGGGCTGACCCTACAGAGCAGGATCTGCCTCAGCAGGACTCTGGTGCCTGCCTAATCTGCCCCTTGGGTTGTCATACTTGGAGATGGCTAGGTGATGCTCCAACTTATTTTGAACCTCGCCACTGGGGTTGCCAACCCCAGGACCACCTTGGAGGGGATCCTCTGTAGGTCTACTTCAGCCACAGCCAGTGTGCCACCCAGGGCCATCTAGTGGGAACCAGAAAGAAATCCACAGATGTCTGCCACCCATGCTGTGCTTGGAAGCACCTTGAGAGGCCAAGCCATGAACCAACGCCAGCTGTTGCTAGTGCCAGCTTAGGGCTGCTCAGCCAGAGGTACAGGACACACTCAAGCCAGGTGCTGCTTGTCTGGGTTCCATGCACCTTTGAGAGACACTAGGAAAGTCTGCAGCTGAGCCAAGGCAGGCAGTCTGCACAAAAAAAGCCACTGGAAGCAGCCTGGGTGTGCCCGAAAGTTGGGCGGGGCCAGGTCTTGAATCACCAGGGTGGGGCAAATGAATGCTGGAGACTCAGATATGGGGGCCACCTGTGTTTGCACACCAGGAAAGGGGAGGGCTCAACAAAAAAACAATGGCCTCTGCCAGCTCCCCCAACAGGGAGAAAGCTGCCTCTCCAGCCCCCATCCCAAGCCAGACAACTCAATTCCCCACCATTTGTTCCTGCCACCTTTCCAGCTGCTGCCCCAGAGCAAGTGATTCCACTGGTGAGTAAGTCCGCGCGCAGTCCCTTTAAGAGGAGCCCCTGTGAGTGCAGCCGCACTCAGTCTCACTCAATCACAATCTCTACTGTTTTTCACAACCAAAAATTATGGGGACCTCTCTTCCCAGCACTGGAGCCCTGAGTTGGGGTGGGGCTGGTATTCTCGCTCCTTTAGGGGAAGGGGATTCCCTACAGCTGAAATAACCCTTCTGATCTTTAATGGTCCCAGGCATGTGATCTTTAATGGTCCCAGCCCATTCTGAGTCTCTGATCTTCCTACCAGTCTGGAGGTGTGTGGGGACAGAGTCCCAGAGAGCAGTTTTCAGGCTCACGGCCTCACATAGAAAGGTGCTGGCTCGGTTATTAGATGGCCATCAGCTATAATCGGATGGCTGTCCGCTGTGGCTGGGTGGCCATCAGCTGTTACCAGTTGGCCATTGATCACTGCCATGGCTACTACGCTAAGGGGGTTGGTTGGTTGGCAGAGAAGCAGACGGTGGATTGTGGATCATGTTCATCCTACTTCCTGTGTCTCGACCAGCTGCCAGCAAGAATATAGTGGTATGAGCCCCCTATCCATGGCTCCCTTGGTATTCCTTTACGGCCTCACCATATCCTGCGTTCTTGTGCGGGGAGCGGGACCAGCGTCCTTGCATTACAAGGTGGCTTCTTCTGCACGTCCTTAGTTGAAAGGCTTCAGTTCATCTTGATTTTAGGCGATTCTCAATAATGGTTGTTTTGTAGATTAGTTGTAATTTTGATGTGGTTGTCAGAGAAGGTAAACACAGAATTTACCTACTGCGCCATCTTGGTTGTCTCAATGATTTAAAGTATAATATATAATATAATGCTAACTCTTAAAGAGATTGTCTCAGTTAGCACTGCCTCTAAAAATTGAGTGCTGATTTCCCCATATCCACACTAACACTGTATTATTTTACTTTGTTAAGTAAGGTAATAATGGAATTTCATTGTCATTTTGACCACAATTTTTTTTTTTTTTTTTTTTTTTGAGAAGTTGAGCCATTCATATTTTCTTTGCTGTGGTTTTATGTTCATGTCCTTTTCCTATGTTCGGTTTGGGTCATTTTGAATTGATTTGCTTAAGAACTCTTTATGTGTTAGGGGAATGAGCCCTTTGTCATGTGTTTCAAACATGTTTTTCCAATTTGTGTTCTGTCTCATCCATGGTATTGTTTCCATGCAAAAGACAAGCACTGTTTTTTGTTTGTTTGTTTGTTTTTGTTTTTTTAATGTTTGTTTCTAAATATTTGGAGAATAAATGGGACTTAGGTCAGGTTCCCAGTAGCAGACCCTAACGTGAGGTTTCATGTGATTTGTTTAGGAAGGTTTCTCAGGAAAACTCTTAAGAGAATGAAAGAAGCAGATGAAATCAGAGGAAGCCACAAAAGGTTGTAGTTTCACAGAAAGTCCTGTGGAGAAGAGTGTTAGCCTGATCATACAGGGGATCCAATCAAGGGCGGCAGAAAGCAAAACCTCACTGAATGAATGGGAGGAAGGAGGGGAAGCACAATTAATTTGAAGGAAGGGATGCATGACTGACAATAAAAGGACCTTGGGGGAATTTGTGTGAGCCAGCAGCTATTAACAATGTGTGGGGCAAGGGTCAATGAAAGGAAAGAAAGAAGTTCAAACCCAGCACAAGACCTAGTCCCTTAAGTATAATTTGTTTTCTTCTCTCCCTCACCTCTTCCTGGATTTTCATAATCAGGCCTGATGGTGCCAAAGTTATTGGGAAGATCCGCTTTCAATAAGCTGAAGGCCAAGGAAGTAACTGTAGATGTAGATATTAGAAGTCTTTGAAAAGAGGTAATGGATTGAAAAGGGGACACTTGGTCTTGCTTAAGGAACACAGAATTTAGTTTTGCATGCTTACTAATAAAGGACAGCCTTGTTATATTTCTGGAGTAACTGGAAAATAGCCCCCATTAATGATTCTCATTAGCATCACAGACTATTTTTTCTTGGAGGATATATAGGTTTCACTAAGTAAATGTCTTCCTTAATTCTCTTGTGAAATCAAATTTAATTTTAGTAAGTATCAAGCTGAGAGCATTTGAAGGAATCTTGACTCTTTTAATGACAAACACTGCTCTAACACATAGCATTACCAAATTTAGGGCCACCCTCTCCCAACTGTCCCTTCCAGGTGCACGACGTGGGGTGTGTGTGTGTGTGTGTGTGTGTGTGTGTGTGTGTGTGTGTGTAGATTAGTGTTTTCATACTTGGAGGGGATCAAGTAGTGAGTCTGACAATCCTTAGTCCCCTTGTTCTTCGTAGAGCAGAGTCTTGGACCATCTGCCTCCAGAGGGCAAAATAATTATTTTTAATAGGAAATAAGGGCAGATGTCTTAAGTCCAAAGTACAGATTGTAAGAATACACACATTAAAATTAGTAAATACTCGTAAGTGAAAGATTATAGCACCCTGTTACATTAGGTGCACAAACGTAGTACAACAGGTAGTACATTTGAAATATATTTACTATCTATTTTACCGTGAGTAGGGAATTGTAAGTTAGCTTGAGTAGCAATAAATTTCATTGAAGAACATTACTTCTCTCAGTGTCTTAACAGAACAAATACAATAAGTGGTCTTAGTGATGACCTAAGACATTTACTTTCCAGACACAATGAACAGAATACCCTGTTCTAAGTTTGCACAATTAAAGTAAACAAAGCATGAAGTTCATAACTGAATGTTCAGTAACATTAAAAATTTTCCAAGTTTTTAAGATTAGCATTAAAGACAAAGGAAGTAGGAAGTGTATATATTTAGTGCCTTGGTAGAAACAAAAAGCATAATACTAACATTCACTTTGACACAATATTGATTTTTCCCATTATTAAATTTTATTCTACAATTTTTATTTATAAGAACATAACAGAGCTGATGCTCAAGGTTTAGAATACACAAATATCTAAAAAAAGTGATAGCACTATATATTACTTTCTATTTGATGTACGGGGCTTAGTAATGGTTTCTTCTGGTTCCCCTTTCCTTGATGAGATGATCATTTCCTTGACTTAACTTGTTAACCACTATGGCTTTTGTATTTGTAGTCCTTAGAGTTCTCCACCCAGCAGATGCTTAAGAAAATTTAGATTAGGTCATCTCCAGGAATTATTTTTAAAATGTGATTAGAAATACATTTCCAATGTATAAGATCAAGACTTTTCCTCAGTGTGATTAGATAGACGTCACAATAACCACTGAACAAGACAATTGTATTTTAGACGTTTGACATCACCATATAGAGAACTTCCTCATTCTTTTTTAACACTGAATGTTATCCCCTCGTACAAATGTACTATGATGCATTTAACAAACCCTGTCTTGATATACATATGGGTTCTTTCTCCTTTCTTTTTTGTTTGCAATTTGTTTATTGGTAAAACCAGGTTACATCCCTGACATTGTTTTGCATTTTTCTTTGTTTCTTGTGTTTCTTGTGAATTGGTAGGGGCCTGGCCCAATTTTGGTTTGATTT
Organism: Rhinolophus sinicus; assembly: GCF_036562045.2. Taxonomy (NCBI): domain Eukaryota; kingdom Metazoa; phylum Chordata; class Mammalia; order Chiroptera; family Rhinolophidae; genus Rhinolophus; species Rhinolophus sinicus. Next base: position 70,662,541 of record NC_133760.1, read on the forward strand.
ATCTAAAGATTTATTCTCATCTGGTGTTAGCATACTTCAGTTAGGTGGTATGTAATGTCTGGTTTTATCTTTCTTTGTGATGTTAGCAGCCACTGAGGATCAGTGCCTAGATCCATTAATTCACTAGGAATTGCAAAATGGTGATATTCTATCATACCTTCTTCACTCATTGGTTGGAATAAGAAGAAACTTCCCCTCCTTCACTATTTGGTTACCCTAAGGCATAGTTCATATAGGAAGTGTATAATAAATGATTGATTCTTTCCCTTCATTTGCCTGTTTCCAGAGTAATGAGTTGGTTCCTTAATGTTCTTCAAAAGTGGTCAATGAAGGTTTTTCTTTAGTATCATTTTGACTTCATGTATTTAAACATTAAATGATGCATTTCAATGCATTGAAGTTGTTTCTTTAGTAATTCTTGAATTTTTCAATCTTTGTCATTGGGAGTCTCTAAGTTGGCTTTTGATACAATCCTGGATATCATCCTTGCTTTATGGTTTAATAAAATATTCTAGACTCAGCTTGTGCATTTTTTTGTCTTAGACCTGGAATCAGATACTTCCCTAAGAGACAGTGATTTCTTTTATGAGCAAATGATATTTAGGTATTTAACTTATGAGAGCTAAGTGTACATTGCCAGTACATGTGTTAAAGTTTTTCTTCTGTGGGGTCAAAAAAAGCACTGACTGCCTGATATCAGTGTATTTGTGGGTAATGTTTCTCTATAAATCAGTAAAAAGAAACTTGGTGCAAATAAGCCTTCTGTATTTTCTGCTGAGATCTAATGAAACGATAACTAGTTTAAGGTTCAAAAGAAAAGGGTTTAAGGCCTGGGTACTTCTGTGTGATATTAAGTCATTTCACTACTCTGAGTCAGACATAATTTCTCCTGCTTCAAAATAGATATAATATTACCTATCACAGCTTTTATGGGGACCAATAACGAAAATACTTGATAATAATAGCTGACATTTGCTAGGGTATTTTTATGTGCCAGGTTGTATGCTAAGTATGTTATCTCCTTGGTATCATTAAATCTGTATAAAAGGAAAAAAGATACCATTATTCTCTCCCTTTTATAAAAGAGAACACGGAAGATCAGAGAGGCTGAGTACCTTGCTCATTCCATCAGTGGAAGATAGGAAATCCTAAGAAGCTGCGGTAATTAAGCAGCATAGGAGGTGCATTTCTTACTCAGGAGTCGTGAGCCAAGCTAAGTCCACAGAAGCTAACTGAACATAACCAGTAGTACTAATCCAAATTAATAAAAAATGCATTAAATTCATGATCAAAAGCTGAACGAATATATTTGAATTCCTTTACAACCAGAGTTACAGTGGAAAGAATATTTAGTAACCTGGATTCCATATTGGGCTCTTTTACAAACTGCCTTTTTGACTTTGCCAAGTGATTGTCTTCAGGCCTCAGCTTTTCACAGAGGAGTGAAAAGTGATTTCAGAGGCTAATGTGCTAGGACAAGAACAGAAGAGTAATTCTTGAGGATGGCTTTGAATAACTCACTGTTAATATGCAGAGTTTTAAAAAAAACTTTAGAACATATTTAGAAGTGCCACATTGATTCAGATTACTGAGTCACTCAATGATTGATTCATTCAAAATACTTATTGAGAACCTACTATGTGCTGGGCATTGTAACAAGTAGTGTTTTAGCAGTGAACCAAATGAAGTCCCCATTTTCCTGGTTTATTATCTAGTGAAGGAAGACAGAAAATAAACACATGCATAATATATACATGTCAGATAAATATCATAATATATGGCAGATAAATGCTACAGACCAAAGAATAAACAAGGGAAGTTGGTGGGGAGGGGAAGTAACCAGCTGCCCCAGTGCTTTCTACCAAATGTGCACCAGTTCATTCATTTACTGGAATACCCTTTCCTCAAGTATCCTTATGGCCGACTCACCCTGATTCAATCAAAGAGCATGGGCTCAATGAGGCCCAACACATGGAAAACCCCGCCCTCCCACAATCTGCTCTTTATTTTCTTTCCCATGTAGATCTAACATCTGAAACAAATTGCTTGTTTGGATGTTTAATGTCTGTCTCCCCCAGCTAGAAAGTAAGTTCCAAGAAGGCAGGCCTCTTTATTTTTTGTTCAAGGATGTATTTCAAAGACTTGACCAGTGCTTGAGAAGACGTAATGCTTAATAAATTGATTAATGTACAAATTAATTAAAAGTGAATGAATGAATTAGGAGGGTGATCTGGAAAGCCTTCACTAAGGGGGTGACTAAATAGTAAAAGCTTGACATTTAAAAATCGAAACTTAAGGAAATTGTATTTAAATGGTGCAGCATCCAGTTGATAGACATTCTGTGGCCTTAAAATGATATTTAAATTACATTTATGAGGATTAAGGAATAGCATGAAAACTACTTATAACATATGGCTGAGTGAAAAATGCAGGATGCAAAAATATGCCTATATTATTATTATAGCCATGTAAAAACAGGTCTTAAAAAAAGTTTTTAGAAGAAATGCTAGGAAGAAATATACCAAAAGTCATCAGTACAAGTTGTAGTGATCATTGATTTCCTTTATTATTTTTTCTATTTAAATTATTTTCTATAATGTGATCATACCAAATTTGATATGAAAATAAACAAATTTTAAAAAGTAAATCTATATACTGCTACCTCTCATTCATGGTGTTATAACATTTTTTTTCTTTTTTGTTGTTGTTTATATTGTACATTTCGAAATTGACCTGAACAATATCAGTAACTTCTGACAAGCAGGGACTCAGAGTTGAAAAAGTACACCTGGATTGCAAATGTTCCATAGAAAGACCAAAGGTGGAGAGGAGGTTGAATCAACTCTCATGCCTTCTATAACCGTGTTTCCCCAAAAATAACACCTAGCTGGACAATCAGCTCTAATGCGTCTTTTGGAGCACAAATTAATATAAGACCCAGTCTTATTTTACTATAATATAAGACTGGGTCTTTAATATAATATAATATAATATAATATAATATAATATAATATAATATATATAATAAATATAATATAATAAATATAATATAATATAATATAATAATATAATAAATATAACACTGGGTCTTATATAAAATTTGCTCCAAAAGATGTATTGGAGCTGATTGTCTGGCTAGGTCTTATTTTCGGGGAAACACGGAATTAACATCACATCTATCTTGACTTTACCTTCCTAGTAGATTGTCTCCAGGGGAAGGAAATCCTATCAGTTGAACATGCCCCTCAAGAGAGCATAATGAATAAGTGATTATAAGTAGAATATAACATCAGAAAGAGAAAATTGCCCAAGACTCTGTTTTATCTTAATTGTTTCCATTACCTTGATCAGGGGAAGATATTAAAGATTAGCAACATGTATTAAGAGCCAAAGTATGCATGGGATGTGTTATTCTATTTACTCCTCAGAATAATTCACTGAGATAGGAATTATGTAACCAAATTTTAGATGAGAAAATGGGGAATATAAAGAACTTACCCAGGGTCAAACAATCAGATAGGTAGTGAAACCATGATTCAAATTAGATTCAAACTGACTGTAAACCACACTTAAAACTCATATATAGAGAATAAAATATCAAATATTTCTTGGTAGACTCCCTTCCCAATAGTACTTTTCGGTCTCTTCCATGTATTTATGAAGTATTTATTTAACAATGGTCTTTGCTTGCAAAAGACACCAACTGCATTTTTATTAATATGGTTCCAGCTCCCAGATCTAGAGCAATGTCATCCTAGGTAAGCAGTAATATTATCCTGAAGCCTTTTGCAGTATTGAAATTGCCAGGGTCTGGGACTCCTGGTAGGTGAGAGGGGCACCATATTGGAATAGATACCTTTGCAATGAGTTGGGAACAACTCCTCTTGCCTCAGTTTCTGCACACTTATGAGAAGCCACATCAGGAACTGATTCTTCCCTCAGTGAGTCAAGGCAGGGAGCAGAAGCCTCGTTTGAATCTAAGGCTGAAACAGGAACTCTGCACTGGATCCTCTTCAATGGACCAGATGACCAGGTCACATCCTGAGGTGACCCTGTCTGTTGAATCAGATAATTGCTTAGTAATCGGTCCTTAACTAAACTGCTAGCTGGAAAACCAGTCTTTGAAATCAATAATTTCATATTTATATGTATACTTTTATGTATATGCTATGTTCATAAAAAGACTAAAATATGTTAGCTCTAGTTTGAAAACAAACATTCCAGTAAGGAGGAAGAGTAACTGATATTCCCCCTGGATATGGTTTCTCTGCTAAATTGAAGCTAAATAAAATAATATGTTACTATATGTGTTAAGTGACATACATAATGTCTACTTATAATACCTCTCGATGCATTTCACAAGAGAAATAAACGTCCTAAGTTTCATCTCTTCCCTAAATGACTACTCTAGAGACCACACAATTCCCTTTAAACTCAATTATCTCACAACTGAATGCTCTAATAATCTGCTAAAACCAGCAGACATAGTGTTATCAGTGAGCCAGAAAAAGAGGAAACCCCAGAGCAGCCATCAGTGGTCTTCACTTCTCTGCAGTCAGCCCCTTCGTATCCCTGATAACAATGACAGGAAAATTTCTCCGCCATCACTGCCAGGTCTGTCTCAGACGCTTTTCCTTTCACACTAAATTCTCCATCCTTGGAGGCCTCGATGTGGTAATTTGCAGGGTTCAAGTGAAGGTAATCCGGAGCTTTCCACACCTTCCTTAGGCACCTCCCGTTATTCCTGCACAGGTGAAGGCTGCACACCTCAGCAGCTCTGGTCACGTTGAGTATGTAGCTCCCTAAGTCGCAACCCACAAACTGCTTCACCTTTGTGCAGTTGCCCTGGAAATGTAGAAACAAAGGACTTTGAGTGATTTTTTTCTGGTACTGACACGTTTAGAGCATCTGGGCCTACGAAGCAGCTCCTTGGACCCAATTGAAACCTGATGGCTTGGTTGCAGAAGGTGAAGTGTTAGGCTCAGGGGGCCCAGATCAGAAAGGGTGAGAGGTCGAAAGGACAGGAAATGGAGAATATGTTACAGTAGGGCTAAGTAACTGAACTTGGAAACGGGCCTCAGAGTCAGCACGCGTGACCTTGCCTTCTTCCAATTTACATCCCTTTTTCCCTCCTCCTAGTTCCCAAGTTAATGGGTGTGAATAAAAGAGGAACAGACCCAGATTAAAAGTCATGTCAGAACTGCTGTCCTTCTGCCACCTTTCAGGTCTGTGGCACCTTTCGTGATAGTGTTAGAACAAGAATCATTACATTCTACCACTGTACTGTTGACCTTCAACCTACACCCTTCTGGATTTTCCTGTTCATTATGCTTAAATATCAACTGTCCTGAGTTCTAGTCTTCCATGTATAATCCAAACACAGGAAAGCCTGCAAGACTGACTAGGTTATCTTTTTTTTTGGTGGTTCCTATTATGTGTTTGCCACCTGGCTTGCACACTCAGCTTCCTGATGAAGCTCTTCCCATGAGCCACCTGGGCTGAAGAGAAAGTATCACACCTGGAGAGTCAGGAATTGATACTCTCAGTTTCTACCTAATTGTCATATGTGGACAGAGGAGACTTTTAACCTTATATTGTCACAAATAGTTTCATGAATAGTATCTTGGGAGCAAAAAAATTGAGCCTGTGAAATTCTAAGACTATCAGATAATCATAAACTTGCAAAAAATTCAATTTAACAAAAGTGTTGAGTATACAAGTATAAAAATTCAAGGTAAAATATATTACACTATAGAAATATCAATAAACATCATCTGGAAATACAGAAGAGATGGTGATTAATGTGGATTACAGAAAACTAGGAAGACTTCTTGGAGAAAATAATATCTGAGATGGAAGAAATTTGAAGAGGCATAAAAATCTTATTTTAAATGCTATTACTTTTCAGCTAATTTCTTCATACAGGAAAAAGTCAACGTGGAGATTAAAAAGTTACCATCTGTTTCTACTTCTCACAATATGATATAACACACTTTTGTGTAGTGGTTAGATGCAAGGGCTCCAGAATAAAACTGTGGTTTGTGACAACACCACTAACTAGCCTAACTAGCAACTACCCTCCTTAGATTTCTTCTCTTGTTTCCTCATCTGTAAATGAGGGTGGTAGTCCCTACCTCACAAGGGTTGTTATGACCAGTAAGTGAGCAAATCAAAACAAAAGAGCACTCAGTGCAATCCTAGCACATAGCACCTATTCAAAAAATGTCAGTATTATTATTACTATTTCAACAGAAGTTAATATTTATTGAGCTTCTTCTATGTATCAGGCACTGATTTGGACTTTTTTTTCTAAAGGCTGGTTTACTGTGGAGTGAGCGCTATAGGAAAACAGGGCAAACACTTGAAATGATATTAAGTATAACTTCAAGGTACTGTCTTACCTCAGATGAAGTTAAATTCATGTCTCCCCAAATAACAATGCCTGCAGCTCCCAACGCAGCACTTTCTCCAATGGTACTGATTAGATCTTGCTAGATTGAAAAGAGTAGAGTTCATTATTCATTTGAATAAAAATCAACCCACCAGAAATTAGGATTAGAGGCTGAGTTTAATATAATAGGATAAAACTATTTTCCACTTTCTTAGAGTAACTCAAATGTTGATTGAACCAAGGCTCAGAAATCACACTCTATAATCATATGGAAAAACACATTAAATATTTTTAAAGTAAAATTTAAATTTTCCAAACAGAATATTATTTTAAAGACAGGCTCTAAATAGCCACCATAAATTGTTTAATCAAAGTTGACTAGGGGCATATATATATATATATATATACACACACACAAACCGGGTCTACAGAGGGTGCCAAAAAATGTATATTCATTACTCATTTCTGGAAAGGAAAAAACTATTAAAATTATAATAATATATACCGATAACAAAAGATGAATACAAGTCACGTTTGACTTCTGCAATGACAAGAGGTGCTCAAAGTGGTTACCATCAGCATCCAGACACTTCTGATTACGGCGAACTACTGCTTGAGCCACGTTGACCCAAGTGTCCGCTTGTGTACATTTTTTTGACACCCCTCATATGTATGACTCAGAAACAGAATTCAGAAGTTTTCCTTCTCCAAATGTGAGGAATGGCTCTCGTTCCTCCTAGCTAAGCTTCCCTTTCCAGTTTGCAACACTCCCCTGAAAAATTCATGTCTGTAGTGACCTAGAGGCCTTTGTGTCATTTGGAGTCCAAGGCCTGGTAGAGAAACACAGTGGCAAGGACTTTCCGGCTCTGACTTGGTCCAGCTCTCATGTTTGATTCCTGAAATTACGTGTGTTTCATTTAAAAGTGCCTGACTTCATGGTCTTTATCCATTCATCCAGTCACGGTAAAACCACCGGAATTTTTGTCAATATGGTTAAAAGAGATAAAAGCTCAATTTCAGCAGGGGTAGTTTGTAACCCTAAAAGACTATTGTTTTAGTGCTTAAAGATTAACAAGGAGCTAGGCCATTTCAAAGGGAAATTAATTGTTGAATGTGTGCAGTTAGTTCCTACAGTACAGTAGGTTTCCTAAATAAGTTTGTCAAATTATAATGTATTCCCCCAATGTTTAGGATACTAAGCATTCACCTATTACTCCAAGGATGAATTTCCATCAATGATATGCTGAAAAATGTAATTGGGTGATTTAGTGGCAAATAAAAGCAGACCTTTAAACTGTACTTTGCCTGGGGCATTTTATATTAATATCAACACTTGAGAGATAAATCTCCTTATCAGGTACTTTAAAAGTTCACTCAAATGAAAGGTTTTGCAATCTCAGTTTTCAAAGGTTTTTTTTTGTTTGTCTGTTTTCGGTTTTTCTTTCCTGGTCAATTCTCTGGAAACTTTCAAAAAAGGAAGAGATTTTGATTTAAACTAATTTCCCTTTAGGCTGACATCCATTTCCATTTTCCATGACCATAGCATCTGCTGAATAGATCAGAGCTAACATGACAGGAAGGGGAGTTTTGTGAGGCTCAAATGAAATAGTGCAAGTGAAACGGTTTTGAAAATTACCCATGATATGGTGACTATGGGACAGAGGAGGAGCCAGCCATGCAGTGCCCAGAGTGAGGACTCTGCTCGGTCCATGCCCATCGCCTCTTTTGGCAAAGACAGAAAGGAGCAGAGCTCCACCCCCCACTGACTTTGAAACTTCCCTGAATACAACAGTGCCATATTCACATGATGTGATCAGAGGGGCTGAAATTCCCCATGGCCTTCTATGAATTCCTATCAAGTGCATGTTACACCTTTTCAGCTGTGTCACAGTTTTTGGATAGTCTGGGCTTTCTGGTGTTTGTTTGCTTTGGAGGGTTTTTTTTTGTGTGTTTTTGTTTGTTTGTTTGTTTTTGCAGTATTTGTTCTCTTTACATTTCAGTTTTGGAGGTTTCTATTGAGACATACTGAAGTTCAGAGATTCTTTCCTCAGCCATGTCCAATCTGCTAACAAGCCCGTAAAAGATATTCTTCTTTTCTGTTACAGTGTTTTTGACCTCCAACATTTCTGCCTGGTTCCTTCTTCGAGTTCCTGTCTCTGTGCTTACATTGCCTATCTGTTCTTGCATGCTGTCCACTTCGTGCATTAGAGCTTTTAGCATATTTGTCATAGTTGTTTTAAATTCCTGCTCCATCATTCCAACATCCCTGCCATATCTGAGTCTGGTTCTGATGCTTGCTGTGTTTTTTCAAATTGTACTTTTGCCTTTTAGTTGTCTTGTAATTTTTTTCTTGATAACTAGACATGATTTATTTTTTCTTGATGGACAGGTAGCTCACACTGGCTAAAAGGAGCTGCTATGAATAGGCCTTTATAGTGAGGTGTGGGGGGAATGGAAAGATTTTAGCATCCTATAATCAGGTCTCAGTCTTTTAGTGAGATTTTGGCTCTGGACTGAGACCTTTACAAATTCTTTGTTATTTTTACCCCCCTCTTAGGTGGGGCAGGTTGGTTAGAAGGGGCTAGAGCTGGGTATTTCCCTTCTCCCAAGTGGAAGTCTACAGCCAGCTGGAGTTGAGTGTTTTTCTTCCCCATGTCAGTTAGGTTCTGATAAGATCCCAGCAGGTTTGGTGTTGGTTAAATAGTTTCTCCTGAGGGCACACCCTGTAAGCATAGAAAGCTCTGGGGTATTTAGAATGGTTCCTTATCTCTGTTGCCTACCAGATGCATGAGGGGATATTTCTGTGATATTCAAGGTGAGGACCTGTCAGCTTTTGGAGGTAAAACTCACAGAAGTGTCCCCTCCTTGCCCCCACCCATGATGCATCCTCCCCCTGGAGTTTATCTCTCTCAGAACTGTCCACACTGAGCCACCAGGAATTCATCAATGACAGCTCAGGTTTTCCTACTCCAGCAGTGGTTTCCGCAGAAGTTTCTGCTCACAGGTTTTGAGCTGGTAGATTTTGATTTTCTGTGTTCACCTGTCTGTCTCTCCAATTTTGAGGGCAGCAATCGGCCCGGTGTCCTCACTTCTTTTATGAATCTAAGAAGAGTTGATTTTTTTCAGTTTGTTCAGCTTTTTATTGGTTAAGATATAGTGGCCACTTCCAAGTTTCTTATAATGCACGCTGGACTGGACACCAGAACTCTCTCATGAATTCCTTTGGACTAAGTCATTGGCATGAGACGGAGGAGAGAGGCACAGCGTCTGTATTTTGTGTTCATAGGTCATTGATCTATATTGAGCAAGGAAGCTACAGATGTTTGTGGTGAAAATCGCAAGTCTTCATGCACATGTTGACTAAAGGAAAGGAGTCAGTAGGAGACGTTAATGCAAATTTCTATACCAAATTAGCTCACTGTCAGCTAGCTGAGAACAGGGTGCTGAATGAATCACAGAGCAGCTCTGTTTTGAGGACCAAAAAATGCAAGAGCCCTGTTTAATGACAGAAGTTCCAGGCAAGGTGCTTCTTGGAGTAGATTGGGACCACCTGAAAGCACAAGCCACATGAGTGATGTCACGTGAAAAGAGAAAGGAAAAACACAGGATGTAATTGCAACAAATCTTCCAGGTCCTAGTGTGGTGTAGGTCCGCCTTGCCCTACCTGTGAGCCTCAGCTCAAACGGAGGTTGTGGAAATAGAGGGTGGGGATACCCAGAGGGCTTCCTCCACATTTGGGTTTCCTTCAGTCTCTGAGGCTTTAGCACAGTGCATGCGAGTAAGTTGCCCACTGTGGGGAGCTGGAGCATCATTAATGAGCTCCCTTTCAGTGTTACCACAGGGAAGATTAATTCATTACAGGGAAAGACATCTTTAAATTACAGTCCAGAAAACTCCTTTCATTATTTTTTAAAGCATAGCATAAAGTTATATGTAGGTCGAATTTATGTGTAAGTAGCATAGGAAATCTTTTGTGTGATATGAGGTGTTACTACCCCCAGGTCATCCCCCCTCACCCCCAGGGCTGCTGACAGAGATTCCATTCTTATATATTCCCCTTCCAAGGTTAAGACTTTGATACTGGTTAAAAAGTGATAGCTTTACCACATGTATTCCTGTAGTGTTTCAAATTTTCATATATATTTTCTCATTTAGTTTTCATACCATATCTGCTAGGTAGGTAGGGCAGGTAATACTGTCTCATTTTGAAGATTAAGACAGTGAGGCACTGAGGTCTGGAGAGGTTAAGAGTTTTGCTATTTATTGGTAATTCCTTGTTCTAATCTTAACTGTGTGTATGTATACATGTACACACACACACACACACACTAAAGTGAAGAAAACTTTTGGAAGATCGTAAGTGGAAGCCATAACTGGTGACTTATAGTTGGTATAAATGAATATCAAGTTTTTAAACTTTTGTGGACAGATTTTTAGGGAGGATGGAGTAAAATGATAGGTAAACTGATGGCTTAGAACATTTGGAAATACCTTGCCATTGAGAAAGTTTTCAGAATGATATTTTGGGACTGCCAAAGAAAACTGTTTTCTAGATGAGACACGAACTATTGTTTCTTCTTTCCTTAGAACAGATGCTCTCCTGAGGCTGTAGCTACTATGATTCCCTGAAAATAAGACCTAGCTGGACAATCAGCTCTAATGCATCTTTTGGACCAAAAATTAATATAAGACCCGATCTTATTTTACTATAATATAAGACCAGGTTTTATGTAACATAACATAACATAACATAACATAACATAACATAACATAACATAACATAACATAACATAACATAACATAACATAACATAACATAACATAACATAACATAACATAATACCGGGTCTTATTTTACTATAAGACAGGGTCTTATAAAATATAAGACCCGGTCTTATATTATTTTTTGCTCCAAAAGATGCATTAGAACTGTGTGAGGGATATAAATGATAAATGTCTAGCTATTACATTGTTGTGTGCACCTGAAACTAATAAAGAAAATGTTAAAAAAAAAAAAAAAAAAAAAGACGCATTAGAGCTGATTGTCCTGCTAGGTCTTATTTTCGGGGAAACACGGTACTCACAGAGTAGCTTACCCTAAGTGTGAAGAATGTGCAGAATGTACCAGTAATAATCTCAATTGAAATGAATGCTTCATCCCTTAAAGTTTATTGTTTCTTCCAAAAGTAAATTTATTATCACTAACGAAATTTGAGCCAAATATAGAAAAGGAAAATAAGTTTCATAGAAGAAGGTGGTATTTAACTTTCCATTCCAGAATCAATGACTATTTTGTAAAGATTTAGGTACCTTTTTTAAACTTTCCAGATAGTACTGATTTCCTGTCATTCTCAATCATTTGTTGCCGATTTTTCTGGGTAATACAAATATCAGTTCACATAGAGATGTTTTCTCCTTACTCATCCCATTAACAGGGCCAAAGGCATAGCATTTCCTAAATTCTGATACATTTATGCCATCTCCCTCTGAGGAGTAAGCTTTACTCTCGCTGTTCCACAGATGCCTACTCATCATGGTAGAGCCCTCACCGGGGTGTTTCCTGAGCCTCTGCCTTTGGATGCCTGACACTAAGAATATCTTTACACATTTATACGTTTAATACATGATGGAGGATTGAAACTCGTCATGATGGAGAAAGAAGAAATGTGATAAATCCACAGTATTCAGTAATATCTTAAAACACCACTGCATCATAAAGGGAAAGCCTGAACTAGTCCCAAGTCTTCTCATCACAGAAAGTTTACACATAACTATCCAAGTCCAAAGATGAGAGTAACACCTACTTTTAAGTTTTTATCTCTGGAAGTTTCCATTTAAGTGATTAGAGTTGCAAAAGGAGAGGAAGAGAGAAATTTGGGCTGAAAATTCACCTATTTTAAAAGTTACCCTCATGGTTTGTGTGAGGTCTTCTATTTATAAGTTTTAACATCGGAATACAAAACCATCTACTAGTGATGGATTTACTATTGAATTTACAAACTTGTACTACACTTAACCAATTTTCCATTAATGTGATCATAGAGTCAAGAATAAAACAGATGGCTAAATATGTAGATTCACCTACTTTTAGCAGATTTGCAACTCCTTTATGCCTTTAATTTTTTTTTTTTAATTTGTAATTGTGGTTAAAAAAAACACGTAACTTAAAATGTACTGTCTTAGCCATTTCTGAGTGTACAGTTCAGTAGTGCTAAGTCTACTCATATTGTTGTGCCTCCCTCATACCTTCTATTAAAGCTAGTATGGTACTTTTTCTTTCTCTCTTGACAGTTTAGATGGTGAGGGCAGAAGGAGGAATACCTCAGTTCCACTTCCGCCTGTGTGAGGAAAGTACTCCATTTTCAAACATCCTGTCTGATCTCCCAATCTGTTCACCACCAACCATTTCAATAACCTTCCAAAAGGCCAATTACAAGGCAGAACAATGGAAGATGGGGTTTGGGGAGTAGGAGCAGGTGCTGATATTGCACTTTAACCCCTTCCTTCCTTTCTTCTTTCCTTCCTTCCTTCATTCCTAACAGAATAATAATAAATAAGATAATCAAAACCCGGTTTGCATAAATGAACATCTAAGTGGATGGCTAGTCAAAGGGAGAATTATGCTCCTTTCTAGCAGACCACTAATTAGAAATTCTCCAAAGAACATAACTGACAGAGAAATGCCTCTTTTAGGGCGAGGGAGGAAATCCCTCTGTCTTCAATAAAGGGTAGCTTACCTTAGAAAGAAAATGTAACGGTTCTTCTGTGTACCCCAGCCTGGTGTAGACGAACACAGGCAGAGCATAATCACGGGATGTCATGGTGGAGATCCTCATGGATTCATGCACCCGAAACTGCGAGAAGCGCAAAATGTTTTCACTGTCTCCGACAGATTTCCTGATACCAATCGAAGGATATAAAGCCGCACTGCTGTTCCAGAGCCAAGAGAGCTCATTGTTCCTCAGAACTTCCTTTTCTGGGCATGACCCAGTATAGTTCGGGGCATAAACATTATAATTGTGGCAATCAGGATATAAGTAATAACCCCAAAGGCCCTTGGGTCTGCTCTTCATTCCCAATTCAATGGTTTCCTTCATGAAAGCTTTTGCACTTTCTTCAAATGTTGCTTTGGCTAAATCTTCAATATCAGCAGCTGACACATTTTCTTGCATATTGAGAATGAGCTTTCTTGACTTCTGTCTGTAGACATCTCTTGTGTTCCAGTTCCGGGCCCACTGAGGTCGCCAATACTCCCAGTCTATCACAGCAAGTCCACTAAAATCTTCAGCAGGGATATAATAATTAATATCTTGGTTGGCCTTTTCTAGATGTGCTTGCAAACTTGTGTTCTGAGGGAGGCCCCCATTAATGGGAACACCCTGTGATGTATACCATGGATAGTATCCCAGTCTGTTGACATAAAATATAGTGACATTTTGCCCCGTGGCCTTAGCCAGTGGACTTCCAATCATCTGAAACATTTTCAGATTTAGTCTTATATTATATTTTATGAAACACTGATCTGTCGGAGCATTCCAAGCAGCTATAAATGGTTTCCTTTGATGAACTGGAAGTCGGGCAGGTTTCAGAGAAGAGATAGATGTCAGAAATAAAAATACGAGCAGCCATGACGTGAGATGTATTGTCTGGGCAACACAAAACCTTAACTGTCCTTCAGATAATAGTTTCATGATAAGACAAAAATAGTATCTTCTGCTTTAACGTACTCTGAAAGACCTGTGGAGAGATTTAATTTTCTATTAGTGGTCATTTTGAGGGAAAAGACTCAAATATTGAATGAATATTATTATTGTTGTTCCGTACTTACATTTTAAAGTATATTTCATTTAAAAGTCTTAAAGAGGCCTATAAGTAAATTGAGATATAGAAGCAAGTGTAGTGACCTAGCTTCTATTCAGGGGCAAGCCGTGCAATTCAACAAACATTCATGGAAATTAAAACCCTGTATCCAGAATACAAAATAAATAAGATGAGGTCCTGGCCCTCCAAAAAGCTCGTTATCAAATAAAGATGTAACATAATAGCCACTATCGTTTTGGAAAACTGATCAAATCCTAGGCACTGTGCTGAAGTACTTTGTAAATATTTATCTGATTCAGTCTTGAAATTACTTTTTATTTCACTAAATAAGGCAAATTGTCATTGTCCAGCTCTTTTTCCAGCCTTCCTTGCAGCTAGGGTGCTGATATCTGACCACGGCCATGCCAGTTAGATGCATCCTATTCTAGACTTTAAATTGAAATGTTGGGAATCAAAGAGGCTGAAAGGTGGTGGTGCTGGTGGTGACAGAAAGTCCGATGTTCAGGAGTGGCAGTGCCTTCTGGGGCATCCAGAACCTGACATCCGTGGTTAATGCTAAGTGGCAGCATTGTCCTCACGGACAGAACTTTTCTGCTCAAGTCAGTGAAGTTTTGTTTGGGTTGCTTACAACCAGGAACTCTGATTGACAGAGGTTCTTTCCATGCAATCTGTGGTTTTGAGTATTTCCTCCAGCAAAGCTGATCACCTGTTTTCATGTTGTCTGTAATTATCACTGTTAACCACCAGGTGTCGCCAGCCAAACCTTATAGCATTTCTCAGGCCTAGGACTCTGAGGTAAACAAAACTTTAAAAAGTTACAAAACTTTATTCAAAGATATTTAAGAAGTGCTAAGTAAATGGCTATGCACAAAATATCAGCTTTTAAGAGCTATGGAGGTAGCTTTTCCTTCATCTATTCATCAGTGATGTACTCCTCCACAACGTAAAGATGAATAAGACGACTCAGTGACATGAAATATTTACACTGAAGGTATAAACTATGGTTTAAAGAGAACAATATTTATAAGGTAACATAATTTTATGAATCCAATAGGAATTGTGGTCTTCAAAACTGTCCCTCATCTGTGATTTTTATTATGTTCTGCCTCAGGATTAAGAAAAATGAATTTGCATGTATGTTCATTAGTAGGACAAAAAAAGCTTTTATTTAAACTTAAAATTCAGTTCATGCTAGAGAATGCTATACATGTGTATGAAAAAAAACAAACTATTCTACTGGAATGCTTCCTGTTTTCAGTTTTATTCAGAACACTGCTTTCCACCGATTACAGTTTCCCCTTTGGTCAGCCTCCCTCATCACTGCCATGGAACGTCCTCATTCATTTATTACAAAGTTACCAAGCGACTCTTTTTTCCTATCCTAGAACATTATTTTCTCCTTATTCTGGTTAATGGAAAGTGAACATGCCATGGCAGGTGGCAGGCAGAGCTCCTGATGAAATGTGCAGGTACACAAAGAATGCAGGCAAAATAAGTAAGTAAAATTTGGTGGTGCCTATGTCTTCTATTTGCTGTACGTCTCAGCTGCCCACTTCCCACACAGGCAAGTCACGGTGCTGATGCACCCTCTGTTACTCTCTTAATTAAACATCGCTTGCTGAGAGGAGATCCTTCACTTAGCACCTCCCAGACATTTTTTTTCAGTCCCCACCAGGCAACCTTTAGCTGTGTGCTTTTCCCACCCTCCTTCCTTCACCAGAGAACCTCCCCAGGGAACCTCCCCAGGCCTGCCCTTTCCAAAATGGCTCTTTGCTTCAGATTTCCTCTAGATCCTTTTCTCTCATCCTTCCCAGGCTGTCAAAATCCCCACTGCTGAACTCCACCTGTATCTTGACTAGTTGTTAGTCTAGCAACTTGTACAGTTACACACCCTTAACCATGAGTCACCAATAGCAGCCTTCTTCTTCTTTCTCCCTTCCCCCTTTATAATCTGCCCAGGAAGGTTTGTCTCTTTAAACAAATCTTTGATTGGTGGGGTTTTAGAAAGAGTTGGCAAGATATTGGGGGAGGGGATAAGTGAGGCCTTTAACACAGAGCTCTCCCCTAAATTGTTATCACCCAGTTTTCTTTTCTTAGGACTAAGGTTGGCTCTGGGAGCAATTCATCATGAGGTACTAAATTTTATTAAAACTCTCTTTCACGTCATTATCAAAGAACACTGGGATCCCTCCACCTGAACAACTTTTAGAATGACTGAATTATCTTATTTGTCTGAAACCGCCTCCCTTCCAGTCTTCTTAAAAATAAGCTTAAGTTTTTGTAAGTATATAAAAATAATGATTTCACTGTCAGTTGTGCTAATGGAAAATTCACTCTTCGGTGTGAAAGGCAGCACTTTTTATGTAACATGAGCATTTTGCATTTTAAGAAAAGCAGCCTGAAAGAGAACACAATTGTCTTTATATAACAGTGCATACTTAGTCATTGTCAAAACGTAATACTTCTCCTTTAAGACTTTGGATTTCTTGTAGCCAAGATCAACAGCTTTCTCGGGAAAGCACACACAGTCTTAGGACCAGGTTTTGAATAAAATGTTCCCTCTGTCAACCTGTTTTTAACTAAGCTCCTTAAAATAACAGTTAGTTGATTTAAATTGTTATCTAGTGGTCCGTGAAATATTACATAAGACTTTTGAAAGTTCGTAGTCAAGATGATAAGTTTCAACACTGCATCTTCCCAGGTATGACCCAAGCCATTGACCAGAATTGCTGGGGTAGCAGGCAGGGTAAGCAGATAGAAATTAGAAATGGGAGCTCAACCTGAGGTCAACCCTGAGGAGTGGAATGTTGTTTGATCCGGTTCTCTGGATCTGAGATCTGAATGTCAGGGAAAAAGACTGGAATGGAAAGGCAGGCACCTGAGAGGCCAGACACTGTGGCCAGATCATATCGTTTTGCTTCAGGTAAACATGACTGAATTTCAAATTCTCCCTCAGTCTTGACAAGAAGGGTTTGGGAGGTAGGTTACCCTGGTTTTGTAAGTGGTACCCATCTCTCTGCACAAGCCCACATATTTTAGCAAGGTGCAAAATTTGAACCTTGAAAAGCTGAAATGTGCAGGCACTGACTCCAAACTGTTTGTAAATGAAGAAAGAGTAAAGAACTACGGTGTATTCCTGCTGGAAACAGAAGATTGGAAAAGTCTATCTGAATTACAAATGCACAAATCCTTTCACCCAGAAATTCTGTTTCTATATTACTCAATCTAGTATTGCCTGTAATTGTTAAGCTTGGTAAAAAATGTCATTATTAAGGGAGTGGCTAAATAAACCAGACTTCTACAGAATGGAATAGTATGCAGCTGTAATAAAGAATGAGGTCGCCTCTACATACTAATAGGGATATTTACCAGATATAATTATTCTTTAAGGTATATATTTGTTTTATATATGTGTCTGTACATATGCTTAAAATTTTTTTAAAGCAAGGTGTATATATAATGCTGCCATTATTTTTCTGAGACAGTGATATATACATATATACAGACACACCAGGAGTGCCAAAAAAATGTATACACATGACTTGTATTCATCTTTTATTATCAGTATATATTACTACAATTTTAATACAGTTTTTGCTTAAAATGCATATACATTTTTTGGCACCCTCTCTATATATACAAATATATTATACATACAAGTATACATATATGTGCAATTGTGTATTGAAGAATAGCTCTCAAGAATTGATGACATTGCTTGCCTCTAGGAAAGAGATCTGCTGGTTGAAAGAGAGAAGTGGGTGGAAGTTGAGTGAGATTTCTCTGGGAGGCAAGTTCTGTTGGGATTTTGTACTATGTTGATGTGACAGCTATTCAAAACTGTTACTTTAATTAAGAAACTAATAAAGTTCTTTGGAAATACAAAAGAAGAGGTGAATTGATTCTGATTATAAGGAATCAGGCCTGTCTTCCTAAAGAAAGGAACACCTGAGTTGGATTTTCTTACAAAGGTCATGTTTTATAATATTATTTGAGAAAATAGTATGCTTTTCTGCAATCTGCCAAGAAAAAGCCCTTTTCAGGAAATAAGATGGGTGGTTTGGGGGGAGGGAGGATTCTGTGTATGGTTTTTATCTTTTATTTTTTGTAGTTGAAGTAAACACCGTCAGCCAGAGCTTTAAGTTAACACTCTGTTCTGACCCGTGGATACTAAGAGCTAATTTTAGTTTGGGTAATTATCTGTGGTAAAGGAAAACTAACAGTGATTAATGGTCTAGTAGATATTCAGCAGGAACACAGAAAATAGGCTTGAAGAAGATACTGATTAGTATTATTATGCACCACAAAATGCAGTGCACACCACCAGTCCATTATTTATAACAAGTGGAACACTATGCTGTAAAGAAATAGGCCTTCTCTGATTGTAAACAATGCCAAACTACAGTTAGGACAATAAAAGTATTTGGAGGCATTGGATATAAAAAGATGCTTTGGTTGCTCTTTCTTATTTCCTGACTGTATGTTAATTTTGGTGATACAATCAACCTAATTTTCAATAACTCAGGAAGGTGGATTTTTCCTATTTATCCTCAGATCATTTCTTTCTTGGATGTTCTTAAGCACTTCGATTCCATTGCATTTTATCCAATTATACCTTTTGATGAAGATTAACTTCTGACCTTTTTAAAAAAAATTATTCTATGTTTTTGACAGTTTTATGTTTGTTCTTCCTCACACTTTCCTCTTGTAAATTCTTTTTCAAATCTTAGTGTTTTCTTTGAATTCTGTTCAATTACCCTGGTGTGTTTACAGCACAAACTAAGGAAATCTCAGTGTCATATGACAGAAGACAGTATGAAGTCCAGCTTAACCTTGGACTCCAGGGCCAGTTAACGTTATCAGCACTTAGAAAAAGTCTCATTGTCTCATCTCTTCCATGTTTATTTTTATTGTTTTATCGCCTTTCCAGCATATCACAATACTTTCTTTTGGGCGTGGTGATGAGGGTGATGATAAGTAATAGCATTTTATGTATCAAAACATAGTACTGATGTCTGTTCTCTGTCTATGCGCGGAAGTCTCAGCTTTTGAAAATTATACTTATGAACTGGAACTTAAATTCTCATTTTAAGATTTATGACTATCAGATGCAATCTTGCCCATCACTCATTTCCCCATGTCTCTCTGCATCTCTGTAGGCTTCTGGCTGATACTTTCACACAGGACAGATTTTCGAACCAAGGTGATAAGGCCTCTGAATTGAATTGCTCTCTGGACATCTCACCACTATGGTCTGACCTCCTGGTATTGAATTGATTTGTATCTGAGTTTGCAGTGCCCATTGGCATTACAACTAATGTCTCTTACCTGAAATACCCTTCTCAACCTTCAGCAAACTTGACTATAAGCTGTCACACCCATCAAAATTCAGCCATCTGAAAAGATTGTAGCACAGGAAGAAAGTATGAGCTGGTGAAATTATGTTTCCCTGCATTTTTGTTTTGTACTTTTTAGCTTTGGGTCTGTAAACAAAAAAAGGGGGGGCTACGTAATAAACCTGACCAGCTACCAGGGGGCCACATGGCAGGCCTGACAAGCTCAGCGACCAAAAGCAACTACACAGGATGGCCTGATCACAAATTCCTAACTGGGCAGGTCATGATGGCTAGTCACGTCCCAGGCCTATAGCCACCTAAGCAAAGTTCAGTCTTTCCCTTAGCTGAGCCCTGTCCACTGTTCTTATGCCTCTTGGATAGCATATCTTTGAAATGTCAGAATAATTTTCTTTTCCTACCTCTCAAAGGCACAACCTCAGGCACCAGAGCAGGAAACCACCAGAGCATGAGACCACAGAAGCCCTCATTGCTATGTTGTTCCCCCGCATACCATCTCTATTTACTGTTAATGTGAAACGTTAACTATTCAGTACCCACCAACGTAAAAGAAGTGTGCATTTTTTCCATTTTGCTTTTTATCTAATCCTAGAAATTTCCCAGCTTTGCTTTCTCCTGCCTCCTTAATCTACCACCCATGGATTTCATGTAACTTTGCTTACATCTGCTGCTTTGATTATAATGTATAAAATAAGCTGTAAAAATGTATTCTCTGGAGCATTTACTCAATCCATTGAGATTTTGCTTCTAGGCATGTCCTCAACATTTTGGCTCAGATAAAATCTTATAGGCTGGACATTCTTTCATTGACAGATCTTATATGATTAGCTAAATAGATATCTCTTATCTCTTCCTAAGCCACTAGACTGGAGGAATAATAAAATTCTTGATGTGGCAACTGACTGTGCCAGTTCAGACTAATCTCCACCAGGCCCAGGTTTCAATAACAAATAGTATGTATTACCACGCAACCAAGTGTCTAAAAAAAATATAAATTGTTGAAACATCAAATATAGTAGCTAACTAATCGATAATTTGCACACATTTTAAAAATGTAATTAGAGAACCCGTTCCCTATTTTGGTTGTCCGTTTAGACAATATGAGAACTATCCTGCATTTGGACATTAATAAAGAAAGATGAGTTTCTGCACTACTTACAGTAACGTATATTAACCATAAATATGAAGTAAATACTTTTTCATACACAGACTTTTTAATTCCTTAAAAGTAAGTTTATTTGTTCAAGACCATTAATCACAAGCAGTCTAATTATACAAACCATATAACTTGAAAATATTTTGAAATAGATTTTAATTTCCAAATGTAACCTTACACAGGTCTCTTAATACAATAAGGGAATTGAAAAATGTTCCAATCACAGTTTCTGGGTAGACTAAGGATGCAATAGGTTGTTCTGGAATGCTTATGACAAAGTTAGAGCAATTCCAGCTGAGGATAATAGCCAAGTATTGAACCACCTACCGGTAATATGATACATCAAAGAAGTAGTGTTCCTTGAAAAGTAGGATTTGTTTTTTTCAAATATAATTGATAAGAGGATACACAGAATTTACTCATTTGGATCTATTTATGAACATTGGAGCTAAGCTTAGAGGAAGGCTTCATTCTGTGAAAAAGATAACTTGAGATTATTCCGATAGAAATCCACAGTATCTGCAATTCTATTACATGTAGAAATATTCAAGGGATGGGCTAAGTTAAGGAGACTAAGATTTCAACAAACAAGCAATTATAGAAGATGATGTAAGTATAAATATAACTTTAATTACTGAATTTATGAAAGCTTTTCCCAAGAAAGAATCAGGCTCACATAGAAGTTTATTGCTGAGAAAAATATTTCACACACTATGATTTTCAAAAAAAATTATAAAGAATATAAACTCTGAATCTCTGTACATGAATTTTTATAACTTGTTATGTTTTTGTTTTTTTAACTTTTGCATTTAACACCTTTTCAATTCTTTGCTTGTGACTCTACTTAAATATAAAGAATCTATGAATACTTCAATAAGAGATCTTCTTTCCATCATCAAACTGAATTTTAATTTACTAACAGGGCTGAAATAAAGCATGTGACTAAGCTTCCTTACATATTTCTTCAATAACATAGTATATATGAGTAAAATAAGTATCTCAGTTAACAAAATCTAGATTCAAGTTCGTTACACAGGACCTGGCAATGGAGTTAGAAATAATCAAGTTTTATTGCCTAAACAATCTTACTCAACTCATATTTTTTTTCAACTATTTCACTTTATCTTTGATATTAGATAGCCACTGAAGTACACAGCTTTTTTCTCCATCATTAGGAAATTTCTTGACTAAGATTTTCTCTCCCCAATGGATTAAATTATTTAAGATTTATCTTTTGCATATTATTTGGTACTTTCTTTCCTGGAAAATATAAATCTATCTATATGTATCTATATGTACAAATCTTTACCCCAATTATTAATAAATTTTCCAGTTTGAAGTGCCTGTTGGTTATCTCTAAATATTCAGTCCCTTTGTTAACATTTGCAAAGAAAATTTAAAACCTGTTTTTATGACCAAAAAATGTCCATGTCCTGAAAGGATCCATGTTTCTTAAAAACTGCAATACTTGTTCCAAATAACAGTTCTCTAATGCTGTACATCATGGTAGGTGTGGTAACTATGGACCACATCTTGAAAAACGTATGTCATTAAAGATTATGCAAAAATAAAATCTCGATCAAATAAGGACATGCACATATACTCTCAAGAAAATTACTGTCTGTAAAGTTAGCTTGAGGAATTCTTCACAACTATATTATAAAATATATTAAAGTTGTGGCTCTCTCATAAAGCCATATGTCCAATGGCTGATTTACAGTTAGTTTCCCAATCCGCTTTGGGGACTCTTCATTTGGGGAATATATTTTACTACTGTGGCAAGTTAAGTGGTAGGTTATGATAACGTACTGCAACATACTGTAAAAGGGGCTTTTTTTTTTTAAGAGAAATTCTGTATGTAGAGGAGAAATGAAGCAAACCTTGAATACTCAGTAAAGTGAGAATCATTTCCAACTATAAACTTATAACAAATTTAAAATAACTGAAATTTGATGTAACTGTCAGTGACAAACGTAGTTTTAGGGTGCTAGGTACATAAAAGCAAGCTCACAGTTTGAAAGGTATTATATTGGCAAAGTTAATAAAGCGAGAACAGAAAAGAAATTGGAGTATTCCAGGACATTTAATAAAATTAGTTGTTTCTAATATCCCTAACAAAGCGTGTTTCTAAAAACAGTCCTTAAATATTGTCAAACAGAACAAAAAGTATATTTTACCTCTGTTTTTGCTTGCTGCTTGTCCTTTAGTCACCTGATGCAAAGTAGAGGCAGAGGTTGAGTGGCAGAGGATGGCCTGTGGCCGTTCAGAGAAACATGTTATTACAGGAGTGACTCAGTCCTCCAAGTTAAACTGGAGGCTTGCATTAAATCTCTTTATAACCAAAGTCAGACTTTCTTAAAAGTATATGGGAGGATGCTGTTGTTGTCTGGCCGGAGGAGGCAGAGGTCTGTCGGTTGCTTGCTCGGGCGACCTGCGGCGGTCGGCGGGCAGGTAGGTCGCGATAGTGGGGGCGCCGTGCAGGTGCGAGGCTATGTCGTGGTCACAGCCCTGATGTCACCTTTGAGCTTCTTCCCCCGGGATACAGGGCGGTCCAAGTGGAGGCCGCAGCACCACCCTTGGGTCCTGAGGATCCCGCACTGCCGGAGCCCGCACCTGCTTCTCACCCGCACAGACGTCAACCAACCTGACCCGGCCTGGCCCTACCTGGCCAGACAGAGAGTAGCGCAGGCAGGCAGCTCCTCAGAGCACAGGACCCCCTTCCCAAGGACAGGAAACCGTTGGAGAACTCGGGCTTCGAGGCCATCAACTCACAGCTGACCGTGGAGACCGGAGATGCCCACACCATCCACAGGATTGACAGCTATTCATGTCAGATGGGGGTCGGGGGACGACAAGCCCATGTTCAGGCAAGTCTGCCTGGAGGGCCAGCCACACGTGCTGGAGGCACTGTCCACACCCCAGACCTCAGGCCTCAGCCCCAGCAGACTCAGCAAGAGCCCAGGTGGTCAGTGCAGCGACAAGTGCAGCCAAAAGACCCTCTTCTACCTGATCACAGGCCCTACGAGTCCTTCCACCCTGACTGTGACCTCAGCCGCAGCCAGGAGTTCAGCCGGGAGCCCAGCCTCAGCCGACTGGGGATGCAGTCGGGGCAGTCTGTTCTCGGTCGTGCGAAGGGACGTCAATGCCCTGAAGCCAAAGCTGCGGAACGCCGTGGACGAGGAGATCTGCCTGGCCGAATGTGACACTGACAGCTACGACCCGTACTTGGACTCGGACCCCTTCGGGGAGGATGGCAGCCTCTGGTCCTTTAACTACTTCTTCTACAACAAGCGGCTGAAACGGGTCCTCTTCTTCAGCTGCTGCTCCATCTGTGGATCCACGTACATGCCCTCAGAGGTGGGCAACAAGTTGGATTTGGAGCTGGGGGAAGTAGAGGCAGTGAGAGCAGCCTTGAGGAGCCCAGCGCCATGGAGGATGGGGTTCCGGTGATCTGTATGTGAGGAAGAGGAGCAGAGACCCCAGCTTCATCATCCAACTTCATCCAGTGCCTGGACCTGCTGGCTGGAGGGGCTCCAGGGCCTCCCCAGGTGATGGCCAGACCCTGACGCTGCAACAGCTCTAGCACAGCCCACCTAGCCCTTTGGTTCCAGCGACTAGATGGCCACTCACCCACACAGGCTCTGCTGCACAGACTGAGGCTGGACTGGACTGACACACAGAGACACTGCCCTGCCCAAAGAAGCTGACACAGGCAGGGACAGCTGGACTGCAGAGCTTATTTTTGTATTTTGTACGGCATCAGGTCTGGGCCTGTGCACTGCATCCCAAAGGGCCCTAGACCCAGCCAGCAGGCCTCAGGGTTCATCTGCCCTGGACTTGGGCAGGCACCTGAATGCCCCATTGGGCAGCATGCACTGAGTGTCACTTTGCTGCAGCTTGTTTGTTTCCAATAAAAGTTTCTGTGACTTACAAAAAAAGAAAAAGTATATGGTTATAAGTGACCATTGCTTACTGAAAATACCCAATTTAAATTCAGTGACATAAGAAGGAAAAAAGAAAACTTTGATTGGAACTTGAATTGGAAAATAGAGAGGTAAAGAAAACTGTATTTAAAAGATTTCCAGTTTAAAGAGAAAAAGGGGTCACGGGCTTTGTGTACTACAATATATATTATTTAAAAAATAAATCCTAATGTGCTATCCTTGATGATAATAGAATAACTAACTCATGGGGTATTAGCTATCACCCTGAGTATACACATTAATTTACTACAACTAATGGTTTAAGATGATGAATTGAGCTCATATATTTACTGTGTCATCTTCAATACATGTTCTTAGAAAAAAATACAATATAAAGCTGAAAACAAGAAGAGGTGACATGACTCAAAGACTGAAAACAGATGAAATTGAATCAGAAATATTTAAATAGTAGAAACTTACTTTAAAGCAGGGGCATCCAAACTGCGGCCCGTGGGCCAACTGCGGCCTGCGATCCATTGTTAATTGGCCCGCAGCAAATTCCAAAAATATATTTAGTTTACTTAAATAAACCAGGTGAGGCAATATGTACTTCACCTCAAGTGAGTGGCCCGGCTGTTTGTGTATTTTACCGCATATGGCCCTTGCTGAAAACCATTGAAAAAAGTTTGGACACCCCTGCTTTAAAGGTATGAATTTCTCCTTCTATTGGAGAAAGAAAGCTTAAGTGCAGCAACAACAAGTCAAAAACAAACAAACAAAAAACACCCTACAAGTACATGGAGGACCAGTTATCAGAGCAATCAATTAAAGTATTTCTTTCAATGTAGCAGAACCAGTCAGACCATTCAACTTCCCACAGTATGTAGAATGATAAGTAACAGAGATGTTTGACCCCAGGACATTAAAATATAGAGAAAGATCTTTCTAGGTAACATTCAGAGTTTGGCTGTTGGACCAAATACAAAAAGCACAGCTGAACTAGATATAGCTGGGTCTTCCCCAATGGCACGGAGGGGATAAAATAGAAAAGTCTATTCAACCTTTGATGGAATTACATTCCTCTTCCTTTACAGTTTTCTCCTTACTAACAGTTGTGAGGGTTCTTAGCAACCTGACTGCTGCTCACAGATGCTCCAGATGGAATGTAGTCAACATGACTCAGCCCTTTTCGCAGTTTACAGTCCATTCTCCATTTAATATAAGAATCCTGTTGGCTTCTAGTCAAGATGGTGAAGTAGGTAAATGTTGTGCTACTTCTCCCACAACCACCTCAAAATTATAACTAAACTACAGAACAACTATCATTGAGAATCACCTGAAGTCTAGCTAACTAAAGTCCTATAACTAAGGTTATATAGAAGAAGCATGTCAAGACTGAAAGGAGGGACAGAGACGTGGAATGGGTTGGTCCCACATTTGCCTGTGGCAGTTAAAACTCAGGAGAGATATCTCAGCTGTGGAGGTCCCCCCCCTTAGGAGCAAGGGGTCCCACGCAGGGTTCCAGTGCTGAGAAAAGAAGTCGCCACAACTTCTGGCTCTGAAAACCAGCAAAGAGTGTGACTGAGTGAGATGGAAGGCTGTTAGAGTCCCAGGTGCTCCTCTGAAATGACCCACACACAGTCTTACACAGTCTTACTCACTGAGAAATTCACTTGCTCTGAGCTTGAGTGTTGGGGCAGCAGCTCGAAAGGCTCCAGGGACATACCGGATTCAGGCTGGAAGGGCAGCTTTCTCCCACACAGAAGTACTGGCAGAAGCCATTGTTCCTTAGCTAAGCCCTCCCCCCACCCAATATGCAGACACAGGCAGGCTCCATATCTGTCTCAATTGATATAGCTAACATTGTTTGCCCTCCCCTGGTGATTCCCTGAGACCTCACCCCACCCAACTTGTCAAAGCCTTCAGTGGTTTTCCATAGAAATGGCCTGTCTTGTCTCGTGCTTCAGACCTCCCTAAAATCTCTCAAAGGTTCACAAACCCCAAACAAGCAGCATCTGGCCTCAGTGTGACCTCTTGCTAAGCAGCCCCAAGCCTGATACTAGTGGCAGCGGCCTTGCTTCACAGCCTCTCCTAGGCACCTCTAAGCCCAGCACAAGTGGCAACCATCTGCAAATCACTTTGTAGCACATACTAAGTTGTCCTGGGCAGAGCACAGGCAGTGGCTGACCTTGGCTTTCACCAGACCCCTCCAAGAAGCCCCAGAACCAACACACCTGGTGGACAGCTTCACACCACACCAGAGCACCACTCAACCACCTCCACAAATGACACACACAAAGGTCAGACTGGGAAGGCACCAGAGCCCCACTAAAGCAAATCCTGTTCCTTGGGGGTCAACCCCTGCACAACAGCTCCGCCATTGTAGTCACAGCCAGCCCCAACAGCCAGTCAGCCTGAGGGTCAACCCCTCTCACTTACGTGCAAAGAATGGTACACACAATCCACACAAGGGACACTCTTGGAGCACCTGGCTCAGGTGATGCCTACACCACTGGGCCCCACAAGACATCTACTACATAAGGCCGCTCTACTAAGACTGGGAGATATAGCAGCTCTACTTAATACATAGAAGCACAAATAAGGAGGCAGCCAAAATGGGAAGACAAAGAAACATGTTCCAACTGAAAGAACACAATAGAATTCCAGAAGGAAAAGAAAAAAAAAAAAAAAAAACGAAACAAAATGGAGACAAGCAATCTACCAGTTGCAGAGTTCAAAACACTGGTTATAGAGGAGATCCAAGTGGTGGAGTAGGTAAATGCTGTGCTTGTCTCATCCCATGAACATATCAAAATTACAACTAAATTATAGAAAAATAAACCTGGAGAACCATCTGAAGTCTAGCTGAACAGAAATTGTATAACTAAGAATGTGAAGAAGAAGGCACATCAAGACTGATAGGAGGGACAGAGATGAGAAATGGGCTGTTCCCACACCCACATATGGCAGTTGAAAATTGAGAGAGATAGCTCAGCCACAGAGATTCCCCACGAAGGTGCAAGTACCCCAGCCTCCTACACCAGCCTCCCTAGCTCAGAGTGCTGGTGCTGGGAAGAGGAGCTCACACAACTTCTGGCTGTGAAAAACAGTGGGGATTCCTACTGCCCAGGTGTGACACAAGAATGAAGGAAACCCAGACATCCTCTTAAAGGTCCCATGAAGGCATTCACCCTGGGCTCCGGTGGCAGGACAGTGACTCGGGGGCATTGGACACATATGGGGAGAGACCGAGTTGTGTAATTTCAGGGATAGGTCTGGAAGGACAGTCCTCATTTACCCCCATGCAGCCGGCAGGTGGGCACCATCTTTTCTGTGTTGAGCCTTCTCCCCTCACAGGCCAAAACTGAATCTGATTGGTCTGGTGGTTATAGAATTGGGGTGTTTCCTACTTTCTTCTATGTATTTCCTATATGTTTTCCCTTTCTGTTTTATCTACCTTAAACCCCCTATTACACCCTGATTATTTTGGAGGCACTGTAAGTTTAAACAGTAGAGAGCACTGATGTGTATCCTATTTGACGTATTCACTGATGATTGGGTAAAGTTGGCTATACCTCTCATTCTCTCCATATTTTATTTTATTTTCTTCATCTTCAAAATGGTGGTAATATTTACTAATATTTGCCTTTTCTGGCTGTATTGGAATTTATTGAACATCTTGATTTAATATTGTTGAAAAACTTATCATTGTAAAAAAAAGAAGGACCCACTCCTTTTCACTTATCTTGGTTTGTTAGCAATTTTAATACTTGTAGGACAGTTCTTACTTGAATGCAAGGACCTAATTAGTAGGTAATTGCAGTCGTGGTGCAGCAGTATACCAATAAAATAGGGAAACTTAACAGATAGCCCTCAATTTAGCTTACTATATTTCACTGTCTGTTTAACTTTTACTTCTCTTGTAAATGAATGAATGAATGAATGAATGATGAATTAATGGACAAACAAATGAACTGAAGTGTGAATCTAAATGTAATCTATCAAAGCTTTATATGTATGCCAGGAGGAAGTACATATAAAAGTGCCATATTTAGAAGATGTCAGAGAGGAAAATGTCTTCTGTGAACTAAGGAGAGAAATGGTATTTGGGAAAATATAATCTCTTTTGAGTCTTTATGAAAGAAGATGATCTGGATTATAACTAAGTCAGGTCAAGCAACCACATGAATTTTTCAAATGACTTACTATGCATTGAAAACTGAAAGGAAATAAATTGCTTAGATATGGTCTACTTTAACAAACCAACAAGCATCAAATCAAATAATTTCTTATGTAATTCCATCTTACAGGAGTCCAACAGGGCTCACCTTCTGATATTTCTGATTGCTAAGTGAATTTCCAAGAGCCCTAGTGACACTTTGGATAAAATTGAACACTACAGTATTCAGTCCGCATCCCTCTCTCCCCTATGACTTGATATCCGGGAGTCACTTGTATTATTTAGGAATTCTCAGTCCCTGGAACACAAACAGCTATAACATAATGGTTGCTTTCTTAAGCTCCCATGTTTTTGTGGGTTCCATGGCCCATATTACATGGGCCTATTACAAATTCTCCAGGTCGCTATAAATGATTGGTGTCTCAAGACCATTGTAGCAATAACTTATCATAATAGATGCTCTTGTTACTATCCAGTTTAAGTGTGTAGTTATTTTTAAAAATAAAATGTAGATATAATATTTGATGGGACCCATCGTTCTCCAGAAATTTTTCTTCAATTTTTTTTAAAGTTACTCAGACTCTTAGTTTGAATAAAGTTTATTAATGGCCTGGCTCCTCACTCCCCTCACTCTTCCTCCTGCATCATCCACACTGACCTTCCTGATGTCCTAATACACCCCAAACCTGCTCTCACTTAAAAGCTTTTGCATTTGCTCTTCCCTCTTCGAAAAATGTTCTTCTCAGATACGTTTGTGACCTGCTCCTCCTGCCTTCAGCTTATCTCATTAGGGAGGCCTTCTCTGACCGCCCTACATGAAATTCCCACTGCTTAATCCCTTTACCCTGCTTTATTATTCTCCACAGCACTATCACGACTTGACATAATATGCATTGTTTGTTTGTTTATTTTTGTTCATTTTCCCACAAAAATTGAAGCCCCATGAGAGCAGGGACTTCAGTGTGTTCCCTTCCTTATCCCCAGTGCTTAGCATGAGGGAAGCGCCCAATAAATAATTGCTATATCAATGAATGGAATCAATGATTACCTTTTTGTTTTTTACTTTAATGTCAATAAATATTTTAAAAGTAGATTGAAGTTAAAAAGAATCAGCATCTTCTACTCTTCAGTATTTCAAGGAGAAATTAACATTGTATTGTTGTAGGGGTAAAAAATTTCAACAGAATTACAGATAAGGTCATGCTGAGAAAAACACTTAAAGTAAAGTTAGCCGTAGAAGCCTATTCTTCCCTCTCAGGACATCTGAAGAGACTTGGCAAGACTCCACGCCAGCCGCCATAGTAATCACACTCAAATCCACTCTTCATATCCCTTATTACCTTCCGTTTGTTGGATGGAGAAATGATGAATCTGAAACTCTTAGTTTGGACATATTTCTTACTGCTGCTTTCAGGCATATGCAGATAGGAGGAGGATTCGGGTGTTTTTCGAACACATCTTCCACTCTTATTACGTAAACTTTGACTGCAGAGTTTGGCTGCAAATGTAACATTAACAGCATAACGGCCCAGTGGACCTTGAATAGACTTTTGCACAGACAAGCAAGTCTCCTGTGGGAAAAATAGAGATCTATTTAGATCACTCTCAAATGTGATTCCATTATCCATGTGGCACTAAGATCTGAAGTTTTGTATGTATTTGGAAAGGAAAAGGAGCATTTCAGTGGATTCATCATTTACATGAGAGACTAAGCCCTTGTAAAGTCACATGCTCCATACTCCTCTCCCCACACCTGAGACCCAAGCTTGGGGTGTAGGGTGAGGGGTGAAAATGATTAACTTGGATAATAAAGAACCAACACTTACACGGCACTTACCAAACATCAGGTACTGTTTTAAGTTCTTTACGTTTATTAATAATGAAATTCTCATAATAGCCCTATGAGATAGATACTATTAATCTTCCCCAATTTACAGATAAAGAAATTGTAGAGTCAATAACTTGCTCAAGGTCATATGGCTAGTAGTGACAAAGCGTGAGCATTGGGTCCCAAGCTGGCTAACTCCAGCCTACTGCTCCTAACAACTCCATCCTGCCAATTTGTGCCATTCCAAGTCAGAAAGAGATGGCTGTTTTATATTCTGTGAGGCTGGAGGTTGTAATACCTGAAAATGGGACTATTTGTTAATACCTGGAAGTGAGGAAAAACTGTGGTCTCAGAATTTTCACTTAGGCAGTGAGCCAGGCAACCAGCAGCATGTTCCATGTCAGTGGTGGGAAAATAATAGAGCTATTTTGTGTGTGCACAACTATCAAGAGTAGACTGTTAATAAGATTTTATGTAATATATTTTTTTCCTCCTGTGAGCATTTCTGTCATAGATAATCAGAAAAAGAATCATTTTTAGAGAATCCATTATCCTTAGTGTGGATAAAAATGTTTTAAATTTAGTATTCTTTTTCTTTGGCATATACGTGAGCTTGTGTGTGTGTGTGTGTGTGTGTGTGTGTGTGTGTGTGTTACAGCTGACCACCCACACAATTGAAAAAGAGTATAACTGAATTTGACCCTCCACACACCGGTACATGGATTTCCAGCCACAGACTGAAAATACAGTATATCATTTAGTCTACCAAGATCCCTGCACAGTAGACTTCAGTGCTTTTCTTAGATGGAGAAACTGAGGCTCAGAATGGTTAATTACCTTGCCCAAGAGTACACCGCTAGAATGTGAACACTGAATTCTCACTTAGGGCTGTCTCATTGGAAAGCTTATGCTCTTTCTGCCCTACTGCTAACCACGGTAGCTGGTGCAGCATAGGCACTTAGTGTTAGTCTCTGTACTAACGAGTCTCTTTGAATTTCATTCAAGTGAGCAGATGAAGAGCAACCATTTGTCCCTGACGTGAAAAATTAAAACAAAGAACAATATATAGAATATATTCAAGATGCTGACGGAGAAATCACTGCTTACCTTTGAATCAGTATAGTTGTGCCCTCCCCACAATATTATTCCTGCAGCCCCCAATGTGGCGCTCTCACCAATTGTATGTACTAAGTCCTCCTAGAAAAGAGATGTATCACAAGTTGTTCCTGCCAAACCACATTTAGTCACTGACAATTCAATAAGACTCAACCCACCAACTATGGTAAGGACACATTGATAACATTATCTTTGTTTCTAAAGATAGGTAAGTCTTAGTTACCTGTTGGATAATGGAAAGAGAAGAGAGGCATCCAAGTAACTCTCAAGTTGGGTGACCAAAGTAGATTATAATTCACCAAGATGGGAAACTGAGCAGGTTATTTTCATGAGCATAGACCAAGAGCAAAGAAGCAAGAACTAGGGAAAGATGAAAGACAGAGGGGATGACTGATGGAGCACTTTACATTCTGTCCTTCCCTGCAAGGTGTGGAGAATCAGAGAGCCAGAGAGAAGGTGGTGTTCAAAGACCAGAAAGAATATGGCCACGCCACAGCAAAGCTTCCCCACATTATAGGAAGTCTCCAGAAACACTACTGCTTGTGTTCTACAACTTGTCTAATACAACAAGAAAGGAAATCATTCTTCCATTGCACTAACTAACATCACGTTCTTTAAATGTAAATCAAGTCTCTTGTTTAAATTGAGACACTTCTGAAAGAAAATATCAAGCAGAGTTCATTTTAAATTTCATTGAAAAGTTATGTTGTTTAGAAAATAGGCAAGAAATATCCATACTGTTTGTTGATCCATACTGTTTGTGAAACTAGGAAGACAATAGGACACTATTAAAACACTTTAATATAACGTTACTTAGGTAATTCTGTAGTTTTTGGTGAGTAGGGTATGTGGTCTGTTGATTCCTGAAGTAGAGCTCAGAGGTAATACTTAGCCCATAATTTACTCCGAAAGTCTTATAGTACAAATAAATGGGAAAGTTATGAATAAGAATTTCGTTAAAATGTGCCTCATCTCATTCTCTCATTTTCTATCAAGGCAAACTATCTGACTGCATGGATTACTATTATTTTCTACTGTCATTATCATTGTCTGACACACTGTAGGCACTCAATAAATCATTTTTTTTAGAGTGGTAAGAGAGACGTTATTAGAAAAGATAGTATACTCCAAAGAATTAGAATCTGGTCAAGCACATTATTAGAAGGGAAAATACAGTCCAAAGGGTTAGGAGCAGGCCCCAAGCAAAAGCAAGCCTCAAAAGGCTCAGAGGGCTCAAGGGCGGCATTATTAGGAGAAAAAGTAGACTCCAAAGAATTTGAAGTGGGCCAAGCAAAAAGGAGCTGCTCAAAAGGCCAATAAATTATTTTTGAATGAATAAATATAACCCAATGTCTTTCCCGAAAGGATCTGAGAAAGTGACATGACTTGAGAGAGCTCTTATTTGAGGAATAACATATCAAGAAGATTTTGGTAGGTATGACTGATATCTTCAAATACCTGGAGATCCGGATCTGAAAGAAGGATCTGACTTATTCTAGGTTACACCAGAGGGTAGAATTGCTAGTGGGGTGACGTTGTCCAGAGGCATAGTGGACTGAACATACTCAAGAACTTCCTAGGATTCATGTTGTTCCCAAATGGCAGATTTTCTTCTGGAATAGGGAGTACCCCATCAAAAAGTGCTAAAGCAAAAGTCAGGTAAGAAAGAAATCATATGTGGGTGAGAGGTAAATTTGATACCTCTGAGATCCTTCAACGTTTTGTTATAATGCTATGATTGTTTTCCTTCTAAACTGATTGAATAAACATGCCATTTTGAATAAAACTGAGGAATCCTGCAGTGATAGAAACATCAAGTCTAATCCACAATGTTTGGGTCAATAGATTTTATTCTGAAATATTTGAAGAATTGATACTCCTTTTAAATGCCTTTATTTCAAAGTGAACAAAGAAGGTAAGCTATGTATTATCTATCAAAAGGCCTTATTTCTGTTTTAGGTATTGGAATAATAAAATTGTGGGCTCACAGGGATGGATGGAGATCTAAGAGGTTTTTTTTTACTTAGCCACCCATCCAATGATTGACTCCCTATAATAATGTTCTATCTAATAGACAATCTAGCAAAAGCTTGAACACTTTCAAGTTATCATTTAAATAAGCTCATTCCCATATCTTTGTGCTTCCTTTCTTGTTTTAAGTCTAAGGACAATATCTATTTGTTCATATGGGGGTACCAAAAAAATGTATACAGGTGGGCACTTTGGTCAACGTTGCTCAAGCAGTAGTTCGCCATAATCCAAAGAGTCTGAACACTGACAGTAACCACTTTAAGAACCTCTTGTAATTGCAGAAGTCAAATGTGACTTGTATTCATCTTTTGTTATCAGTATATATTGAATATTACAATTTTAATACAGTTTTCCTTTCTTAAAATGTGTATACATGTCTTTGGCTCCCTCTTTTAATGCCTTGACACTAACCACTAGATCATCACATTGCATGTCAACTCTTAAAGATAAAATCAACAGAACCTATGTTATTTTTGAATTAACTTAACCAATTAAAACATAAAAAATGCAATACAACAAAAAACATAGTTAGTTAATAATTTACCCAAGCTCTATTTTGAATTTTTTGATTTGGAAAATTACTGCTACTCTTTCACATTAAACAGCTGATTCTGAAATTTCTCCCTCATTAAAATTAATCTATCTGTTATATGATTTAACTCAAGCTTAAGAAATGGTCTGTAGGAAATCCCTGTAAATTCTAAGCTTGTAAGAATTATCTAAAAACTCTAAGTAAACATCTAATTGGCAGTGACACTGTTTCAGAATTGGCTTGACATTTGAAGAAATATATAGCTTTAATAATAGAATAGTATTCTATTATTAAAAGAAAATAAACATCCTAAAACATTTTTTCATAGACTTTATATACTAATTTTACTTATGTAAGTAACTATTTTTCTGACAAGCCTTCAACACTATGCAAATAAAATGGTCTGGAAAAAATAAAAACTGGCAAAACATAATCACGTCTAGCCTTCTCAACAATTCTCAGGGCTTCTCTAACTTGCTAATGATCAAATTCAAAGAATTTAACCTTGACTTCAATATTTTATCCAAATATATCAAAGTATAAAGTGCTGTGCTTTTTTTCCCATAGCCACTGCAGTTGGTCATTGCAGGAAATCTCATCATTTGGGCAATTACCTGTGTAGATCTGTGGATATATACTGTAATCATAATTGTAGCAGTCTGGATAGAGATAAAAGGCCCACAAACATTTTGGTCTCATTTCTAAAGCCAGTGTGAGAGTAGTATACATAAAACTCTTTCCAGCATTTTCAAATTCTTATTGGGTGACTGTTTTCATTTTCATTTCTGACCAGTCAGGATGGTTGTTTCTAGTGAAGGCTAAGGAGTTATTTTTTATATATTATTCTATTTCCCCAATTTCTATCCCATTGGGGTTTCTAGCTTTCCCAGCCAATGACAGCAAGAGCTTCTAATGTCCACCATGGGACAACTTTTTCAATGTCATCAGCGGTTTTCCTAAGGTCTTCAGAAAGGCTCATATTCTGTGGTATCCCTCCATTAAAGGATTTTCCATCTTGAGAGAAATAAGGATAGTTTCCTAATTCATTTGGATAAAATCTGGCAGTTGTTGATCCACTCTGAGTCTCTAAAGGGTTTGATATAATATTAAATAATTGAAGACTCAGATCCACATTGAAGAAATGTTGACACTGCATTGCTGGGTAGCCCAGAAAATACTGAAAGGCCTGTTCTTGATCATTGGAGGTGTTTCTGGTTTCAGGGCTGAAGGAGTGAACACAAGCAAGAGAGGCAACACCCCAACCCTGCCGCCCACACATGACACATGACTTGTAGTTTTCACCATTACAACAGTCTCCTGAAAAGTAAGAAGAGGGAAAGAAAAAGTAGACATTATGGAGTCAAATGTCCTGGTAGTTTTGTAGCACGCAATGAATACCAAACCAAGAAAACTCGTGGTGATGTTTAAGCTTTGTGAAAGTTATGGATATCTAGGCCTAAGTTATTGTTTCAGCTGAACAAGGAAGAAAATGAGGCTTTTAAAACAAAGCAAAACTGGAAATGTGAAATGAAATCCAGTAAATAAAACCAAAGTAAAAATTTTTAAACAAATTCTCAGCTATGACAATGCGACCTGCTAGCCCTTCTGGTTTTCATTTTCTACAATTCCGACTACATTGACCTAAACAATCCTATACTGACAAATCTTTGGTTGTGAGAGGAGTAGAACAGAAAGTGAATGGATTGCCATATCTCCTTATTGGTTACTGGAAAAGTGACTCCAAGAACATGCCCTGCTGAATATTAACAAAAACTGGCATTTGAACAAATATTAAATAGAACAATAATAAACAGTAGTAACAGTAAGTAATGCCTTGCTTGCTATTTGAAATGCACTGGCCTCAACTGTTGGTTTGTTCATTTGTTTGTTTTTAAAACACAACAGATACCCTTGGAATTAGCAAAGGGTGAAATAGGAAACAGATGTGGTATTTACCTGCTGTTGAGTATGGAGTTTGGTGCTATCATCTTTTCTCAGGTGCATAAATAAGCCTAAAACATGATTACTTCTTTAACTCCATGGTTTCCCATGAAAAAAATTGTTCTGTATTTTCACCTGTTAAATCCCAAATGCAACTTAGCTCTCTAAGTCCTTTCTAAATAATCAGTCGAACCAAAAACTGCCAAAGAATCTTCCCAGAATACAGGGACTGTCTAATAATGGATGCATTCCAGCCAACAAGATGTCATCCTGAAATCACTATGGTTTAAGTTATATATTAAAATGATTTTATCATGTACATGTTTTTAAAAAATAATCACAGGTTTTTCTCTAATGTAATAAACTCAGTGTCTTTTTAAGAGTCATACATTACTTTTTATGTTCTTGCATCCTTTATTTAATATAGTAAATGCAGAAAGAAGACACCAACCAAAATCCTATGTTAACTCTTGCAGCATAGCACCCCAAGTTTGTACAAAACCTTGAGTAAGACACGGGTTTTCTGTTCACTGAATTTTTAAGTCAACAACTATGAATAATAATTTACTCTTTTAAGTAAGATGGGTATTACTGAGATAATTGGCTTCATGAGGAATTTGCATTATGTCACCAGATAAATCTCTAAGTCACCAGAGATAGCTCCACCCTTTTCATTTATGTCCAACCACAAGATCTTAATGTGATTCCCACCCCCAAAAACAACGGTAAACCTTCTTTTTTAAAAGATTTTTTATTAAAATCTAGCTAATATACAATATTATATTAGTTTCAGGTGTACTTCATAGTTATTCAACATTTATATACCTAAGAAAATGGTCACCATCAGTCCAGCAACCGTCTGACACTACACCACGTCTTTACAATGTGATTAACTATATTCCCTAGGAGATACATTACATCCCCATGACTTATTTGTTTTATACCTGAAAATTTGAACTCTTATTCCACTTCTTATCCCCCTTCTTATTCCCCACCCCTTTTTAATTTTTCAATTGCAGCTGACATTCAATGTTATTTTATATTAATTTCAGGTATACAGCATAATGGTTAGACATTTGTATAATTTAAGAAATGATTCCCCTGACTAGTCTAGTACTCACCTGGCACTATACATAGTTATTACCATATTATTGACTATATTTCCTATGCTTTACTTTATATCCCCAAGACTATTTTGTAACTACCAATTTATGCTTCTTAATCCCTTCACCTTTTTCACCCTACCCTCCAACACACTCTCATCTATCACCCCAACAAATCTAGTGCCCATCTGCACCATACATAATTATTACACTATTATTGACTATATCCCTTTTGTTATACTCAATATCCCAATGACTACTGTGTAACAACCAATTTGTACTTCTTAATTTCTTCCCCTTTTTCACCCACTCCCTCAACTCCTCTCCCATCTCCCAGAATGTTTTCTGTATCCATCAGTGTGTTTCTGTTTTGTTTGTTTATTTTGTTCTTTGGATTCCACATATGGCATTTATCTTTCTTGGTCTGACGCTCCACTCAGCACAAGACCCAAGCCCACACCCCTCATGTCCATCCATGCCACTGCAGATGGCAAGAACTCATTCACTTCCATGGCTGAGCAGTATTTCATTGTATATATGTACCATCTCCTCTATTCATTCTTCCATCAACAGACACCCAGTCTGCCTTCACATCTTGGCCATTGTAAACAATGCTATAATGAACATATGGATGCACACATCCCCTCGAAGTAGCATTTGGCTTTCTTCAGATAAATACCCTGAAATAGGATTACTGGGTCCTTCTTTGTCTCCTGTTATAACCTTTGTTTTAAAGTCTATTTTATCTGGTATAAGTATTGCTACCTCAGTTTTTTTCTTTTTTTTTTTCACGAAATATCTTTTTCCATCTCTTTACTTTCTGTCTGTGTGTGTCTTGAGATGTAAAGTGACTCTCTTATAGGTAACATATGTAAGGGTCTTGTTTCTTATCCATGCAGCCCTCCTATGTCTTTTGAGTAGAGTATTTAGTCCATTCACATTTAAAGTAATTGTTGATAGATATGTGGCTATTGCCTTTTTATTATTCATAATTTTGATTGTTTTTTTCATCTTAAAGAATCCAACATTCGTAGTAATAGTGGTTTCCTGATGATGAACTTCTTTAGCTTTTTCTTGTCTGGTAAGCTCTTTATCTATTCTTCTATTCTAATTGATAGCTTTGCTAGGTAGAGTAATCTTGTAGGTCCTTGCTTTTCATCATGTTGAATATTTTGTGCCAATCCTCTCTGGCCTGCAAAATTTCTGTTGAAAAATCAGCTGAAAATCTGATGGGAGTTCCCTTATAAGTTACTAGTTGGCTTTCTCTTGCTGCTTTTAGGATTCTCTCTTTGTCTTTAAGCTTTGTCATTCTAATTACAATGTATCATAATATGGGCATGTTTGGGTTCATATTGTTTGGGACTCTCTGTGCTTCTTGGATTTGTATGGCTATTTCCTTTACCAGGTTAGGAAAGTTTCCAGTTGTTATTTCTTCAAATACATTCTGAATTCCTTGCTTTCTCTCTTCTCCTTCTGGTACCCCTATGATGTGAATGTTGTTGTACTTGATGTTGTCCCAGAGGTCTCTTTAACTATCCTCATCTTTTTGGATTCTTTCTACTTTTTGCTCTTCTGATTGAATGTTTTCTGCTACTTTTTTCCAAATCTCATTCAATCCTCTGCTTCATCTAGTCTGCTGGTGATTCCTTCTAGTGCATTCTTCATTTCAGTTATTGTATTCTTCATTCATCACGGGTTCTTTTTTATGGTTTCTATGTCTTTTTTATGCTGCTATCTCTTTGTTGAAGTTCTCACTAAGTTCCTTGAGCATCTTTATAACCATTGTTTTGAACTCTGTATTTAGTAGGCTGCTTGCCTCCATTTTGTTTAGCTCTTTTCTGGAGTTTTCTCCATCTCATTTGGGACATATTCCTTTGTTTCCTCATTTTGGCTACCTCTCTTTGTTTCTCTATATTAGGTAGATCTGCTACATCTCCCAGTCTTGGCCAGCTGGACTTATGTAGTAGGTGCCCAGTGGAGCCCAGTGGCACAGTCTCCTTTGTAACCTGCTCTGGGTGCTCCAAGAGTGTCCCTTGTGTGGGTTGTGTGTGCCCTCCTGTTACAGTTGAGCCTTGGTTGCTATTGGCACATCAGTAGGTGGGACTGATCCTCAGGCTGATTGGCTGTGGGGTTTGGCCACATCCATAGATTATAGGCTGCTATGCGGGGGGGCTTACCCCACTGAATGATATTCACCCCAGTGGGCTCTGGTGCCTGTTGAGACTGCCCTTTGTGTGTGCCACCTTAGGGCTAATTCGGTGGGGCTCTGCTGTGGTATGAATCCACCTCTAAGTATGTTGGTTCTAGAGCCTCTTGCAAGGGGCTCCAGTACAGGCCCAGTTCACCCACTGTCTACCACTGGCCAGAGACTACCTGGTAGGAGCTACAAAATGATCTGTGATTGTTCAATATCTCTGCTAACCCTGGAGGTGTGTAGGAGAGACCACTTTGTGAACCAAGAATGGCTGCCATCAGTACCAGGCCTAAGGTAGCGCCCCAAAATGCCAGGACACCCTGAAGCCTCCTGCCACCTCCTAGCTCCCTTAAGTTTCAGCCATTGATAAAGGCTTGTGTGGTACACAAGTTGGGTGAAGCAGAGTCTCAGGGACTCACTAGAGTGGGAAAGTTGTGGTCACCAGGTTAATGTAAATTCTAGTTTGGTGCCAGTGCTGAGCCTGAAGTTACTTTGCAAAAGTCTCAGAGCACACCGAGGCCAGTCACCATTTGCCTGGGGCCTGTTAGACTCTCATAGTTTTCCAACAAAGAGTGTAATGAAGGCAGTGCTGGCTGCTCTTGGAGAAAGTGCTTCAAGTGTTGGGGGAGTTGGGTGGAGTGGGGTCCCAGTGACTCAGCAGGGCACTTATGTCCACACAAAAACCTACACAAGGATATTTATAGCAGTTTTATTTATAATTGCCGAAATGTGGAAGCAACCAAGATGTCCTTCAGTAGGTGATTGAATGAGTAAACTGTGGTACATCCAGACAATGGAATATTATTCAGCCTTAAAAAGAAATGAGCAGGACATCATCAAAATAGCTGTGTGAGGTGAGCCTCTGGAAATCTCCCCTGGAATTTACAACAAATTGAAAAACTATAACTCCACAAAGGACTCCCTGCACAGCAGACAGGCAAGACGAAGAGTCTCACTATTGAATTCTACTAAAGGTGGGCAAATGGTGCAAGTGGGGCAGGAGGGAAGGGAGAAGTATGGAGAAGGAGCCGTGTAGGTGCACGACGCAGACCTAGCTCAGTGCTCCGAGCTCCCTGCATCCCGGAACTACTGCAGCTACAGGAGAGGGAAGAACTTGGACTGCTAAGGCTCCATTTATGGCCCACAGGGCTGAGGGGACAGCGTGTAACACGGCTGAACCCAACACTCATGACAGACTTCGGAGTAAAGACTGAGGGAAGAAGGCTGAAAACAGTGATTTAAGCCCTCACTGCTGAGCAGAAAACGGGAGCCTTAGGCACTGAGCCTAGCCGCCCCCTCCTTTACCTCCCATAGCTCGCCCCGCCCCCACCTGCCCAGTGCTAGAAGCAGAACAGTAGCAGTGCCAGAACAAAAGAACACAATATTTGCTGTTCTGAGAACTGTGGACGGCAGACACAGATTCGCAGCCCAACTAGTTCTGGCAAAGGGGAGGGAGCTGTGGAAGCAGGACCAGCTGTGGTGGTGGTCGCCACCATTGCTCTGGGCCACCTCTCACAACTCACACAGTCCCTGGCCCCACCTATCTGGGCGGATCCCTACAGGAGTAAACAGAACTGCTGAAACAGGGCTCTGAATCTGGTGCAGGAAGAGCTTTGGAACTTCAAAAGCTCTCCACATACCCACGGACGCTGCACCCTGTGACCCCGGTGAACTATTAACAGAGGAGAAACCCGTCTCCCAGGGAATCCCCCCATTGTGTGAGAAGCTGGAATAGTGCAGAGAAAACATAACACTACAGTGTGAGAGAGAAAAAAGGGCTACAGTTGGAGAGAAAACAAAACATTCTACAAACACGTAGTGAAAAACAAAAGAAAAACCTCTTCCTATCAACCTGTTGAAGAACCCACTCCTGTAGATGTCTAGGAAGAGAAATAATAAATCATTAAATTCAATGAATAACCAAGGCAACAAGACAGCTCAGAAAGGAAGTGAAAAGTCTCCAGAAAAGGAACTTAAAGATATGGAAATATGGGACTTAAACAACAGAGAATTCAAGATTGCAGTTCTGAAAAAAACTCAACAAGATGCAAGAAACCACAGAAAGGCAGTTTAATGAACTCAGAAACACAATCAAAGAACAACTTAAACATTTTACCAAAGAGATTGACATTTTTAAAAAGAACCAAATAGAATTTCTGGAGATTAAGAACTCAATAGAAGAAATGAACAATGAAACAGCCAGCTTAGGTAGTAGAGTTGACCAGATGGAGGAAAGAATCAGTGACATTGAAGATAGAAACATGGAAATGACACGGATGGAAGAAGAAAGACACTTGAGACTTAAAAGAAATGAAAGAACTCTACAAGAACTTTCTGACTCCATCAGAAAGAGCAATATAAGAATAATGGGCATACCAGAAGGAGAAGAAAGAGAGAAGGGAACAGAGAATATATTCAAACAAATAGTCGATGAGAACTTCCCAAACTTGTGGAAAGAACTGGATCCTCGAATCCAAGAAACAAATAGAACACCTAATTACCTCAATCCCAACAGGCCTTCTCCAAGACACATTGTATTGAAGCTGTCAAAAATCCATGACAAAGAAAGAATCCTCAAGGCAGCCAGGGAAAAGAAGATGGTAACCTACAAAGGAAAGCCCAGTAGATTATCATCAGATTTCTCAGCAGAAACTCTACAAGCCAGGAGGGAGTGGAACCAAATATTCAAACTATTGAAAGAGAGAATTAAGAGCCAATAATAATATACCCAGCAAAGATATCCTTTAGATATGAAGGAGGAATAAAGACCTTTTCAGACATACAGAAGCTGAGGGAATTTTCTAATACACGATCTGCACTACAAGAAATACTAAAGGAGGCTATTCAACCACCATCAACAGGGACAATTTGTGGCAACCAAAACTCAAAAAGGGGG
Organism: Rhinolophus sinicus; assembly: GCF_036562045.2. Classification (NCBI taxonomy): domain Eukaryota; kingdom Metazoa; phylum Chordata; class Mammalia; order Chiroptera; family Rhinolophidae; genus Rhinolophus; species Rhinolophus sinicus. Next base: position 70,705,006 of record NC_133760.1, read on the forward strand.
AGAGTAAAGGCCTGAACTGGAATATTAGAATGGAGAAAGTAAGCATGCCGAAGAAAATGGAATACTCTAAATACCAAACTTTCTTTTACCTAAACATAAGGGTAGCCACTCAAAAAAAATCCATAACTGAAATATGTACTGCAATAAAAGAAGAAACAGAGGGAAACATCATAGAATACCACCACACAGAAATAATAGACAACAACAAAAAGGCAAAGAAACAATGGAGACACAGTCTTATTAGAAAACTAAAACTAGAATGATAGGAAATCCTCACATATCAATAATCACCCTAAATGTAAATGGACTGAACTCACCAATAAAAAGGCACAGAGTAGCAGATTGGATCAAAAAACTAAACCCAACCATATGCTGTCTCCAAGAGACACATCTCAGCTACAAGGACAAGCATAGACTCAAAGTGAAAGGGTGGAAATTGACACTCCAAGCAAATGGTATCCAGAGAAAATCAGGTGTAGCCATAATGATATCAGATGAAACAGACTTCAGGGTGAAAAAGGTAACAAGAGACAAAGATGGACATTTCATAATGGTAAAGGGGACTATACAACAAGAAGACATAACAGTCATCAATATTTATGCCCCCAATCAGGGAGCACTGAAATATACCAAGCAACTACTAACAGAACTAAAGGGAGAAATTGACCAAAACACAATTATACTAGGGGACCTAAATACATCATTGACAGCTATGGATAGATCATCCAAACAGAAAATAAATAATGAAATAGCAGCCCTAAATGACACATTAGATGAAATGGACATAATTGACATTTATAGAGCACTTCATCCTAAAACATGAGACTATATATTATTTTCTAGTGTACATGGAACATTCTCAAGGATAGACCATATACTGGATTATAAAGCTAGCCTCAGCAAATTTAAGAAGATTGAAATCATACCAAGCATATTCTCTGATCACAAGGCTTTGAAACTGGATATCAACTGCAAAAAGAAAGCAGGAAACACCACAAGAGATTAAACAACATACTTTTAAAGAACGACCGGGTCAAAGAAGAAATTAGAGGCGAGATCAAATGATACATAGAAACAAATGAGAATGAAAATACATCCTACCAAAATTTTGGGGATGCAGTGAAAGCGTTTTAAGAGGGAAAATTAATGGTGAAAAACTGAAGCCCTTTGCTCTACATTCTGGAACATGACAGGGCTGTCCCTTATCACCTCTGCTTTTCACCATAGTGTTGGAAATCCTCGCCAGAGCAATCAGGCAAGAGAAAGAAATAAAAGGCATCCAAATTGGGAATGAAGAAGTTAAATTGTCACCCTTTGCAGATGACATGATGCTATATATAGAAAACCCTAAAGACTCTACCAAAAAGCTATTAGAAACAATCAACGAATACAGTAAAGTTGCCGGCTACAAAATCAACGTACAGAAGTCCATTGCATTCCTATATACTAACAATGAAATCTCAGAAAAAGAAACACAAAAAACAATTCCTTTTGCAATTACAGCAAAAAGAATAAAATACCTAGGAATAAACTTAACCAAGGATGTGAACTGACAAGGATATGCTGACAACTAGAAGACATTTTTACAAGAAATTGAAGAAGACACAAAGAAATGGAAAGACATTCCGTGCTCATGAATTGGAAGAATCAACAGAGTTAAAATGGCCGTATTACCCAAAGTAATATACAGATTTTATGCCATCCCCATCAAAATCCCAATGGCATTTTTTAAAGAAATAGAACAAAAAATCATCAGATTTGTTTGGAACCACAAAAGACCCCGAATAGCCAAAGGAATCTTAAGAAAAAAGAACAATGCTGGACGTATCACTCTCCCTGACTTTAACTTGTACTACAGGGCTGCAATAATCAAAACAGCATGGTATTGGCAGAAAAACAGGCACATAGACCAATGGAATAGAATTGAGAACTCAGAAATGAAACCACATATATATGGACAGATAATTTTTGACAAAGAAGCAAAAATCATACAATAGAGAAAAGATAGCTTCTTCAATAAATGGTGCTGCGAGATTGGAAAGCCACGTGAAAAAGAATGAAATTGGACTGCTATTTGTCACCATGTACCAAAATTAATTCAAAATGGATCAAAGACTTAAGCATAAGACCTGACACAATAAACTGCATAGAAGAAAACATAGGTACTAAACTTATGGACCTTGGGTTCAAAGAGCATTTTATGAATTTGACTCCAAAGGCAATGGAAGTAAAAGCTAAAATAAATGAATGGGACTATATCAAACTTAAAAGCTTCTGCACAGCAAAAGAAACCATCGACAAAATAAAGAGGCAACCAATTGAATGGGAGAAGATTTTTGCAAACAGTACCTCCGATAAGGGGTTAATATCCAAAATACACAAGGAACTCATGCAACTCAACAACAAAAAAAGAAAAACAACCCAGTTGAAAACTGGGTAGAGGACCTGAAGAGACATTTCTCCAAAGAGGACATACAAATGGCAAATAGGCATATGAAAAAATGCTCAACATCAATAATCACCAGAGAAATGCAAATAAAAACCACAATGGGCTATCATCTCACCCTAGTCAGAATGGCTATCATCAACAAGACAAATAGTAACAGGTGTTGGAGAGGCTGTGGAGAAAAAGGAACCCTCATACACTGTTGGTGGAAATGCAGACTGGTGTAGCCGTTATGGAAGGCAGTGTGGAGGTTCCTCAAAAAATTACGAATAGAATTACCATATGACCCAGCAATCCCTCTCCTGGGTATCTACCCAAAAAATCTGAAAACATTTATCCATAAAGACACGTGTACTCCAATGTTTGTTGCAGCTTTACTTACAGTGGCCAAGACATGGAAACAACCAAAATGTCCTTCGATAGATGAATGGATAAAGAAGTTGTGGTATATATACACAATAGAATACTATTCGGCGGTAAGAAAAGATGATATAGGACCATTTGTGACAACACGGATGGATCTTGAGAGTGTAATGCTAAGCGAAATAAGTCAGACAGAAAAAGCAGAGAACTATATGATTTCACTGATATGTGGTATGTAAACCAAAAACAACAAAAGAACAAGACAAACAAATGAGAAACAGCAACTCATAGACACAGACAATACTTTAGTGGTTACCAGAGGGTAAGTGGGGTGGAGGGTGGGAGATGAGGGTAAGGGGGATCAAATATATGGTGATGGAAGTGGAATTGATTCTGGGTGGTGGACACACAATAGGATTTATAGATGATGTAATACAGAATTGTACACCTGAAATATATATAACTTTACTAACAATTGTGACCCCAATAAAAAAAAAAAAAAAGAAATGAGCTATCAAGACATGAAAAGACATGGAGGAAACTTAAGTACATTGAACTAAGTAAACCAATCTGAAAAGTCTTCCAACAATATAACACTCTGGAAAAGACAAATCTATGAACACAGTAAAAACATGAATGGTTATCAGGGGTTAGGAAGTAGGGAGGGAATAATAGGCAGAGCACAGAGGATTTTTAGGGCAGTGAAACTATTCTGTATTATAGAAGAATAGTGGATTCATGCCATTATGCCCTTGTCCAAACCCATAGAATGTGAACCGTCAAGAGTGAACCCCAATGTAAACTATGGACTTTGGGTGATAATAATGTGTCAGTGTAGATTCATCAATTGTGACAAGTGTGCCACCCTGATGTAGGATGCTAACAGTGAGGTAGACCATACAAGGATGGAGACAGGGTGCTCGTGGACACTCTGTACTTTCTGCTCAATTTTGCTGTGAACTTAAAACTTCTCTAAAAAATAAAGTCTACTTAAATGGGGGAAAAAGTTATAGATACAATTGAGCTCACCGAGGCTATGTTTGCAATAGAGAAAAGCTAGAAACACGTGATCAATAAGGAGTTTGTTAAATGTATTATGGTAATTCCATCAAATAGTGTGAAATAAATATTTTTTCAAGTTTCTCATTGTCTTTTAACTTTTTCTCTTGTTTTGCCATGAAATCTCTCACAAGACAAAAGTCAGCTTTAAAGCGCCCCTTACAGATTGATGCCTGTCAAGCAAACCCTTCCTTCTTCTCCCTGCAGCCACTCACATCCCCACTTCTACCCTGAAGAGGCCAGCAGCTGCCTAGGATTTGGGAGAAAGTGCTTAGTAAGAGAATTGAGAAGTGAAACACACCTCCCTTGTCTCCTGATAGATATATTCTCAGCAGGTTTAAGTCAGAGGAAAAAGAAAAGACTTAACATTTTATTCAGTGTTGAATTTACCTTTATAAACTTACTGACCAAAGTGTTAAAATCTGGTCGTGTGAGTAAATATTTGTAGATGGGTGCAACTTTGAAGGATTTGGTCTGATGTTCAGTTTAATCTGACAGCACGTGCTTTAATTGGGTTATCCAATAAATTGGAAATGGAAGTGCAGTTGTCTGAAATGGCAGCGAGGAGACACTTCCTCCTTCCCTGTCCCATGAAGCTGATAGGTGTGAGAATAAATAACCATCAATAAAGAGAGCTGCCGGGCAAAAAGTCCTGGGGATGGATAGCAGAGATACTGCACAGCAATGTGAAAGCACTTGTACATAATGTCATTGAACTGTATATTTTAAAATGGTTAAAATGCTAATGTTATATTTATTTTACCACAATTTTTTAAAAATTTAAAAAGAGTGCTGCAGGGGAAGCAGAGGACAGCCAGTTTTCTGTTATAGCAAACAGAAGTCTAAAGAGACTTTCTAATGAGACCATTTGGAAAGGACATGTATGATCTAGGGGATTTTCTTGATTGCAGATTTTAAGTTACAGAGGACATAATGGATGGGTTTGCCAGGTCAGGGAGCAGTGGGAATTTGGCTCTATGAGAGGGTACAGAGAGGAAAACACGAGTGATGAAAATAACCTGGGAGGTTAAGCTTTATGCCTTGTTAAAGGCATGATGGAATGAGCTGTGATGGGCTCTTAAAGGGAGGCAAGTAATCAGTTCCAGTTATAACTTCCTACTTATCACTGGTATCTTAGATATTTTGTAATGAGAAGTATTAAGGAGAGAGGACATCATTTTGCCGATAACATTCAGAGTTCTGTAGGCTCTGTTTTCAATTTTGGCGAAGACAGTGTCAAAAGGTGAGAAAGGTGTGGCTTTTACCATACTTTTCATTACACATTTTCTTCTGCTGAAATGTGCACCAAGTAAGATGGTTCTAAATATACGTTTGTGTATGTGACTCTCTCTCCACTCTCTCTCTCTCTCTCTCTATATATATATATATACACACACACATATATATTACATATATAATATTACATATAATATTAGAATTGGGGATTTATATATATTATGTAATATATTATATATATGTTATATGTATAATGTTATATATAATATTATAAATATATACACACACATATATATTACATATATATAATATTACATATAATATTAGAATTGGGGATTTATATATATTATGTAATATATTATATATGTTATATGTATAATGTTATATATAATATTATAAATATATATACACACACACATATATAGATAGATAGATAGATAGATAGATAGATAGATAGATAGATAGATAGATTAGATTAGATTTGAGGATTTCATTCTTTCCACTCAATGATAGCAAATCTTATGATGTTTTCCAGACAGATATCATTTTTACTATGATGAAGAGCCAGTAAAAATTCTCCTTGGCATTTCAAAAACATTAAATGAACAAAGGTTCTATCTACAACGTAGAGCCTCTTACAATGTGTTGTGGGACATTCCAGGCAAAGATGAAATTTTCTCTCAAGATAGATCTTGTGTACATGAAATTTGGAACCCTATTGAAGGCACCCAGCATGAATAGATTTTTTAAATTAAATTTATTGGGGTTACATTGGTTAATAAAATTATGTAGGTTGCAATTGTACAATTCTATAATACATCATATCATATTGCGTGCTCACCCTCCAGTCTAATCTTCTTCCTTCACTATATATTTAACCCCCTCTAACCTTTTCTATCTCACCCTCCCCTCCCCTTCTGGTAGCCACTATATGGTTGTCTGTGTCTATGAGTTCTGTTTATTTGTGTTGTTCGTTTGTTGCTTTCAGTTTTATATCCCACGTATGAGTGAAATCATACGGTTCCTGACTTAACAGATTATTATTATTATTATTTTTGCCTGCAGGTTATTTGTGGTTTTGGTTTTCTCACAGAAGGAGAGAGAGAGAGAGAAAATAATAGTAATTTTCTTAAAAAGAAAAAGAAGAGAAATATTGATTAAAGCAGATTTGACTCAATAAAGCATTTTGTTCAAATTCACCCATTTTCCCAAAATCTAATGAAATGACAAGCCAGGTGAAATTCAAATTGTTTAAATTCCCCTACGCAAAAAAAAAGAAGTAACAAAACTTCTCTAAAAAGTTGATGCAATTTATAATTTTTCCAGAAACAAATAGGAAAATTGCTATTTATCACATAGGCTTTAAATCTGAGAAAAAGAAATTACATAAACTGTTCAAGATAACCTGAGGCATATAAAACAATTTCAGAGTTTATTTCAGCAAAAGTTGATTCCAATTGGGCAGCACCAAACCAGAAGTGGTTACGAGCACTCCACTGACAGGCCTTAGAGGAGAGACTTTTATAGAGAAAAGGCAGAAACAGCTTAAGGAAATGATTGATTGGCTGGAGGTTAAAGACTAGTCAGCTGTTTGTGATTGGTTGTCCTTAGGTTTTGTGTTTTGTAATTTTGAGTCATTTACAGGCTTAGATTTTGTTTGGCTAACATAAGCTGCTACGGCATTAGAGCCACCTTGGTCTAATGACCTCCTTGTTTAATTAATTTGACAACATTAATAATGTTTTCCCCCTAAAAGCTCCAGAAGCAGGGATAGCTGTAGAACAACCATACGATCAATAACTAAAGGACTTCCTGTGGGGTAGCTGGGCCAGTCTAGTCCCTTTCCATCCCCTAAATACAAGGAGCACAGGCTGAGGATTTTACACCAAGCTGAAACCTTGTAACTGCTCCCTAAAAAGTGGTGGACTGAAAGTTCCAACCCTTTAGTCACATGGTTGGTTCTCTCCACAGCAAGCCCCTTAGGTACAGTCTAAAGCTCACCTTATTAACATAACAAAAGGTACCTTAACTGCTCTCATCACAGGAAATTTAAAGAGTTTTAGGAGTTCTGTGCCGGATGAAGACCAAATATATATTTATAATAAATCATAATATCGCAGGTGGAGACATACTTTGGATCGCTATGTTTTCCTGGTTCATTGCTCCTTATATTTTGTACAATATACCTCGTTATTTTTATAATACAGTAGTCCCTTCTTTACCATGGTTTTGCTTTCTGTGGTTTCAGTTACCCATGGTCAACCAAGGTCTGAAAGTATTAAATGGAAAATTCCAGAAATAAACAATTCATAAGTTTTACATTGCACACTAGTCTGAGTAGTGTGATGAAATCCCCCACCATCCTGCTCTGTCCTACCCAGGACATGAACCGTTGTTTTTTTCCAGCGTCTCCGTGCTGTATACACTCCCTGGCCATTAGTCACTTAGTAGGTTATCAGATCCACTGTCCCAGTATCAGTGCTTGTGTTTAAGTCACCCTTATTTTACTTATGAATGGCCACAAAATGCTAGAGTAGTAATGCTGGCAATTTGGATATGCCAAAGACAAGCCAAAAAGTGCTTACTTTTAGTGAAAAGGTGAAATTTCTAGACTTAAAAAGGAAAGAAGAAAATCATATGCTGAAGTTTCTAAGATCTATGGTAAGAATGAAACTCCTAGTCATGAAATTGTGAAGAAGGAATACATTGTGAAGAGGGTGGGTAGAGTACAATAAGATATTTTGCAAGAGAGAGACCATATGCACATAGCTTTTATTACAGAATATTGTTATCATTGTTTTATTATTAGTTATTGTTATTAATCCTTACTCTATCTAATACATAAATTAGACTTCATCATAGATATGTCCATATAGGAAGAAATAGTATATACAGGGTTTGATACTATCCACAATTTCAGGCGTCCACTGGGGTTCTTGGAACATATATTCTGTGGATAAAGGGGGACTACTGTATACTTTTCCAACCTATCTGTGTCTTTTTTTATCAAAAATATCTCTCTTGTAGGAGCATATAGTTTGAGCTTTGCTTTTGGTATAGTTGATTTTAAGTCACTGATATTGCTACTTATTTCATTTTATAGCTTCTCTTTTCTTTTTAATCTGTTGTGCCTTTCTTGCCTTCTTTTGGGTTAATTTAATTTTTTGTTCCGTTTTATTTTATCCACTGGCTCTTTTTATTATGTTGCTAGTGGCTATTCTGGACTATCAGCACAATTACTTGACTTATCAGTGTCTACTCACCGTCAATATTGTTGCTACTCACACTTTACATTTCACAGCTAGCACTTTCTGCTTCGCAGTTTTCAATTCTCACTTCCCGTTTTGCATGTTACACTCCATACGTGACCAATTTAATAATCTTACATTAATATACATCCCTTTACTCACTCCTTTTCTTTTACAGACATAGACTTAAGAAGGAGAAAGTGTTTTAAAACTGCCATTTTCAGATAACGTTATTGCTTATGTAGAAAACTCAAAAGGGCTAGATCGAAGATAAACATATAAAAGTCAGATATATTTCTATTTATTAGCAGCAAACAACTAGGAAACATAATAAGAGAGAAAATTCAAAACTTGTACAAGACCACTACCAAAGAAAGGTTTGAATCTTTATGAGATAGAAGAGACCCAGAAAAATGGACCTCTGTCTCCCCCCCTTGCCATTTACTACACAGCACTGTCTCTGCTGGTTCACGCTGTCTTGACCTTCTCAAAACCTGGGGAAGAAAGGCAGGAGATTAAGGAGGAGATTTTCTCTAACACCCTGCTTGGGAAGCTCACCTTCACCTCTGGAAGTGAGGATAGATTAAATGTATAATTTGTAATATTATTATGCTTAAGGCAAAGATTTAAAATGCCTGGCAAGAATCCACTGATACAAAGAGAACAACAATATCGCAGCTAAACCAAGTGTCTTAGTGAGTTCCAGCTGCCATAACAAAATGCCACAGACTGGTGGCTTATAAACAGCAGAAGTTTATCTCTCACAGCTCTGCAGGCTGGGAAGTCCAAGATCAGGGTGCCGGCATGGTCGGCTTGTCATGAGGGCCCTCTTCCGGTTATAGACTGCTGCCGTCTGTCTTCTCAATGTATCCTCACCTGGCAAAAGGAGGAAGAGAAAACCCTCTGGGGTCTCTGTTACAAGGGCACTAATCCCATTCACAAGGGCTCCACCCTCATGACCTAATTATCTCCCAAAGGCTCCACTTCCTAATACCATCACCTTGGGGATTAGGATTTCAATATATGGATGGAGGGGTGGAGGTAAACAAACATTCAGTCCATTGCACCAAGGTTTATAGAGATGCTAACACTTGGATTTAACAAGCATTGATAGTTTACCACCTTCAAAACACTGTGCTTTGTGTTAAAGGTGGTTACAAAATATGCCCTATGCCCAAGAATCTCAAGGTCTAATGTGATTGGGGCACATGTGTGCTTGTGTGTACATACACACATGTGTATATGTGTGTGCATAGAATGGGCACAGGGACAATGGGGGAAATATACATCCTAATTAAAATACTAGGCAGAATGGCATGAGTGCTCATTTTTTCTTTTTTCAAAAAAATAGCTGTTTTATTATAAAATTAATTAATAATCATTGCACTAAATACAGAGGCATATAAACAAAAAAATAAGATGAATTGTGTTCTCATTGCCCCCAAAGTAATATTTTTCTATGCATCCTATGGGCATTTCTCTGCATGCAAATCTGTGTTTGTACAGGTCAAAGCAGACTCTGTTCCACTAGAATAGCATCAGGCTTAACATCAGAGAATGTTCAGGGACCCTAGAAGAGAACTCCAGATTTATGTCCTGAGATTTATGGAGCCCAGGACTGTGGGAGCACACGTGAACCTGCCCGGCAGATAGGTTTCCAGTCTGTAATATCTGTCACCTGAATTCAGACTCCCTGAAAGAGATTGGGCTGGAAGGAGGTTACTGGAGGGGATACAAAAGAAATGTAATATTCTTGAAGTGTAGGAAGATTGAACTCCAGCATCAAAAAATTGGAGGGAACAGGTACAAGCACAGTGTGCAACTGGGCTTGACGGTCTCCTGACCCCTGTGTGGCTCTTCCTTTAGAGAGTCTGCATGCTCGGGACAAAAGAGAGCTGTGATGTGGAAGAAAGCACAGTCTTTCTCACTGCTGTCAGGACCTACAATTCCCCTATGGAACTGAGAGAAATAGCAAGCTTTCCAGCCACCTGGGCAGGGGGAAGAGGATTGTATTCATAGTCCAGAGTAGATTGGTAGCAACATGGAAAAGGGCTGGGACATAACCCCTGAGCAAACTGTGACAATGCATCATAAAGAAAAAGCAGTGGACACTTGAGCAGAAGGAATGCAACATGCTGATTAAATGAGAATCTTTCTTCTTTCCTCCTCTAGGACTCCTCAAGGTAGAAATCGGAGAGGGCAGTCAGGGCAAAAGATTGGAGGTCCTGCTAATCATGTATGAGGGGTCTGAGGCCACTGGGGTTTGTAGTATTGCTGCATGTGTAAAGCTCTATGGTGGGTAAAGTAAGGAAATGTAGGTGCATCACCACGTTCATGATACATTTCTTTAGGAAAACAGTGTCATGTCATATATGGCATTTAGTGCTGTGCTTTATTCACATCTGGTGGTTGGTGGCTTGTGAGGATAATCCCGAGTCACAGGGGGTAAGAGCTACGTTTTCTTAACATATATACTGGAGTGTAGTGGGAGTGAGTTGTGAACCATAGTATAAAGACAAGACTGTCATATAAATAACCTACAAATTATGTGGAGTAAAATCAGTTCCCTAAGTTAGAAAGACCCAGAATGTCCTGTGAGTTAAAAACATGAAGACATCAAAAATGGGTAAGAAAATCTGGATTAGCTTTGAGCTGGAGGTCATATGTAAGGCTTAAAGTATAACCAGAATTCTAATAGGCAGAAATTGTACAGGCATTGCAGATGGAAGAAATGGCAAGAGGAAAGATACAGAGGAAGAAAGACAAAGGATCCAAATGCTAACAGACATTGCTTTTTTGAGGTGTAGGTATCTCCAGAAGGAGATGCCTAGTTAGGAATTTTTCTGGAAGTGTAGAATTGGGAATCTTCTGTGTTGAGGGAATGGTTGACACAAAGGAGGAAAACATCTATGGAGACAAGATGAGACCTGAAGAAAGAATCTTGAGGATCACCTCAATGTTGAAGGGAAGAAAACATCCAATAACAGAAAGAAAAAACAAAAGTCGCGAGACACTTGTGAGTATAGTGCAGTGTACCTATGGACAAGGGACCACACACACTCAAGGAAGGTGATAAGGAAGATGAGAACCCAGAGAAGACAATTGGCTGAGGCAATTAGGTGCTGACTAATGACCTTCACTAGAGCAGTTTCCGAATATGAAGGGCTTTATCAGTAAATCAATTTAGTAAAGAAAGATTCTTCCTCAGGCCCCAGTGCAGTCTCTGTGGCCTCTTGATCTCTCTGTCTAGAGATATCCACTCTCTTTTTCAGCTAGAGTGGAAGCGGAATCCCTTCTCAAGAAGGGATGCCTGGATTGTACAGGCCTCTCAGCTTCAGGTACTCAACCGAATTTGCCCCAGAGGACCTAAAAGATAAGACTGACCATGGTAAATAATTAGGTGTGGAGCTTGGTGTCTTTTAGTTCTGAAATACTAGCAGGTTCAGTTTTGACAGATTTAAGAGACTGGGCTAATGGTGACTAATACAGGAGTATACAACTGTAGATGTTTCGTAATCTACAAGATATATTTGGAATAGTACTGCATCTTTTGTGGGTATTTATTAAACCATCTCTTTTTTTCAAGCAGTTGAAAAGTAAATATTAGTTAATATTTAGTTTTGCTTTTATGGTATTTTGTTTCTGTCTTTAAAATTAAAAATTCAGTGCCATAGAAAGATCTATAGGGTACTCAAAAAGAATATACAGAGGGTGCCAAAAAAAGTATATACATATTAAGAAAGGAAAACTGTATTAAATTGTAATACTCAATATATACTGATAACAAAAGAAGTCACGTTTGACTTTTGCAGTTACAAGAGGTGCTGAAAGTGGTTACCATCAGCATCCAGACACTTCTAATTACGGTGAAATACTGCTTGAGCAACGTTGACCAAAGTGTCCACTTATAAACATTGTTTTGGCATCCCTGGTATACTTGCACTGCACTCTTTTATAACAAAGTCTTTAATAAAAGAAAATATAAGACAAAACTTCCCAATGCGGGCTCTAGAATTTGGGTTAGATTTTAAAATTTAGATTAATAATACATGTAACTCAAGAATATACAAAATAAAGTAGATAAAACTTGATTTATTATCTAATGAATAGATGTTTGTTATCTAATAAAAGCACCATGTTAGTAGATGTAAACATGCAAGAGCTCAACTTAAATTTAATTAAACAGAGGATTCTCAGAAACAGAGAAGTCATCTTTTTATGATCCATGAAAACAAGAAGAAAGCTTTCCTTTAAAAAGAACATTCCACCTCAAGATTTTGAAGAGATTTACAGGAGAGGAAGCTGTGGTGAAGAAAGGGATATGTTTAAATTTAATTTTCTAAGTCCATATGGTCATTTAAAATTAGAATTATCAAGCAGAAAATTATCGTTTTATGTAATATCAGACACTTCTGCAACAAGCATCTGGGGAAATCTTTATTTTTGGAAGTATCGAGCATTACATTGGTTGCTTTGGAGATTGCATGTTCAGGTTCTTCTCCCAATCTCATCGGTCAGCAGAGTAGCCCCCTCCACTCCTAGGGAAGAATAAGAGAAGAGGCAGAGAAAAGATGAAACTGTTTCTCCATACTATTCTGGAAATTTCTCCCTTCCCAGGACACAAAACCATGGGGGGAAAAATGTGTTCCACTAACATCTGTCTGTACTTGGTGACCAGATATTCTGGTTTGCTGGGGATAGTCACAATTTACATCTGTGTCCTCTAGTGGTTAGTGGGAGTGCACCTTTTAGTTCTCGAAACTGTCCCAGTTTAGATAGTACATTATATGGACACCCTACATATGGCTACATAAGTAGCGATTGCCCTTTGTAGACCCAGAAGTATAATATTAAAAATAGAAATTTCAAGGACTACTTTCAGAGATCATATCTATGGTTCATTACTAGAGAAGTTTCCCTGAAACCATGAGGAGGAGGTGTAGTGTTCTCTCCAGAGCGCCCAGCTGGTTCTGCTCAGTGTTGTTTCTAAAACTGCCATTTGTCATTGGTGATCCATCTTCTCTTCCTTCGGGAGAGCAGGAGGGAGAGGACACTGTCTGAAGAAAAAAAGGAAAAAAAAAAAAAAAAAGAAGTTTCATAATAGTTTCTACTTACCCTACAAAATGAAGGAGTATGAAATTTCAAAATAAGAAAAGATGATAAAATCAAACATGCACTACAAGTGGTGACATTTAAATAAGAGTAGGTTTTTACATATTTTTAAATGGTTAGTCATATTCAATAAACCAATTTGTGCTATTTTCTCTTTCCCCTCTTGAGAGAAAAGGCTTCATATAATCTTTGGTTCAAGCTAATGAATACACTGAAATATTTCATCTGTTTTTGAGAGAATATTAAGTTCCATAGATAGAAAATAGATCAAAATTCTTTCTCTAGATCTATAACTCCTGCTATGCCCACCCCCCACTCAATTCTTCTAAAATTAAAAAAAAAGTTTTAAAGGTTTTCAGTAGGTTTAATAAAATTTATTCAAATGTCTCAGTATATAAACCAGAAATGAATGAGAAATAATATAAATAAATGCTTAAGTTTATCACATTCTCATTAGCCAATAAAGATTAAGGAAATGGATGGTAGGTAAAGGAAGATTAGTGAAGGCTATTCTTCAATGAATTTACAATCTAGTAATTAAAATAGACATAAAGAACAAAGTTGCATAATAAACTATATTTCAAAATAATACTGAGATTTAAAATGGATGAGTATTACACTAGAAAGACTTTAAAATGCAGAGAACAGGAGTGACTGCATTCTAATTAAGTCATAGCAGATGACAGAGTTCCTTGATTTTTTAAGTACCAAAAGAAAAGAAACCTCTATTTTTACTTAATAATGAATTCAAGTACCAAAAAAATGTATTCAGAAAAACATTCATATTAGAACTGAAGTCAAAGAAAAACCTCATTTAAAATGCAAGACATTCATTTGTAGGAAAGTATGTCTGATAAAAAGAAGAAAAAGAACAAAAAACATGGAACCAAAATGAATAAATGAAAAATGATTAACAAAAATGTTAACAAAAGGATTCATAATTGCCTTTCAAAGTATTATATTTTTTAAAGTTCTAGAAAAATAACCCTGCTGATAAAAGAGTAGGGAATTGAAATACTGGCTAACAAGGAGTTATGAAAATAAATAATTTGTTCTGTATTTCCTTTTAACAAGAAAATTAAAGGAAATGCGAAATCAAGAAGTAATGTCTTTACATAAGGCTGTGAGGGAAAGCAAGAGAAGAAAATACATCGAATGTGAATCAGTCAGAGGGGAATGGCATTAGTTTATTCTAAAGGAGTTTGCAGTGTGTCTATTGATGTATTTAGAGTTAATGGATGAATGTGGATAATTCATTTGAATTACTGTACTGGCCTCTTGTAAGTCTTCCAGCTGGTATTCTTGCCCCGTCTAGTTGCAACATGTCAACTATAGTGTCCCCTTAAAACCATGTCAGATCATGCCGCTCCTCTGCTCAAAGGCCTTAAATGACCCCTATGTCCTTCAGAGCAAAAAGCATCCTGCAAGGCCCTATGTGACTTGGTCTCTGACTTTCTCTCCTGACTCTCCCCTGGACCACTGTAGACACGCTGTCATCTCTATGGCAAATCAGGCATGTGCCTCCCTCGAGCCTATGCTCTAGCTCAGAGGTTCTCAAAGGGTCACTCAGGGATCTCTGTAAGACCTCAGGACCCTTTCATGGGATCTAAAAGGTCAAAAATCAAACAAAAACTCTTCAGGGTCTTCAACAAATTGTAAGACTGTAAAAGACTACTGATACCAGACACGGAGTATCACTCCTCTAGCTAACCCCTCCAGCTGACAGGGCTCTTCCCTCAGATGTCTGCTAGGCTCAATCCCACACCCTTTCAAGACTTGGCTTGTACTTTGCTCTCCCAGTGAAGCCTACGCTGACCATCTCCTCCAAACCCCAGACTTCTGATTCCCTCTTTTCCATGCCATTTCCTATCTCACAACATACTACATAATTTACTTAGAAATTATATTTATTGTCTTTCTCTACAACTCCAGAATGCAAGCTTCAAAAGCATGGGTGAACATCATGGTCTTTTTTGTTCGCTGATCTATTTCAAATGCATAGAATAGTACCTGATACATAGTAGATGTTTGTTGAATGAATGAATGACAAAGAGCTGATGTAGATTTCTAAGACATGTTGAAATAATGGTTTTACAAAATAAAGCAACTGATACATACATACATCAAAGTTTAATAAATATTGGAGAAAATGCTTCAGTGTCCATACCATCTAAAGAAGAAATAATAATGAAAAGTAATATGACTATAACTTTATCTGATAAACCAATCAATGGCAGAAGGAAAGAAACCTTTGAAATTTCTTGTACCAGTGTCTGAGAATGACAGACACCACTCCCATCACAGCTCAGTACTCATTAGCTAGAACTTGTCACATGGCCCCACCTGACCAAATAAAAGGACCAGAAAGCACACTCCTACCCTTAACCTAACAGAAGGAAGCTGGAAATATTTGAGATAGTACTACTATATGATACAATTGTGTTTCAAATTTTGGGGAAAAATTTAATAACCAAGATTAATAAAATTTCTTGTGAAATTAGTTCAGAATATATGGTTGTAAAAAGTAAATAAATGCCAATTTATTTTAAATAAGAAGTGGTTTACTGTTGACTTATATAGAAGAAAATAGGTTAAGAGATGTTACATTCACTTGGGAGCATTCATTCATTCCCCACATCTCTTCTTCCTTCCTTCTTTTCTTCTTTACTTCCTTCTTTCAGAAAATATTGATTGAGTCCTTCTGTGTACCTTTAACGGTTCTAGTGATGGGGACACAATTGTGAATATACAAGATTCTTGACCCCCATAGAGCTTAGAGCCTACTGGGAGGACACAGACAACAAACAGGTAAACAGAATTTTAAAATCAAAATAGTTACAGATTGTGATAAATGTTATAATGGAGACAAATATTCAATGAAGAATAACTGAGATAGTCAGGAAAGTCTTCCTAAAGTGACATTTGAGAGGAGATCTGTAGACTGTCAAAGAGCTAATCTTGCAAAGGCCCAGAGTAAGACAATTCCAGACACAACATATGGGAAAATCCTGGCGTGACTGAGAAATATCAAGGAGTCTGGATGGCTTCAACTGTGGGAGGAAGGACGACAGTGGCAAAAGATGAAATGAGAGAGATGAGCAAAGACCAAACCATGCAAGGTTTTCTTGACAAAAGCAATGGGTTTAGATTTTTTTTCTTAGAGCAATAGAAAGTCACCAAAAGATTTTAAGCATGGGACCGACGGATTCCTTTCATGTTTTTAAAAGATCACATTGGCTTCTGGGAGAAAAACAGTATGGATGGGTGACTGTTAGGAAGTGAAATGCAGAAATCTTGTTGGTTTTAAGTTTAGATAACGTAGGTAGAGAGAAAAGGATAGATTCAACCCATATTTAGTAAGAAAACCAACAAGATTTCCTGCTGGATTTGATGTGGAGATTTAAAAAAAAAGAGAGACAACTCAAAGACTGACGAATTTAGCTGAATGGTAAGGTCATTGATTGAAATGGAAAAGAAAGGGAAGAAATAATTTGGAATTGAGGGTAATCCAGAGTTCTTTAACATATTAAATTTGTTATGCTTCTTAAATACCCAAGAAGAGATGCCATGTATACTGGAAGCTTTAAGCTAACATGAATTTAATATTTATTAAGCATTTGTTATGAGCACGGTGCTCATTATTTTATGTATGTAACAGAGCCATCAATTTAAGTCATTCTAGAACATCAATTTAAGTCATTCTAGAACTTATGTATGTGTCATAAGTTAGGTTAAGTTTTAGTATTAAACATATATTAGTATTTAGCATTATACATGTTATAGTTATCTATTGATGTATCGATCTATCTATCTATATGTAAATGTTTTATTTTGTCTACAACTGCTTTGATCTTCAGTTTGAACCTCCTACATCTGAATAGGAAAGAATTAACTAAAATGTCCAATTCCCTCTAAATCTAATCCAACCCAACATTTTAAAAAGCACAATGTTCCTTTCTGTAGAGTGAAAGTGCTCTGTCTCTCATATGGTCTCCTGCGTTCTTCTACCTCTCTGCTTAAGGATGGCGTCCTTGGATGTGGGGGTACGTGGGAGAGCTTATACAACCTCATGGGCACCGGGAGGAGTCAAGGGTCTGAAGCGTAATGTCCTTCGCCTCTTTGGCTTCTAGTGCAATATTCTTCCCCCGGGAGGTGTTTAAGGTGAGCATAACTGATTAAGTTGCTCTAAGCCCAGTCATGGTCTGGCAGTGATCTCCGACTGGCTAGAGCTCATGTATCTCCCGCTGGTCCAGCTCCCTGCTCTGGATCTGGCTCTGCTTCCCATTGGGTCCGAGTCTGTCCTGAAATACTGGCCACTAGGCCTCTCACGCTGCTAAGGTGACTCCTTCTGATAAGCTCTCCAGCCAGATGCTCTGTAGCTTGGGGTCAGTCTGTACCACACAGAATCAAAGGCAGCGTAGAAAGCTAAATCTGCAGGTCTTCCTCCGCCTGGCCACGGTTCATTTTCATGTGACTGTGTTTCAAATTGGTATATGGCAGCCGGCATGTGGGCTTCCTCGCAGTCTCAAAGGGAGAAAAGCAAGATACAAAAGTACCTCTGCTCTCTCAGTGTTTCTCTCACTAAAAGAACGCCCAGCTCTAGGCTGGAGCCAAAACCCAGAGAGGGAAAAATGCAGAGAGGTTTATTTCTTTCCCTCTCACTCTCTCCTCTCCTTCCCATAATTCCCCTTAGTTCGAAAGGGAGTGTGTTTTACACCAGGGAGAGCCTGGCCACCACGGATAGAAGGGTGACGGCTCTCTATCACTGAGGAATTGCTTAGCTGAGCCCTAGTGAGCTTACAAAATGCCTTCCTGAGTAACAGAAGTTTGCACATTTGAATAGGAATAGTGTACTTCAAACCTACTGTAGGAAGTTCCTTCAGACGTTGCTGCCTTCAGGAAATGTAAGGAAGTAGCACCATCTGGTGGGTGAGAGTGAAAGAATTTGCAAAATTATTTCCTGAGGAATGTGTGATTGTGGGCACTTTAAAAAATTATTTTTGTCATAGATATAATCAAGTTTCCAAAGAAAAGCTTTTTGAGAGCTTGGGAATTGAGACTTGAGAAATGAAATCCTCTTCTCGGAAAACAGGGACAAATAGAGGGTGTATGACTCTTCAAATTACCATTTCTGACGGATGGCTGTTCACATGAAACCCAGGTAAATGAAAGCGACCTTTGGTAATGATGAGAGGGTTATTTACAACCTGAGCCTATTATCATCAAAGAACGGACTGTCCCGGTAATTTTAGAAAGTTTATACATGCAAGGCCAGGGCACTGAGTACAGGCCTCCCATTCACTTAACACTTATTAGTAAAGGGCCAGCAGGGGGCCTTCTCAACATCTATTTATCGGGCCAGTGTCAACGTAAGAAACTTCCAAACCTGTAGAGAATTTTTATGAGTTTATTTGAGCCAAATTGACAACAATTGCCAGGAACCAGAAATCTCAAAGGATTGAGAAAATGCTCTGGAAAATGGCAATTTTGCAGTTTATTTTATATATTAGAATCAGAGCCAATGTAAGGAGACATGAAGGGGGATCGAATATATGGTGATGGAAGGAGAACTGACTCTGGGTGGTGAACACACAATGGGATTTATAGATGATGTATTACAGAATTGTACACCTGAAATCTATGTAATTTTACTAACAATTGTCACCCCAATAAATTTAAAAAATACATTAAAAAATAAAAAAGGAGACATGAAGTCCATTGGTGGTAGATTAAGGAGGCAGGAGAAAGGAAGCAAAGTGAGGGAAATCTCTGGGATTGGATATAAAGCAAAATGGAGAGACACATACTTCTTTTACATTTATGGGTACAGGATAGTTCATCAACATTTACAGCACACAGAGATGGTATGCGGAGAAGATAACAATAAGGGGTTCTGTGGTCTCTGCTCTGGTGCAGGTGGATATGTCCTGAGGGGTCTGGAAAATCAGATTACTCTGACATTTCAAAGGTGTGTTATCCTAGAAGCATAAGAGCAATGGACAGGGCTCACTTAAGGTAAAGGCTGACCTTTGCTGAGGAAGTTATGTTATAGGCCTGGGACACCACTACCTGCCATGGCCTGCCCAGGTAGGAATTTGTGATCAGACAATCCTGTGTGTGCTTACTTTAGGTCTCTGAGTTTGTTGGGCCTGCCAAGTAACCCTTTGAGTTTTTGAGGTTTATTGCATAGCCCTCTTTTTGTTCACACCAGTATCAGAAATTAATGTGAAAAGTTTTAACAAAGGCAGGCAAAATAAAGTTTTCAGCTTTCGGGTATCTGTGTCCCACTAACTTTGCTGACATTTCCTGAGCCGTTGAGGATTGCATCCTTGAGAAATTAACTTTGGAGTTCTAGTTGGCCATTTTTGAAAGATGAACTTAGTTAAACAGAACAGCAATGTAATGAACGTGTTCTGGAATCCTACCCTGACGGTTTTGTCCCAGCTTTATCTGAGAGGTTCAGTAGCAATGAGAGAAAGGTAGGCCCGGTCTATAGCAGGGGAAAGTAAAAGAATAGGCAAAGCAAGTAGACGTTACACCTCTTACATGTTACCCTTCCAGTTATCATCAAGTTTCATTAAGTCAGACTTCTTTACACCTGTTTTTTTGCCCCTGTGGTTATCAAAACCATATGC
Organism: Rhinolophus sinicus; assembly: GCF_036562045.2. Taxonomy (NCBI): domain Eukaryota; kingdom Metazoa; phylum Chordata; class Mammalia; order Chiroptera; family Rhinolophidae; genus Rhinolophus; species Rhinolophus sinicus. The sequence continues at coordinate 70,725,105 of NC_133760.1, forward strand.
ATTTTATATGGTTGTAGGCAGTAGGCTTCTGTGGTCAAAAAAGAGTTGAGAGCCCAAACTTTTGAACCATATTATTTCTTCCTTTTTCTTTGTTTTATTTTTGTGTGTTTTTTTTGAGATCTCATTACCTGAGCTATCAATCTCCGCCTCATTTCTGATTCCCCTCACCCTAAGTAACTACCGTAAAAAAGAGTTAGCTTGGCATAAAGATAAAATGATTATAGTCAATTGTGTAGCAAATACATCATTCTGTTTTTAAGCAAAAAGGACAAGAAGGAAATTACATTTACTGTGAGCTTATTATGTGGCAGACCCTAGTTGCTTTCAGAAATATTTTAGACGAGGTCAAGGCTAAAACATGACATGAGATCCTCTGTATGGCCCTGATAGCACAACTTCCTGTTACAGAATGTTCCAGAGGCTTTGTCACCATTACAGAACGCTCTGAAAGACTGAGACAGACACCAGGCATACACAGCACATACCCCGTTTTGCTTGGGCGCATGATGTCTGTGGAAGAGAACTGAACCTGGTCCACGTATTGTGCTCAGGCATCCTCGGCCTGTCTGTTATAGAACACGGAGATGCCCTGCGGGAGGCTGGCCTGGAAAGCGACCTCAGAACCTATGAGAAGATGTGGGAGGTCGGGCCTGAGCTGGCTGCTTGCCTGGATGTCAGAGGGAGCTGTGGATGTAGCAGCAGGAGGCCACACTTGAACTTCCCTGACGTTGTCCTCTGCCCCCTACGCTTGAATGTGCTATAGAAGGAGAAAGCTGAGACTTTAAGTGACAGATCTGTTTCTAGGAGCCTAACTGTTACAATATCTCTGATCATGAGACTCTAAAGGAGTTTTCCTATCAGCCAGAGATGGACAGAAGCATGAGCTTAGCAGCCTATGGGTAAGAGCAGAGGACATGAGAACAAAGCAACTGCAGGCAAACCTCACCCGTGGAGCCTCCCAAACATAAAAACTAATGGGAGAAGCTGCTGCCAAAAGACCAAATTTTCTACTAGTCACGCAGCTGTGGACTCAAAGCCTTGACATTCAGGAAATTATTATAAATGTGAGATATTTTTATGTCCTAGCAGGTGAAGCCTAAGACTATATAGGTTATATGCATTTAACCTTCACAGTTAATTTTACAGGAGAAAAACTGAGGCTGGGCAAGGTCATTTATCCGCGTGCACAGAGATTATAGGCAGCAGGACCAAGAATCAACACCAGAACTGAGTTATTCCAAAAGCCCGGATCTTTCCCCTAAACTAAAGCTTCTCAAGATATGGAAGATTCAATGGAGTATAATCAATAAGCACTTAAAGCGTTCCAAAGAATAATGATGAAAAGCAACATTTATTGGGCAATTGATATATGCTAAGTGATTTGGCTGTGCAACTGTGGGATTTACTGAGAAATTTCTCAGTATTTTGATTTTTTTCTGTTGTGTTTTTGTCAGTCAACAAACGATATCAGGGCTCCATGCCCATGAGGTCTAGATTTCCCTTATGCTCAGAGTGAGCGTTAATAGGACTCATCTCAAAGTCCTCAGCCAATAAAGGGATCAAACTACACTGTCCCAAAGGGGATAAAAATGGAGGCTTTGGGAAAATAGTCTAAACCTAGAATTTGTACCCCAGTTGAAACATAGGCGAGCTTGTGGATTTCTTCAAATGCTTAGACCTCGTATGCTGGATGGAACGAGTCCTTATATAAGAATGGATGGTTGAATACCTGTGAGAATTGGCCTTGAACGCTGCCTCTTGAGTAAGATGCGTGTGGCTAAGCAGTCAGCAGAGAGGAACACTGGGAATAGATAGCAGTCAGCCCACCCAAGAAGCCCATCTCCAGTGGATGGCAAAGAAGCAGTGCTCACGTGTTGAGCATTTAGAAAGCTGCACTACCCTCCATGTTTGTGAAGGTTGTGTGTCCAGAGGCCTTGCATAAAGCCACCGAAAGAGCCAAGGGGGAAAATGGCTATCCCTATTGACCAAGAACCAGGCCCTTCCCCATTGTCCTAGGAAATGTAAGCCCCAGGGATTTTGTAAGCGCCAATGAGGATAACGCCAGTTATAACTGAGCATTGAGTTTGATAAGTTGTGATTTGGAGATGGTTTTATTTAGAAAATAAAGAGCCATGACATCTCCTGCACTTTTGTCAAGGAACTATTCCCATCTGTAGTATATATATACCCTCTTTCTATTCACACAACACGTCACTGAGGCTTAGTGTCATCTTCTTTTTATGGATAAAGAAATTAGTCCTTAAAGAAGGGGTGCAACTTGCCTGTGTTCACACAGCTTATAAGCCTTTCTTAATATGAAGAATTTAGACTTTCACACTCGCCAATCTTATAAAAAGCACTGCAACACAGCCTCCTCCACATGAAAGCTAATTCAAGGAGTCTGTGACCACAAGCTATGTAAACAAATTGTTAGCATAAATAGGATGTGTAGCAGAGTTTATTCTTAAAACATACTCACTGATATTTGATAATGTATGGAGTACAACAGCGTTGTCTGTAAACAAACACATCTTAGAATTTAATTGGAGAGATAGAACATATATTCATAAAGCTGTTTTAACTAAGTTTCAAGATAGTGTTATAGATAATAGCAAGTATAGGAATTTGGATTGGGACACTAGTAGATGGTGCAATGGAAAGATCATTAGACAACTCAGAAGACGTTTGTTCCAATTCTGACCCCAACCATGCCACTTCTCGCCACTTACCCTTCAAGATTCTCAATTTCTCTGTGCCTCAGATTTGTCAGCTGTTGTTGGTAATATATTCCCTTCTTTTGTTGAAGGGTTTTTAACTTTCTATGTGCAAGTGTTTACAAAACTATAATGTGCTATGTAAACAAATGAAAGATACTATTTTCCCTCTTTTAATTACTGCCATGTCTTCATGACTTATAACTATGATGATTAATTTTATGTGTCAACTTGGCTAGACTGTAATATCCAATTGGTTCATCAAACATCAACCTAGATGTTGCCGTGAAGGTATTTTTAGATTTGATTAAAATTGAAATCAGTGGACTCTGAGTAAAGCAGACTACCTTTCACAGTGTGGATGGGCTTCATCCAATCAGTTGAAGGCCTTAAGAGAAAAAAATGAGGTTTCCTGGAAAAAAAAGATTTCTGTCTCTAGACTGACTTGACACTCAAGATTACAACATCAACTCCTGCCAGAATTTCCAGCCTACCCACAAGCCCTCCAAATTTCAGACTTTACAGCCCCCACATCACATGAGACAATTCTTTAAAATAAATCTCTCTCTCTCTCTTTCTCTCTCTCTCTCCATCCCATGGGGAGGGGTGATATATGTGCATATATATGTGTATACATATATGTATATGTACACACACACACAGAGACACACACACACATCCTATTGATTCTGTTTCTCTGGAAAACCCTAACATAATTGTTTTCCTTAATGAAGACCTTACTTTAACAAGCAAAATGTGGAAAACAACCAAAAGAACTTCCGAAAGTACTATTTTACTCTCAATATATTTTCTGTTGATCATTTTTTTTTACAGGAAACTTTCTTGATTCTCCATCTAAATCAAGTCCCTTGCTAAATGCTTAAACCATTTCATTCTTTTCCTTCATAGAACTCATCACAGTTTCTAAATATATATGTATTTGTGTGATATTTCACCGTCCATTCTTGAATGTTTATAAAGTAAAATAGAGCATGTTTCATAAAATATCTTCCATTGTTTCAATGAAATATGCACATAAAACAAGAATGTCTGCTATTGTTTGGGCTAGCTGGTTTGCCTACTATGGCCTGAATGCGTGTCTTTGCTCAGGACATTCCTTGCATTTGGAATACTTTCCCTCCCAGTCATTCCTTGTCCAAATGGGATGTAGGCCATTCTCTAAGGCCAAGTTCAATGACCCTTCTAAGCTGAAATGCCCAATTCCTCCAGCTGAACGTGGTCACTACCTCTTTTGACACTGTTTCTCTTACGGTATTCATCACTTTATATCCTGTACTATAGTTATTTGTGTGCTTGTGTTGCTTCTACCTCTAGAAATAACAATCATCTTAAGGGTAGCAGTTACTGATAAATTATAGTTTCCATCAAAGCCTGATATAGCTCCTTCCCTGAGACATCTTGGTAAATGTATGGTGAATAAATAAACCTTTGTGGGTCGTTTTGGTTTCTGAAGTTGAAGCTCTTCCCTCTAATTTGTGCTATAACAAGTTCTGTAAGTAATTTCTATCACAGTGACTGTAAACTTTTATGTGTGGTAGTGGTTTGATGGTGAATATTTATTAGGCAGTCAGGGGGTGAAAAGTAGCAGCATGGGGCTTTAGCTATGAGCTTGAAAATTGGCTCAAAATGACATTTTAAATGAGGAAATTTTATGAACAGAGATAGTAAAATGGCACAGGCTTTGATGTGTACTCTGGTGACCGTTCTCCCATGAAATGTTCTGATATTTATTAGTGATGTAAACTCACTGCTAAGTACATAACCAAAGCAAAAGACAAGTATCTGTGTACCCATCAAATGTTTCACTTTCAAAAATACGTCTGTGCCCTCAATGAACAGTGTGTACTTTGCATCTAAATTCAGAACACTTTACTGACATTATGCAAATAGACACAGAGGCACAAAGAGTCAGGTTGACTTTCCAGGGGCAAAAAGCAGAGCTAGCATCTATTTTAGGTCCAAGAATTTTAATATTGCAATTTAGCATATTTGACAATCAATATCTTATACCTATGGGAGAAAATTCATCAAAATGATATGGTTGGAGAACAGATTTCTTCTTGAGGGCTACTCTCAACTAGTTTTACATTTTAATGCATCTAAACGTTTCTAAAACCAGAATTACTCTAGAAGATAATAATAATCCACAATATGCTCACTCAGTTCATTGATCTGATATTTACTGATTGATACCATATAGTAGCACTATATTGAGTGCTGAGGTGCCATCCATGAAGAAAACATAGCTCCTACCCTCAAGAAGACCACTTCTTTTTTGTGGTTCATTGGGAGGGGGTAGACATGTACACTGAACCAACAAGTAAATCGCGATTGCTGTTTAATGTTATTTTTAGTTTTCCCAGCTATCAATTCACCATAGTAAAATAAATGATCTCCTATCCTACCTTGCACCTGAATAAGGGAGGTCTGTTTTCCCTTTATATTGCAGTTGTCCCTCCCCTACTCAATAAATACAAACAGAACTCTTCAGAAAGAAAGCTGAACTGTTTAGGATTCAGGCCCAGTGAGGAAGATTATACCGGAATCTTTCAGAAGGAGAGTGGATAGAGGCTTTTGTTTGGGATTGAAGAGGAGGGTGACTGGGCACTAGAAGTGATTTCCTGAGGTGGGTAAGGACTTGGGTCTTATTCCCACTCAGAATCCCAGCGGGTGGCAGGACCTCTGCTAGGTGGCTGGTGGCTAAATCTCTATTGCCCAGAGAAGGCCCCTGGGGCTGAGCTGCACATGGAGGAAGGGGACCACACGAGCAAGGGAGTAGCCTACCTTCATGTAGGCTGCATGGAGTTGAGCAATGGGCATGATAAGTAGGCAACTAGAGTGAACTCAAGTCAAGAACACTTTCTTCCATGACGATATAGGATGAATGGTATAATGCTCCCTGGGAATCATGAGCAACCTCAGAGGAGGGCTCTCTAGTAATTAGTATTAAACAGGTTGATAAGGGAGTTCAGAGTGCGGTTTATTTTGATTTTTCAAATTAAGGTAATATGACTTTTGTTTCACCCTAGTCTCATGGGGCAAATTTATATCTCTTACTGGAGAGAGTGTGCTATGTGTTAGAGATCCTCATAGGAGAAAGCAATTACCACATTTTCTAGATTTTCAAACTTATTTGACCAGTTTACTGTTTATCTATTGAAACACGTCTTAAAGTGGATGCATATGCTATCTGTTTTGTTTTCATGTTCAAAAGAAAGCTAATATCTTAGAAGCAGTAAAATAGCAGAATTCCCTGAAAGGAATTAAGGTTGAAAGGAAGGTGTCATAGGGGAATCAATTTTTTTTTTAATTGACTCAAAAGATACATTGTAAACAAAGTAAAGACAGCATGTGTGTAGATGAAACTATGTAGGGAAAGCATGAGACCCAGAAAACCTGAGCATCATTGGCAGGCAAATAATTTGACACCTCTTTTAACGAATATACAAAAACTACTTGTTGAGCATTATCTACAGGGTATGGAAAATTATATTAATAAAACATTTTACACAGAAGTAAATTCCTTTACTGATTGGCCTCTACCAGTCAAATCATAGTCAATGTTCTTAAAAAAACGTGACATTATTGGGGGTATAGTCACAGATTAAAAATTTAAATAGAAAGATGAATCACATCCCCACTAAGCATCGTGACCTGCATTTTGGACCTTGGAATTTCAGCTGTTTGTAACCAGTTGTTTGCAAGAAAGGTCAGTAGAGATAACTAATTCTAGCAAGAAGAGTTTTGTTTTGTATTTTATTTCCGTTGAAGGGCTTGCTCTTTTTGGCAGAAGTGAGATAAAAATTTTACATTTTGCCAAGGATGACAGGCCAAAGCCTGCATTATCTGGTGTGTGTATGTGGGGGTGGGGAGTAAAACACTTTCCTCTACCCTTCTATGTTCTTTTGGCTGTTCTAATATCAAATAGTCATGAGATAGATTAAATAAAAGAAAATAACCAAATTTAATGACATACATATGTATGGGAATCCCACATAAATGAGAGTCAGGGGCCTCACATACATAAGGGGTTCAGACACAGAAAGTTAAAATGAAGTATATATGGCATTCTTAGCTAAGGATGAGATAAGTTACCTGGGGGCTTCAAAGAGGAGAAAGGTCATTCATAGGACAATAAGAAGAGCAAATATTCTGTAATTATATATTTGCCCTGCCGTATAGATGGGTCATACAAAGTTATTTCTGGTAATAACTCTTATTATGGGCAAGATCCCAGTTTACATTCCTTAAGGGAGAGGTAAAAGTTTCTTGAGAGCCTGCAGAGTCTCAAATGCCTTCAGCTAAAAATAATACATGTGCCAGAGTGGCATGTCTTGGGGAGGCCTGTTCTGAAACCCTTCACTGGCAGCATATTTTCAGCGTAATACAGGGCTGCACAGCACTTTTATAGGTTGACACGCGGCTAGGGCTGCCCATGTGATGCATGTCTTAATCTAGCTCTGAGGTCACGGAACTTTGAGAAACAAAGATGTGTTCATCGGAGGGATGGGACATGAAGCAGTGTAGCCAAGTTTTGTTTTAATGAAATACTGTGGCATACATGATTCCTCCTGATTCTCACATCATTATGAGCTGTGTCATCACCTCCATTTTCAAGATGATGAAACTGAGACTGATGAAATTAACCTACCTTAGACAAGGTGAATCAAATAGCAGGAAATGGAGCATCGCTCCTCTGTATCTCACCTGTGGACTGCCCACTATCAGCCTCAACAGGCACTGTGACACTCACCCAAGTGAGAGAGTCTTTGGTTCAAAGAAATCAATATATTTAATTTTTCAATAATTCTTTATGCCACAAGTATGAAAGCAAATGAGAGAATGAAAGTAAATTATCCACCTGCTTTAGGTTAGAAAAACACTACCTCTCCCTTTTTTTACACTCAATATAAGGGCTGCTACACACGCAACAGGCTCTTAATGGCTGTTGGTGGAGGCGGCAGCTCATTATCTGACCCCTTGTAAAAATGTGAACCATAACAAAAGGGACAACCACATAATTGGACCCTGCGACTGCCAAGCTCCCTCCCATGTCCTGGAAGGCCTCTGGTTTTCAATGGCGTTGGGAGCTGTTGTAAAAACTGGCAAATCCAAATCCAAGCCGTTGTGGTTTGTACAGCTCTTTATAGAGTTAAGGTAAGCACATTTATTTGTAGCAAAACTCATGCAGTGAAAGTCCTTTGGGATAAACATTCCTAAATAAAGTTGCTGAAACACTGTGGATTTTTAACCACAAAGTAATTCTCTAGTAATCAGTTTTGAATGCTGACAAGATTGCTTTCTTCCTGGTTTCTTATTTCTGACCTCTTTAATTCCCTTCTTTAGCAACATTAAGAAAATTCCAAAATAATTCTTTCCAAGGACTCTGTCAGCAGCTGTAAAACCTCTAAACTTCTGTTTTTATTTGGCTAGTCATTAAGTGAGGTCAGTGTGGGGCTTATGTCACACTTTCTAGTTGAACCAAGCAGCTTCTCAACTGGTGAAAAATGGAATACTTCAATTACTGACATCCCACGAGTTTTTAAAACCTATTGTGATGTTACCATTATGTAATACACAAAGAGTATATGCTAAATTCTGACTAATATGTAGGTTATAAATAGTTTAAACTCATTCATTTGACAATTTATTTTATTTCTTATATGTATTTTTTTGTTTGTTTTTTCTTGCTATCTTCTTTTAGTAATTAGACTGAAATTAAAGAATTTGAAAAAAATCAAAGCTGGGCATACTTTAAAATACCAGGATAATTATTTTAGTATACAAATGGGAAACTAAATAACATTCAAACCATGGAATGCAACTTTTACAAATATACTTCTGCTGTGACATGGACACACACACACACACACACACACACGCAGCAGCTAGGTACCTCTGGGAGCAGTTCATGCTCAAATAATAACAGAAACCTATAAACACAGTTTATGACAATTATTTTATTGAAAGAGAGTCATCAAATGCTTTTGTACACAGTGTTGGTTCCGCATGTTTTATTTCTTTTTTTTTTTTTTTTTTTTTTAATTAAATTTATTGGGGTGACAATTGTTAGTAAAATTACATAGATTTCAGGTGTACAATTCTGTATTACATCATCTATAAATCCCATTGTATGTTCATCACCCAGAGTCAGTTCTTCCATCACCATATATTCGATCCCCCTTACCCTCACCTCCCCCCCCCACCCCCCTTACCCTCTGGCAACCACTAAACTATTGTCCGTGTCTATGAGTTTCTGTTTCTTTAATAGAGTCTTACCACGCCCATGAAAGTTCCCCTTTAGGATCGGAAACACATGACTGTCCAACACTGAAGTGTACTCATGCAGTCAGAGCAGTAAAAGTCAAGGTGATTTCATCCTGATCCTTCAATAGTATCAAAAGAGCCTTCATGTTTGGTTCCCAATTATCTTTTTGAATTTAGATTTGTGCCCCATCATCCTAACCTATCCCTACCCAGTAGCATAAAGCATGGACTTTTCTGGCATTGCTTCTTTGTCCAAATAATTATTTTTGCTAAGAACTACTTCTACCCCTTTTGTGTCTATCAGCATTTTCATTTTTCTCTTCTGACGTAGCACTTAAAATCCTTTTCCCTGACCTTGGGAACAAGTGAGCAGTGATCCTCTCTGTGTTTTAATGTCACTATGTTGACAACTGTGTTATAGCACTTAACACAATCGTGTGTACCACCACTAGATTAATCCAGTAACATTTATACACCGTTGGAAATGTGCCATGTACTAGAAATACAATTATAATAAAAAATAAAACAACCAAAAATAAGGGAAATGTCCCTGTATAGAAGAGACAAATCAATCCATATATTGATATACAACTTAAGGATAAGAATCACATCTGATTCATGCTTGAATTCTCAGTATATGTAAGAGACATACGATGAATATTTCTTGAAATTATCTGAATAGAATCATAATCTCAGAGTTGAAACTTAGATTTCTTGATCGTGAATAAAGAAAAAAATTTCTTTAAGCAGGTATCTGTTCATGTCACTGCTACACTCTAGAAAAAGGCAGAGGTTTAATGATATTTAAAAATGTATATATATTTACAGAATGATAAAAAATAATTGTAACCATTAGTCAAAAATCTGGCCCTGAAAAATTCTGAGTATAGATAAGCTAGTTTTAAGTATATTCTGTGGGATGTTAATATGTATTTCAGGAAAAAAGCAGTTCCATAATGAAGTAAATTTAGTAAACACTGAGTTAAACAAAGTTAAACAAGTTTATTATTAATACATGACTTCTCACATGCTAGTATGTGTTGTGAATATCTCAGAGGCGATGGAGTGGGATTCATTTCCCAAACTTATTTGACCAATGAATAGTCTCATCAAGGAGGCCCTTGTGAATAGAGAGCGTGTAAGTTATTGCCCAGACAGGGAGCAGAAGAGAGAGCTGTTGCTAATTATGCCAGGACAACAGGCATAAACGGGGATTGTGCCAGGCAAACCCGATGTATGGTCGTTCTGATCTTATGGGATAAGTTTTTTTTTGGAATACACTTTAAAAAAACACACACTAATATGCTCAAAGGATAAAGTTATTTGTATGTTAGTACACATCCGACCTCAGTATTGGTGTTGGTAGTAACAGCAAGATTATAAGACTATTAAACATAATGATATAGTTTTATTTTTCTAGTATAAGGATCCTCACCTATTTTATATCTCTTTTCCTGAAATGGTATGATTTGAATGATGGAGGTGAAGATAGAGTTATGCTGTTAGGGAAGAATAAGACAGAGTGGAATTCCTCATTGAGCAGTTAGAAGGATGGTTGGAAAACGCTGGCTTCTGGCCACAAGGCCATCTCACTCAAACATTCTAGGGTTTCCTAGACCGACAACCTCTTCTTTCTTTTACATTATGGGTGTTGACCACATTGTACATGATTTCAGCTACCGAAAGGCCACAGTATCTCAGGCTTTGGTGTGAGGGGAGTAAAGCTTCCTAAGTTAGTCACTATTTATGAAGTAATCCAATTTCTAGACTAGCACTGTCCAAAGAAGTATAAGGAGAGCCACTATATAATTTTAAAGGCTCCAATAGCCACGTACAAAATGTTTTAAAATAACAAATGTCATTAGTTTTAATATTTTTGACTCAATATACTCACAGTAATGTTATTGCAATATATAATCACTACAAGAATATTAAGGAAATAGTTTACATTTTTTTCATACTATATCTTTAGAGTCTGGTGTGTATTATACACTTACAGTCCCTCTCAATTCTTACTAGCCACACGTCAAGTCCTCAGTGGCCACATGTGGCTGATGGCTACAATGTTGGAGAGTGAGTTCTAGAACCTCTTAGATATTTTGTGTTTGGCTGTCCAGGTGATATCATATATTCTTAGTTTATGATTCTAAGAAAACTTTACTACTTATTAAATGAAAATAATAATAGCTGGCATTTCTTACTTTCCTATGTGTGAGCCATTATGTCATGTTTTACATACATGATCTGATGTCATCCCTGTGCCTGTGAGGTGTTACTATTTATTTATTTATTTTTGAAAACTTATAAGAGTTTGTTTGAACCAAACTGACAACAATTGCCAGGAAGCAAAATCTCAACGGACTGAGAAAATGCTCCCCAGGTAGTTACTATTTGTGTCCCTGTTTTATAAAAGGGGAAACTGAGGCTGACAGAGATTAAATGACTTGCCCATGGCAGGGAGCTGGTAAAACAGGACAATGTAATGGGGTGCCCAGGAGCAAGGAGGCTCATCGGGGCCCTTGCTTCCCATCCCTGTGCAGCTCCTCACAAAATGCCATGTGGGGCAGTTTCTTTAATAAGCAACAGTTACTTAACAGTATTGTTGTAAGGATTCAATGAACATGCCAATGTGAGGAATTAGCACGAAACCTGACACATACTAAGCTCAATAAATGTTTGCTTGTTAGTATACTATTTCTATTATTGTTCATGTTATTATGAGAATTATAAAGCAGCAGAGCCAGGAATCAAACTTGGGTCTATCTGATTTTAGAGTCTATACTCTTACTGACAATTATGCAATATACATTCAAGCAGCATATACTGTGTTACAGCTAATTCCAAAAATCCAGTAAAACTGCTTGCCATGGTATGACAGTTTTTGATGTGTACTCTGTGTTTTTACTTTTTGCAACCTTCCCTAAAATGTTTCATAAGGTCAAAGAAATAGATAATGAGTATTCCCATTGTCAAAAACAGCCAAAGTAAATCAGTTTGAACTTTTAGGGAAGAACGGTATTACATAAATCCAAGAAATTATAATTAACATGTTTAAAATAATTATGACAATTCAGGCAATTAAGCTTGATTCGCTCCTAAATCCACCCATTAGAAATTTTATCAGTTTAAATGATCAGTAAGCACTTTCTAATGGAAATATAATGAAAGCCAAGCCACATATGTGATTTTTAATTTTCTAGTAGCCGCATTTTAAAAAGAAGAACCACAAGAAGTTAATTTTAGTAATGTTTTATTTAATCCAATATATTCAAAATATCATTTTAATATATAATCAATATGAACATTAAGATATTTTACATTATTTTTATACTAAAGTCTCGCAAATGGATGTGTATTTTACATTTATTGAAAATTTTAATTCAGATCAGCCCCATTTCAAACACTCAACAAACATATAAGGCCAGTGGCTACCATTTTACATTGAACCAATATAGACAATGATGGGAAAATTTTTTCCCCTAAAAATAGCACAAAGGCAGTGCATGATTTAGAAACTGCATCCATATGATCCTTTTGAAAATTTAATCCGTTTCTCCTGGTCTCAACATTCTGGTGATACAAAGGAGTTTTTAATAAGAGCAATTATTCAAATTTCATGAGCTTGTTTTTCTATTTTGCACTTCATGGGACAATGGTCTTCTGCAAAAGTCCCCTTCACCCCAGTATTTCTTCAGAGTCTCCGGGGATGTCTTGCCTGAGTTACAACCAATCCTCTTCCCAATCTCAGTTCAGAAGTCTCTTGAAGGGATGCATTATCACTTTCAAAAGCCATGTCTCCCAGGGCGTCCCAAATCTGCTGTTTAAGGATCAGAAACGGCACTACATTCCAATAACAACTCATTGTGCGAGCACGGCAAAGTGTCCACTTCCAACATACAGAAAATGTTCCTCTGCCAAACCTTGTCTTCTGCCATGAAAATTGCTCCTTCAGCTTCCACGCAAAGCACCTCTCTCCAAGCAGCTGTAATTTAGTAGAGATCAGGACAGAGACTGTTGCCCTCCGTGGCGTTTGTTTGCAGCTCCCAGGCTTCCAAGCACAAACGTCCTTAACTTCCTAGCCCAAAAGAAAGTCCTCATGAAAATCAACCCTTAAAATTAGGCTTATTAGGCCTGTCTTCCCAGTTTTCAAAAGATGCCTAAATCCAGGCATTGGGCCCAGTCCAGATGGAAGCTGAGATCCCTGCCATGTAAGCATTTACATGCAAGTTAAGGCAGTTCGGATGCAGAGACAGATAGAAATATATCTAACTTTATGAAGTAGATGTTTTTCTGAAACTTTTATATACATGGAAAAATTATAATTTCATATAAAATGGATTATAGGACAGTAGTGTTGGATGTTCCCTCAGAGAGCCTCTTCTGATCCAATTCCTCTAATTTTTCCAGATGCATAAAGCGGCCTGACCAGTATGACCCTGCAAACTTGAATTAAATGTGGTCTCCTCTATTTTTCCATATAGCTACAGTTCTTCCAATTTCTGGTTTAATGAGCTCTCCATTATACCAATTGCCTAGGGACATTTTATATTTTAAAGAGTCCTATGGAGAATGATGAAAAAAGGTTGGGGGAGGGGCTTCTTTCTGTGTGTTATTTAATGGGAAGAAAAAGAAAAGGGAATCCAGAGATTGGAGTTAAGAAGCCTAAGACTAGCTCTGTCACAAATTGGCAGCATTCAGCATTTTATATGAGGAAAGAGTGAAGAAATAAAATGGAGTCACTACAGTCAAGCTGCTAAATTACTAAAATAAGTAACGTGAAGTATGAGGAAACAATTCTATTCTTGCTTTTACTGGCCTGGGAACCTCAACTTTTGAACTTTTCAGTTGTGCCTGGAGATTTTATATATATAGTATAGATAACCCCTGAAGAACTTAGGAAAGAATGTTCACATGTCCAGACTACCTGAAATCCATTATCCAGACCATTGGGCATTTGGAAGATTACCATTTCAAATAACTCCAGAGGCTGAGAATGCAAGATTGATTCTTGTCAAGAATGTACTTTTTACTATAAGAACTCTCAGCTTTCTGTCTTCTTTAGGACACCCCAAGCATTGCCTAGATGTGTTTTCAATTTGCAAATCCTAAGACCCATGAATAAATCTCTACCATTTATTTCTAACCAAAGCCTCCTGACTCTTTGTATTCAGTTGACATAGACATGGCACAAAGCAAAGTGACTCTAGTCCTGCTTGTATTTTTTTAATCTTATTCCAGATATGGATGAGGACTAACAATAAAGTCATTTCTATGTATAGTCCTAGAATGGAGTATAAAACATGGATTCTCATGGCATTTTTAAAAGACATATAATTATTTTCTTAAAATACTTGATGAATTGTGCTCTTGTTCCATCATTCATTCATTCCACAAATGCTTATTGAGCACCTAAAATGTTTTGAGCATTAAGCTCGTTTCCAGGTGTAGAGTGAAAAAGACATTTCCCTTGTTCTTATAAAACAAGAAGAGACATAAAAACAAGAAGACAAGGATATAAAGGACTGAACAACAGAAGAGAAGCAATTTCAGTACCGTCTATGGTAAAGGTGCACGTAGAAGAGATACGGGTACCTAACCCAGAGAAAACTCCATGCAAGTAGTGATACCGAAGCCAAGACATTAATTATGAGTTGGAATTAGCTAGAAAAAGGGTGGTGAATTGGGTAGGGAGATGAAGAATGTCAAGGTGAACAGTCAAAATGAAAAGTTCATCAGAAGACTCAGAGGTAAAAGAGCACAAGTTAAAGTTACTAAAGAGTTTCAAGGAGGAAGTGCCAAGAGATGAGGTGGTGAGATGTACAAGAGCCATTGACAATGAGCTGGACTTCACTGTGAGGGGAATGGAAGATACTGAAGTTTTGAGTAGCTTGTGAAAAGATCTGATTTGCACTTCAGGAAGATCCTATGACTGCAGGGATGATGAATCAGAGGAAGAGAGAAAAAGCCTTTTTTTTTTTAACTACAAATATTTTGTTTTATTTTCTTCCAATTTTTTTCCATACTATTTTTTCACAATGCTATACAGTTTTGCATTTTTCATGTCTTACATCATGAAAATTGTTTACAATATAAAATACTCCTCAAAAACATGATTTTATATTTTATTTTTTAATGGTTATGTTTTTAAATTTTATTAAATTTACTGGGGTGATACTGGTCAATAAAATTATATAGGTTTTGTGTGTACAATTCTATAATACATCATCTGTACATTGCATTGTGTGCTCACCACCCAAAGTCAAATCCTCTTTTGTCACCATATATTTGACCCCTTTTGCTCTCTTCTACCTGCCCCCTTCCCCACTTTCACTATGGTAACCATCATACTGTTGCCTGCCATTTCCGACAACATGGATGGATCTTGAGAATATCATGTTAAGTGAAACAACACAGAAAAAGTCAAGAACCATATGATTTTACTTGTATGTAGGATATAAAACTAAAAGCAACAAATGAACAAATAAGACAAACAAAAACTCATAAACATAGACAACACAGAAAAAGCAGTTTTAGAAAAAGACTTTCTGTTTAGCCTACTCTTCCTAAGGGAGAATATTCAAATTCAGGATGCCTGCAACTGGACTTTTTATCTTTTTTCCAAAATCTTTCCTCACTATCTTTTTCTATTACTGGAACTACTACTATCTTTTTCTCTTCCTTCACCTTAAGCCCTTACATTCAACACATTGCTAAATCCTGTTGATTCTATTCCTACTATATTTACCACAACCATTTCCTCCTTCGGATTTTCCATGCCACATTTCTTATCCGTGTCTTTCCCTTACCATTCACAAAAATAGCTTTATAACAAGACACATAATCTCCACTACATAATCCATTTTAAGCTTTTCATAAATGAAAACTATTTACTAATAAATTATTTTTTTCTATTTTTAAAATTTTTTTATTTAAAGTTTATTGGGGGTCACAATTGTTAGTAAAGTTACATAGATTTCATGTTTACAATTCTGAAATACATCAGCTATATATCATGTTGTATATTCACCACCCAGAGTCATTTCTCCTTCCATCACCATATATTTGATCCTATTTACCCTCATCTACCAACCCCCTCCCAATAAATTATTTTTCTTAAAGCACAAATCTGATCATGTAAATTCCTCGCTCAAAAATCTCTAATAGTTTTCCATTGTCTACTGAATAATCAGACCTCAATGTACTCTAGTGTTATTGCTCAACATTTCTCTACATGACTCATGTCAGTCCTGAGCCAGATTACTACACTTCATCAGGTGAGCACGCTCTATTCTTTCCAGTCTCCATACCTTAGCCTACATTGTTCAGTCCACCTGAAACCTCTTCCCTGACTCATCCTGCTACCTCACTTCCCAGAACTGTGCAGCTTTAATATTACCTTTTCTACGTCTTCCATGGTGTCTTACAGGGAACTTCCATAGTAGGTTATTTTTTTAATATCTAACTTATGGTAATGAATTCCAAATGCCAGTCCACAAGCATAAAATTAGTGACAAACTGTTCTACATATTGAATGGACAAACTGTCCACTCAAAACGAGATAAATAAGGACAGTGTGGCAAATTTTTATATAGATGAATTTATTTCATTTAAACTGTTGACCATTATTCTGATAGTATGTCCATCCTAACATTGAGTATTAAAATACCTTTTCTGTTTAATGACTATTTTTTAAAAAATCCTTACTTGGTAAAAATAAAAGCTGGTAACCTTATTTGTGTCATCTCAGTTTTTAAAGGGAATTTCATTGGTCTATGAAATCCAAAGTCTGCATATCACTTTTGAACTTATAATAGTATAAATGATCAATTTTTTTTCTTCAAATCTTTTTCCCTTGTGGACCTGAATCAGTGATTATTACTGACATGAGATTCGTTGCAGAAAAAATATATAAAAGATAAGGTAGACAGGTGTTTGTATCTCATAACCTTTTATACTAGATGGCTAAGTGTGATGGACATGGGCACCAGTCACCCAGATCCTCCTTCCGAAAGGACATGTTAGCTCAGCTGCAGGGAGAGCTGCTGGCAGAGAGCCCCTTCAAGGAGCTGCCAGCCCCTTCAAGGAGCTGACTATGGAGAACCACCTCACTGAGGGTTATGCTCTCTTATTGATGGTTCACAACCAATGACTGACTGACATCATCTTGGGGATACTCTGAAGGGCCATTTTAGCTCCAGAGGTTTTCCTGGGATGAGCCAAAACTGCTGGGGACAATTCAGCTTCTGCTGCCTACTCCTGTTTCCTTCCCTCTCTTCGCTAAGCGTAGATCCCATAGACACTCCTACAACCTAAACACTAAACTCCATTTCAGAGTTGTCTTCCTGTGGAAACTAACTTGCTTCATTAACTCTGAAATCCAAAACTATGTTACTGATCTTTGAATCCTCCTAAGGGCCTTTTATACTCTATCTTAACATATTAGATATTTGAAGCGATAAAGGAGGTTAATTAAGGTAGACACTTACTTGATCGAAGACATAATTCTCCTTAGGGGGGGAAAATGAAACAGACTTTGGTAATAAACCAATCATTTGTGTTACTTCACTGTGAATATATCACAGAAATTTTACTTTAGTATTGGTAAATTCTTCTGTTGGATCTAAAACTGATATGAGAATTCTAATTTAAAATATCAAAATTATATGATGTCCACTTAGAAAGTTTCATGGGCCTCTAAAAACGAAGAAACAGACTTTAGCACACAAAAAGGAAATTATTAGAAGAATGAGGAAGCTCATAGAGATTTTACACAGGACAGAAACAAGGCCAACAGGAATTAATGGACAATCACCTCAGCTATGACTCTCCCCAGAATGAATCAGCTCCTGTTTTGCTTATGGAGTAATTCCACTTGAAACTCAAATTTCAGGGAGGAATTGTTTAATTGGCCAGGCTTAGGTCACATGCCCACCTGTCAAAGATGGGAGGACACCTGAATTGACTATCCTACCAAGACTACCTACAACAGGAAAAGAGGTAGCTCCTCAAATGACAACTGAAGTGCTGTTACTAAAATATAGGTGAACACTGATGAATCTGCCTGCCTTTCACAAGTCTGTCAGATGACATAACCAAACACCATCCTGAGACAAGTCTCAGGATGAACCAAGGAAATACTGTAGCATCCAGTGCTCAATGCCCTATGCTTTTACATGGAGGGGTACTAAATAAGTGGAAATATATTAATAAGATAGGCTCTAACCTTGAACAAACCAGAAAATAGAAAACGGAGAACTTAAATCTATGAACATAAAGTGAGGACAGATTGCTTGAATTATTGAGATTATTATTCTTTTTTTTTGTCTTTTGACAATGGAAATTTATTTTAAAATATGCTATTTTTATTATAGTGATGTAGTATTTACAATACCTATGATTCTAGATGGATGAAGTAGCTGACTAATATGTGATTACTTATTGTCTTATTCCTCTAAGACAATTGTACATGCTTTGTTTTTTTTAATTGAATTTACTTACATACCTTTGTGGTAGAGTTGCCAGGTAAAATACATAATGCCCAGTTAAATCTAAATCTCAGATAAATAACAAATAATTTTTTAGTATTAGCAGTTCCAAATATTGCATGGGACATACTTATACTAAAAGTTACTCATGGTTTATCTGAAATTCAAATTTAACTGGTGTCTCATTTTTGTTTTATTTCCCCCTATATCTGGCAACCCTATCTTGCAGCATACACCTGATATGTTTTCCTGTCTGGCACTCTTTTCCTTACTGATGTATTAGTTAGTTCAAGCTGCTATAACAAAATTTCATAAACTGTGTGGTTTACAAGCAACAGAAATTTATTTCTCACATTTCTAGAGACAAGTCCGAGATGGGTGCCAGCATGGTTGAGTTGTGGGAGGGCCCTCTTTTAGGTGGCAGAGCACCAACTTCTCATTTTATTCTCACATGGCAGAAAGAGGGCGAGAGAATACTCCATGCTCGCTTTTATAAGGGCACTTGTCCCGTTCATGAGTGTTCCACCCTCATGACCTAATTTCGTCCCATAGGCCTCACCTCCTAACACCATCACATTGGGGGCTAGGATCTGAACATAGGAACTTGGGGCAGAGGATGTAAACATTGAGTCCATTACAGCTGGTAACCACATCCCCTTTCCTTTAGAAACTATCTACCTACAGTATATGTGGTGTGGGTAGAAATGACCCATCTCCCCCAGGTGCCTGATCCAAACTTTACCAATCAGAACACTGCAAACGCCATGTCATAGTCATTGCTTAACTAACGGGTACATGACGCGGGTCATGGCAATGAGAGCCAGACCTAAAACTTTTGCTATAGTTGTGAGAAAAAAGGAGTTTGCTTGTTTTTTTCCTGAAATTATTTCTAAGCTGGGAGGCGCTAAGCCTTGGCTGCAGAGAGCCAGCACCTGGAGAGAGCGTGCCCAAGAATTGTGGCTCCATAGAATAAAGCTGAAAGTAGAGACCTACAGACGTCACTGAGCCTTGGACCCAGCTAACCCTTAAGAGGTCTACCTTAGACTTTTCAGTTAAGAGAACCGATAGAACCATTAATTATAATACTCATCATAATAGTTATTATTTTACATAAGCTACTTGCACTCAGATTTCTGCCACCTGCAGTCAAGAGTCCTTTTTAGCAAAGGTATTTTGAGGCAACGAAAGCACATACAGTAAAGTTAGTAAATGAAAAATCAGAACCAAATATAGGGAAGCAATATAAGCCAATCCTAAAGGTCAACATAGTTCAGCGTTTTTCAGTGTATGCTATGTACACCACGGATAGAGTGTGAGAGGATTTCAAGCAGGATGCAAACAACTTTTTACTTTACTGTTTAATATGTATTGTAACATGAATTAAAAATATAGCTAGCACATCAAACCCAACTGTTCTTTTAAAAATACATTTGTTAAAGTAAAAAAAACAAAAATTATTTGATTAAAATTAGCATATAAATTGCTCTTCTGAAAGTAAGAGGAAATGGCAAATGTCATGAAGGTATCATGCAAATGTCTGAAATTTTGAAAGCTTTGACATAGATGATACGATGGAGCATCACATTTTGCTCTGAGTATCCTAGCAGCCTGAAGGGGAGCAGATGGGGAGGCTGGCAGTAGGAGGAGAGAAATACATTATTTTACAACGATAATGAGAAAAGAGAAATTATGCCAATGCTTCTGGAGAGCCTATTCTCTGCAAGTAGACTCCAAAAAGAAATGTCTCATTTAGCACTTTTGTAGAGAAATTATTAACTTACTTAAGAAAAATATCCTGAACAATAGTTTTATAACCAATATAAAAGTGAATTCATGATATCTTTTCTTGTAACAATCATCTATTAAGCTCAAAAGTTTTTTAAATTACAACTCAGGGCATTTGTTTCTATAAAAGGCTTAAGTTAATGTGGTACCACCATGTAGCTTCTGGGGGGGGGGGATGTCTAATTTAATGCAAAAATAAAAGTTAGGTTACCTAGGGGTTTCAATGGAGAGCATTTCCATTGAAAACTTTTCTAAATCCCACATCTCTTACTGGGTTTTGAGAGTAGCTAAACAGCGAAAAGAAGTATGGTTTATGCTGTCTCAGGCGGTTTTGGAGTACTGGTATTCAATATTTCTAATTGAGGGCAGACTCACATGCTTTGAAAATCAAGAGAACAAAAGGCAACAATTATTGATGACAAAAATAAAAGGCTTTTTGGAATTCAAAGAGTTCTATAGAAATGTAATTTAGGAACCTTCTCATAATAGGTAACACATCAACACAATGTCCCTTAGAGCAGAATGTAAGTTATTAGAAGTCCAAATTTAGCAGGCCTTTTCAATTAGGAACTATAGGAATAGAAGTTGGAGAGTGGAAAACTTAAGAATCTATTTGTTGAAGAAAGAATAATGAATATAAGGGAACAACAGCAACAAGCAAATGAGAGAAACATCAGGAGTTGGCCTTGGAAAGAGGATCTTCAGAAGGAGATTCAAATAGCTGAAAGAAGAGTGAAATGATAAAAAAGTGAACCCAGGAGAGAATGACAGAACATTTCCAGAGAATAAACCTCCTTGGGACAATATTTTGCTATACTAAGGAAGCAGGAAGAGTATATTGTTTGCTCTTGTTAGGTATGAAAGAGTTTCAGTCATAGCTTTGCTTTAAATCAATATGGAAACTAAGATAAAGACCTGTACTGCGTTGGTAGTGAATGAGTGGGAGAAATGCTGACTACCGAGAGAGGAACTACAAAAGCAGTTGTTCCTTTAAGCCTTAGTTTCTAATCTTTTAAACATTTAAGTTATTTTTTCTTTCACCTGCATAAATATTTCCCAATGAATGGATTGTGGGAAGACAAACTATTTCATTAACAGATATCTCTTCTGAGAAATTTATGGAAACTAAGAAGGGAATAAAGGACAAAATACTAGAGTAAGAAGCCCCTTTCTTACCACATTTCCCATAGAAGGAAGAGATACCCAGTATCCTTGACTTGCAAAACCCCCCCAAGATATTGTATGCCTGACACCTACATACTGTCATTGTCTCACTTTGCCTATACTGACACAGTCCCTCTTCCCTGCCCCTTCCCGAACTTGCTTAGACAAGATTGTTTCTACATAGGCAATATCACCTCATGGTGGTCATCTTTCTTCACCCTAAGAGTGCCAATGTATGTTCTTCATTTATCACTTATAGCTTTGTTAATTCAAAATAAATAAAATGAAAGGACTGTCAATAAATACATATTAATTTTTCTCTTGAGAAATTGACAATTTCTTTGATTAATATATATTTTGAAGGATGAAGAAAATGTTAAAATGTTTAGCTTCTAAGTCTTTAGTGTTGCATTTTTGCAGTAGAATACTATATTTAGACAGACTATTTAATCATTCTTGGGCAATCCAGTACTACTGTTTCCCCTAAAATAAAACCTAGCCAGACCGTCAGCTCTAACATGTCTTTTGGAGCAAAAATTAATATAAGACCTGGTATTATATTATATTAAATATTATATTATACTCAGTATTATATTATTATATTATATTATTATATTATATTATTATATTATATTATAGTATAAGATCTGGTCTTATATTATGTTAAAATAAGACCAGGTCTTATATTAATTTTTGCTCCAAAAGACGCATTAGAGCTGATGGACCGGCTAGGTCTTACTTTCAGGGAAACATGGTATCATTGAATATATTTCTACCATTAAGAGTCACTGCCACTTTCAAGAGAAAATTTTGTTTCCTTTGCGTATGAGATTGTCGTATATCAGGAGTGTCAATGAAAAGGAAGTAAGATTGGAGAGGAAGCTGGTACTTGGCAAAAGATCATCCAACGAAGACAGGAGAATTGTAAAGGAATTTACGGAGGGTGGCTTCAGTATTTACATCCACATGGGTGAGAACGAAAGTCTCAGCCGTGATTCAAATATTTAGCATTGTGAGAACCATGAATAATTAGAAGAAAAGGAGACAGAGAACCACAGGAATCTCAAGCAGTTTATTAGAACTGAACAGTCCTCCTTTTATTTCTGTTTCTCCTTCCCTTTCTTCTCTTCCCATTTTAGGTTTCTTCAATCATTAGTCAACAAATACGAGTATTTATTGAGAATCTGTGCTAAACTATGAGGGGTCGCGTACATGAGAAATACAGGATCCATTCTGTAGAGTCAAATAGGAAACAAGTAAGTATGAATAAGTTTAATTCATTTTAATCTGTAGTGGAGGTGCATGCAAGTTGCAATGTGGGCACTGAAGAGAAAGGGGCATCTTATCTGGGAAATACAGAAAAGTCTTCCCCAAAGAGGTAAATACTTGACCTGATTGTGGAAGATAAGCTTGCCACAGACAAACAGGGAAACAAGAGAGAGGACATTCCAAGCAGAGGGAATAGGTGTGAGAAATGTGGCCTGTTTAGGCAACTACAAGTCCTGATAAAACATAAAGTGTGAGGGGCTGGTGGCAGGGGGTAGGGTTATCAGAGCATGAGACTGGATAGGTTGGAAGAGACAGATATTGAAAGGCCTTAGATACCAGGGTAAGGAACTTGAATTCTATCCTGTAAGTAAGGAGGAAACTTTGAAGACTTATTAGAGGGAAGGCAACATGATCGGCTTCTTGCTTGCTGAAAATAATGTGCAGGATGAATGTGCGGGAGACTGAAAACAGGGAGGCTAGTTAGGCAGCCGATGATGGCCTGATTTGGGGCATGGACAGAAGAGATGAAAAAGAGGTGATGGCTAGAGAGTTAACAGGAGGCAAAGGTGACAGGATGTGGTGACTTGAGATTAGAGCCATGGACAGTGTGATATAGAACAAGATGATTTGGGGGTTTCTGATTGGAAGAGTACATGGCAGTGTACTCACTAAACTAGGGAACACCAGAAGAGCAAAGATTTGGGACAAGATCAGGCATTCCGATGTGTGCCTGATGGCTTTGAGAACATGGAGCTGTAGAACCTAGGCCTCAGGAGGGAGGTCTGGAGAGATAGTTGTGAATCACAGAGGTGACAGTAAAGGCCACGGACATTAGTAGTATCACCGTGAGGGCATGGGCTCTCTGTCAAAACAACCAGGTTTGAATCCGGTTCTCTTGCTGACCTTGTGCAAGTTGTCTAAATCTGAAAAGTGGTATTATGCCTCCGATAAGGCAAGAAAGAATTAAATTAAATGAGAATGTATCGAAAGCACTCAACAAAATGTTCGGCATGTAATAAGTGCTTAGTAAATGCTAGCTTATATATTTGATGGAAGTATTAAATTAGAATTAATCTTTTCATTAAGTCTTATTAGGATTCCTACTGTATTCAAGGCCAAAGAAAAAAGACAAAATGATAGAACAGTGGGTGGATCGATATTTAAGATGCACAGCCCGTCGAGAAAATTGAGTGAGCATATAAGTAGGCGAGGTATACAGTTTTGATTGATGGTAGAGAGTCTGCAAAGAAGAGAAAATATGTCATAACTAATCAATGTTTTGGGGGATTTAGTAGTTATTAAGACATTGGTGAACATAGTTCATATTGTTTGATGAGTGAAAAGGAAAAAATGGGAACAATGAGTGTAGATGACTCTTTTTAGAAGCTTGACTGTGAAGAGATACAGGTTAGTAACTAAACAATCAAGGTAATTTTTATTTTAATTTGAGAGATACTTAAGCAGATGCCTCAGTGAGCACAGATATGCCAGACCTAATGGGTCCCTGAATTACCTTTATTGTTACTGGAAGAATAGAATCCCACCTCTCTGTTTTGTTAAAATAAAATAAAAATTTAAAAATGTTTAAAAAAGTAACATCCTAAGTTCAATCATTCTTATAAAAAATTTACAATAATCAGTGAATGTCTTTATTATATGTGATTTTAATGGTCATCCCCATCTCATTACAAGTATTTAAGACACTATACTCCATAAGTCAATAGTTCAGCAATCCTGGATAAAATTATGAGCTTTACTTCTGTCTCAGTCCTGTAACTATCCAAGGTCGATTTTTTGGAATTATTGCAGAACGTCCCTGAGTATCCTATCAGACTATGCTTTGAGGCAGGGATTTATAGGCTAGAGTTTGTCATTCTTACCAGTTAATTTACCCAATGTTATCTCATAGTTCTTGAATTCCTCATATCTTTATTATTTGATTGCAAAAAAATGTGCAGTTACCTAGAGCAAGGGCCAACAAACTTCTCTGAAGGGCCAGATGGTAAATATTTGAGGCATACTGTTCCTATAGCAACTATTCAGCTCTGCTGCTATAGTATGACTATATATTTTTACATTATAGTTGACATTCAATATTATTTTATATTAGGTTCAGGTATACAGCATAGTGGTTAGGCATTTATATAATTTTTGAAGTGATCCCCCCATTAAGTCCAGTACCCATCAGACACCATACACATTTTTTACAACATTTTGACTATATTCCCCCTATTGTATTTCTCATCCCGTGACTATTTTGTGACTATGAATTTGTACTTCCTAAACCCTTCACCTTTCTCGCCCATCCCCCCAACTTCCTTCCCATCTAGCATCCATCAGTTTGTTCTCTGTATCTGAGTCTATTTGTTTTGTTTGTTCATTTATTGTTCTTTAGATTCCACATATAAGTGAGATCATAGGATATTTTTCATATGATCTGACTTATTTCACTTAGCATAATACCCTCTAGGTCCATCCATGTTATTGCAATGGCAAGAATGCATTGTTTTTTATGGCTAATACTCCTTTGTATACATGTACCGCATATTCTTTATCCATTCGTCTAAGTAGACTCTAGATCTTGATAACCAGAGGCAATAATGTAATGCTGTTTCACTGCTATTCCCATCTTAGACTATGAAAGACAGTTTCACTGTATCTTACCTCACAATAGCCAGCTAACCAATTCCAAATAATTGAGTTTCCCTGAAGATCTGTTGCCTGTAAGCACATTCATGGTACAAATTTCATAATCTCCTAATGTTTCCAGTCTCCAACAACAGAAACTGAGCTTGGATAACTACAGCAAACGGGGATTTATTGGGAGGATACTGTGGGGGTCATAGGTCAGCTCACTTCTCAAGCACATCCATCCTTCCTGACCATCCTTCCATTCTACTACGAATAGTCCGTGGCATAAAGTAACATCACACTGAAATGACCTGTAGATCAGGAAGTTCCATGCGCCTTGGTGACATAAATGAATGCTAGGGGGACACAAATGCCATCAAATACAGAAGCCTGATACAGTACTTAAGGGATATTTCTGGGGGACATGTAAAAACACCTCCTTCAAAATGAAGGACATGTGGTTCTTCCATTGTTACTGTGTCTTTCCAGTAACAATGAGGCTTGGTGGACCTCTCTGGATGCTTACGGCAACAGACATAATTGAGGGCCCTGTTTCAGCCTATTTATCCACTTATCTCAAAACTGCTATCTTGGAGCAGAGTCAGGAGTAAAAGAAGGCTCTCTCATAAGTTTGGCCTGAGGTGGTCTGTCATTTGTCCCTTATGACAGTAAATCCAATGGTGTTTGGAAAGCCTGAGGAAGACTGGGATGTTGTATGGACCTGCAATGAAACAGGAAATTGTGAAAGGATGACACACTCTTCTTACGTGTGTCAGAGCATTAATATGTATATATAGATACCATCATAATGCAGGAACTGAGTCAACATGCCAGGTCAGGTTTGAGGCTTATGAGAGTTTTCCTCGTTCATTGATTCAAAGTCCCAGTGTAACTGAATATACCTGAAACACAATAGCTTCAGTATGAAGAGTATCCAGGTGACAGACCCACTGTCGTATCTTCCTATCTTAAAGGAAATGTGAGAAAGCAAATATGTAACAATTTTTAAACCACTTGTTCAAATTAGTGTAAAATGCTACCTTCATCAAGAATCTTTCAGTTGTAGGTAATAAGCCAAAAAAGAAGACTTTATAGAGGATAACAGAGTATTTCTCAGAATCTAGGAGCAGGAAGACGTTGGCTTCCTGAGAGACGCAAACTGGGAATAGGAAAGGTAGCAGGATGCAGGCTACTTTTCCTGTGTCGCCCTGGGAGTGCTGGGGGTCAGGTGATCTGCCTGTCTGCTTCTTTCTGTAAGTCTCCTTCATTCTCACCTCTCTGCAAATTGCTCTCTCTTCTCTCATGCACACAGCAGAAAATGGCTACTCCACATTCCTTGCATTTGTATGTTATTAGTTCATGCAGGTGGCATATGCTTATCTCTAGAACAAACGATTTTCAGATCTGAGGAGAGAAATTTGACTGGACCAGCAGAAATTTGGTGTTCACCCCGGTCCATCTTCTATGGCCAGAGGGCAAGGTCATGAAGGAGAAATGAGGCCACCACCACTCAGGGGCATGGACATCAGCTTTGGAAGAGTAGGTTTCTATTATAGGAAATCACAGAAGAGTAAAGATGAT
The DNA here is from genome assembly GCF_036562045.2 of Rhinolophus sinicus. Lineage (NCBI taxonomy): Eukaryota > Metazoa > Chordata > Mammalia > Chiroptera > Rhinolophidae > Rhinolophus > Rhinolophus sinicus. Next base: position 70,752,022 of record NC_133760.1, read on the forward strand.
ATATGGAACCCAGTTACAGGCAGATGACTTGAAAGCTAGCACTGAGCAGAAACTCTGAATGAGAAAAGTACCATCAAGAGGAAATGAATTTGGAAGTATACATAAGCTGCTATGCCTGAAGGAGATACAGGGACTGGGAACTTAGATGGCCAAATACAACCTTCTAAGGTTATTTTAGCAAATAATATTGCACTGGTCTTTGAGAATTTGCTCTCAAACCTATTTCTCACCCTTTGCTCTGTTGTGTATTGTAGGGGCCTGTGACCCATACAAGGTAAAATTCTCAGCATCCAATTCAACTCACTTCCAGCTGGGTTCTGCCAGTAAGAGGCACTGGCAGGACTGGAGAACTGGGGAGCAGTCGGGAAACTTCTCCCCTCTTTCCTGAGAGGGCCTCTCTCAGATTTGCTCCTCCATGGTCCCAGCTTCCACTGCATAGGCCGGCTGTGGTTCCAGCTACTTCCAGGCGACTCTGCTTCTACCCTTCTCCCTTTGTTCCTCCAGCCTCAAAGTTGTAGCGACTTTCTACTGCTGCTAGTCTGTTTCCACTTCCTCCTCTTTAGTTTTTGAGCATTCCTATTACCTGTGAGAACCATTTCCTGGATCAAATTCATTCTGTCTTAAATACTTTAAGTAATTTATGATTTCCTGGTTGGACCATGACCAGTACAAGTGCCTTTGGCGCTTTTGGATGCCACGGTTTCTCTGAAGTCTCAGGGCACTAGAGTCAGAGCTGAAGGCAAGAATCTGAACCTGAACTAAAATAATATAAGCCCCTAGATGCCTTAGGGACTAAGAAATGATAGGTTCATTTTTTTGGGTTTTTTTTTTTGTTTTTTTTTTTTTTTTACTTATTCCTGGTGGTAAATCAAGATGAAGTGATGACCAAGCAGAGAAAAACAATTATTGGACTTTGATGACAGGACAATTTGTATCCACAGATTATTTCTCCTTAAATACTTGTCGTTGGTCTTGTCTTCCTTGCCCTGCTGATCAGTCGTTATGAAGGCCCTTCACTTGCAGTGGATGCTTCAGGGTTGCCCCTACTCTATTCAGTGCTTTTGTAGGAATTCGCGGAAAGTGTGCCCTCCAAGTGCTAGGGCACACACACAATTTGGCTAACTGTGAACTAGGTTTCAGCTCACACAAGCCTAGAATTGATCATTTGGCTTGCTCTGAGTGCACAGGAAAGAGTGTGGATTTAGAAACCTTCCAGTAAAAGGGATTCCACTGTTGGTGTACCTCCCAACCCCTTGACCAGTCTAGGCACCAGCTGCCAGCCACTGGGAGTGTTGCCTGCTCACGGCTCAGTTGCTCCCTTCTCCAGAGTTTTGGCACTGCCTTTCGCTAATGCGACCATGAACCAAACCGCTCCCTCCTCCCAAAGCCAATGGCCGTGTAATAAATGACATACAAAACTGATCCTCTTGCCTCCAGATGACATTTCTATGGAATGAGTTCTGCTCCAGAGCGTCATCCTTTGTGGATCAAGCAAGCTAAGGCTAGATTTCATCTGAGATGTCATTTGCATGACTATTTTCTCCTCCCTGTGCAGTTTCCTTCATTCCCTATGAGTGTTTCCTGAAGAACATGCCCTCTGTAAATCATGTGCCTGGATCTCTGTCTCAGGCTCTGCTCCTAGGGAAACTGATTTAATTCAAACACTAATTATGATTTTTTTAATCTCTAGAGCAGGACAAATATAGGTTCTGGAGACAGTTACAATTAAACAAAAAGTTATTTTCAGTAATCTAGTATTAAGGTTTAGGGACTTATTTTAAAATAATAGGCCAATTTGTAATTACTGATGAGATGGCAAAATACTTTTCTAATGTTGAAAACCCAAGAACTGAGAAAACAGGGCAAGGAAATAAGTTTACAACTTGTTCCATGCTCTATAGGGTTTTCAGGCTATATACGTTTATATGTATACAGTATACATATAAATGTGGCTGAGTAGTCTGAGCTAACATTCTAGAAAATCTTTTTTTGTGGGGGAATCCTTGAACTTTCGTTCTATTTAGTAGTAACAGCTACCACTTACTGAGCAAGCTTTAAGTGCCAGACTTTGCAGCAGGTGCTGTTACATTATTTCAATTTTCCTTCCTACAACAATCCCATGAGATAGGTATTATCTCCATTTTAAGGAGGAGAAAACTGAGGTACAGTGAAATTAATTTGACCGCTGTAGAGCTGCTGGCCCACCGAGGTCTGTCTATAATGCCTGCATTATTTTCATTAAATTATCCTGCCTCTCAATGAAATTTTACACACATTTAATCAACATCTGTTGCTATGTAAAAAAAACAAATATATCCCTATATTGTTATACGTTTTTGCCTTTTCCATTTTTAGGCACAGGTGAATGAGGAGTTTGAACTACATACGTAGTAAGGTCACCTCCACCTCTGACACACTGAATGTAAGTAAAGATATTGAGCTGAACGACTCTCAAACAAGGAATAAGGAATTTATTCTGACACAACAACTGATGCTAAATTATCCAAGTATTCAATGTTTTTCTTCATCTATTAAAAAAACTAATAATATTAACTATTAGCCATGGAATATTAAGACGCACGACTCATTTAACAATTATCAAGTATTATACAATCTCGTTTTGAATATAAATGATATATATTAAATCAATAATTCCATAAAACCATAGTCACCAATTACCCATTCCTTTCTGCTAAGGTAATTAAAAGTAGGATTTTTATGCTCAGGGGATTGTAATTCTTTCCACTCCCCTCTTCCAATAGAGGTGGGCTTACAAGGCTTATATAATATTTCATTTTTATATCACCAAAATGGTACTTGTAATAATGAAAAAGGTAACTGTTGATATTCTCTTATGCACTGCCTTTTTACCCATTACTTTAAAAAATGCTGGTTGTCTCTTAAATCCAAAAATAAACATGGGATTATATAATTTTGAGCTGAAAAGAACCTTAGCAATCATTAATTCATCCCTTTTATTTCACAAATCAGTAAATGGAAGCATTTGGAAACTGAGTGACTTTACTAAGTGACAATGGCTAGTTAATATCAGAATGCAGATCAGAACAGCTCATCTGTTATTGGGGCAGCTGTTTTGCAAGGTGTGAACAACGCACACGCTGCCTACAGATTCTTCCCTATCTATGCCTGAAACTGACAAGAAGAAACCCCAGTGGTTTTGACGAGTTCCCTCCCCAAAAGGAATGGGATTCACATCCAGTCTGTAGGGCTCTATGGGGAGGAAGGTGGCTGTTGGAGGTAAATTTAATCCCCTGGATGTCCTCCTGAAGGTCAGTCCATCCAAGTCACCCGGAGAGCTTTTTAAACATCGAGTGATGAGTCCTACCCGCAATGTTCCTGATTCGATTTCTGATTTGAGAGTGGGGCCAGAGAATTTGTATTGCTAACAAGTTCCCAGGTGATGCTACTGCTACTAGTCACTCAGGGCATCCAGATTTTGAGAACTACTTACTGGCCTATCTCCTCCAGTTCTGAGGGACGGCTAGTCTACCGACTTTTTGTCCTGGTTTTTCTTTTCACTCCCTTTTCCAATACTCCTGGGACTTGCTTCCAGAGTTGCTCTGCCAGATCAACTCAAGCTTTGATTTACTCTTCTGGGAATTGCATTGTGCTAAAAACTATTATTCTAGAAAACCCCAAACAATATACCCCATATTTCTCCTGTCAGACTGGGCTCTCGGGATACCTAAACCTGCTCAGGAAGAGCAAGGAAAAAACCACTTCATGCTCTGGATCTGAATTAGTTTGCTGGAGCATCTAAGGTGGAGGCCATTCCTGTCTACTGTTAACCATAACCCCTCGTCCTGCTCCCCTCAGGCTGTGTGCAGATTTCTGCTCAGTATTTTCTCTTCAGGTGCTCTTCGAATGAATGCCACATGCAAGCATTTGGACAAGACTAGAAATTTTCTTGACTTGATTTCAGAGCACGTCTAACTATCTTTGTACCTCATGAAAAATATATTGTTCCTGGAATCAGAAATGACCATTTAACCTATAAATATACACTTGATGTGGTATAGATTCAATATTAAGAATAAAAGGATATTAAGATGAGTAAGACATGATCCCAGCTCTCAAAGAGCCTTCACACTAACAGGGAGACAGGCATTTATATAATGTCCAAGTGGTAAATCTTGATCTCATTGGCTTTGACAACATATTTTAACATATTAAATGGCATACTACAATTTTCTTTAATGCATCCACTAAACACCTATTCATAGATAAATGACATCAAAGTGTATAAACTTTATAGTACCAATCCACTCAACCAGTACTAACTTTCCAGAGAAAATAACTTAGTTGATGTGAGGGAAAAAAACAAACAAAAAATAGAAAAAAGAACTGCCAGTTTTTATTAAACTGAAAAAATGGAATAAAAAGACTGCTTACTTCCTAGAGACAGTTTAAAATTCTTTTATGTATGTAACATGCATGTAATGCAGTACACAAAATGCTATCACCTTCATAAAATTGTAAGGTTTAATATATAGTGCTTTGTCTTTAAAAAGACATCCAGTCATTTAACAGGAAGCAGAGTTTTCACACCAAAATATGTTTTGGGGATGTTATTTTAAGCTGGTTATTTTGAAGAAACAAAAGACTCAGAAATAAACTTTGACCCTCCCTGTAGGTGCCTAAAGGTATTCATACAGAAAGACCTGCTTCAAGGAAGGGAGAGTCACCTTAGCATCATAATATAAATTAAATGTGGCAGATGAAACCACGCAAAATCTGTTTGCTAGACGTGCCTCTGTGTCCCATTGTTTCTGGGTGACCCAGCAAGAATTTGGTTACCCAATGTTTGGTCCTTTTCATCCACCTATAAGTTGCCTGCTTTCCCTCTGCAGCCCTACACCCTGGCCTCCCTCTCCTTAGTCCAGAATGTTATATAAGCCTCAACTGCCCAGTGTGTCCTTGGGTCTCATATTGTTATGGAAACCCCATTATGCACATATGCAATAAATTTGGTCATTTTCTCCGGTTAGTATGTCTCATGTTAATTTGATTATTAGTCCAGCCAGAAGAACTCAGAAGGATAGAAGGAAAATTATTGTTCTGACCCCACACCTTCAATTTCCTAAAGTTCCTACTGTCTGTTGCCATCCTCTCCCCAAACTGAATTAACCAGCTGCTGCGTGCCTGTGAATAGCCTTCCATTGTTTGGGGAATTTCTGACCTTATGAATCTGTAGATCTCTAAAGTTGAACCTGAAATCTCAGGCTGTCTTGCAGCTAGGGCACAGGTATGTGACTTCTCTAAACAGACAAACCCGCGGGCAATTGTTATTTCAAAGCACATAAATAAGCAGATAGCACAAGGAATCCATTCTGGCAAAGGTGGCTACAGAAATACACAGCTTTTAGAGACCCAGAGAGATTGTATTTTCTAGTTCCCAACTTTAGCAGTGGATTTATGATTTCTGTGTCCAGAGGTGAGAGTTCACTGGAACAGTTCCAGAGTGAAACTTGGGTATAGTTTCCAGTTTAATAGAGGATGAATCAAGATATCTAACATTTGATAAAACAGGCATTCAGAGAGAGAAGAGAAAAACTGAATGAAGAAAATGTTGAGACAATAACATAAAAACTTTTCAATACTGAAGGACATGTGTTTTTAGATAGAAAGGGCATCCAGCATACCCAGTACAATGAATGTAAAAAGATTGCACTTTTGGTACATCACCAAATTTTGTAATTCCATGAGCAGACAAAAGACCCTTAAAACCTCTAGCGATAATAAAAAGCCATGAACACAGGATCAAAATCACAATATCATATGTCAACAGCGATGTTGAAAATTACAAATCAATGTAATAACATCTTCAAATTGTGATGGAAACTGATTTTCAATCTGAAATTCTATACCCAGTTAAACTATCAGCAAAGGGTGAGATTAGAATAAGACATGATTTGATGTACAGGTCTCCAAAATGTTATTTTTCTACACTTCTTTTCTAGGGAAGCCACTAATGGGTATACACTACCAAAGCAATGGAATAAACGAAAACTGATTACATAGGATTCAAGAAATGGAGGGTACAACACAGAACAAAAAAGTGAAGGGAAATCCCAGACAACAGCCATGTAGCCAAGAGAGTAATAGTCTAGAATAATATAGCACGGTAGAAGGAACCTAGAAGGTCTCTGATTTAAAAAACAAACAAACAAAAAATCACATAGGTGGATCTAATAGATTCCGATACATTTGATTATGTGGAAAATAGTATGAGATGAAATTTTATAGTTGTTAACGAATATAGAAAAAATGAAAAAAGTTAAACAAAAGAAAATTTGAGGAAATTATTGAGGGGTGAAAAACAACAAAATTAAAATGGTACAAGAATGTAAATGTAATCATAGTGTAATACTTGACTCATTAGAGACATACATCTTTTTATGTGTGATGATTTAAACACAAATTGTGCTATAACTATTAAGGCAGAGAAAAAATGGGGGAGTGTTAATTTAACAGAAATTGTCACCACTTACAATAGGAAGTTAATAGATAATGCCGTAAATTGATCAATCAATACATAGCAGCTTAGCATATTACAATACATATCGGAAGAAACAATTCAAAGTAGATGTATTTGGGGAGAGCAAATGGGGATAGAGAAGGAAGCATGGAGCTTGTTTTTGTTGTTGTTGTTATTAGCTTCATAGTACTACTTTATTTTTAAAATTATGTGCATGTATCAATTTTACAAATCTAAAAATTGATTTCAAAAAAGTTAATGGTATAGAACATATTCACCCCAATACTTTCAGTGAGGTAATGGGACACATGGCTTCGTCATGCTGCCTACCATCCATTATGTAAATTAACCTTGAACACATTATAATAAAGAAGCCAATGTTTTTCCCCCCTCTCCTCTGGAATAATTAAATTGAAAGCCATTGAATATTCATTATAGTTAAGGAACAGGAGAGAGAAAACTAGTGAGCAGCATCTTGGGAACTACAACATACTTAGTTCTTCAAATAATTTCTTGCATAAAGGCATGCATTAGGTATCTGGAGAATAGGCCATATCGTGGTAGTTACCATCACTGGTAATTCACTACCATAAGTAAGAATTTAATGTTCCATTAACATCACTAAGAAATCAGAATGGGTTGTAAATAAACTATCCATTCCTAAAAAAGAAAGTCCCAAAGAGGCTTGTATTCAAAATTAATTGAAAAGGGAGAGAAAGAGAAAAACAGTTTAGTAGCTTACTTTTCAAGATTTTAGTTGATGAAAATTAAAACACTCAACATATAACTTGGGAAAACAAGTACTAAGACAAATTCTCTTAAACACTGCCAAATGCAACATTTACATGAAAATGTGAAGATATTTTACAATGTGAACATTCTAAACCCATGACACCTGAAGGTTGCATGGGAGAAGGGACAATCACCCCCTTGCCATTATCAGTGTTCGCTGCTGTTGTCTCTATAACTCAGTTCTGCCAGTCAAGCAGTAATAGTTAAGTCAGTCCTGGTAATTGGCCACGGCTGCTGAATGCCAAGATCCCTGGGTGCAGCTGCCTCTATATTCCCCTACAATGATGGGTGTCACTACAGTTTAAATTATTAATATTACCAAGGGGAACAGGGTGTTTCAGAGGATTTGTAACAGTACAATGATATTTGTAAAGAAGTAAAGGGGATAAACAAAGGACCAGGACAGGAGAAATTTGCAATGTATAATAACGGCAGGGAATGCATCTGAAAATATGCCCTCCTTTCCATAAATAAGCTATCCTAATGTTTTCTGTTAAAATATGAGGACTGTAGCTTAAAGAATCGTAACAAAGAAAGAAGAAAATGAAAGTACTAGAATAGATTCTGAATCAAAGAAAGTCAAGTGGAAGAACTTTTAAAAATTGCCTTCTTAGTGGTATTCATAATACAGCATGTGCATTTTACATGTATATAAAGATAAAATCCCTACAGTATTCTTAACCTAGGTTACAAACTTCACCATACTCAGTTGAAGGGAAATAGAATCCTTCTTATTTCCTGGATCAAATCCAATTTCTCAAACTGGGTAAAAAGAATTTGAGATAAGAAAATAACTTGCCAAAGAAAACAGAGAAAGATGTCTTGTGTTTGGCTGAAGAGAGGATATGCTATCAAGAATGAAAGAAAGAAAGGACTTGCTAAAACTTTTCAAACAAATAGAGCCAGTACTGCTCGGTCTCACGATGAACATGGAAAAATAGAATCCTTGTAATGCATAGGAAGGGGGATAACCCCAAATATTGTCTGTGCACGTGTCCCAAAGAATAATGAAGGCATATTTAGTGTTCACACTTATATTTTCCACATTTTAAGAACAAGGAGTCGAAAAAAGCCCAGATAAAAGCAAAAGTAACAATGAAGGAGTAGAAAATAAGAACTTAGACTGTAATTTTGTGGACAAAATACCATATTTAAAATTTTGAGGAAAAGCTAAAGAAGCAGTTTGGGCTTGAGAAAAAAGCCTGTGGTGGTTATAATTTTCCATCTTCATTTCTAAAGAAAAAAAGAACCGGGCAAATGGTCAGAAAATTTCACTTAGAAACATAAGATTTTAAAAAATTTTCTCAAAGGAAAAAAGTAATTAAAACAATAAACAGTTTAGACTAACAAAAGGTTGTGAAATGACTGGAAGCCAGTAATTCTCCATATGGGATAGATTCTTCAACTCATAGTTACTGTCCGTTCACCTATCCTCCCATAGCTTCTTTTTCACAGCCCTCTTCCACATCTTTCTACTATCTTCAAAATGGTTTGGTGGACAAGTTTTAAAAGCGGGCATTCTAACATAAAAATTGCTCATTCCCTTTTTATTAATTAGAAACTAATATGATTCTGTCTCTAGATTTCTAGTTTTAAAAGCTTTGTAATTTTGGCATACTGAGACATAGAGCCTATGTGACATAACATATACCCTAATTAGAAATTCTGCAAACAAAAAGAAGTGATACCCCAAATTCACTATATATTTGAAGAATGACGCAGAGTTCTAAATAGGAAGGACAGTTTTCAAAGTATCAGGTTTAGATAAAATAACGATAAAAACACCCATTTCAACTCAACTCTTGAACCTGTAGCTAAGAGAAGGTAAGTAGACCATAGGTAATGATGGTCAGTGACAGACAAGTAATATTTGAGTAACCATGATGTAGCAGGTACTTTACATTGTTATCCTAGTAAGTTTTACAACTCTGAGGTAGGTTTAATTATGTTTATACTATACCTTTATCAAATAGAAATTATTTTCTATTTTACGGATGAGGAAACTAAGACTTAGAGAAGCAACTTGTCCAAAATCCACAAGGTTGTGAATGGCAGAACAAAAACTCCAACTTAGGCCTATGTGAAGCCTTTATTTTTGTTACTATCCTGGTTCCCTGGTTTGAAAATACTAAGGATCTAATTTCTATCATTTCTCAAGCATTTCTAATGCTTTCCACTGTTACTGTGGTTTTAATTTATAGGAGCCTCAAATTTGATACAAGACTAACTGCTTTAGCTTCTAGGTTATTTTATTAGCTCTGTAATTCAGAGGAAACTCCAGGTTGACATTTCTACCATTGTTTTTCTAAACTGAATTATTTTATTAAAAGTCCACTCGCTTTTTAAAAATCACATTTTCCATAATGTTATTAATCAAATGTAATTTTGAAATATCCATATTTTGTGTGAGGACTCCCAGGACTACCTGACCGCATTTACCTTTGTCAATTTTTTCCTACTTAGCTAACTTCATTAAGGGCAGTTGGGTTTCATATTTTCAAAGTGCACTGATAATGGTTTATCAATCTGTTTAGTACATCCGAGATTTGTATTGGAAGCTATCAGAGATGTTAAAATCAATTAGTTTCATCCAATTTTATTTGGCATAGGATGGCTTAAATTTAATATATGGTAACTTTGTTTATTGAAATTGAGTAATTAGCAAACATGATGGTTAAAGTTTATGCAATAAACGCTGATTTGTTTAAAGTGGAGAAGTCAGATGCTTATTCTAATTCAGTGTTGTGGGCAGTATTTATCATTTCCATATTCCAAAATTTCGTTTTAAAAGTTGAACATTAAACTTATTGAACCGAAGAGTTTATCTTAAGTAACTTTCAATATTTTGAGGTATACGAGTTTTTCTTTTTTTTTTCATTCCTGAGATTTACTTCTGACGATTAAACCAGATGATGTATTTTCCTGTGTGACAGACATCCCCAAACGGGCACAGTCATTTTGGCTAAGAAGAAAACAAGGTCTTCGGGGTTTGAGAGAAACAAAAAGATGAGAAGCTAAAAAAGGAATCTTTTTCAATTCACAAGACGGGTAAAAATGCGTGTTCAGGACCCGTAAAGAAAAGATCTTGGATTTACATGTGACAGACACACTCATCCTATGTGAGACGCCGGGCGGACGGTAGAAATCTAAGCGCGTTTGTTTCCTGTAACATCCATCAGCAAGACCTCCCTTTCCCAATACTGGGTGAGGCCTGTTTGTTCCTCCACTCCCTCTATTGAAGTCCGGACCGAGTTTAAGAAACCCCAGGCACCTGCGGCTCTGACCGAAACCGGCGAGGAGCACCGGGGACACGTCACTTCTCTTCAGTGTCCCGTCTCCCCATTCCAGACCTTCTGGCCGTGCGGTGGGAGCATCCGGTTTCCGCGCCCAGAAATCAGAGCCATTCCGGGGAGGGGGCCTGGGTCCGCACAGACTCTTCGCAAAGGTGTACGTCTGTGACAGAGGGACCGGCAGCTCGGTGCCGGAGCCGAGCGTCCTCTTCGCTCCAGACAGCAGCCGCTGGGCCGCAGCGACCGAGCGACACTAGAAGCGGGTCCCGCAATCGCCACCACAGTCTCGCGTCGGACCGCGCAGCCCGCGCCTCGGCCGGAAGGGGCGGGGCTCGGGGCCGGCGCGGCGAGGCCGGCGGCGCGTGCGGAGGGGCGGTTCCTCCCCGGCCCGGCCCGGCCCGCAGCCGAGTTTCCGGCGCGCTCCCCCGCGTCCTGCGTCTTGTGGTCTCGCCCGCCCCCGCTGCCATGTTGGATTGTGCGGCTGCCGCCGCCGCCGCTGCCGCTGCCGCGGGAGGAGGGTTGGAGGAGGAGTTGGGAGTTTAGCGCAGTCGCCGGAGTGCGAGGGCAACGACCATCCGGCCAGAGCCCAGCCGGGCGGGAGTTGGGAGCTTCCCTTACTCCGCGCGGCCCTCCGTCGGCTCCTCCTTCCCGTGGCCTCCCTCCTCCTCCCGGCGCCGGAGGAGTTGAGCGAGATGCTGCGCCTCTGACTCCCCTCCTCCCGCCCCTGTCACCGAGAGGGGGGACGAGCGCTCGCCCACTCGCCGGAGGACACGGACCTGGACTCCCAGCCCCGCCGGCGACACCATGAGCTCCGGCCAGCAGCAGCAGCAGCCGCCGCCGCGGAGGGTCACCAACGTGGGGTCCCTGCTGCTCACCCCGCAGGAGAACGAGTCCCTCTTCACCTTCCTCGGCAAGAAATGTGTGGTCAGTGGTCGAGACCCGCGTCGCCACCACCGACGTTACTTCACGGGCCCGGGCCGGGAAGTGGGAGTGGGGATGGAGGCGGGAGCGGCGCGGGGAGGGTCCGGCTGCTGGCCAGGCCTTCTCCCGGCCCCGCACGGGCCCCCTGGCCCCGCTCCCTAGGTGCGGGCAGTGCGGGCCCCGGCAGCCGAACGCCGCCACCCGGAGCTGACCGGGAGCAGGGAAGTGTCACCTCCGCAGGCCTGTCTTGGAGCCCTGCTTGGCCCGGCCCTCCGCCTTTGCTGCTGGTGCAAACTTGACTCTCAGGCCCAAAGGCGATTTTATTGCACGAGCTGCAGGATCTTAGCAACCCGGCCCCTGTCCTGACCCTCGCTTCACCTCCTACCGCTTGATCAGGGGGTACCATCCTTCACAGTGCCAGAGGTTTCAGGAGTGGGTGGGTTAGGAAATGAAACCCAAATATGAATGAAGCGGACCACACGGTGGTTTTCAGTCCCTGTTTAGGATCTCAGGAGGGAATGATGTGGAGGGCATGGGTGCAAAAGGAGTGCAGGAACTGCTACTGTTCCCCATTGCAGAGAAGCAGGGTTTGTTTCTCCAGCGTTCTCGCCCAGGCCTGATTTCTACTGTCCTCCCCACTGATTTTATTTATTTATTTATTTTTGCATTGGTGGGAGGAGGTACTGCTCTCCCCACCGCCATGCGCAGGGGAACCGCAGTCTCTAGTAGTTCTTGGCCTTTTGGGGCCTGAGAATGATTCTTAGATTGGTGTTGTGCGGCCTGTTCCGACCCCAGATGGCGGGTTGGGAGCGAGCAGTTCTGCTGTGGGAAGGGGAATGTGTGTTGTTGACGGAAGCATTCATTACATTGGCTGCCGGCGCTCCTAGGGGTGGGAAGGTTCTGCCCTGTGGTGTAGGCCTTGTCAGGCTGCATCTTACTGCGGTGGCTGGGTTGAACTGTGGTTGAGTTTGTTGCAACGCTGAGTCCATTTCTTCCCCCTTTGCTTGTTAGCACCTGCAGAATATGTGCCACTGGAACCCAGGAAACACCTACAGAAATGTCAACAGAGCAGTTTTACAACTTTTCTTAGTAGTGTTAAATATGTCAAACCAGGCTACACCTGCTTGTTTAAGAAATTAGAACTAGACAATTTCTGGAAAGTTACCGGATTAATTGTTAACTTTATAGGAGTCTATCCTTTGTATTCTGTCCCATCCAGTTGGAGATTGAACCATTTATTACAGGCGATTCAGATGTGTCTCATTTTTTAGAAGTTAGACCGTAAGGAACATATTTTGAGTTTACTGATTAGAAAAATTAAGTAGGAGTGGCTTAAAATCAGAATTTAGTAAACAACTGTAAAGATATTTAAGTTTCCCTCCCCGCCTCCACCAGCTTTTTTAAACAAATGAGAAAACTGAGCCAGTGAGCCCTAAGTCACACAGCAATTTAGTAATGTAACCAGAACTAGAAAACCAGGACTCTTGATGCCTAGCCTGTGTACTTTCCACTACATCATGTTGTTTGAGAAGGGTTTGTTCTTCCTTGTTATTATTTCTAAAAGTTAAAGAAATAATAACTTTTTTTTTACCAAAACCAGATATAATGAAAAAGTGTGAGATTCTTAAAGCACCACTAATTTTTGCATATTTTCAATTTAGGAAAATCTCCAGCACTTTAAATGTTAAATTATCTGCAAATGAAAACTAATTAAAATTTTGCTGGTTTATTACATTTGCTATGTAATCTGTGTCAGAAAGGAAGTAGTTTGTGACTGTGTTTTACATACCAGACACATTAGCTTTAGGCAGGAAGGACATTGCATTTATACGCAAGTACACTGACTAATTGCTCTGTGCTTACCTGTACTGTTTACTGGTTTCAATAAATGGCAGGTGTGGAAGAATGCTGTGCTAGAGAAAGAGAGTGTTGCTTACTGGTTTAGTGTGAGTTGGTTGCTGAATAGGCTTTCTGTATTCAGTGCTCAATTTCTTTATGTCATCTATTAATCAACTTTACCTTTTGAATTTCTGTCATATAAAACCACACTGTTATCTGCTCTTCTGGTATGAAATTATTTCGAAGATAAACTTCAATATTTGACCTCTCCAGTTATTGGAGAGTAATGTAAGAATGATATATTAATTTTTTGGAACCATCTTTTTTTCCGTTTGATGACTACGCAGTTTTTGTAGTTAAAACAGTACTGAAACACAGTTTATTAAAAAAAAAAAAAAAAATCCAGCAATAAGATTTACTGATCAGACCACATTTGTTAAGCAAGAAGTGTATTCAGAATCGTAGTCATGGTGCCAACTCTCAAGGAGTTTCATTCCTTCTCTTACTCAACAAATAAGTTTTGAGTAACTAAATGCTGAGGTCAAAACCAGGGTTGATGCCTGCCCTCAGGGAGCTTACAGTGTTTGAAAAGGGAAATGTGTAAACTGATGAGTAAGTCAGTTCTTCAGAGTGATGTGTAAGAGGTTGCATGTCACATTGGAAAATGTCTTTGCTTTGTAGTCAGCAGATGGGGGTTCAAATTCATATGATCACTTAGGGCAAGTTTCTTAAGCTCCTTATCCTAGAGTTGGTTTTCTCATCTCTAAATTATGGATACTATCTCTTGGAGGGGGTTGTGGATTAGAAGGACTGTATGTAAATGTATAGATGCTATTATTTTTATAAAGGTTTAGGGGATCGAAACAGAGGATGAGTAAAAGTTTTTTTAGAATGGGCTATACCTGAATATTTAAGATTGGTTAGGTACCCCGCCAGGTTGATCCGAGGTCTAAAACATCTTGGAAAGTCAAGGGACCTACTAATGGTATGTTATGGATCAAGGAGGGTTTCCGCTTGGGTATGCATCGGAATTATGTGCAAATTATTGCAAATGCACATAACTAGGCCAGATTCCTAGGTAATGTTCAAATTCAGTGGGTCTGATGTGGAACTTGGGCATTTCTAGTCTGAGCAGACTGAATAGAATAACGTGTCACAGTTTGAGAACCACTGCTGATGCCCGCTCTTTTCTAATAGGGTAATCCTGAAGCACATTGGAAATGTTAATAGGTTTCCCTCAGTCTTTGGTCTATATTCTGTGAGTTGAAGTTAAATTAAAACCACTCCTTTTAGTACAGCATTACTGTAACTCCTAAGATGAACGTGTATTTTGTAGATGTAGGAGAGATAACAGTTGGAGCAGTATTGCGCTAGTCGTGGGGAACCACCAGATCAGATTGGACTTTTGGAAAGTTGAGGGAGAAAGGTGCGGAGGCACAATAGAAGGTGGATTGAGGATTGTGAGAGTGAAGACAAAGGAGATCAGATAGGTGGTTACAGTAGTCCACGGGAAATCTGAGGAGGGCCTGAATCAAGGCAGTGCGGGTGGGAATTCAAGGGCAATTAAAAAGACTCCAGTAGGATTTCACCCCCCTTAGATAAGGGGGGTGATGGAAGGGAATTGGTATAAAGGCAAGTAACCTCCAACAAGTATGCAGAGCTCATTAGATGTACATATGCCTAGATGTTAATGAGACTCTAAATTGGTGGTTGGTTTCATGGAGGAGGTGAATCTTCAGTAAATCTATTGTTTTGACACAGTTTTTAAAAATAGAGTTTGTGAAAGCTGAGGTTTCATTTAAAGTTATATGCACTATGTAAATATATGTTATGTACTTTTACATAAAATAGTTCATTTGCTGGTAGTATTTTCTGAGAGCAATTAAGAAGGGTTAAAAACAAGATTATCAGGTCTTGTTTTGTAGTTAGTTTTGTTGCCTGTCATGTGGTGGTGGTTTACTTTAGTTTCTGTAAAGAATATGTGCCGTCTTGCCAAGTAGAGGTTAATATCGGGGGTGCCAAAAAAATGTACACACATTTTAAGCGATGTTAATACTTTGGTCAACGTGGCTCAAGCAGTAGTTCGCCATAATCAGAAGTGTCTGGACGCTGATGGTAACCACTTTGAGCACCTGTTGTAATTGCAGAAGTCAAATGTGACCGGTAATCATCTATTGTTACTGGTATATATTATATAAATGGTTTTTTCGTTTCTTAAAATGTGCATACATTTTTTTTTTTCAGCACCGGTATATATAGTCCTGATAAGAAATTAAGGGTTGTGAAAACTAAAACCTTATACTAGCTGTCTTCAACCTTCTCTGGTCCAGATGGTTTGGGGTTAGTAATGTTGTTGACTGTTACCTTTCCCTGACATACTCATCTGGTTTGTTTGTTTCAAGATTTAGAGATACTTCAGAAGCCATTTTTGTTAACCAACTTTAATCTTCCTTTAGCTCCTTAGCACTTGTTTTAACTTGCTTAGATTCTTTAGTTTTTGTTTGTTTGTTTTCTCACCCTATATGTAATTCTGGGAGATTAGACGTAATGCCTATGTAGTCTTTTATATAATTCCTATTACATCTAGCATACAGATCGCTGAATACTTCTTGATTGAGAATTATAATTGCTAACTTGTTTATTCCTTAGGAGTGCATTCAGCATTTGTCTTACTTGATCATGTTGTTAAAACCTATTTTTAATGCAGATGGTATCTGGATTTAAGTCTTCTTTTATTAGGAGAACAAAAAGGTTTAATTCTGCTGGTGAACTAATATAGGTGGTGGCCATAACTCCAACACAACCTTTGTTTCTGTTCTAAAGCTCTTAAATGGTTTAGAAGGTGCCTTGAGGGATTGTTGTCTTGATGAAGGCCTGATATAAGGCAATACTGGTGGGAAGTTAGGGCTGGGAATGTATTTCATCTTAAGTAATGTGAAAGGAAAAAAGGTTAAAATTCAATGGATTTGGAATATACAAAGATGAAAAGGCAACCTTGCCTGGTATATAGGAAAAAGGTGACTACAAAAGTGTCATACAGGGTGGTTGTAAACTCAGGAGGAGATTTAGAAGAGTCTAGCAGATCTGGGTTATAAATCCTATTTCAATTATTCTTAGCTCTATAATATAGGAAAATATCTTAACCAGTATGAGCCTTAGTGTCTAGAGTTGTAAAATGGTGTTAGTCAAGGATTTCAGAAAATCATGCAATAATGTATGTGAAGCACTTAGAGCAGCCGACAGTTGACAGTGTTCTGTGAGTTTGAAGAAGCTTGTGAAAGAATGTCATCGTTAGTGCTATTCCCTACTCAGTTTAGATTTCCTGTTAGTGGCAGGAGGTTTTAAAGTAGCGTTTTGAACTCTGTACTGTATCTGTTTTGATTTAGGTAAATTAATTCTAACAATTTTATTTAAAGTCAGTTAATTATGGAGAATGTTAATTAAGTTACACACCAGCTGGAACAAGACTCCAGGGAGTTTCAGGGTTTCTGGGCAGCCTTAGTCCCACCCCCGGACTGCTGACTGAAGAGGAATAAAGGGTTACAGGTATTAAGAGTTAGGGGTTCCTGAGTTTAGTTCATTCTCTGCCACCAGTTAATTGTGAATGTGAACAGGAATCTCTACCTTCCTGAGCCTCACTTTCCTAATCTGAAAATGAGGGTTAGACAGGATAACACCAATCTTTCTAGCATTAATGTTCCATCATTCTATCTATTCTCGATACCAGTGACTCTGTAGCAGGGAAAGAACAGCCTTCTGCAATCTGGCATACGTGTGTTTTGCACAGTGGAGACAAAGATAATATGTAACTAAGTGAAAAGTAGATAATTTCAAATCATTTCATTGTAAATTCCCATTTCTAACTCACCTTTTTCTAAGCATCACAATTTAATAAGCATTTTACTTTAAAAAGTCAGGTGAACAGCATTAAAAGACATTAGTAATAGAATAGTCCTTAGCTAGTTTTGGATTATTATTATTCCTTGTAATTACAAGGAATTTTTGGTTTATGAGGAGTATGGCACCTTTTAATTAAATGGAGTTGTTTTTAAGAGTCTCTCTTTTGTTAACCAATTCCATCTAGAACTTATTTCTTACATGAAATTGAGTTAGTGATATGATAGTCAGGTGTTACATTTTGTTGCTTATTTAAGGTAAAACAAGTTTAAGTTTTTAGTTTCAGTGCTAGACTCGATAGTTGTAGTGAACTGACTTGGTCATTTGGGGGAGTAATTCAAAGTTGAAGTTGAAAAGAGCACATAGAGTTGATATTCGTTACAAAGTATTCTGTGTAGGAGTCATAGCTTTAATCCAATCGGGAAGGACCCAGCATCATTGATAGAGTTCACTTACTGTAAAGATTCTGGAAGCACAATGGGTTCCTACAGTCTTGTCCACGGTAACATAGTTACATGCAATTCTTACTGGTGTGTGACTCAACAATGTAGTGTTTTTAAGTGGTAAGTATTGTTTAGTAATTAGAAGACACTTGGCATATTTAACTATATTCATAAATACAGTGTAACAAAAGCATATTTCGTTTTTTGTATCCATATCAATATTCTTAGAAGTAGAGGATTACACCACTTTCCCATTTGTAACTCACCTTTTTCAATATAGGAGAATGAAATTGAATAGAAAACATCAATTTCACTTTGGAATCAATGTGTTTTAGAGGAATTGTGACCCTTTTTTAGAAAGAACAAATAATTGAGTAGAGTAATGTTGAAGAGGCAAATCTAGAAAAGTCCCCTTCAGAAAATAGAGCCAAATGAAAAATTTACAGTAACTTCATATTTCAATTACTGTGACTGTCTCTTAGTTTAATTGTTCCTCAATATCCTTGGCCCTTGGTTCCTCTGCCATAGTGATTTTTTAAAACTTATTTTTAACTTAACCTGAAGATTTACTACAGAAATTTGTCCCCATAAAAGGAGTACTTATTAAAGGTCAGATAAATTGAAACAACAGGGAAATAAGAAAGACAACCAGGAACATATGCTGTTGTTAAAAATGATATGAGGACATAGAAATTATCGAGTCAAGTATACAGTAATTTTAGGGCAGTGAAATGGTTTTCAAGTTTCATTTTAAAGTTATACTTTTACATTCGATTTGAAGAAGCTAAACCTGTTTAAGTATTGAAATACAGGTGAAGTTGTTTATTTGTCATACCTTTCGTGCCAAAATTAAAAATTTTAAGTGAAATGCTCTCTCCAGTATGGTGAATACTTTGTTACCATGAAAATATCAGAGGATACCTAAATACCTAATGAATTTTCATAATAGTAAAGGCGCTAATTGATTTATAAGTAATTCATAAAGCTAGTCAGAAACTCAAATGATTTCCTGATTTTCATAAATGCAGTATCATCATGATCAAGTATTGAGGACTTACTGAGTATTGAACACCCTCCTAGTATCTTGAAATACATGGAAGGGCTAAGGGAGGTCCAGTGCTTACCCCTCAGTTGTTTACTGCATAGCTGGGGAACACAGAAGTCATGCACAAAAACATCAATTTTACAAGCCAGTCTATAATAGAAAATTGTATAATAGGAGAGAGATATATATCACTGTGGGATTTGATACATCATTGTGGGCCTTGAACATACGGACCTTAAATCACCTGTAGAGTTGAATCACCTATAGAATTTGTGTCAGGAGCAAGGAAGCAGCTGGGTTCCAGTATAAGGAAATATGTGAGCAAGTTTTGAGTAGAAAATGTGCATGGAGTGTTTGGAAATACTGACTAGAATGGTTTGGCTATCATTGAGAGTGGTATTTGCTTAAGGAGATAGTGAAGGGTAAGGAAGGGTAAATTGAGTTTTGATTTTGAAAGATCTTGAACTTCAAACTTAGGGGTTCAGCCTTAGTCCCTAAGTAGTAAGGAATCACAGTCTTTTGATTCACAAGTGTCAAGATAGGAAGGCTCTAGAGATGGGAAAAACTGGAAATTATTATTCATAATAAGAAGGTTAAAGTTTACTAAACACTTTCTTACACCTTATCTCAGCAGACGTGGCCTTGCTGAGGATCCTGAATTATACTAGCCGCACTTGGAACAAAAACAGGATGATGAGGGGTAGTAAATCCTTGGTCTCGGTGCTCAAGGCGGACATCTGTCCCTCGGAGCATGTTTTTCCTGCTGTGTCTTGCTGTGGTCTGAATACTCAGCATGTGCCAGGGGACAGCCACTCCAGTCAGGCCAGGTTCATGGTAGATGAGACCCAGTTGCCATACCAAGGCTACATTCCAGAAACATTGTGAAGAAAAAACTTAGTTGGCTTTGTGTATTCCAGATGACAACAGAACCTTCTAGTGGAAATGGCTAGAGAGTGGGACTTGTAGGACTAGAGCTTTTGGAACCTTTTGCAGGGTGTTGTTATTGAGGCCTCGGGAGTGGAATTAGATCTGGGAAGCTGTCAGTGCAGGTCAGGATCACAGAGGGAGGCAGCCTAGCTCCCCTTTGACTTGGCCAGCGATGGAGATGGATGGATTTCAGAGAGGAGTTGAAGGGGGAGAAAGATGTTCTCTTAAATTTACCAGAAAAATGGTATTATACATATTGTTCTGAAATTTAAACTTTTCCACTTATATTGATATATCTTTCATACATTTCCATGTACATTTATATTTATTGCATACTTTTTATTACTACATCCTGTATTTTATGAGTTTCTTGTAACTTATTAACCTTTACTGATGGGTGTATTAGTTTCCTAGGGCCACCATAACAAAGTACCACAAACTGGGTGGCTTAAAACACATTTATTCTCGCACACTTCTGGAGGCTGGGGGTCTCCAGGACGATTCCTTCTGGAGGCAATGAACAGAACGTCTGCGTTCCTCTCCTAGCTTCTGGCATTGGCTGGCAGTCATGGCTGCTCCTTGGCTTAGAGATTCATGACTCTAATCTCTACCTATGTAATCATATGGTGTTTCCCAGTTGTCTGTCTGTCTTCTCATAAGGACACCAGTCATGGGATTAGTGTCAACACTAATGACCTCATCTTAACTGTTTTCAAGTAAAGTCACGTTCACAGATACAGGGGTTACGACTTCAACATGTCTTTTAGGGAGATACAATTTAACTCCTGACAATGGGTATTTTTACTTTCCAAGTTTTTGCCTTTAGAAACAATGCTATAATGGACATTCAAATACATATTTCTGTGTATCCTTTCCAAGTATTTCCATGGCATACAGTCTATGAAATGAAGTCAGAGGGCATGATTATTAAAAATACTAATAGATATGGCTGAATTGTCTTCAAAAATTGTTGTTACTGAACTCTTTATATTCTCATCAACACTAGGATTTAGTTTTTTGAGTGTTTTTGCCTTTTGACCTGTTTTGCTGGTCAAAAAAATCTAATTGTTTAATTTGTAGTTTTTAGTGAAATTAAACATCTTTTCATGCCTGTTGGTCATTTATACTTTTTTTTGTGAATTGCCGGTTCTTTTCTTTAGACCATGTTTCTACTAGGTTTTTTTCTTAGTGACTTGAAAAACTCATTAGGGATAGTAATTATAAACTACAGTATTTTTGGCAGCTTGTTTATCTTTGACAGAAGTATTTTTGGTGTTTTTGGTCATTGCCTAGGTTTTAAATTTTTGTGTAGTTAAATGTAATAATCTTATTATTTCAGGTTTTTATTTAATGCAGTCCTATCTCTGAGTTGTAAGAATATTTACTCAGTTTATCCTAGTACTTTTATGGTTTTATTTTGAACATATTATCTTTGCTCTTTCTGGAAGTGACTTTGGAAAATGAGCGTAGTAGAAACCCAGATTTGTATTTTTACAGTTGGCTAGTTGTCTCAGCACCGTTTATTGAGCAATTTATTTTTTCCCACCTATTGAAATGGCACCTTTATAATTTACTAAATTACCAGATGTATTTAGATTCATTTCTGCATTTTCTTCTATTTATTTAATTTGTTTATTTCTTTGCCAGTATACAGAATTTTTATTGTAGCTTTATAATGATGATATACAGTTTGATTAGCGTTGAATTCCTCATTACTCTCCTTGTCAGTATTTTCTGGCTATTTTTGTGTCTATTGTTAGTACTTTTTTCAAGACCTCACCTCTCACCCCTCTCCCTCACCAAAAAAATATTTGCTTCAATTTGGAACAACATTGGATTTGTAGATTAATTAAGAAAGAATTGACATACTGAGGCTTCTGGTTAGGAAGCAGGTCTCTTTTATTTACTATTTAAGTCTTATTTCCTTCTGTAGTTTTATAATTTTCTTACTATGTAAGTACAAAAGTAACACCCATTGTGCTCGTTTAAAGCACACACACACACACACACACACACACACATTGTACTGTACAGAGTTAAAAGTTAAAATACCCTTTTACTCTCTTACCCCCCAATACAATTAGGCTCCACAGAAAAGTCTTCTTAATGGTTTGACGTTAGTCTTTCCCATCCTTTTTATATTTGTGCGTACACGCACTTGTGTTTCTGCATTTTACCAAAAAGGGGTCATGTTCTGGATAGTTTATGTGAAGTACAAATACAGATCTGTCTCATGCTTTAAAACACAAACGAAAAACAACACATTTTTTATTATGGAAACTTTTAAACATCCACAAAGTAAGATGGTATAATGAACCTACCTATACCTATCACCCAATTTTAGTGGGTATCAACTCATAGCTAATCTTGTTTACTTTATGTACCCACTGTTATGGGTTAACTTATGTCTCCCTAAAACATGTTGACGTCGTAACCCCTGTATCTGTGAATGTGACTTTACTTGAAAACAGTTTGCAGATGTAACCAAGTTAAGATGAGGTCATTAGGGTTGACACTAATCCCATGACTGGTGTCTTTATAAGAAGACAGAGACAGACAATTGGGAAACACCATGTGATTACATAGGTAGAGATTAGAGTCATGAAGCTATAATTGATTTCTGTTGTTTTTCTTGTTTTCTTTTTTATTGATTTCTGCTCTGGTCTTTATTATTGTCTTCTGCTTTCTTTAGTTTTAATTTGCTTTTTTTCCCCCTAGGTTTTTTTTTTTTTTTTTTTTTTAAGGTGGTAACTACTGAGGTAATTGATTTTAGACTTTTTTTCACTTTCTATTATAGGTATTTAGTGCTATTCATTTCCTCTTAAATAGTGGCATCTCCCATATTGGATATGTTGTATTTTCATTTTCATTATTTAAGTTATTTTCTGATTTTCCTTTTTATTTCTTTGACCCACTAGTTTTTTAGAAGTATGCAATTTAGTTTCCAAAGATTTAGGAATTTTCCAGATGTCTTTCTGTTATTGATTTCTAACTTAATTCTATTATTTTTGGAGAACATATGAATACTTTCTATTGGGCAGTGTTTTATAGCCCAAAATATGGCCTAAATTGGTTTTCGACATACACTTTAAAATATAGTGTAGTTTAAGTCTTCTTTATCCTTACTGATTTTCTGTCCACTTTATCAATTATTGAGAGAGGAGTATTGAATTCTTCCAAGTTATAAATTTGTCTGTTTCTCCTTGAAATTCTGTTTTGCTTCATAGGTTTCAGATGCATGAACATTTACAGTTATGTGCTCTCAAAGAATCATCATGAAATGATTCCCGTTGTCCTGATATACTTTCCTCTGAAATCAACTTTGTATTTATAGCCACTGAAGCTTTCTTTTGATTGGTGCTATAGTCTTTTTTTCATTCTTTTATTTTTAATCTCTTTGTGTCTTTACACTTAAAGTGGGTTTCTTGTAGGCAGCACATATGATTGGTTTTAAATCTACCATGTTGCTGTTTTCTCTCTGTCTCACATGTTCTTTGTTCCTTTTCTCCTCTTCTGCCTTTCTTTAGATTGCTTTAGTATTTTTTTAAAATTTCCTTTTAATCTTTTTTATTCGTTGTAACTATTTTGCTATTTTTGTAGTTGCTTTTTGGTTTACAGTACATATGTTTTACTTACTACAGTCTTTTCAAAGATTATTGTATCACTTCACATTTAGTATAAGGACTTTAAAATAGCATAATTTTATTTCTTCCTTTCAGGCCTTTATGCTATATTGTCGCCATACATTTCACGTTTTCCATATGTTATAAACTTTAGACACATCGTCATTACTTTCGCTATAATGATTCAATTACGTTTCAAAGAGATTTGAAAAGTAAGAAAAAATGTGTTACACTTACCCACTTGGTTATCATTTCTGGTGCCTTTAATTCCTTTGTTTAGATCCAGACTTCTCTCTGCTATCAGTTTTCCTTGGTCAGAGCCTCCCTCTTTCTTGCTTTCCTTCCTTCTTTCCTTCCTTCTTTCCTTCCTTCTTTCCTTCCTTCTTTCCTTCCTTCCTTCCTTCCTTCCTTCCTTCCTTCCTTCCTTCCTTCCTTCCTTCCTTCCTTCTTAGCATCTCTTATAGTTCAGGGAGATCAGCTGCTGATAACTTCTTTCAGCTTTGTGTATTTGAAAATGTATGTATATTTTGCGGTGATTCTTGAAACACATTTTCTCTGGATATAGAATTCTACATTGATTTTTTTTTTTCTCTTTCTGTAGTTTAAAGATATTGCTCCAGTATCTTCTGGTTTGCATTATTTCTGACAGGAAATCTGCTGTTACCCTTTAATCTTCTGTAACATATCTTTTTCTTTAACTGCTTTTAAGATTTTGTCTTTATTATGGGTTTAAGGAATCTCATTATGATGTGCTTTGGTGTAGTTTTCTTATTGTTGCTTGTATTGGGATTTCTTGAGCTTCTTGGATCTTTGCGTGTTGAATAAGTTTATATCAAGTTTGGAAAATTTTCAGACGCTTTTTCAACTATCCACTGCTTTCCTCCCTGGGCTGCAATTACACATACAGACTGCTCGAAGTCGTCCCACACCTCACTGCCATGCAGCTCTTTTTTCTTCTACCTCTTTCTCTGTGTTTTGTTTAGATAGTAGCTATTGCTATATCTTTAATGTCACTAATCTTTTGTCTACAATGTCTAATCTGCCATTTAATACCATGCAGAAATTGTTTTTTTCACATCAGATGTTACAGTTTTCATCTCTGGAAGTTTCATTTGGATGGGTATTTATTTATTTCTACTAACATGTTCAATCTTTGCTTTAGTTTAATATATGGAATACTTGTGTGATAGCTTTAATGTCCTTGCCTACTAATTTTGTCATATGTCAGTTTCTCTTCATGTATACTTGTCTTCACTTTGGATTATACTTTTCTGCTTTTTTACATGGTTGGTAATTTTTGATTGAATACCAGATGTCGTGAAATTTATCTTGACTTTATAACCAACCAGCCCTTTGAATTTTTAGTGTTATTTTTTATTTTTCACCGAAGTCTTCTGTAATTGCTAATTGCTGTATTTTAAGAGCATTCTGCTACCGCCTCCCCTTTTTTTTGCGGTAATAACAAATCAAATATATCTGAAGATACTAATTTAAAAAAAATTTTCAATGTATAATTATATAGTCCCTCTCTTATTTGCTGCTGTTTCCTTAATTATCTGATTATTCTCAGTTGTTGGTCCAAATTTGTATTTGAAAGACTACTTTCTCAATATAGATAGCTGGTTTGGATTTCTTTTCTTTTAAATCAGTAGACTTTATACAGCAATTTTAGATTTACAGAAAAATTGTGCAGAAAGAACACAGAGGGTTTACATGTACTGTCTCTCCCCTAACCCCAGCTTTCCCTATTATTAGCATCTTGCATTAGTGTGATACATTTGTTTAAATTGATGAACCAATATTGATATATTATTATTAGCTAACGTCTATATTTTACACTAGGTTTGACTCCTTATATGGATCTACACATTTTGTTTTTCACAAATGAATGTAATGTGTCCGCCATTACAGTATTGTACAGAATAGTTTCAGTGCCCTAAAAATACCCTCTGCTCCATCTTATTGACCCCTTCCCTCTCCCGCTGTAATCCTGGGATCCACTGATTTTTTATTTTTTTTTTAAATTTGGTTTGCCTTTTCCAGAATGTCATGTAGTTGGAATCATATACGGTATGTTGTCTTTATAGGCTGGCTTCTTTCACTTAGCAATATGCATTTAAGGTTCCTCCATGCCATTTTGTGGCTTAATAGCTTGTTTCTTTTTATCGCTAAATAGTATTTCATTGTACCACTGTTTATCCATTTACCCATTGAAGGAAATCTTGGTTGGGTCACAGTTATGAATAAGCTGCTATAAACACTTGTGCTGGGTTTGGTGTGGATATGTTTTCAGCCCATTGGGTAAATGCCTAGGAGCATGATTGCTGTATCCGTTTAGTAAGCCTGTGCTAGCTTTTGTAGGAGACTGCCAAACTGTCTTCCACAGTGACTGTTGCATTTTTGCATTCCCACCAGCAAATTTGCACATCCTCACCAGTATTTGGTGTTACCATTGTTTTGGATTTTAGTCATTCCAATTGGTTTATAGTCTTACCTCACTGTTGTAATTTGCAGTCCTTAGGTTCGCATGATGCTGAGCATCTTTTCATATACTTGTTTCCATCTGTATGTCTTCTTTGATGAGGTGTCTGTTTAGATCCTTTGCCCAGTTTTCATTTGGGTTGTTTGTTTCTGATTGTTGAGTTGTAAGAGTTCTTTATCTATTTAGAATATACATTCTTTATCAGATGTGTGTTTTGCATATATTTTCTCCTAGTCTGTGGCTTTTCTTTCTTCTATCAGTGTCTTGTTCTTTGTTTCTTTCGCCCACTCTTTCTGCTTTGTTTGGTTTTAATCAAGCGTTTTATATGATTCCATTTTCTCTCCTCTCCTGACATAATCAGTTATATGTCTTTTAATATTTTTTGCCCTATCGTTTGCAGTGTACATTTACAGTTAATCTAAGTCCGATTTTAACACTGTATTTCCTGGGTAGTAGCGGTACATCATTAAAAAGCATTCCCAATTTCTCCGTCCTGTCCCTTATTGCTGTCATTCATTTCACTTATCCATAAGCCATAGTCACTGAATACAACTATGTTAATTTACATAGTGACTATTGGAAAACTTGAAGTGGCTCATGTGATTCACATTATGTTTCTATCGTACAGTGCAGAGTTTGGCAGTTCACAAAGTAATTTCTGATAAAAGTGGAAATCACCTATAAATCCCATCACTCATAAATAGCTTATTAACATTTTTGTCGGTATCCTTCTGGGTTTTGTTTTGCATGAATTATTGAATAATAAATGTACACATGTACTTATTCTCAGCAAGCATACCTCCACAAGCACAGACATTAATTTTTTTGGCATTGTTTCGTATCAGTAAGTACACCATTTTCAGTGGATACATATGGATTTACCAGTTCCCTAAAAATGGACAGCATCACTACTCTTGCACTTTGACACCATTATTAACTAAAATAAGGGTTACTTGAACACAGGCACTGTGACACTGTGACACTTAATGTGATATCCAAGATGGCCACTGGCATTGTATACAGCACGGATATATATGCTGGACAAAGGGACGATTCCCATCCTGGTGGGATGGAGCTAAGATGAAAAGTATGGCATGTTTGGGCGTCAGCGGATTATTTGACTGCTATCTCTGATATATATTAGTTAATAGCAGGAGATGAAGGTGTAAGGTTTTAATTGCCTCAGTTTAAGAAAGAGCTTGAATCCTTGCCAAACAGTTTGAACCTTATTCTGATCAAATGTTTAAAATAAAATGGCCTTTCAAAGTGAGAGGCAACAAGCATTTATTTGAGATCAGTAAGAACAGCTATTCGGGAAGCACTGATTCAGGCAGCAGCCCAAGCAGTGTTCTGACTAGGAAACAAAGGCACTGGGTATTTATGAGAAAGGGAAGGGGAACAATAACATCAGTAGGAGGAAGACATTTCTATTGGTACAGATAACAGTGATGTTAATTCTAAGCGGTGTTTTATATTTTCAGTCCATTATTCATAATGACTGCTTTCTTGTTATTGCAAATAGTTCTTTGGGACACAATGTTGCTTTAAGCCCCGTCCAAAGATTATTTTGCCCTGTTTTAACATTCCAAAGATTTGAGGCATAAGATGTAAAAGGCACTTGTGCTGAGATAGAAGTTCCGGCTCCATTGTAAATTGGCTTTGTTTATATTATTGTTTACACTGTTATGTTTTAAAGCATGAATTTGTATATTCCTGGAATATATAGATTAGAAAGATAATTGGCAAGAAGAATTTATGGAAACTAAAATAGAGGCAGAGTGTCTCAGGCTATGCTAATACTTCAGGCCAAAGGGAAGGTCTAAGTTTTAGATCTCATTTATACAGATGTATATAATAGCATATCATTAAGATCTCAGAGGTATAAGAATGTATATAACATAAATATAGTATAATTATTTACTTTAAGAAGTGTATTGTTAAATTTTTTGTGTGTGTTTTTTTTTTCTGTTCTTTTTTTTTTTGGGTACAAACAACAGAAACTAGTTCTGGCTGGCTTAAGCAGAAAGTAATTTATTGACTTCCAGATGGAATCCGAATCAGAATTGAACAATAATGTTTCAGAAACAGCAGGAGGCTGGGAAGCTCTGAGAACAGCAGCAGGCATCAGTGGAACTTCTCTCAACTCCAGTTATCTCTTCCCCAAACCACTCAGTCCTGTGACTAGGTTTGGAGTTCTGAATTCCTGGGAGAGAATGTTAATCAATTAAACTTGAGCACAGAAGCTTGTTCCTGGAGAGAGAGAGGCAGCAGGTGTCTGACTTTAGCAGTGTTGGAGTGGGGTACCTGCAAGGTAGGTTTGTCAGATACATAAAAGCTCGTGAAAATCCTACTGAGATATAGTACATGATGAGTTATTTGGTCTCTCACTGACCTAAATCTGCTTTAGCTGCCATTGTTAAAAAGATTCACTCTCTACTGAAGTACTTTTTTTAGTTACAACTCCAATCTCAGATTTGCAGACAGTAAAGGCATCAGGGTGTCTTCGTATTTTGGGAAACTTGGGATTTTTTCCTGGTTCTCTTTGGTTTAATTGACCAGCTTGCTGAAAACAGGGGAAGTACTAGCCCTCTAATTACAGTCCGTGTTCCATAGGCAAGGGTTTTGCATCCATGGATACAGAGGGCTGACCGACAGGTTCTGGTATCCAAGGGGGGTCCCGGAACCCATCTCCTGTGATACCGAGGGATGACTACTGATTTCTGTAAGGTAGGAGTAGAGCTTTAAAATAACCAGACTGGAAATATAACAGCTGCTAAATCTGATGAGATGCATATCGGAATTCACATTCAATACATAGAGTACCAAGCAGTTCCCTGAGCACTTTCTCTGTGTTATTTCATTTCATTCTAATAACACCATGATGAAGGAACTGTTCAGAGCACTTGCCATGTTTTAACTAATTTAATCTTCCTAACAACCCAAAACGAAGTGAGTAATATTATCCCCGTTTCACAGGTGGGGAAATGGACAGGGAAGTTAAGTAATCACCTAAAATCACATAGCTTATAAGCGGAGGAATCTATCCCAGAGTCTGCTTTCCATCCCCACGCGGTTCTTCCCTGGGACGTCCCCGATTCTCTGCCCTTACCTGGTCCCCAGTTAGAACTCAAGGTTCCCTTCTCAGCCTTCCTAGAGCACTTGATTTCTCCTTTCATTTTGGTATGTGTGGCATACTTTGTTATAGTTATTTTTAAATATACCTCTTGTATTAGGTTATTAACTTTTAAGTCAGGGACCATCCGTTAATTACCTATTTTTAGCACGTAATAAATATTTGTTGAATTGAATGCCCTATTCCAATTTAGTTTTTAAGGTAGCCAGACATTTTGTGAACAAATATGATTTTGTTAATTTTTATGATGAATAATATTCCTCTAATGATCCCAAGTCTGTCCTACCCTTGACCTTATAAATTCCATCTTATTCTGAGAAAGTGTTTGTAGAAAATCTTTTCCCTGGGACTTTCTAGAGCAGTACTGTCTAGTAGAACGTT
Source organism: Rhinolophus sinicus (assembly GCF_036562045.2). Classification (NCBI taxonomy): domain Eukaryota; kingdom Metazoa; phylum Chordata; class Mammalia; order Chiroptera; family Rhinolophidae; genus Rhinolophus; species Rhinolophus sinicus. The sequence continues at coordinate 70,781,294 of NC_133760.1, forward strand.
TGATGATGGTAGACGTGGTCTGCATTCATGATACCTAATGCAATAGTCACCTGTGGCTGTCGAGCATTTGAAATGTGGCTAGTGTGACCGAGGAACTGAATTTTCAACTTTAAATTTAAGTAGCTCTGTGTGGCTGGTGACTTCTTTCTCAGACAGCGCAGCTCCAGGGAGCAGAAGGAAGAGTCCAGAACCTAACACCACCCTCCCGCCTGCCCCCCTGCACCTAGATACGGGCTTACTTACCTGGAAAGGACTGTAACATTGTGAAAGGTTTACTTGGCTCAAGGTGAATTAGCTCCCAAGTAATTTACATATTAAAAGAATATAGACCATTCAAAAGATTAACTATATGCATGGGATCTGAGTCACCCTTTCCATTTAAAGAGAAATCATTAGCTTGTTATTTTTTCCATTACAGCGCCTACTATAATTTTATAGAGTTAGTGTTATATTGTATAAAATCCTCACATTCCCTCTTGATTCCCAGGTTCTTGATTATTTGATGGTAAAGATCTTTTAAAAGAAAAAACTAGCATAATCTACCTTTTATTTTAATGTAGTTAGCGTCCTACTCCTTTGCGGGGGTTGCAATCAAACATCTAGTTATACGTGTCATTCAATTTAAGTAATAATATCTAGAGTTAGAAATATTGGCTCATGCATTTTGAGTAAAAATTGCCTTTTGAAACTAGTAACATTGAGCTTTCTGAGGAACTATATACAACCAAATTTATTGAATAAGTAATTTATTTTTTAAATTATTGACTAGATCATTATTAATGTTTTACACTGCAATTTTTAAGTCTTCAATTGTGAAAAAGTGCCAGTCTTGAAAACAACTTCAGAAAGGTTCTTGCCTTTCTTTCTTTTTTTTTTTTTTGCCTGTCTAATTCTTATGTATAATGTATAGGCGAGTCTCAAATGTACTTAAAGTCCTTAGGTTGTACGTTGAATTTAAACTGTTATTTACTCTCAGATTAGCCTTCGTTGTACACACGAAAGTCAAGCAAATTAAATATGTTTATATATCATATATGTAACATGTATACACATTCCTGTGACTGCCTTTAAAGGCTTGGGTAATTACGAGTTGCTACATACAGAACAACAAGTATGGAAGACAAAGCAATTGAATTTGAAACTTGCTTATCTTGATTAATTATATTTAAGAGTTCAAAAGACGCAGAGGAACAGTTTGAAAGAAGTCATGAACTTTGGCCTTCATTACAGACACAGGCTATAGTTGCCAGAGTTTGCTTTTTTAAATCACTTTATGCCTTTAGACACTGTAGTATGCTAATTTTCAGTAATATTCACTTTGCTGAGTTTTTAAGGGGAAACTAAAAGCTATTGGAAATTCTTCCTGGGTTGCAGTTGCTAGATTAGAAAGATGATCTAACCCCCCGCCCCCCAGATTTATCCATACGTGATTTGAATTGTTCTTTTTCTTTGTTTTGTGTGTGTATTTTTCAATTCAATATTTATTTTTTTGAAAAGCTAAAATATTCACCTTGTTTAAAAATAAAAAAACTATGAAAAGCAATTGAAGTTTCTCTTCCATCCTTTGTTTCCTGACAAAAGCACATGGCACACACACAAAACCCCTAAGAGCTAGCAACTGTTATTATAATGGTTTTCTGTGTCCCCTTCCAGTTTTATGCATAGTTAGGTAAATGCAAATTATTTATTCTTGTTCCTGCTATTGTGCACAAATATTAGCATGCTATACCCTTCATTTTACATCTTGCTTTTTTCTCATATATAAGAAGGTATCTTGAGGATTTTTCTTTATGATCACATAAAGAGTCTCTTCATGCTCTCTCTTTTTAAGATTGTATAGTTGAACTGTGGTTTGGTTAAGTTGAGTGGGTATTTTTCTTGATGATCTGGAAAATTCCAGTTGCCTGAGTAATTTTGGGTAATTTTAAGATTCTGAAGATTTGCATTAATAAACGTAAGATTTGAAATATTTTAATGGTTTTGATGAAAGTCTTTTTAAAATGTGTTATCTCTTTACCCTGGTTTAGTAAAATAAACACATAACTGAACTTAACTCATATATGATAAACTAGATCATCTATGAACATTTTGGGCACCATATTTGTGCCATATTTCCTTGCTCCAAAGTCCATTGTCACTGTAGGAAGCAAATTGCCGTATGCCACATCTTACGAATTTATTCATTTAGACCACGGTGAGAGTTAATTTTTAGGATCATTGCCAGCCAGTTATAACTCTTCTTTCACAATGTATATTACATTATCTTTGATTCTGTTATAGTTCTCATCCTTGCTAATTATTAGAAACTTACATCTCAGTGTTTTGTAGCTTTGTTACTATTCCACATTAGCAAGATTGTTTGAGTACTGCTTGCCTATATTTTCTGAGCCCGTGGGCTGAGTGAACTGCAGAGAACTTGAGGCAGCTCTGCTGTCGAGGAAGCACTCAGTTGGGCTTCTTACCGGGAGAGTTGTTACCGGATTCTATACGTCCTAGTGGGAAAATCCGTGTACTAGCTGTATCAGAGATCATCATTCTTACTCTTCTAAGCTTTTTGTTCTTTCCAAGTGAATTTTAAGTTTCTCAGCAAGTTTGCTGCTGCTTGACTTTTTGATTCTAGATCTCATCTTATTCTTGAGCAATTCCTGTCCACTAAAAAATGTTTAACCCAACCATTTGTGTCGTTTGAGAGGACCTAATTACCTACCAAGTCCACTGACTTGTTTTGGAAGCAAATCCTCTTGGTGAAGAAAGGAACCGCTTCCTCCCTCTGACCTTTGCCTGAAGATGAGCAAAGTGTCCTGCTAGGCGGGCTCGTGCTGCTTATCCTCACAGTCAGTAGGACGTCATAGGTTGAGGGTTCACACTTTCTGAGGGAGTCAGGAAAGGGACCCCATAGATGAAAACAGGTTTGAAAGGTGAGCAGAGTTAGCCAGGTAAAGGGAGGGGGACAGAGGGGGTTTTACCTTTGGGAGCATGGGATTGAAATGGAAGGTCAGGGTATGAGCGAGGGTAATGAATTAGAGAAAGACAGACCCATATGTCTTCAGTTGAGAACGAGGCTGCACATGCATTTATTTCTGTTACTGGGAACAAATGATTTCCCCCCGTTATTTTGCTAATACTCTGTACTAATCAGACCACATGTAACATACCGTCTACTTCGTTTTACCAAGGACAGCCAGACTGATAAACAATCAATCAGTCAGTTCAGGTGAGGAATGATCAAAATAAATTTTAGCTAAAAAAGAGATGACCTGAGAAAGAAGTAGGGTTGTTGGGGACACATCTCTGTGGAAGTGAGAATATTGCCACTACACAGAAATAAGTGTGCTGTAATAAGTGGGACAGTATATGTCTCCAGTTTTGCATTATTGTAGCTGCAGTAACTAGCACTGCTTAGTCACCTAGCAAATGCTCAGCAGATATTTAAATAAATGATTAAAGAATAAAATACCCGTGAGTGGGAATTGCCAGGAAAACAAGTTTAGGTTCAGCATTTAGAATTCTCTAACTGAACTGCTCAAGAAGATAGTTTTTTCCCCTCAAGTTTGAACTCCTCATTAGAGCCAGCATCACGCAAATGCTGCCATCACTTCTTAAGAATATTATATGAGGGATTCCTTACACTGGATAGAAGATGGACTATGAAAGGAATTCCTACACACACACATACACACACACGCACACGCGGTACTCAGCCATGATTTTCGTAAATGGTAAGGTCATTGTATGTAAAAAATTTAAGTTTGGTTTGGCAAAAGGAATATATTGGCTTAGGTAGTTCGTTTTCTTTAGATTCAAAATTCTGTTGCACTAATCACTACATCATTTTCCCACCCAAAGTAAGGCTGATCAGGTTGTGTGGCCGGGACCTTATATAATTTGGAAAGGCTCTCTTTTAAAAAAAAAATACAAAATTAAGTATAAACATGAATGTTTGTTTGGTATAAGAAGAAATCACAACAAATAAAAAATACCATAAATGTCACAAAATCTAAAAACATGGTTTATTATAACATTACTGTTAACTTCTTATTAACTAACTAATACACTTCGTTGATACTTTTTGCCTACCTACTTTTGGCCGCATATTCATTGATTATCTCTTTACAGGACACCAATTTTATATTTCCTGTAGAGAGAATCTTTCCTCTTGTAGAAAGAAGGCTTGGCAAACTATGGCTCATAGACCAAATCCATCCTGCTTGTGTTTGTAAATAAATAAAGTTTTATTGGAACACAGCCATCTCCAAATTATCTATGGCTGCTTTTGCATGTTGCAGCGAGAGTTGAGAGACTAAATGGCCCACAAAGCCTAAGATATTAACTGTCTGGCACTTTACAAAACAAGACTGCTGCTCTAGTATGTTTGATCAAAATTTACTTTTATTATTGATAGTTGTGAAGCTGAAAGAAATTTTTTGAAACCAGTTACTGGTAAAGGCACATATGTAATTTCCTTCACTTTGCTTAGAGGGTGCTCCTTGCCTGGGGATAGCAACAGTCTTCGACCTCATCTCAGTTGGCTGGACCACTGCCCCCTCCCCCAGAAGTGTCCATGAAGTTTGGTCAGGGCATGCCTCCCCTAGCAGGGAGCTGGACAGCACTCATTTTGATCCTTTTCCTTGGGGTTAAAGCCTGGGCTAGATGTCCTGTGGGCTACGAGGGGCCAGGTTGTTGCTGGGGCTGGGCACGTGCAGTGGGAGTGCATCCTGACGGACGTGCCGCGATCACCCAGAGAGACTCCTCACATGAGGCCGTGCTGCTGCGACCTCACGTCTCCAGAGGAGAGCAGGCCAGGCCTTTTAAGGGTCTCTTCCAAGTAAAGGACCCTGAAACTTACATTTAATTGGCTTCACTGTGAGCCTGCCTATGTCCCCAGGACGTTTGACTTGTATCTGTTTGAAGTTTTTCTTTTCATAGAAATCTTTTTTTCTCATGCACTAGCAGTCTTCTCTATTTTCCACTGTCACCACCACCACCACTGCCAACCTTCTCCTTCACTCGCCCAGGATAGGTAAGAAACTTAAACCAAATGGGATCAGTAGAGGAATACAATTATATCAAGGATATAGAGTTCTTGGAGAATCATTTAGATGGGGTAGGACAAAAATACGACAAATTAAGAATCAGTGAGTAGTGCATGGTAAATACAAAATGAGCAACTAATTGCGAAGTTCATCCAGAGCTGACCAACGTATGATCTTGCAAATAAATTGACCTCCTCTGTAAAATGATGGGATTGGATCATATGCTTGATCAATTTATGGTGAAATGGTATCAGATGGTATTTGGCTCTAGGATTCAGGGATATGCAAATCCCAGTGCCCCAAGTACCTACCTTTCCACTCTCATCGCAAACTTATTTGCACAGGGAAGTGGTAGAAGAAGAAAGGAATGTGTGTGTGTGTGTGTGTGTGTGTGTGTATTTGTTGTTAGCAGTGCTTGGGTCTCTGCTAGTAAAGTTAAACTCTGGTGAGCTGAGGTGGGAGTCCTAGAGGACCTCCTTCCCACCTTTATTCCCTGAAAATCCAAACCCAAATGTCAGGTTTTACCATCTGATCTTGCAAGAGAGAGGCAGTCAAAAGGGAATAGGAGACAGACAACTCCTTTTAAGCAGGTCCACTTAAGTTACCAGGGAGGGAGAGGCAGAAAAGAGCAAGCCATACCTATGTGCTTCCTTTTTACCAGTGGTGTTCTCACCTGCTGGCAGACACCACCCGGTGTAATGAGATCAGTGTCCCTCTCACCTTTACTTGTATGTGGTTAGCCTTCAAGTAGAAAACTAAATACCATTTGTAGTTTTAGCAGCTATAAAGTTTGATGGTTTGCAGGTCTGTGCCATATAATTCACAGTTTTCTAAATGTATGAATTTAAATCATCAGCATCAGGGGAGATTGGTGTTGGCTGAGTGGTTTAGTGACAGCCTAGTCTGTTGCCCAGCACAGACCCTTTGCTCAGGCTTTTTGGATATAAAATAATTTTTAAAATGGTTCCAAAACAGGAAGTATGCTAGTAATGAGAGTGCACACTAAAACTTTTAAAACTTTTATGATTTGTAGTTTAAAAGTGTTGATAACTTTACTGGTAATTTTTAATGTGTCCAATATAAATGGGGTGGAGGAAGGAGCTAGAACCACCTATCTTAGGTCATTGTGTTTTTTATAGTATGTTCAACAATTCTTTTTTTCTTTTTCTTTTTTTTATTTTATTTTGTTGGGGAATATTGGGGAAGAGTGTGTTTCTCCAGAGCCCCTCAGATCCAAGTTGTTGTCCTGTTGTGGAGGACGCAGCTCAGCTCCAAGTCCGGTTGCCGTTTTCAATCCTTAGTTGCGGGGGTGGGGGGCACAGCCCACCATCCCTTGTGGGAGTCGAACCAGCAACCTTGTGGTTGAGAGGATGCACTCTAACCAACTGAGCCATCCGGGAGGCAGCTCAGCTCAAGGTGCCGTGTTCAATCTTAGTTTCAGGCCAGAACCCACCATCCCTTGTGGGACTCGATGAGTTGAACTGGCAACCTTGTAGTTGAGAGCCCACTGGCCCATGTGGGAATCGAACTGGCAGCCTTCAGAGTTAGGAACATAGAGCTCTAACCACCTGAGCCACCAGGCCGGCCCTATGTTCAACAGTTCTTTACTGCTGTTACCTATTGCTGCAAACGAACCACCTCCAAACTTGAATATTAATTTATTTCTCAGGATTCTGTGGGTTGGCTGGGTGGTTAGTCTGTTCCTGTCACCGAGGCTCACTCATGCAGTGGCATTCAGCTGGCATGTGTAGTGGGAACAGGGCTCAGCCGGGTCAGGGATGATGACCGGGGCCTTGTATCCGTGTGGCCTTCACTCCAGGTTTTAGGGCAGCACTTCCAGGAGGGCCAGCTACAATATGCAAGTGCTTTTCAAGCTTCTGCTTACATTTGCTGAGGTCATATTGGTTAAAGCAAGTCACATGGACACACCCAGGGTCAGTGGGGGAGGAGATTCTACAAGAAGTGGGATTCTCAGGCTTCAAGGGCCGTTACCGGAAGGGCACACCACTGGACCCGACTCCAGGCAAGGTTTCCCACTGTGCATGGCTGTTTATGTCTCTAAACTACAGAGCTGAGCCATGTTTGATGTGACTGTGATTCTGTGACTTCATCCCATGCCTCTCTTCTTTTTCTTATCCTCCACCCCACTCACTCCCACAGCGCCCCTAGCGCGTGGCACAGTTGGGTCTTTGTTGATGTATCTTCCTAGAATGCTATTTTCTTCCCACTTCTCCCCCTGCCCCCTCCCCCTTTGCTCACCAGACTCATCCCTTTTTATCCTTCAGGTACGCTGTCACTTTAGGGAATCCTTCCCACGCTAGGCAGGTTTTCCTTGCATACTGGAGTTTTCCATTATAGCATTTATAATAGTTATTAATGTCTGTCTGCCCATTAGAGCTCACGTTTCATGAGGACCCTGTTTCATTCATTTTTGTATTCAACCCCACTTGCATTCTCACCCCACCTGCATTTATTACAATCCTGTGTACCTAGTAGGTACTCAGTAAACGTTTGGTGAATGAATATGCCTGGCACAGTACGTTTCTTCAATAGCTACTAAGACCTAATGACTGTGCTCCTTCCCTAAGACAGCAGCTGTTTTTAACCGGCTCCGTTTTCCTTCATTGTTGGGATTCTGTTACCTACTGCTTTTGTCCTCTTACTTTTCCAGTCCTCCAGCTTTCCTTTTTTTAAAATTAACTATTTTTTGTGGCATTTTCTGTCTTTGATGTATTCTTTTTAAATCTCTATCTTTTCCTATTGTTTTTTCCTTCTTTTTCTGGTTATTTCTCGTGTGGAAATTACCAGGTGATAACATTCCTCCTTTCCAGAGCAAATTATTTGTGTTTTCTTTTCCTGGATAATTTTTAGTAGTACTCAACACAGAGTTTTGTTTCTCCATTTTAAATTGGTGGTTTTCGTCTTGGTTTTTTTAGGTTGCTATGTAACAGAGGTGTTGTTAGACTCTATTTAGGAACTTGCTCCTGAGACTACCCCATAGTTAAGTAATTATAAGAAGTCAGCTAATTTTTAATCTTTCTTTACTTTTACAATTCCTTTATAATGTTGCATATCAAAATTTCATACTCAGGATAATGATGGGACATTTCATGTGAATACTTCATCAGAACATCTATGAACATATTTAAAGCTTAGCTATAATATAATGAGAAAAATTAGGATGGATTTTCCCAGACTAGATTTTAGAAACTTGGGGACACGCACACAAGCTAGAATGTTTTGACCATTAATCTAGGCCATTGTAATCATAGAAAACACCTTATTGTATTCAGTTAAATGATTTTTATTTCCACATTCAGTTTATTTTGGATATTCGTTGAAAATATATCTTTATAAATTATTTCCTTTAACATTGTATATGTATTCGATGATTACAATAATTGTTGTAGACAATTATGCAGTGTTAAGTTGTCTTAGTACTTGTTGTAGGCAGTTGCTTCTCAAGAAGGATCTGTAGATCCTGGTATTTTCCAGTCTTTTCCCCACGTCATCAGCTGATTCTGTAATAAAAGAAACATCTATTTTCCTAATGTAAACTTCTTACTCTGACCTGTTATATGATGTGGTTGTTCTGAAAATGAAAGGAATTTAATCTGTCGAAGTGGTAGATGTTTGTGATTTCTTATTCAGGATGAAGTTGCTTTGGTATACGTGGGAACTGGAGGAAGTAGCAGTTTTCATAGTTTTGGGTCATTGTGGCAGTGTCTGACACATGCAGAGATACCAGTGCTCTGAGAAGAGAGCTGCCTCCCCAAAACTCATGGCCATGGGAGGAGACTGAGTGTTACATTTTAATGAGTCATTTGTTCTTGCAAGTGTTTTTATTTCAAAATAATTTCACACTTACAGAAAAGTTGTAAATAAAGTACAAAGAATTCCTATGTACCCTTCACGTAGATTTGTCAAATGTTTATCACATTTCGTCATGGTTCTTTTTCTCTCTACATATACATACGTATTATTTTTTTCTGAGTCACTTGAAAGTAAGTTGCTGATATCATGCCCCTTTATAATACTTCAGGGCGTGTATCCTAAAGTCAGGGTCATTCTCTTATTCATTATCATAATCGAAATCAAAATATGCAGTTTTTAATTTAACAAATATTTGCTTACGTGGGGCAAAGGTGAAATGAAAGTATAGGCTTGCAAAACTATTTTAGTTGTTTAAGGGAATTACAGTCTATTCAGTGGGTATTAAGTCCATACAGAAAGTTATTCTGTAATAGAATAAGATCTGTGATATTACAAGATTTACATCAGGTACACAAAAAGTTACTTTAGAAACATGAAGGAGAAGCAGACAGTAATTTCAACTTAGGGAATCAGGGCAATACTGCTTGACTGGTGCAGGTTCAACCTAAAGAGAGGTGAAGGTGCCCTGCTGAAGGAGTCACATCCCAGAAGTCATCCTTCCTTTTGTCTGCCCTTGGCAATGCAAGTTCTGAGAATGAATGTTGTTGTAGAAACTCAGTACTGTAATATCAGGATGCATAAGATAGGCTCCATTTCCACCAAAGTTGATATCATACTGTTTTCCTTTCCATTAATAAAATGTAACCCTAACATTGAGCTAATAAGAACTAGATTTCCTTTCCTAAGCACTTGTCCTTCGGTTGTTTTTCAATAATACCTTCTTGATTATGAAAGACAAGAATGGAGTTGATTAGCTGTAATTACTTTAAAGGAATGGAAGGAATGTTTTTTTAAAACTTAATTAAGCCACTGTCAATCTAGAGTTTAAGGGATAGTTGCTGTTTTTGTATTTCTAGCATTTATATATTAAATGTTATGTGTGTAAGCTCTTCTTGCATTCACTGTAAGTATTCTGAATTAACCAGAAGGGGCTTTAAAAAGTGCTATGGTATATAATTTTCAGACTTTGCTAATTTAAGATAAAAAGAAGTGAAATAGACACAGTTAGACTGACAAAAGGTTATAGCAAAATTTTGAAAATACAGTTACTGAAAATTGCTTATGATTAGTTGGGTTCTTTAGTATTAAAATTTTATATTGTTTTAAAATCAGTTTTATAATGCCAACCGTGTTTGTGTGGAAAATTATAAAAGTGTTTCATGGGTGTCTATTTCTTAAGCAAATGTTTTAAGAATATGTTTTAAATTTATTTAAATGTTTCAATGTGGATTTTTAGTTTTGGAGTGTTTTTGTTTTTAAGTTCACATATACATCCAGACAATCTTTCACAGTGTTAATATTTGGTCCTCTGGCAAGGGGATTTCCATGATGGAAGTTCAGACTATTTAATAACACATCTTTTCTTTTGCAAGTTCTTACTTCTTATTTTCTGGTTAAAGAGTAAAGTAGGCGAATTTTTAGATCTTTTCATTGGTATCTGGTTTCTTAATTGCTTTTCTTTTTAGAAATGAATGCATTTTGACAGTGCCATACTAAAAGGGCTGTAATTTACATGAATTTTCTGTAGAAAACAAATTTTCTCATCTGGTTTTTGAATTCTTCAATCTCATCTTTTATACCATTGGGTGCCAAATCCATTGTTCTGAAATATTCGGTGCTAGGGTTGGGGACCTAGGGAGTTGGCATGCTGAGACTGTACTTGCAAAAGAACACAGTATGTTTGGAGCAGGCCAAAGCTGTACCCACAGTCTTTAATCTCCTTTTTAAACCCAACGGCCTAGTGTCTAAGCTATCTTCGTCATTTTTTTAATGGCTCTGGGAGACATTTTCTTGCTGCTTTGTGTGCTGTTCATGACTGTCTGTAAAATTTAAAGATGAGTTTGGTCTGCAGAAGTTAAAAACATAACGTGAAACACTGATATCTGGGAAAGTATACAATTTTGATCCCCAACAGTATCTAATCTTACATTTCTAACTTTATTGTTGTTATAAAAGACATGTGTACACACATATATGTGTGTGTGTATGTGTATGTGTATACGTATATATACATACACAAACATACGTAATAGTTTTTTTGAATACTCTTATCGGATATTCCCCAGGCATAGTTATGTAACCCAAAACATTATCTCCAAATCTTAATGTAGTCTGTTTTTTAGAGGATTTAGAGGCTAGTAATTTCTGTACTAGTATATATGTGTATCACTCTTACTGAATTTATGATCAAATAGTTACATTCTAGATTATAATATAAAAGAAATTTAGTTTAGAATTAAATGAAAGTTTCCATTGTTTCATGACACAGTCGTGAGGGAGATAGCAACGTGGTGTCCTAGAAAACCTAGATGCTCTAAGGTGTCCATTGCATGTAATGAACTAGTTTGTCTCCTGAAATTGTACTAGTTAGATGCATCCTTGAGAAAATTGGGACAATAGTTGCTCAAATCATTTTTCATATTTCAATATAGCTTTCAAGCTGTGTGGCCGCGTGCATGTCATTTAAAATCTTTTGTCCCTTCAGTAACACCTTTAGAAAAGGAGATAATAGAATCTATTATAATATCTTCAAGGATGGTGTACTATGTTCAAAGTACCATATAATCCAGCACTATAATTAGTAACCACATGCCTTGCTTTCAAGTTTAATTTAGTACCTTAACTGCTATATAGAAATCAACCTGTGTTAATACTACTATTTGTTTAAATGTTCACATCATTGGAAAACAGCATATCACAGGGAGTAAAAATACAGGATTTGAAGTCATAAATTGCCTGCATTGGAATTTCAGCTCTACCACTTAACTGTGTGATATTAGGCAAATTATTTATCTTCTTTAACCTTGGGTTTCTGAAGCATAAAATAAGGTTCTAATAGTAATAAAATTAAATGGGTTTATATTTGAAAGTGCTTGGCACATTGCCTGACACATTTTAAGCATCAGTAAATGTTAGCTTTCAACAATTATTTTCAGTATAGTTACTGTCTAGTTATTTATTACTGTGTGAGACAGTACTTCAAAAAGTAGTGGCTTAAAATAGCAATAAATATTTATTATCTCCTTTTTTCTGTGGGTCAGGAATTCGGGAGCAGCTTAGCTGGGTGATTCTGGTTTGGTTGTTGTCTCTCATAAGGTTGCAGTCAAGATGTCAGCAGGGGCTACGGTGAGCTGAGTGTTACCTCAAACCTAATGGCTGTAATTTTCTATGTTGCAGACTATGTCTTCAGCAGTGGTCCAGTTATATGCAGCAGATCGGAATTGTATGTGGTCCAAGAAATGCAGTGGCGTTGCGTGTCTCGTTAAGGACAATCCACAGAGATCTTATTTTTTAAGAATATTTGATATCAAGGTGAGTTTTGTTTTGCTTCCACTTTAAACTATAGGTGATTAGGTTTTCTACCTCAATGATAATTTAGTATAGATTTGTTTGTCGTATATATAGTGTTTAAATTACACTTAAATTGATATTAGAAGAGTGAAGCTTTGTTTTAGATACTGAAGCACGAGTATTGGGCATTGCGATCAAATGGGAATATGTCCTAAATCAGAACATGAATATTTCCCTATTTTATGTTTCTGCTGCCTTTGCTGGTTTGTTTGTTTGTTTGTTTGTTTGTAGCCTCTGCATTGTGGGCTTTGCCCGTACTCTCTCCTCTTCTAATTATACTCTTTTTATTCCATCCCATCCATTACAGACTAACGTACATAGTCCTTTCAGGGAACTACACAAGTATATTTGGGTTTGGTATGTACTTCAGCCCACGTTTAAAGCATTATACAATATCTATAATAAGGTATTTGCTGCCTACTTTCCTTTATGTTGTTTCTCAACATAGGTACGTTCAGATGTTTCACAGCTTTGCATCCCTCACTCGAAACATAAATCATATTGTCCTAGATTGGATGTCCTGTGTCAGGTATTCACCTCAAACAGTTACTGTAAAAGTAGTTCTCTTTTTGCTGAGATGAAGTCTCCATTTATCTTTGAAAACATTTTCCATAGGCAAGTCTCTTTGCTTAATATTTATATATGGCAATATATATAATGGGATTATAATTACAAAAAATAAAAATAAAACTGACTTTGAACTCCTAGACGATTCTTATGGTCAGATAGATTGTACTCAAATTGTTGTACGGGTACTTCTCTGGGCCTCAGCTTATTTATTTTAAAAATGGGATAGCCATCTGGGTCTGTTGCCAAGTATTTCCCTGAGGTTAAGTGAAACTTAAGTTACTGCACTTTGTAAATTAGTGCCCCTTAATATCTGTAGCCTAAGACAGGTGAGAGAAGGGGCATACTCTCGTTACTAACAGTGGTGCACGGTGGCAGTGATTCTGGGGGGTGGGGCAACACGTGCAGAGTTTGAAAGAAATCCCTAAGTCCTTTGGCATATTTCGCATCACCAATGAAAAACACTGTTTAGAAATGGAATGCACATGTAACTACTAAGAAGAAAGGAATTCCATTGTAGTGGTCATAATGTATGTCCAGTGTATTTTAAATATTTTAAAATTGTGGTCTAGGTATAACCTTGCATTTCAGAAAAGAGCAGCGATTATAGTTCTCTAACTACTTATTTCCAGTTGCAAATAACCACTGCTGAATACTTGGAATTAGCCGCCTTGGGTATTAAGGTTAATTAGACTTCTTACACTGTGGCGGTAGAAAGGACAGTCATCCGTGGCTCTCGTAACCATGGTAACTGTGGTGCATTCTAATCATTGGTTACTTTCTGCACATGAGTGATACTACTTACAACAGTGTTTAATTGGGTCACTCACTCTGCAAAAGTTAGGAATTCAAAGATTGTTAATGAGCAGTAGAGAGACGGTAACTTAGACCCTCCCAGCATCTACACAGAATTGAGGAAAAGAGTGTGAAGTCTTGTGTAATATTTGATATCACAGTCTATTAATATTGCTGATGAAGCTGTGCATTGATAATCAGTGCATGTACAAAAGTATACTACTCCTTCTGTCTACCATTGATGCTCTAATAACTTCTAGTTATGTATTAACTGTATCTGGGAATGCTTGAATAACGAGATTATATCTCAGCACACTGAATTAAACTCACTTGATACATAATTTTTATTAAAGAGACATTATCCAGTGTTTACTGTTTTGTTATTAAGAAATTACTGATGAAATTATATATGTTCCTTATGTATTATTATATGTGTGGTATGTGTATATGTAAAAGCTACTGTTGATATAAATAAGTCCCTTAATACTAGTCACCTGCTTTGTTTTATTACTGAAGATTATCTTTTTGGTAACTCTTTAACTTTTGCTTTTTTCTAGGATGGGAAACTATTGTGGGAACAAGAGCTATACAATAACTTTGTATATAATAGTCCTAGAGGATATTTTCATACCTTTGCTGGAGATGTAAGTTGTATTTTTCTTTATTGCTTTGTTTAATGTAATTGCTTTTAAATTTGTCTGTGGAAATCATTTATGAGCTTTTTGTGTAAACATTGTATAAAATATAAAGAATTATTTTACTTTTAAAAACTTCTTCATAGATATTATAGCTAAATAGGAAGAAATGGCTAACATTTTAAGGGCCCAAAGAGTTTTAAAGAGTACTATAAATGTAATTTGCTATCTAGAAAATAAGTTGTTTTTTTGTGTTTTTTTGTGTTTTTTCTTTTTAATCCTCTCTCTGTCTTAGGGCAGATAGTTTAATCTCTCTGTGTGACTTTGGACAAATAGTTTAACCTTTATGGGCTTTAGTTTTCTTATCTGTAAAAATGAAGTCTTAATTGTTCACTAATCCATGGTAACTTTCAACTATTGGACATTTTATTGCCATTCAAATTACTTTCTGAAAGAATGGTTCATGACCTAGGAGAGTGCTAAAATATAGTAAATGGGGAGGAAACAGAAATTTTAAAATATTGCATATACTTAGGGAAAATGTTAGAAAGATTTCGATACCATATGCTTGCAGGGATTGAGTGACAGGATTACGGGTAAGTTTAATTTTCTTAGTTTTTTTATTTGTATTTCCTAAATTTTCTACAGTGAAAAAAAGGTTGGATTAGATAATACAGCCATATTTTCACAGTATTTTCTTCTCTGAAATGTGAAAAATTTTTCTTGATAGGATATATATATGGGTACACATTTTAAAGTATGCATTATTAAATGCCATATAATGCCAGTATGTTTCCATATTCTTAATAATTTATCTGAATTAAAGTTATAATTTAAATAATACCTGTAATTGAGCTGTAAAATAAAACCATAAACTAGTAAAGATAGAGCTGACCTGCATTTTACCAACTTTTGTATTGTTTATCTTTTCTAAGCTAAATTATTTACAGAGCTCTATTGAAGGATCAGATTCAATTTGCTACTTTGTTTTTTTGTTAAAGTATTCCATTTAATATTTGAGCGTCTACTGTGTTGGGTAACTTTTCTAATAGTAGTCTTTTGTTTTCCCTTTTTACCTTTTGCCTTCTTAAGTTATTCAGGTCATAAAGTAAGTTCTTGTCTACTAATAAAGTCAAGCTTTCCTTCTTCATAGATGTACTTCTGTTGGTTATCAACTTTTTCATTATATAAAGTAAAGCTAAATTTGTGTTTTTTATTGTTTGCTTTTATTGATGAAAATGTTGCAGACTTGTCAAGTTGCTCTTAATTTTGCCAATGAAGAAGAAGCAAAAAAATTCCGAAAAGCAGTTACAGACTTGTTGGTCCGGCGACAAAGGAAATCTGGTAAGCTTTTTTTAATAATTCTTTTAAACAGGAGCTGGCGAGCTATAACTTATCGGACAGATCTGGCCCACTGCCTATTTTTGTAAATTAGGTTTTATTGAAACACAGCTATGCTCATTGGGTTACATATTGTCTATGACTGCTTTACTGCCACAACACAGTTGGATAGTTGTGATAAAGACTATGGCACAAAAAGCCTAAAATATTTATCGTCTGGCCCTTTGCCAAACAAAAAACAATTAAAAAAAAAAAAAAGAGAGAGATAGAGAGAAAGAAAGGTTGCCAATCTTTACCTTAAAAGAAATAGTATTTTTATCGAGAACCAGTTTTTTTCATATTTACTAAAGAACTCACTCTAATAACCTTTTTTTGTTAACATCCCATATATACTGATTCAAATTTGCATTTTTATGGAATTGTTCATGACTTACCTTTTTAAAAGTGTTTTGTACTTTGTGAAAAAATATTTTAGGCAAGTCTAGAAGCAAATAAGCCAAGTTGCAAATAAGTTCTGTAAACATACCTTATCTCTGTTTTGTCCCTAATGTTGTAAATTAAGAAGCCAAAGGGAACTCAGTTTCATGCATGAGACTCTAATGCATATAAAACAGTTAGAGAACGATGCATCGCAGTACAGAACTATTTGACAACAGTGCGGTCCTTTCTGTTGTAAAGTAGGAGAAGGGGTGATTAAGAGGAGACCATCTCCCAAATCATCTTCTTAAGCAGATCAGTTTTAGGAGAAATAACATATGGGAGTTGAGGTGAGCACATAAATTCCCTTAAAACCAGCAATGGCTGTTTATTCCTTGAAAAGTCTTCCTGTCCATCCAGGGGTACATGTCCCCCCAGTTTGAAGATCACTGTATTAAGATTGTGTTTTACCAATAAGAGGGAATAAGCCATGAAAAAGGAAGAGACTAGATCCAGAAAACAGGAATGTAAAAGCATGTATTCCATTTTATGTATTTATTCCATTTTACATCTTTATTATTATTTTAGTGGGTTCCAAGAGGCAGGTGAAGTAAAAATGAAAATAAAATGAACTAAGTTGTTCACTCAGTTATTATATTGCACTTGATATAATGAGTGAATAGGAGAATTATTAGGGGCCTGTTTTTTGTTTGTTTGTTTGTTTGTTTTTTTACTTCTTTTTGGGGATTCCATGCTAGGAGAGGATTTACTGCTGTGGAATAAATAATTTATGGTTCAGTGTCTATTTCAGCGACATGGCCTGGTGCTAGACTAGGGGCTCCCTGGGGATTTTTTTTGGCCAAAATAAGTGACATTTTCAATATTAAAAAAGAGTAAAACATACTTCGTAAAATATAGAATAATTGACTTTGAAATTGGTAGGTCACTTCGTCTTTCACCTGGTACAGGAATTCTGTTTTACATAGTTCCCAAGCTTTTTACACATGGTGTTTCCAAAGCCGAAAGATCACAACATTAGGGAGGCAGCTGATTCATCACTGAGTAGCTCTTGGTAATCAAACTCCACCCTCGCCTCTCTTGAACTTAGATGCACGGAGTCCAACTTTTGGAGCAACGAAGAATTAGTCTGTTTTATTTTCCTCCCAGTAGCCATTTACTGTTGGAAGCCATTTTTATGTACTTCTTTAGTCTCACCGGTTCCAGTTTCTTATTCTTCCAATGATGTAATTTATAGACTCACCATCCTGCATACACTGCTCTGAATCCAGTGTAGATTTTGATGTCTTCTGCAGATGGTCCAGATTTGAAGAATGGTCCAGCTTTAAATATGTGTACCGATTTGAACACAAAAGTAGTCTGATGAGTACTGTAATAGTAAAATGTCCCTCGATACCATTAAACACTGGTCTGCTGATGTTTCTAGCAAACGTTTCACATGGTTAGCTCCCATTCTTTGTTCAACCATACCCTACCTTTTTTCCCATGAGTGCCTCTCAGACCAGGATAGTGTCATTTGCTTTTTAGAACTCACACTCTGAACTTTATATTTTTCCCAATATAGTTCCATATGTGTGTCATCACCAATTTAAGAAGTCTTTCCTCTCTGGATGCAGAGATAACATCGTATTGGACATTGGGGATTGACATTCAGTGACATAGATAGGACTTGATTACTTCGAATGTTTCAGAGAGTAACTTCATCAGACCACCAGATGGAGTAATACATTTATATTAACCATTGCCTGGATTTTTAACTTTGGTCTTCTAATTAAATCCATTTCAGTTTTAGTTTATGGCTGTTTATAATCTAATTATTTTGTTATGACCTTATTTATGTGTATTTCTCTTATAATTTTGGAACATGTTGTATTAGGAAGTCTGTGGAAATTAACATTTGTTTAAAATTCTTCAACCACTTTTGAACTTTCTTAAAGCCAAAATTGTGTCAAACCTGGTATGTAAGAGTGTGAATGCAAAGGATTGATAGAAGTTCTCCTGGCTTTACTCCTGCCTCATTAGCTATAGCTTTTCAGGATTTTTTTGGTCTGCGCCAGTGCTCAGATGTCTCTGGGCATTCTCATTATCTTTGTGCTTTCATTCAGTCCTGTCGCTTTGAATACTCTCTGCATACTGATGGCTCCCAAAGTTCCATCTCCACTCCTGACCTCTCCCCGACCTTCAGACTTGTCTGCCTTAGCTGGGAGCCAGATTCACCTTCAGACGTGGCATGTCTGAGGAGAACACTTGATCCATGTTCCCCAGTCCCACTCAGACCTGTTCCTACTCCTTGCCTGCTTTTCCCCATCTCAGTCAAAAGGCATTGATTCCACCTCATCACTGGGTCACCATGGTCCCACGTGAGTCCTGTCAGGGAGTTACATTGGCTCCACCTTCAAAAACATGTCTTGGATCTGTTTCTCACCACCTCTGCTGCTAACACCCTGATTCAAGCCACCGTCACCTGTCATCTGGACGACCCTAACTCCCTGACTAGTCTCCCTGCTGCCACTCTATGCCTCCTACTATCTTTTTTTCCGCATAGTAGCCAGAGTGAACTTCTCAAAACCTAGTGTGGATCATGCCACTTGCCCTCTTCAAAACCCTGTAGGAGCTTCCTATTTATACACAGAATACAATCTGTGTTCCATAACCATGGCCTGTGGGCCCTACATGATCCAGTGCATCTCTCCTTCTGCCTTACCTCCTTCCACCCTTCCTTTCTCTCACTCCAATCCAGTCTTCATGATGTTCCTTCACGCTGTTCCGTCCTTGTCCTTAGGGCCTTTGAATCTGTTGTTCTTTCACTTCATTCAGATGTCTGTTCAAATGTCAGTTCCTCAGAGAAACCTTCCTTCACTACCTTTTTACATCAACTCAGGGATAAGACAGAGTTTAGGTAAATAAATTTTTTATGTTTATGTTTGTATTACATATGTCTAATAGTATTCTTTTAATTTATTTTCTAACAGAGAAAAGACGAGACCCCCCAAATGGTAAGCTCTTTGATAATTATTGATCAAAAAGATCTTAAATTATAGTTTAATCCTTGTGGAAACATGTATCATACATTAATACTGAATACTTAACATCTGTGATCAAATACTGTCGTTTATTATGTTCTTATTTTAAAATAACAGATGATGGATGTCACTTGGAAGTGTACTATTTGGCTTTTTTCTAGGAGGAAGGAAGACTACGTAGGGGGAAGATTACTATTCTTAGATCTTAATTCTCTATTCACGATTAAGTTTAGAAACTTCACACTCTTGTTTTCTTAAAGGCAGTATCTTCTTAAAGGCAGTACATTTTGCCTAGCATATCTGTTCATTTCCCACTTTAGTTTTATCTTTGTGTCTTATTTCAAAATACTATTTCATAGTAGTAATATGAAACTAGCCCCTTTCAGAATGAGCAGTTGCTGTGATGGTATTTTTAGAACTAATGACAGCTATACATAACCCTCCTTAATTTGATAATGAACTCTTGAAGTATTATGAATTCATTTACTTAAAAAAAATATTGTATACCAAAAGTAACACCAAGATATAAAGGACAAAGTCCCAGACGTCTAGGCCAGAGACTCTCATCCTGAACTCCATAAGCTCTCCCTGATATTGGGTACTAAATTTTATAAGTGTGTATGGTTTTCCTTTGGGGAGAGAGAATGTGGCTTTCATCACATTTAAATGGGATCCCTGATCCTCTGAAGGTAAGTAACTATTGCCCCAGGAGACTTCATTATGATGGGGAATTGGCTGCTGCTTTCTAAAAGCATTTCAGATCCTCTCATCAGAATTTAGAGTAATTATCCAGGGAAACACTTAGTACAGAGCTGTTAATATATAACAACTATTGGTGATTCTTGGGGGTTGTTTCTTTTAAACAGCTATATTGCCTTAAGATGTTATCCTTAAATTTGTTTTCCTGCATAAAAACATGTATTCAATTTTGGATTATTTGCCTTATAATTTTTTTTAAATGCCTGACTACCTTCTGTAGTGCTTACCATGTGCTAGGTGCTGCATACTTTCTGTTTTAGAGGGAGATTTTAATACTAACTTTACAGGGTCGCTGAGGAGATGAAATGAAGTACTCATAGCACTTCATAAATATTAGTTACCGTAATGACGACAATGACAGAGATAATAATAGCAGTGCTATTTAGTGATCATTTACGGCCTGCCAGGCACTGTTCAGCGACCGAATGAAGTGGCTGCAAATATCTCCATTTTATAGATGAGCAAACGGGGGCACAGATATGGTCACGGTCATGTTACAAGTAAGAGGATTCAGTCTCAAGTGATACAACTCCAGAGTCTAGTCCCTTAACCACTGTACTTACGTCAAGTTGATTTTCAGAGAGAAACAGACCTAGAGAGAGTAAATGCCTCCATTTACGCAGCTAGTGTGTGACAGGCAAAGGAAGAAGCAGCTGAGTCAGAAATCATTCATCTGTGAACCTTTAAAGCAGTGTTATAATTCTTCTTCCTTGATGTGTGCTCAGTATTTTCATCTCTTTTTGAGCTTTTAAATTACTTTGCTTTCTGTGAACGGATATTGAGTACCAGTGGGGAAGGCTTCCTAGTGATGGCACCGTGTGGGGAAAGGAGTCTGAGCTTTTAAAGGGTAGACACTGTGCAAATAGTATAGTTAAGGTGCAGGATAGAAAAACTTGATGGTCTTTTAAAAATTTAATATTTTCAATGTACATCAAAATGTATTTTGGAAGAGGTATCTAATCCATGAATAGAGTTTGGATATTCTTCTTTATACGACAGTGGTGTCTCATAATTTTATTACCCTTATTACTAAGAGATACTCATAATTAATGCAGAGTCTTTCTCTACATGAGATTGATCTTGGTTTTAAATTTTTAAATCTATAGTTTTCACCCTTCAGTGCAGTGGTCCCAAGCTTTTTTTCTTAATATAAATGGAGAATTTCGAAAAATACCATTAAAAGGCCGAGTTACACAGCATGTATTGCCAACATTTGTACTTATTTATTTATAAGCTGTGCATATAATATTGGCATTAATGTTATTACATTAACAATAAAGAATGAAATAATTATTAATAGAAGTTTTACTATTTTCCCCTGCAGCCAGTTGTCTTGTTCCCCTCTTGTGGGGAGACCCCTGCTGCGGAAGCAGCTTATGACTTTTCTGTGTTTGGGGCACAACCACTAGATGGCAGTGGACAGCTTCCCCACCTGCCCGTGTCCACGCCAGGTGCTTTGTTTCAGATCCTCATTCAGATTACCAGTCCAACAGACCTCTTCAAATTGTAACTGTTACAAAGACACTTCCTGTAGAAGTAACATATTCCTGATATGCAATTCGGCGTCTTCCTCACTGACTCCTAATCCGTACGTCTTTCTTTTTTCTTTATTGGTCAGTCTCACCTTTTAGCTTAGACGGTTTCCAATGATTTGTTCTCAGCTTCATGACTGCTTGACATCAGAGGCCTCTGGGCCACCTGTCTCTCAACTATTTTACCTTGGTGAGAGTTCTCTGCTTTTTATGTAATTAAGGGGAAGACTTTAGTTTGTTCTTTTAGTTTTCAAATTAACTAGAAATGCTATTCAATGAGAATGTTAAAAAAAACTAAAAAAAACAAAAAAACACCTTTTCTGTGACAGTTGTCCTTAATCAGAAGAAGGTAATTTGTCATTTGACTGTTTTTTGGATTTTTTTTTTTTTTTTGAGAAAGAAAAAGGAAGGGAAACAGACCCCTCCACTATATATTAGTACATATTCTTAGATGAATGTGATTTCATAAATGGAATAATTAAATTAAACTTTATTAGGAATGATTTAAGAGTATTTCTGTTACCAGATCTTCCATAAACCTTATTAAAAAGTGACCCTGCCTTATACAGTTTATCACTAAGTGTGTCATTTTTTGAAACAAATAATTTAATTGGGCTTTAGAACACCATTTTAACTTATTTCCTAACAATTTCAAACTCTATAGTAAATGGCTATTGTCAACCAAAATAACGAAGTACCTCAAGTCTTTGATGTATAGAAACCCTTTTTTCTAAATTTTGAAAAGTATTAGTAAATGTTTAATTGAATGATGAACTGTTGGACTACAGACTGAGAAACTGATAAGATGTAATACGTGGTAACATTTGTCAGGTTAGCATTATCAGTCACCTTATGGTTTGACTTTTGTGTAGGAGGTGTAAGAGTTAATAGAAAGTTTAGTGGTCTGGGAACCAAGATAGCAGAGCTCACCTTTGTCTTTGTCACTAAGTGTGTGACTTCACACAGGTCACCTGACACTTCTTGCCCTTGCTTTTCATCTATAAAATAAAACATTTAGAAAAACTCTTTAATTTCCCAGCAATAGTAATTTTCTATACATCTCTTTCATCTGGATTTTCTTAGATAGACTTCAATAATGTTTTAAAAAGAGTACTAATGAATTCATCTGTAATGACACAAAATAGCTAATGCCAAAGCTTTATAAACTGCATCACAGAGGTATAACAATATATGCATACCTGATTTTGGGTAGCGGGGGGGAGGGGAAACAGTCTGACTGCAGTTTGAGTTAAACTTTGTTATTCATTCCAGTACCACTGATATTTTGTATCTGTCCTCTTCATGCTTGAACTTTCTTCAGAGATGACTGTTCTCTAGTGAGTGATGAATCAGACTTATAAGAACCTTTCCCAGAAAAGAATTTAATAGCTTGGATAATTTAAACTATTATACTTTATCCAACTCTATTACCATTTAGAATATCCATAGTATAATAGATTGCTTTTATATAAGCTACAGCAGCATAAAAATTTTTTTCATAAAATCTAATTATAGTTGTTGACCCTTGAATAACACGGTTTGAACCATGCAGGTCCACTTATACAAGGATTTTTTTCAATTAATACATACAGTACTATAAATACATTTTCTCTTATGATTTTCATGATAACATTTTCTTTTCTCTAGCTTACTTTCTTGTAAGAATTCAGTATATAATACATATAACTTATAAAATATGTGTTAATTGACAGTTTATGTTATTGGTAAGGCTTCCAGTCAACGGTAGGCTATTAGTAGTTAGGTTTTGGGGGAGTCAAAAGATACCTGGATTTGCAACTGCGCGGGGGGTGGGGGCTGTCAGTGTTCCTAACCCCGTGTTTAAGGGCCAAATCTACTTTATAGTTGTTAAATTTGTTTTGTTTTCATGGTGAATCTGGTTGCTTTTTTATAGTTGCCATATGAACACCTATTTTAGGAAGGGTGGTATGTATAAAGAGAGTGCCTAACTCTGGTACTGCTGAGTATAAAATTAAGAGACTAAATAGTAATTTGCAGCATCCTATTGTGTTGCCAATACTCATTGGTAAAGATAAATTATAAGAAGGGAAGCAGAACAGGGAGAATGAGAAGTAAAGTCAGATTACTAGATAAGTCTACAAAGGTAAGAGAATGATCTCAATTCAACCATTGAATTCTGGATATTTATTTCATGTCCCCTTATTTTGTGAAGCTACAGCAAACACTGAAATCTGATATCTGAACAACTTTGAAAATCCAGGTTTTTATCTACCATTTAATAAGCCTTCTGTATTGCTTAACCTTTAATTCTTGATTGCTTAACCTTTAAAGATTGTTCTTTCACACTGAATCATCTTTTAATGATTTTATCCATATTATTCACTAGCTTCCAGTTTTTCCAAGAATTTATTTCTTGCCAACATGAGCAATTTCCCGTGGAATTTTGTATGGAATTATAAGTAGAACTTGTAAACGTTTACGTATTATACTTACATATGTAAGTAGACTTTGAATACTCAGGGAGAATAGCTGAATGTTGGTGATAATTAAACATATATTTTTTCTAAATTGTTTACTTCTTTTTTACTTCTTTGATAAGGTGGCAGATGGTTTTCATAATTTTATTTTAGCTCTAGTTCATCTTTAAATAGTAGAGTTGGGAGAGAGAAAATAGGTTATTTACCCATGTAGATAAATATTTTTCTTTCAGATAACTTTAATACGATACCTCTGAGGTTTTCAACATAATTGAAGAATTACGGTCAAATAGGCATTTAGTGACTACCTAATATATGTTAGCCTATACTTTCTTGGGATTGCTATTTGCCATTCTGATTGTGTGGGGGTCCCCAGGACCACCTCCACAGTTGGTGATCTGCAGAAGGACTCACAGAACCTAGTATATAGTGGTGCTCAGGACAAAGGTGTGTCACAGTGAAAAGGTACAAAACAGTCAGTGGCGGGGAAGACATATAGGGTTAATGCTGGTGAAAACCACACAAGGGTGTTCTCCCATTGGAGTCACATATACTTAAATTCTCTCCTAATGAATTGTGACCGCGCTTGTGAAATATTGTCTCAAGGAGAAGCTCAGTTTATTGTTTAAAGCCCAGGGTTTCTTGGTGGCTAGTCACATAGATATCCTCTGTCTAGCACAAACTCTAAGATTCTAAACTCCCAGAAAGAAAGCAGCTGTTAAGCGTAAACCGCATTGTTATCATAAACAGTGTAGAAACAGAGAGCCCATGTTATCAGGGAATAATAAGAAGCCTCTTGAAATCCAAGTTCCCAGATGCTGGCTCAGGGGCGACTGCAAGCGGTTTTGTCTACATAGCAGTTTCAGCCCTGCTATGTTAACTGTTTTTTCTGCATAGTGGTGATTGCATTTTATACTGTGTTTTGAACATTGTCATTAATGTATCGTCTCAGAGGAATTTGGTCTGATAAGAGGTTTTATCGGAGAATCATATATTAAAATGGAACCTCTGAGGAACATGTGTTGCCCTTTAGGTAACTTTATAAGGAATTTTTAAGTTGAATACGTTTTGTTCAGAATCTCATGCTTTTAAGACCAAGAATATTTTTGTGAATTATAAAACAGGTGCAACTCCTAGAGATGTTATTAATAATATCCGAAGGTGCCTGAGATGTTTTTACTGTTGATCGTTGTAGAAGATAAAAGATAAATGTTTTGGGAGTGTTTTTTTTTTCATCTTAAGTTTTTGAGCTGTATACTTCTGATTGTCAAAATGTATGTATACTGGTAGGGAAAATATTACTGGACTTACATATGGCAGTTTTGGGGAAAAATAGCAGTAATAATTGCATTAGTACGGTTTTTCTAATGAACTACTGGAGTTGAAGCAAAGAGGTAAGACTAGATTTCTTTGTTAGTTTTAAAACAAAGTAAACGGCTCTTACTTTTCATTTACTATTCTTGTTATGTAATATACACCACTTTGCCAATGAGTAATGTGTTGGGTGTGAGGCTATTACAGTCAAAATTTAAGGGTTCAGACCAATTCAATTTAAACTCTTGTTGAAAATTTATATTCCTGATGATGTTTAATGTTATAAAAATACCAAGTTTGCTTTGAAATAATGTGCTAGTGTGTTTAAGAATTTATTATAGATTTTTAAAGTTTAGGCAGTACTTTATCCATTATTTAAGAAAATTAACCTGCAAACTTAAAATTTTAATAATTTATAGTAACAAAGTGGTCGTACTTCAAGAAAAGATATTTAAATTATAAATTATGATTGTGATAATTGTTACCTTAAATTATATCCTTTTCATATTATTTTAACTTTATTTGCAGGTCCTAACCTACCTATGGCAACAGTTGACATAAAAAATCCAGAAATCACAACAAATAGATTTTATAATCCACAAGTCAACAACATCTCCCATACCAAAGAAAAGAAAAAAGGAAAAGCTAAAAAGAAGAGATTAACCAAGGCAGATATTGGAACACCAAGCAATTTCCAGTAAGACAATTCTTTTGTTGTTTTTATCTTAACTTTTGATTTATTCATTGCGACTCTTGGTTTTTAATTTGTTAGAAAATTTTGTTTTCTTTTCAGTAGGACCCTTATATTTATCACTTGCTTGACTTTTTAGCTATAGCTTTTGTTGGAGTTTTTTTAAGCTATTGCTCAGTGGAGTTTCTGTGCATCTTACAGTTTATTTACTTTTCCACTCATTAGAAAAGAAAAATTAGATAAAGTTTCTTTTCTTTATTAACTGTTAGACATAAAAATTATTTCTCACTTTTCTCTATTAAAAATGGTATTTGGAAATCGCCTTGAGGCATTATTCTAGTCTGTTCAGACTGCTGTTATAGAAGACTGTGGACTGGGCAGCTTATAAACAACAGAAATGTATTTCTCCCAGTTCTGGAGGCTGGGAAAGTCCAAAGTCGAGGCACTGGCAAGATTTGGTGTCTGGTGAGGTTCCACTTTCTGGTTCATAGACAGCCGTCTTCTTGCCGTGTTTCCACATGTTGGAACAGGTCAAGGGAGCTTTCCAGGGCTTCTTTTTATTTTAGTTTCAGGTGTACAAAACAACGTAATGATTAGACATTTACACACCTCACTAAATGATAGCCCTTCCAGGTCTGCTACCGCTCTGACATCGTAGGTAGCTGTTACAATACTATTGACTATCTTCCTTATGCTGTGCTTTACATCCCGTGGAAAATAAATAAATAGATAGATAGATAAATAAATAAATAAATAAATAAATAAAATACATATATGTGTGTCTGTGTGTATATATATATATATATAATATATACATTTAATTATAGTTGACATTATTATTCTACTTCAGCTTCAGGTGTATAGTGTATTGGTCAGGCATCTACACAGTCTATGAAGTGATCCCCCTGATAAGTCCAGTGCCCAACTCACACCTTAGATAATCTTTACAACATTATTGATGACATTCCCCACACTGTATTGCACATCCCCATGACTGTTTTATGACTACCAATTTGTACTTTCTAATTCCTTTCACCTTCTCCCTTATCCCCCAACGCCCCTTCCCATCTAGCAACCTTCAGCTTGTTCTCTGTATCTCTGAGTCTGTTTCCGTTTTTACTCGTTTGTTCTTTAGATTCCACATGTAAGTGAAATCATATGGTATTTGTCTTTCTCAGTCTCACCTATTTCCCTTAGCATAATATTCTCTAGGTCCATCCACGTAGGGGCCTCTTTTTTAAGGGCACTGATCCCATTCATGAGGGATCCACTGTCATGATGTAATCACCTCCTAAAACTCTCACCTCTAAATACCATCATGTTGGGGATTAGATTTCAACGTATGAATTTTCGGGGGACATAATCTATATAGCAAGCATCAAACCCTTGTATTTATATGACATATTTCGAGTATTTTCATATTCATTATTTCACTAGCTCATTATAAAACTATCCTGTCATATATATAGTGCTTGTATTCTTATGCTAGTTTGACAGTTAAGGAAATGAGTGCTCAGAAAGATTGTGCAAAAATGTTAAGACTAGAATCCTGGTCTCTTGAATATTTGTACAGTTTTTCTCTGGTTATAGTTATGTCTATGAGAACTGTTAAGGTCAAAAATTCATGGGTGGATTGGATTTCATATACATAATGTTTTTAATGCCCTCTGTGCATTTTATTTTTCTATTTTTTCCCCCTATCTTATACTTTAGGCACATTGGACATGTTGGTTGGGATCCAAATACTGGCTTTGATGTAAGTGTCTTTTCAAGCCATAAACATTAAATATGTGGGAATGTTATGGCCTATATTTAATTTTTTTATTACTATTATTTAATTTTTGTGAGTTTTAGTGTTTATTTGAATGTGCTTGTGTTTATGTATTTATACCACTGAGGTTTGAAACCATAGTTTTTTCTATCATGCCTGGCTAAGTTTCTAAAGAGAAAGTTTTTGTATGCCTTGGCTTTATGTCCTATGTAAATAAAATCTTTGTGCTTTGAAAGCCAAGAAAAGAAATTTTTTTCTGCTAAATGATCATTTCAGGGGACTATATACCAAATTATTAGAAAGTACTGTAACAAAATTCTAAATATACAGTTGTTGAATTACCTAGATCTTTCCATTCTATTTTTGGCAATTTCATCATTCATTAATATATAGCACTGTGAGCAAGGTAGGTGAAACAGCTGCCAAAAATAAAAGTGTTTAACATTTTATCTCTGTTTTGGTTACCTAAGTAATATGTATCTTATACTTGATAGATAATTAGGGTTTGGAAAAATTATTTTGAAAAGAAATATTAGTGACCGAGGTTAAAAATCTTTCTGGTGATTTTTGTTCTAACTACAGTGTTTACTCCACAAACCTTTATTGAGTGCCTCTTTGTGTTGGGCACTGTCCAGGACACTTGGGGTCGTAAGGAGGCCGTGCCCTCAAGTTTTCAAATTGATTGAATTGTTTTCTATTTGTGGTTATATCTAAATCCTATTTAGGACAAAGTGGAATAGGTGAGCATTAAAAATATCTGAATCAGGAAGGGATTAGAAAAATCTAAATGAGGAGCCTTCTCTTTGAAGGTAGGAACAAAAAAGAGATGACATAAAATATAAAATCTATTCTTTGTTCTTTTTTTATAAGAAAGTTTAGTTGGCATATAAATAATGTAACCATATTAAAAGTTTATACACTTAAAATAATTTCGTAAAGGGCACAGCTGAGAATTCATTATGCTCATTTTTAAAACTGGGATAGATTGTATAGTTAGTGGTTATTTCATCTGTTGTAGCTGAATAATTTGGATCCAGAATTGAAGAATCTTTTTGATCTGTGTGGAATCTCAGAGGCACAACTTAAAGACAGAGAAACATCAAAAGTCATATATGACTTCATTGAAAAAACAGGAGGTGTTGAAGCTGTTAAAAATGAACTACGAAGGCAAGGTAATTTTTATTTCTATGTAGGCATTCTGATCTATTTTTTCTTTTGACTCTTGAGGTCATTTTCATGGAAGACGACTACGTGCATTTATGTGACCCTTCTTCAATCAGAATGTTTTAGTTTATGGATAACGGGTTTGGCCCAGTGTACTATGTTTTACATTATTGTAGAGTAACTAAAAAACTTGACAAGTTTTTGCATATTACTAAAAAGTGTTATATTAAGTTCATGAAAATCCACACAAAATCTTCTGGCTATTCTATTTTAAAATAAGAAATTATAGTTACCTAATATTTTACTTAATGAATCTTAGAAGTCATTAAAGTTGCTTTTACTTCAATTCAGAAGTAGTAATTTAAATATAATCACTACCTAATTTGGAAAATAAAAGCATTTTCAGAATATAAATAATGAAAAGATTTCTGTTTTTTTTTTAAGTAAAAACTTTTTCTTAGGTAAAGTACAAAATTTGTCAGTTGGTACCTGAGAGTACAAATAATTTGCAACCTTTTAAGATCAAAGCACCTTATATTTTAGTTGTATGTTGATAATTATCACAAAAAAATGCAAGTACGTATCTCTCAATTTTCCAGTATGACAATCATTTCTTTGCCGCCTTATTTATTTGGGACTGCTTTTCTTCTTCTTAGTTTTTGCATATGCATAACAGCGTAGCAAAACAAAAGCTCCAGTTAGTATGCATTCTTCTGAAGAATTTACCTGTCATTTTAACTTAGGTGTTTGACTCACCTGAAGTGTTTTCACTGCTGATGTTCATTCATTCAGTCT
This sequence comes from Rhinolophus sinicus, assembly GCF_036562045.2. Lineage (NCBI taxonomy): Eukaryota > Metazoa > Chordata > Mammalia > Chiroptera > Rhinolophidae > Rhinolophus > Rhinolophus sinicus. Next base: position 70,810,889 of record NC_133760.1, read on the forward strand.
TTGATTTGTTCATTCGTGCTGATATTCAGTAAACGTTGTTATGCCAGCACTAGTCTCTACTCAGGAGATTAAAACATAAGGGTATGGTTACTGCCCTCAGAAATCGTATAGTTTAGTGTGGGAACAGATGTGTAAACAAGTATTTGGCCGTAGTTACTATTGTGGAAGTGCACTGCTAGTTCCACTGAAACTAGTGTAACACTAATTTGTATTATTTTGTGACAAAACTACATTTCCAAATTCTGTGGCTTGTTAGCAAGACCGTCTTGAGCCTTGCACTGTTGTGAATAATGTAAAAGTCACAGTTCCTGTTAAGTGTACAGATGACGGAAGGTCTTGACCCTTGTGAGCTCCGGGCTCTCGTTCTCCACTGCTACCACTCACTCGCCTTCACTGTGCACCACCAAATGGTGCTCAGGCTCTCTCCGAGCTCTCCGAACTCACAGGTGTACGTTCTTCCTGACGTTTATTAGACCATGCATACTACTGCCCTTTCATTTGAATGCCTGTGCCCAAAATGACTGTAGTAACTTGATTGGGTTTGTTTTTTAAACTTGATCAGTACTGCTTGTCATTCTGATTTTCAAACATCAAATTAGGCAAGGTCTTTCCTCGACTGAATTACCTAAAACAAACAAAAAAAGACAACAGGCATTAAAAAACATGCTTTGGGAACAAAGTTAATTCTTACCATACTCAGAAACCTAACTTCCAATGTGAAACCTTTTAGACACCAAAGAATGATTTTACAGAAGATAAATTTTATTTAAAGGAAGAGTAAATGTTTTTCCTTGTGTTGCGGAAATATTTTCAAGGCAGAGCATATAATGTGTTCAGAGTATAAAAAAAAAAAAAAAAAAAACTAGAGGGAGATGTT